>NC_055990.1:13229088-14544125 GCF_018446385.1 Zingiber officinale | reverse complement strand
ACATGACCCAGAAATGATACTTGGTCGAGCCAAAATTCGCATTTGGAGAATTTCGCATACAATTGCTTTTCTTGGAGAATTTGTAATACTATTTCCAGGTGTTTGGCATGCTCTTCCTGGGTTCTCGAATAGATGAGAATATCATCGATAAAAATAATCACAAATTTGTCGAGATATATTGAGAATACTCGGTTCATCAGGTCCATGAATAGAGCAGGAGCATTTGTCACTCCGAAGGGCATTACTACGAACTCATAATGTCCGTATCTCGTTCGGAAGGCCGTTTTTGGTATATTATCTTGTTTCACCTTCACTTGATGATAGCCAGATCTCAAGTTAATCTTGGAGAAAACAGTGGCCCCCTTTAATTGGTCAAACAAATCGTCAATCCGTGGTGAGGGATATCTGTTCTTGATTATAACTTTATTCAGTGCTCGATAATCTATACACATTCGCATAGACCCATCCTTCTTTTTAACAAACAGTACCGGAGCCCCCCATGGTGAGTGACTCGGGCGGATAAGTCCCTTGTCGAGCAACTCCCGTAGCTGTTTTTGAAGTTCCTCTAATTCGGCCGGCGCCATACGGTAAGGTGCTTTAGAGATCGATCTTGTACCAGGAACTAATTCAATCTCGAACTTAATTTCCTAATCAGGTGCTAACCCTGGTAGTTCATCTGGAAATACCTCTGGGTAATTGCATACGACCTTGACATCTTCTGGCTTCACTTCCCTTTTCTGGTTTATATCAATTACATGCGCTAGAAACCCCGTGTATCCACTGTCTAACATCTTCTGTGCTTTTAAAGCTGATAAAAACTTCTTAACTTCTTTCTTATTTTCTCCAATGAATTCGAAGGTTGGTTCTGCTTCAGGCCGGAAAACTACTCTTCTTCTTCCGCACTCTATCGAAGCTCCGTATTTACTTAGGAAATCCATGCCCAGTATAATATCATAATCCCACATATCCAGTACTATCAGATTACAGTAGAGTTCTCTGTCTGCAATTCTGACAGGTGCGGCTCGGAGTATATGAGTGGATGGCATCACATATCCCGAAGGTAATGTCGTCAAAAATTTGCCATCCAAGGTTTGGGGTGACATGTCTATCTTCTCCGTGAAAGGTGTAGAAATAAACGAGTGGGTTGCCCCAGTGTCAAATAGCACAGTAGCATACTGATTAAAGACAATTATCTCAGCTGTGACGACTGTAGAAGCATTGGCCGCATCCTCCTTGGTGATGGAGAAAATTCTGGCATCCGTCGTTACTGGCGGAGCTTCCAGTCTCCCTTGGCTTATCTGCGGGCCTTCTAATGCAGCTTGCATCATGTGTAGCTATGGAAGCGTACCCTTGTTCAGAACCTGCAGAGGAATAGGTGTCTGGATCTGAGTAGGGCAGTTCCGCGCCATATGTCCTTCCATCCCACAATTGTAGCATCTGTTTGTACCTATACGACATACCCCCGGGTGCTTCTTTCTGCAAGTAGTACATTGAGGGAACGTGAGTTGCTTGCTGGCTGGACCACTCTTGGAATCACTCCATTGCTTCCTCTTGCCACTGTGATTTCCTTTCCAGCTGGTTCGGTTACTTTGTGATTTCTGTCCCCCTGACTGGGTTTGATTCTTGCTCTCATTCATTGCCTTCTGATAGTGTTCCGTGATCAGGGCGCTGTTGATTAATTCTTCGGCGGTCTATGGTCTATTAACTCCGCCGGCCACGTTCAGGGCTATCTCAGGTCTGAGCATCTTCAGCATAAGTCTGACCCTTTCTCTCTCTGTGCTGACCAACTCAAGGCACAAGCGTGCTAGGCGGTTGAACTTCTTAATAGCTTCATTGACTGATAGATCACCTTGCTGGAACTCGGTGAATTAATCATAGTGTTTATTTGTGACTCACATATGGAAGAATTCTTCGAAAAATTCTATCTCGAAGTCTGTCCACGTCATCTGATTTACTTGTCTTTTTGCCTTCACTCTGTCCCACCACATCCTGGCATCTCCAGTAAGGCAGAATGATGCACATTTGACTTTCTCGTACTCAGGCCAATCCAGTAACTCCACTATGCTCTCCACAGTCTTGAACCAGGCCTGTGCGTCCTATGGTTCACAGTTTCCATAGAAAGCTTCTGGCTTCAGCCTCTGCCACTGAATCAGATATGCCTCTTGACGAACCACTGGAGCTGGGCCTACCGGTGGTGCAGGTGCCGGTGGTACTGGTACTGCTGTAGGTACTACGTTCTGGTGTCCTGGCGGGGTAGCAGGATTCCCCTGTTGATTCAGTAGAGCACCGATCATCTGCTGCTGTTCCGTAACCTGACGCTGGAGCTCGGTAACTACATGCATCAGATCATGTGGAGGTGTTGTCTCATCTGCTCTAGTATTACGTCTTCTAGCCATCCTTATCTTCATAAATGACAATTAGAGCTAGCGTAAGTTATTATTATTTCTAACCAGACTAACGTAAGATTAATGTTATTTCAAACTATTTGTAAGTTTGTTGTGTTATCATCCCTAACCTACCATCATGCAACCTAAACTAAAACTCATAAATAAATAAATAAATAAATAAATAAATAAATAAATAAACTGAGCATAAACATCATACAAGAAATAAGTAAATATCTAAGCATAAGCATCATAAAAGAAATAATGTAAATAACTGAGCATAAGCATTATGAAAGAAATAAGTAAATAACTGAGCATAAGTATTATAAATAAATAACTGAGCAAAAGCATCATAAAAGAAATAAGTAAATAATTGAGCATAAGTATCATAAAAGAAATATACTAAACATTTTCTTACTTGGAGCGGCAGAAAGAGACTCGATGTGTGTGTAGTGGGAATGCTAACCTTGCTCTGACACTAAAACTGTAACGCCCACCCTCCCTGCTACTCAAAGGGACGACGCTACTTACTTACTTAACTATTCCAGGATACATACATATTCAAAATTTCTTTCTTATAACATAAAGCAGCGGAAATGTCATAGAGTTATACTAGAATGTAACATAAATACAATGGTTCATGTCAAACATAACAAAACATTATAGCAGGTCTTATTTATTTCAGCCGAGCCGCTGCCACACACACTTCCTTGCCTCTCCTGCAGATCCCTTAGATCATCCATCCCTTGCCCTTATCTGTGGTACAAGGAAGTAAGCTATAAGCACACGAGCTCAGTAAGATTCTTTCCTACTCACAAAATCCGTATCTCAAGCATAATCATACAAGCATATCATCAATAAAGAACATAATCATCAACATGTGAGCATAGTTTCTTATTATAACATATCCTTATGAATCATGTTTCTAACATATCATAAACAAGAAATCATATGAGGTGAAACATGAGAAGCATAACATATCATCAGATTTCATGGAACATAGAAGAAACATATCATATATGAATGGGTGCATGATGCAGCATGTCCTTTTTAAAACATATGTCATGTCGAGTGCAAGATGTCTTTATACATATCTTTTAATACTTGAACATAATATCATCATCATGAGGGCCCGGCTTGTACCACATACATACATAAATGCGCGCAATCCCTAGGACAGGGTAGCTAGCCCCGAACCTACTAGGGATCTAGACTCGTTCATAGTCCGTCGGCCTAGGGGCGTACTAAGGAGTCCATCCCTTTTTACTAGACCCGTTCATAGTCCGTCGGTCTAGGGGCGCTTATGGAGCCCACCCTTGGTACAAGCCATACAAAGTAAAGTACATGTCATGCATATCATATCATCATAATTGTCATATCATATCATCATAAATGTCATGCTCTTGTCTTAACATGAAGAGTGCTCTTGATCCCAACTTAAGGGAAGCAACTCTTTGCCATTTTTCTTATCATATCACAAGGCATACATTCTTGACACAAGACCATCATATAACCATTATCATGCTTGGTTCATAACTTACATAGATGAGCATGCAACATATTGAAAATACACATGCTTGAGTACATAGTCATCATAAGAATCATATCATGCATAATTCATAACATACATAATTAACACGTTGCTATTCTTATCATAAACATGAATACTTCATAAGAATCATATCATGCATAATTCATAACATACATAATCAACATGTTACTGATCTTATCATAAAGCATGCATACTTAAAACTAAACATATCATAAGGAAGATTCATGGCTTGCTAAGTTTAAGTTTAAAACTTTCTTGAAACCTAAATCATAGTTATGGCCGAAAGTTCATAACAAAGGAATACTCCTATACAACATACAACATGAATACTTAGCAAATCTCATAACATACCATAAGAAGTCTATGAACATACTAAATTGGGTTTTGAGTTTCATGAACCCTAACACTTTATCATAGCCGAAACATCATATAACAAGGAGTAAAACTTCTAAGCAACATATGAACATAAATACTTAGCCAACTTGATAACATATCATAAGGAAGTCTATGAGCATGCTAGGTTAAGTTTTGAGCTTCATAAACCATAAAATCTTATCATGGCTGAACCTTCATAAGCCAAGAATATAAACTTCTAAACAACATGTAACGTGAACACCTAGCTAATTCCATCATATATCATAAAGAAGTCTATGGGCATACTAAATTAGGTTTGGAGCTTCATGACCCTAAGGATTAATCATGGCCGAAACTTCATCATGTAGGGAATAAATTTCTAAGCAACATATAAGTATAAGTTTCTATCCCATTTTATAGCATATCATCAAGAAGCCTATGAGCATACTAACTTAGGTTTTGTGCTTCATGAACTCTAAAAGTTATCATAGCCGAAACATCATGCAACAAGAAGTAGACTTCTAAGAAATCCTTTAACATGAATACCTAGCAAATTTGATGACATATCACAAGGAAACCTATGAACATGCTAAATTAGATTTGGAGCTTTATGAAACCCTAAATCACTATCATGGCCGAAACTTCACAACTAAGAAATAAACTTATGAACAACATGTAAACATAACTCTTCTTAGTTAATTTCATAACATATCACATGGAGGTCTATGATCATACTAAATTAGGTTTTGAGTTTCATGAACCCTAATATTTCCATCATGGCCGAAACTTCCTCAAGCAACAACATAGCTTCTAAACAACATATGAACATGAATCTCTAACAAATTTCATAACACATCATAATTAAATCTATGAGCAAGTTAGATTAGGTTTTAAGCCTCATGAACCCTATATTTTTTTTATCATGGCCGAAACTTCCTTCAAGCAAGAATATAAATTCTAGATAACATATGAACATGAATCTCTAGCAATTTCATAACACATCATAAATAAATCTATGAGTAAGTTAGATTAGGTTTTAAGCCTCATGAACCCTATTTTTTTATCATGGCCGAAACTTCCTCAAGCAAGAACACAACTTCTAAACAACATATGAACATGAATCTCTAGCAAATTTCATAGCACATCATAAATAAATCTATGAGCATGTTAGATTAGGTTTTAAGCCTCATGAACTCAAACTTTTCATCATGGTCGAAACATCCTCAAGCAAGAACACAACTTCTAAACAACATATGAACATGAATCTCTAGCAATTTCATAACACATCATAAATAAATCTATGAGCATGTTAGATTAGGTTTTAAGCCTCATGAATTCAAACTTTTCATCATGGCCGAACCTCATAAAAGAAAAGAAAGTCAATAAACATCTTAATAAGAAGATCAAACTAACATCACACACATAATTTCTTTTCTAACTAAATTCTTATCATGACCTACTAAAGTACATAAGCATGGTTTCTTTTCTTCTTTTTATTTCTAATTCTAAGAGTTCAAATCTTTCGAGAAATCCGTAAGCAACTTGTACCACAGGTGAGGGAATGCTTACCTCCTTATTTGCTTAAGAAAGAGGGGTCTTTGCTTAGGGAGCTTTCCTAGAGAGGGGTCCTCCTTTGTTTTGGATTTCGGCAAGAAGAGGTGAGGGGCTCTTGGTCACGGTGAGGGAGAGGAGGAGGAAGAGGAAGAGGAGGAAAATGAGTTTTCTCCTTAATTTCCCCTTTTATTCATCATGAGAGGAGGAAGGGAAAGTGTACTTTTCCTTCTCCTTTCTTTTACTTCTCCTTAATGAAAAGAGGAAGCAAAGATCCTCTTTTCTTTTGAGAGGGAGAAGGCAACTCTAACTTCTCCTTCTCAATGAAAAAGGTCTTTTTCTTATTCTTAACTATATTGTCACTTCTTTCCTTTACAATAATTTCTCTTGGCCTATTGGTTAACACATGCATATATCTAGTAAGAGATCCAAGGTTCAAGCCTTGGTTATCTCTCTTTTTGGTTGTATTTTATTTTCATTATTTTTTTTAAATTTCCACATAAGGCCTATTTTTATTCATGATAAAAATATCTAGAATTTGCTAAGTACTCTATGGGTGTTACATTATGCACATGTCATACATAATTTAGGCAGGAAAATAGTAGGATGTGCTAACTCTTTGGTTGCAGGCTCCAACTATTATGGCTTATTGATATTGTGTGTGATTGGACCCTTGGACATGTCAAGGGCATTATTTGTGTGCATGATTGTATGTATAAAATACAGCAGGAGCTGTATTATTTTTAGAATTTTATTTTTGTTCGATCTAGAATACATGTGCATTCCCTCGTGGAATATAGGATCGATATATGTAAAATTTTATTTTTGTTGCAGATCGGATTCTTGCGAGGCATGGTACTTTTGGAGCACTAGAGGCGCAACGGAATAAGAAGCAAGATGGATGCAACAACTCGACCCGATAGCGGTGGCTAAAGATGGCAACAGTTAGGGTGGAGCATACTGAAGACAGTGATGGAAAATGCCATAATAGTTGGAAAATTAATTTCCAAATTTATTGCTTTTATTTACTGTGATGTCTATGTGCATGTGATGTATGCTAGCATAGGTTAAAATCCTCATTTTTAAATAACTAAGTGGGAGAGAGATTTTAATAAATACCATGGTCTCCATTACTGGTTTGTAAGTGATGCAACAAGCTTGCGTGTTGGCTCTGAGTGCCTCCCTCCACAACTGATGGGTTTGTTGCGGATCACTAGATCAAATTTCCTTTTATGGATGGTTATATGAAATTATTTAGGAGCGTGTGATCTTCTCCAACTGAAGGGGCACAATCCTATTTAATGGACTTAGTATCAAGTAATGGTATACACTTAGACACATTCAATAGTATCCTCGCCAACGGAGGCACTGCTATTATCTTGTGTGACCAAAGTGAAACCAACTATTAATTTTATTTGTCATAAAGTTAAGATGACAAGATAATAAAATTAATGGGTCACACCCTCCTCTTACAAATGTTGAATTTGTATACGTCCACACTAACGTGACATGCAATATTTACGGTGATTTGAGCTGTTGGTTAATTTAAAATAGTATAGTTTGAGGAATTAATATTATTCTAAATTTAGAGTCTTGACCAAAGTTTATTTTGTGATTCTTAGGATGACTTTCAACCCATTGGCCATCATACTAAAAGAGAACAGACTTACTGGTCATAACTACATAGATTGGAAAAGGAACCTGGACATTATTCTTACTGCTGAAAGCTATAAGTTTGTACTGACTGAGCCTTGCCCTGATGCACCTAATGGTGAATCTACTCAAGAGGAGATTGAGTATCATAAGAAATGGGTAAAAGCAGATGAGATGGCACGGTGTTACATCTTGGCTTCAATGTCAAATGTATTGCAACATCAACATCAAGATTTACCAACATATTATGATATTATGAACAATCTCAAGAAACTCTTTGGTCACCAGGATAGGGCCTCTAGGCAAGAAGTCATGAGAAAGTTAATGACGGCCACCATGCAAGAGGGTACTCCCGTGAGGGATCATATCCTAAAGATGATGACTTATCTAAATGACATATAAATCTTTGGAGGAGAAATTGATGGAGAAACCCAGATCGATATGATCCTCCAAACGCTACCTAGAAGTTTTAAGCAATTCCGCCTGAATTACAATATGAATAAAAGGATATATTCATTGGCGGAACTACTGACAGAACTTCAGGCAGCAGAAGGGTTATTTCGTCACAATTTCACTATGCTGGAAATGGTTCTACTTCTAAACCGAAAGGCAAGAAGAAGAAGAAACAAGTTGGCTCAGCAAAGAAAGTGAATAAATCTCAGAGTACAAGACCTAAAGCTGGAGTGAAGAAGTCGAAGGGCAAATGCTTCATCTGCAAGCAGTCTGGACATTGGAAAGTGGACTGTCCTCGTAGGAACCATAACAATAAAGGTATATCTCATACTCTAGTAGTTGAAACATGTTTAGCGGTGTTATCTACCAGCACCTGGTGTGTAGATACGGGAGCCACTGATCATGTCTGCAATTCTTTGCAGGGGTTCCAGGAAACCTGACGACTATTTGATGGAGAGATAACTGTCTACATGGGCAATGCCACTAAGGTGGCGGCTGTTGCAGTGGGAGACGTCTACTTATCATTTGATAGGAATAAAAATTTGATTTTAAGAAATTGTCTTTATGTACCCAGTTTTAGAAAGAATTTAATTTCAGTTTCTAAACTGTATTTGGATGAATATTCAGTTTTCTTTAGTAACAATGTCGTTATAAAGAGAAATAAGGTGATTATATGTTCTGGTGCATTGGTTGGCAATTTATACACTTTAAATCCAATTTCTCCCACAAAGCAAAATATGGAAATTAATAACACATCTTCTAACTCTAATAAGAGAAAAGAACCTTCAGAGATGAACCAAACGTATCTTTGGCATCTAAGGCTTGGACATATTAACTTAAGTAGGATTCAAAGGCTTGTAGCCGATGGACTCTTGGGTTTATTAGAGTTGGAAAACTTTCCAACATGTGAATCTTGCTTGGATAGAAAAATGACCAAGAGACCTTTTAAGGCCAAGGGGTATAGAGCCAAAGATGCGTTAGAACTGGTTAATTCTGATTTGTATGGTCCTATGTCTATCCAGGCAAGAGGTGGTTATGAATACTTCGTCTCCTTTATAGACGATTATTCAAAATACAGATACATTTACCTGATGCGCTGCAAGTCTAAATGCTTTGACAAGTTCAAAGAATATAGGGTTGATGTGGAGAAACGTCTTGGTAAAAGTATCAAGACACTACGGTCTGGCCGTGGTGGCGAATACCTCTTTGGAGAGTTTAGGAATTACTTATCAGAAGTCGGGATTCAATCCCAATTGACTGCACTTGGTACACCCCAGCAGAATGGTGCGGCAGAACGAAGGAATAGGACTCTTATGGAAATGGTTAGATCGATGGTGAGTTATTCAGAATTACCAAATTTGTTTTGGGGATATGCTTTAGAAACAGCAGTGTACATTCTGAATATAGTACCTTCTAAAACAGTTCCTTCTACTCCCATGGAATTATGGAATGGGCGTAAGCTTAGTCTGAATCATATCCGGATATGGAGTAGTTCAGCACATGTACTGAAGGGAGATACTGACAAGTTGGAATCACGTACAGAAGTTTGTCTGTTTGTAGGATATCCTAAGAGAACGAAAGGTGGTTTGTTTTATAATCCTAAAAATCAGAAGATCATTGTTAGCACCAATGCTCGATTTTTTAGAAGAAGATTATGTAGTAAACCATAAGCCCATGAGTGAAATAGTTCTAGAAGAAATTAGAGAGGACACATCTACTTTAGTACCAACAGTATAAGATAAAGTACCACAAGAGACTGCAACACGTGTCACAAATGATACACAACCACAGACGGTGCCTCGTCGTAGTGGGAGGGTTGTAAGGCAACCTGAGAGATTCATGTTTTTGGGAGAGTCTTCGGACTTGATCCCGGGTAAACATGAACCTGATCCCCGGAAATATGATGAAGCACTCCAAGATATAGATGCAGTATCTTGGCAAAAGGCAATGAATTCTGAAATAGAGTCTATGTACTCTAATAAGGTCTGGGAGTTTGTAGAACCACCTGATGTTGTAAAAGCCGTTGGATGCAAGTGGATCTACAAAAGGAAAAGAGGGACAGATGGAAAGGTAGAAACCTTCAAAGCAAGACTTGTTGCGAAAGGGTATACTCAGAAAGAG
The DNA here is from genome assembly GCF_018446385.1 of Zingiber officinale. Lineage (NCBI taxonomy): Eukaryota > Viridiplantae > Streptophyta > Magnoliopsida > Zingiberales > Zingiberaceae > Zingiber > Zingiber officinale. The sequence continues at coordinate 14,534,057 of NC_055990.1, read as the reverse complement.
GGAATCGACTATGAGGAGACTTTTTCGCCGGTAGCCATGCTTAAGTCTATCCGGATACTCCTGTCCATTGCTGCTCATATGGCTTATGAGATTTGGCAAATGGATGTCAAGACAGATTTCCTTAACGGAAATCTTGAAGAAAACATTCATATGAAGGAACCAAAAGGGTTCATTGAAAAAGGCAAAGAGCATCTAGTGTGCAAGCTTAATCGATCCATTTACGGATTGAAGCAAGCTTCAAGATCTTGGAACATCTGATTTAACGAAGTAATCCAGTCATATGGATTTATTCAGTGTCCGGATGAGTCTTGTGTATACAAGAAGTGTAACGGAAACGTGGTGGTATTTCTTGTACTATACATAGATGATATTTTGTTAATTGGCAACAATGTTAAGGTATTATCGGACGTAAGGGTATGGTTGTCTAAACAATTTGATATGAAGGACTTAGGAGAATGTGCACACATTCTTGGGATCAAAGTTATAAGGGATTGCAAGAAAAGAATGTTGTGTCTGTCCCAAGCTTCATATATAGATACGATTCTTGCTCGTTTTAGCATGGAGAACTCCAAGAAAGGTTTCTTACCTTTTAGGCATGGAGTATCTTTATCTAAAGAGATGTCTCCGAAGACATCAAAGGAGATAGAGGACATGAAGACAGTTCCTTATGCCTCGGCTATAGGAAGCCTTATGTATGCAATGCTGTGTACGAGACCTGATATCTATTTTTCCATGGGCATGGTTAGCAGATATCAGAGTAACCCTGGACAAGGACATTGGACTATCGTAAAGCATATATTAAAGTACCTGAGAAGGACTAGAGATTATATGCTAGTTTACCAAGTAGACGAGTTGCTCCCTATGGGTTACACGGATTCAGATTTCCAATCGGATAGGGACAACAGTAAGTCTACATCAGGCTATGTGTTTACTTTAGGAGGTGGAGCCATTGCATGGAGGAATGTTAAGTAGAAATGCGTTTCGGACTCAACCATGGAAGCTGAGTATGTGGCAGCCTATGAGGCAGCTAAAGAAGCAGTGTGGCTCAAGAACTTTCTAATGGACTTAGATGTGATTCCTGGTTTGCCCAAAATCATCACAATTTATTGTGATAATAGCGGTGCAGTTGTAAACTTGAAGGAACCACGAGCCCATAAAGCAAGTAAACATATAGAGAGTAAGTACCACCTGATACGAGATATCGTCAAGCGAGGAGAAGTTGTCGTCGCCAAGATTGCATCAGAAGATAACCTAGCAGATCCTTTCACAAAGGCCCTTCCGACGAAAGCCTTTGATCGACATGTGGAGGGGATGAGAATCAGATGTAAGGCAACAGATATGGCAGCTTAGTCTTTTAGTATAAGTGGGAGATTGTTGGAGTGTATACTAAAAGCCTAGCTTTTGTAAACATTTAAAATAAAAGAATCACATTGGTCAATATCTGCATTTATTTAATTATTCAATTAATTTATATAGTGTTGGTGCGGGAAGCATCCGACGATCGAACCTAAGTTTTGATAATGACAAAGGATTCAAAGTTAAGGTGCTTTGTTGTCTGACAGCTTTTGCTGAGTGTTTCAGGAAAGTCCTAACTGCGGTTAGGCAAGGTAAAACCCTAGGGGGTGGTAACCCTAGGTCATAGGGGGTGGTAACCCTATGCGGAAAGTCTTGGCAGGTCGATGGCTTCAGGCAAAAGTCCTAGGGGGTGGTAACCCTAGGTGAAAAGTCCTGGTGTCGCGAACCAGGTGAAAGTCTGAACTGGCCGGTGAAGCGGATGTTCAGCAGAAAGTCCGGGAGCATCGAGTGCCGAGCAAAAGTCCAGTCGATCCGGAGGATCGTACTGGCAACAGGTAAATCTCCTGAGTGGAGTAGGTGAGGACGCGTTCCCCGTAGAAGGAACAGTACGCGTCGAGTCGACCTAGGGTTTCCGGGTGGAAACCCGAAGTCAGACTCGGACAGTCCGGAGACTGTCTATACTTTATTTATCATGTGTACTGTGCTAACTTTGTTTTGCAGGGTATGTGTTTTGGGACTAACACATTTTGCAGGAACAAAGGAGCAAGTTACAACTCGGATGAACAGTGTCTGAGGCGCCTCCATGGAGCTTGGAGGTGCCTCGGGTGCGAGCCAGGAAAAGGCCAGCGCAGCAGACTGGAGGCGCCTTGAATGGAGTTCAAGGCGCCTTGGACCGGAGGTTGGAGGCGCCTTGGATAGGCTGAAGGCGCCTTGAACCAGATAGAGTTCGACCAGGTCAGTGCTGATCCACGCGGGTGACTCGGCTCGTTCAAGGCGCCTTGATGAACAGTGTAAGGCGCCTTGAACCCCCTTTATAAGGGGTCTCGACCAACAGCTCTCAACAACAACTTCCAAGCAATCTTTCTGCTACAAGTTGCTCACGAGACGTTCCCGAAGTGCTGCTATGAAACACCGACGACCCGGAGCTCCGAAATCTTCAGATTACGATATTGTCGTCGGTATAATTGTACTTTTTATTATACTTAACTGTTATACTTGTACTCTTTTTCGAGCTATTAGTTGTTGCCCACGGAAAGCGATCAAGGATCGCGGGCCTTCGAGTAGGAGTCGTCACAGGCTCCGAACGAAGTAAACGACCGTGTCTTTGTGTTTGTGTTTTACATTTTCCGCTGCGTATTTTACTTTGATAGTTTTACGATTCCGATAATCGAACAAAATAGCCACGAGCACTATTCACCCCCCCTCTAGCGTGTCTCGATCCAACAATTGGTATCAGAGCGGGGTCATTTTGAATTGGTGCAACCACCTTTCAAAACAAATTTTTCGCAGTTTTTTTTTTTGTTTTCGGAGTCGAATTAGAATTTAGCCTTATAGCTATATTCTAATTTTTTGTTTCCCTCGAATCGACTTTTGCTCGAAGTAGGTGCAACACCACTCGAGTTCGTCTTTATTATTCTTTATTCCAGCACTACTAATCCAAGACTTAGTCTTGGAACATATTTTGTTGTTTTCTTTTGTTACATATTATAAATGGCCCAACAAGAGGGTTTCAGCACTGTACGTCCCCCGCTATTCTCCGGAGAGGATTTTGGCTACTGGAAGGGAAGAATGGAAACGTATCTAAAGATACAATTCGAAACGTGGATGATCATAAAGACGGGACTGAAACTGCCAATCGATGACGACGGCAAAACTACACCCTGCGAGAAGTGGGACGCTTCTCTAATAAAAAAGGTGGAAGCCGACGCCAAAGCTACCTGCACCCTCCAGTGTGGTCTTACCAAGGAAGAACTCAACAGAGTTGGCCCGTTCTCCTCTGCAAAGGAGCTCTGGGAAAAGCTCATCGAACTCCACGAAGGCACTGACGACACCAAGGTAAGTAAAAGAGATCTTTTACTTAATAAATTATATAATCTAAAAATGCAGGAAGGCGAAACGGCGAGTTCTCTTCACGCGAGAATACAAGACATCCTTAACTCTCTTCACGGAATTGGCCAGAAGATAGAAAATCGGGACGTAATAAGGTATGCCCTAAACTCGTTTCCAAGGAATACATTGTGGGCATCAATGGTAGATGCCTACAAAGTTTCCAAGGATTTATCCTCCTTAAAACTAGATGAACTTTTTAGTGAATTTGAACTTCATGAGCAGACTAATGCACAGCCTACCGAGAAAGGTATTGCGTTGGTTGCAGGTACAAGCCGAACCCGAGAACCACGACGGAGAACCGAACCAGCATCGGAAGCTGAACCAGACTCTGATGATGAAGAAGGTGACATTACAACCGAGCTGGTAAATCTCGTGAAGAAGCTCTACAAGACGAAAGGATTCGACAAAAGAGATCTAAAGAAGGCAGTGAAATCAAAGGAAGGCCCACGAAATACAAAGATGAAGTTTGAAGTTACATGCTACGGGTGTAACCAAAAAGGGCACATCAAAACCAACTGCCCTAACCTGAAGGAGATCAAAAAGCAAAGAAGGAAAAAGGTCCTTAAGGCAACATGGGACGAATCTTCATCAGAGGACGACGACGACGAGCTCGAACAAACGAGTCTACTCGCATTAATGGCCCGGGACCAAGTCCGAGAGCGAGTCTGAGGCAGAGTCCGAGCAAAGCCACGGATCCGTATCCGTTTCCGAAGGACCAGCCCCCGCTGTAAGTATCTCCCGGTTGAACATTTTAGTTAGCTATTTATTGCGCAAATTAGCTAAATCAAACCTGAAAGTTAAGTCACTTCTAAAGGAAGTTAGTGTCCTTAAAGAAGTGGCTAACACCAAATCCTTACCCGACCAGAGTCAGACTGAATTTCCAACTCAAGTTCAAAAACTTGAGGAAGAAAATTCAAGTCTAATAAATCAGGTTAAAAATTTAGAAAATACCTTAGAACGGTTTACTTTGGGCTCCAAGAATTTGAACTTGATTCTTGGGACACAAAGAGCCATCTACAACAGAACTGGGCTGGGTTACAAAAGTAAATATAGATCTTATTTATCATTAATAAACAAACAAAGTATTAAAACAGTCCAAGCATGGGTCTCCAAGTCTAACTTGGTTAATCAAGTTGGACTTGGCCAATACTGGGTTCCAAAGGATCAAATATACTACCTCGATAGACCATATCGAGGCCATGATCCAGGGGGAGAAAAAAGAAAAACAATCCTTAAAATTAAAAATTAAATTCAAAATTCAAAATTCGAAATTAAAATTAAATTCAAAATTAAAATTAAAAATTAAATTCAAAATTCAAAATTAAATTCAAAATTCGAAATTAAAATTAAAAATTAAATTCAAAATTCGAAATTAAAATTAAAAATTAAATTAAAAATTCGAAATTAAAATTAAATTCAAAATTAAAATTAAAAATTAAATTCAAAATTCGAAATTAAAATTAAAAATTAAATTCAAATTCAAAATTCGAAATTAAAATTAAATTCAAAATTAAAATTAAAAATTAAATTCAAAATTAAAAATTAAATTCAAAATTCGAAATTAAAATTAAAAATTAAATTCAAAATTCGAAATTAAAATTAAATTCAAAATTAAAATTAAAAATTAAATTCAAAATTCGAAATTAAAATTAAAAATTAAATTCAAAATTAAAATTAAAAATTAAATTCAAAATTCAAAATTAAAATTAAAAATTAAATTCAAAATTCAAACCAACTTCAAAATTTAAAATTAAAATTAAATTCAAAAATCGAAATTAAAACTCAAAATGAAGATAAGGGATCCAGACTCGCTGGCACCCCCAACTAAACTACCCGGCAGGGTAACTGAACCTAATCTACCCGAAATGGGTAAAACAAGAGTAGATTACCCGGCAGGGTAATTAAGGTTAGATTAAAATGAACTAAGGTTAACTTGAACCACAGTTCTGGTGAAGTTTTTGGATGATAGTACGTTAGGGAAGCTTGGGCATCGCATGTCTAGGAAGATATGGCTTCGACCTGGTGCATTTGGCCAAGTGGAACTGACCGAAGCTACCCTTAAATGGATCCTAACTAGTTAGACCAAGGTTTAGTACTAAGCTCAATGGGTAGGACTATTTGGAAAACTTCGAAGGCATGGTTACTTTAATGAGTTCCTTGTGACTCACCATAGCCCAGAAGTTTATCCAAAGAATGCTTACTTGTTGAACCCAAAGCTAAACCTGAATCTAACACAAAGTTAACCCAAACCTTAAAATTGAATTATAAATCATCTCACATCAATCATAGGATTCCCTGATTGAAAATTTAGATCGGGTGAGATGACTAAGTAATAAAATTCATTTGAAAATTATTTATAAAATCCTTTTAAAATCCGTTTTAAAACTCAATTTTAAAACTCAATTTCAAAATTATTTTAAACTCAATTTCAAAATATTTTTAAACTCAATTTCAAAATTATTTTAAAACTCAATTTTAAAACTCAATTTCAAAATTATTTTAAAACTCAATTTTAAAACTCAATTTCAAAATTATTTTAAAACTTGATTTTAAAATCAATTTTAAATTGTTTCAAAAACAATTTTAAAACTCAATTTCAAAATCAATTTTAAAACTCAATTTCAAAATCAATTTTAAAACTTAATTTTAAAACTCAATTTCAAAATTATTTTAAAACTTAATTTTAAAACTCAATCTCAAAATTATTTTAAAACTCAATTTTAAAACTCAATTTCAAAATTATTTTAAAACTTAATTTTAAAACTCAATTTCAAAATTATGTTAAAACTCGATTTTAAAATCAATTTTAAAACTCAATTTTAAAATCAATTTTAAAAACTCAATTTCATTTTTAAAACTCAATTTAAAAATCAATTTTAAAACTCAATTTCAAAATTATTTTAAAAAATCAATTCTAAAACTCAATTATTTCAAAACCTCTTCAAAATTAAATTAAATTTAAATTAAAAAAAAAAATCGGGTGGAGCTTATCAGAGGCGCCTCCCATCAAAAGGAGGCGCCTTAGCAAGCGGCGGGAAAATTCCCGCCGCTTCGTCTTAAGGCACCTCGGATCAACCCGAGGCGCCTCCAACTTATATAAGGCACCTTAAACCTTGGTTTAAGGCGCCTTCAACACTTTATATCAAAACGAACAGAAGCCTTTCTGTTCGTTTTCTGTCGACGCCGAGCACGCGTTACTCGTGCAGTTTCCTCCCAACTAAGGCGCCCTCAACCGGTTTTTTCCCTCTCTACGTGACAATGCCTCCTATGTATAATCCTAATCCCTTCCGATCAAGTTTTACTTAGAACTTTTGCTTATTTCTGTCAATTTTTGGTAAAATCGTTCAAAATAGGAAACGCCGACATGTTGATCTTAATCCAGCTAGAATTCCATCAGCAGATATCAGATTCCCGACTATACATCTTAGGGATACCTTTGCTAATTACATCTTTGAACCTATCAAGCCTAGATATGTGAATAAGACTTTTTATACCCAGTATTGTCAACCAACTATTCAAATGATAGAGCACTATCAACTGGATCAATTGGTTTACTGCACCGATACAGTAAACCAGGAGTTATGTGCACAGTTTTATCACAATCTTGAGAGGATTGATGATAATAGGTACAGCACCAGAGTTTCTGGCGTGGACATTGAGCTTACTCCCACTCTGCTACGCACCACCCTAGGTCTTAGGGCTTCCGAGTCTACCTTTCTATTCTATCCCGGTAGGGATCCGCCATTTGGCGATCCTTACTCCCACATTACGTTAGATACTATCTATACGTATTTCCTCGGGGGAGCGAGACGTGCTGACTTGACTGAGGTCAGGTCAGTTACTCTTCGGGTTCAGGACTATGTGATGTATAGGGTCCTGACAGCATGTATTCTGCCGATCTCATCTCGGGATGTCCCGAAGATGAGATCTTCACACTCATTCTTCTTGTACGCCCTGTGTCATCGGTTTGACATCGATATTGCCCTGCATATGTTCCAGAACATTATCTGTGCATCTGGGACAGTCACCTCCAAGATAGTCCACATGCCCTATTGTCATATTCTGACACGCTTCTTTTCGACGATAGAGGGTATAGATGTGACCAGAGGAACAGTCATTCCTCTTACTATATATGATGAGCTAGGATCCCGTAGTTGTAGACTAGCCAGTGCCGATATCACAGCTGATGGAGTTCTAGCGTGGATAGGACGACCACAGCAGGCAGCTGCCCCTATCGCTCCAGCAGCCGATGATTTACCAGGCGAGGGAGAGGAGTGGGCTGATTTCTTAGCTGAGGATCTTTTCGCGGATCCCTCCCCGTCTGCCAGACCATCCACCTCAGCTGGACCTTCGACCTCTTCCTCACTCTCCGTCGAGGACAGACTAGCTCGACTCGAGGTTGAGTCCATCCAGACACGACGGATAGTTCTCTCTATTCGATCCGAGATGGCTGCCGGATTTACGTCCCTTCGTGACGAGATACGACGGCTAGGTCAGCCAGCACCTGAGCAGCCCCATGATCCTCCAGCTAGTCCTCCTCGAGCAGATGATCCTGCTATTTGATATGACTCTGTTATGCATTATTCTGTGGATGTACTTATTTGCATGCTTATTCAGTTTCACAAAAATCTGAGCTTACTTATCACTCATTCAAATTCTAGGTAAAATAGTTTTCAAAACTCCAATTTTGTTAGATTTTCAACATTTGGATCTAGCTTCGGCATTCCCCTAGATATCATGTACCCCTAGATTAAAGCCAGAGCATCTCACAATCACATAGGTATACCTTGCTTGTGTTTGACAAACTTAGAATGGCGTGAGATGCATAGGGTACAGCCTGGACTCAGGAATGCTTATATTTGTGCATCGATATGAGTCTAGGCGTTAAACACATCATAAACATTAAATCAAATTAAGTTTTCCAGCTCTAGCCAACTCTAACTGGACCAAATGGACTTAATTTGACTAACCATGTGAAAGCTACTACCCTTTAGGCAATCAGCAAGTAGCTAAAGGTTAGACAATTGGGAAAAGTGTGTTTCAATTTTTTGTTTAAGCATGATTGTACTTTAAGGTTCTAATCAAATTACTTTACCTGATTAATTTAAGGCTCTGATACTTAATCAAATTAAACTCAATAATTTAACTCATGCTTGGACTAGAAAACAAACTCCTGCTACTCCCTCTGTCCTAAAACTAAATATTTTCCTTTAATATCAAAATGAGTATTCAAAACTTAATTACTTGTCCATGTAATTGAATATTCAAACATTTTCAAATCTAGTCAAACTTTTTATAACGTTTTAAAGTGTTCAAGTGACCTCATATTTTATAACTTCTAAGCAAATCCTTTTATTGAAAATTCAAATACTCATATTTTCGAACTTAGTTAATTTTAAGCCTATTTTAACTAGACTTTGTTAGATTGTACTTTAAACTTAGCTATTTGGCAAAATATCTTCTCAATACAAATCATTTCAAAGCTGAATATATATATATAGCTAAGTATTTTCAAGCTAAGTCGTTTTGCTAAAGAGAAAAGTTATTTTTATCCCTCTTTGAAAATTTTCCTTCAGAAAAATACAAATCTACTTTCAAACTGGTTTATTTTTGATATATGGCAAAGGGGGAGAGTAGGTAAATTAAAAGTTAAAGGAAAATTCAAAGTATTTAATAAAAGGAGGGCTTTTATTAAGGGGGAGTCTAGTCTAATATTACCAAGGTAAAAAGTTTCCAGCTTATCTGTTATTGCATTTGAAGTTTTATTTACTTAAGCTTGGTTAAACTTTATGCAGTTATTACATATGTTGTTTTTCTTAACTTTGAATTACGTATTGCCATAATCAAAAAGGGGGAGATTGTTGGTGCAGGACGATCGAACCTAAGTTTTGATAATGGCAAAGGATTCAAAGTTAAGGTGCTTTGTTATCTGACAGCTTTTGCTGAGTGTTTCAGCTGCGGTTAGGCAAGGTAAAACCCTAGGGGTAGTAACCCTAGGTCATAGGGGTGGTAACCCTATGCGGAAAGTCTTGACAGGTCGATGGCTTGGGCAAAAGTCCTAGGGGTGGTAACCCTAGGTGAAAAGTCCCGTGAACGGTGAAAGTCTGAAGCCGCGGATGTTCAGAAAGTCCGGAGCATCGAGCCGAGCAAAGTCCGTTGATCCGCAGGATCGTACTAGCAACAGGAAAATCTCGAGTGGAGTAGGTGAGGACGCGTTCCCGTAAGTGGGCGTCGAGTCGACCTAGGGTTTCGGGTTGGAAACCCGAAGTCCGGAGGCTGTCTATACTTTATTTATCATGTGTCTTGTGCTAACTTTGTTTTGCGGGGTATGTGTTTTGGGACTAACACATTTTGCGAGAACAAAGGAGCAAGTTACAACTTGGATATGAGGCGCCTCCATGGAGCTTGAGGCGCCTCGAGTGCAAGGACCTGGAGGCGCCTTGAATGGAGTTCAAGGCGCCTTGGACCGGAGGTTGAGGCTGAAGGCGCCTTGAACCAGATAGAGTTCGACCAGGTCGGTCTTGATCCACGCGGGTGACTCGGCTGTTCAAGGCGCTGATGAGCAAGCGCCTTGAACCCCTTTATAAGGGGTCTCGACCAGCAGCTCTCAACAACAACTTCCAAGCAATCTTTCTGCTACAAGCTGCTCACCCGGAGCTCCGAAATCTTCAGATTACGATATTGTCGTCGGTATAATTATACTTTTTATTATACTTAACTGTTATACTTGTACTCTTTTTCGAGCTATTAGTTGTTGCCCACGGAAAGCGATTAAGGATCGCGGGCTTTCGAGTAGGAGTCGTCACAGGCTCCGAACGAAGTAAACGACCGTGTCTTTGTGTTTGTGTTTTACATTTTCCGCTGCGTATTTTACTTTGATAGTTTTACGATTCCGATAATCGAACAAAATAGCCGCGAGCGCTATTCACCCCCTCTAGCGCGTCTCGATCCAACATATAGTAGACAACATGGAGTGTGGTGTCACACTCAGAAGATCATGTTGTTAGTTCTCTATAAATTATAAACAGTTGCTCGCGACTAAGATAGAAAGGAACAAACTATCAGTATAGTCGTAGTGTAATTAAGTATTAGTTTATCTTGACTAATAAATTACACTAATACACTTTAAGTGTATTGAGTAGGATCATTTAGGCATGTTCTTTTTGTACTGACTTAGTAAAAGAACTAGACCTTAGTTATTATGGAAGTATGTGCTCTTAATCCTAATATAATAACAAGCACATATATTTAATATTTATTTCTTTGACTTATCAAAGGGTGAGATTTAGCTCGATAAATCAATATGCCCGATAAGTTGGGAAATGATATTACTTATAGTGTGTGTTGTTGATTATAGAAGGAATCTTTGTCCTAGTTATCTAGGTTGAGAATGTTGGACCCCGTGGTAGTTTTGATGTGATCAACCAAGTTGGTTACCTGCGTTTTGTCTGACCCCTATGTCTGAGTGTGCAGGAACTTAGGAGCACAGGAAGTCGAGTGGAAGATGCAGCTAGTGGGAAGGATGACACGGGAAGGGAGCCGACGGGCTCGGTGCGTCCGAAGGACGAGAGAGCTGCGGAAGAGTACTCCGGTGGAGCGAGAAGAATGTGCACGGCGTTTGAGGGACGAGAAGCCGGACGGAAGCCTGCTCGAGGAGAAGGCCGGGAATTGGGTTCTGGTGAGCCCTATTTCGGTGGGCCGCAATCACCCAAGGAGCAGAACCGGAGCAAGTCAACTGGAGTTGACTTGTCAACGGTTCGGTCGACCGAACCTATTGATCGGTCGACTGAACCCTTCATTAACCAAAGCCAACCGTAGCAGACACGTCGAATGCCACATCAGAAGCTGACCATTGGTGGAGCTGATCGGTCGACCAAACATCCTGATCGGTCGACCGAACCGAAGCTAATCCAGAGACCAAGTCGAGCAGTTTGATCGGGCCAACTCAGCTGGAGACCGTTGGCTGATCGGTTGACCGAACTAAAGGATCGGTCGACCGAACAAAGCTCGATCCATAGAGACTGCACCTGGACGAAAAGCTGGGCAGGTACAGTAGGTTCGGTCGACTTAACCTAGGGATCGGTCGATCGATCCCTCTCGAGTCAAACCTGATCCCAAAGGATCAGGTGATCTGATAAGCTCGAGAACCACTATATAAAGAGGATCTCGGGCAGCCTTACAGAACAACGAATTCATACGAAAAACCAACTCTGTAATTCTCATTTAGCAACGTCAGTGCTTTCAAGTGTAAAAGGCTTCTCCGCCTTCAGAGAAGGAGTTTTCTTACTGTGCTTTTCACCACCTTGGATTAACAACCCTCTTGGTTGTAATCAGGTTAAAACTCTGAGTTCTATTTCTTTTCTATCATTTTGTTTTGTATCAAGTGTTGCTTTATTTTAAGAGTTGAAAAGCTTTGAGGAGGGTTATTTTTACTTGCAGGCAATTCACTCCCCTCTTGCCGGTCCCCGCTGCACCTACAAGTGGTATCAGAGTCCAACAGCCTCAGAGGGACTAACCGCCATCTGAAGCACGAAGATCAGAACAATGGCCGACACAAACATTCATCCCCCGAAGTTCGACGAAGATTTCGCTACATGGAAGCGAAAAATGGAGGTATTCTTTAAAACAGATTTTGATATTTTAATTACTATGAAATATGGTTTTACAGCTCCTAAAGACAAAGAAGACTACAACTGGACAAAGAAGGAGAAAGCAGACTTCGTCGCCAACGGAAAAGCTGAATTCCACCTCCTCAGCGTTCTGCCACCTCAGGAGCTTAGTCGGATCGGAAGCTACGAATCCACGAAAGATCTCTGGGAGAAATTCTTGGAGCTTCACGAAGGTACCTCCGAGGCGAAGCTGGCGCGGCGCGACATCCTCCGGACCCAGTTGACGAACCTCCGGATGAACCACGGCGAGAAGGTAGCGCAACTCCAAGCAAGAATTAAGGAGCTAATAACGTAACTAACGAACCTTGGAGAAAAAGTAACCAACCGCGATTCCATCCGATACACGCTCAATGCCTTCCCGAGGACTCCAGAATGGGCGTCCTTAGTAGATGCTTACTACATCTCTAAGGACTTTGAGGTAAGTAGTCTAGAAAATTTATTTTCTACTTTTGAACTTCACGAATCTCGACTTGCAGAGAAATCAGTAGAGAAGTCAAACCTCAACATCGCCCTAGAAGCAAGGAAGGACGATTCTGACTCCGAAGCCTCGATTGACAAAAATGAGGCTGCGTTAATGGTAAGACGTTTTAATAAGTTTTTTAAATCTAACAAGTTTAGATTGCAGTCAAGTAAACGTCATCAAAAAGGAAGGACAGTCCGTTGCTACAATTGCAACAAAGAAGGGCACATCAAAGATGACTGCCCAGACTTGAAGAAAAAGGGGAAAGAGAAAGAAAAGACAAAGTACAAGAAGCCAGAATCCTCCAACCACAAAAACCTGAAGGCGACATGGGACGACTCTTCATCCTCCAAGTCAGAAGTCGAAGAATTCTCAGGGTTAGCTCTACTAGCTAACCATCAGCCAGAAGAAGATTCAAGCTTAGAGATGAGCATCGATGAAAGGGGAGGAACATCAGAAGAGGAAAGCTGCAGTGAAGGGGGAGCCTCACCGAGTCAGGTAAGTAAGGTACGCAATCTAACCCCCACTCAGTCTTTTAGATTTATCAAATTACTTTCCAAAGATTTATTCAATTTAGAAAGAGAGAATGAACATTTAAAATTAGAAAATGAAAAATTAAAAGTTGAAATTAAGAAGTTAAAAACTGATGCATGCTTAAATAGATTTCCAAAATCAAAAGTTAAAATTTATGGAAAATTAAATTGGTATATACGGAAGCATCAGGGTCAACTTAGGAAAATTCCTAAGGATTATATACCCCTTAAGTTTTTGACTAATCCTGTTGGAAGGAACCTTTATTGGGTTCCAACATCTGTGCTAAATTAATTTTTTTAATTAAAAAGCTTTAAAAGAGAAAATTAAACATTGAAATTCTTTATGGAAGCTTTGTCTAAGGAAGTGGTTGTTGCTCCAATAACCAAGAAGGCCTAGTGCCTTGCCACGACCTGGAAGCTAAAATATTGAAAGAATATGTTTAATTAACTTTCTGAAAAAACATTAAACAAGAATTAAATAATGCTTTGAAAGTTAATCAAATAATTATTAAGATTTCTTAGAAATTCCTTCTTGAAAAAATTTTTTTGGTTAATTTTTTTTTTTTTTGAAAAACTTCATTTGACTTAGACTGTTTTTTTTTTTGGAACACTTAAAAAATTCTACTTAGAAAATTTTCAAAACTTCAATTTTATTTAAATTTTTTTTCTCACTTAAAGACCCCATTTTTGCTGTGATCAAAGGGGGAGAGTAAGGTACAAGTTTAGGGGGAGCAAGAAGATTAGGAAAATTAGGAAAATGTTACCAATTTTATTTATTGCAAAATTATGCTTAAACATGTTATTTTAGTAATTTCTCTTTAAAAATTACTTTTTGTGTCTGTTTTACCCTAACTTGAACTTGGGTTGATGCACATCAAAAAGGGGGAGATTGTTGGACCCCGTGTTAGTTTTGATGTGATCAACCAAGTTGGTTAGGTCTTGCGTTTTGTCTGACCCTTGTGTCTGAGGGTGCAGGAACTTAGGAGCACAGGAAGTCGAGCGGAAGACGTAGCTAGCGAGAAAGACGGCACGGGAAGGGAGCCGACGGGCTTGATGCGTCTGAAGGACGGGAGAGTTGTGGAAGAGTACTCCGGTGGAGCGAGAAGAACGTGCGCGGCGTTCGAGTGACGAGAAGCCGGACGGAAGCCTGCTCGAGGAGAAGGCCGGGAATTGGGTTCAGGTGAGCCCTATTCCGGTGGGCTGCAATCACCCAAGGAGCCGAACCGGAGCAAGTCAACTGAAGTTGACTTGTCAACGGTTCGGTCGACCGAACCTATTGATTGGTCGACCGAACCCTTCATTAACCAAAGCCAACCACAGCAGACACGTTGAATGCCACATCAGAAGCTGACCGTTGGTGGAGCTGATCGGTCGACCGAACATCCTGATCGGTCGAACGAACCGAAGCTAATCCAGAGACCAAGTCGAGCAGTTTGATCGGGCCAACTCAGCTAGAGACCGTTGGCCGATCGGTCGACCGAACTAAAGGATCGGTCGACCGAACATAGCTCGATCCACAGAGACTGCACCTGGACAGAAAGCTGGGCAGGTACAGCAGGTTCGGTCGACCGGTCCCCAAGTTCGGTCGATCGATCCCCAGGTTCGGTCGACCGATCCCTCTCGAGTCAAACCTGATCTCGAAGGATCAGGTGATCTAATAAGCTCGAGAACCACTATATAAAGAGGATCTTGGGCAGCCTTACAGAACAACGAATTCATACGAAAAACCAACTCTGTAATTCTCATTTAGAAACGTCTGTGCTTTCAAGTGTAAAAGGCTTCTCTGCCTTCAGAGAAGGAATTTTCTTACTGTGCTTTTCACCGCCTTGGATTAACAACCCTCTTGGTTGTAACCAGGTTAAAACTCTGAGTTCTATTTCTTTTCTATCATTTTTTTTTGTATCAAGTGTTGCTTTATTTTAAGAGTTGAAAAGCTTTGAGCAAGGTTATTTTTACTTGCAGGAAATTCACCCCCCTCTTGCCGGTCCCCGCTGCACCTATAGAGAATGTCCCCAAGAGGAGCTCATAAGGATTGCCATGTTAAACCCTGCAGGTGGACCTAGTCCGACATGACAATAAAGTTGAGTGGTACTACACTTGGAGCTAGATATTAATTAGGTGAGTTGTCAGTAACTTACTTAATTAGTGGATATTCGTAATCTTAAACACAGGGAGACTAACACACTCATGATAAGAAGGAGCCCATAATGTAATTTGGGATTGGTGCGGTAGTGCGGTAATAACTCTCTAGTGGAATGAGTTATTATCGATGAATTTGAGTTGTGTGTTCGGGGCTAACACGGGATACTCAAGCTCATCGGAAGGCCAAAACCAATTTCTCCTCTAGGCCCCTGTCGTAGCCTCATTATAGCCTCAAGTCCATCGAAATGTAAGGCTCTTCTTGGTGTCCAAGAAATGGGTCGGTCCAATGCTTGGTGACCAAGCAAGGGCCGGCCACATCCTCTTTAAAGGGGCCGACCCTTTGCTTGGTGACCAAGCATGAAGGGGCCGGCCACAATATTCAAACAAGGAGGGTTGTTTTTGAATTTTTAAAATCTTATCTTTGTAGAAAACTATAAGTTTTAAAAGAGAGATTTTAATTTTAAAAACTTTCCTTATTTGAATTTGGCCACATGTTTTAATAGAGAGTTTTAAAAGTTTTAAAACTTTCTTTTTTTAACCATCCTCATGGTTTAAGAAAAAAAATGGAGATAAGTTTTAAAATTAAAATTTTCTATCATCATGTTAAAAAAGAAATTTTATAAGAGAGTTTTTAAAATTTAAAACATGGTTTTAATTTTAGAAACTTTCCTTTTTTAACTCTAGAAAAGAGAGCATGTAAAATTTTATAAGAGTTTTTTCTTCTTGTAAAATTTCATAAAAAAAAATTATTATTCTTTCCTAAATATGGTGGTCGGCCACCTTGCTTGGTGCCCAAGGAAGGGGCCGGCCAAAACACAATCCTAAACCAAATAGGATTGATCACAACCATTGATTGGTGATTGATTCAATCAAGAGAAAAGAAAAGGAAAAATTAAAATGGAAAAGGAAAAACTCTTGGATGAGTTTAATTTTTTCCTTATTTACCCTGGGCAAGTAATATAAAAGAAGGGGTGAGGGGGCTTCATGAGACACAACTTTTATTCTTTTGCTTGGAGATCTCTTGGTGGCCGGCCCTCTCCCTTCTCCCTTTCCCTTTGCTCTCTTCTCCTTGGTGGTGGTGGTGGCCGAATCTTAGAGGAAGAGGAAGGACTCTTTTGGGTGGTGTTCATCTTGGAGGATCGTCGCTCACATGACATCCAAGGTGAGGCGAGGACTACGGCAGAAGATCTCAGGGTCATTAGCATACATAGAGAAGGTATAATTAGCAATTGTTTTCAGCATCATGCTAGTTTTTCTCTTTGTAAGAATTCTAAATACAAGAGGCAATTAGATCTAGATTTTCGAATTTATTTTTCGAGTTTGTGTTTTCTTCTTTTTTGAACTTGTGATTCGATTGTTCCTTTTGGTTAACCGAGAGTTATTTAAGGAAATAAATATTAGCTTTCCTTAAAAGGCTTTGCCTAGGCGGTGGTGGTTGCTGCCATATCCAAGAAGTACATGTGCCTTGCCATGCAGTCCTGGAAGCCAATTTTGAAAATTAATATTTATTGAATTAATAACCTAGGTAGATTTGAATTAATAGTGTTAAGTTCCGCTTGCGATTCAAATCTAAACCATTAAGAACAGATAAGTTAAATTTGGAATCAATGATGTTAAGTTCCGTCTGCGATTCCTGATTTAACTTCTAAAGAACACAATAGGTTATTTAAGGAAAGGTTCGACACTTGTAAAAAAAATAGAGTCTATGTACTCTAATAAGGTCTGAGAGCTTGTAGAACCACCTGATGGTGTAAAAGCCCTTAGATGCCAATGGATCTACAAAAGGAAAAAAAGGACAGATGGGAAGGTAGAAACCTTCAAAGCAAGGCTTGTTGCGAAAGGGTATACTCAGAAAGAGGGAATCGACTATGAGAAGACTTTTTCACTGGTAGTCATGCTTAAGTCTATCCGGATACTCTTGTCCATTGCTGCTCATATGGATCACGAGATTTGGCAAATGGATGTCAAGACAGCTTTCCTTAACGGAAGTCTTGAAGAAAACATCCATATAAAGCAACCAGAAGGGTTCATTGAAAAAGGCAAAGAGCATCTAGTGTGCAAGCTTAATCGGTCCATTTACGGATTGAAGCAAGCTTCAAGATCTTGGAACATCCGATTTAACGAAGTAATCCAGTCATATGAATTTATTCAGTGTCCGGATGAGTCTTGTGTATACAAGAAGTGTAACAGAAACGTGGTGGTATTTCTTATACTATACGCAGATGATATTTTGTTAATTGGAAACAATGACAAGTTATTATCGGACGTAAGGGTATGGTTGTCTAAACAATTTGATATGAAGGACTTAGGAGAATGTGCACACATTCTTGGGATCAAAGTTATAACGGATCGCAAGAAAAGAATGTTATGTCTATCCCAAGGTTCATATATAGATACGATTCTTGCTCGTTTTAGCATGCAGAACTCCAAGAAAGGTTTCTTACCTTTTAGGCATGGAGTAGCTTTATCTAAAGAGATGTCTCCGAAGACATTAAAGGAGATAGAGGACATGAAGACAGTTCCTTATGCCTCGGCTATAGGAAGCCTTATGTATGCAATGCTGTGTACGAGACCTGATATCTATTTTGCCGTGGGCATGGTTAGCATATATCAGAGTAACCCTGGACAAGGACATTGGACTGTCGTAAAGCATATATTGAAGTACCTGAGAAGGACTAGAGATTATATGCTAGTTTACCATGCAGACGAGTTGCTCCCTGTGGGTTACACGGATTCAAATTTCCAATCGGATAGGGACAACAGTAAGTCTACATCAGGCTATGTGTTTACTTTAGGAGGTGGAGCCATTGCATGGAGGAGTGATAAGCAGAAATGCGTTTCGGACTCAACCATGGAAGCTGAGTATGTGGCAGCCTCTGAGGCAGCTAAAGAAGCAGTGTGGCTCAGGAACTTTCTAATGGACTTAGATGTGATTCATGGTTTGCCCAAAATTATCACAATTTATTGTGATAATAGCGGTGTAGTTGCAAACTCGAAGGTACTACGAGCCTATAAAGCAAGTAAACATATAGAGCGCAAGTACCACCTGATACGAGATATCGTGAAGCGAGGAGAAGTTATTGTCGCCAAGATTGCATCAGAAGATAACCTAGCAGATCCTTTCACAAAGGCCCTTCCGGCGAAAGCTTTTGATCAGCATGTG
Source organism: Zingiber officinale (assembly GCF_018446385.1). Classification (NCBI taxonomy): domain Eukaryota; kingdom Viridiplantae; phylum Streptophyta; class Magnoliopsida; order Zingiberales; family Zingiberaceae; genus Zingiber; species Zingiber officinale. The sequence goes on along the minus strand of NC_055990.1, from coordinate 14,515,685 downwards.
GAGGGGATGGGAATCAGATGTAAGGCAACAGATATGGTAGCTTAGTCTTTTAGTATAAGTGGGAGATTGTTGGAGTGTATACTAAAAGCCTAGCTTTTGTAAACATTTAAAATAAAAGAATCACATTGGTCAATATCTGCATTTATTTAATTGTTCAATTAATTTATATAGTAGACAACATGGAGTGTGGTGTCACACTCAGAAGATCATGTTGTTAGTTATCTATAAATTATAAACAGTTGCTCGCGACTAAGATAGAAAGGAACAAACTATCAATATAGTCATAGTGTAATTAAGTATTAGTTTATCTTGACTAATAAATTACACTAATACACTTTAAGTGTATCGAGTAGGATCATTTAGGCATATTCTTTTTATACTGACTTAGTAAAAGAACTAGACCTTATTTATTATGGAAGTGTGTGCTCTTAATCCTAATATAATAACAAGCACATATATTTAATATTTATTTCTTTGACTTATCAAAGGGTGAAGTTTAGCTCGATAAATCAATATGCCCGATAAGTTGGGAAATGATATTAGTTATAGTGTGTGTTGTTGATTATAGAAGGAATCTGTGTCCTAGTTATCTAGGTTGAGAATGTCCCCAAGAGGAGCTCATAAGGATTGCCATGTTAAACCCTGCAGGTGGACCTAGTCCGACATGACAATAAAGTTGAGTGGTACTACTCTTGGAGCTAGATATTAATTAAGTGAGTTGTCAGTAACTTACTTAATTAGTGGATATTCGTAATCTTAAACACAGGGAGACTAACACACTCATGATAAGAAGGAGCCCATAATGTAATTTGGGATTGGTGCGGTAGTGCGGTAATAACTCTCTAATGGAATGAGTTATTATCGATGAATTTGAGTTCTGTGTTCGGGGCGGACACGGGATACTCAAGCTCATCGGAAGGCCAAAACCAATTTCTCCTCTAGGTCCCTGTCATAGCCTCATTATTGCCTCATGTCCATGCAAATGTAGGGCTCTTCTTGGTGTCCAAGAAGTGGGCCGGTCCAATGCTTGGTGACCAAGCAAGGGCCGGCAACGTCCTCTTTAAAGGGGCCGACCCTTTGCTTGGTGACCAAGCATGAAGGGGCCGGCCACAATATTCAAAAAAGGAGGGTTGTTTTTGAATTTTTAAAATCTTCTCTTTGTAGAAAACTATAAGTTTTAAAAGAGAGATTTTAATTTTAAAAACTTTCTTTATTTGAATTTGGCCACATGTTTTAATAGAGAGTTTTAAAAGTTTTAAAACTTTCCTTTTTTAACCATCCTCATGGTTTAAGAAAAAAAAAGGGAGGTCAGTTTTAAAATTAAAATTTTCTATTATCATGTTAAAAAATAAAATTTTATAAGAGAGTTTTTAAAATTTAAAACATGGTTTTAATTTTAGAAACTTTGCTTTTTTAACTCTAGGAAAGAGAGCATGTTAAATTTTATAAGAGTTTTTTCTTCTTGTAAAATTTTATAAAAAAAATTATTATTCTTTCCTAAATATGGTGGTCGGCCACCTTGCTTGGTGCCCAAGCAAGGGGCCAGCCAAAACACAATCCTAAACCAAATAGGATTGATCACAACCATTGATTGGTGATTGATTCTGATCAGGTAGTAAGGCCGGGGGCCCCTCCTCGGAGGGAAAGCGCCACGTGAATGTCATAAGTCAAGGGGGGGGGGGTCAACCTAAGGTCCGGCCGACCGGATATGAGCAGAGTAGTAGGCCAACCGGAATCAAAGACGACCCGACGAGATGTTGGGTTCCTGACGCTCAAAGTAAACAAGGTCGTTGGGCCGAGCAGATGTCCCGCTCGGCCGGAGCATGAAGCAGCCAGTCTCTCACCCGAGCACATGTCCGGACGGACAGGATAGGATCGCCGAGCGGCTGGGCTCTCAGCGTCATAGAAGATACAAAAGGACAAAGGAACATCTTCTGACAACAATCATGTTTGACAATCAGACCATACGCAGGATCTCATGACAGAGGGTTGTTAGTTAGAGCCCTAGAGCCAATCATTTGATGATTGTATGGACTCATGTATATCATATTCTTGTATATTAATAAAGGCATTTGTTTGGTTATTATACTTATTTATATTAGTGCCAAATAGACTAAGTATAATAGCGTCCTTGAGTAGAAGGTTATTACCTATATCAATCGATTGGTTGAATCGATAGTGAGATGATATAGGGAACACTACTCTAAATCATTCCTAGTCGAGTATTAACATTCAGGGACAATGTTAATATAATAAGACTAGCATGTAGGTTAGCTCGATGACTTAATCTCACAAGTCATGGATATAGAGATATCAAGCTGACACATGGGTATGCATTAGAGAATGTATACTGAATGACCCACCATGAGAAAGTATCATGGATCGTTATATGAGTGTCATATACTTTCTCATGTGGCTATTAGTATGACTATTAGTCCTTAGACCTGAAGTCACCATGGATCCCTACATAAGGAGTTATGTACTTTGTTTCGTCAAACGTCACCCGTAACTGGGTGGACTATAAAGGCGATTACTGGGTATATAACGAATTATGTAGAGGGATGTGAGTGATGTAGATGAGATCTATCCCTCCCATATGACGGGAGCGACATCGGTATTTTTGATAGAGTGAGACCACTAAGTGCATGGCCATGCCCAAATGAGTCAACATTAGATGTTGAGCTCATTTGATCGAGTGAGTCTACTTGGAGTTCAAGATTTAGATTGATTAGAGGATGACACGGTCTATGCCTCATATTGATCAATCTAGATGTCTAGGATAGAAGGACACTTGTCATATATTGTGAGGAGTCACAATTATCAGTCACAAGGTGATGTCGGATCTCGACATTCTTGTAACTTGGGTAGTAATGATGTGTTGCTAGATACCGCTCATTACTTATGCTCCTAAATAGGTTTAGGGCATTGCCAACGTTACAAGAACCTATAGGGTCACACACTAAGGACAATTAGATGGAGATTTGGTTCATATGATGAACCAAGAGGATTAGATTTATTTGATGAATCATATTGGATTAAGAGTAATCCAAATTGGGCTAATTGAGTTGGACTCAAGTTGATTCATGTATTCAATGAGTCTAATTTAGATTATGACTCATTAAATCAACTTAATTTAATGAATTAGATTCATTATATTAAGTTGGCTTGAATCATATGGTTGGATTAGATCAACCATGAGAGAGATTTGATCAAGTTTGACTTGATTTGAGAGGAAGAGAAAAAGTCATGTTTGACTTGACTTTTTGCCACATCACTAGTGAGTTGGCAAGATGTGGACCAATAGGATTGCTCCACATCATCAATGTGTGCCACCTCATGGAGGTTACAAGCCTCCATAGCATTTAATGTGGCCGACCCACATTAAATGAGGAGGTTACACTTGTTGCCATGTCATTTAGTGAGGTGGCAAGATGTGGATCAATAGTGTTGATCCACATCATCCTAGAGTGCCACCTCATGGGGGTTACAACTCTTTAATGGCTCCACATTAATTGCATTTAATGTGGAAATGGGAGTTAGACATGAGAAGGTGGCCGGCCACTTGAATGAGGAGAATAATTTTCATTTTGAAAATTATTCCATCATTCATTCCTTCTTCTTCCTCCTAGAGTTCTTCTTGCTCTCTCCCTCTCCTCCTTCCTTGGCCGAACCACATAGGTGCTAGCACACCTTGGTTTTTGGTCACCTCCATCTAGTGTGTCCGTGTGGATACTTCTAGAGGACCGTACGCTTGACGGTCTTGAGATCCGGCACCATTTGGACGAGCGGGATTCGCGTGGGGCGCGCATCAAGGGTAATGATCTTAACTTTAGTGTAGATCTAAAGATTTTACAAACTCGTACAAGAAAAAGGTTTTTCAAAAAATTTTGTTTACGAATCTTTGCACGAGATCCATGGCTTTGGGTGACTCGGGGTTTCCGCGACGCGAAAAAGCGGTTTTCGCGGCCCGACGAACCCAACAGTGGTATCAGAGCTATGGTCTGATTGAACCATGTGAGTACAATATTGACCTCGAACAAAGAAAGTGGGGGCTCCTATGTTCGGATCAAGAGGACCAGACACCAGGCAGGAAGTCCTAGTAGGTCGGGTGGACCGAGGGGCAGGAAGTCCTAGTTGCGGCTAGGCAAGGAAGTCCTAGTAGGTCGAGTAGACCGAGGGGCAGGAAGTCTTAGTAGGTCGAGTAGACCGAGGGGCAGGAAGACCTGGTGGGTCGAGGATCGGACGTGGGAAGCCCATGGTCCTTTGTTTGAGGGGGGGATTGTTGGGGTTGCAAGGTTGCAAACATAGTCCCATATTGAAAACACATGGAAAAGATTATGGGTTTATAAGAGAAAAAGATATCTCCATTGGCAATGAGGCCTTTTGGGGAGAGCCCAAGAGCAAAGCCATGAGGGCCTAGGCCCAAAGTGGACAATATCATGCTATTGTGGAGATATCTAAATTCTTTTCGATCCAACAAGTGGTATCAGAGCCACGTGCAAAGACTTGTACGAGTTCGTTTGTATTTTTATGAAAAATAAACCTTCTGTAATTTTCTGTAAAAATTGAGTTTTTAGAGTTTTTATGAGTAATTTTTCCGTAGAAGCGAAGCACAAGTGTCTCGGCACTTGTAGGCTTCGGCTACCGGAAAGTTTTCTTTTAAACGACTTCGTTTTGCCTCAAATCCATTTGGGACAGCGGGGTCGGGTGCCATTAGATCGCAAAGGAGCAACTCACGATGGTTAGATCGTGGGTAGGGGCATAGCCCCTAACCCCGCAAGGGAATTTGCTTCGCGATTGCACCCGAAATCGCTAAAAACGAACCCGCCGGGAAGATTTTTCCGAAACGGCAATGTCTCGACCCAAATCGTTTTGGGACAGCGGGTTTAGGCGCTGTTGGATCGCTGGTAGGGGCGCTGCCCCTGGGCCCTGCAAGGGGATCCGTTCCGCGATTGCGCCCGAAACCGCTAAACGGGACCGCCGGGAAATTTTATTCATAAAAATTGTAAAAATTATTTTAAAATTATAGAAAATTATGAAAAATATATAATTTTGAATTATATATTAATTTGTGATAGTCATGGCCCAAAATAACTAATAAGATTGGATTTGTGTTGTAATTCATAATACGGCCTGCGTGCCGTCATATGATTGTGTGTGCTGTATTTTTATTTTTTTTCCACGGCCTGCGCGTCGTGCCTTTCTCTTATTCTGGTTGTAAATTAGATTTAGACTCGAATGTAACTCGAGTTTCAAATTGTAATGTAAAAATTGGAGCGGTGGAGGGTCCACACGAGACGGAGTTCCGAGGCGGGCACGAGCAACACAAGGTGGTCAAAGGGAGGAGCTTGGAGAAGCTGTTGACCCTAGGTTGACCATTCGATCTTCTCATTGGCTTGAGAAGATCGTAGTAGGGCCATGACTAAATCACAAATAGATTAATTAATTAATTGTTATGTATCTGATGCATGTTTAATAATTAATTAATTAATTAGTGCCTTAACGATTATATTAGATCTAAGTCGTGCACATGATGCACCCTTGCGATTAGATTAGATCTAAGTCGTGCACAAGATGCATGCTTCTCGATTAGATTAGATCTAGATCGAACCAACTCTAAATGCCTAACCGTGCCGTGATACCTATCACTACCTCGATCACATGTATTGTTGAATCTGCCAAAACAGAGCAATACATATTATCTTGGTAGGGTACGGAGGGACAATCTTGGTCCCGCCTATCAACGCATGGGTGAATACAAACTCAATTAGATTGAGTATTCCTAGTTACTCGGTTGGATCGAGTCAACTATAGGCATTTTTCCAATAGTTGGAAAGGTAGGACAAAATCACGTTTATATTAACTCTCGGGCGTATTAGCCAAAGCTAACTCGAGTTTTAATATAAATGCGGATATTGATTCTATAAACAAGAGTTGCATAGAGATGTAATTGGTAATCGTTACCTACCGATCATACTAAGCCTTGGGCGTATTAGCCAAAGCTAACTCAAGGGTTAGTATGATGTGGATCTTGTCCCACAAGAATTATAGAATTCAGTGGGAGCATCATTTAATTAAAGGCCTAATTAAATGATTTTAAGAATATGATATTTATTTCTGTAAATTTTCTATTGTAGATAACCATGACGTCGAATACGAACTCTTTCTCCCTGCGTTCTGTCCTTAAAAAGGACAAGCTCAACAGAGCAAATTTCCTGGACTGGTACAGGAACCTGAGAATTGTTCTCACTCAGAAGCTGAATGTATGTTCTGGAGCAGCCCATTCCGGAGGCTCCTCCTGCCACTGCCACGCGAGCAGACCGAGATGCTTACAAGAAGCATCAAGATGACGCATTAGATGTGTCCTGTCTTATGCTCGCGACCATGAACTCTGAGCTTCAGAAGCAACATGAGTTGATGGGCGCTTACGATATGGTTGAGCATCTTTGTCACCTATATCAAGGACAAGCAAGGCACTGGAAGAGGAACTCCAAAGAATACTTGGAAGATCTTAAGAAGAAGAGAAATAAGATTTCTACTTCAGGTATACATGTTATAGAAGTCAACCTCTCTATTTCTTCATCGTGGGTATTAGATACCGGATGTGCTTCGCACATTTGTACTAATGTACAAGCGCTGAGAAATAGCAGGGCATTGACGAAGGGTGAGATAGACCTACGAGTAGGCAATGGAGCACGAGTTGCTGCTATTGCTGTAGGAACTTATCATCTATCTCTTCCCTCTGGGCTTGTACTAGAATTAGATGATTGTTGTTATGTGCCTGCCTTGACTAAGAACATTATATCAGTTTCTTGTTTGGACAAGAAAGGATTCTCGTTTATAATAAAGAACAAATGTTGTTCTGTCTATTTAAACGATATGTTCTATTGTAGTGCACCTCTGATAAATGGACTCTATATTCTAGACCTTGAGAGCCCTATCTATAACGTAAATACCAAGAGGTTCAAGTCAAATGACTTGAACTAAACCTACCTCTGGCACTGTCGCTTAGGTCATATAAATGACAAGCGCTTATCCCAGCTCCATAAGGATGGTTTGCTGGACTCATTTGATTTTGAATCATATGAGATATGCGAGTCATGCCTACGAGGCAAGATGACCAAGACTCCCTTTAGTGGGCACAGCGAGAGAGCGACTGATTTGTTAGGACTCATACATAGTGATGTATGTGGCCCTTTCAATGTTGCAGCTAGAGGCAGTTATAGGTACTTCATCACATTTACTGATGACTTCAGTAGATATGGTTATGTGTATTTGATGACACATAAATCTGAATCCTTTGAAAAGTTCAAAGAATTCAAGAATGAAGTACAGAACCAGCTTGGCAAGAGTATTAAGGTACTTCGATCAGATCGAGGTGGAGAATACTTAAGCCATGAGTTTCGTGACTACTTAGCTGAGTGTGGGATTTTATCTCAACTCACTCCTCCTGGAACACCACAGTGGAATGGTGTATCCGAAAGGAGGAATCGTACCTTATTAGATATGGTACGATCTATGATGAGTCACACAGATCTTCCGACATATCTATGGGGATATGCTCTAGACACGGCAGTTTTCATTCTCAACCGAGTTCCATCCAAGGCCGTGATAAAGACACCATATAGGATATGGACTGGGAGAGATGCCCAGGTGTCTTTCATGAGGATTTGGGGTTGTGAGGCTTACGTACAACGTCAAGTCTCAGACAAATTAGGACCCAAATTCGACAAGTGCTATTTCATCGGATATCCCAAGGAAACTAAGGGATATTATTTCTACATTCCCAGTCAGCACAAGGTAGTTGTGGCAAAGACTGGGGTCTTTCTAGAAAGGGACTTTGTTTCTAGAAAGACTAGTGGGAGCGCGTTCGATCTTGAAGAAGTTCAAGATGCGAACAATAGCACTGATGGAAGTTAAACTGGAACCACAAAGTGTTGTGGATGATGTTGTTCCACAAAGAGTTGAGGAACAACAACCAGTTCAAGTAGACATACCTCTTCGCAGGTCTGATAGGGTACGTCGTCAGCCTGAGAGATACTCATTTCTCTTGTCTGACCATGATGACGTTGTGCTCATAGAGGATGAGCCTACCACCTATCAGGAAGCTGTGATGAGACCAGATTCCGAGAAATGGCTAGAAGCCATGAGATCCGAAATGGATTCCATGTACACCAACCAAGTATGGGCTTTGGTTGATCCACCTGAAGGGGTAAAACCCATTGGGTGTAAGTGGGTCTTTAAGAGAAAGACTGACATGGATGGACTTATCTATAAGGGTCGCTTGGTAGCTAAAGGTTTCAAGCAAATTCATGGTATTGACTATGATGAAACCTTTTCTCCAGTAGCGATGTTTAAGTCTATTCGGATCATGCTTGCTATTGCCTACCATGACTATGAGATATGGCAGATGGATGTCAAAACCGCGTTTCTGAATGGAAACCTACTCGAGGATGTGTACATGACACAACCTGAGGGTTTTGTAGATCCACAGCATACTAGCAGAGTATGCAAGCTGCATAGGTCCATTTATGGACTAAAGCAAGCTTCTCGGAGCTGGAATCTTTGATTCGATGATGCAATCAAACAGTTTGGTTTCATCAAGAACGAAGATGAGCCTTGTGTCTACAAGAAGGTTGTAGGGGATATAGTTGTCTTCCTCATATTGTATGTGGATGACATACTACTCATTGGGAAGGACATCCCTATGCTTCAGTCTGTCAAGACCGGCTAGTTGCTTTCAATGAAGGACTTAAGTGAGGCATCCCGCATTCTAGGGATTCAGATCTATAGAGATAGATCTAAGAGATTGCTTGGCCTAAGTCAGAGTACATACATTGACAAGGTACTCCTTGGTTTGCCATGCAGACTCCAAGAAGAGATTTCTACCTATGTCACATGGCGTGAGTCTTCGAAGACTCAGGTCCCTCTTCTAGAGAGGAGAGAGACATGGATCAGATCCCTTATGCCTCGACCATAGGATCGATCATGCACGCCATGCTATATACTCGACCGATGTCTCGTATGCTTTGAGCATGACGAGAAATGTTGATCAGTGAAAGTCATCGATAGCGGTCAGAATATTCTTAAGTACTTAAGAAGGACTAAAGAATATTTCTTGATATATGGAGCAATGATGAGCTAACCGTAAAGGGTTACGGTGATGCTAGCTTCCAGACCGATTAGGATGATTACCGATCGCAATCGGGGTTCGTGTTTTGCTTAAATGGTGGTGCTGTGAGTGGAAGAGTTTGAAGCAGGACATAGTAGCTGATTCTACAACAGAGGTCGAGTATATTGCTGCATCAGAGCGAAGGAAGCTTTGGATCATAGTTCATCACTGAACTTGGGGTGGTTCCTAGCATCGCTGACCCAGTTGAGCTCTATTGTGACAACAATGGAGCTATAGCACAGGTAAAGGAACCTCGTTCACACCAGCGGACCAAGCACATACTACGGCGCTTCCATCTCATTCGAGAGATGATCGATAGAGGAGATGTGAAGATTTGCAGAGTACCTACAGAGGCTAACATCGCAGATCCCTTGACCAAGGCTTTGGCACAGAGGAAGCATGATGGTCACACTAGGTCTTTAGGCCTTAGAGCCTATACTGATTGGCACTAGTGCTAGTGGAAGATTGTTAGTTAGAGCCCTAGAGCCAATCATTTGATGATTGTATGGACTCATGTATATCATATTCTTGTATATTAATAAAGGCATTTGTTTGGTTATTATACTTATTTATATTAGTGCCAAATAGACTAAGTATAATAGCGTCCTTGAGTAGAAGGTTCTTACCTATATCAATCGATTGGTTGAATCGATAGTGAGATGATATAGGGAATACTACTCTAAATCATTCATAGTCGAGTATTAACATTCAGGGACAATGTTAATACAACAAGACTAGCATGTAGGTTAGCTCGATGACTTGATCTCACAAGTCATGGATATAGAGATATCAAGCTGACACATGGGTATGCATTAGAGAATGTATACTGAATGACCCACCATGAGAAAGTATCATGGATCGTTATATGAGTGTCATATACTTTCTCATGTGGCTATTAGTATGACTATTAGTCCTTAGACCTGAAGTCACCATGGATCCCTACATAAGGAGTTATGTACTTTGTTTCGTCAAACGTCACCCGTAACTGGGTGGACTATAAAGGCGATTACTGGGTATATAACGAATTATGTAGAGGGATGTGAGTGATGTAGATGGGATCTATCCCTCCCATATGACGGGAGCGACATCGGTATTCTTGATAGAGTGAGACCACTAAGTGCATGGTCATGCCCAAATGAGTCAACATTAGATGTTGAGCTCATTTGATTGATTAGAGGATGACACGGTCTATGCCTCATATTGATCAATCTAGATGTCTAGGATAGAAGGACACTTGTCATATATTGTGAGGAGTCACAATTAGTAGTCACAAGGTGATGTCGGATCTCGACATTCTTGTAACTTGGGTAGTAATGATGTGTTGCTAGATACCGCTCATTACTTATGCTCCTAAATAGGTTTAGGGCATTGCCAACGTTACAAGAACCTATAGGGTCACACACTAAGGACAATTAGATGGAGATTTGGTTCATATGATGAACCAAGAGGATTAGATTTATTTGATGAATCATATTGGATTAAGAGTAATCCAAATTGGGCTAATTGAGTTGGACTCAAGTTGATTCATGTATTCAATGAGTCTAATTTAGATTATGACTCATTAAATCAACTTAATTTAATGAATTAGATTCATTATATTAAGTTGGCTTGAATCATATGGTTGGATTAGATCAACCATGAGAGAGATTTGATCAAGTTTGACTTGATTTGAGAGGAAGAGAAAAAGTCATGTTTGACTTGACTTTTTGCCACATCACTAGTGAGTTGGCAAGATGTGGACCAATAGGATTGCTCCACATCATCAATGTGTGCCACCTCATGGAGGTTACAAGCCTCCATAGCATTTAATGTGGCCGGCCCACATTAAATGAGGAGGTTACACTTGTTGCCATGTCATTTAGTGAGGTGGCAAGATGTGGACCAATAGTGTTGATCCACATCATCCTAGAGTGCCACCTCATGGGGTTACAACTCTTTAATGGCTCCACATTAATTGCATTTAATGTGGAAATGGGAGTTAGACATGAGAAGGTGGCCGGCCACTTGAATGAGGAGAATAATTTTCATTTTGAAAATTATTCCATCATTCATTCCTTCTTCTTCCTCCTAGAGTTCTTCTTGCTCTCTCCCTCTCCTCCTTCCTTGGCCGAACCACATAGGTGCTAGCACACCTTGGTTTTTGGTCACCTCCATCTAGTGTGTCCGTGTGGATACTTCTAGAGGACCGTACGCTTGACGGTCTTGAGATCCGGCACCATTTGGACGAGCGGGATTCGCGTGGGGCGCGCATCAAGGGTAATGATCTTAACTTTAGTGTAGATCTAAAGTTTTTACAAACTCGTACAAGAAAAAGGTTTTTCGAAAAATTTTGTTTACGAATCTTTGCACGAGATCCATGGCTTTGGGTGACTCGGGGTTTCCGCGAAGCGAAAAAGCGGTTTTCGCATCGGAGATGTGCTTGGACTGTAGTAATATGGTGTCAGGTAAGCCCTTCTGATAAGCCCATACGGAGGTATGGGCTGAGGACACGTATCTACCTTGGTATGTGTACATGAGTCTCTTCCCAGATCTATATAGAGGTCTTCATACTTCACCGGAGGGAGGTTGGATTTTTGAGACTCGAAGCTCTTTTCTCATCCTTCACTTGCCTGACTTCAGCGTCAGAGGGTCATCGCCGGGAACCCTCTCCCGGCCCGACTTCCTTGCAGGTACACCGGAGCCCTACATCCCCTGCTGGAGATAACGGAGAGTGCCACGTTCACAGCGTCCGTCGACTCAGCACTCGGACAGGATCAAATTGGCGTCATCTGTGGGAAACGCACCTGCATCCGAGGGGAAGAAATGGACGAAGCTGGACGACCTCACGCCGTGAAGCTCTCCCAGGAAGAGCTCGATGCTCTGATTGAGGCAAGAGCAGCCAAGTTAGTGGAGCAACAAAAACAGAAGGCACCGGCCGATCGGCCTGAACAACAAGCGACGTCGGCATCAGGAGGCCGAGCGGAAGTACCGCCTGCCACCGTTCCATTTCACCGGGCTCTATTCCGCACTCCTCCCGAAGCCGTACTCGCCCACCTTGATCGAGGTTCTTCCCCCGACGAGGTGACCAAGCGAGATTACAGATAGGGGAAGGCTCCCCGAACGGACGCTTCTCCCGAGCGGGTCAACCGTCAAATTTCAGAGGTCATCTTGTTAGTTAGAGCCCTAGAGCCAATCATTTGATGATTGTATGGACTCATTGTATCATATTCTTGTATATATTAAGGCATTTGGTTTTATTTATTATGCTTATTTGTATTAGTGCCAGATAAAATAAGTATAGTAACGTCCTTGAGTAGAAGATTCTTACCTATATCAATTGATTGGTTGAATCGATAGTGAGATGATATATGGAACACTACTCTAAATCATTCCTAGTCGAGTATTAACATTCAGGGACAATGTTAATGCAATAAGACTAGCATGTAGGTCAGCTCGATGACTTGATCTCACAAGTCATGGATATAGAGATATCAAGCTGACACATGGGTATACATTGGAGAATGTATACTGAATGACCCACCATGAGAAAGTATCATGGATCGTTATATGAGTGTCATATACTTTCTCATGTGGCTATTATTATGACTATTAGTCCTTAGACCTGAAGTCACCATGGATCCCTACATAAGGAGTTATGTACTTTAGTTTCGTCAAACGTCACCCGTAACTGGGTGGACTATAAAGGCGATTACTGGGTATGTAACAAATTATGCGGAGGGATGTGAGTGATGTAGATGAGATCTATCCCTCCTATATGACGGGAGTGACATCAGTATTCTTGATAGAGTGAGACCACGAAGTGCATGGCCATGCCCAAATGAGTCAATATGGGATATTGAGCTCATTTGATTTAGTGTGTCTACTTGGAGTTCAAGATTTAGATTGATTAGAGGATGACACGGTCTATGCCTCATATTAATCAATCTAGATGTCTAGGATAGAAGGACACTTGTCATATATTGTGAGGAGTCACAATTAGTAGTCACAAGGTGATGTTGGATCTCAACATTTCTTGTAACTTGGGTAGCAATGATGTATTGCTAGATGCCGCTCATTGCTTATGTTTCTAAAGGAGTTTAGAAACATTGCCAACGTTACAAGAACCTATTGGGTCACACACAAAGAACATGTGGATGGAGATTAGGTTCATATGATGAACCAATTGGATTAGGTTCATATGATGAACCAATTGGATTAGGTTCATATGATGAACCAATTGGATTAGGTTCATATGATGCACCAAAGATTGGATTCAAATTAGACTTAATGAGTTAGACTCAATTAGATTCAATTGTTGAATGAGTCTAATTTAAATTTGATTCATTGAGTCAATTTATATTAATGAATTGAGATTCATTAAATTGAAATTGACTTGAATCAAAGGTTGGATTTAACTCAACAAGGAAGAAAATTGGTCAATTTTGACTTGATCAAATGGATGTTGAAACATCAAGTTTGACTTGATGCATTGCCACATCATGTAAGTTGACTCATCCTACATGGCATGCCACATAGTTGCCACATAACCTCCACCTCATGAGGTGTGCCACCTCATGGAGGTTACACCTTCCTCTTTGCATTAATGTGGTCGGCCACATTAATGAGGGAGGTTTTCATTGTGTGGCCGGCCACACACTTTATGAGAGGAGTTTTTATTTTGTGGCAATTATGTGTGTTGAATGCTTGATTCTTCTTCTTCCTTGGTCTCTTCTTTCTCCTTCTCTTGAGGTTACCGTGTACTATTCATGGTGGTAGAAGGTGGGTGAGTGAGTTAATCCAAGAAGTCCAAGAAGAAAGGTAATATTTTAGAGTGTATTGTATTCTCTTCTTTGCTTTCCTTTCTTCTTCCATTCCCATCCAAGAGCCCTAGAGAGAGTGCTAGCACACTTGGGGTCTCTCTTCTCCATCCTTTGAGTGTGAGAGACACTCCTTGTTCGTGTGGATATCATTAGAGGAGTGTCTACGTTGACACTCTCGAGATCCGGCGTACCATTGGACGAGCGGGATTTGCGAAGGGCACGCTTCAAGGGTAAAGCTCTCAACACATAGATCTAGGAGTAGATCTAAAGTTTTGAAACTCGTACTCGTATTTTTCATTCGATTTTTCCTTGCACGGATCTACGACTTTGGGTAATACGGGGTTTCCGCGACGCGAAAAGCGATTTTCGCGGCCCGAAGAACCCAACAGTGGTATCAGAGCCACGTGCAAGGCTTGTACGAGTTTGTTTTTTGGTTTTTTGAAAACTAAAGTTTCTGTAATTTTCTGTAAAATTATGATTTTTGCGTTTTTATGGGTAATTTTTCCGTAGAAGCGAAGCACAAATGTCTCGGCACTTGTAGGCTTCGGCTACCGGAAAGATTTTTCCAAAACGGCTTCGTTTCGCCCCAATATTTTTGGGGACAGCGGGCTTGGGTGCCATTAGATCGCTTAGGAGCAACTCGCGATGGTTAGATCGCAGGTAGGGGTACTGCCCCTAACCCCGCAAGGGGATTTTCTCCGCGATTGCACCCGAAATCGCTAAAAACGAACTCGCCGGGAAGATTTTTCCGAAACGGCAATGTCTCGGCCCAAATCGTTTTGGGAAAGTGGGTTTAGGTGTTGTTGGATCGCAAAGGAACCCTCACGATGGGACATCGATCACCATCTCTTGACAGGCGACAGCGGCATCAAGACCCCGGTCGGTGGACACCTGGAAGGTCTCCCTGGCAACATCATCCTCAGAGGAGCGAAGACAATCTTCGGAGGTCGAATGAGCGGCCTAGGCGGTCCGCTCGAGAGGAGGAAAATAGAGGTAACACATCCCGCGGCGAAATCCACATCATCGCCGGTGGGCCGACCGGAGGAGACTCCAACAGAGCAAGGAAGTCAGGTGTAAGGCAACTCCAAATCCATGCGGTCGGCTGCAGCCAAGAACGGGCAAGCGGGCCCGAAATCAGCTTCGGGCCCAAAGATCTTGAGGGAGTTGAAGTGCCACATGACGACGGCCTCCTTATCAAAGCGGTAATAGCCAATTATACTATTCACCGCATTTTTTTTGATACAGGCAGCTCGGCCAATATCATATTTAAAAAGACCTTCGACCAACTACAAATTGACCAAGTCGAGCTGCTGCCCATGACAACCCCCCTTTACGGGTTTACGGGCAATGAAGTTCTGCCGGTCGGACAAGTCCGACTGGCCATTTCGTTAGGAGAAGAGCCGCTCCGAAGGACGAGAACCGCCAACTTCATTGTGGTCGACTCTCCCTCGACCTACAACGTTATTCTTGCGCGACCGGCGCTCAGTGAGTTCCGCGCGGCCGTCTCCACCTTCTACCAGAAGATCAAATTCCCGGTGGAAGATAAAGTCGGGGAAGTACAGGGAGACCAGCTCGCGGCCCGGCGATGCTATGTCGAGATGGTCCGAGTCGAAGCCAATTCCGCTCGGAAGACGCCACGGATCGAGGTAAACACCATAACTGAGAAGCCACCCTCTTTGGTTTATGAAGAAAAAGAGGAAGTGCAGATTCACCCGACTCGAGCGGAGGCCACCACATTTGTTGCAGCCGATCTGGAGGCAAGTCAGAAAGGGAAGGTGATCGAATGCCTCCAGAAAAACCGCGATGTCTTCGTCTGGTCAACACATGAGCTACCGGGAATCTCACCGAGTATAGCCTAGCATGAGCTACACGTCCGACCGGACGCTCGACCAGTAAAGCAAAGGAAGCGGGACTTCAGCGCCGAGCAGAACCCCATCATCCGAGCGGAGGTCGAGAAGCTCCTGGAAGCCGGCCATATAAGGGAGGTCCAGTTCCCGAGCTGGCTAGCTAATGTAGTGCTAGTCTCCAAGCCGGGCAACAAATGGAGGGTTTGCATCGACTTCAGGGACCTCAACAAAGCCTGTTCAAAGGATTTCTACCCTCTGCCCTGGATTGACCAATTGGTAGACTCCACAGCTGGGTGTGAGTTAATATGTATGCTGGACGCCTATCAGGGCTATAATCAGGTGCCGCTCGCCCATGAAGATCAAGAAAAAGTCAGCTTCATCACAACCGACGGCACTTACTGCTACAATGTAATGTCGTTCGGCCTAAAGAACGCAGGAGCAACATACCAGCGCCTGATGAACAAAGTATTCAAGGAGCATATTGGACGCAATTTGGAAGTGTACGTGGACTGTTAGCTAGAGCCCTAGAGCCAATCATTTGATGATTGTATTTTGGACTTATTGTATCATATTCTATATAAATAAAGGCATTTGGATTTTGGTTATTATACTTACTTGTATTGGTGCCAAATAAACTAAGTATAATAACGTCCTTGAGTAAAAGGTTCTCACCTATATCAATCGGTTAGTTGAACCGATAGTGAGATGATATAGGGAACACTACTCTTAATCATTCCTAGTCGAGTATTAACATTCAGGGACAATGTTAATGCAATAAGACTAGCATGTAGGTCAACTCGATGACTTGATCTCACAAGTCATGGATATAGAGATATCAAGTTGACACATGGGTATACATTAGAGAATGTATACTGAATGACCCGCCATGAAAAAGTATCATGGATCGTTATATGAGTGTCATATACTTTCTCATGTGGCTATTAGTATGACTACTAGTCCTTAGACCTGAAGTCACCATAGATCCCTACATAAGGAGTTATGTACTTTGGTTTCGTCAAACGTCACCCGTAACTGGGTGGACTATAAAGGCGATTACTGGGTATATAACAAATTATGCAGAGGGATGTGAGTGATGTAGATGGGATCTATCCCTCCCATATGACGGGAGCGACATCGGTATTCTTGATAGAGTGAGACCACGAAGTGCATGGCCATGCCCAAATGAGTCAATATAGGATATTGAGCTCATTTGATTTAGTGAGTCTACTTGGAGTTCAAGATTTAGATTGGTCAGAGGATGACACGGTCTATCCTCACATTGATCAATCTAGATGTCTAGGATAGAAGGACACTTGTCATTTATTGTGAGGAGTCACAATTAGTAGTCACAAGGTGATGTTGGTGTTGGATCGTGAGAGTTCGATAGAGGGGGGGTGGTGAATATCGATTAATAAAATAACGAGTGTAAGCGCGGCGGAATTAAAAACAATAAACAGATGAACACAGTGTTTTTTACTTCGTTCGGAGCCTGTGACGACTCCTACTCGAAGGCCCGTACTCCGTGAGTACTTTCGTTGGGCAATCTCTATCAATTCGAATATTACAGAGTTAAGTACAAGAATTGACAGATAAAGAAAATACCGACAATAGAATGAAACAAAACCAGCACTGAGTCGAAAAGCTTTTCGTGGCGTCGCGAGAGCACAGAGCAGCAGATCTTGGATTCTGAGTTCATCTCAAAGCTCCACCCTTGCCCCTTCTTTTATATGAAGCTCAGGGCGCCCTGGATCCCTTCCAGGCACCCTGGTGAGACGTGGCAAGTCCAACCAATGAGCTTCACCTGGTGACGCGTAATCGGGATAAAACTTGCCTCCTGGGCGCCCGGACCCCTCTTCTCCAAAAAGTCCTTCTCCTGCAAGAAAAGGTTAGTCCGAGGCAAATAGATAAGGTATATCCTGCAAAACAAGTGTTAGCACAGTTTATAAGTTCAATATAAAAAATATGACTTAGATTCTGTCTCTCCGAGACCTGAATCTGGTCACGATCTCGACTTAGATATCCGAAATGGATATAAGCCGGATCGACGCCTAATGTTCCCTTCCCGGGAACGCATCCTCACAGTCACTCCCTTCCAGTGACTTACCTTTACTCACCTGTCAGACGTCCGGTCAGCCCTTCGACCCGTCTAGACTTCTTGCCAGCTATCCGGTCAGCCCGTCGACCTAGCTGGACTTCTCGCCAAGTGTCTGGTCAGCCCGTCGACTCGCTTGGACTTCGTTCCAGCTATCCGGTCAGCCCGTCGACCTAGCTGGGCTTCGTGCCTAAGCGTCTGGTCAGTTCGTCGACCCGCTTGGACTTCGTGCCAGCTATCCGGTCAGCCCGTCGACCTAGCTGGGCTTCGTGCCAGACATCCGATCAGCCCGTCGACCTGTCTGGACTTATCCTGCACACTCGATCAGAGTGTTAGATCAACAATAAACTTAACTTAACCTATTTGTCATTCATCAAAACCTGGGTTAAATCGTTAGTGCTAACTGCACCAACAGTTGGATCTCAACATTCTTGTAACTTGGGTAATAATGATGTGTTGCTAGATATCGCTCATTACTTATGCTCCTAAATGGGTTTAGGGGCATTGCCAACGTTACAAGAACCTATAGGGTCACACACTAAGGACAATTAGATGGAGATTAGGTTCATATGATGAACCAAGAGGATTAGATTCATTTGATGAATCAAATTGGATTAAGAGTAATCCTAATTGGGCTAACTTGAGTTGGACTCAAGTTGATTCATGTGTTCAATATGTCTAATTTAGATTATGACTCATTGAATCAATTTAATTTAATGAATTAGATTCATTATTTATTAAATTGGCTTGAATCAAATGGTTAGATTAGATCAACCATGGAAGAGGTTTGGTCAAGTTTGACTTGACTTGAGAGGAAGATTAAAAGTCAAGTTTGACTTGACTTTATGCCACCTCATTGGTGAGTTGGCATTGATGTGGACTAATGATGTTACTCCACATCATCATCATGGTTGCCACCTCATGGGAGTTACTAGTGAGTGCCACCTCATGGAGGTCACATTCTCTCCTTGATGACAACTTAATGCATTAATGAGGGGAGTTACACATGAGAGGAATAACTTTCATTTTGTGAATTATTCTCTCATTCATTCCATCTTCTTCCTCTTGGAGTTCTCCTCCTCTCCATCTCCTCCTCCTTGGCCGAACCACATAGGTGCTAGCACACCTTGGTTTTTGGTCACCTCTACCTAGTGTGTTCGTGTGGATACTTCTAGAGGACCATACCCTTGACGGTCTAGAGATCCGGCGTACCTTGGACGAGCGGGATACGCGAAGGGCACGCATCAAAGGTATACTTCTTCACCATGTAGATCTAGGAGTAGATCTAAGTAGAAACTCGTACTCGTAATTTTGTTTTGAAATCTTTTCTTCGCACGAGATCCGTTAGCTAGGGTGATTCGGGGTTTCCGCGACGCGAAAAAGCGGTTTTCGCGGCCCGAAAAACCCAACAGTGGTATCAGAGCCACGTGCGAAGCTTGTACGAGTTTAGTTTTTGTTTTTATGAAAAATAAAAATTCTATGAATTTCTGTAAATTTATGATTTTATGGTTTTTTATGGGTATTTTTCTCGTAGAAGCGAAGCACAAGTGTCTCGGCACTTGTAGGCTTCGGCTACCGGGAAGAATTTTCCAAAATGGCTTTGTTTCGACCCAAATCATTTTGGGACAGCGGACTTAGGTGCTATAGGATCGCTTAGGAGCAACTCGTGATGGTTAGATCGCGGGTAGGGGTACTACCCTTAACCCCGCAAGGGGATTTGCTCCGTGATTGTGCCCGAAATCGCTAATCGGGACGGCCGGGAAAAATTTACTCATAAAATCTGTAAAATTATGAAAATTACAGAAAATTATGAAAAATATATAATTTTGAATTATATATTAATTTTGTGATAGTCATGGCCCAAAGACCCAATTTGATTGGATAAAGTGTGTTGTAATTCATAATACGGCCTGCGTGCCGTTATGTGATGTGCGTGCTGTAATTGTTTTTATTTTTATTTTCACGACCTGCGCATCGTGCCTTTCTCATATATTCTGGTTGTAAATTAGATTTAGACTTGAATGTAACTCTAGTTTCAAAATGTAATGTAAATTTTGAAGCGGTGGAAGGTCCACTCGAGACGGAGTTACGAGGAAGGCGCGAGCAACACAAGGTGGTCAAAAGGAAGGCGCTTGAGAAGTTGACCTTAGGTTGACCATCCGATCTTCTCATTGGCTTGAGAAGATCATAGTAGGGCCATGACATAATCACAAAATAATTTAATTAATTGTTTATATGTATGTGATGCATGTTTAATTAAGTAGTTAATTAGTGCCTAGCGATTAGATTAGATCTAAGTCGTGCACATGATGCACCCATCGATTAGATTAGATCTATCGAGTATATGATACGCATCATTTTTAGATTAGATCTAAAACACGTCAACTCGTAATGCCTACCATGCCGTGATACCTACCACTGCCTCGATCGCATGTTGTTATTGAATCTGCCAAAGCAGAGCAACACATACTATCTTGGTAGGGTACGGACGGACAATCTTGGTCCCGCCTATCAACGCATGGGCGAATACAAACTCAATTAGATTGAGTTTTCCTAGTTTACTCGGTTGGATCGAGTACAACTATAGGCATTCTTCCAACGGTTGGTAAGATAGGTCAAAATCACATATATATTAACTCTTGGGCGTATTAGCCAAAGCTAACTCGAGTTTTAATATAAATGCGGATTTTATCCTATAAACAAGAGTTGCATAGAGATGTAATTGGTAATCGTTACTCTACCGATCATACTAAGTCTTGGGCGTATTAGCCAAAGCTAACTCAAGGGTTAGTATGATGTCGATCTTGTCCCACATGAATTATAGAATTCAGTGGGAGCATCATTTAGTTAAAGGCCTAATTAAATGATTAAGAATATGATACTTATTTCTGCATTTATTTCTGTTGTAGAATTGCCATGACGTCGAACACGAACACCTTCTCCCTGCGATCTGTCCTCGAGAAGGACAAGCTCAACGGAGCAAACTTCTTGGACTGGTACAGGAACCTGAGAATAGTTCTCACCCAAGAACGTAAACTGTACGTTCTGGAGCAACCCATTCCGGAGGCTCCTCCTGCCACTGCCCCACGTGCTGACCGAGATGCTTTCAAGAAGCATCAAGATGACGCATTAGATGTGTCTTGTCTAATGCTCGCGACCATGAACTCTGAGCTTCAGAAGCAACATGAGTTAATGGGCGCTTACGATATGGTTGAACATCTTCGTCAACTGTATCAAGGTCAGGCGAGGCATGAGAGATTTGAGATCTCAAGGGCATTGTTTCAGTGCAAGATGTCAGATGGGGCTCCTGTAGGCCCATATGTACTCAAAATAATTGGGTACATAGAAAACTTACAAATGTTGGGGTTCCCACTTGGCCAAGAGCTGGCCACTGATCTGATCTTACAATCCTTGCCGGATAGCTATAGTCAGTTCGTTCTAAACTACAATATGAACGAGATTGACAAGTCACTGCCCGAGCTGCTTAGCATAAACCTTAAGAAGGCTAAGCCCAACACTGTTCTGATGGTTCAGAAACATAAGGGCAAGGGCAAGCCTAAAGGCAAGGGAAAGTCCCAAGCCAAGGGCAAAGGCAAGGCACTGAAGCCTAAAGGAGGGGTCGCCAAGGATGCTACCTGCTTCCACTGATCTTAAGAAGAAGCGAAGTGAAACTTCCACTTCAGGTATATATGTTATAGAGGTCAATCTATCTATTTCTACATCATGGGTATTAGATACTGGATGTGCTTCTCACATTTGTACTGATGTGCAGGCGCTGAGAAATAGCAGGGCATTGACAAAGGGCGAGGTGGACCTACGAGTAGGCAATGGAGCACGGGTTGTTGCTGTTGCTGTAGGGACTTACTTTCTATCTCTGCCCTCTGGGCTTGTACTAGAGTTAGTCGATTGTTGTTATGTGACTGCATTAACTAAGAACATTATATCAGTTTCTTTTTGGACAAGAAAGGGTTTTCATTTATTATAAAGAACAAATTTTGTTCAGTCTATTTAAATGAAATGTTCTATTGTAGTGCACCTCTGATAAACGGACTCTATATTTCTAGACCTTGAGATCCCTATCTATAACATTAGTACCAAGAGGTTCAAGTCAAATGACATGAACCAAACCTACCTCTAGCACTGTCGCTTAGGTCATATAAATGACAAGCGCTTATCCCAGCTCCATAAGGATGGTTTGCTGGACTCATTTGATTTTGAATCATATGAGATATGCGAGTCATGCCTACGAGGCAAGATGACCAAGACTCCCTTTAGTGGGCACAGCGAAAGAGCGACTGATTTGTTAGGACTCATACATAGTGATGTATGTGGCCCTTTCAATGTCACTGCTAGAGGCGGTTATAGGTACTTCATCACATTTACTGATGACTTCAGTAGATATGGTTATGTGTACTTGATGACACATAAGTCTGAATCCTTTGAAAAGTTCAAGGAATTCAAGAATGAAGTACAGAACCAGCTTGGCAAGAGTATCAAGATACTTCGATCAGATCGAGGTGGAGAATACCTTAGGCATGAGTTTCGTGACTACCTAGCTGAGTGTGGGATTCTATCCCAACTCACTCCTCCTGGAACACCACAGTGGAATGGTGTATCCGAAAGGAGGAATCGTACCCTATTAGATATGGTACGATCTATGATGAGTCACACAAATCTTCCGACATACCTTGGGGTTATGCTCTAGACACGACAGCTTTTATACTCAACCGAGTTCCATCCAAGGTCGTGATAAAGACACCATATAGGATATGGACTGGGAGAGATGCCCCGATGTCTTTTATGAGGATTTGGGGTTGTGAGGCTTACGTACGACGTCAAGTCTCGGACAAACTTGGACCCAAATCTGACAAGTGCTACTTTATTAGATATCCCAAGGAAACTAAGGGATATAACTTCTACATTCCCAGTCAGCACAAGGTAGTTGTGGCAAAGACTGGGGTCTTTCTAGAAAGGGACTTTGTTTCTAGAAAGACTAGTGGGAGCGCGTTCGATCTTGAAGAAGTTCAAGATGCGAACAATAGCACTGATGCCTCGATGGAAGTTGAAATGGAACCACAAAGTGTTATGGATGATGTTGATCCACAAAGAGTTGAGGAGCAACAACCAGTTCAAGTAGACATACCTCTTCACAGGTCTGATAGGGTACGTCGTTAGCCTGAGAGATACTCATTTCTCTTGTCTGACCATGATGACGTTGTGCTCATAGAGGATGAGCCTACCACCTATCAGGAAGCTGTGATGAGACCAGATTCCGAGAAATGGCTAGAGGCCATGAGATCCGAAATGGAATCCATGTACACCAACCAAGTATGGACTTTGGTTGATCCACCTGAAGGGGTAAAACCCATTGGGTGTAAGTGGGTCTTTAAGAGAAAGACTGACATGGATGGACTTATTTATATGAGTCACTTGGTAGCTAAAGGTTTCAAGCAGATTCATGGTATTGACTATGATGAAACCTTTTCTCCAGTAGCGATGTTTAAATCTATTCGGATCATGCTTGCTGTTGCAGCCTACCATGACTATGAGATATGGCAGATGGATGTCAAAACCACGTTTCTGAATGGAAACCTACTCGAGGATGTGTACATGACACAACCTGAGGGTTTTGTAGATCCACAACATACTAGCAGAGTATGCAAGCTGCATAGGTCCATTTATGGACTAAAGCAAGCTTCTCGGAGCTGGAATCTTCGATTCGATGATGCAATCAAACAGTTTGATTTCATCAAGAACGAAGATGAACCTTGTGTCTACAAGAAGGTTGTAGGGGACATAGTTGTTTTCCTCATATTGTATGTGGATGACATACTACTCATTGGGAAGGACATCCCTATGCTTCAGTCTGTCAAGACCTGGCTAGGGAGTTGCTTCTCAATGAAGGACTTAGGTGAGGCATCCCTCATTCTAGGGATAAAGATCTATAGAGATAGATCTAAGAGATTGCTTGGCCTAAGTCAGAGTACATACATTGATAAGGTACTCCTTCGGTTTGCCATGCAGAACTCTAAGAAGGGATTTATGCCGATGTCACATGGCGTGAGTCTTTCGAAGACTCAAGGTCCCTCTTCTAGAGATAAGAGAGACAGCATGGATCAGATCCCTTATGCCTCAGCCATAGGATCGATCATGTACGCCATGCTATGTACTCGACCTGATGTCTCGTATGCTTTGAGCATGACGAGCAGATACTAGTCAGATCCTGGTGAAAGTCACTGGATAGCGGTCAAGAATATTCTTAAGTACTTGAGAAGGACGAAAGAATATTTCTTGATATATGGAGGCAATGATGAGCTAGCTGTAAAGGGTTATAGTGATGCTAGCTTCCAGACCGACCAGGATGACTATAGATCGCAGTCGGGGTTCGTGTTTTGCTTGAATGGTGGTGCTGTGAGCTGGAAGAGTTCACAGCAGTTCTACGACGCTTCCATCTCATTCGAGAGATTATCGATAGAGGAGATGTGAAGATTTGCAGAGTACCTACAGAGGCTAACATCGTAGATCCCTTGACCAAGGCTTTGGCACAGAGGAAGCATGATGGTCACACTAGGTCATTTGGGCTTAGAGCCTACATGATTGGCACTAGTGCTATTGGGAGATTGTTAGCTAGAGCCCTAGAGCCAATCATTTGATGATTGTATTTTGGGCTTATTGTATCATATTATATATAAATAAAGGCATTTGGATTTTGGTTATTATACTTACTTGTATTGGTGCCAAATAAACTAAGTATAATAACGTCCTTGAGTAGAAGGTTCTCACCTATATCAATCGGTTAGTTGAACTGATAGTGAGATGATATAGGGAACACTACTCTTAATCATTCCTAGTCGAGTATTAACATTCAGGGACAATGTTAATGCAATAAGACTAGCATGTAGGTCAACTCGATGACTTGATCTCACAAGTCATGGATATAGAGATATCAAGTTGACACATGGGTATACATTAGAGAATGTATACTAAATGACCCGCCAAGAGAAAGTATCATGGATCGTTATTTGAGTGTCATATACTTTCTCATGTGGCTATTAGTATGACTACTAGTCCTTAGACCTGAAGTCACCATAGATCCCTACATAAGGAGTTATGTACTTTGGTTTCGTCAAACGTCACCCGTAACTGGGTGGACTATAAAGGCGATTACTGGGTATATAACAAATTATGCAGAGGGATATGAGTGATGTAGATGGGATCTATCCCTCCCATATGACGGGAGCGACATCGGTATTCTTGATAGAGTGAGACCACGAAGTGCATGGCCATGCCCAAATGAGTCAATATAGGATATTGAGCTCATTTGATTTAGTGAGTCTACTTGGAGTTCAAGATTTAGATTGGTCAGAGGATGACACGGTCTATGCCTCACATTGATCAATCTAGACGTCTAGGATAGAAGGACACTTGTCATATATTGTGAGGAGTCACAATTAGTAGTCACAAGGTGATGTTGGATCTCAACATTCTTGTAACTTGTGTAATAATGATGTGTTGCTAGATACCGCTCATTACTTATGCTCCTAAATGGGTTTAGGGGCATTACCAACGTTACAAGAACTTATAGGGTCACACACTAAGGACAATTAGATGGAGATTAGGTTCATATGATGAACCAAGAGGATTAGATTCATTTGATGAATCAAATTGGATTAAGAGTAATCCTAATTGGGCTAACTTGAGTTGGACTCAAGTTGATTCATGTGTTCAATGAGTCTAATTTAGATTATGACTCATTGAATCAATTTAATTTAATGAATTAGATTCATTATATATTAAATTGGCTTGAATCAAATGGTTAGATTAGATCAACCATGGAAGAGGTTTGGTCAAGTTTGACTTGACTTGAGAGGAAGATTAAAAGTCAAGTTTGACTTGACTTTATGCCACCTCATTGGTGAGTTGGCATTGATGTGGACTAATGATGTTACTCCACATCATCATCATGGTTGCCATCTCATGGGAATTACTAGTGAGTGCCACCTCATGGAGGTTACATTCTCTCCTTGATGACAACTTAATGCATTAATGAGGGGAGTTACACATGAGAGGAATAACTTTCATTTTGTGAATTATTCTCTCATTCATTCCATCTTCTTCCTCTTGGAGTTCTCCTCCTCTCCCTCTCCTCCTCCTTGGCCGAACCACATAGGTGCTAGCACACCTTGGTTTTTGGTCACCTCCACCTAGTGTGTTCATGTGGATACTTCAAGAGGACTGTACCCTTGACGGTCTAGAGACCCGACGTACCTTGGACGAGCGGGATACGCGAAGGGCACGCATCGAAGGTATACTTCTTCACCATGTAGATCTAGGAGTAGATCTAAGTAGAAACTCGTACTCGTAATTTTGTTTTGAAATCTTTTCTTCGCACGAGATCCGTTAGCTAGGGTGATTCGGGTTTTCCGCGACGCGAAAAAGTGGTTTTCGCGGCCCGAAAAACCCAACATGGACGATATTCTCATCAAGTTCGTCCGATCGACTAATCTTTTTAGAGACATGGAGGAGACTTTCCGAACGTTGAGGCAGTATGGAGTTAAGCTGAACCCTCAGAAGTGCCTGTTCGGAGCAAAAGGCGGGCGTTTCTTGGGCTACATAGTGATCGAGCGGGGCATCGAAGCGAATCCCAGCAAGGTGAAAGCACTACAAGATATGCCGCCCCCAAGAAATCTAAGGGAAGCCCAGCGCTTGACCGGACGGATAACAGCATTGTCCAGATTCATCTTAAAGATGGCCGATCGAGGTCTCCCGTTTTTCAAAATCTTGCGCAAGGCTACCAAGTTTCATTGGGATGAAGAGTGCGACCGGGCATTCGAAGAACTGAAGACGTATCTGAACTCCCTACCTGTGTTAGCCAAGCCAGCCGTAGGTGAGCCGCTCTGCATTTATTTATCTTCAACAGAACATGTCGTAGGCTCAGCATTAGTGAGGATGAGCGGAGGGGAACAACCTGTGTACTTCTTGAGCCATATATTAAAAGACACTGAATCTCGCTACACTAGGCTCGAGAAACTTGCCTTCACTTTGGTCCTCACCGCTCGTAGACTTCGTCCTTATTTCTTGGCACATAGTATCATCGTCCGGACAAATAGCCCTTTGGGAAGAGTGTTGTTGAACCCAGAAGCGTCCGGACGGCTCATCAAATGGACAACGGAGCTAAGCGAATTTGACATTCAGTATCAGCCCCGGTCGACGATAAAGACGCAGTCCTTGGCTGATTTTATTACTGAAGTACAAAATCCCGAGCCCGAAGCTATGTGGAAGATATTTGTGGATGGATCGTCTACTCGGCTCGAGAGCAGGGTTGGCGTGCTGTTACTGTCCCCCCGCGAGGAACGGATACATCTATCCGTTCGGCTGGACTACAAAGCCACCAATAATGAAGCGGAGTATGAGGCCCTCATAGCCGGCTTGCAGGCTGCCCGGCACGTGGGAGCTGGTCGGGTAACACTCTATTCAGACTCTTAGCTTGCCGCCCAGCAACTCTCGGGCACTTTTGAGATCAACAATGCTCGACTCAAGCTCTATGGCCAAGCCTTCGAAAAGCTCAAGGCCCACTTCAAAGAAGTCATCATCCGGAAGATACCCCAAGCAAAGAACCATGCAGTGGATGAATTGGTCAAACTCGCAAGTTCAATATCACCTGTCATCATCCAGCAGCCAATTGAGCAAGTATCCATGGTGGCGCACATTGACCGGATGGAAGGCATCGCATTCCCCAACGATTGGAGGACGGCCGTCATAGAATTTCTTCGCTCAGGTGCTACCCCTTCCGATCGGGAGGAAGCTCAGCTATTGAGGAGGAGAGTCGGTCGGTTCACCCTCGTTGGAGATCAACTCTACAAGAAGGCCTTCTCCCGCCCACTCCTGAAAATGTGTGAACTCTGACGACGCAGAGTACATTCTCCAGGAAGTGCACCAAGGATCGTGTGGAGGACATCCGGGCGGGCGATCACTAGCTAGGAAGATCCTGTTGGCCGGATACTTCTGGCCGACCTTACAAACAGACGCCGCTCGGACCGTCGCAACGTGCCTCTCCTGCCAAAAGTATCACAGTTTCTCCCACCGACCAGCGGAGAAAATGAAAGCAGCTACTATGTCCTGCCCGTTCGATCAGTGGGGAATGGATATTGTGGGTCCATTTCCTATGGTGACCGGTCAGCGAAAGTTCTTACTGGTGGCGGTCGACTATTTTTCTAAGTGGGTGGAGGCCGAGCCGCTAGCCAAGATCACCGAGCATATGGTCAAGAAGTTTATTTGGAAACATATCATTTGTTCGTTTGGCATTCCTCGCCGACTTGTATCTGATAATGGACGCTAGTTTGCTGGGAAGCTGCTCGAAGAAAGGTGCCAAAGTTACGGCATCGAACAACATTTCACTTCCGTGGCCTATCCCCAGAGCAACGGTCAAGCCGAGGTGGCCAACCGGGAGATCCTTCGTATTCTTCGAGCTCGGCTCGACCATACGGGAGGAAGCTGGGTGGACGAGCCGCCAGGTGTTTTATGGGCTATCCGCACGACCCCAAAGGAAGGAATGGCTGTTACGCCATTTCATTTGGTGTATGGCGGCGAAGCAGTTATCCCGAGTGAAGTCAGCGTCGAGTCCGTCCGGGTCCAGAACTATGACGATGACAACGCTGAGCGGAGGGACATGGAGTTGGACTTGATCGATGAAGACCGAGACAAGGCGGTTGTTCGGCTGATGGTGTACCGGCAGCGGATGAAGCGAAGCTATAACCGGCGCGTGATCCCTAGAGCGTTCCAAGTCGGTGACCTGGTTTGGAAAAAAATAAATCCGGTCAGAGACGTCGGCAAGTTGGAAGCTCCTTGGGCTGGTCCTTTTAAAATCATAGAAAAGCTATGCTCGGGTGCCTACTATCTGGAGGATGGAGATGGACGGCAGCTAGATCGGCCTTGGAGTGCAAATCATCTCCAGCCGTACCGAGCTGGTTGAGAGGAGCGCCAATGTAATCCATTTCATGTATATCCCTGTTACTTGTACTCTTTTGATGCAGGAAGCAAATATCTTTGGCATTATTCGATGGTGAAGGCCCCGTGTCGTTCGGCCGAAGGTATATTATCCGAGCCAAAGGCTCGATGGTGACGGCCCCGTGCCGTTCGGCAGGAGGTATATTATCCGAGCCAAAGGCTCGATGGTGAAGGCCCCGTGCCATTCGGCCGGAGGTATATTATTTGAGCCAAAGGCTCGATGGTGAAGGCCCCGTGCCGTTCGGCCGAAGGTATATTATCCGAGCCAAATGCTCGATGGCGAGGACCCCGTGCCGTTAGGCAACTTGAAGTTAGCCTTGAAGACCGTCGAGCTCCGACGTTAAATATCGAGAGTCGAGCCGGTGACTATAAACCCTCCGAGCGGAAGACCGTCGAGCTCCGACGTTAAATATCGAGAGTCGAGCTGGTGACTATAAACCCTCCGAGCGGAAAACCGTCGAGCTCCGATGTTAAATATCGAGAGTCGAGCCTACGACTATAAATCCTCCGAGCAGAAGACCGTCGAGCTCCGACGTTAAATATCGAGAGTCGAGCCAGCGACTATAAACCCTCCGAGCGGAAGACCATCGAGCTCCGACGTTAAATATCGAGAGTTGAGCCGGCAACTATAAACCCTCCGAGCGGAAGACCGTCGAGCTCCGACATTAAATATTGAGAGTCGAGCCGGCTACTATAAACCCTCCGAGCAGAAGACCGTCGAGCTCCGACGTTAAATATCGAGAGTCGAGCCGGCGACTATAAACCCTCCGAGCGGAAGACTATCGAGCTCCAACGTTAAATATCGATAGTCGAGCCGGTGACTATAAACCCTCCGAGCAGAAGACCGTCGAGCTCCGACGTTAAATATCGAGAGTTGAGCCGGCGACTATAAACCCTCCGAGCGGAATAACGGACGCCTAATGGAAAGGGTGTGGACATGAAGGGCTATAAGGAAAATATGCGGCTAATTACGCCTACTAGGGACCAGTAAGGGTCGAGTATGATCCATCCGTCCTGTGCGCCCACTAATCGCTCGAGTGTCGGCTGATCGCAAGACAAATTCGATAAAGTCGGACAAAAGGAAAAGGAGGTGCTGGGTCGAACGGCCGGGAAGCAGAAGACACTTATGTAATAATGCCTAATCTTAACATCGCGATGATACAAAGATGCAGTAGCTAATAAAAAACCAAGTAAAAACAAAAGATAAAGATCCATTTGCCAACTCAAATTTGTCGAATGGCAAGTACAAAATAAAAAGATAATCCACCAAACGACTGGGATACAAACAAAAGATTGAGCGCTCCTCATTCAAAAATAGCCGAATCAAATACAACATCAGGAATAAGGGTCAGCATGCCCGCCATTTCACTCGGCGAAATGGTTAGGGGGTCAGGCAGATAACCCTTAGACTGAAGAAAAGAAGTCGACACTTTGATGGCTTCCTCAAAGGAATAGACTATCCGATCACTGTATGGGTTGCCAAACGCATCCGATCGGAGGTAGGCCAACCTCGCTGCCAAGAGGCGAGTGGGTTGGCCGTCCTGATACTCCTTCAGCGTAACCCGGGATGCTTCTACGGCGCCCTGGAGATCTTTCAAGTCTCCTTCAGATTTGGCACGATCATCCGATCGGCCATCCTGCTCGGTGGTTATAGACCTCCAGCTCCTTAACTCACTGCTCCAGGCCCCGAGTCTCCACTTTCATGGTATCCAGGTCGGAAATTGCCCGACGCTTCCGGGAGGTTGCATGCTTTACCTCCTTGTCGCGGCTCTTGATCACGGCATTAAGCCTGGCCACCTCATCCTCCAGCTCGGAGGATTTCTGCCGCTCAGCTTCTAGAATTTTCTAGTTTTTCTCCAGCTCGGCAGAGGATCGCCCCTGCCTTCAGAAAGCTGAAGTTTCTTCATCTCTTCCTCCAACTCGGCTAATCAGTTGCTCACTGCGATCTGCTCCACCCAGTGCTAAACAAAAGAAAGTATGTCAAAATTTAAGTCAAAATTAAAAATAAACTGCGATAAAAGTGTTGGTTGCTACTCGGAAAACCTAATGGTTCCACTGTACAAAAATTTTTGTACATCATCTGAACCTTTCCTAGCTACCGTGTGTTCTTTTAAATTAAACTTGGATCGCCTGCGGAACTTAACACGTTTGATCTTAAGTTTAACTTATTTGTTCTTTTAGGTTTAGACTTGGATCTCCTGCGGAACTTAACACGTTCGATCCAAATCACCTAGGTTATTAATTCCATCAAATATTAATTTCCAAAATTGGCTTCCAGTACTGACGTGGCGAGGCACATGGCCTTCTTGGATAAGGGAGCAACCACCATCGACTAGACAAAGCCTTTTAAGGAAAGCTAATATTTAATTTCCTTAAATAACTCTAGGTTAACCAAAAAGAACAATTGAATCACAAGGAAAAGAAAAATAAAAGAACACAACATCGAAAACAAATTCGAAATACTAGAATCGTATGCCTCTTGTATTTGGTATTATTTCCAAAAATAACTAGTATGATGCGGAAAGAAAAAATACTAATTATACCTTTTAGAAAGACCTCTTGATCTTCTACCTTATTCCTCTTCTAATCTCAGACGTTGTGTGGGCAACGATCTTCCGAGATGAGAACCACCATGCACCTTCTTCTTCTTTGTAAGTTTCGACCATCAAAACTTCTCCTAGGATGAAGAGGTTCGGCCACCACCACCATGCTCCAAGGGATTCTAGAAATGAGGCTTGCTTTCTCTCCTTCTTCTCCTTCCTTGATCCGGCCACAAACAAGAGCTCCACCAAGATGATAGGTTTTGGCCAACAAGAGGAGAGGAGAGAAATAGGGCCGGCCACCAAAATCAAAGAAGAGAGGAAGGAAAAGAATAGAGGTTGTTGTTGTTTATAAAGGCCCCTCTACCTCCTCTTTTATAATCCTTGGTTTTGGTAAATAAGGAAATTTTAATAAAAATTTCCTTAATTCTTTTACCATGAAAAAGAAAAATTTATTTAATTAAAAATAATTTTTCTTGTCATTATTATAATGGCCGGCCACACCAAAACTCCAAGCAAATAAAAAATTTAAACACAAATTAAAACTTCCTTATTTACTTCTGGGAATTTTATAAAAAATTTATCCAATAATTTTATCCCTTCATTATTAGTTAATAAAAGGAAATTTTATAAATTAAATCTTTCTTTAAACATGTGGATAATTTCCGGAAAGTTATCTCAAAAATTAAAATCTCCTTTCAATCTACAAATAAGGAAAGATATCAAATCTTTTGTAGAAACTAATAAAAGAGAATTATTAATTTTTTAAACTTTCTTTTAAATCATGAACATGGTTAAAAGGGAAAGTTTTTACCAAAATTAAAATCAACCTTTTAATCTACAAATAAGGTAAGAGATTTAGCTCTTCTCTTAATCTTTTGTAGAATCTTATAAAAGGAAAGATTTAAATTTTTAAACTCTCTTTTAAATCATGTTATCCACATAAGAAAAATTTTAAAAATAAAAATCCTTTTATTTTAATTTGGGCCGG
Source organism: Zingiber officinale (assembly GCF_018446385.1). Lineage (NCBI taxonomy): Eukaryota > Viridiplantae > Streptophyta > Magnoliopsida > Zingiberales > Zingiberaceae > Zingiber > Zingiber officinale. The sequence goes on along the minus strand of NC_055990.1, from coordinate 14,483,237 downwards.
CCACACCAGGCTTGGACCCAAGCTAGGGTCGGCCACCTTGAAGCACCCATAAACCAAACTTTGGCCGACCCTAGCTTGGTCTTCAAGCTAGCTTGGCCGGCTCTTATGGGATGGGTAAGAAGGTGGGTATAGGTGGATATAGTACTCTATAAATAAGAGGCTACGATAGGGACCGAGAGGAGGAATTGGTTTTGGTCTCCCGATAAAATTAAGCATCCCGTGTTCGCTCCAAACACACAACTTAATTTTATCAATAATAATTCATTTCACTAAATAATTATTATTGAACTACCGTACCAATCCCAAATTATATTTTTGGGCTCCTTCTTATTATGAGTGTGTTAGTCTCCCTGTGTTTAAGATAACAAATGTCCAATAATTAAGTAAGTTACTGACAACTCACTTAATTAATATCTAGCTCCAAGAGTAGTACCACTCAGCTTCATCGTCATGTCGGACTAAGTCCACCTGCAGGGTTTAACATGACAATCCTTATGAGCTCCTCTTGGGGACATTATCAACCTACTATCTCTAGGACACAGTTTCCTTCTATAATCAACAACACACACTATAAGTGATATCATTTCCCAACTTATCGGGCTTATTGATTTATTGAAATAAATCTCACCCATTGATAAATTAAAGAAATAAATATTAAATATATGTGTTTGTTATTATATTAGGATTAAGAGCGCACACTTCCATAATAACTAAGGTCTTTGTTCCTTCATAAAGTCAGTATAAAAAGAACGACATCAAATGGTCCTACTCAATACACTCTAAGTGTACTAGTGTAATTATATAGTTAAGATAAACTAATACCTAATTACACTACGACCTTCCAATGGTTTGTTCCTTTCCATCTTGGTCGTGAACTACTGTTTATAATTTATAAGGAACCGATAACATGATCTTCTGTGTGTGACACCACACACCATGTTATCTACAATATAAATTAATTGAGCAACTACATTTATCATAAATGTAGACATTTGACCAATGTGATTCTTATTTCTAGATAAATGTTTATACCAAAAGCTAGACTTTTAGTATACATCCTAACAAAAAGGACATACCCTAGTGGCCTGTTGTAGATGGCTGTCACCGAGCTGGCTGGGGGTCATAGGGGCAACCCGAATCCGGGTGTCCTCCCAGATTTTTGCGAGCGGCCCCGTTAAAGTGATCTGATCCTCAGGGGCAGTTGATCGGTCTGCCGCCAGAAGATATTCCTCTGAAGGAAAGCGCAGAACGGTCTTGATTATGTGGGGTCCACTCGGATCCTCTTGGGTCCCCGTATCCTATTGGGAAGACGCGCCGACCATAGAAGATAATTCGCCCAATCGTCTGAGGCGACGGAAAGTCCAGGGCTGGGAGTCGACCGGTTGCACTTCTGGAGTGGCCACGGGCGAGCCAGTTGTGAAAGGGTCCGATCGGAGGAAACGTCCTCAACCGGGATTGTAGACGAGTCCCCCCGCTCGGGAAGAATACCAGTCTGGGTGGAGAGCTGCTCGCGAAGGCCGGTCGGCCGCAGGGCCTTGTCTTTTTGTTGCCTTTGCCGAGTCCTTAGAGGAGCAGCATCAAGCGCTTGCTCCCCCGTTTCGGCCTGGGTAGAAGAAATTGCCTCACCCGTAGCCTCGCCGAACGGAACCTGGACAGCTGACACTTCAGTAAGGGGGAGGATTCCCTCAGCCTCAGCCTCAGGAACGTCGATCGAAACGGAGCCTCGTTCGGCCATCGCCTTGGCAGTCCCTGCCTCGATCTTGGCAGCTCTTAATCGCATTCGCTCGGTGGCTTTGGCGCGCCACATGATATCGGCTGCAAGGAAAGGAAGACAAATCAGTTAGACTAAAAGGAAGAGAAATGAAAAAAGCCCTTACCCATGCTGCACGGAAGGCTGGTCCGGATAGGAGATAGGCCGAACAGGTACAGCACCCCCTAGGAAAGCAGCTTGTTGATATCAAATAGTTGGCCGGCCAGTAAGTTGGCTGCGTGGAGATAGGCCGGATCACTTCTGTATCGGCTGAGCTCCGGTTGAGGTGGCACTGTAGTTTGCCACTTGGTTCAGAAGGGGGGCAGCTCGGGAAAGCGCAGGAAAAAGAAATACTCTTTCCAATGCTTGTTCTAGCTCGGCATACTTTTGAAAAGAATAAAGACGATCCGAGCTTGGAAGAGAAAGGTGCCCCACTCGGATTGTTTGGGGTAGTAGAAATAGTGAAAGATTTTGGGGTCTAGAGGAATACCATGCAATTTAAAAAGGATAACCACCCCGCATAACAGTCGGAAGTAATTAGGTACAAGCTGGCCGAGTGGGATGCGAAAATATTTACAGACGGCTACAATAAAAGGCTGCACTGGAAAGCGGAGACCGCCTGAGAATTGGTCTCGGAAAAAATAAACTGTGCCGATCGGCGGATTATGAGGCCGATCGGATGAAGATGGCAAAACTATTCGGTGGTCCGGAGGTAACTCAAACACGCAGACCAAATTTAAAGCATCGTCGTTATCGAAACGACTCTCCATTGCCGTATACCAGAGGCCAGGGGTGGAAGTAGATGGCCCGGAGGTATTAGCCATGACTAGGAAAACAATACAAAGGGGCAGTGAAGAAGAACAAGAGGAATGGTCAGGAAAACACTCGGGTCCAGGCAGACAGGAGGGTTATGATAAGGAATATACGAGAGAATAGGAAAACGAAAAGGGGAGAACCTTACGAGGAACACGAGATCGCCGAACGCAGAAAAGCAGGATCGTCGGAGAACTAGAAGCCGAAGAGGGCCTCTGGACACGCGACGGCAGGGATGCGACTGAGGGCGAGAAAGCAAAAGCTTTATACGATCTAGCCCGAGCGGCCTCCACCATTGGATGTAGGTCACGGGAACCAACGCATGCATCCGTTCGTTCATTTCAAACCACCTCGGTCTCGTCACTCACCACGCCGCTGCCATACGATGATGACAGGTGTGCCACATGGCATTCAGCCACTGGAGTGCATTTAATGAGCGCGTGCTCGGCCTTAATATCGGTGATTGATGCAGATTACGAGGATATCCGAGGAATGTCGATGTTGACCGACGATACGGATACCCCTGTGAGGGGTCGATCGGAGGATAGTTGCATGACGACGCCGCCCGGCGTGACTAGCAGTCCAGTCAGTCGAACTAATCGCCTCCTTCGAGGGGAGGCAAGTGATCCGGTAGTAAGGCCGGGGTCCCCTTCCCGGAGGGAAAGTGCCACGTGAAGGTCATAAGTCAAGGGGGGGGGTCAACCTAAGGTCCGGCCGACCGTATATGAGCAGAGTAGCAGGCCAACCGGAATTAAAGACGACCCGACGAGAAGTTGGGTTCCAGACGCTCAAAGTAAACAAGGTCGTTGGGCCGAGGAGATGTCCCGCTCGGCCGGAGCATGAAGCAGCCAGGCTCTCACCCGAGCACATGTTCGGGCGGACAGGATAGGATCGCCGAGCGGCTGGGCTCTCAGCGTCATAGAAGATACAAAAGGACAAAGGAACATCTTCTGACAACAATCATGTTTGACAATCAGACCATACGCAGGATCTCATGACAGAGGGTTCCACTATTCCATCGGAGATGTGCTCGGACTGTAGCAATATGGTGTCAGGTAAGCCCTTCTGATAAGCCCATACGGAGGTATGGGCTGAGGACACGTATCTGCCTTGGTATGTGTACATGAGCCTCTTCCCAGATCTATATAGAGGTCTTCATACTTCACCGGAGGGAGGTTGGATTTTTGAGACTCGAAGCTATTTTCTCATCCTTCACTTGCCTGACTTGAGCGTCGGGGGTCGTCGCCGGGAACCCTCTCCCGGCCCGAATTCCTTGCAGGTACACCGGAGCCCTACATCCCCTGCTGGAGATAATGGAGAGCGCCACGTTCCCAGCGTCCGTCGACTCAGCACTCGGACAGGATCAGATTCAATCAAGAGGAAAGAAAAGGAAAAATTAAAAAGGAAAAGGAAAAACTCTTGGATGAGTTTAATTTTTTCCTTATTTGCCTTGGGCAAGTAATATAAAAGAAGGGATGAGGGGGCTTCATGAGACACAACTCTTATTCTTTTGCTTGGAGATCTCTTGGTGGTCGGCCCTCTCCCTTCTCCCTTTCCCTTTGCTCTCTTCTCCTTGGTGGTGGTGGTGGTGGCCGAATCTTAGAGGAAGAGGAAGGACTCTTTTGGGTGGTGTATCTCTTGGAGGATCGTCACCCACATGACGTCCAAGGCGAGGTGAGGAATACGACAGAAGATCTCGAGGTCATTAGCATACAAAGAGAAGGTTTAATTAACAATTATTTTTCGAATCATGCTAGTTTTTCTCTTTGCAAGAATTCTAAATATAAGAGGCAATTAGATCTAGTTTTTCGAATTTATTTTTCGAGTTTGTGTTTTCTTCTTTTTCGAACTTATGATTCGATTGTTCCTTTTGGTTAACCTAGAGTTATTTAAGGAAATAAATATTAGCTTTCCTTAAAAGGCTTTGCCTAGGCGGTGGTGGCTGCTCCCATATCCAAGAAGGCCATGTGCCTCGCCAAACAATCTTGGAAGACAATTTTAGAAATTAATATTTATGGAATTAATAACCTAGATAGATTTGAATCAATAGTGTTAAGTTCCACTTGCGATTCAAATCTAAACCATTAAGAACATATAAGTTAAATTTGGAATCAATGATATTAAGTTCCGTCTGCGATTCCTGATTTAACTTCTAAATAACACAATAGGTTATTTAAGGAAAGATTCGACACTTGTAAAAAAAAATTTTGTACAGTGGAACCGGTACGTTTTCCTAGGATTAACCAACAGACCATTGGCTGATCGGTTGATTGAACGGAGGGATCTGTCGATCTAATGCAGGCGTTATCTAGAGAGGCTGCATTTGGATGGAAGGTCGGGCAAGTTTAGCAAGTTCGGTTGACCGAACCAGGGGATCGATCGACCGATCTACGTTGAGTTAAATCCTGATCTCAAGATAAGCGGATCTAGATCAGCCTCAAGACTAATATAAAAAGGAGTCTCGGCCAGCACTTCAAGAACACCAAAAATAAAACAACTTGTGCTCCAGTGTGCTGCTCCGAATGCCTCAACAATGCTCCGTCGTTACGACAATCGACGACTACTTCCATTATCTTTTGTATTGTCAGTATAATCTTTTAAGTTCAATACTTGTATTTACATCCTTGTAAAGATTCTCGAGCTTATAGTTATTTTCCACCGAAAGCAATCAACAATCGCGTGCCTTGGAGTAGGAGTCGACACAGGTTCTGAACCAAGTAAAAGAAACAGAGTTAGATTGTTGTCGTGTCTTCACTTTTCCATTGCGTATTTACTTTGAGTTTTTTGAAACGAAAGAATTAGCCATGAGCGCTATTCACCCCCCCCCCCCCCTCTAGTGCTTTCGATCCAATAGCATAGAGGCGCTCTGAATCGATCAGTCAATCGATTCAAAGCCTCCCCAATTGATTGAGAGCCATTCAAGCTATTGGGATTCGACCGATGCGCAGGTTATAGCCGTTGGCGAGCGTCTTCTTCGAGCGATTCTTCTCCAGTAACTACAGTGCGATTTCAGCGACAATTCACGAGCTTCTCCACACTTTCACAGCTAGTTCTTGAAGGCTCTTGGAGACAAGTGTAGTTTCACTTCCAAGGTTCAAGAGGCAACAACAAGTCACAAGTAAGCAAGTAGAAAGAGTTTCCAATTGTATCTTTTGGATTTTCTTCTTGTGGGTGCTGTATATTGTTGTGTGAGTTTGTACAAGGCTTCTCTGCCTCCGGTTGTGACCGAGAAGGAGTATTTTTATTAGTGGAGAGTGTGTCATGTGTGGATCCTTATATTAGTCACCTCTTCTTGAGGTGGAAACCAAGTAAATCTTTGTGTTAGCATTGTTGAGAGCTTCATGTTCTTATTCCGCTACCTATCAACAACAACGAAGCAAGCAATCAAGTGCGACGAGCTATTCACCCTCCCTCTAGCACCAAATCAACCCTAACAAGTGGTATTAGAGCAAGGTCGCTCTTTATCGGAATCATCGCTGAAAGGACAAAAAGGCTAGAGGGTGAAGAAGTTGGAGAAATATTCATCAAGTCAAAGAATTCATCAAGAGCTCAACTTCAAGATGGAATTCTGAGATGAACTCGGAAGGGTCCCTCCACCATTCATATCAACAAGCTTTGATTCTTGGAATTCAAGAATAAAAAATTTTCTTATGATGGAGATAGATCAATGATTTGCTCTAATGGAAGACTTCAAAGCTCCAAAGAATTCAAAAGGCAAGATCCTTAAGAAGAGCAAATGGAGTCAAGAGCAAATCCAAAGGTGCAAGGTGAATGACAAGGTAATTAAGTTATTGGTGGGTTTATTGCTAAACAACATCTTGGAGCAAATTGAAGAATTCAAGGATGCTAAGGAGCTTTGGGGCAAATTGGCCAAGCTTCATTAAGAACCCTCCACTACATCAAACCAAGACAAATCCAAAGAAGGCAACCCATTGGAGCAAGACCAAAAGGAGGAGGACTCGGAAGTTAAGAGATGCTCAACATCTGAAGAAGAAATCCGAGAAGCCTCTTCTTCAAAGGAATGCAATAAAAAGGGCAAGGAGGGAGCATACTCCTTGTTCCATGTACAAGATGAAGATGAAGAAGAAGAAGCCTCCACCTCTAGGATTGAGGGGGATCAACCTTCGTTGACACCGAATCAAGAAGAAGGAGAAGCTTCTACATCTGGGTCAAGTGGAGAAGAAGATGATGCAACCTCCAAAAGTCATGAAAAATCAAATGGAGGATCGAGTGTCATCCCTACATGTGAAGGTATAAATGCTTCAATTAAAAATAAAACTCATATTATATATTTTGAGTGTAGGGAACATGGGCACTACAAGAGTAAGTGCCCTAAATTGATCAAGAAGAAGGGTCAAGGGCACCTAAGGGCAAGGAGAATCCCAAGGAGACCACCCCCACAACTAAGAAGAGCAAGGAGCATATTGTATGTTTCTCTTGCAACCAAAAAGGACATTATCGGAGCTAATGTCCAAAGGGGAAGAAGTCAGTCAAGCCTAAGGGAGGAAGCACAAGTCAAGGGGGAGCTTCTAAGGTAAAATCCAAGGAATTATTTACTGAGCCTATCCCTTTAAATCATGGTAAAAATCATGCTAATTCTAGTTTATATCATTTTAATGATATTTACCATAAAAATAGGAGGCATGATAAAATTAATGAAAATCATGTGGCTCTTTATGCTAAGACTACCACACCTAGGATTAGAAAGGTAGATAAAAATTTAAGAAATAACTCTAAGGCCCTTAGTTATAAGCCCAAAAATAAAAGTGCTCAAGGATTTAAAGAAAAATCCAAAAGGATTTAATGATGGAAAATCAAGTCTTGAGATCAAGACTTGATAAAATGGAAAAGATCCTAAAAAAGGATGAAAAATATCTTAAAAGGGTAAAATGAGCATAACCTAGGTCTAGGAGTACAAAAGTCACCCAATAGCCATAGATGTTTGGGATACAAACGTAAGGCTATGAAGGATGTGACTTCTTATCATAGGGTTCCATATAGCTATGGAACCAACTCTAGGTTTTGGGGTCAAGTCAAGGATATAATGAAAGTTATCCCTAGGAGTATCTTTATAATGACAAATGTGACTAAGACTTCTAAGAAGTCTAAGAAAGTCACTAAGAAGGTCACAAGGGAAGCAATCCCTATAGTTGACCTAGAGGAGGTGACCAAGGCTTCTAAGAAGCCTAGGAAGGTAATTAGGAAGGTAACTAGGGAGGTTATCCCTAGTGAGTACCTAGAGCATCCAAGGAGTACCAATAGATTTTGGGTTACTAGGAGCATCTTCTCTATCCCTTAGATGGGTTAAAGAGTGTCAACTCCGATCGGAAGGGTAGTTAACCTAACCTTGATGAAGTTGACACTTGGAGAGTATTTTCAAGATTATTATTAACCTTTGAAAATGAAGTGGATTATTGATTTACTCTTTGAAAGAGTAAAATGTGCCATAATTTGAGAAAATTGATGTAATGTTAATTGGCACAATAAATCAAGAGTAAAAGAAATGCCAAGTTGAGATTTTGATATTTTCTTAAAGAGTTAAAGGCAAAATTTAGGCCTTAGTTTAAGATGTTTACTCTTGTAAGAGTAAAATGTGTCAAACCTTGAGGAATTATATTTAATTTAAATTGGCATAAATTAAGAAAAGAAAGAGAAATGTCAAAATTGGGAATTTGACATTTTCTTGAGAAAAAGTGGGCAATCTAGGATTTAATTTTAAGTCAACTAAGGTTTAAGGATACTTAGATAGGTAATCTAGGTATATTTTATTTATGTAAATTTGCCATGATTGTTTGCCCATCATATGACATGACATCATATTTTGCATTCATACTTTATTATGAAAAACACAAAAATACCTTGTCATGTCATACATGCATCATATAGTTATAGCAAATTTTCTTTTGAAGATTAATCATTTTGATGTATGTCATAGCTCATCACGCATTATTTTTAATTCCTTGCAATTAAGGATAATGATATTTACTAACAAGTAACATCCTAGGTTGATGTTCATAATCCAAAATGCCTAGATAGATATGCATGATTCATAGTTTAGGGAAAAATCAAACTTTACATCTCACAAATAACTATAAGGTGACTTGTATGTGTTTTAGTATACATTAGATACAAGTGAGATGTTAGGATGATGAACAAAACTCAATATGTTGATTTAGTGCATTCTTTTTGAGTTTTAGGTTCATCAAAACACATAGATATATGTACTCCAATCATTGGGAAAGCTAATGTACAAGTTATGTGCATTAAGCCCAAAGAATATGGTTGAAAATTGGTTTTGAAAATGATTTTACATATACTTTTGAAAACCTTGGTGAAGGCTATCTTTTGATAGCAATCATCATTAAAAAGTTAGACACAAACTTAGGAGAAACATTGAAGTTTTTATAAGTTTTCAAGTTTGTGTCAATCTTTAAAAATTGGAACTATTTTCATAGCAACTATTTTTCCATAATAATATATATCCTAAGTAATGTCTACATGTGTAAAATATAGAACCCAATTAATAATTAAATAATAAGGTTATTTGAGGAAATCATCTTATTGGAATTTTTAGAAATTTTTAGAAATTTTCTGGTATTTAATCGAAGCATGTATGGCGTACTTAGAGGGGATGCACTTATGGGCTAGAGGAAAAGGCCTGTTTGGAATACCTGGAGGTGGGAGTTGATTGAGGAACTTATCTAGGGTTTAATGGAAAAAAAATCCCTAAGTTGTAAATTTTCCCCGTGCCCTTGCTTTCCCCCGGCCGACCTCCTCTTCCCCCCACACCTGCGCGCGCCGCTCCCTCTCGCGACGAGCCATAGATGCCGCCCCTCCTTCGTTGAACCCTTCTCCCCAAATCCATCGCCAGCCTCTCTTCTATCCCGAGCCACAGCCGCCAGTCTCTCCGTCCTTTCCTCCAACTCTATCCCGAGCCTCGCGAGTTCCCGCAAGCACAGCCGCCGATCCATCGCCCTCACGCCAGCGCCACAGCCGCCTGCTCTCTTCCCCGAGTCCTCTCGCTTGCGGTTTCGCTCTGGTGCCTCTGCCGTGCCGGCCGTCCGTGAGCCCACAGCCGGTGCTGTCCTTCCCTAAACCAGTCGTCGGCTGGGAGAGTGATCACCACTGCCCGAGCTGATGCCACCCTCTTCCGATTGCTCGTTGTCACTGATCACAGAGCCTCGACACTAATAGCCATCCACCAATTTTGAAATGTCGGTGTAACGACCCGCCTTCCATTGACTAGGCTGTAAAGCCGATCGTTACGTAATGCTATGCTAGACTGATCCCTGACCATTAATAATCTAGATGCGGAAGCTATGCTAATTAAAATTTCGCTAATCTGTTAGCATTTCTTGATTCTATACCTGCTAAGGGGTGAGATCTAACTAATCATGACATATTTCACCTCCCCCATGGTCAAGGAACTGAAATAAAGGCTTCCCAGAAAATTCCAGGCCTCCCAATCGATCCACGGATCGATTGGAATGGTTGGATCGATCCAGTGATCGATCCAGCCTGGCACTATTCTGTGAGCTTGGGTTGGATCGATCCAGTGATCGATCCAGCACGTTACTGTGCTCGGGCGATACTCTGGATCGATCTGTTGATCGATCCAGGTCATTTAATCGATCCAGTAATCGATCCCGAACCCTTCTGTTTGCGACAGGAGACATCCGGATCTATCCAGTGATCGATTCCAGACTTCTCTGTTCGCCACAGAATGCGTCTGGATCGATCCAGAGGCTTACTGTTCGTGTGTAAACTTCTCAATCGATCGATCGATCGATCGGGAAGCTTCGGATCGATTAGCTGATCGATCCGAGTTTCTGATTTCGTGTCAGAAGCCTGATTTCAACACTGATTCGTGTCAAAATCACATACATGAGTTCTACAAAAGCTGGAAACATTTTATCATGTATTAGCTAACATTTTAAACATGATATCGTGCATGGTTCACTAGTTCATGGCATGCAAATGTACTAGGTGTAGAATAATAAGGTTCTAACAGTTAACTAACTTTGCTGAAAGTTCTAATGCATAAATAAAGCTTGTTAGATCCCTAAGATCTTTTATTCCAAGTTCCTTCCACACACACCATCTCTGCATTGTCCTCCAGCTTCCTTTGCTAGTCCATCTTTCCTTTAGCTTTATCTGCAGTATAAGGAAAGTAGAATCTGTAAGCTTAAGGCTTAGTAAGAAACCATCTACCTCACAAAAACATGCATACGATGCTAATAATGCTTTGAAAACATGCTATTTAAAACATATGCTGAACGTATAAGAGCATGGCATGGCATACAATCATCTAAAGCATGTATAACAAACTGAACTTAGAGCTATCATGCATATTCATAGAAAAGAACTGAGCTGAAACATGAACTGAGCTAAACTAAGCAAATTCTGATTTTTAAACCATATCCACATAACTGATTTTGGAGGTTTGAAAACTATACACATAGTAGGTTAAAATACTAATCATGCTGCTGTTTGGGCCCGACAACTGTACTTGCTGTGCGCGCATCCCTAACTAGACCCGGGTTTGCAAGTCCCGAATTTAGTAGGGTTACTAGGTTAGCTGAACCTAGGGACGACTGTGGGAGTTCAACCCAGTGGATATCTAATCCAGTACAGTGCCACTGAAAGTAAAATACTGAATTTAGCTAATTTCTGCTTAACTTGTTATTTCTAGGTTATCTGAACCTAGAGCTAGGTTATCTGAACCTAGAGGCGACTGTGGGAGCCCACCCATTGGATCGTAGACCCATATGGCTGTAATAAAGCTGAATGTACTAAATGAATGCTTCTAATGCATTCAACTAAGCTGTTAAAATGCCTAAGTTGCATTTCATTTCTGAGCTGAGCATTTTATCGAACACTTGGTGTGCTCCAACCCTCTCCTCTACTAGGGAGACCACCTTTAGGCACCCGACAACGTCTACATCCTCCAACTGTAGGGGAAGGACGTGTCTGGCCCATCTAGGGGTGCTCAACTAATTCCCTAAGACGCGAAGGAGGTTAAACACACCCTACATGCCGAAAAACTGCGTACAACTAATCTATAAGCATGGAATTCATACGAGAGCTACTTATACTACAGGTGAGGGATTTCTTATCTCTTGTGCGAAGATTCTTACAAACCTAAGCGCTAGGTTTTCCGAAAGAATGCTCTTCTCGAAGAACCACTCGCGTCCACGTGCTCTTCTCGCGGAGGGGAACGCCCTCGTGTTGGAGTCGTCGCCGGAAAGTGATCCGAGAGCCCTTGGGGGCTTGGGCGCCGAGAGAGAGAAGGAGAGGGAAAGGGGGCGGCGTCGGTGAGGTTAGGGTGAGGAGAGAAAAGGTTTCTCGTTTAAGAAAATAACAATTTCTCTCTTAAATTCCTATTTATGTTAAGTGGTAATTTCGGCCCAACTTGAATATAAATCTAATTGTTTCCCTTTCCTTTCAGCACGACCCTGCTGGGTTTAACTGGTTACTAATATTTCCCGCAAACCATAGGTCTCGGGTTCGATTCCCGCTTAAGCGGGTTTATGCTCCTATTTGTTTTTGCTACTTCTGCTACTCTAAAAATTCATTAAAAATACTCTAAAATTCCAGAAAAATCATAGAATATTTCTAAAATAGTTTTGAGAATTTTCGGGCATTACAATCCCCCATATCTTATAAAAAGTTCGTCCTCCAACTTAGAATAACTCTGGGTACTTCTGTCTCATATTAGCTTCCGTCTCCCATGTTACCTCTTCTGCTGTGTAATTTTGCCAAATGACTTTTACTAACGGTACTTCCTTGTTCCGCAATTTCTTAACTGCTCGATCTACTATCTGAGTAGGTCGACTGTCATAGCAGAGGTCTTCGCGGACTTGTACCAACTGGGGCTCAATCACCTGGTTGGCATCTGGGATATGCTTCTTCAGCATAGAGATATGAAATACGTTGTGGACAGCTGACATCGCCTGGGGTAGCTCTAGCTCATATGCTACCTTGCCCACTCTTCTGCTGATAAGGTATGGTCCCACATATCTGGGACTTAGCTTGCCTTTCTTCCTAAAACGCATTACTCCCTTCATGGGAGCCACTCTGAGGAATACTGTATCCCCAACTGAGAACTCTAGAGGTCTGCGCCGCGTATCAGCATAGCTTTTCTGGCGGCTCTGAGCTATCTCTATCCTCTGGCGGATCTGCTGTATAGCTGCTGTGGTATCTGCCACTAGATCCATCTGAAGTTCTAGTTCCTTCTGTTCACCACTCTCATACCAGCAGATTGGAGATCTACACCTCCGCCCATAGAGAGCCTCGTAAGGTGCCATGCCGATAGTGGCCTGATAGCTGTTGTTGTATGCAAATTCTGCTAAGCTCAGATATTTGCACCAACTTCCTTTGAAATCTAGGGCACATGCTCGGAGCATATCTTCGAGTACCTGATTTACTCGCTCCGTCTGACCATCTGTCTGATGATGGAATGTTGTGCTGAACTTTAACTTCGTGCCCAAAGCTGACTGTACACACTCCCAGAAGTGTGATGTAAATCTACTATCTCTGTCTGAAATGATGGTTCGTGGGACTCCATGCAGTCTAACGATCTCCTTGAGATACAACTGAGCTAGCTGCTCCATGGAGTAGGATATCCTGATAGCTAAGAAGTGGGCTAATTTTATCAATCTGTCAATTATTACCCAGATGGTGTCAAAACCATTCGTGGTTCTGGGTAATCCCACTATGAAATCCATAGAAATGTCCTCCCACTTCCATTCTGGGATCTGTATCGGCTGCAAAACTCCCCCTGGTCTCTGATGTTCTGCCTTGACCCTCTGGCAGGTCAGGCAGGTACTGACATATCTAGCGATGTCTCTTTTCATCCCAGGCCACCAAAAACGTTTCTTCAGGTCTTGGTACATTTTGGTAGAGCCGGGATGCATCGTATAGGGAGTCTTGTGAGCCTCATCTAAAATCTTCCTCTGTAGCTCCTCCTGATCTGGAACACAGAGTCTGTCACCAAAATACAAAACCCCGCTGGCGGACACTCTAAACTCTCCACTTTCTGATTCTGCTATCCCTTGCTTGATTTTCTGAATTTCAGGATCCTGTCCCTGAGCTGTCTGGATGTCACCAAGCAATGTAGACTCCAATGTCATAGCAGTGAGCTGTCCGACTATGAGTTCGAGACTGAAGTCTGCGATCTCCTTCTGTAGGGGCGGTGACATGGCTACTAACGATAATAAGGTAGCACTGGACTTTCTGCTAAGTGCGTCTACTACCCTATTTGCCTTTCCTGGGAAGTAGAGGATGTCTATGTCGTAGTCTTTGACCAGCTCTAGCCATCAGCGCTGTCGCATATTCAGATCCTTCTGAGTGAAGAAGTACTTCAAACTCTGATGGTCTGTATACACCCTGCACTGAGCTCCATATAAGTAATGTCTCCAAATTTTGAAGGCGAACACCACTACTACAAGCTCAAGGTCATGAGTAGGATAATTCTTCTCATAATCCTTGAGTTGTCTGGAGGCATAGGCGATTACCTTGCCATCTTGCATCAGCACTGCTCCTAATCCCAACTTAGAGACGTCACTATATATATCAAAGCTGTCTGTATTTTCTGGCAGTGCTAGAATAGGTGCACTGGTCAATCTACTTTTTAGCTCGCTGAAGCTGTTCTCGCAGTCCTCTGTCCACTGAAATTTCTTGTTCTTTCTGGTGAGAGCTATCAGTGGGGAGGCTATCCTGGAGAAGTCCTCTACAAATTTCCTGTAATAACCTGCTAATCCCAGAAAGCTTCTGATCTCACTAGCATTCTTGGGTCTTTTCCAATTACTCACAGCTTCTATCTTACTGGGATCTACCATGATACCATCCTTTGAGATGATGTGACCAGGAAGGACACCTGACCTAACCAAAATTCACATTTCGTGAACTTGGCGTACAGTTGGTTCTGCTGGAGGGTCTGCAACACTATTCTCAGGTGCTCTGCGTGTTCTTCCTGAGTTTCTGAATAGATAAGAATGTCATCGATAAACACGATAACGAACTTATCTAAGTATTCTCTGAATACTCTATTCATGAGGTCCATGAAAGTAGCTGGAGCATTCGTCACGCCAAAGGGCATGACTACGAACTCATAATGTCCGTATCTTGTCCTGAAAGTTGTCTTAGGTATATCCCCTTCCTTGACCTTCACCTGATGATAACCTGATCTGAGATCTATTTTAGAGAACACTGCTGCTCCCTTCAATTGATCGAACAGGTCATCTATTCTGGGAAGAGGATACCTGTTCTTGATTGTGATCTGGTTTAGCGCCCTGTAATCTATGCACAGACGCATGCTCCCATCCTTCTTCTTCACGAACAATACAGGCGCTCCCCATGGTGAGTGACTGGGGCGTATGAAGCCTTTGTCGAGCAGCTCCTGTAATTGCTCATGAAGTTCCTTCAGTTCTGTTAGAGCCATGCGGTACGGTGCTTTGGAAATAGGATTTGTACCGGGAATGAGTTATATCTCAAATTCGATCTCCCTGTCTGGTGCTAGGCCTGGTAACTCTTCAGGGAAAACTGCTGGGTAGTCACATACGACTCGGACCTCTGCTAGCTATTGGTCCTTGTCCTGACTGGTACTGACTACATGCGCTAAAAATCCTGTACATCCTGAATCCATTAATCTCTGTGCTTTCATAGCTGAGAGGAACTTCTTGGCCTTTCTCTTGGGTTCCCCAATGAATTCGAACTGTGCTTCTACTTCGGGATGGAATATGAATTTCTGCTTACGACACTCGATGGAGGCACCGTATCTGATTAGGAAGTCCATTCCAAAGATGACATCGTAGTCAGTCATATTTAGCACTATCAGATCATAAAAGAGTTCTCTGTTTGCTATAATGACTGGCACTGCCCTGAGCCAGTGCGTAGATGCCATAATTTCTCCTGAAGGTAAGGTCGTCAAGAATTGACCACTGAGTACTTCTGGAGGGATTGCTTATTTTTCGGCGAATGCTCTAGATATATAAGAATGGGTTGCCCCAGTATCGAATAAGACAGTTGTACTTTGCTGTAAGATACTGATCTGACCTGTAACAACTGTCGAGGCATTCGCTACGTCATCTCTGGTCAGTGAGTAGATCCTCGCATTGGTCATGGCTGAGGGAGCTTCTAATCTACCCTGGCTGATGTGTGGACCTTCTAAAGTGGCCTGCATCTGATGTAACTGTACTCGCTGGCCTCCGTACTGGATCGGCTGTGGCTGAAGAAAACTGGTCTTGTTTGGGCATTGCTTAGTCATATGCCCTTCTTGTCCACACTCGAAACATCCTCGTGTGCCCTTGCGACAAATTCCTGAATGAAGTTTCCCACAAGTAGCACACTTGGGATGGCTGCGCTGCTTACTGGCTGGTCCTCCTTTTGGGTAACTCCCTGGTTTGCGCTTGTTGCCGGAGTTCCCTTTCCAGTTAGAACCGTGGGAGCTGTGGCCCTGGTGTTTTTGAGTACCTGAGCCTCCTTGGCCCTTAAACTCTGAGAGGACTTGCTTCTGCTGCTTAATGCTATTCTGGTAGTGTTCTGTGGTCAGAGCACTACTAACTAGTTCCTCAGTAGTTTGCGGCTTATGAACGCCGCCAGCCACGTTCATTGCTATTTCCGGCCTCAGCATCTTGAGCATCAACCAGACTCGTTCCTTCTCTGTGCTGACTAGCTCTGGACATAGACAAGCCAATCTGTTGAATTTCTTCACGGCTTCCTCCACTGAAAGGTTGCCCTGGCGAAACTCAGTGAACTCGTCGTAGTGGCAGTTCGTGACCCGCATGTGAAAGAACTCCTCAAAGAATTCTTTCTCGAAGTCGGCCCATCTCATCTGGTTTATTGGGCGCTTCGCTTTAATTCTCTCCCACCACATGCGTGCATCTCCTACTAGGCAGAAGGAGGCGCACTTCACCTTATCGTGTTCTGGCCAGTCTAGAAGCTCCATCGTGCTCTCCAGTGTCTTGAACCAGGACTGAGCATCCCATGGTTCACTAGTGCCTGAGAAATTCTCTGGCTTGACTCTCTGCCACTGAATTAGATAGGCTTCTCTCCTTGCCTCTGGTGCTGGGGCTACTGGTGCTGTAGGCTGGACTGGTGGAACCTCTAAGACTACTGGTGTTGCTAAGTTTGGTTCCGGGGTGACTGTGGGAGTATTCTGCTGGTTAGCCTTTAAGGTGGCTAATTCCTGTTGTTGTTCAGCTAGCTGCTGCTGTAACTGAGCCACCAATGCTGTAAGGTCTAAAGGAGGCACTGAACTGCCTGCCTCATGCTGGGGCTCAATAGCTGGTGCCCTCTTAGCTGGGCGTCCTCGTGTCATTTCTAAAGACATAAAGGACATACATGACTAATACAATCATAATAGGGTAACTACTGTTATCACGTTAACTACTATCATCACAAGCATGCCTCAGTTATATATAAGTAAAACATGAAAACAAGAACATAAGAAAAAGTGAGGGATGTTCTTACTTGGAAGCTGCAGGTTCAATGCTGATGTGTGTGTAGGAAGTATGGAACACTGCTCTGATGCCACTCTGTAACGACCCGCCTTCCACTGACTAGGCTATAAAGCCGATCGTTATGTAATGCTGTGCTAGACTGATCCCTGACCATTAATAATCTAGATGCGGAAGTTGTGCTAATTAAAATTTCGCTAATCTGTTAGCATTTCTTGATTCTATACCTGCTAAGGGGTGAGATCTAACTAATCATGACATATTTCACCTCCCCCATGGTCAAGGAACTGAAATAAAGGCTTCCCAAAAAATTCCAGGCCTCCCAATCGATCCACGGATCGATTGGAATGGTTGGATCGATCCAGTGATCGATCCAGCCTGGCACTGTTCTGTGAGCTTGGGTTGGATCGATCCAGTGATCGATCCAGCATGCTACTGTGCTCGGGCGATACTCTGGATCGATCGGCTGATCGATCCAGGTCATTTAATAGATCCAGTGATCGATCCCGAACCCTTCTGTTTGCGACAGGAGACATCCGGATCGATCCAGTGATCGATTCCAGACTTCTCTGTTCGCCACAGAATGCGTCTGGATCGATCGGCTGATCGATCTAGAGGTTTACTGTTCGTGTGTAAACTTCTCAATCGATCGACCGATCGATCGGGAAGCTTCGGATCGATTAGCTGATCGATCCGAGTTTCTGATTTCGTGTCAGAAGCCTGATTTCAACACTGATTCAAGTCAAAATCACATACATGAGTTCTACAAAAGCTGGAAACATTTTATCATGTATTAGCTAACATTTTAAACATGATATCGTGCATGGTTCACTAGTTCATGGCATGCAAATGTACTAAGTGTAGAATAATAAGGTTCTAACAGTTAACTAACTTTGCTGAAAGTTCTAATGCATAAATAAAGCTTGTTAGATCCCTAAGATCTTTTATTCCAAGTTCCTTCCACACACACCATCTCTGCATTGTCCTCCAGCTTCCTTTTCTAGTCCATCTTTCCTTTAGCTTTATCTGCAGTATAAGGAAAGTAGAATCTGTAAGCTTAAGGCTTAGTAAGAAACCATCTACCTCACAAAAACATGCATACGATGCTAATAATGCTTTGAAAACATGCTATTTAAAACATATGCTGAACGTATAAGAGCATGGCATGGCATACAATCATCTAAAGCATGTATAGCAAACTGAACTTAGAGCTATCATGCATATTCATAGAAAAGAACTAAGCTGAAATATGAACTGAGCTAAACTAAGCAAATTCTGATTTTTAAACCATATCCACATAACCGATTTTGGAGGTTTGAAAACTATACACATAGTAGGTTAAAATACTAATCATGCTGCTGTTTGGGCCCGACAACTGTACTTGCTGTGCGCGCATCCCTAACTAGACCCGGGTTTGCAAGTCTCGAATTTAGTAGGGTTACTAGGTTAGCTAAACCTAGGGACGACTGTGGGAGTCCAACCCAGTGGATATCTAATCCAGTACAGTGTCACTGAAAGTAAAATACTGAATTTAGCTAATTTCTGCTTAACTTGTTATTTCTAGGTTATCTGAACCTAGAGATAGGTTATCTGAACCTAGAGGCGACTGTGGGAGCCCACCCATTAGACCGTAGTCCCATATGGCTATAATAAAGCTGAATGTACTAAATGAATGCTTCTGATGCATTCAACTAAGCTGTTAAAATGCCTAAATTGCATTTCATTTCTGAGCTGAGCATTTTATCGAACACTTGGTGTGCTCCAACCCTCTCCTCTACTAGGGAGACCACCTCTAGGCACCCGACAACGTCTACATCCTCCAACTGTAGGGGAAGGACGTGTCTGGCCCATCTAGGGGTGCTATACTAAATCCCTAAGTCGCGAAGGAGGTTAAACACACCCTACATGCCGAAAAACTGCGTACAACTAATCTATAAGCATGGAATTGATATGAGAGCTACTTATACTACAGGTGAGGGATTTCTTACCTCTTGTGCGAAGATTCTTACAAACCTAAGCGCTAGGTTTTCCGAAAGAACGCTCTTCTCGAAGAACCGCTTGCGTCCACGTGCTCTTCTCGCGGAGGGGAACGTCCTTGTGTTGGAGTCGTCATCGGAAAGTGATCCGAGAGCCCTTGGGGGCTTGGGCGCTGAGAGAGAGAAGGAGAGGGAAAGGGGGCGGCGTCGGTGAGGTTTGGGTGAGGAGAGAAAAGGTTTCTCGTTTAAGAAAATAACAATTTCTCTCTTAAATTCCTATTTATGTTAAGTGGTAATTTCGGCCCAACTTGAATATAAATCTAATTGTTTACCTTTCCTTTCAGCACGGCCCTGCTAGGTTCAACTGTTACTAATATTTCCCGCAAACCATAGGTCTCGGGTTCGATTCCCGCTTAAGCGGTTTTACGCTCCTATTTGTTTTTGCTACTTCTGCTACTCTAAAAATTCATTAAAAATACTCTAAAATTCCAGAAAAATCATAGAATATTTTTAAAATAGTTTTGAGAATTTTCGGGCGTTACAGTCGGTTCCCTAGGATGCAGCCGTCGTTGATCTTCGGACTGCCCTTTCCTTTTCTATAGGCTGAGCAGTGCCCTAGCTTTGCTCCGACCGCCATAGCTTCACCAGCAGCTAGTCCGGATGGGTGCCACTGGCCACAGTGAGTTGCAGCAGTAGGGGATTGGTAACATTAGGGTAAGTGTTGATTACCCAAATTGTGTTTTGATCTAGTTCTTGCTACTGGAAATTTGGATTTGAATATGATGCTAATGTAGATTTAGTTTTAGTGGATTGATTTGGATTGGTATCGAATTTAGGATTGATTAATTAGTTGATACGGGATGAGACTTGATTTTATTTCCAATTGAGGTTTGGTTCATTAGTGATTGGTTGATTTAGATGAATACCTTATTGTATTGGGAATATTCGATTAATATTGTGATTAGTGGTGATCGGTTGGATTCGTACTGTTCCTTGTTGGCAGAATTGAATAGATTGTAATTAAAGATTCATGGATCAGAGTTGTGGAAGCTAATCATTAATTGATGATAATTAATGATCAGTTTGAATAGGGTTTTTCCTGAGGGTTTGGATCTTTAGGTCTAGCCACTTATTGCTTATCTGTTAACTAATTGTATAATATATAATTTACAGGACTCTGGTTCGAGATGAGCATCTCGACGTCGAATTTGGTTTAATACGATCTTCTTTTGAGGCGGGTACTTCTTGCTTTGTTTCTTTTAGTACTTTGACCTTGGTGCATGGACTATTTTGGATAAGAAACTATTATTTACCTTGCCTCCACTCTTATTTTCCGTCGCTTGATACTTCCATGTGATCTTTGAGAAATTCATTTCTATATCTATACAGTCTCTTGTTGTTGTCCATGATCAGTAGCAGATACTAGATACCATGTTTGTATGCTTTGATTGTTGTTTATTTATGTACTATATTAAACATGCTGGTTTAATGTAGCATACCTAATTTTATGCTTATATTTATATGATGACTGTTGCATTTGACACATCATATCATGGCATGCATGTCAACGACCAATTCTCCCTTGCGGTCGAGAGAGTCGTTGACTAGGGCCGCATCCTCAGCCACTCGAGAGAGTGGTAGCTGGAGTTGATGCCGCTTGTCTTGTCATGCCGCACTCGACCACATGTGGGTAGTGGTAGCTGGAGTTGTGAGTAGCAGTGACCCCCTTCGCTGTGTAGCTAATTAGCTACTCAGCACATGTCCATCCGGTCACTTGAGAGTAGTGGCGGCCTTTGGGTGGTACAGTTGTCATCGATCCGGCCTCTCGACCATATAAGGGTCATGGTGCAAAGAGGTGGGCGGGGTGACCATCCGTGCATACGCTGTTATTATACTTGCTTTAGCTGCTGCTGTTTATATATATGCTGTTATTGCTTACTTACTTCTGTTGCTCACTTATGCTATCATGCTTACTTACGTTGAGATGTACACTTATTGTAGATGTTTAGACATTGGTTTATTCATTGGAAATTTGTATATACCTTGCTTATTACCTCTGTAGTTATGAGCAATACTGTAGCAGATTAGTACCATTTCTGACCTTCTATATCTAGCCTAGGATATGGTTCCAGGTATGAGTATTTATTATGGTTTTATTTTTGTATCTTCTATTCTTCTTATGAAACTGTATTCCTTTTGGCATTCTCTATTTGTTTATTATATTCATGCACTATCTTTCCTTACTCGCTGAGTTCCAATACTCACAACCCCACAAAATGATTTTTCTTTCACCAGGTAACAGATAGTTGAGTCACGGATGCTTAGAGAGTCCCGGCTGCCAATCCCACGTCACACTCGAGGATAGTTTTTTTGGTTGGTTTGGTTATTGTTTGGGTGGTATGTTGATTTTGTGTATTTTACTTTCCAATAAGTCGATGTGAATTTTGGAGTCAAGTCTAGTGATTGCAAGTATTTTTGTTAATGTCGTTGTTGGTCTTACGTTCGTATTATTTGGTATTTTTCCACTGTGCATGTTTCCAGCCGTGTGGCCTGTTACTAACTGTGTGGTTTTGTTTATTTCATTTTTGTCCAGCCGGGTAGGCTGAGTATATTAAACTGCGTGGTTATGTTATTTTTATTTTATGTATGTTCCAGCCGTGTAGACTGATGGTTATCTAGATGTTATATGTGTATTTATTGCTTCAGATTGTCACCCGTACAGGGGAGATGCTGCCAGATTTTTGTTTGGCAAGGACTCCTCCGGGGCATGACAACATGAATTTTAATAATTTTTAGAATTTTGTAAAATTTTTAGGGCATTTCTAAATTTTGCTGAAATTGGATTTCAGGAAATCAAAAATCCAATCGATCAGCCAATCGATTGGAGGGTCTCAATCGATCAGCCGATCGATTGAGAATGCATTTGTTGCAAGCAGAAGCTCGCTGAATCGATCAACCGTAGATTGACTTTGGTTGGATCAATCTACTGATCGATTCAAGGTCAAATTCTGGGAACAGAAGCTCGCGGAATTGATCAGTGGATCGATTAAAATGGTGTCAATTGATTGAGACCCAATCCCAATAGATTAAGAAGGTTGATTTCAACTGTAAATGTCTGATTTCAACACTTTAAACCATTTTTAGTCTAGGAAACCATTCCTAACCTCTTGAAACACATTTGTACACATTTTGGAGAGGTTTTCATGATAAAAACAAGAATGGATTGGTTAAGGAAAACTAAGTTGAAGTTTAGGTTGAGATTTACATTCAAATATTGATACTTAAACCTCAAAACTTCTAATTTTGGGTTTCCTAAAGGTTTAGGGATTCTAAGTCATTGTTGGTGCAATGATAGAAGTTTGGAGTATGTCTTTAGGGGAAGTCACTCGCTAAGGACATGGAAATTATTTTCCAAAACCATGGAAGGTGGTATATCCTTCGCTTGAAAAATGCTCAAGGATGAGTATTGGATACAATGAAGTGTATGTGACCTTCATTGTGTTTGTGAAGAGATTTAATACTCAAGGGTAGAAATTGAAGATAATGAAGGGTATGAGACCTTCATTGTTAGATTGGTTAATGCTCAAGGGTGAGCATTGGAGATAATGAAGGGTATGAGACCTTCATTGTGGTATTGTGAACAATGAGTGAAGTTGTGAACAACGGTGAGTAACTCTTCAGGGGGAGAGTTTTTTTATATGTGCCAATAGGGGGAGAATGTAGGGTTTAAGTTAAACCTTCATTGCCTAAAGAGGGAGTTGGCCCTCTAGGAAAGGGGGAGAATGAAGGAAACCCTCATTCATGCCTTGCCATGAAAGGAAGTTAAGGTCATGGGATTAACCTAACTTAAAGATATTGTCAAACATCAAAAAGGGGGAGATTATTAGTGCAATATCCCTAGGTCAAGGTTGACCTGGTTGACTAAGTTTGAATTGGCTCAAGCTTGAGTCTTGATGTTTGGGTTTCGATGTTTGACAATACATGGAGATTGCAGATGCAATCATCCATTTTAGGAAATTATTGATACAATTCTCCTCCGGTCAAGGTTGACTAGTTAGATGTAAAGAAGAGTCAAGTAGGTCAAAGGGTTGACCGTATATTTGACTAGGAAAGTCCTAACTGGAGGTTAGGCAGTTGAAAGTCTTGGTGAGTGAAGCCAGACAGTTGGGAAATCCTGGTGAGTGAAGCCAGATGAGAGACTTAGTGAGTGAAGCTAGACAGTTGGAAAATCCTAGTGAGTGAAGCGAGGTGAAAGTCCTGGTGAGTGAAGCTAGGCAGGTGAAAGTCTCGGTGAGTGAAGCCGGGCAGTGGAAAAATCCTGGTGAGTGAAGCCAGGTGAAAACCCTAGTGAGTGAAGCTAGGTGAAAGTCGTGGTGAGTGAAGTCAAGCAGATGGGAAGTCTTAGTAAGTGAAGCTAGGCAAATGGAAAGACCTGGTGAGTGAAACCAGACATGGGAAAATCTAGGTGGGTCAAGATTGATCAGACATTTGGTATTGAGAAGTCCAAGTAGGTCAAAGGATTGACTGAATACTTGGCACAAGGAAATCGAAATGGGTCAAGGGTGACTGGATATCTGGTGGAAGGAAGTCCAAGTGGGTCATAGAGGACCGGACACTTGGCATGAGGTGGTAAATCTAAGTGGATCAAGGAGGACCATACTTGATGATCAGAAGTCCAACGAGAAGTTAGCAAAGAGAAAGTCTAGATGGGTCAAAAGTTGACCGAACACTTAGCGGTCGTAAGCCTAATAGGGAGTTGGCATGGAACTAGGAAGTTCGGACGTAATAAACTTTTGAAGGCCGTAACTTTTGACTCAGATATCAGAATGTGGTGATCTTGGATGCAAAACAAAGCACATTTCAAGCTCTACATATTTTTATACTTGCCAATAGATTGGCCAATTGATTGGGGGGTTCAATCGATCAGCCAATCAATTGGTTGATGTAATTTGGTGTAAAAACTATCTTGATCGATTGGGTAATCGATCAAAACTTTCCCAATCGATTGGTCAATTGATTGGGAGAGTTTCTGAGCAAACAGTGAGCTTCTGAATTGATCAGTTGATTGATTGAAATCTTCAATCGATTGACCAATCTATTGGGGGTTGTAAATTGCACGATAGAGGCTGAATCGATCGCCCGATCGATTCAGGCATTTTCTAGAGAGCACAGAGGTGCTCTGAATCGATCAATCGATCGATTCAAAGCCTCCCCAATTGATTAAGAGTCATTCAATCGATTGAGATCTGATCGTTGCACAAGTTATAGCATTTGGCGAGCGTCTTCTTTGAGCGATTCTTCTCTAGTGACTACAGTGCGATCTCAGCGATGATTCACGAGCTTCTCCACACTTTCACAGCCAGTTCTTGAAGGCTCTTGGAGATAAGTGTAGT
The DNA here is from genome assembly GCF_018446385.1 of Zingiber officinale. Lineage (NCBI taxonomy): Eukaryota > Viridiplantae > Streptophyta > Magnoliopsida > Zingiberales > Zingiberaceae > Zingiber > Zingiber officinale. The sequence goes on along the minus strand of NC_055990.1, from coordinate 14,458,846 downwards.
TACACTTCCAAGGTTCAAGAGGCAACAATAAGCAACAAGTAAGCATGAAGAAAGAGTTTCCAGTTGTTTCTTTTGTATTTTCTTCTTGTGGGTATTGTATATTGTTGTGTGAGTTTGTACAAGGCTTCTCCGCCTCTGGCTGTGACCGAGAAAGAGTGTTTTTATTAGTGGAGAGTGTATCATGTGTGAATCCTTGGATTAGTCACCTCTTCTTGAGGTGGATACCAAGTAAATCCTCGTGTTATCATTGTTGAGAGCTTCGTGTTCTTATTCAACTGCCTATCAACAACAAAAAAGCAAGCAATCGAGTACAACGAGCTATTCACCCCTTTTAGCACCAAATCGACCCTAACACCGAGCCCGTTGGCTTTCTCCCGTGTCATCCTTCTCGCTTGCTGCGTCTTTCGCTCGACTTCCTGTGCTCCTAAGTTCCTGAACACTTAGACACAAAGCATCAAAATAGCAATAGGACCTAATTTAACTTAGTTGATTATATTAAAATTAACTCAAGGAACTTACAATCTCCCCTTTGTTGATGTGAGAAACTCAAGGTAAGTTAAGGTAAACAAAACATAAAATAACAGTAAGTAATGAATTTTGTATTACAAAATGTGCAAAAAAGTAATGTAAATTACCCTCCCCTAGACTTAATCTCCACTTCTCCCCTTTTGATCACATTAAAAATAGGGGATTTCCCTAAAATATAACTTGAAATAAATGTAAAATAGAATCTAAGGGTTAAAAAAACTGACTATAGTTTAAAAATTTGGATTTTTTTTCAATTTATAAACTATTTTGAAAAAAAATAGACTTGGAAAAATTATGAAAAAAAATTTAAGTCAAAAATAAATCGAGTTTAGCTAAGTTAGATTGGAAAACATTATTGTTTCAAAAATTTTATATTATTTTAAATAGAAATGAATTCTTTTTTATATAAAGATATATTTTCTAAAAAATGCTTAAAGATAGTTATTAACTTCAATAAATCTTGGAATATTTACTGAGAATGTATTACATCAAATAACTTTAAAATAGATAAATTAATAAATTTTTAAAAACTACCCTTTTTATTTTTTTTGTTTTTTTGAGTAATTTATAATTTTTTTTTATTTAGGCAAGTTCTAAATTTTTTTAATAATAGTAACCATTTAATAGTTAGTCAATTAAACATTCATTTCAATAATTAGCTTTTAGGCTGTGGTGAGACACTAGACCTTCTTGGATATTGGAATAACAACCACTTCTAAACAATGTCTTTTAAAGAAATTAAATATTTTATTTTATTTTTGCAAATCTTAGGTTTAACTTTAAAAAAAATAATTTAATCTAAGCAGGATTTGTGAACCCAATATAGGTTTCTTCCTACTGGATTATTCAAGTATCTCTTAGGAATATATTTTGGTGTTAACTTTCTAATTAGACCCTTATGATATTTAAAATACTAATTTAGTCCTTGATAATATCTAGAATATGAGCATGCAAAATTTTTTAATTTTTCTATTTGTTCCTTTAAATTAGCATTTTCAATTTTCAATTTCAATTTATCAAGATCCTCTGTTAAGCAAGATTTTGCTAAGATTCTTTTTATTTCTAAATTTTATTTTTTTGAAATTTTCTTTTTTGGTTTTCAATTTGTACATTAATTTAGTCATAGATTTAATACCAAAATAAAGTTGATCAAGAGGTAAAAGACATACCTTACTTATTATGTTAGATCTGAAGCTTGAATCTCCCCCTGCTTCACTGCATTCGTCTGATGTTGCTCCCCCTTCATCGATGTTGACTTCTAAGAAACTTTGTTCTTCGTGATGTGCGTAAATATTATGATCATTTATGTATGTTTTAATGCATATTCACTTGCCTTATGCGTATATATTCTTTGCATGATCGTCTCTTTTATCATGTACTCATCATAAATACTCTTTTATTCGGAGATCTGCTCTTTGTTTGGTTTTGTGTTGACAAGGATAACTTTTGAAGCAAAAAAAGTAATTGTCGACGCACCGGAACGAGGCAGAGAACACGGCCGTGCAACCTCGCAAGGTTGTGTGGCCAAACAGAGGAAGAACAATGCACGACCATGCAACTCTTGCACGGCCGTACAGCCAAACAGAGATGGATCCATGAATGGTCGTGCAAACTTGCATGACCGTGCTCCCCAGGACCAGCAGCCAAGCTATACATGGCTGTGCGATTCTGCACGGGCGTGTCCCCCGTGCAGTGCGGCCAGAGATAAAAGAAGGAACAGTTGTGCCACATCTACACGGTTGTGCCGCGGCGTCATGCCCTAGCCTATAAAAAGGGTTCTAACCCTTCTCCTTGGGGGAGCCGTTAAAGGGAAAATTTCCTTGGTGTCGTTCCACGCCGTCTAGGACCTACATCCAGCGATCCTTCATCACCACATCAACTCCAAAAGCAAAGGATTGGATCCGAAGATCACTCGTCGTCATTTGATAAGCATCCTTTCTCTTTCCCTCTTCTTGTTTGAGGATTGTATGTTTAATTATATTATGTCTTCGGGTTTTTCTCCGACGTTTATGGAGTAGATTCTTTGTTCTAGGATTAGGGAGTAGTTTTGGATTGGTTTTGATATAAGACTCATATTTATGCCTTTATTCATTGGATGATTTTGCTTGCTTTGTTTCAACTACTATACATGAGACTTGTTGCTAGATTTTCATATCGTATTAATTGATTGTGTAGGAATTGCTAATCTTGTAGAGAGAGTATCTTAGATCGTATACCCGAGGGGCCCTAGTAACAGGGGTAACCCGTTCACGAACATCTAGGGCATTTCCTCGAAAGGAGAGGCAACTTCTCTGCAAGGAAGTAAGAGACCAAACTAAGCCCTTATTTCTATCCTTAATGACACCAATTAGAGTTGCATTCTTGTGATCTACTGAGGTGCTCTAGTGACATAACATGATTTCACAGGGATCTTCTCTATTTAGTGCTTAAGGATAGTTGCTTTAGCTTCCGGCGAATGCATGTTGATGTACAATGAGTAAAGGATAGAACGTAATACATCAATACCACCACAATGAAACCAAACTCCTAGAACTCTTCATAAAACAAGTTAATTACTTTCTCTTTACTAGTTCTCGTTTCTGTTTCCCAATCTCTTTTCTTTAGATAACTTACAATCATCGATAGTTTAGCTAATCCTAAGTGAACCATTGCTAGTGCTTATAACCAATCCTCATGGGATCGATAATCTTTATTACTGACGATGAATCCATGCACTTGCGGAATCGTAACACTTCGTGACTAGCCATCAGTTCTAGTCCAGTGTATGCTTCTATTTTTGACTCAGATGATGAGTTTTCATCCCAAGTGGCCTTGAGATTCTTGTGCTTGTTTTGATTGGGGCCTTTGCCCTTTTCCATTTTAATCTCTAGGCAGTCCTCCTTTATGTGTCCTTTTTGACATTGGTAGCATCGAACCTTCCTTCTATTTCTTTGATTTTTTTTCTGTTATGCAATTCTTTAAATTTATTAAACTTAAAAAATTTCTTAAATTTTCTTACCATATACGCTTCTTGGTATTCTTCGTCCTTCTTGGTGGCTCTTAGTGCCAGATTCTGACTTGACTCTACTGTTATACCTACACATCAAGTCTCATGTAATTCCCAAGTTGAAAACAATTCCTCTAGGGTATTTACCTCCAATCCTTTGAGATGTAGTAGGCATCTATGATCGAATTCCATTCTAGGGTTCTGAGAAAGGCATTGAGTGCATAGCATATCGAGTCCCAATTGGTTACCGTTTCATTGAGGTTGCCCAGTCCGGTGATTCCTTGATTTCACATGCAATTGAGCTACCTTCTCACCTTTTTTTTAGACAGATGTTCATTATCTTGTTTCGAAGAATGTCCCATCATGCAAGCTTCGCTTCGGATGTTCCTTTGTGGAGTTCCAGGAACTTCTCCCAAAGGTCTTTTGTCGATGTGTAGCTTCTGATGCAATTTACTTCTTGAGACGGTAATACACTTAATAACTGATATTCCGCTCTATTGTTGGCTATGAAATCACTTTGCTCCATCTATGTCCAGAGATATTCTTCATTTTTATGCCTTGTTGATCTTTGAGAACTACAAAACCATACTTGATTATTAAAAGAATTTCAAAGTTAGTTTTTAGGAATACCTCCATTCGACATTTCTAGTGCACAAATTCCCGCTCGAACTTTGGTGGGATGAGACTTGGTCAAGCCATTGGTTTCTTTGCTTCGGTTGGCGATTAGTCCTTATGAAGTGTCCTTCCTCTAATCCACTTGTTGATCTCTTGGCGGCCGACTAGAGAGGAGTGAATAGCCTGAAATAAAAAATAAAACTTTTCTCATCTTTTCAAACTAAATTAAGAAATACCTGCATAAAAAGAAACTTAATTAAAACAAAGAAAGAACGAGGTAGATCATTTACTTGGTTACAATCTAGGTGATTGTTAATCCAAGGCAAGGAATGCTCACTAAAAGTCTCCTTTAGATGGAGAAGCCTCTTACATTAGTTGAAACACTCAATTATAAAGTTAAACAGAAAGAGAATTAATTACAAGTATTGTATTTAGCTTTTGGGATTAGGGGCTGTATTTACAACCCTGATCGGGGGGCCTGGAAGGGTTCCAGGCCTCTAGACGTGGATAAAGTTTTATTTGTGTCGTAACGGCTCTCGACAGCTGGCTTGTTGATAAAGTTTCTGGTCTAAGTGCCTGGACCAGCTCTAGGTGCCCAGACCGGGCTGAACCGAGGCTTAGCCAAGGTGCATACTTGGGGCTCCCTGGCTGCCCCTAGTGGTTCGGGCGCCTGGACCATGTCCGGGCACCCGGAATAGCTCTGGGCGCCCAGACCAAAAAGTAAACTCTTGTTGACTTTTTTAGTTTGGGTCTTCTGCTTTGGTTCTGCTTGCTTGGGTCCAGGTCTTCCACTCTGGCTTCGCTCACTTGGGTGATTTCGTCCATTCAGAATGGCGCTCACCCAAATCTAATTTTCAGCCTTCTCTAGCAACCTTCCGCTCCGACTTCTCGTCCCTAAAAAATGACATGCGTTTCGTTCTCATTCGTCAACGTACTCTTCTGCAGTGCCTCGTCTCTCAGACTCACCAAGCCCATCAGCTCTATCCCGTGTCATCCTTCTTGCTAGCTGTGTCTTTCGCTCTACTTCTTGTGCTTCTAAGTTCCTACACACTTAGACACAAGACATCAAAATAACAACTAACCTAAATTGACTTGGTTGATCACATCAAAATTACCTTGGGGTACTTACATTGATGACCTGGGATTTACCCCACTATACACCTAATGCTCATGTACTTGCATTTACCTCCCTCTATATCCATGGGGCCGACACTAGGGGGTCGTTAAGGTAACGGATTTACCTTTTATTTTATATATAAAAGAGGATTTCAAGAAAGATTAGTGAAGCTAAATTTTAGGGGTTTGAGAATGAAATGTTGCTGCATTTCCAAATCATAAAGAGGAAATCCAATGCAATAAAAAGGCATCGAAAGTAAGATATGCAAGTTCTTGTAAATCTGAATCTGTACCAATTCTAAGAACCGACAAGAACTCGAAATAGGAAATACAACATGGATCTAGTTTCATCGAAGCATGACATAACAAAATAAAAGTATAAACCAAAAGCGACAAGGAACTTTATTGAAGAGCCATAGTCCTTGTCTTGTAGTGTTGTCTCAGAATCCAATCTCCCTTAGGAAGAAGAAGTGAAAGCAAATGAAAAAAGATCTTCTGAGGGATTTAGGGTGATGACACTACTCTAAATTATAATACAACTAAATTGCGAGTCGGCCCAGCTTGACATGACAATATCAAACCAAATACAAGAAAACATAAAGCTAAAATCCATACAAAAGATACATATACATGAATAAGTCCAAAGCCAATAAATCAAACAGAAGTAATAAAGAAAGAAGTCGCTCAATGTGACATGGGACTGGCGGACATGATCTCCAGGTGACTCCATAAATCCTTTACTTGCTACCTGGTGAAAGAATATCAGTTTATGGGATGGTGAGTACTGAGACTCAGCGGATAATAGACAGATAGTGCATGAGCATAATAAAAAACTAGAGATACAAAGGTATATAGTCTCATAGGAACAATATCAGATACTACCATGAGATCATAATAAATGTCCATACCTAAAACCATATCCTAGGATAGTAACAGTAGATCAGGGATAGTAAGGATCTGTAATAGTATTGCCCATACTACAATGGTATCATGTGAGGTATATACATACTACCAATAAGTAAGCCAGTGTCTAAACACATATAACAGGTATATATCTCAACATATGTAAGCATATTAACATAAGCAAGCAATGGTAGCATAAGTAAGCAACAGTAGCATAAGCAAGTATAATAACAAAAGCGTATGCACAGATGGTCACTCCCGCCTACCCCTCTACATCATGAGCCATGTATGGTCGAGAGGCTGGGTCAGTGACAAATTGTACACCACTCCAACTACCACTACTCTCTAGTAGCCGAGGGGATAGTTGCATAGTAGCTAACTAGCTACGTAACGATGAGGGTCCATGCTGCCTGCAACTCCATCTATCACTACCCATGAGTGAGCGAGTGGGGGCATGACAGGACAAGCAGCATCTGCTCTATCTACCACTACTCATGAGTGGCCGAGTATGCGGCCCTGACTGACGACTCTCTCACACCACAAGGGAGACAATGGTCGTCAGTATGCATGCAATGACATGATGTATAAAATGCAACAGTTAGCATATATACATATAAACATGAATCAGGTATGCTATAGGAAGACAACATGCTCAATAAGGTATGTAAATAAACGACATTCAAAGTAAGTAAATATAATATCTAGTATTTGCTAAATATCATAGATGACAATGAGAGAATGTATAGATATGGACACGAGTTTCTCAAAGATTGAGTGGATAAGTATCAAGCAAAAAAAATATGAGTGGAGTCAATGTAAATATAGCAACTATCCGAAAATATAGCTCATGCATTAAGGTAAAAGTACTAAAAGAGATAAAATAGAAAGTACCCACCTTAAATGTAGATCGTCCTGAACTATCTCCATGTCAAGATGTGTCTCTGACTAGTATCCTCCAACACAAAATACATAGTAATGTTAAGTTCTATCATAAGACAAATAGTTAATCATAATCCTAATCTGATTAGGCTTCCAACAATACTTTAATTAGTTATCCCTTCTATATTAACAAACTTTAATTATCCAACAATACATGAACCAGCAATCAAACGAATCCATTATCTCTTATCACCATAAATGATTAGCCTACCAATAAGAATCAATCCACTATATAACTCAATTATATATCAATTAATCCTCAATTAACACAATCATCCATATGATCAATTTATAACTAATTCATTAACTAATTCATATCTATAATTTACTGCTCAATGAACAACACATCCATAACAATCACCACGACATTAGATTTGATATCCCTAAGCATTCTACAATAAAAAATCAGCATATGCATAATTCACCTCCCAAAGTCAGCATATGGCAAATTAAATAATAAGTGTTATTAGAGGAATAATCTTATTAGATTTTTTAGGAATTTTTAAAAAATTTATAAGATTTAATTGGAGCTCGTATGATATATTTTCAGGGGATAAAGTTATTGGGCTCAGAGGAGGTCTGTTTGGAATATCTCTAAAGTGGGAGTTGATAGAAAAAATAACCTATGCTTTAATTAAAGGGACCTAAGTTATAACCTTCCCTTTCCTATTCATTCCACGCCCGTGCCCGTGCCCTAGCCATCCTCACCGCCCGATCTCCTTCGCCCTCTCCTTTCTTTCGGCACCGTCGCAGACCACCATGCGTCGACGCGTAGTTGCCGCTCCTTGATGCCATTAATCTCCATGGCTAATAGCACTGAATGTGGCCATGATGGGGAGGAATCCAACCCCTCTCCCAATCCCTCTTCCTCTCGATCTCGTGGCGCCGCCCAATCTTCAGACGTCGCTCGTCGCACCTCTCTGATTTGATCGATGCTACTGCCCTTCCTCTTGAAGCTAGATTGGCAGTTCTGTAGTTGCTGCCATCATGAGGATCGAGCCGTCGATCTCACCTTCTACTCGATCGACTCCAACACTGCACACACGGGGTTCCTCTATCTATAGCTACTATCGTGTTTCCTCTGGGTTGTGCCCTAGCTATAGAGCCACAACCATCGCCTCTGACTATACCGAGTTCGACCATTGTAGAGCGAGATTGGGGGAGCAGGATGACCACCAGAACATTATCTTCCTTGTAGATTTGAGGAGAAGGGTGCAAATTTCCCTAGTTATCTCCAGGTTCTTCATCAGACGACAATGATGGATCTGAGTGGGGGAAATAGTACTCTCTACGCTGCTATAACACTGAGGATCCGGTTAAGGTAAGCTATGATGGGTATTGGATTAATACAGAACCAAATCACTATTGCATTGGATTTGCTAGCTAAAATGTAAGGTTGGGTTGTTAGGCCATCAATTGAAGGAGTGGGGGCAGCAGTAAACTTCTGTTGACAACCATACATCACCATCAGCCACCTCAGGATTGGGGTAAGATTGGTTCATTCATTTCCCTATTGTGTTTAGTAGCTGATCTTATGGATTGAATTATGAGTTGATTCAGATAATAACATGTTTATTGTTAGGATTATTAGAATGATTATCAAATTTAGGTGAGTTTTGGTGATGATGCATGTATAGACCTAATCTAATTAGGTTGTAGTATAATTAAGATTAATTGGGGGATTAATCTATAATCTTACTCAATTAGAGTTACTCTAATTAGGTGGGGTGTTTATTTAGCAATTTACTTCATATGTAATTAGCTAAATACATTATGTGATCTACAAGATGTTGATTCAAGATGAGCATCTCGACATGAGTTTGATTTATCATGATCGACATATAAAGGCAGGTACTTCCTACTTTGTCTCTTTAGTACATTGATCTTAGTGCATGAGCTATATATTTGGATAGTTACTGTGTTTATCTTAACTTCACTCATATTTTTTCTGTGTTTGATGCTTATCCACTCGATCTTTGTGATAATCAACTCCGTATCTATACAGTCTTTCATTGTTATATATATATATATATAACAGATACTGGATACCATGTTTACCTGTTGTGATTGTTGTTTACTCATGTATCTTATTGAGCATGCCAGCTTCATATAGCATACTTAATTTTTGTTTATATATGTTATGACTGATGCATCTTGCACATCATGTCATTGCATGCATGCATGTGACCACGTCTCCCTTATGGGTGAGTGAGTCATCAGGATACGCCGCACACTCGTCCACTCATGGGTAGTGGTAGCTGGAGGAGATGTGGCCACTCATGGGTAGTGGTAGCTGGAGGAGATGCCACTTGTCCTGTCGTGCTACACTCGACCACTCATAGGTAGTGGTAGCTGGAGTTGCGAGCAGCAGAGACCTCCTTCACTTTATAGCTAGATAGCTTCTCATCACCTATCCACTCAGTCACTTGAGAGTAGTGGAGGCTTTTGAGTGGTACAGTTATCATCGATCTGACCTCTCGACCATACAGGGGTCGTGGTGCAGAGAGGTGGGCGGGGTGACCATCCGTGCATACGCTGTTGTTATTATACTTATGCTGCTATTGCTTACTTATGCTATTGTTGCTTACTTATATTGTGGTTTTAGTATATTTATATAATAGATATGCTTACATATGTTGAGTTATATACCTGTAGTATGTGTTTAGATACTGGCTTACTTATTGGTAATATGTATATACCTCATATGTTACCCTTGTAGTTATGAGTAGTACTGTAGCAGATCCTTACTACTCCTGACCTTCTATTACTAGTCTAGGATATGGTTTTAGGTATGTACATTTATTATGATAACATGGTAGTATCTGCTATTTTTCGTATAAGACTGTATACCGTTGCATCTCTAGTTCTTTATTATGTTCATACACTATCTGTCTATTACCCGCTGAGTCCCAGCACTCACCACCCCATGAACTCGTTTATTTCGCTAGGTAGCAGGTAAAGGATTTATGGAGTCGCTTGGAAATCTTGTCCGCCAGTCCCACCTCACATCGAACTTTTTCTTCCGTTCTTAATCCATTCGCATTATTGGCTTTGTACTTGTTCATGTATTTATATCTTTTATGTGGAGTTTAGCTCTGTGGTATCTTGTGTTTGGTTTGATGTTGTCGTGTCAAGCCAGGTCGACTAGCAATTAGTTGTATTGTGATTTTGTGATCGTTATTTTTGTGACTTCCACTATGTTTTGTTTCAGCCGTGTGGGCTGTTTATTAATTGTGTGGTTGTGTTTACTTCCAGCCGTGTGGGCTGCTTATAAACTGCATGGTTGTGTTTACATCCAGCTATGTTGGCTGTAGTTTGCTTGTGAGTAGCCTTGGGGCAATGTATACTGGTTTCATTTGTCACTATTATAGGGGAGGTATTGTCTGATTTTCATTGGATAACCTTACCCTCGGAGCGTGATAGATTTACCATCTGGGTCACTATGTAAATTAATGTTATTAGACATATGTGTTTTTAGTTCTTTTGATTTTTCCAAACCAAATTTTTTAAGTAGGTTTCTTGTGTATTTAGTTTGATGTACATAAATGCCTTCTTTAGTTTGTTTAATTTGAAGTCCTAGAAAATAATTTAATTCTCCGACTAAACTCATTTCAAATTCTGTTTCCATTAAAGTTATAAATTCTTTTAAAAATTTTGAATTGGTTAATCCAACACTATGTCGTCAACATATACTTGGGCTATGAAGATATCAAAATTAAGGGTTTTTATGAAAAGTATAGGGTCAATTTGACCCTCTTTAAATTCTTTTGAATTTAGAAAGCTAGACAACCTTTCATACCAAGCCCTAGATGCTTATTTTAATCCATATAGAGCCTTTTTTTAACTTAAAGATAGAGTTTGGGTTTTCTAGATCCTCAAAACATGGTGGTTGACTTACATACACTTCTTATTTAATAAGTCCATTTAAAAATGTAGATTTAACATCCATTTTATATAATTTAAACCCTTTGTATGCTGCACAGGCAAGTCTAGCTATCGGGGCATAAATCTCGTCGTAATCTAGTCATTCGACTTGACTAAACCCTTTGGCAACTAGTCAGGTTTTATTCCTTATGATTTCTACTTGATCATCGAACTTATTCCTAAATACCCATTTAGTGTCTATAACTATCTTTCCTTTAGGTGGAGGAACTAGATCCCAAACTTGATTTCTTTCAAATTGATCTAATTCTTCTTGCATTGCAATCACCTAGTCGGGCTTGGACAATCTGTCAATTATGGTTTTAGATTCAATTTTAGATATTAGTGCTATTTGGCTTAAGTTCCTAAAAGTTGATCTGGTTTGAACCCTTAATTCAGGATTACCTATGATTTGTTTAATTAGATGATTAGGGTTTGATTTTATTATTTGTGGGTTAATTTTTTTAGATTGTTTAGTTAGTGTTAATTGTTCTTCTTCTTCTTGATTCATGAAACTATGTTGATTTATAGGTCTAACATTTTCATCAAAAGTTACATTAGTGGTTTCTTCAATTTTTAAAGTGGATTTATTATAAACTCTATAGGCTCTACTTGTAGATGAATATCCAAGAAAAATTCCTTGTTGAGTTTTGAGGTGAATTTTCTTAAGTAATCCTTAAGGTTTAGAATATGCACATTACATCCAAATACTTTAAAATATTTTATATTTGGAATTTTATTAAAATAAATTTTATAAGATGTTTTATTCAGAAATTTCTTAATTATAATTCTATTTTAGACATAATAAGCTGTGTTAATAGCTTCAGCCTAAAAATACTCAAGTAAATTATATTTATTTAACATCATTCTTGTAGCTTCCTGTAAAGTTTTATTTTTATGTTCTACTTGACCATTTTGTTGTGGTGTTTTTGGACATGAAAATTTATGATGATATCCATTTTCTAAGCAAAAGTTTGTAAAATTATGATTCTTGAATTCTCCTCTATTATCACTCCTAATTTTATTAATTTTTATTTCTTTTTTATTTTATATTTGTTTGCAGAAATTACTAAATATTTCAAAAGTTTCATATTTATGAGTTAAGAATTTAACCCAAGTGTATTTAGAATAGTCATCTATTATTACTAAGCAATAAAGACTTCCATTTAGTGATTTTATTCCATGAGAGTCGAATAAGTCTAAATGTAATAATTCAAGTATTTTATTAGTTTTATTTAGATTAGTTAATTTATGGGTTGATTTAATTTGTTTTCCTTATTGACAAGGGTTACATATTTTATTTTCATGATTTTCTAATTTTGGTAGTCCTTTAACTAATCCATTTTTGTTTAATTTTAGTAAATTTCTAATATATGTGTGAGCTAGTCTCCTATGCCACAATCAAGTTTCTTCATGATGAGTTAGAAAACACTTGGATAATGTTTTTGGTAGATTAATTGAATAAACATTTTTATCCCTAAACCCTTTTAGCAATATATTAGTTGATTCAGTGTAACTTATTAGACATTTAGAAGATAAGAACTTTACTTTAAATCCATAATCAAATAATTAACTTATACTAAGCAAGTTATAATTAAAATGTTCAACAAGCAAAACCTTTTTAATTAATATATTTGATTGTAATTGAATTTCACCTGTACCAATTACCTTTAGCTTGACGTTGTTTCCAAAGGCAACTGATCCTAGGCTTTTGAACTTAATATTGGTGAATTTGTGTTGGTCCCCAGTCATATGTCTGGAGTAGCTACTATCCAAGATCCATTTATTTAGAGTTTTGGATTCCTACACATAACGTAGGAGCTAAACCAAAGTTTGGTTAAAGGATTTTTTTTACATGTTGTGAGTTTTGTGAGATCTCGGAAAAATTTAAATAATAGGGTTATTTGAGAAATAGCCTTATAGAATTTTTTCAGAATTTTTAGAAATTTTCTGGGAATTTTTCGGAACTCGTACGACGGGTTTTGAGGGGATCAATTTCGGTCGCGGATAAAGCCTGTTTGGGATACCCGTTTAATTGAGAAAATGTTATATTTATAAAACCTTTTCCTTTTCCTTTTATTTTCCCCCAAATCGTCGTTTCCCTCAAAACCACCGTGATCCCGAGCCCTCTCCTTCCTTCTCCGACTTCTCCTCCTCCTTCCCCTGATCTCTCTCGCAGACAACTCAAAGCCGACGCCGGAGCTTGTTGGAGCACGTCGGAAACCAGCGAAGCTTAGGCTGTCTTCGGCCAAGGAGTTGCTGATCAGCGGAGTTACGACCGATCGCCGAAGATGCTCGGCTAGGGCACGGTGAGGAGCAAGATTCGCGTAGTCTCCCAGCCAATCGATCCTTTCCCCCTCTGATCTCCTTCATCCTGGTTGTATCTGCTGATCCTTTCTTCCCCGATCGACGCTACTGGGTTGAGCCGTGCCACCCGATCGTTGCGTGGAGATGCCTTAGGGCTTTGAGGGTAGGCAATCGAACCTTCTTTCTCGTTGTGGTTGTGTTCTTGTTGCAATCCATGCCCTAGATCCATTATCAGTGCTTTGCCCTGTGGATAATTAGTGCTGGATTTTGTTTACCCTATCAGATCTTGATCCTCATTCTTCTTTGTGGATGTTAGGTCACAGATTAGAGGGGATCAGTGAGTTTGTTCTTGATCAGTCATCTGCTTGCTTGATTTCTTCTTGATCCGATCAGTGGAGAATTTAGTAGGTGGGTGTTTTGTGAATTCTCCTTGGCTCCAGCAGCAGCTCACCTTGGTTTCGGCAAGCCCCTCATCCAGTAGCTGTGCTGGTTCTAGCATTAACAACATTTGAAATCAAGGTAAGTTGTGAGGTAATTGATCAGTGGTTGTTTGATGATCTTGTTCTAGATGAATTAGATTCATGTATTGGATTAGGAATGCATTGGATTAATCCGTGATTAGTTGATACATGATGTGTTTAGATTTAATTGCTTAGATTAAATTAATGGAATGATTAGGGTTAAGGCAATTAACCATAGTCAACTATTGGATTTAATCTAAGATTGGATAACTAATCTAATTGGTGAGTAGGGATTAGGTAACTAACCCTAATTGACCGTTAGATTTATTATGTAGGTTGAGATTGATGTGATTAGGGTTTTACCCTAATTTAGTTTTAGGAATTTTATTTAGCTATTTCATTTGGATTTAGCTAAATAAAATATATATTGTTTGTTTGTTTGACACAGGACTCTGATTTGAGACAGACGTCCTGACTTTGGATTTGGCGTGATTGTACCTTCTATTTGAGGTGGGTACCCTATGACTTATCTTTTGATACTATCTTATGATATGTATAGTTTATATATAATTACTAGTGGTAAACGGTAGATTTATCTCTTCCCTGGTCTTAGCTTAGCTGATACCTATCACATGCTTCTTCTGTTAGTTGCTTTACTTTAGAACTGGATGCCTTTTATCTTTTGCCCTGTGTATATATGTTCATAGAGATGGATATCTATAATTCTTATCTACACTTGATTAGTTGCTGGAGATACTTGTTACATGTTGTTAGATTTGCGTTTCTTATATCGTAGTTATACATATGCGTTTGTTTTATTGGCACCTACGCATATGGAGGAGGATATGTTCAGGTATGACATGTTGTAGTCGCATGCACCATATCGCATGACTACATGCTGGGCGATTGATGACTCCATTATTGTTAAGCTCGTCGGTCGGCTACATGGACCTCTACACAAGTGACCACTACATGGGTAGTGGCACAGCACTTAGGGTGTGTATGGTAGGTTGCTCTGTCGAGGGCTCCGTTGGTACACTCATGGGTTAGTGTGACGCAGCATAGTAGCAGGACAGGGGTCCCTCCCCGTCATTGCGTACTGGGAGATGAGAGCATTGTGCTCCCTCACTATGGTTGAGGTTGGAGGATATGCGTACTCCGGTGCATCCCGTCCACTCGGTCACTCTTCAGGGGTAGTGACGGCAGAGTGCACAGTGTCACAGCCCTACCCACTCGGTCTCACCATTGTGTGTGAGATGGCTGACTGGCGTCAGGGGTGACCATGTCATATTGCATCATATGCACAGATTGCATTTATTGTGATTGTTGCATATTGGATGATGCACTTGGGTGACTGCATATGATTGACATGCATACAGGATACATGCTTATTTACTCTGACTATCTTCATCTGTGTATGTCCACAGTCATTTGCCCAAGCCTCGCAGGTGAGTACAGTTTATTTCAGTTATGCATTTATTATTATTCTTGCAGTAGACTGTGTTACATGCTTATTGTTGATTACTACAGTTTATTCAGTTATGCATACCTGTTATACTGTTAGGAGACTGATATGTTATACTGTTAGGATACTGTATCATGACTGGTATGTTATACTGTTAGGATATAGTATTATAGGATTGTTGCTGGTAGTTATATGTTGTTGTACATATCTATTGGATTACTTGCTGAGTTCTTTGGACTCACACTGCTATATTTCTACCTTTCAGGTTGATGACGTCGGGAGATATTCCAGTCGCTAGCCCCTTGATCGCGAGGATTTTCCTATTGTCGGATATGTTTTGTTTTTGCATCTTATGTACTTACGATGTGAGACTCTTGTATTGTGGACTTTTGACGAATATTTGGGTTTGCTACTATTGTTTCCGTTGCAGATATTTTCATTACTTCGTGGATTTGGTTTTTCTTCGTTGTAGTGGAGTAGGATGTTTTACATATATCTACGATTATTTTTATATCGTCTTTCCTTTTTATAAATTTTGTTGACAGCCAGAGGCTGTATATTAAACTGCGTGGATTGTTGATATAACTGTGTGGTTTGTTTACTATTTGTATTGTATTGTTCCGGCCGTGTGTGGCCGAGGTATAGATATATGTATTCTGGATTCATATTGTCACCCGTACAGGGGAGATGCTGCCGAAATTTTTTCTAGCAGGGACTACCTGGGGCGTGACAAGTTTAGTTTTTAGATTATATTTTAAGATGCAAGTTTTAAGTTTAAATATAGGTTTCAAAAAAACTTAAATTAATTTTTTAAAATTAAGTTTTAAAATAATTTAAATTAAGTTTTTAAAATTAAGTTTCAAAATAATTTAAATTAGGGTTTTTAAAAAATAAGTTTTTAAAATAAATAAGTTTTTTTAAAAATAATTTAATTAAGTTTTTAAAATAATTTAATTAAGTTTTAAAATTAAATTAAGTTTTTAAAATTAAGTTTCAAAATAATTTGAATTAGGGTTTTTAAAAAATAAGTTTTTAAAAAAATAATTTAATTAAGTTTTTAAAATAATTTAATTAAGTTTTAAAATAATTTAATTAATTTTTTTTTAAATTTAATTAAGTTTTAAAATAATTTAATTAAGTTTAATTCAGTTTTAAAATAATTTAAATTAAGTTTTTAAAATGATTTAATTTAGTTTTAATTAAGTTTTAATAATTTAATTAAGTTTTAATTAAGTATTAAGTAATTAAAATTAAGTTTTTAAAATAATTTTAGTTAAGTATTTTTAAAATAATTTTATTTAAGTTTTTTTAAAATTAATTTTTAAAAATAATTTAAGTTACGTTTTTTTTAAAATTAAGTTTTAAAAATAATTTTAGTTAAGTTTTTTAAAATTAATTTTTTAAAATAATTTAATTAAGTTTTTAAAATTAATTTTTAAAATAATTTAATTAAGTTTTTAAAATAATTTAATTAAGTTAATTAAGTATTAAGTTTTAAAAATTAAGTTTTTAAAATAATTTTAGCTAAGTTTTTAAAATTAAGTTTTAAAAATAATTTAATTAGGTTTTAAAATAATTTAATTAAGTTTTAATTAAATTTGAAAAAGGTTATTGAACCTATGTTAGATTCAAACTTAGTTTTGGGTTAATCAAGTAGGCTTCCTAAGGATACATTTTCAGTTCAATGGAGAGGCATATGACCTTTTTATGTATCAACGGTGGATCACTTGCTGAATACTTTCTAAAATAGTCTTGCCCAAAAAACTTAATACTAAGTTTTGGTCTAACTAGCTCATGTTTGACTGGGGTAGCTTCGTTCAGATCCACTAAGTTTAGTGCACTAGGTAGAATACACAAGATTCAGCCTAGACATGCCTTCGACAAAACTTCCTTGATGTACTATCATTCCAATCCATTCTGATGCTATGTTATAGGGTTTGGTAAACCTTTTTAACTAACCGTTCTAAGCAAAAAGTAAACCTAATACTAATCATGTAAAGTTGGTTAATTAAGTTGGTTGAACCGTTTTTCTAATTGCTCCCCCTGAGTCATAGCTTAGATATGGTCTATCTAAGTAGTGAATTTGACTCTTAGGGATCAAGTAGAGATTTGGTCTAACTAGTTTGGTTAAACATTTTATTTGAACCCATGCTTGGACTTGACTTCTAACATTTTGACTAATTAAGGACAAATATGGTTTGTTAGTTTTATTGGGTTTATAGCCAAGTCCTGATTTGTTGTACACGGCTCGTTGCGATTCAAAAACCATGTTTAGACACTTGGATCCAAGTTCAAACTTTTCCAACATTTTCTTGAGTTTCTCGACTTGACCTTTCAAGTTGGAATTTTCTTCCTCAAGTTTTACAACTTGAGTTGAAGTTCCGACTTGAACTTGGTTAGTCGAGTCACTCAAGTTAATTTGCTCCTTAAGGTGGTCTATTTCCTTAAGTAGCAAGTTATTTTATTTTTCAAATTTTGATAATTTTTTAAATAAACATTTAACTACTTTAAGCAAATTTAACTTTGAATAAATCATTACCATATTAGGACCTCCAGATGCTGGTTCGTGGCTTTTCTCGGACTCGATGTCAGTCTCGGATTCGTATTCTTCATTGGATTCAGAATCTTCGTTTCTTGCCATAAATGCAAGATGGCTCCAGTGCTTTGTTTACTCCGCATCAGATTCGTCGAAAGATGTCTCGTCCCATGTCTCTTAGAGGGTTTTCTTTCTTCTTGTCTTGGACATTTTTTTCCTTTTGATTTGGGCATTCATTTTTGAAATGCCCCTTCTTGTTGCATCCGTAACAAATCATTTCTGATTTGTTTTGCACTTGGTTGATTGATGTCCTTTTGATGCTTATTTTGAATTTCTTCTTTGTTGGCATTCTCCAGACCATGTTGACCAGTTCTTCTTCATTTGTTGAATCAGAATCTGACTCACTTTCTGATTCAATCTTTGTTCTTGATTTAGTTTCCTTACTTGGACCTGCATACAAAGTGACTCCTTTCTCGACTTGGCTCACGTTAGATTGTTCATGTAATTCTAATTCGCAAAATAACTCATCTAGTTTAAGAATTGAAAGATCCTTAGAAACTTTGTAAATATCTATTATCAATGCCCACAAAGTATTCCACGAAAAAATATTAAGTGCGTACCTTAATGTATCGCGGTTCTCCGAATTGTGTCCGATCAGATGGAGGCCATTGAGGATGTCCTTTAGTCGAGCGTGTAGTTATGAAGTTGTCTCTCCGGGGAGCATTTTAATATTAAATAAATTATTTAAAAGTAGGTCTCTTTTATTTACCTTAGACTCATCGGTCTCTTTGTGTAGGTTTACCAGGTAGTCCCATAGTTTTTTAGCATTATCATAGGGGCCGACTCGATTCAACTCCTCCATTATGAGCCCACACTAAATGGTGTTGATCACCTTGTAGTTTAGTTGTGCCTTCTTGATCATTGAGGGAGTCTAGTCTTCTAGTTCTAATGACATTCCATCTTTCATTAGAGGTGTGTAGTCTTTCAGTATTGGGAACCAAAGCTTGATGTCAGACTTAAGATAGCACTCCATTTTGTTCTTCGAATAGCTAGAGTTCTCCCATTTAAATAGTGGAGGTTAGATGGTGTTATACCCTTTTTGGTAAGAGTTCGACATCCTTGTATATAAAAAAAAGACAAGCAAATTTCCAAGACTCTCATCTTGGGATTAGTAGTGCTAAAAAAAGAATAAGGGAAAAGAAATTTTTTTAAAAGTACTCAAAAAATAATTAAGTACTTTCAGAGCAACAGGGCTCTGATACCAATTGTACGATAGAAAGAGTGTGATAGAGGGGGGGGGTGAATATCACGCTTTTAAAAACATTTATTTTACTCTTTTAAATCAAAGTTGTGCAGTGGAAAAGTAGAGAACAGGTTTTGTTACTTGGTTCGGAGTCTAGGTCGACTCCTATTACAAGGCCTGCAATTCTTGATCGCACCGATGGGCAATCCACTAAGACTCTTCTTTTCGAAAACCTTGAAACGAAGCAGTGCGTATAATATGCAAGAATATAAGATAGTAATAACCTACTATCTTATGCGAGTTTAAGTACAATGCAAGCTTTTTAAAATAAAAGTATACCGACACTTATATGGAAGATGATTCTCGGTCAGCGCTTGAACGAAGTAGTTGCTTGTGTGAGTTGTAGAGCAGTAGCACGAACAGCCGCAGCTAGCACAGAGATGAACTTTGAACCAAAACCGATTTTGTTACACAGCCTCGGACCTTGAGCTCACTTTTATAAGAGTCATCGACGTTCGGTCGACCGATCCCTAGGTTCGGTCGACCGAACTATCTCCCTTCCATCTTCGTTGAGCTCTAACACTGATTCGATCTTTGACACCTAATGACATTAAAGTGTTCGGTCAACCGAATAGAGAATTTCCCTGTTTGCCAAGATTCGCATTTAATGCTACATTGATGAGGTATCGTTCGATCAATCGATCTCCTGGTTTGGTTGACCGATCAGCTTGGTTTCCTTCTCTATTCTTGATTGATCTATGCCACATCATCAGGGTTCGATCGACTGATCCTTTGGTTCGGTCTATCTATCAAGCTTTAATTGAATTTCACTCTGGTTTGGTCAGAACTGGTGTCTATTTTGAGTTATCCTGGTTTGGTCAACCGATCCTCCTGTTCGGTCGATCGATTAGGCTAAACCTTCAAAATTGAGTTATTCGTAAAACACTTGTAATATTAGTGCATTATATAATTGATTACCCTTGAGTTAATCTATTACGGAATCCTAACTCACTTGATTCGAATCTTAGGTTATTCCCTTTGTTGGTGCAACCTTAGGTCAAGGTTGACCTGGGTGACCCGACTCGAGTTGACCTGACTCGAGGTATATTTTGATGTTTGACAAGAATAGAGAAGTTATATTTTGATGTTTGACGAGAATAGGAACTTGGGGGATTGTGGGTGCAACCTTTGGTCAAGGTTGACCTGGTTGACCCAACTTGAGTTGACCTGATTCGGGAAAAGTCCAAGTATGGAGACTTGGCACGGAAAGGTCCAAGCAGGGAGCTTGGCACAGGAAAAGTCCAAGTATGGAGACTTGGCACGGAAAGGTCTAAGCAGGGAGCTTGGCACGGGAAAACTCCAAGTATGGAGACTTGGCACGCAAAAGTCCAAGCAGGGAGCTTGGCACGTGAAAAGTCCAAGTATGGAGACTTGGCACGGAAAAGTCCAAGTATGGAAACTTGGCATGGGAGGTCAGAGAGGGCTCGGTAGCTCGTTCTCTAGACTGGATGGAGTCGGAGAGGGCTCGGTAGCTCGTTCTCCGGACTAGGTCAGAGAGGGCTCAGTAGCTCGTTCTCTGGACTGGATGGAATCAGAGAGGGCTCGGTAACTCGTTCTCCGGACTAGGTCAGAGAGGGCTCGGTAGCTCGTTCTCTGGATCGGACTTGGAAGTCGGAGAGGGCTCGGTAGCTCGTTCTCTGGACTAGGTCAGAGAGGACTCGGTAGCTCGTTCTCTGGATCGGACGTGGAAGTCAGAGAGGGCTCGGTAGCTCGTTCTTCGGACTAGGTCAGAGAGGGCTCGGTAGCTCGTTCTCTAGATCAGGAAGGCGTTAGGGTTTAAGGCTGGGAGTGGATCGGTCTGCTGACCGATCCAGTGATACTATGGGTATTTGGATCGGTCTGCTGACCGATCCAGTGATACACTGATTCTCATTGTGGGTCATCTGATCGATCTGGTGACCGATCAGTAACCAAACAGAGGGAGAAGGAATAGGAGGGATCGGTCTGTGGACCGATCCACCTATGGCCTGATCGGTCCACAGACCGATCAGGGCCTCAACCAACTCTCTGTGAGAGTTGGGATCGGTCTGGGGACCGATCAGTCTAGGGCCTGATCGGTCCCCTGACTGATCGGATCAGTCCTGGATTGATCAGGGTGGAGCCTGATCGGTCCAGGTCTAGCCGTTGAGTCACAACGGCTAAATTTCTGTGTCTTCTTCTTCGCAGGCTCATATAAATCAAGAGAGATCAAGAGGTGGAGGGCACTACAGTTGTTGACTTCTTCTTGCTCCTGCGATATGAGCTTTGTTGAGCTCTCCACTGCTGAAGCTTCGTGTGAGCTTCCCTCGGCTGGACTCCAACTGATCAGTTGCTGCTGTTGTTGGCATCCGTGAAGTGGTAGCTTCATCACCAGTCGACGAGAAGGCAAGCAAACTAGTGTTTTTACATTCATATTGTTCTTGACTTCTTGCTTTATCTTTGTACTCCGATCTTGCTGTTGCAAGAGAGATTGTGGCGAGGTTTCTCCACCCAGAAGGAGTTTTTATTAGCCGATTTTCTGGGGTCTCAGCCACCGACGGATTGATAGGATTCGTCCACCTTACGGACACACCGAGGAGTAGGAGTATCATCTCTGAACCTCGTTATATCGTCGCGTTTGAGGTTTGATATTCTCCTGTTTCGTTTCTATATTTTCGTTCCGCTGCGCTAACTAAAATTGTAGGAAGAAACATGAATTTGGGGTCGGCTATTCACACCCCCCCTCTCTAGCCGCATCCGAAGGTCCTAACAAGTGGTATCAGAGCGAGGTCTCTCTTCATCGGATTAACACCCGGGGGAGCACGAGCTAGAGAATGGATCAACTTGGAGAAAACGTCACGATTCCACCCTTCTACGATCGCGATGACTTCGCGTATTGGAAGGTAAGAATGAAGTATTTTCTTATGACTAACCTAGTAAATTGGAATTGTATACAAGTAGGTTTTATTCATCCGGTGGAAAAAGAAGGAGAACCACTCGAGAAGAAGAAGTGGACGAAGGAACAAATCCACCAATCCATAATCAACGACGAGGTAACGAAAATCTTTGAATTTTCATTACCTAATGATATCTTGTTTAAGATAGGTGGATACAACAATGCCAAGGAGTTGTGGAACAACTTGGCTAAGTTCCATGAGAAGAGCTCCAATTCAAGTCATGAAGAGGAGTCAAGTGAGCCAAGTAGCTCACATCATGGAGGTATGGAATTAGAAGTTGAGGGCTACTCAACATTTAAGGAAGAAGAGGAGGAGAGTTCTTCTTCAAGACTAGAGCAAGAAGAAGAACCCTCTACCTCCGGAAGGGATGAAGGAGAGAGCTTATATCCATCCTCAACCCTAGGTAACTCAAGCAACTTAATTTCAAGTAAATTACATATAATGTGCTTTGAGTGTAGGGAATGTAACGACCCAATTTTCCTTATTTCGAGTTCCAAATGTCCATAAAAATATTTGGAAATACTTTTAAAATATTCTAGAGATTTTTAGGAATTTTTAGAGTATTTTTACGTAATTTTTGGAGGTCGTTTAGTATGGTTACAAAAGAAAGAAGTTTTGACCAAAAAGATTGTTAAAGGTGAGACTTGAACCCAAGACCTCCGGCCGAACCTGACCCAACCGGACACAGCCAACCAACTGGGCTACGTGTGGTTTGTTAATAAGTCTCAAGCGAGATATATATGAGTTATAGTAAAGAACAAAGTTAGACCTAGGTTATAAAAGGGATAAGTTAAGAGGAGAAGGGATTACCGTGACCTAAATCTCTTCCTCATCCTTTCTCACGCGACGGAGCGGCGCCGTTCTGTGCTTGGGCGAAAACGAAGCCCTAGCTTTGTCTCCGGCGCCGGCGAAGGGCTTTTCCGGCCGGTTTTCATCCGTGCGTGACCACCTCGACGAGGAGAGCTCGGAAATACGAAGAAGCCGCCGAGATACGAAGTTGACCGAAACCCTAGAGCTTTTCTTCTTCCTTTCGGTTGTAAGTCCAAGAACAACAAGGTGAGTTGCTTCTCACCTGTAGTAGGAGTTGCTCCGAGCTTCGATTTTCTTTCCTTGCTTCCGGATTTCACAGTGCCGAGTAGAAATACATGCTAGGGTTTCTTCCTTGCTTCCGAGATTTGTTTTCTTCGTGTTATTTCTGCCGTAGCATTCTATAGCATGCTTAGAGAATTCTATATGAGATTCGCTTACTTCTTTTTAATGTGGCAGTAGCTTACTTTAAGAATTGAATGCATAGAGGTGTTCTATGAACAACTCTTTGTTCATTCGTTTAAGGATTTTGGTTTAGGTGTTCTTATGATTAGAACTGCCAAGAGTTTTCAAGGCTTAGAGGTGTTCGGTTTGGGAAATATAGCACTCCCTGTTGGTGCCATTAGTTCCTTGATTATGATATTGGTTCATGCTGTTAGTTTAAATTTATGCTATTACAGAATTGAAGCTCTTTATACCGGGTAGATTAGAGCATCTCTTGCATGGAATTTCTGTTTTGAATTCTTGTTAAACCGGACAGCCCTGATTTCAGCCTATAGTTGTCTTTTAAGCGTGCCTTTAGTTCTTAAATGTGGTACCCATGTAAGTCTAGTTGCTGCCATAAATTCCAGCAAAAAGGGATTTCCTTTGCCATGTTTTTACAGCATGATAGAAAGTGTAAAGTTGCATTCTTTTGCCCTATTTTTACAGCATGATTAGTAAGCTCAAGTTGCTTTTCTTTGCTCTATTTTACAGCATGATTAGTAAGCTCAAGTTGCTTTTCTTGCTCTATTTTACAGCATGATTAGTAAGCTCAAGTTGCTTTCTTTGCTCTATTTTATAGCATGATTAGTAAGCTTAAAGTTGCTTTCTTTGCTCTATTTTATAGCATGATTAGTAAGCTTAAAGTTACTTTCTTTTGCTCTTATCACAGCATGTTTAGAAAGATCAAATTAGCTTTCTTTTGCTCTTATCACAGCATGTTTAGAAAGTCCAAGTTGCTTTTCTTTGCTCTATTTTTACAGCATGATTAGTACGCTTAAAGTTGCTTTCTTTGCTCTA
Organism: Zingiber officinale; assembly: GCF_018446385.1. NCBI lineage: Eukaryota > Viridiplantae > Streptophyta > Magnoliopsida > Zingiberales > Zingiberaceae > Zingiber > Zingiber officinale. The sequence goes on along the minus strand of NC_055990.1, from coordinate 14,434,763 downwards.
TTTTATAGCATGATTAGTAAGCTTAAAGTTGCTTTCTTTAGCTCTATTTTATAGCATGATTAGTAAGCTCAAAGTTATTTCCATTTGCTATTTTAACAAGCATGAACAGCCATGTATTCTAATGGAAAAATAAGAATCCTATTAAATACTTTTAGAAGTATTAACAAGTAAAAGGAAGATAAAGAAAAGAAAGGGAAAAGGCTAAGGCCTTAAGTAAAATCCTGAATTCAAGACTTTAGGGATTTTGGCACACAAGGTGCTTATTAAATGCCAAGGCATTTTATTATAAGAAGTATTTAAAGATAAAAAGTATTTTACTTTTAAATGGCATGTACCGGACACAAGATCCAAGGGATGGGCTCCAAGTTGCCCCTAGGCACATGGCCTAGAAGGGATGGGCTCCAAGTTGCCCCTAGGCACATGGCCTAGAAGTATCTTAGTAGTTTCGGGATTAGCTACCTCGATTCTTACTAAGAATGCACGCAAAGTGGTACAATGCCGGGCCCAAAAAAAGTTTATTATCTATTTTGAAGTATATATATATACATATATATATAAGCTTTTAGAACAAAAGAAATAAACTTAATTTAAGTTCAGAAATCAGCAAGATAGTTCTTTTGTTTCAATTTCAGCAAGTTAATTGTCTTAGTTTTATTTCAGCAAGATAGTCATTTCTATCTCTAAAAATTCAGCAAGTTAGTTCTTTTATATTAGCATGCCATTGAGACTTTCTACTGCTATTTATGAGCATGACTAGCTTCACATGTTAGTATTTCAGTTAGTTATACTTACTTGCTGTTCTTAGTAAGCATGCAGTAGTAGTTTCAATTGTTTCCTTGCTACTAGATTATTCTACATGTTTAGCTTTACATGTTTAGTAGTTTTACATGTTTAGTAGTTTACATGTTTAGTAGCTTTACATGTTTAGCTTTACATGTTTAGTAGTTTTACATGTTAGTAGCTTTACATGTTTAGTATGCTTCTTTTATAGTTTCATTCTTATGAGCATGTTAGTTTTACATGTTTAGTAGTTTTACATGTTTAGTAGCTTTACATGTTTAGTATGCTTCTTTTATTGGTTTATGAGCATGATGAGCTACACATGTTTAGTATTTCAGTTAGCATGATTCCTTTGCTATATATGAGCATGAGTAGTTTTATATGTTAGCATTCAGTTTTAGCATGTTTTTATTTATATACATGCATATCGAGTTTTTGTGAGTAGATAGCGCTCACTAAGCTTTATGCTTATAGATACTACCTTCCTCCTACTGCAGATAAAGGAAAGGAAAAGATTTAGCAAGGAAGGCGACAAGGTGGTGGTGATGAAGGTGTGTGATGACTGGACTATGGAGAGATCCAGAATGAGCTGGCAAATCGCCAAGACTTTTCTGTTTAGTTATTTTAGTTCTCTTTTAATGCTATGACGAAGTTGAGATTGTAATTGAGTCTATTCCGCACTTGTAGTTTGGTATGTCTTATCGTTGGAGTTCTATTTGTTTACTATTGCTAGAATAGTTTCCTTTTAGTTATTGTGATATTATTACTGCGTGGTTGTGAAGTATTTATGTTCCAGTCGCCTGTGGCTGTGTATATAGTGTTTGTATCCCAGTTTGGGGTCACCGGTACAGGGAGACTCTGCCGAAATTTTCGGTAGGGATTCCTCGTAGTTAAGTAGCGTACCGGTTAAGTAGAGTTAGTAGTTAAGTAACGGTCATCCTTAGAGTGTAGTAGCAGTATGAAGGGTGGTCATTACAGTTGGTATCAGAGCAGTTCCCATTCTCCAGCATTACACACATCAGCATCATCCTTACCGTCTTCAAGTAAGAAAGTATTTGATTTTTTTCTTTATTGCTTTCCTTCATTACTATTTGCAGTATAAAGTAATTGCGTATGAGTGCTTAAGTCAGATAAGAGTATTTGTTTTTAAGTGCTTAAGTAAGATAGAAGATTTTATTTCCCTTTTCTTTATCCATATATACATATGTTTGTTTAGAAAGGATAGAGAAGTTAGAAAGGATAGAGAAGATACCAAGTCTTTTTCTCTGCATAATTAGATGTCAAGAATAAGACATTCCGGTACCGTTCGTACTGAGAACCAAGATCAGGAGAACAAAGAGCTTAGATCAACCGAGCCCAATCTATCTGAAGTTGTTGCCCAACTCCAGAGACAAGTAGTAGAGCAGCAACAAGTGATTGCCAATCTAATGGCCAATCAGAAGCCAGCTCCTCCCACTCCCCCAACCATTAATGTGGAGACCCCAGTGGTGACTGAAGTCCCATCAGCTGCCCTGGAAGTCGCCACAGCATCTAAAAGACAAGAAGCATATCTCATCCAGTGGCTGAAACTGAAATCAGAAAGCTTCTCAGGAACGACTGAGCCCTGGGATGCCCAGGCTTGGTTCAAGACATTTGAGAGCACAATGAAGCTTCTTGACTGACCAGAAGTCGAGAAGGTTGATACCATTAAGTGTGTCTTTTTCTGCCTATCTGGAGATGCTTGTATGTGGTGGGAGCGAGTTAAGAGTAAGAGAGCAGTCAACCAGATGAGCTGGGTTGACTTTGAGATAGGGTTTTACTAAGAGTTCTTCCGCCAACGGATCACCAATAAACATTATGAGCAGTTTATAGAATTTGGACTAGGTGACCTACCAGTAGAAGAAGCGGTTAAAAGATTTGACAAGCTAGCTCACCTTTGCCTAGAGTTAGTAAGTACAGTGAAAGAATGAGTCAGACTGATGCTCCTAATGCTGAGACCAGAAATAACACCTAATGTGAGTAGGGAAACTCACCGACCATAGATTGGTGAAGAGCTGGTCAGCAGGGTATTAGTAAGCACTATCTGAACAGCATCAAGACACAACAAACGCAACACAAGTCAGTTAAGATAGAAGACAAGACAGTGGGGAAACAGAGACCCTAGTCAAGTAATCAGAACTGGAGTACAGAAGAACAAGAAAGACCCAAGCAGGAAGATGTTCGGGTAGTCTGTGAGTATCCAAAGGTATTTCTAGAAGAGTTACTTATACTACCTCACAACAGAGAAGCGGAATTTGAAATTGAATTGGTTCCTGATGCCAGCCCAATTTCAAAAGCCCTGTATCAAATTTCTCTAGTAGAGCTAAAAGAGTTACAAGAACAATTTCAGGAGCTACTTGACAAGGGTTTCATCCGCCCTAGTCACTCACCTTGGGGAGCTCCTGTGTTGATTGTCAAGAAGAAAGACGGATCTATGCTAATGTGCATAGATTTTAGAGTGCTGAGCAAAGTAACAGTTAAGGACTAGTACCCTTTTTCCAGAATAGATGATCTATTTGATCAGCTAAAGAGGGCAACAGTGTTCCCTAAAATATACCTGCGTTTTGGGAACCATCAGTTGAAAGCGGAAGGATGTAATACACCCAGGTAAAGCTAACAAAGTGGCAGATGCACTAAGCAGAAAGTCCAGGGCATCCCTGATGTCTTTGTCATCATTAGCCCTACCACTGCAGAAGGAGTTGTCAGACTTTGGAATGGAAATTATTTATGGACAACTCTCTGCATTGACCTTAGAGTCTACCTTGCTTGAGGATATACAGAGAAAGCAAAGTGAAGATCCAGATATCCAGAAGATCAAGCAAGGGATACAGAAAGAAGAAAATTCGGAGTTTCGAATATCAGACAGTGGAATTCTTTATCAGGGGAGCCGCCTTTGTGTCCCCAATGATGAAGAGCTGAGAAAGAAAATTTTAGAAGAAGCTCATAGTACATCTTATTCCATGCATCCTGGTTCTACCAAGATGTATCAAGACGTGAAACAGAAATTCTGGTGGTCTGGACTCAAAAGAGATGTAGCTAAATATGTCAGTACCTGCCTGACATATCAGAGGGTCAAAGCAGAACACCAGAGGGTCAAAGCAGAACACCAGAGACTAGGAGGAGTTCTTCAGCTTCTTCCAATACCAGAATGGAAATGGGAAGATATATCCATGGACTTCATAACAGGTCTTCCAAGAACCACAAATGGATATGATGCGATATGAGTGATAGTGGACAGATTGACCAAGTCTGCTCCTTTTCTAGCCATCAAGGTGTCCCACTCTATAGAGCAGTTGACACAGCTGTATGTTAAAGAGGTGATCAGACTTCACGGAGTTCCTAAATCTATTGTTTCTGATAGAGATGGGCGCTTCACTTCTCACTTTTGGGAGTGTGTTCAGAATGCACTAGGCACCAAACTCAAGTTCAGCACAACTTTCCATCCACAGACTGATGGACAGACAGAGCGAGTAAATCAGATTCTAGAAGATATGCTCAGAACTTGTGCACTAGATTTCAAGGGAAGTTGGTGCAAGTATCTGTGCTTAGCTGAGTTTGCCTACAACAATAGCTATCAGGCCACCATCAAGATGACACCTTATGAGGCGTTATATGGTAGGAAGTGCAGATCACCCATCTGCTAGCAGGAAGCAAGTGAAAGAAAAGAAATGGAAGTAGAGCTGGGCATTCAGACAGAGCTGATAGATGAAACTACTCCGGCTATTCAGAAGATCAGACAGAGAATTGAGACTGCCCAGAGTAGACAGAAGAGTTATGCTGACACACACCGTAGGCCACTTGAATTCCAAATAGGGGATTCAGTTTTTCTCAAGGTCGCTCCTATGAAGGGAGTGATGAGATTTGACAAGAGGGGAAAATTAAGTCCTCGTTATGTAGGACCTTACCTGATCATAGAGAGGGTTGGGAAAGTAGCTTACAAGCTGGATTTACCACAAGACATGTCAGCAGTACATAATGTAAAGAAGTGTCTCCACGACCCGAGCCAAGTGATTCAGCCTCAGTCAGTGCAGATCCAAGAGGATTTTAGTTATGAGAGTAGACCTACACAGATAGTGGACAGAACAGTCAAGAGATTAAGAAACAAAGATGTACCACTAGTGAAGGTCATCTGGCAGAACCAGAAGCACGAGGAAGTCACTTGGGAGCGTGAGGACAGTATGAGACAGAAATATCCAGAGTTATTCTAAGTTCGAGGACGAACTTTTTATAAGGTATGGGGAATTGTAACGACCCAATTTTCCTTATTTCGAGTTCCAAATGTCCATAAAAATATTTGGAAATACTTTTAAAATATTCTAGAGATTTTTAGGAATTTTTAGAGTATTTTTACGTAATTTTTGGAGGTCGTTTAGTATGGTTACAAAAGAAAGAAGTTTTGACCAAAAAGATTGTTAAAGGTGAGACTTGAACCCAAGACCTCCGGCCGAACCTGACCCAACCGGACACAGCCAACCAACTGGGCTACGTGTGGTTTGTTAATAAGTCTCAAGCGAGATATATATGAGTTATAGTAAAGAACAAAGTTAGACCTAGGTTATAAAAGGGATAAGTTAAGAGGAGAAGGGATTACCGTGACCTAAATCTCTTCCTCATCCTTTCTCACGCGACGGAGCGGCGCCGTTCTGTGCTTGGGCGAAAACGAAGCCCTAGCTTTGTCTCCGGCGCCGGCGAAGGGCTTTTCCGGCCGGTTTTCATCCGTGCGTGACCACCTCGACGAGGAGAGCTCGGAAATACGAAGAAGCCGCCGAGATACGAAGTTGACCGAAACCCTAGAGCTTTTCTTCTTCCTTTCGGTTGTAAGTCCAAGAACAACAAGGTGAGTTGCTTCTCACCTGCAGTAGGAGTTGCTCCGAGCTTCGATTTTCTTTCCTTGCTTCCGGATTTCATAGTGCCGAGTAGAAATACATGCTAGGGTTTCTTCCTTGCTTCCGAGATTTGTTTTCTTCGTGTTATTTCTGCCGTAGCATTCTATAGCATGCTTAGAGAATTCTATATGAGATTCGCTTACTTCTTTTTAATGTGGCAGTAGCTTACTTTAAGAATTGAATGCATAGAGGTGTTCTATGAACAACTCTTTGTTCATTCGTTTAAGGATTTTGGTTTAGGTGTTCTTGTGATTAGAACTGCCAAGAGTTTTCAAGGCTTAGAGGTGTTCGGTTTGGGAAATATAGCACTCCCTGTTGGTGCCATTAGTTCCTTGATTATGATATTGGTTCATGCTGTTAGTTTAAATTTATGCTATTACAGAATTGAAGCTCTTTATACCGGGTAGATTAGAGCATCTCTTGCATGGAATTTCTGTTTTGAATTCTTGTTAAACCGGACAGCCCTGATTTCAGCCTATAGTTGTCTTTTAAGCGTGCCTTTAGTTCTTAAATGTGGTACCCATGTAAGTCTAGTTGCTGCCATAAATTCCAGCAAAAAGGGATTTCCTTTGCCATGTTTTTACAGCATGATAGAAAGTGTAAAGTTGCATTCTTTTGCCCTATTTTTACAGCATGATTAGTAAGCTCAAGTTGCTTTTCTTTGCTCTATTTTTACAGCATGATTAGTAAGCTCAAGTTGCTTTTCACAGCATGATTAGTAAGCTCAAGTTGCTTTCTTGCTCTATTTTTACAGCATGATTAGTAAGCTCAAGTTGCTTTCTTTGCTCTATTTTATAGCATGATTAGTAAGCTTAAAGTTGCTTTCTTTGCTCTATTTTATAGCATGATTAGTAAGCTTAAAGTTACTTTCTTTTGCTCTTATCACAGCATGTTTAGAAAGATCAAATTAGCTTTCTTTTGCTCTTATCACAGCATGTTTAGAAAGTCCAAGTTGCTTTTCTTTGCTCTATTTTTACAGCATGATTAGTACGCTTAAAGTTGCTTTCTTTGCTCTATTTTATAGCATGATTAGTAAGCTTAAAGTTGCTTTCTTTAGCTCTATTTTATAGCATGATTAGTAAGCTCAAAGTTATTTCCATTTGCTATTTTAACAAGCATGAACAGCCATGTATTCTAATGGAAAAATAAGAATCCTATTAAATACTTTTAGAAGTATTAACAAGTAAAAGGAAGATAAAGAAAAGAAAGGGAAAAGGCTAAGGCCTTAAGTAAAATCCTGAATTCAAGACTTTAGGGATTTTGGCACACAAGGTGCTTATTAAATGCCAAGGCATTTTATTATAAGAAGTATTTAAAGATAAAAAGTATTTTACTTTTAAATGGCATGTACCGGACACAAGATCCAAGGGATGGGCTCCAAGTTGCCCCTAGGCACATGGCCTAGAAGGGATGGGCTCCAAGTTGCCCCTAGGCACATGGCCTAGAAGTATCTTAGTAGTTTCGGGATTAGCTACCTCGATTCTTACTAAGAATGCGCGCAAAGTGGTACAATGCCGGGCCCAAAAGAAGTTTATTATCTATTTTGAAGTATATATATATACATATATATATAAGCTTTTAGAACAAAAGAAATAAACTTAATTTAAGTTCAGAAATCAGCAAGATAGTTCTTTTGTTTCAATTTCAGCAAGTTAACTGTCTTAGTTTTATTTCAGCAAGATAGTCATTTCTATCTCTAAAAATTCAGCAAGTTAGTTCTTTTATATTAGCATGCCATTGAGACTTTCTACTGCTATTTATGAGCATGACTAGCTTCACATGTTAGTATTTCAGTTAGTTATACTTACTTGCTGTTCTTAGTAAGCATGCAGTAGTAGTTTCAATTGTTTCCTTGCTACTAGATTATTCTACATGTTTAGCTTTACATGTTTAGTAGTTTTACATGTTTAGTAGTTTACATGTTTAGTAGCTTTACATGTTTAGCTTTACATGTTTAGTAGTTTTACATGTTAGTAGCTTTACATGTTTAGTATGCTTCTTTTATAGTTTCATTCTTATGAGCATGTTAGTTTTACATGTTTAGTAGTTTTACATGTTTAGTAGCTTTACATGTTTAGTATGCTTCTTTTATTGGTTTATGAGCATGATGAGCTACACATGTTTAGTATTTCAGTTAGCATGATTCCTTTGCTATATATGAGCATGAGTAGTTTTATATGTTAGCATTCAGTTTTAGCATGTTTTTATTTATATACATGCATATCGAGTTTTTGTGAGTAGATAGCGCTCACTAAGCTTTATGCTTATAGATACTACCTTCCTCCTACTGCAGATAAAGGAAAGGAAAAGATTTAGCAAGGAAGGCGACAAGGTGGTGGTGATGAAGGTGTGTGATGACTGGACTATGGAGAGATCCAGAATGAGCTGGCAAATCGCCAAGACTTTTCTGTTTAGTTATTTTAGTTCTCTTTTAATGCTATGACGAAGTTGAGATTGTAATTGAGTCTATTCCGCACTTGTAGTTTGGTATGTCTTATCGTTGGAGTTCTATTTGTTTACTATTGCTAGAATAGTTTCCTTTTAGTTATTGTGATATTATTACTGCGTGGTTGTGAAGTATTTATGTTCCAGTCGCCTGTGGCTGTGTATATAGTGTTTGTATCCCAGTTTGGGGTCACCGGTACAGGGGAGACTCTGCCGAAATTTTCGGTAGGGATTCCTCGTAGTTAAGTAGCGTACCGGTTAAGTAGAGTTAGTAGTTAAGTAACGGTCATCCTTAGAGTGTAGTAGCAGTATGAAGGGTGATCGTTACAGGGAATATGGGCATTACAAAAGTAAATGTCCAAAGAGGACTAGGAAGACTCCACCGGCACCAAAAGTCAAGGAAGTCGGAGTCCCGATACGCAAGGGCAAGGAGCACGTGTTGTGTTTCCAATGCAAGCAAAGGGGACACTATAGGAGTCAATGTCCAAGGGGGAGGCAACCTCACAAGGACAAGAGACCAAGCACATCTATGGGGGGGAGCTAAGGCAAACCCTAAGGTATCCTTTAAGGCACATTCTTGCAATTCTAATAAGACACATGCTAGTAGTTTTATTGCAATTGTCAATAATGATAAGCATGATAACCATAGAAACCGATACATGTGCTTAGGTGCCAAACATGTTGCCTAGATAAGGACAATGCTAGAAATGACAACCCTAGAGTTAACTCATCTAAGGTTAAGGAAAACCTAGATAGGAATCCCAAAACAACTAGACATATGCCTAGGAATACCTCAAAGAAAAATGGAAAATTAAAGCTTGAGGTATTAAAGAAGGAAAATCAAGTCTTGAGGTCAAGACTTGACACTTTAGAAAAGGCTCTTAAGAATTTGGAGAAGTCAACTCTAGGGTCTAAGGGTTAAAAATCAAAGCCCAAAGACATGAGAGGTTTGGGTCACAAACCTAAGTCTCAAGTGGTCAAGCCCGCTTATCATAATGTTCCATTCGATTATGGAACAAGACCTAGGGCTAAGAACACCATCACCAAGGTCACAAGGGGAGTCACCCCTAGAGTTGATCTTGATGAGTCCCAAATGACCAAGGTTTTAAAGCCTAGGAGGGTCATTAGGAGGGTTGCTAGGGAAGTCATCCCTAATGAATATTTAGTGAACCCAATGATCTCAAATAGGTATTGGGTTCCTAGGAGCGTGATTCCTTCACGCTAGATGGTTTAGGGTGTGCCAACCTTAATTGGATAGGTAGTTAACCTACTCATGGCAAAAGGTGGCATTTTAGGAATTTTCAAGGTGTAATCAAGCCTTAAAAATGGAATTAAAAATTATTAATTATTCCTAAGGTGATTAGGATGTGCCGACCACATTTGAGGAGTTTTCTAGGGTCAATCTAATTGACACATAGTGATCTAAAAATCTTTAGTATATGATTTTAGGTCTATTACACTTAGGAATATAGAATTTATGGTTAAAATGATCAAAATTATCAAAAATATCAACTAAGGCTAGAATTAGGTATTTTCTATACCTTTATATGTTATTTGTCATACATTGTTTGTCATATGCCATGTCATGACATCATATTTATTTTATTATCATTTGAAATGTCATGATAATGCTTAGGTTAGTTATATGTCATGCCTTATTTAAGTTTCATACTTGATGACATGACATCATGACTTTGGCACATATTTCCACTTATGATATTATTTTATGCCATGTCATCATCTCTTGCATTTATGATCAATTAATTTGATTTAAGGATAGAAACATAATTTGATATGGAGATCAAATTGTTGTTTAGAAAATGCATGGGAACTTAGCTTAAGATGACCTAAACCCATATCTTATATCAAAATTGACTTGGATGTGTTTGATACACCTTAGATGTGTGTGAGATATTAGGATTATGAGTTAGGAACAAGGTGCATAGTTCTTGTACCTAGATGAGCCTAATTTGAATTTGAGGATCATAGGGAAAACTTGTGTACAAGTCATGTACATTTAGCCCTACGATTGTGGTCCTAAATTGAATGGTTTAAGATCATTTCAAAATTGATTTGAAAAACCTTGATGAAGCTTTTCTAGTGATATCATTCATCATTGAGCAAGTTGATACAAAGATGGATTAACCTTGAGCTATTTCAAAGTCTTTCGAACTTTGTATCAAGATTTAAAAATGAGAGTTATTTTCATAGAAAACTATTTTTCCATGATAATATATGTTATGAGGAATGTATCCTCAAAATTTTACAATTTTTGGAATTTTCTGTAATTTTTTAGGGGTTTCTGAATTTCGGGAGAAAAAATAGAAATTCTTATCAGAGAATTGTGGATCGATCAGAGAAGATTCTGATCGGTCCAGGGAAGTCTGGATCGGTCACTGGACCGATCCAGGGCAGTATGGATCGATCTAGTGACCGATCCAGTGGAGTCCTGATCGGTCTGGTGACAGATCAAAGCGTGCCAAAATGCTGATTTTCGATTGTTGTCTGAAATTTCAGCTATGGAAGTTGGTGTTTTAGATTTCTGAAGGGTTGAAACTCTCCAAGACATTGTTGGTGCAATGGAGTTGACCTTTAGGGGGAGCTTTGCTTATTGCTCAAGGGGGAGTTGACTTTTAGGGGGAGTTTTTACTCTGAGGATGAGTGAAATAGGATTATCACTAAGGGCTTCAAGGGGGAGAATGTTGTCTTTAGTATAAAGGGGGGAATTAAGGGTTTCAATGAAAGGTATGGGACTTTCATTAGGAAGAAACTCTTGACCTTGATTTACTCTTTTTGATGTATGCCAAAAAGGGGGAGAATGTCTAGAGAATGTTCAAGGAAGAACATTGGAGTTTCGAGAACATTGGAGAACTATTGGAAAAACTAAGTTAGGTTATCGGGTTAACCTAACTTGATTATGGTTTTTTGTCAAACATCAAAAAGGGGGAGATTGTTGGTGCAACCTTAGGTCAAGGTTGACCTGCGTGACCCAACTCGAGTTGACCTGACTCGAGGTATATTTTGATGTTTGACAAGAATAGAGAAGTTATATTTTGATGTTTGACGAGAATAGGAACTTGGGGGATTGTGGGTGCAACCTTTTGTCAAGGTTGACCTGGTTGACCCGACTTGAGTTGACCTGATTCGGGAAAAGTCCAAGTATGGAGACTTGGCACGGAAAGGTCCAAGCAGGGAGCTTGGCCCGGGAAAAGTCCAAATATGGAGACTTAGCACGGAAAAGTCCAAGCAGGGAGTTTGGCACGGGAAAAGTCCAAGTATGGAGACTTGGCACGGAAAAGTCCAAGCAGGGAGCTTGGCACGAGAAAAGTCCAAGCAGGGAGCTGGGCACGGGGAAAAGTCCAAGTATGGACGCTTGGCATGGGAGGTCAGAGATGGCTCAGTAGCTCGTTCTCTAGATTGGATGGAGTCGGAGAGGGCTCGGTAGCTCGTTCTCTAGACTGGATGGAGTCGGAGAGGGCTCAGTAGCTCGTTATCTGGACCGGACGTGGAAGTCAGAGAGGGCTCGGTAGCTTGTTCTCTGGACCGGACGTGGAAGTCGGAGAGGGCTCTGTAGCTCGTTCTCCGGACTAGGTCAGAGAGGGCTCGGTAGCTCGTTCTCTAGATCAGGAAGGTGTTAGGGTTTAAGGCTGGGAGTGGATCGGTCTGCTGACCGATCCAGTGATACTATGGGTATCTGGATCGGTCTGCTGACCGATCCAGTGATACACTGATTCTCACTGTGGGTCATCTGATCGGTCTGGTGACCGATCAGTAACCAAATAGAGGGAGAAGGAATAGGAGGGATCGGTCTGTGGACCGATCCACCTATGGCCTGATCGGTCCACAGACCGATCAGGGCCTCAACCAACTCTCTGTGAGAGTTGGGATCGGTCTGGGGACCGATCAGTCTAGGGCCTAATCGGTCTCCTGACCGATCAGATCAGTCCTGGATCGATCAGGGTGGAGCCTGATCGGTCCAGGTCTAGCCGTTGAGTCACAACGGCTAGATTTCTGTGTCTTCTTCTTCGCAGGCTCATATAAATCAAGAGAGATCAAGAGGTGGAGGGCACTACAGTTGTTGACTTCTTCTTGCTCCTGCGATCTGAGCTTTGTTGAGCTCTCCACTGCTGAAGCTTCGTGTGAGCTTCCCTCGGCTGGACTCTAACTGATCAGTTGCTGCTGTTGTTGCATCCGTGAAGTGGTAGCTTCATCACCAGTCGACGAGAAGGCAAGCAAACTAGTGTTTTTACATTCATATTGTTCTTAACTTCTTGCTTTATCTTTGTACTCCGATCTTGCTGTTGCAAGAGAGATTATGGCGAGATTTCTCCACCTAAAAGGAGTTTTTATTAGCCAGTTTTCTGGGGTCTCATCCACCGACGGATTGATAGGATTCGTCCACCTTACGGACACGCCGAGGAGTAGGAGTATCATCTCCGAACCTCATTATATCGTCGCGTTTGAGGTTTGATATTCTCCTGTTTCGTTTCTATCTTTTCGTTCCGCTGCGCTAACTAAAATTGTAGGAAGAAACATGAATTTGGGGTCGGCTATTCACACCCCCCTCTCTAGCCGCATCCGAAGGTCCTAACACCCTTTAGGAACACAATCTCACTGTCGCTCCTCCAGTTGTTTACCTTAACCTACCTGCCAAACTTTGATCCTCCAGATCTATTTGGACTTTTCCCTTAGCCTTGATCGGCTCGCCAAGACTTTCTCTCGATCTTCAATCCTCCAGATCTCTTGATCTCACTGCCAAGTGTCAGGTCCTCTCGACCCACTTGATTTTTCCACCTGGGTTCCATGATCTACTAAGACTTCTCTTGCCTATCCTCTAACTAGGTCTTTCCCAGTTGAGTAAATAGCCTACACACTTAGTCAACTTGTTAGATCATAACAAGATTTAACTTGAACCTTTTGACAACATCAAAACTTATGTTTAATTCTGGTGCAACCTGCACCAACATTACACTCGTTGAAAGCTTAGAAAAAGACTAGGAATGAGTTACAGAAGTTGTTGTCTAGTTGTTATTTAATTCCTATCTCCATTGACCTTTTTATTGCCTCCTAGGATGATGTAATTGTTAGTTGACGTGGCTCGGAGGTGCCTCCATGGACATTCGAGGTACCTTCAATTGGATAAACTTTTATCCATATGGCAACGGTCACTTAACGGCTCTACCACGTTGGAGGCGACTTCAATGTGCTTGAAGGCGCTTTTAGCACTCTTTATCTGAGTCATCCTCAAGCACACTGGAGGCGCCTCGAGTCTCATATATGGCATCTTCTCTACTGAAGCTTGAGGCACCTTCAAAGCCATTAGAGGCACCTCGAGCATTGTTCATATGAATAGACTTTTCTCCATGCTCTCTTGAGTGATGCTCCGACTATCTAGAATTGAGCTCACTCTAACCCAACTCCATCTTTCTCCTTGAGCAAGCTTCCTTCATGACTTCTCATTCCTCGAACATCGTGCACGTCCTTCTCATCCACTGATATTCTCTTCCACAGATTCTCGTCCCTTGGATGTACCAAGCCCGTCGGCTCCCTTCCCATACCATCCTTCTAGTACGCTGTGTCTTCCACTCTACTTCTTATGCTCCTAAGTTCCTGCACACTTAGACACAAAGCATCAAACACAACATGATATAACTTGACTTAGTTGACCTCCTCAAAATCAACCCAGGGTATTTACTCACAAGACAACAACATGTGCATGAAACACTTTAGGCACCAAGCCCTTGGTGAGTGGATCTGCTATGATGGAATCTACGCTAATATACTCTATCATCACCTCACAACTCTAAACTTTTTCTTTAACCTTTAAAAACTTGATGTCAATGTGCTTTAATTTAAATGAATTGCGGTTGTTCTTGGCATATAATTCTATGCTTTATTATCACAATTGATCCTCAATGACCTGTTAATATCATCAATAATTTGTAATGTTGTGATGAAGTTTTGCAGCCAAATCCTATAATTAGATGCTTTATAGCATGCTATCAACTCTACCTCCATAGTAGAAGTGGCTACTAGCGTCTGTTTGACGCTCTTTTAAGATATAGTCTCTCTAGCAAGCATAAAAATATAGCCTAAAATGGACCTCCTACTATCTAAACATCTATCAAAAATCAAATTTTAAATATCCAATCACCTTCAGATGATCTAATCTCCAATACTTGAGCATGTGTCGTTTAGTTCTTTACAAGTATCGCATCACTCTCTTTACTACTTTCCAGTGCGACAATCCTAAGTTACTAATTTATCTGCTTAACATCCCCATTATAAATGCTATATCTAGTCGTGTATAAACCTGTACATACATGAAACTTCCCACAATTGATACACAAGGGAATTAGTCCATTTCTTTTATTTTAAGTTCAAGTCATGGACACTATTTCAGACTAAATTTGTCACCTCTAGACATAGGTGTGTCATCAGGTGTACAATTTTACATGCACCTTTTCAATATATTTTTGTTGTGAAAGTCCAAGAATGTCTCTTGAACGATCATGACATATTTGTATGCCAAAAACAAAGAATGTTTCACCAAGATCTTTCATTATAAAAATAATGGATAGAAATAACTAGATTTTATGCACCAGATTCTTATTATTGCTTGTTAGCAATATATCATCCATATATAAAATAAGTATAACAAACATGCTCTCACTGAACTTGACATATATATATTGATCAATAGTATTTTCTCTAAATCTAAATAAGATGACCACTTGATCAAATTTTTGGTACCATTGACGAGACTCCTATTTCAAACCATAAATGAACTTATTTAATCTACATATTAGGTGCTTTGAATCCTCATACTCAAAGTTCTCCTATTGCACCATATATATAGACTCCTTAATGTCTTCATTGAAGAATGTAGTCTTTACATCCATTTGATGTAATTCCAAATCAAAATGAGTTACAACTGTCATGATTATCCTAAGAGAGTCTTTTATCGACACAAGCGAGAAAGTCTCATTATAATCAATGTCTTCCTTTTAAGTGAATCCCTTGGCAACAAGACAAGCCTTATATTTTTCAACATTGCCCCTTGAATCCTACTTGGATTTAAATATTCATTTATAACCAACAAGTTTCATACCTTTAGGAAATTCGATAAGTTCTCAAATGTCATTGTCTGCCATAGACTTGAACTCTTCTTACATGGCGTTAATGCACCTTTTAGGGCTACAACATTGTTTGACTTCATGGAAAGATGCAAGATCACTTTCCAACCCAATGTTAAATTCGTGCTCTTGGAGATAAACATAATCACAGGTAATGTGGATCTCCTTTCCTCGTGGATCATCTCAAAGGTACTTGTGCTTGAGGTGGTTGAAATACTGACTCATCAATATTGGGCAATATCTCACTTTGAGTTGAAGGACCCTCCAATTGCATTGGAGAAGGCACAGTTATATTTTGACTCACTACTCTCACTAGATTGTGATAATTAGCATTTTTATCTGATATTTTGGCTCTTATACTTAGCATGTTTTACCTTCTCGTATGCTTAATTTTGCATTTATATTATATTTTGTGAGTAGATACCTATTTTGGACTTAATTATAAATTTCCTACAATTATGGAGTTTAATCTCATTTTTTTAATATGGTTTTGTAGTAAATCCAAAGAGCCATGGATTAGGATCGAGCTGGATTAAATTTGGCTTGATTTGGATGTCAAATGGGGGGAATCAAGCAGAATTAGTGTGAACCATTGATCTAGATCAAGAGAGATCTTACTCCTTCATTCAGATCTATGCATCCTTCCCTTGATCCATGTGTGAAATGATATGGACCATTGGATCCAATTAAGAAGGCAATTTAATCTGGACCACGCATCTCTTCATCAGTGAGATTAAATGGCTAAATCTTCATCCATCTCCCTCACAAAGATCGGATGACCCAGATTTAAGGAGGAAAAAAAACCTTCATTTTTTTCACGCAACAACACAATGCATGCGATCCCTTTCTTCTTCTCTTTGGCTAGGGCTCGCGACTTCATGCGAGCGCCACCTTCTTCTTCTTCCTTTCTCCTCACCACTGGCCGATGACATTTCCTTTTTTCCTTCACTACCGCTAGCCGGCCATCCATAGTTCACTCCTCAGCTTCTTGATTCTGAGCGGCAACGACAACGAGCACAAGTGGCGGGAGAAGCAAGCTTTGGCACAACCATCTTCACCTCGCCGGAGAGGGTTTCTCCGATGTGACCTCCACCTTCAAGCAACTTTTCGAAAGCTCTACCTATTGGGGTTCAGGCGGCAAAGCAAGAAGAACAGCCGGCAGTCCATCTCTATTTCATAGCCGGTCAACTTCCATCTGAGGGGGTTCTTCGATGGAAGATTCACATCATCTTTGTTGATGAAACATGCAGCAGATGTAGTGTGCTACTGTTCACCGGAGTTAGGGGTTCTTTCTCCTAGCCTTTCATGTGACGGTGAAGGGTAGTGTTTGGAATTGAAGTTGAACGTGGATTGTGGTTTAGATTACTTAGTTTAATTATGTTCATTTTTATGTTTGCAAATTTTGATTGAATGCTTGTATTGAACTCAATTTCCTATGTTTAAATTGCACTAATCTTGCGTCATTTGTTTCATGTACATAAGGTGTTCGATGAAATGTCTCTTTAAGTAGTTATGTTCAATTTGATGCATTTTACTTTGCTTAATTCTTGTTTATCTTGTTCTTCCAATTTCTTTAAGTTCTAGTTCTTCATTTGGATGTAATTAGGATATATTAGTTTAGGTTTCATTACATGCTTTAGGTTTCGTTCTATGCTTTACTTCATGTTGCCCTTTTATTTTTTTTTCAATTGTAGTTAGGTTAGACTAGCTTTTATTACTTGCATTATCTTTCATTTACTAGATTAGGTTTCATTTAATGCTTTGCTATTTCCTTCCTTAGTTTAATTGTGTTGATGGTGAAACTCATAGCGTAGAGTGACGATGCACTGTGAATTAATTATTGACACTTAGTTAGATTTCATTCTAGCATTAGATTAGATTCCTAGTTGCTTTGCTTTTAATTTGATAGGTTTAGAATCAAAATTCAAAACCCCCATTTCCATATTTAAAACCCCAAAAAGAGGAATAACATACACTCCTCGATTACCATCCTATCGTTACATTCGTGGGGAGATGACCTGAGTCATTTCTATACTGCATTAGTATAGTTAGAAGGGGTTCAGTACTTAAATTCTTTTGATATCGTTTCACAACAAAAATGATCAAAATCAATGTGCAATATCCATAATGTACGGTATGGTAACCATACCAATACTAATTGCACTAGTAGTGATCATAGGAGGATTATTGACGTTTTCTGTAAAAGATACTTCCCTAACCTTATCACTCCCACTATTCTCAATGAATTTTATATTTCATATTTCAAATAAGGATCTATTAGAGAGATCATAAAATTATATCCCTTTGACTTATCAGAGTAATATATAAAATTACAGCTAACTGTTCTTGAATCTAATTTCCTTTTGTTAGGATTATAAGGCCTAGCCTTAGCTGGATAACCCTAGATGTGTAAATGCCTAATGTTAAACTTCCTAACTATCCACATCTTGCATGAGGTTTTAGTTATTACTTTACTAGATAATCTGTTAAGTAGGTAAACTGCAGTTTTAAATGTCTCACACATAAAGACTTTGGTAGAGATGTGAAGGTCATCATACTTTTTACAATGTCTTTAGGGTATGATTATGACACTCAGCTACACCATTTTGACTTGGTGTACCATACATGGTATATTGAGGCATAATCCCATACTCAAAAAATTAATTTACAAAAGATCTTGGGCATTGTTCACCTGATCCATTATATCGACAGTAATATTCACCTCCATGGTTGGATCGAATAGCTTTAATTTTCTTACCTAATTGATTTTCAACTTCATCTTTGCAAATTTTGAATATATCTAAAGATTTTTACTTCTCATGAATAAGGTATATATAGCCGAATTGAGAGTTATCATATATGAAACTAATAAAATTTGTGTGTCCATTCCATGATACCTTAGGGAATGGTTCACAAAAGCCCGTATGTACTAGCTCCAAAATATCACTACATTGACTTGCCCATTTATTCCTTTTAACACACTCAATGTAGACATTAAAGACTGACATGTCAAAGAAATCGAGAATTCTATGTGACCATTATCTTTTTAGGCGTTGTCTAGATATATATCCTAAACATCAATGCCACAATATGGACGAATTATCATTAGTCAATTTGTGTTTTGTACCTATACTATACATTATCACGTTGTCAACTGTAGGAGTTAAGGTGTTTAATTTATAAAGCTTATCAACCAAGAATCATTGCCAACCAATATGGAATTTAAGAAAATACTAAACATTCTATTTTTAAATCAACAAGAATAACTTATTTGTCCAAATAAGAAATTAAAATTAAATTTCATTGAAAAATAGTACAATAAAAGTATTTTCTAAATCCTAAAAGACATTAGTTCCTAAACAAAGCCTAAAAAATATCAATCGACTCTACATTAGCCTTCTTTCCATTCCCAATATAGATGTATCTTCCACCATCAAACGAAAGATGACTCCTAAGACAACTCTGCACGGTGACACCTATGTGAGTAGTAATACAAGTATCTATCCACCAAGTGTTAGTGGATATAATAGCCAAATTGACTTTTGAACTAACAAGAGTGAGAAGTTTACCCTTCTTTGCACGTTAGTTAGCGTATTTAGGGCAGTCTTTCTTCATATGACCTTTCTTCTTATAGAAGAAACAAGTGGACACATTATCTTGTTTATTGTACTCCTTATAACCAAAACCTCTAGAATCTGTAGTTTGCTTTCCATTTCCTTTATTGATCCTCTTTCTCTTCTTGCTCGAACCTTAGGAACAAGATGTTAAGTGAGTACATTTTGTTGAAACCCTAAGGTTATTTTGATATGATCAAACAAATTAAGTTATGTCCTATTTAGTTTAACCCTTGTGTCTAAGTGTGCAGGAGCTTAGGAACATAGAAAGTCGAGTGGAAGACGCGGCTAGTGAGAAGGATGACACGGGGAGAGAGCTGACAAGCTCAGTGCGTCTGAGGGACGAGGTACCGCGAAAGAGTACACCAGTGAACGAGAAGAACGTATGCAACGTTCAAGGGACGAGAAACCGGGGAGGAAGGTTGCTCGAGAAGGCCGGAAGTTGGGTTTGGGTGAGCCCTATTGTGGATGGCTGAGATCACCCAAGCTAGCAAAGCCAGAGCAAAAGACCCGGACTGAGACGAGTTGAACCAGAGTAGAGGAACCGGACCACAAAAAGTCAACTCAGTTGACTTATGTGGTCCGGGCGCCCCGAACCATTCTCGGTGCCAGAGCCTTTAATGTGGTCCAGGCGCCCGGAACCCTTCCGGGTGCCTGGAACCCAAATTTTATCTGTGATGATGTGGACACTGATCGAAGCATCGAGGATAAAGTTTTATCCCCTCCCAGGCTTCCAAAACCTTTCCATGCGCCCAGAATAGTGCTATAAATATAGCACTGATTTCAACAGTTAGAGTCATTCATTTGTAATTCATTTCTCTATGCTATACTTTTCTTCTAATTACAAACTAAGTAACTCCTTTGTCTCTACTTTCTTTTAATTAGTCACTTTCTTTATTTTTTTTTACAAGTGTTCTTTATTTAGTTGAAAATCTGAGAAAGGGTTGATTTATTTTTAGGGCAATTCACCCCTCCCCTCTTGCCAACCTCCAAAGGGATCAACAAGTGGTATCAGAGCGAGGACACTTCAGAAGGACTAACTGCCGACCGAAGCAAAGCAACCAATGGCCGGACTAAGCATTGTTCCACCAAAATTCGAGGGAGACTTCGCACACAGGAAATGTCGTATGGAGGTATTCCTGAAAATCAATTTTGAAATTTGTTTAATAATAAAATATGGTTTTGTAGCTCCTACGAATCAAAATGGAGAGGAAAAAGAAGAAAGTATTTGGATGAAGAAAGAACAGAATTATTCCATAGCAAATAACTAGGCGGAATATCACTTGCTGAGCATGCTGGCGCCTCAAAAAGTCAACCGCATTGGAAGCTACTCATTAGCCAAAGAACTTTGGGGAAAATTCTTGGAACTCTATGAAGGCACATCCGAAGCCAAACTCGCAAGAAGAGATATACTTCAAAATAAACTGACGAACATCCATCTAGAAAGAGGTGAGAAAGTAGCTGATCAACATGCAAAGGTAAAAGAGTTAATTATCGGACTCGAGAACCTCGATGAAACGGTAACCAACCAGGACACCATATGCTACGCACTCAACGTCTTTCCCAGAACTCCAGAATGGACCTCAATAATCGACGCCTACTATATCTCAAAGGACCTGGAGGTAAGTACACTAGAGGAACTTTTTTCTACTCTTGAATTACATGAAACCAGATGTGCAGGAACGTCAAAAGGCTCAAGTTAGATTATGGCGCTAAACGCAACCAAGAGGGATGAACCCGAGTTAGACTCAAAAGAAGATCAAGAAGCTTATATGGTAAGGAATTTAAAAAAAATATATTAGATCTAATAAGTTTAAGGAAATACAAAATAAGAAAAATCCAAGAAATAGAAGAAGGGTTCGTTTCTACCACTGTCAAAAGGAAGGACACTTAAAAGAGAATTGCCCAGAACTCAAGAAGGATAAAGTCAAGACACCCAAGAAGCACAAGAACATAAAAGCTACTTGGGACAACACTTCATCATTTGAATCCGAAATACAAGAATATGTCGGACTAGCATTGATGGTGAGCTATGAAGGGCAAAATACATCATAAGCCAGCATCGATGAAGGGGGAGAGACTTCAGATGAATGCAGCGAAGTAGGGGGAGAGTCAGGCTTCAAGTCTAATGTGGTAAGTGAGGTATGCCTCTTACCTCCTGATCAGCTTTATTTTGGTATTAAGTCTATGGCAAAATCCATGTATAAATTAAAAGGTAAAAATAATAAATTAAAAAATGAAAACTTAGAAATAAAACTAATTTTAGCAAAATCATGTATGATAGAAGATTTTGATAAAATAAGACTTGAAAATGATAAATTAAAAGAAGAAATATAAAACTTGAGAAATTCTGCTTGTTCACATATTTATGCTTTTAGAAACTATAGAGGATTAAACTGGTACTATAGGTTTCACAAAAGTCAGATTAGAAAAATATCAAATTCTTATGTACCTAGAAAATACCTGATTAACCTTGTAGGATGGGACCTATATTGGGTTTCAAAGTCTTGTTTAACTTGAACTGTTAATTAAATTTAGCGCTTTCAGTGAGAAAATTAAACAGTTAATTTCTTTATGAGATTTTGTCTAAGAAAGTGGTTGTTGCTCCAATAACAAAGAGGGCCTAATACCTTGGCACTAACTGGAAGCCAAGTATTGAAATAAACAGTTTAATTGACTAACTAAAAAAGTATTAAAAATAAATTAAATAATGTTTTAAAGGGTTACTCAATTTTGTTTTAGAAAATTCTCAAAAATATTTATGTTTGCAAAAAGCTTAGAAAGATTTCTCAAATTTATTTTTTTTTTCCTTAGAAAAATTCAATATTTTTGTTAAAATATTTTTAAGTTATTTATTTCATTGCATAAAACTTTTGTTGTTAACTTAGAAAATCAAATTTTTTATGCCTGAATTTTTTTTTTTACATAGAATTTTTTTTTAAAAAAATTAAAAAAATTTCTAATTGATTGCAATTCTTTTTAAATTAAAGTTAACCCTAGACTTGTTAAGGAACCCCATTTTTTTGTGATCAAAGGGGGAGAAGAATGTTAAGTCTAGGAGGAGATATAAATCAAATATTCATTGACCAATCTTATTTGCACTTATTTGCAAAATCATTTATTTTTTCTTTATGTCTGTTTTACCCTGGATTAACTTGAGTTGCTCACATCAAAAAGGGGGAGATTGTTGGAACCCCAAGATTGTTTTGATGTGATCAAACAAGTTAAGTTAGGTCCTGTTTAGTTTAACCCTTGTGTCTAAGTGTGCAGGAGCTTAGGAGTAAAGGAAGTTGAGCGGAAGACACGGTTAGCGAGAAGGACGGCACGGGGAGAGAGCTGAAGGGCTCGGTGCGTCTGAGGGATGAGGTGCTGCGGAAGAGTACACCAGTGGACGAGAACGTACGTGACGTTCGAGGGATGAGAAATCGGGGAGGAAGGCTGCTCTAGGAGAATGTCGGAAGTTGGGTTCGGGTGAGCCCTATTCCGGATGACCGAGATCACCCAAGCTAGCGGAGCCGGAGCGGAAGACCCAGACCAAGAAGAGCTGAATCGGAGCAGAGGAACCAGGCTGTAAAAAGTCAACTCAGTTGACTTATGTGGTCCGGGCGCCCGGAACAAATTCGGGCGCCTAGAGCCTTTAATGTGGTCCGGGCGCCTGGAACCCTTCCGGGCGCCCGGAACCCAAATTTTATCTACGATGATGTGGATGCTGACCAAAGTGTCAGGGATAATGTTTTATCCTCTCTCAAGCGCCTGGAACCCTTTCAGGCGCCCGCAATAGTGCTATAAATATAGCACTGATTTCAACAATTAGAGTCATTCAATTGTAATCCATTTCTCTGTGCTATACTATTCTTCTATGCTGTTAACGCTGTAAAGAGGCTATTCTGCCTGAAGGAGATCTTCAGATAGTGCGCCACATTCTCCTTGGATTAGCAATCTTCTGATTACAATCCAAGTAACTCCTTTATGTCTGCTTTCTTTTAATTAGTCTATTTCTTTATTTTTTTTACTAGTGTTCTTTATTTAGTTGAAAATCCAAGAGAGGGTTGATTTATTTTTTTAGGACAATTCACCCCTCCCCTCTTGCCGACCTCCAAAGGGACTAACACTTTTAGGTGTCTCATGCCTCAGTCTCTCCTCTTGCATGCATTGAGCTATAAGTTTATTAAATATCTATTTTTTCTTTTGAGTATTATATGATATCTTAAAAGTAGTGAACCATGTAGGCAAAGACATCAAGATGAAATACACTAATATATACTCAAATATATTGTGTTTGAGTGCTTTCAAATTTGTAGCGATATTGGACATCTCCATAATGTACTCCCTAATATTTCCTATCATTATACCACATAGTTACCAATTTTGAAAGAAGTGTGCTAGTCTTAAATTTTTTGTTTACCATTAAATAGTCTACTAATTGGCTTAGAAAACTCTTAGCATCCTCTTTATCAGTTATAGTGTCTTTAATCAGTGTCAAAATGGAAAATCTCATGATCCTTATACTCATGCGGTTCGATTACTCCCACTTTTCAAATTCATCCCTTTGCTTAATAGTGCTAGCATTGTGTTGGTGCAGGGTGCACCAGAATCAAACATGAGTTTTGATATTATCAAAGGTTCAAGTTAAATCTTGTTGTGATCTGACAAGTTAACTAAGTGTGCAGGCTGTTTACTTAACTATGAAAGCCCTAGTCACGGCTAGGTAGGAAAGTCTTAGTAGATCTTGGAAGTCAGGCAGAAAGTCTAGGTGGGTAGAGAGGACCCGACACTTGGCAGGGAAGATCGATAGGTCTAGAGGACCAAAGATCGAGAGGAAGTCCTGATGAGATCCGATGCTAAGCAATAAAGTCCAAAAAGGTCTGGAGGATCAATATTTGGTATGTAGGTTGAGGTAAGCAATTGGAGAGGAGTGATGGTGATGTCCAGTTCCGAAAAGGAAAAATCTTAGGTTGCTAATCCAACTAAAGAAACCAGGAAGATTTTCAAGTTGAGATCAAAGACAAGTTTACTATCTACTCATACTTTACTACTCATGCATCATACTATACTGTGCTAACTTTGTCTTGTAGGAGTATTTGAACCAACTCTATTTTGTAGGATCCAGATGAATCGGTTGACTGAACCCTAGGGATCGATCGACTGAACCAAGTTGACATGTCACAGAGCTTAGATCGAGTAGAATAGATTTGGCAGAAAGGAGGATTAGTTGATCGAACCTAAGGATCGGTCGACCGAACTAGATATGACAAGCATAGTGGCAGCTTCGATCTTGGTAGAAGTTGGAAACTACAGGGATCGATCGACCGAACAAGGTAATTGGTCAACTGAATAAGTTGATCAGTCGATCGAACCTTTAATGACATTAATTACGTGAAGATCAGATCTCATCACTAAAGAAATGCATAGTATTCAGTCAATCAATAGAGGGTTTGGTCGACTGAACGGATCAGTCGAATGAATTACTTTCGGTCGATCGAACAAGGCTTATAAAAGGAGAGCTCGAGGTCTGAGGCAAACAATTGATTCTCAATTCACTCTGTACTAAAGCTCTTATTTGTGCTACTCTATTACTCATCTTCAAGCAAGCTATTGCTCTAACAAAGTGTCGATGATTATCATCTACATTCTTGTTCGGTATATTTTAATTTAGCTTGCACTAAACTTAATCTCATATAAGATAGTAGTAGGCTGTTATTATCTTATACTTTCATTTGTACAAATTTCTTCTTTCCAAAGGTTTCAAAAAGAAGAGTTTTAGTGGATTGCCCAACGGTGTAATCAAGGATCGCGGGTCTTAGAGTAGGAGTCAACATAGGCTTCGAACCAAGTAACCACCTAAGTCACCTGTCTTTCTTTTGTTGTTTTATTTTCCGTTGCTTATTCTAATTTTCTTTTACTAGAAAGAAAAAGTTTTAACTAGTGATATTCACCTCCTCTATCACTTCTTTTCGATCCTTCACATTGGTCAGGGGTATGAGGTGATCATGTCTTAATGCATAGTCTACGTCCATGCAACCCAAGACTACAATTACGTACTCTTTCCATTTAGCAAAATTAAACTAGTCAGTGTGGGGATGTTATTAATATTGATAGTTACTAATTGCACTAAAATTAAAAGAGAGGAAATAATGTAAGCTCACGATTTAATTAAGTCCAAGAACATATATATCAATACAGATAAAACATATGATTATGTAAATAAAATAAAATTTTAAATGTATATAAATGAGTTTTCTATGAGATATCAAATATAGCATTATATTTTACTATATGAATTAAAATATAATTTGTCAGTGGTACTCTCTAATATAACTCAACATTTAGTTGGCCACACAATATGCCTTTCTTTAGGCTGACCTATTATGCACATAATTCAACACTTTATATGAGTTATAAATTGGTCCATAACTCATAATAACCTTAATCTGCCACATAATATTCCTTTATTTGGGTTGGCATATTTTGTACATGATATGAACAAAATAAACTTTGCTCCATAGTTGTAGGCTACCCGTAAACATATATCTGACATAAAAGTAATTTTCTTTTAGGCCAATTACTTTTAACATTATACATATACCAACACAAAATACACTAAATTAACCTAAAGTGTCTTCCTTTAGGCTGATACATTAGTTTAATTTAGTAGCATGTATGTAGATTGACCCAAGAAAGCCTTAGGAACTTTAATCGAATATATAATCACTTAATTAGCCTTAATAGTTCAAAATTAGACTTATTAATCGATTGATACCTTATAGTAATAGATTGGAATTACCAAATCAATTACCTCAATCGATTTGAAAGTCATGTATGCGACTTCAAGGACAGTAATCTATTGATGATTTGTGCTAATTGATCGGTAATGTCCAATCAATCTGTTAATCAATCTGAAAGCCTTCCGTGCTCGATTTTAGTATTGATAATCGATTGACATAAATCGCCAATTGATTGACCACCTCAATTGATCAAGTTGATTGATTACACCTATCCCATCACAATTTCATCAATTACACTTATTCCATCATGATTTCAAGGTTGTAATCGATTGGAAACAAATCCTAGTCAATTGATAGCATCAATCAATTTTAATCGATTCTATCACGACTTAAAGTTGTTAATCGATTGGCAAAATTGCCAATCATTTGATAGCTTCAATCGATTGACCTGATCAATTCCAATCGCTTTTATGTCTAACCCTTTAATTAGCAATCTATTGATGCTTAGCACCAATCGATTGCTAGAAGTAGTCAAACTATGTAATCGATTAAAAATCGATCCTTTGTTTGATCTTGTCATCCTAATTGATTGGCAAAATTCGCCAATCGGTTGGTGTTAACTGAATCAATTGGGCAATCAATTCCCATCGATTATGTTCAGAAACTTAGGCTTTGTAATCAATTGTTCGACCAAGACAATAGATTACACCATTGCAATTTGACCTAAAATTAGATCGAATGTAGCAATTTTCAATAAAGAAAGCAATGGTTCATCACTGTTCTTCATGTCGTTCGTGAAAAATGTGAAAAAACATGAAAACCTAAGCCTTTTCTAGGATTTCTTAATAGAAGTTCAATGATCAAATACTAGTAAAACCTTAATCTAGAATGAACAGAAAAGATCGATGATTGTATTGATATGAAAATGATGAAATAGAGCCTGTGGCTCTTATACCAATTGTAAGATCTTCTAAATCGCAATTTACATGAATTCTAAGAACTGACAAGAACTCGAAATAGGAAATACAACATGGATTTAGTTTCATCAAAGCATGGCATAATAAAATAAAAGCATAAACCAAAAGCGACAAGGAACTTGATTGAAGAGTCATAGTCCTTGTCTTTTAGTGTCATCTCAAAATCCAATGTTCGTGAGGAAGAAAAAGAAGTGGAAGCAAACAAATAGAGATCTTTTGAGGGAGTTGGGGTGACAACACCACACAAACATTCATCAGTGGGGAACGAGGGTTCTGACAAGATGCTCTAATTCAATGGAGACCTCTCCCTTATATAGGAATCCAATCTGTTATCATCCCATAAATGATAATAGATTAGAATAAAATGTTTTGTACATTAACCCACATCCAATAACCTGAAAACCTAATAAACCCTAGTTAGATCACTTTAATGGGTTTGATTTGTATTCATATATACAACTTACAGATAGGCCCACTTAAATGGATAATATCCAACAAGATGCTTGTAAAGTAGTTTACTTCATTATATTTACTTTTGCATATTGATATTCTTATTATGTTTGTCAAAAATAGATTGTAAGAGGCTTCTCCATCTTCAAAAGGTATTAAAGAAGGAGAAAATTTAGTGGTGGTAGATATATATCACTAGAACTAGGCCTTGGATATAGCTGTCTTGTTAGGTTGTGAGCCAAGTAAATCTTGATATCATACTAAAGTATATTGTTTCTTGTGCGTCAAAATCATCCTGTTGTGCATTATCAAAGTTGACACAAATCAAATCTATTCACCTCTCTCTAATTCACACTGATTCCAACACAAACTATTTAAATTAAAAAAATATTTATAATATAGTTATTTTAGATATATTTGATTATATATATAAATAGATAGAAAGATTGCAATTCAATAATGTTTTTAGAGTTGTTGGATTGATAAATTTAACATGACATTTAAATTGAGAGGTATAAAATATTTAGCTAAAATAATTTATATATATATATATAATATTATCTCATTTTTTGTTTTATTTATATAAAATTTAATTAATTTTTATAAATTAATTTCATATTTATTTGTGCAATGTGTCAATTGAAGTGTTATGTTTAAGAGGTGTCCTAAAACAATCGCCTTATGATTTATACTAATTTATTAGATAAATAAAGTTTTATTAATTGAGTGCATATTCTCTATGTGTATGATTGAACTTAAACTCATCCTCTCGGATGGGTCTAGTGGCTAGTGTATGAGGTATTGCCACCATGAGGTCCGGGGTTTGAATCTCGGCAAAGCCGAGGTAAATGTCTCCCTTATGTGCTAGTCACTATTCCAAAGGCTAGTAGCCGCCCACGATTTACCTCATCTGTGTTGGCCCTAAGAAGGATTGGCGGGGGCACTGGGGGCGAGCGTATTTGCCTTGCTACCATGATTGAACTTAAACTCATTTATTGAAAGTCAGCAATACAATTTATAGCATGAGAGAACTTGTGATTGGATTACAACTAGTGAACATCTTTACATATGTAATTATGAATATATTGAAATAATTCATAATAATTGAATTGATGAGTTTGAACATCATCAGTTTTGTAAGACTAACACGTGTTATACTCCTTAGTTTAACCAAACTATTGTTCTTCACTGGCCGGAGAAATTGGAAAGTCGAGAGTTAAACGTGGATACTAGTTATGATAACTAGTTAATTGGAGTGACATATTGTAAGACTTCATATGATTCTCTACATATATGGATATGTCAATTAAGCTTTTACTGTAACTTGAGTGTAAGCTTCCTTCAACTTGAGGTACTTAAATCATCTTGGTTTTGGAGACTTATACTTTGATATCTTATGCAAATATCTCTGTGTAGCTAGGTGTGGATCCGGGATGATTAGGTATAAGTCAAAGTACCTTAAGGTGTTTGGATAACCAACAAAGGATTCACTGCTCCTTAGGAGGAGACGTATACCCTATGACCACTTGTCAGGATTATTACTTAAAGTCTTTTGCCAAAGCATCACATGTTAAGAGTATTGTACTCTTAAACATATGTACAAGTAATTTGAATCTGCAGGATGAGGAAGTATAACTTAGACTAGGTGTGATGTAGTTAGTTTAGTGGGGACTGACACATAGACCATGTCTTGAACTAAGTGGGTATAAGACGAGTGAAAGGAATGAGACACGACTCAGTGTAGCTGCTGAAAGATTCAGAAGTAGTTCTGAAATCAACTTTAATTTTTCAGTCAATTAAGGATTATGATGTATTACTAGTTGTCACTTATAATCATTTCATAATTAATAGTTAATTATGGAGGCCAACATAACTAGGAACCTATAAGGTGACAAGCACTACAAGTTTATCTTAAAGACTTAAAATGAATTTGAGAATTGGATTCTCAATCGATAGATAGATAGATAGATAGATAGATAGATAGATAGATAGAGAGAGAGATTGAGTTTGGTTAGACTAAACAGAAAGGACAAATATGGAAAAATATTGATTGGAGCATAAGCGCAGATGGACTATGACTATTGTAGGAGATATGAACTCATTATAGTTTGATAATAAAGTAAAAGGGGTTTAGTTTAGTTATGAAACAACTTGGTTTAATAATAAACAAAAATGATTTGATTTAATTATGAACCAAGACGGTTTGATTTTGAAGCAAACTTAATCTTAATGGTAATAGATCAGGTTGGCTTTGTTATTGGGTTTGAGAGATGACCCCCTCTATGAGGAGAAGAGAGTAGTAATTTTATTCTTTGAGAAAAAAAAATCTAATTCGATTAGGATTTCTTCTCATCCTCTTCTCCCTCTCCCTCTCTCTAATCGCCGCCCAAGCTCTTGTTGCCCAAGAGTTACCATCGACCATATTCAGCCATCGAATTCTGTGCTGACGATTTCAATGTCGTGCCGGCCACCAAATCATGTCATGGGCGTTCTCTCGGATTGCTTCATCTTCACGTTTGGCTAGTATCGATCGGAGACGAACAACTTGCGGCTTCGTGAAGCTGTCTCAATGACAACTTAATGTGGATACAAGTAGAGGCAAACTCCATTGGGTTTGCTAGTTGATGTCCTTTCCACTTCTTATCATCCATCAGGTATACCTATAGTAAAAGTTATTTAAAAAAATTTATTTTATGATCATGTCTTGCCGTGTTGTATCCTTATATATATGTGGTGTGTGTGATATAATAATTAAGAATTATTATATTTTTATTTCTGTTTCACATATTTAATATTATCCCATTTTTTATTTTATTTATTTTAAAATTTAATTAGTTTTTATAAATTAATTTCATATTTATTTGTGCAGCGTATCGATTGAAGACTAGCCAATATCAAAATAATAATTTCCAGTCATTTTAAATTTTAATTCCTTGTATGATTTAGTTTATCCTAAAAATTAATGCATATAAGATATCCTCCCTTCAATCATGTTTTATCCTCTCTCTCTCTTTTTTTTAATCGTCATTAATATCTTTCATGAATGGTATTAATCTGTATAATTTTTCTTGTGTCTCATAGTCCGAAAGCCGAATCAACGGACGATGGGTAAGTGGCGTTCTTCGGTTGTTGACGTAGATCTTCGACCGCTGGTGCGAACTTCCGGCGAACCTGCAAAGGATTCGGGCCGGGGAAGGGTTCCCGACAGCGACCTTCCGACGCTCAAGTCAGAATTAAGAACAGCAAGAAAGTAGCTCCAAGGATTGATTGCTCTCTCCCGGTGAAGACCAATGGCTTATATATATATAGAGCCACGGGAGCTTGGTGCGCATAATCCAAAGCGTGCACGTGTCATGCCCCATACCGCAGCATGAGCTTGTCAGAAGAGCATGTTTGACTCCATGCCGCTACAGTCTGAGCGTCTCTTCGATGGGACAGCAGAACTTTCTATCGCCCCCTACCGGGTATGGTCTGATCTTCGAACATGCCTATTATCATCAACAGGGGTCACTGAGATGACGTCCACACTGTCCTCTACTCTTTGACTGCCGTTTCCCGGATCGACCACCAAGCCGCTAGGGTAGAACATTCGTCTGACCTGGTGTAAGTGGTCGTCCGTCCGGGAAGGCTCAGGGTCGTCCATCCGCTCGGTTCTCACCGCCTGAGACCTTGGCCGATTGGGCACACGGCTCGGCCTTCACTTTTGCGGTGTCACGGTCGGGCGGGTTATCCTCTCAGCCATATGACCCTCCCATTTCGATTCCCTGGGGTTGGCCCTCCTTTGACTGCCGACCTACACATGTCGTCGGCTTTTCCCTTATGAGTGCCCCCCGGTCTTATCACCGGATCACTCACCTCCCCCTCAAGTCTAGTCGAAGGAGGCGGAGTCCGACTGACTGGACTGCCGACTTGATTGAGTAAGGGCCGCTGTACTAGGCCGCTCGGCCGGGCTACGGAATGCTCATCCGCTCGGCTTACATTCTTTGTCAAGTCCGTTCGGCTCTATTGCCGGGTCAGTGTTAATGCTTGTTGCACGCGCGCTGCGTGCGGTGATAGGCACTCATTAAATGCGCCCTGTGTCTCGTTGACACGTGGCGCTCCCGCTATTGTCAGCGTACGGCGCTGGCCTCACCTCTGATGGGACAGCCACCGTTTGAAATGAGCGGTTGGATGATCGCCTCGCTCTTCACGACCTGAATCGGACGGCTGAGGCCGGTCGAGGCTAACGCTATAAATCTCGCGACCTCTCCTCTCCGCCGCTTTCTTGCTTCATCGATCTCTGACTTCCCGCTGTTCTTTCTGCTCCGACGACCTCGTGTCTCAGCTCCTTGATGACCCCACGGCCCCTTTCAATCATCCCTTTTGCTCGTAAGCCTTCCTTTTCCTCGGTCCCTCCCTCTTCTTCTTTCTGTTAGCTGCCCCCTTCAGTCTGCCACCTTTTCTTTCTTGTTCGAACCCTTCTTTTTGTCCTGAATTCTTTACTGTGTTTCAACCATGACTAGCACTTCACAGCCGACCGGTGGCGCTCCTGGTCTTTGGTACACGACCATGGAGAGCCGGTTTGACAAGGAGGACGCCCTGCGCCTCACTCGAACATATAGCCTGCCGGTCGACCACCACATAGTATTAGCTACCCCTACCGACCGGCCTCATGACCCGCCGCCCGGCACCGTTCTTTTCTTCCGAGACCAATTTTTGGCCGGGCTACGCTTTCCACCCCATAGGTTTTTCTTGCAAGTATGCAACTACTTTCGCATCCCGCTCGGCCAGCCAGTTCCGAATTCCATAAGGCTGCTGAGCGGGGTGGTGATTCTCTTTAAACTGAACGGCATCCCCCTAGACCCCAAAATTTTTCACTACTTCTACTACCCTAAGCAAGCCGAGTGGGGTACTTTTGTTTTCCAATCTAGGATAGGTTTTGTCCTTTTTGATAACATGCCGAGCTCTAACAAACACTGGAAGGAGCATTTTTTCTACATGCATTTCCCTGAGCCACCGGCCTTCCGTATCAAATGGCAGACGACAATGCCAGCACAACTGGAGCTCGGCAAGTTTAGGGGCGATCCGGCCTACCTTCATGCAGCCGACCGGCTGGTCGGCCAGCGCTACTACATCGACAAGTTGCTCCTTCCGGGAGTACTGTATATATTCGGCTTGTCTTCTATTCCCGCCGATCTGCGTTGCAGCATGAGTAAGTTCTCTTATCATCCTCTTTCTTTTGTTCTAACTGATTTATTTTTTGCTTCTGCAGCCGAAGTTATGTGGCGCGCAAAGACTACCGAGCGGCTGAAACTGAGAGCCGCTGAGATCGAGGCGGCCAAGAATAGGGAGGTCGCCGAGCAGAGCTTGGCCTTAGCTGGTCCGGCCAGGGGAGAGGGTGAGGGGACTCAGATTATCCCCGAAGCCTTAGACGCTTCTGCCTCTCTCGGCGAGGTTGCGGACGATATAGAGCCCTCTACTCAAGTCGGGGTAGAGGGCCGCTCGGCTGACGAAGCCCCCTTGGCAACTCGGAAGCGCGGACGGCCAGAGCGAGTCTCCCAGCCGACCCCATCTGACGAACGACGCTCCGAGCGGGGCGATGAAGCTCCAGTGCTATCTGGGACTGTCTCCAAAGAGAGTGCCCCCCACGCCGCTCGGCTCTCCAAGGGCTACCTCTGAGGTGCCGCCCTCCAGTCCTCCCCGAACCCTGCGGCGTCTTAGGCGATTGGGCGGCCGTCCTTCTTCCTCCACCGGTGAGCCGTCCGGTAAAGCCGCTGCGTCCCAGGATGATCCGAGCGGCCCAAGGTTGATAAAAACTATCCTGCGCCTTCCTTCGGAGGAATATTTAGCAGTTTCTGATCGGCCAGTGGTTCCCGAGCAGCAGATCACCCTTACGGGTCCTCTTGCCAAAGCCTGGGAGGATGCTCGGCTCCGAATTGCAATGATGACTCCCGATCAGCTAGGCGACAGCAATTTACAACAGGCGACCGGGGTATGTTCTTTTACTTTGTTGGTTATTTTGGATTGAGTTTCTAACTTGTTCATATCTGTTCGCAGAACTGGGTGGAGCAGATTGCCATCAGCAATCGCCTAGCTGAGCTGGAGGACGAGCTGAAAAAGCTCAAACCCGCGGGAGAAAGCAGACAATCGACGGCCGCTCTGGAGAAGGCTAAAAAGTTGCTGGAAGCCGAACGGGGTAAGTCCTCCGGCTTGTCGAGTGAAGTGGCCCGCCTCGAAGCCTTGGTCAAGCAACGAGACAAGGAGATAAAGACCGCGACCTCCCGGAAGTGCAAAGCCATCGACGACATGGACCTGATGAAGGTGGAGAACCGGGGGCTAGAGCAGGGGGTGAAGGAGTTGGACGCCTCGCTGATCGCCGAACGGGAGGGTCGCTCCGTCGACCAGGCTAGAGCGGAAGGGGCCTTGCAAGATCTTCAAGCCGCCTTTGACGCTTCCAAGGCTACTCTTAAAGAGTATCAAGACGGAGAGCCCGGCCGGTCGGCGGAGGTGCGCAAGGCCTTCGTCCGCTCGGATGAATTTGGCGAAAGGTTCAGCGACAAGCTATCCTTGACTTTAGAAGAGGCGATTAAAGTGGCGGTCGACTATCTGAAGACCAAGGGCCATATACCAGCCGAGCTGTCGATCCCCCCCCCCCCCCGAAGATCTGGCGGTCATGATGGGTTCCATCCCCGATTCTCTGTTTAATTTTAATGATTGTGAATGAGGGGTCTGTGAGGTTTCTTTTAAGTATCTGCAATCTTTTGTATGCCTGCCGTTCGGGGCGAATATTATAAATTTTGTCTATCCTCCGTTCAGCGTAAATGAATTGTCTCCTTTTGTTATTTGTTTGTTTGACCAGCGTCCAATTTTTAATTTTTGCCTTGGTCCTAGTTTCCTCGCATCCCAGTACATTTTATAAAGGAGCCGCTCGGCCATACGACGTCTTCATTCTCGCCTTAACGTCAGGCCCATTCATAGGTCGGCCATTACAACCGAGTAGGACCACACAGACCCGTCCGGCGGCTCTGTAGGCTCCTGTGGCTCGCCTTTTAACGTCGATTTTTGCCGTCGGAGCTCAACGGTCTTCCGCTCGGAGAGTTTATAGACGCCGGTTCATCTCTCGATTTTTAACGTCGGAGCTCGACAGTCTTCCGATCGGAGGGTTTATAGACGCCGATTCGTCTCTCGATTTTTAACGTCGGAGCTCGACGGTCTTCCGATCGGAGGGTTTATAGACGCCGATTCGTCTCTCGATTTTTAACGTCAGAGCTCGACGGTCTTCCGATCGAAGGGTTTATAGATGCTGATTCGTCTCTCGATTTTTAACGTCGGAGCTCGACGGTCTTCCGATCGGAGGGTTAATAGACGTCGATTCGTTTCTCGATTTTTAATGTCGGAGCTCGACGGTCTTCCAATCGGAGGGTTTATAGACGCCGATTCGTCTCTCGATTTTTAACGTCGGAGCTCGACGGCCTTTAAGGCTAACTTTAATACTGCCATTCGGCGAAGCCCTTTGCCATTATAATTTTTGCTTCCTGCATTACAAGTACATGGGCGACCAAAGTATATGTGAAATTACATTAGCGCACCTCTCATCCAGCTTGATACGGTTGGAGATGATTTGCGCTCCATAGTCGATCCAGCTGCCGCCCGCCTTCATCCTCCAAATAATAAGCACCCGAGCGAAGCTTTTCGATGACCTTGAAGGGGCCCGCCCAGGGAGCTTCCAGCTTGCCGACGTCGCCGACTGACTTTACTTTCTTCCAGACAAGGTCGCCAACTTGAAATGTTCTGGGGATTACGCGTTGGTTGTAGTTTTGCTTCATCCGCTGCCGGTATGCCATCAGCCGGACGGATGCTTTGGCTCGCTCCTCGTCCACCAAATCCAGCTCCATGTTTCTCCGTTCGGCGTTATCATCGTCATAATTTTGGATCCGAGCGGACTCGATGCCGACTTCAACAGGAATAACCGCTTCACCGCCATACACCAGATGGAAGGGCGTGACACCAGTTCCTCCCTTCGGGTCTTTCGGATGGCCCACAAGACGCCTGACACTTCATCCACCCAACTTCCTCCCATATGGTCGAGCCGAGCCCTCAAAATGTGAAGAATTTCCCTGTTGGCCACTTCGGCTTGACCATTGCTTTGGGGATATGCCACGGACGTGAAGTGTTGCTCAATGCCATAGCTTTTGCACCAATCTTCGAGCAACTTTCCTGTGAATTGCCGCCCGTTGTCGGAAACAAGTCGACGGGGGATGCTGAACCGACAGATGATGTTCTGCCAAATAAACTTCTTGACCATCTGCTCAGTGATCTTGGCTAGCGGCTCGGCCTCCACCCACTTGGAAAAATAATCAACTGCCACTGGTATAAATTTTCGCTGCCCAGTCGCCATAGGAAATGGACCTATCCATTCCCCATTGGTCGAAAGGACAGGACACAGTGGATGCTTTCATTTCTTCTGCCGGTCGGTGTGAGAAATTATGATACTTCTGGCAAGAAAGGCACGTCGCGACGGTCCGAGCGGCGTCAGCTTGTAGGGTTGGCCAGAAGTATCCGGCCAGCAGTATCTTTTTAGCCAGTGATCGTCCGCCCGGATGTCCTCCGCATGATCCTTGATGTACTTCTTGGAGAATGTACGCCGTGTCTTTCGAACTTACGCATTTCAACAACGGGCAGGAGAAAGCCTTCTTATAGAGTTGATCTCCAATAAGTGTGAACCGACCGGCTCTCCTCCTGAGAAGTTGGGCTTCATTGTGATCAGATGGCGTAGCTCCCGAGCGGAGAAACTCCATGATGGGTGTCCTCCAATCACTTGGAAACGTGAGGCCTTCCATCCGATCGACATGTTCTACCAAAGATACTTGTTCAATTGGATGCTGGATGCTGACCGACACTATCGCACTTGCCAGTTTGGCTAACTCGTCTGCTACCTGGT
Source organism: Zingiber officinale (assembly GCF_018446385.1). NCBI lineage: Eukaryota > Viridiplantae > Streptophyta > Magnoliopsida > Zingiberales > Zingiberaceae > Zingiber > Zingiber officinale. The sequence goes on along the minus strand of NC_055990.1, from coordinate 14,398,812 downwards.
TTTCCGCTCGAGGTATCTTCTGGATAATGACTTCTCTGAAATTGTCTTTTAGCTTTTTAAAGGCTTCAGCGTAGCTTGAGCCGAATGTTGTTAATCTCAAAAGTACCAGAGAGCTACTGAGCGGCCAGCTAAGAATCTGAATGCAGTGTTATCCGTCCGGCTCCCACATGCCGAGCTGCCTGTAGGACGGCTATAAGGGCCTCATATTCTGCTTCATTATTTGTAGCTCGGTAATCCAGCCGAACGGACAAGTGCATTTTTTCTCCTTGGGGGGAGAGTAGCAGTACTCCAACCCCGCTCCCGAGCCGAGTAGACGATCCGTCCACAAATATCTTTCACATGGCCTCGGGCTCAGGCTTTTGTACTTCGGTAATAAAATCTGCCAAGGATTGAGCTTTTATAGCCGAACGGGGTTGATACTGAATGTCAAACTCGCTTAACTCCGTTATCCATTTGATGAGTCGCCCGGACGCTTCTGGATTCAACAGTACTCTTCCCAATGGGCTGTTCGTCCAGACGATAATAGTATGAGCCAAGAAATAGGGACGGAGTCGTCGAGCGGCGAGGACCAGAGCGAAAGCCATCTTCTCGAGCCCAGTGTAGCGAGATTCAGCTGTTAGGATCTTTCGTACGGCTAGAGAGGGGGGTGTGAATAGCCGCCCCAAATCGCTCGTTTCTTCCTACAATTCGTTAGCGCAGCGGAAAAATAAACTAGAAACGAAAGGAAGACTACAAACCTCAAACAAACCGATGTAACGAGGTTCGGAGATTAGGGCTCCTACTCCTCGGCGTGTCCGTAAGGTGGACGACTCCAGTCAATCCGTCGGTGGATGAGTCCCCGGAGAACCGGCTAATACAAACTCCTTATGGGTGGAGAAACCTCGCCACAACACACTCTTGCAACAGCAAGTAAGGAGAGTACAGAAATACAAAGAAAGACAGCAAGAAATACAACAGTAAGAAAACTCTTGCTTGCCTTCTCTTCGACTGGAAGAAGCAGCAGCTCCAAGCGCCTACAACAGCAGGTGACCAGCCAAAAGGAAGCTCACGCAAAGCTTCAACGCTTCAAGAACTCAGCAGAGCTCAGCAGCAGAAAGAAGAGGAAGAAGGAGAGAGACGCACAGCAGATGCCCTTGATCCTTTATACCTGCGAAGAAGAAACAGTGAAGAAACTAGCCGTTGCGTCGCAACGGCTAGGACCCTGATCGGTCTAAGGACCGATCAGCCTAGGCGCATGAGGCTTCTGTTTGTCACGATCGGTCCCGCCGATCGTGTCGCGATCAAGCCACGATCGGTGCGTGGACCGATCAGGAACCTCTGATCGGTCCATAGGCCGATCAGCGCCTCTCACGCCACCGATCGATCGATGCTGGGGACCGATCCCAAATGGATCGGTCGGCAGACCGATCCACGGTTTCTTCTCGAGGTTCCGATCGGTCTCCGGACCGATCAGATTGCACTCGATGAGCCAGCACGACCGATCGGTCACCGGACCGATCGAGGCAAGATCAATCTGGTCGGTCACCGGACCGATCCAACTCCTCAGTTTAGAGTGCCCTCTCTAACCTAGTTCGAGAACGAGCTACCGAGCCCTCTCCGACTCCATATGCCAAGCTTCACTCACTTGGACTTCTCAACACCAGATGTCCGATCACCCTTGATCGATCTGGATTTTCCTTGCCTGCCTTCACTCACCGGGACTTTCCACCGGCTTCACTCACTGGATTTCACCTCGCCTAACATCCAGTTAGGACTTTCTCATTCACCTAGCTTCACTCACTAGGATTTCACTTCATTCACCAGATTTCCATCTACTGGCTTTACTCACTGGGACTTTTCCGCCTGGCTTCACTCACCGGACTTTCCTTGCTGCCTCACTCACCAGGACTTTCTCCAACCGCCTGGCTTCACTCACCGGGACTTTCCATTGGCTTCACTCACGGGACTTTCTCCTGCTGACTTCCTTGGACTTTCCGCGTGCCAAGCTACCGCTTGGTTTTCCCCGTGCCAAGTCTCCGTGCTTGGACTTTTCCCAAGTCTCCATACTTGGACTTTTCGCCAAGCTCCCTGCTTGGACTTTTCCGTTGCCAAGTCTCCATACTTGGACTTTTCAGGTCAACCAGGTCAACCTTGACCTAGGGTTGCACCAATAATCTCCCAACCATCTATTCTTGTCTCACATCAAGAATACAACTCTTCCACGAGTGTCAAACATCAACATGCAACTCAACTAGGTCAATCTTGACCTAAGGTTGCATCAACAATCTTCCCAAGTCAAACATCAAAATACAACTCGAGTCAAGTCAACTCGAGTCGGGTCAACCAGGTCAACCTTGACCTAAGGTTGCACCAACAATCTCCCCCTTTTTGATGTTTGACAAAATCATAATCAAGTTAGGTTAACCCGATAACCTAACTTAGGTTTTCCAACCATCTTCCAATGTCCAATGTTCTTTCCTTGAACATTCTCTGGACATTCTCCCCTTAGGTTAACCCGATAACCTAACTTGGGTTCTCCAATAATTCTCCCCCTTTTTGACACACATCAAAAGAATTCCAATGTTCTTCCTCGAACATTCCTTGACATTCTTCCCTAGCTTAGGTTAAACCGATAACCTAACTTGGGTTCTCCAATAACTCTCAATGAGCACTCTCCTCTTGACACACATCAAAAAAAGGAGAGTATCAAGGTCAAGAGTTTCTTCCTAATGAAAGTCCCATACCTTTCATTGAAACTCTTAATTTCCCCTTGATACTAAACTCAACAATCAACTTAGTGATAATCCCATATCACTAATCCTTAAAAATCTTAAGGAGTAAAACTCCCCAAAGCCAACTCCCCTTGACCATTGCACCAACAATGTCTTTGGGAGTTCCAAACCTTTAGAAATCTACAAAACCCAACTTCCAGCTGAAATTTCAGACCAACATTGAATCGGTCGACCGACCTGATGATCGGTCGATCGAAACCATGGATCGGTCCCGGACCGATCAGGCCTTCACCGGATCGCACCGTGCTCTGGAACCTCTCTTGGATCGGTGCACCGATCCATGCTTCAGGATCGGTCCGCATCGATCAGGACCTGGATCGGTCCCGGACGATCCAGACTGATAGGCGATTTCAAATTTCCTTCCGAAATTCGAAACTCCTAGAAAATTCAGAAAATTCGAAAAATGTGAAATTCTGAGGATACATTCCTCATAACATATACTACCATGGAAAAATAGTTTTCTATGAAAGTAGTTTCCATTTTTCAATCTTGATACAAAGTTCAAAAACTTTGAAAAAGTTCAAGTTTAACTCAACTTTGTATCACAATGTTCAATGATGAATGCTATCACTAGGAAAGCTTCATCAAGGTTTTTCAAATCAATTTTAAAATGCTTTTAAAACCATTTGAATTTAGGACCATAATCTTAGGGCTATATGCACATAACTTGTACACAAGCTTTCCCTATGATCCTCCATATCTTGAATTAGGCTCATCTAGGTACAAGAACTATGCACCTTGATCCTAATTCATGATCCTAATATCTCACACACATCTAAAGTGTATCAAGCACATCCATGTCAATTTTGATGTGAGATATGGGTTTAGGTATCTTAGGCTAAGGTCTCATGCATTTTCTAAACACAAATTTGATCTCAATATCAAAATATGTTTTTCATCCTTAAATCAATTTCATTGATTATTAATGCAAGAGATGATGACATGGCATAAATTAATAACATAAATGAAAACATGTGCCAATGTCATGATGTCATGGCATAAAGTTTGAAACTAAACTAACACATGACATATAGATAACCTAAGCATTATCATGACATTTCAAATGATAATAAAATAAATATGATGTCATGGCATGGCATATGGCAACCAATCATGGCAAGTTAGCACAAATAAAATACCTAAATTCCCTATCTAAGTATCCTTAATCACTTAGCTAACTTAAGTCCTAATCCTAGATTGCCCAAAGTGCTCCAAGAAAATGTCAAAACACAAATTGGCATTTCTTGATCTCTTGTTTGATTTATACCATTTAAAATTCTACAAGAGTAGCACTTCTAATTTAGGGCCCGGATTGCCTTGATTACCTAAGAGAATATCAAAATCCCAATTTGATATTTCTCTAGGTTTTTCCAAATTGTGTCAATTTAAAGTAAGATTAATATATTCTCACTTTGGCACACTTTACTCTTCCAAGGAGTGAATGATAAAGATTATTCCATTTCATTTTCAAAGGTTCCCAAAAACCTTGAAAATGCTCCTTGAGTGTCAATTTCCTCAAAGTTGGGTTAACTACCCTTCTTATTGGAGTTGACACTCTCTAACCCATCTATGGGGTAGAGAAAATGCTCCTAGGAACCCAATACCTACTTGAGCTCATTGGGTTCACTAAAAATTCACTAGGGATAACTTCCCTAGCAACCCTCCTAATGACCCTCTTAGGCTTTGAAGCCTTGGTCATTTGGGTCTCATCAAGGTCAACTATAGGGGTGACTCCCCTTGTAACCTTGGTAATGGTCTTCCTAGCCCTAGGTTTTGTTCCATAATCGAATGGAACATTATGATAGGTGGGCTTGACCATTTGGGACTTAGGTTTGTGACCCAAACCTTTCTTGTCCTTGGACTTGGGTTTTTGACCCCTAGACCCTAGAGTCAAATCCTTAAGAGCCTTTTCTAGAGAGTCAAGTCTTGACCTCAAGACTTGATTTTCTTTCTCTAATACCTCAAGTTTTGGTTTGTCATTCTTTCTTGAGGTGTTCCTAGGCATGTGTCTAGTTGATTTAGGGTTTCTACCTAGGTTTTCCTTAACCTTAGAAGTGTTAAACCTAGGGTTAGCATTCCTAGTAGTATCCCTATCTAGGTTGACATGTTTAGCACCTAAGCACATGTGTTGATTTCTAGTGTTAACATGCTCATCATTATTGACTAATGCAATAAAATTACTAGCATGTATCCTACTAGAATTGCACGAATGAGCCTTAAAAGATACCTTAGGGTTTGCCTTAGCTCCCCTATCGATGTGCGATCTCTTGTCCTTGCGAGGTTTCCTCCCCTTCGGACATTGGCTCCTATAGTGTCCCCGTTGCTTGCATTGAAAGCACACCACGTGCTTCTTGCCTTTGCGTGTTGGGACTCCGGCTTCCTTGACCTTTGGTGCCGGTGGAGTCTTCCTAACTCTCTTTGGACATTTGCTCTTGTAATGTCCACACTCCCTACACTCAAAGCATATTATATGTAACTTATTTGAAATTGAAATGCTTGAGTTACCTAGGTTTGGGCATGGGTGTGAGCTCTCTTCCTCATCCCTTCCGGAGGTAGATGCCTCTTCTTCTTGCTCCGAACTTGAACAAGAGGAACTCTCCTCCTCTTCTTCCTTGGATGTTGAGTAGCCCTCAACTCCCAATTCGCTCCCTCCATGATGTGAGCTACTTGGCTCACTTAGCTCCTCTTCATGGCTTGAACTTGAGCTATCCTCATGGAACTTTGCCAAGTTGTTCCACAACTCCTTGGCATTGTTGTATTTACCTATCTTACACAAAACACTAGTAGGTAATGAAAATTCAATTGTTTTAGTTACCTCATTGTTGATCGTGAATTGGTGGACTTGTTCCTTCGTCCACTTGTTCTTCTCTAGAGGCTCTCCTTCTTTATCCATTGGAGGAGTAAACCCTTCTTGTACACAAAACCAGTTCCACATATTAGTCCTAAGAAAATACATCATCCTTACCTTCCAATATGCGAAGTTGTCGTTGTAGAAGGGTGGAATGGTGATGTCTTCTCCGAATTGATCCATCTCTAGCTTGTGCTCCCACGGGTGTGAATCCGATGAAGAGCGGCCTCGCTCTGATACCACTTGTTAGGATCTTTCATACTCGGCTAGAGAGGGGGGTGTGAATAGCCGCCCCAAATCGCTCGTTTCTTCCTACAATTCGTTAGCGCAGCGGAAAAATAAACTAGAAACGAAAGGAAGACTACAAACCTCAAACAAACCGATGTAACGAGGTTCGGAGATTAGGGCTCCTACTCCTCGGCGTGTCCGTAAGGTGGACGACTCCAGTCAATCCGTCGGTGGATGAGTCCCCGGAGAACCGGCTAATACAAACTCCTTATGGGTGGAGAAACCTCGCCACAAACACAGGAGAGTACAGAAATACAAAGAAAAACAGCAAGAAATACAACAGTAAGAAAACTCTTGCTTGCCTTCTCTTCGACTGGAAGAAGCAGCAGCTCCAAGCGCCTACAACAGCAGGTGACCAGCCAAAAGGAAGCTCACGCAAAGCTTCAACGCTTCAAGAACTCAGCAGAGCTCAGCAGCAGAAAGAAGAGGAAGTAGGAGAGAGACGCACAGCAGATGCCCTTGATCCTTTATACCTGCGAAGAAGAAACAGTGAAGAAACTAGCCGTTGCGTCGCAACGGCTAGGACCCTGATCGGTCTAAGGACCGATCAGCCTAGGCGCATGAGGCTTCTGTTTGTCACCTGATCGGTCCCCAGACCGATCAGGTGTCGCGATCAGCCCTGATCGGTCTGTGGACCGATCAGGGAACCTCCTAGGCCGATCAGAAGCCTCTCACGCCATCAGGATATTCCTGATCGGTCCAGAGGGCTGTGGATCGGTCGGCGGACCGATCCACCGCGTTTTCTTCTGCGATTTCTCGGTCGATTTCTGATTCACTGATCGAATCTTCCGCGGTGACGATTGGGCAAACGCAGTATCACTGGATCGGTCACCAGACCGATCCAACTCCTCGGTTTAGAGTGCCCTCTCTAACCTAGTTCGGAGAACGAGCTACCGAGCCCTCTCCGACTCCATATGCCAAGCTTCACTCACTTGGACTTCTCAACACCAGATGTCCGATCACCCTTGATCGATCTGGATTTTCCCTTGCCCGGCTTCACTCACCAGGACTTTCCACCTGGCTTCACTCACCAGGATTTCACACTGCCTAACATCCCAGTTAGGACTTTCTCATTCACCTAGCTTCACTCACTAGGATTTTCACCTGGCTTCACTCACCAGGATTTCCAATCTGCCTGGCTTTACTCACCAGGACTTTTCCGTCTGCCTGGCTTCACTCACCAGGACTTTCCCTTGCCTGGCTTCACTCACCAGGACTTTCTCCAACTGCCTGGCTTCACTCACCAGGACTTTCCGACTGCCTGGCTTCACTCACCAGGACTTTCTCCCGTGCCAGACTCCCTGTTTGGACTTTCCGCGTGCCAAGCTACCTGCTTGGACTTTTCCCCGTGCCAAGTCTCCGTACTTGGACTTTTCCAGTGCCAAGTCTCCATACTTGGACTTTTCGCGTGCCAAGCTCCCTGCTTGGACTTTTCCGTTTGCCAAGTCTCCATACTTGGACTTTTCAGGTCAACCAGGTCAACCTTGACCTAGGGTTGCACCAATAATCTCCCAACCATCTATTCTTGTCTCACATCAAGAATACAACTCTTCCACGAGTGTCAAACATCAACATGCAACTCAACTAGGTCAATCTTGACCTAAGGTTGCATCAACAATCTTCCCAAGTCAAACATCAAAATACAACTCGAGTCAAGTCAACTCGAGTCGGGTCAACCAGGTCAACCTTGACCTAAGGTTGCACCAACATCAGCATCCTTTAAAATATGACTCAGAAAATATACAGGTTCTTCTCCACTCACCCTCACTAGTGCCGAGCCAACTGCTTGCTCAGTTAAAGATAAATAAATACAAAGTGGTTCACCCACAGCGGGCTTGGCAAGCACAGGCAGAGAGTTCAAATATGCCTTCAGATCTTCGAACGCCCTATCACATTCTTCGTCCCAGTGAAACTTCGCGGCTTTGCGCAAGATTTTGAAAAATGGGAGACTCCGGTCGGTGGTTTTTGAGATGAATCTAGACAGTGCTGTTATCCGACCAGACAAGCGCTGCACTTCCCTTAGATTTCTTGGAGGCGGCATATCTTGTAGAGCTTTCACCTTGCTGGGATTTGCTTCTATACCACGCTCGGTCATAATGTAACCCAAGAAACGCCCGCCTTTTGCTCCGAACATGCATTTTTGAGGGTTTAGTTTAACCCCATACTTCCTCAGCGTTTGGAACGTCTCCTCCATATCTTTGAATAGATCGGCCACTCGGACGGACTTGATAAGAATGTCGTCCACATATACTTCCAGATTCCGCTCGATCTGCTCCTTGAATACTTTGTTCATCAAGCGCTGATAAGTTGCGCCTGCGTTCTTCAGTCCGAACGGCATCACATTATAGCAGTAGGTGCCGTCGGCTGTAACGAAGCTAACTTTTTCTTGATCTTCCCGAGCGAGCGGCACTTGATGATAGCCCTGATAAGCATCTAGCATGCAGATCAACTCACAACCGGCAGTGGAGTCCACCAACTGATCGATCCGGGGCAAAGGATAAAAATCTTTTGGACATTCCTTGTTAAGATCCTGGAAATCGATACAGACTCTCCACTTGTTGCCTGGTTTAGAGACTAATACCACGTTTGCCAGCCAGCTCGGGAATTGGACCTCGCGTATATGGCCGGCTTCCAGGAGTTTCTCCACCTCCGCTCGGATGATGGCATTCTGCTCGGCGCTGAAATCCCTCTTTCTATGCTTCACCGGCCGAGCGTCCGGTCGGACATGGAGCTCGTGCTGTGCTATACTCGGCGAAATTTCGGGCAGCTCATGTGTTGACCAGACGAAGACATCACAGTTCCTCTGGAGGCATTGGATCACTTCCTTTTTCTGGCTCGCCTCCAGATCGGCCGCAATGAACGTGGTGGCCTCCGATTGGGTCGGGTGAATCTGCACTTCCTCTTTTTCTTCATAAATCAAAGAGGGAGGTTTCTCAGTTATAGCGTTTACCTCGATACGGGGCGTCTTCCGAGCAGAGTTGGCTTCTGACCGGACCATCTCAACGTAGCATCGCCGAGCTGCTAGTTGATCTCCTCGTACTTCTCCCACCTTGTCCTCGACGGGGAACTTGATCTTCTGGTGGAAGGTGGATACGGCCGCTCGGAATTCACTGAGAGCCGGTTGCCCCAATATGACGTTGTATGCCGACGGAGAGTCCACTACGACGAAGTTCGCAGTCCGCGTCCTTCTGAGTGGCTCCTCTCCCAGCGAGATGGTAAGTCGGATCTGTCCGACCGACAGAACTTCATTGCCCGTGAACCCGTAGAGGAGGGTCGTCATGGGCAGCAGCTTGGGCCGCTCAATTTGTAGTTGGTCAAAGGCCTTTTTGAATATAACATTGACCGAGCTCCCTGTGTCAATAAAAACGCGGTGAATGGTATAATTGGCTATTACCGCTTTGATGAGGAGAGCGTCATCATGTGGCACTTCGACTCCTTCTAAGTCCCTGGGCCCGAAGCTGATCTCGGGTCCGCTCGCCCTCTCCTGGCTGCAGCCGACTGCATGGATCTGGAGCTGCCGGACACTCGCCTTTCTTGCTCGGTTGGAGTCTCCTCCGGTTGCCCACCAGCTATGATGTTGATCTCACCTCAGGAAGTGTTGTTTCTGTTTTCTTCTTCCCGAGCGGACGGTTTGGGCCGCTCCCTGGACATCCGAGGATTATTTTCACGCCTCGGAGTGTGGTGCCTTTCCGGAGTTTGTCTCTACCGCCAGTCGGGTATCGTCCGATCAGCTTCCCGAGGTCTTTGTCTCCTGTCGGATGATGGTGATCGTCGGCCGCCACTCCGAGGAACGGGATGAGCGATCAAGGAGAGACTTCGACAATCTCTGGTGTTGTGCATGTCCGTTCGGTGAAAGGAACAGAACATGGGAGTCCAATTTTTCTTCGGCTTGGGCCGCTCGGCTGCTACCTCTTGTACCTGGGACCTAGCATGGGGGGAGCGGATTGCTTCAGCTCTTGGTCCTCTGGGCGGTTGATGAGCAGGGTGTGGCTTCCGCTCGGCCTGGGGAGCCCGTTCGATGGGTGTTTCCTTTCTTCGGGCCGCTTGGGCTTCTTCCACGTTGATGTACTTGTTGGTCCGGTGCAACATATGATCGTAGTCTCGAGGCGGCTTCCGAATGAGCGAGCGGAAGAAATCCCCGTCCACGAGGCCTTGTATGAACACGTTCATCATTGTCTCTGAGGTGGTCGTGGGAATGTCCATGGCCACCTGGTTGAAGCGTTGGATATAAGCCCTGAGCGGCTCCCTAGGCTCTTGTTTGATGGCGAAGAGGCTCATGCTAGTCTTCTGGTAGCGCCGACTACTTGCAAAATGGTGGAGAAAGGTCGTACGGAAGTCTTTGAAGCTTGTAATGGATCCGTCCGGCAGCCTCCGAAACCACCGTTGAGCCGATCCGGAGAGGGTGGTCAGAAAAACTCGACACTTCACCCCATCTGTATACTGGTGAAGGGTAGCCGTGTTGTCAAATTTACTCAAGTGATCGTCCGGGTCGGTGGTTCCATTGTATTCACTGATCGCCGGGGGCATATAGTGCTTTGGCAGAGGGTCCCCCAAGATGGCCTCTGAAAATTGTCGATTGACCTGCTCGAGCGAGGAGTCCGTTCGGGGGCCTTTGCCTTTTCTATTATCTCGCCGTGGTACTTCATCTGATGAAGAGCCTTTGTCACGATTAGCTGTTGCGGCCTCAGGAGGAGTGCGGAAGAGGGCTCGATGGAATGGAACCGTAGCTTGTGGTGCTTCTGCTCGGCCACCTGATGCTGATGTAGCTTGCTGCTCCATTCGATCGGCTTGCGACTTTTGTTTTTGTTCCACCAGCTTGGCGGCTCTTATCTCGATCAGAGCGTCGAGCTCTTCTGTGGAGAGCATCACCGAATGTTGTCGTCCAGCTTCGTCCATCGCTTCCGCCCGGATACAGGAACATTCTCACAGACGACGCCAAATTGATGCTGTCCGAAAGCCGAATCAACGAACGCTAGGTAAGTGGCGTTCTCCGGTTGTTGACGTAGATCTTCGACCGCTGGTGCGAACTTCCGGCGAACCTGCAAAGGAGTCGGGCCGGGGAAGGGTTCCCGACAGCGACCTTCCGACGCTCAAGTCAGAAGAAAGAACAGCAAGAAAGTAGCTCCAAGGATTGATTGCTCTCTCCCAGTGAAGACCAATGGCTTATATATATATAGAGCCACGGGAGCTTGGTGCGCATAATCCGAAGCGTGCACGTGTCATGCCCCATACCGCAGCATGGGCTTGTCAGAAGAGCATGTTTGACTCCATGCCGCTACAGTCTGAGCGTCTCTTCGATGGGACAGCAGAACTTTCTATCGCCCCCTACCGGGTATGGTCTGATCTTCGAACATGCCTATTGTCATCAACAGGGGTCACTGAGATGACGTCCACACTGTCCTCTACTCTTTGACTGTCGTTTCCCGGATCGACCACCAAGCCGCTAGGCTAGAACATTCGTCTGACCTGGCGTAAGTGGTCGTCCGTCTGGGAAGGCTCAGGGTCGTCCATCCGCTCGGTTCTCACCGCCTGAGACCTTGGCCGATCGAGCACACGGCTCAGCCTTCACTTTCGCCGTGTCACGGCCGGGCGGGTTATCCTCTCGGCCATATGACCCTCCCATTTCGATTCCCTGGGGTTGGCCCTCCTTTGACTGCCAACCTACACATATCGTCGGCTTTTCCCTTATGAGGGTCCCTCAGTCTTACCACCGGATCATCTTTCATGAATGGTATTAATCTGTATAATTTTTCTTGTGTCTCTCTTTTAATTTTTTATAATTTTAAATTAATATTTATTTGAATGGTATTTATCTGTATAAATTTCATAATTAATTAAATAACTTAAGAGAAATTTTCAAACAATTTAATCTTTCATTGATATATTTTAAGATAAGATATTTTCTTTCTAGCATATCACCATAGAATATGCTATGTTTATCATATTGATTAATTAAACCCACAACCCTTCCATACATCCCATCATTGGCAACAACTTCATCCTCCGTCCCTCCGTCCTCTTCTTGTTCATCCGTGATTAATAATAAACTTGCCCCCAGGGGCTGGATCAGATGGTAAAGTATTGGTCTGTTTGCCGAGCGTGCGACGGTTGGAGAGTCACCAACTGCAGCGAGGGATAATATCTCCATCAGTTGGTTTAAAGCCTCGAACGCCAACACTTTGCCATCCCAGCATTCACCCTGATTTACCTTCCTCCTACATCACCGGGGGGTCGGCGTAGGGGGCCGCTAGGGCGGCGGATCCGCCCTTTTGCCGAGAGTGATTAATAATAAACTTGCCACTGTGATTAATAATAAACTTATCTCAATTCTTCCCTATTGCAATTCCATTCCATATATTCTAACTAATCCCCTGTCACCCTACTCCCATTCGTTGTCTTCTTCTATTACTTACTTTTCAATGTCCGAAGAACTTGGCTTCAAACCTTCATTGGCAGGACAAGTGCAACGACCAGAGTTGACAAGCGAAAATGTTGCCAATGGGGACGATGAGATTCTGAAACACACCCGAAACATGCAAGTGGCCATATTGATCCTGATGCACAAACACGAAGGGTTACTCAACCAACTTATCAAAAATCAGCAGCCACCACCTAAACCATCAAAAGCTCAAATAAAGGGTAAGATTTCACTATTTAATTAGGTAACTTATCCGTCTCAAATTTAAATCTAGCAAATATTATATTCATAGAGAAAAAAGCCCAATCTAAAAGCGTCTATGAGCATACAAATTGTTTCTATTTATTTTCTAGTTTTTAAAATATATCATTGTTAATTATTTGTAATTAAGATTAGTTTTTTTCAAAGATAATTAAAACCTATTTAGCAAATTATATATTGTTAAGATTTTGTTTTCTTATTTGGTTATTAATAGCAGTTAAAGAATTATATTACATTAATATTACTTTTATTATTTAATTCTTACACTGCAGGTTCATGCATCCATGTAATACAATGTATTATGGATATGTTGCTCTTCTCGACAATCATTGTCATCTGCATAACTGGAGTGTTTGCCAAGGAAAATTATTGGACAAATTACGGGCCTATTGTGTTAGCATTATTTATCCTCGTAGGCTTATCAGAATATGTGTCTGTAAGTTAATACAACAACAACAACAACCAAGCCTTTTCCCACTAAGTGGGGTCGGCTGTATGAATCCTTTTACGCCATTGAGCTCTATCTCCTATTATATCATCATCTATATTTAAATAAATTTTATCTTGTTTTATTGTTGCTAACCAAGTCTTTTTTGGTCTTCCTCTTCCTCGTTTTATATGCATGTTTATCATAGTTTCACATCGCCTAACTGGAGCATTTATTGGTCGTCTAAGTACATGTCCGTACCATCTTAAACGTGTCTCTCTGAGTTTTTCCTCAATAGATGCAACTCCTACTTTCTCTCTAATGCTCTCATTTCTTATTTTGTCCATCCTCGTATGTCCACACATCCACCTTAACATCCTCATCTCTGCAACTCTCATCTTCTGCTCATGTGCTCGAGTCATAGCCCAACATTCAGCTCCATATAACATAGCAGGTCTAACTGCTGTTTTATAGAACTTACCTTTAAGTTTAAGAGGTACTTTACGGTCACATAAAACACTCGACGCTCCCCTCCATTTCACCCATCCTGCTTGTATTCTATGTAAGACATCTCTCTCAATCCCTCCATCATTTTGTAAAAATGATCCTAAATATTTAAATTTCTCGGTTCCAGGCAACTCGTCTTCTCCTATCTTAACAATTGTTTCATTACTTCTAATATTGCTAAACTTAAATTCCATATATTCCGTCTTTAATCTACTAAGCTTAAAACCTTTCCCTTCTAGTGTTTCCCTCCAAGATTCTAGCTTAGCATTTACTCCTTCACGTGTCTCATCTACCAAAATAATATCATCTGCAAACAACATGCACCACGGTACTGTGTCTTGAATGTGTGCAGTGAGTTCATCCATAATTAATGTAAAAAGATAGGGACTTAGAGCTGATCCTTGATGTAACCCTATCTTTATTGGAAATGCTTCAGTTACTCCGCCTGAAGTCTTTACTCTGGTCGTTACATCCTCATACATATCCTTAATTAGTTCAATATATGTTACGCTAACACCTCTCTTTTCTAAAATTCTCCATATAATTTCTCTTGGGACTCTATCATATGCCTTTTCTAAGTCAATGAATACCATGTGTAGATCTTGTTTTTGCTCTCGATATTTTTCAATTAATTGTCTAAGAAGATGTATAGCTTCTATTGTCGACCTTCCAGGCATGAACCCAAATTGATTTTCTGTCACTGTGGTCTCCTTCCTTAATCTTTTTTCTATTACTTTTTCCCAAAGTTTCATAGTATGACTCATTAGTTTAATACCCCTATAGTTTGCACAATTTTGTACGTCTCCCTTATTCTTATATAAGGGAACTAGAGTACTTATCCTCCATTGATCAGGCATTTTTTTCGTTTTCAATATCATGTTAAATAATTTTGTAAGCCATTCAATACCTTGTTTCCCTAAGCACTTCCATACCTCTATCGGAATATCATCTGGTCCAACGGCTTTTCCATTGTGCATCTCATTTAAAACTTGTTTTACTTCTGAAGTTTGAATTCTACGATAAAAATTAAAATTTCGATGCTCATTTGACCTAATTAAATTACCTAAGTTAAGTTGGTCTCCTAAACCTTCATTAAAAAGTTGATGAAAATACCTCTTCCACCGCTCTTTTATTTCTCCATCGCTTACTAATACCCTATTACATTCATCTTTAATACATTTTATTTGGCTAAGATCTCTTGTTTTTCTTTCTCTCACTTTAGCTATTCTATAAATATCTTTTTCCCCTTCTTTTGTATCCAATTTTTGATATAACCGTTCAAAAGTTTCATTTTTTGCTTCACTCACTACTTTCTTAGCTTCTTTCTTGGCTATTGTATATTTTTTTAAATTTTCCTCGTTCTTACAAATATATAATTCCTTATAAGCTATTCGTTTTTCCCTCACTTTCTCTTGTACTTTCTCATTCCACCACCAAGATTCTTTACTTAGCGGTGCATGCCCCTTTGACTCACCGAGGACACTCTTAGCTACTATTTTCAACTTTGATACCATCTTATCCCATGTTGTATTAGAGTCATCGTATATTTCACCTAATGCTTGTACTTCTACCTTCTCTTTAAATATATGTTGCTTCCCATCCTTTAACTTCCACCACTTAATTCTAGGAATTGTATATATTTTCTTTCTATTGATACTATGTTTGAGGCGTATATCCAACACTACTACCCTATGTTGGGTAGTTAAGCTTTCTCCAGGGATGACTTTGCAATCTTTACAAATCTTTCTATCCTTCTTCCTAACCATAAGAAAGTCAATTTGCGATTTATTATTCCCACTTTTGAATGTGACTAAGTGTTCTTCTCTTTTCTTAAAAAATGTATTAGCTAATATAAGGTCATATGCTATCGCAAAATCTAATATAGTTTTCCCTTCCTCATTCCTCGTTCCAAACCCATAACTCCCATGTACTCTCTCATATTCCTCATTTTTCACTCCGACATGCCCATTTAGATCACCTCCTATTAAAATCATTTCATTTGGTGGAATATTTTGTAATATTTCATCTAAGTCCTCCCAAAACCTTGATTTGGTAGCTTCATCTAATCCTACTTGTGGTGCATATACGCTAATTATGTTCATAGTTTCTTTCGCCACTATTATCTTAAGGGTTATAATTCTATCCCCTTTTCTAACTACTCCTACAACTTCATCCTTTAACAAACTATCTACAATAATACCCACTCCATTTCTTGCTTTACTCTTTCCAGTGTACCATAACTTAAAACCCGAGTTCTCTATCATCTTTGCCTTCTCACCTGTCTATTTTGTCTCTTGTACACATAAAATATTAATTTTTTTCCTAATCATCATATCTACTACCTCTATTGATTTACCGGTGAGAGTTCCTATATTCCATGTTCCAAATCTTAGATTATTAGTTTTCCTATCATATTTGTTCTTATCTAACCTATGGTGTGAGAACTCTTGCCTATTTAACACTACACCCAAGTTCTCATGGAGATGTAGCGGTCCTTGCTGAGACGTTACAGTCGGACCCTGTAACGCGAACTCTTGCATATTTATCACTACACGACGTTACAGTCGGACCCTGCAACGCGTTCCTTCCGGGGAACAACCTAGCATTAGCACAATAGTTTAATGGATTCATTCATGAAATTTTGCCATAGTTTGACGCTGGCTGGCAACCTAACGCAACCCTCCTCCTTTATCCGGGCTTGGGACCGGCCATGACTGGTCATCATGGGCGGAGTTGTGTCTGTAAGTTAATGATTTTTTAAAATTTACCACTTAATTATTTTTGAATTGACCATAGTTATAAAATTTTGAATAGGTGACTGATTGGAAACAAGTGGCTGTCGGTTGCTCCAAGTTTTGTGACAATCAGTGAAACTCCTATGGGAACTATATATATTTTAAATCCTTGTTTAATTGTAAATATAATTAGCAAAATCTGATTAAATCACTGTTCATCTTTGCATCCTACTACTATTTCAGTCTTAATATTCTAAAAGACACCGTCAGTAGCTAAGGGTGTTATTGATTTTGTTTCCTATTGTTTACTCCACAAAAACATATTTTTTAACATCGGATTGTTTTTATTATATTTTTTAACTGTCTCATGCTCGCCTTGGTATATGTTATTACGTCACTTTATCAATTTATTTATTTATTTTTGAGTGTTCATCCAAAAAATTGCATGCCTTGAAATATTTAAATCACTGTTGATACCTTTTGAAATTGAGTTGTTTGTCATTCATTACATCTGCCAAATTTAAGTTTATTTTGTTTAAATCATATGACTTACCATTTTAACTCTATTCCACTTGTATGGAGAGGGTTTGGCCTACATTGTAGGAATAGACACATTTGATTTATCAATTTCATAGATACAATTTAAACTAAATTATTTTCCCAATTTAGAAAAATCAACCCGAAATCAAACAAAAAGAAATGTTTTGGATTGAAATTGAACTAAAATATTTGATTTACTCTGGTGTAAATCAAAATTATAATTAAAAAGAACAAAAAAAATGTATATACTAAGTACTAAACATACTGAATGATATATTATTAAATTATTTACTGCTTATAATTATAGCATCAATTAATTATACATCCTAGATAATTAAAAAAATAAATAAAGACTATAATCAAATACATTCTAATTATTATTGGGGGATAAAATAAATATTCAATTAATTTTGATTTTTCCCATTTATGCATGATTTATTTCAAATCGCTTATTTTTCACTTTAATGGTATTGTTCTTTTTCTATAGTTCCATCTCATTTTAGTTTCCTTAGTATCTGAATATTGACATTTTGTGAGTCTTTTAATCATTGGGGTTGTGCGTAGTTATTACCTCGTGAATATATATTAATTTGTAATTTTTCACATTTTCTATATTCTTATCAGATACTTACGGCTCAGTATGCTATACTGAAAACTTACTGTAAAAAATTATTTATGATTTTCTTATTGGTTTTTAATTACAGGAAATAAAGGGCAATAATAAAATTCCTTGAAGACTAATAAGAATCATGAACCAAGAAAAAAAATGGGAGCATTTTTAGTTGCAATTTTATTCTTAATAAAATTTTGTAAGAGTCGGTTATCAATTTTTGTGGGAACCAATCATGGATTGAATTAAAAAAATTGTCTATATTTCTTATGTTTTAAAATATTTTTAGTTGTGTAATTTTGGAGTGATCAGAGTAGGTAAGGATTAAGTTTTGATATTTCATATCACTTTTTGTTGTGGCTGAAGAATTTATTGCCGATATCTTTCTTCAGTGATCGGACCTATACAAATGGTAAAAAGTGATTCGCTCGTCCTTAGTGCCCCCATCAATTCGTCTCTAGATCAATACGGAGGAGGTAAATCATGGGTGACTACTAGCTATTAGTGCAAATGGTCAAGTCATGAGGGAGGTTATGCTCGATCACGCCGAGTTTCGATCCTAAGATCTCATATGATAACATCTCATGTCTTAATCATCGCACCGTCCCGAAAGAACATGATCGGACCTATACAAGTAACACGCATTAGAGGGCTCATTGAAAATTATCTTGATGAAACTCCTCCGATACCTAAACGAGATGTGTATCATAGAAAAGATAAAATAGTAGTAGAAGAATGAAATTATGATTTAATATCATTCTTAATTATTCTATTTATTGGCAATATGTGAAGTACTTGGGTTGGGTCTGCTCCATATTTGCTGAATCTACTCGACTCAAAGGAAATCTTATTTATTTTCTAAACCAATCAATGATTTTTGCATGCGTTACAGTGTTAAAAATGAAATAAGACATATTAACTACTTTTGCAAAACAGTAATATTTAATGGATAAAACACTTTGCTGATTTTTTTAAACGTACATAAATTATTCTACCAAAAAAAAAACATCGATTTTTTACTCAAAGAAGTCACCACGTTTCCTTATTTACTAAAATAAACACTCTAGTTTTAATACTATTAAAAAAATATAAAAAATAATATTATTCCCTTTATATCCCTTCTGCCAACCTTCAAAATCCCCTTTCTTCAGACGTGATTTTCTAATACATCTGAGACACATTTGTTTTGTTTTAAATTTAAAATTAATAAAATGATTTGGATACATGTGAGACTCATTCCTCTCTTTCTTACCTCGTGGAAATCCATGGTCATTGTCCTCCACCGAAACCTTGGCTTCGTGTGTCCCGGCATCCAGGGCTTCTGACGGAATTCATATAGTATGTCCCTCCACTACAACAAAAACCCTCATAGACATCGGTTTTCCACCGGTGTCTATTTCATTTTCGACCGATGTCTATGAAGCCGATGTAAAAGATCTGCCATTTTAGACATCGGGTTTAAACCGATGTAGTATCACTTAACGACACCGGTCTTCGAATCGGTTATTAACCGGTGTAGTATCACTTAACGACACCGTTTCATCAACGGTGTAAAACCGATGTAATATTGTATGTTAATAAGACCAGTTTTGACAGTGGTAAATGACCGATGTAATATTAGTTAATAACACCGATTTTACAGCGGTGGAAAACCGATGTAATATGGATATTTTTTTACAGCACAAATTTGATTTCCAAAAAACCGACAGTAATAAAAAATATACACAAATTACACAAATATTCTTCATTCAACAATATCCATAAAATACACAAATATTCACAAATTATATAAATAATCTTCTTACAACAGTATCCATAAAATACCCAAACATTCTTTTTACATCAAAAACTAGCTAATAGATATCAAAATCAAGGTAGAACATTCTTTTAACAACACATCAAGATAGAACCGCACTTCAAATGTAATCTAGCATGCATTCAGCCCACTCGAACCGCACTTCATCAATTTCAACTCTGGAGTACTTCAGATTTGTAAACTGTAAAAACACATAAATAATATATTAGTAAAGATGCAATTTTGAAAGCTGGAAATGGTAAAGATACTTGCAACAAAGATAATCTACAATACTTTATACAAAGTTAATTCATGATCAGGACCCAATAATCCACCATATGTCAAATAACTAAAACAAATGTGTACATGTATCAAATAAAATAGAATACTGAGTTTTTAAAGGCTACTGTGGAAGACTATTGTTCATAATGCTTAATTCATTGAAGGATAATTGCGCACATCCGCATACACACCGATACACATATACATATGCAATTTAGCACAAAAAAATATTATTATAAAATCTAAAACTTTCATATATGACACTTAGTATATACTACTTAGAAGCATAGACATAATACAACTGTGCCCTTGTAAAATCTCATAAGCAAGAATGCAACTGTGCCCTTTGTATACACATGGCTAATAGACATAATACAATAAGGAGCAAAAGCTATAAAAATCATTGTAACAAAAGCATAACATCCGGTTTGTATAAAAAGAATCATAGCAAGCACCAGGGGAAAAGCATAGAAATTATCAAAATCACCAGGGGAAAAGCATCCGGTTGTTCACAAAAAATTCATTATAACATAGAAACACATCAAGCACCAGGAAAAGCATAGCAGCAGCAAGATCTCAAAAGATAAGAGACGTTCATAATCAATCAAAATCAATGAGTTTGTATGAATTATGATACTGAAACAGTGTTGGAAAATGCAACAAATTATCTTTAGGCCTTATATGCAAAATGGAATATATTGTATTATTACCATTGCTGGAAGTGAATCTTTATGGTCAACTCCAAAATTTTCAATTATATCTTTCATATATCGCATGATATAAAAACCACATTGCTCCACATCCGGTTGTTGAGGAGCCTATGTTAGAAAAGAAATATTGGAATAACTCCTTCAAGGATAGTGAAACAGTTGCTAATCAAAAGGACATACCTTGACAACTATCCATGTTGGTTGTTTTTTCCCTTTCCTTCCAGCCTCCGCATTATACATTTTCAAGGCCCTTCGTGCATATAACCCGTGGGAATTGTATTGCCACATCAAAATACATACATGTTTCAACAAAGGTAAGAAAAGAAGCCAAAAAAACTTATGAAAGACACTGGGTCAGATCCAAGAGGTCATTCCATCAATTATTAAAGTCCAAGCCATCATGTCCTTCAGGAATTCCCAACAAGTACATGTGTATATTATCAATTCATACAAAAAACACATAAAAATAAAACATGTTCTGTACACTTTCAACAGAATATTTTGCATTGTTCACTTTGAAAATTACCACACTATATCTATAGTTTAATTCAGTGTTCAAAAGAACAACTTTAATGAATGATTTTAATTATTTGGTTCAAATTGAAACAACCCACATGTATGAAGGTTGATTTGCTTTTGTTATATTTCTTGATGAAAATGATTTAATTTAGTTATATTAAGAGGTCTTGTTCAAATTGTACTACAGCTAGTTACAACTGAAAGAAATATTTCTTAGGTGATTTCACTAGCAATCAATTTTCCGATTCTGAAACTAAGATTAAACCAGGAAAACCCCAGCCATCAATTTGCAGCTTCTAAGTATCAAACTTAATGGCATAGAAACAAGGTAAACGTTGACATGAAAATTGATTGTGCTAATTATTTCAGATGGATCGCTTAAAAATCAATGTTCACTAAACGAACCTTTTATCCATTAGATTCTTTGATAAGCAAATAAGAAATTAAATAAATAAATCATAAAATAAAATTTAAGAACCATCAAAATGATAAAGATCTTAAAGTATGACATTCATCCATGAGACAGGGAATTTATCACATTCTCCAAACAAAAAAATTACAATTAGCATGAGAAAATATAAAACAAAAAGTGTAGGTGTGACATAAATGAACAGAAAATTCCCAATTTCCCTTGCTATTCCGACTGCCTTCAAGAGTTAACACACCAATTGCTTGTAAAAGTTAATTTTCATAAATTGCAAATTGGTTGAACGTCAATCACCATGAGCAAGACACAACACTGAGTTGGTCAAATATGCACCAGATGATGGTAATATTGAAGTTGGAATTAACATCAACGTGGATTGAAGTGTTGACTTAGAACAATGAGAAGTCTTGTAACGTCTTCGCAATGCATATATTAGAAACTAAATTCAAAATCCCTCTACATAGTTTGGAAAGATTATTAACAATTTCATCATTGTCAAATATAAAGACACCTTTTTTCCTGGCCTCACAAGGCGCAAGGCAACTTCCGCTGCTGTATTGGCAGCAGCAATCACATCTGCTGCTCTACCAGTCACTGGTCCTTCCTGTATAACTTGAGTGTGTGCCACCACAGTAATAAACCCATCAATATGACACCCCATGTCACTGCAACACAGAGAAGTTATTGCCAAAAAACCTCAGAAGAATTAAATCGTAGAGAGTCACAAAACAATCTAGATAATCAACATATACATTTTAACGATGTCATTTTCTTCCAGTACATTCTCGTCATTGCCAAGCTTAGCTTGAAATAACGGAATACAAGCATGATAGAGTGCCAAGGGTCCCCACATATATGTCCATATGGCTTGAAATAAAAAGAAATAACCACTTAAATTAGAGGGATCAAACAAATTTATGAAGATAAAAAAATAACTACACAATAATGTCACAGCATAGGGAGTAACAAACTACTTGAATCATCAACTTTTTACTAAAATAAGGAAAGCCCTGGTGACCAGAAAAGTAAAAGTAGAAAATACTGCAGCCAAGACTAGAATCTAATTAACAAAATTAGTGTAATTATAAATTTGTCCATAAATAAGTCAATTCTCCAAATCAAGGATTACACATCAAACTTTGTGATCAAGTCTATTAACGTGGTCACTGATAAAAAAGAAAGTTCATAGGGTATCCATTAGTAGACATCTCTATGGCACAAGTTTGTTTTCGTTTGACAATAAAAAAGCAGATAAAGATCTTTTAAGATACAAAAAATGCTATAAACATGCAATTATTATCACAATAACTGGCAGTCATTTCATCAAAACAAGATATTTTTTTTCAAATTATTCCGGGCAAACCAGATCATCCAAAAGCAGTTCAATCTGAGGGAAGACGGGCTATAAAATCCAAGTACAAAACAATACTGGATTACTTCACCATAGACGAACCTTCCAGCCTCAAAGGTCACCCCCACTTCCAAACAAAATTTCAGAGTCCAGTACACCACAATTAAGTCCAAACCGGAAAGCAAAACAAATCTCAAATTCATCTCGAAGATGTCGCAAGAATCAACACACCAGAGCTCCACAGAAATCCCAATTCATGACACATTCCACCAACCAGCCATTAAGCCAAGCATATCAACGAACAGGTAACGTGCAAGACGTGCAAAACACTTACAGCAGCAACAATACGGTGGAACTCTATTAAAAACTCATACACAGTCAATCAAACATTGCAAGATTTGTATTAAGAACATTCCAGTGGTTATCAAGCTTCAACAATAACCGAATACACCGACCAGATATTGAAATCCAGAAATTAGGCGATTTCAACCGCACTTCGATGAACCTTCGATTCAAATCGATAAATCTCAGGGGAAATCGAGTACAATCTCATTCACAAACAGGCGAAATCCACAAGATTCACCACAGAGTAGACCACCGGAAATCCATTTCCATTGATAATAGAACGCAGGGAAAAAAACTCAGAAACCTCGCGATTCAAACTAAGAAATCCCCAATGAAACCTCAACCGAACAAGGCTCTAAAGAACGTAAACCTTTCGCAAATCATTTCACCAATCTCTCCACCTAAGAGAAATGATCCACACCTTCTAAGTTCCTACCACCTTACCTCACATATCTCGCACAATCATAAAGGGAATGAACTTACCTTTCCTTGCATTTCCCCTTTCTAGTGTTGCCTCTACGAGTCCTCACGCGATGGTAGCACCGTCGTGAGGTGGTGGCAGGAATCCATGTCTAGGCGCACTGCCCCTTGAGAACCGCCTACGTGAGGTGGTGCCTGGCGGAGAGCTCGGTCGTCGGTGAGGTGCTTCGCCAATTTGGTGGAGCGACAGCGCCCAGAGGAACAGCGATCGCGAGTAGAGATGGTGTGGTTTGATGTTGTTCAGCGTGTTTAGGGCTACAGTGAACGGGTCGGTAAAGTTTAGTTTTTATAAGTAAGTTATCTTGCCTAACTTCGATGTGGTTGTGGGCGTCCTCTCGTTGTTAGGATCTCGTCGGCCCCTGCCTCAGCCGGGAAGAGCGAAGAGAGGAAGGAGAAGGAGGAAGAGATGATCGGACGAGGAGGCAGAACGGAATGATTTATGCTGCGGTTTTGCTTAGGACCGAAGCAGGTGGTTTTGATCCTGATCGGAAGAGGCAGGTATGTCGATCTAGAAGGAGAAGAGGGAGATGAGGCTGAGAGAGATGGCCGGAGGAAAGTGGTGGTGGCGTCGCGGCGATATAGGTTTAGGGCTAAGTATGGGTGGACGGCGCGATATAGGTTTAGGTTTGGAGGGAAGAGTGAAGTGTTGCAAATTTTGGCTAAGTATGGGTGGAAAAATTAAATTATTTTATTTTGTCATAGATATCGGATTTTAAAAACCGATGTTAAAATCGGTGTCTATTAACGAAAAAACGGGCGCTCATAGATATCGCCTAAAAAACCGATGTCTATGAGCTAAAATCTGCGCTCATAGACACCGGTTTTTGGAAAACCCGGTGTAAAATACTCAAAGACATCGGTTTTTGCTTAAAACCGTTGTTGTTCCACTGATGTCTATGAGGGATTTTGTTGTAGTGCTCTAAGGCGGCGTCAAGACTTTCTGACGAGATCCACACATCTAAGGCGACAGACGTTAAGGGTTTCTGACGAAATCCACACAGAGGTCTCTCCATTCAAGTGTTTAGGGATTTGTTTGTCGTAAATGCTCTCCTTTTAGAATGAAGCAATAAGCTGCGACACCAAAGGTAAGTATCACGAACTTATTCACCTTAGAAACCCATAGGATATATCCAGAAACTAAAGGATATATCCGAAAAATGCCTGATATGGGATTATCACATTGGGCCTGATATGGTAAAATATCAGGCCCAATATGGGCTTGATATGATCCCATATTAGTGTCATGCCCCGGGGGAGTCCCTGTCCGAAGAAATTTCGACAACATCTCCTCTGTACGGGTGACAATCTGAAACATTTATACAAAGCCCTCAGGGCCACATATACCTCGGCCAACACGGCCGGAACAATAACAGTAATAAAAATATAACACAAAGTCATCCACGCAGTTATATCATCAGCCCACTCGGCTGGAACAAAAATCCAAAACACAGCAGAAAAATGATAGAAAACCAAAATATTTGACATGCTAGCTAGCTAGGCTTACACCACACCACAAAACACCACTCCAGAAACAAAGTCGAAACACAAGCTAGATAAACAAATACCAAAGTACAAATGTACAACAGCGAAGATAGATCTTCTAAGGTGACATGGGACCAGCAGGCAAGATACTCCAAGCGACACCATAGACAACCTGGTACCTGAAAAAGATAGTGTCCACGAGGGTGAGTTCAACAACTCAGCGAATACCAATAGACATGCCTAGCAAGATATATCTAACAACAATAAACATGGAATACAGCTTCCTAATCATATATAGGAAATATGCAAAACTGAAAGGTAACTGAGGAAGCTGTACTCACCAGGAACTCCTATCCATAACAAAATGATCGTCAAACCAGATACACAATATGTCTCCTGTATGCATGTCAAACAAATGCATCCACCAAAATGCAGCAAACACAAGCAAACAAATGCAATAAATGCATATGATGCCAATGACATGGTCACCCCTGACGCCAGTCAGTCATCTCACACACAATGGTGAGACTAAGTGGGTAGGGCTGTGACAACCGTGCACTCTAACGTCACTGCTCCTGATGAGTGACCGAGTGGACGGGATGCTGTCGGAGTACACACATACTCCTACCCCAAATCATAAGTGGGGGAGCGCAATGCTCTCATCTCCCTGTACACCATGACGGGGAAGGATCCCTGATGTGCTACCACGCTGCGTCACACTACCCATGAGCAGACCAACGGAGCACCGAACAGAGCAAAACTGATGTGCTACCACGCTGCGTCACGCTACCCATGAGCGGACCAACGGAGCACCGAACAGTGATGAAATTAGCGATATGCTCTACAATAATGGAGCAGCCTATCACGCAGCATGCAATCATGCGAATGGTGCATGAAACTAAGCATGACAATATCCTGAACCAAATCCACATATATATATATAAATATGTACCCTAGTACAAGTAAGTCAAATCCACATATCTAGGGTATACAGGCCCTCTATGGTAAACAACCTAGATACTGAACATATCCACCTCCATACAATATGTACCAACAATATACATGGATCAAAGCAAAAGGTCAAGGTACACAGATCAGGTATGATATAAAAATATAGATACACATGTCAAATAATAAAAATCCAGAGTCTAGTCCTAAACTCAGTAAAGCATGATATGTCACTTACTCTAGGAACCAAAGTACTCATGGCAATAATCACGAGGTATAAACATGGATACATAACAAGCGACAAAATAGAACATGCTATGGGTATCAAACCGTGACATACCAAAGGCAAACATGATCATTGCTTGCAGCTATAAAATACTATGCATATCCAATTGACAATATCATAAAAAGATAAGTTAAGAGGTACCCGCCTCCGATAAGAGTATCATATCCGGTCCAATCCGACATCGAGATGCTCGTCTTGCGTCAAAGCCCTGTGTCACTAATATATATACATTTTTATTTAGCTAACAATTCATTAAATAGCTAAATAAAAATCCGTACGACTAATTTAGGGTAAAACCCTAATCACATCATCCAACCACAATACGTATCCAAATTCCTATACCATACCTCAAGCTCAACTGCTGTTGAACACAGAACAAGGTGAGCTGATTGCTGCTGAAAACAAGGTATACCACAACAAGATCTCCTTGCTGCAGTTTTTCCCCATAACGCACCACACTTGGTTGGAATCCTTCCTACTCAACAGATCAAGATGAGATCAACAAGAATATCACAGATCAGAACTAGACTAGAGATTATTAATTCAAACAACAACCTAATTCTAGTAATAACCTGTTCTCACCACCACTTCCTCTTCAACAGCTAATAAGAGCCATGGATCGAGCAAAGTTAATAAGCTACTGATGAAAATGGTAGCCGGAATCAATCTAGGTCACTACCTTCCAACAAACCAAGCACCCAATCAAACCATACAGAGACCATATACCCAAATCAAAAAAAAATCTAAGGCAGAACACCTACCTACCAGTTGCATCAGAGCAATCGAACACACTCGGAAACCACAAATCGGGAACTAGGGCTCGGCTGGAATGTTGCCAAATCACAGCAGAGTAGGCGGCCATCTGCCGGCACTAGGGCAGAGGACAGATGGTGCCCTGCCGGTAGGAAATCTGCATCCCTTGTGCTCGAACGACTGGAGGAGGAAGGAAATCGGGTCTAGGGCTAGGGCACAGAAGGCTGCGAGCAAGCATCAGAGATGTTGGCCGTCGGTGATCGGGTCGTGGCGGTGGGCTTCGGCTAGGGCACGACGTGCTTCCCTGATCTTGGCCGAAGCCAACCCAATGTGGCCAGCTTGAGCAGAGGAGTCGGTGAAACTGAATCTCTACGAGGAGGAGTCGGTAGGACCAATGGTCGACCGGCGGCAGTGGATCAGGTGGAACACTCGGCGACGTCGGGCAGTAAAGAGGAAAAAGGAAGGCGGCGTCGGAGATTAGGGCTCGGGTAGTTTTTCGTCCGTCGATGCCGGTGGAGATGAGGTTAGGAGACGAGAGTAAGGGCGTCGGCGGCTGCGCAATGAAGAGGGAGGTCATCCGCTTGAGGGCTCGGGAAGAAGGAGGCTCGGCGCGACAGGAAAAAGGAACGGGCGATCGCGCGTGTGAGGCTCGGTGAGGGCACGGGGAGGAGAAGAAAATAAATAAGGAAAAGAAAAGGAAAAGAAAATAAATAAATAACTAAATCTTTTCCTCGCTTAAATGGGTATCCTAAACTGGCTCTCCCGGGCTCCGTTTTTACCCATGTTAACTCGTTCGTACGAGCTCCAAAAGATTCACGAAAAATCTCCAAAAATTCCAGAAAATTCCCTTATTATTATTATCTATTTTCCGGTATTTTACAATTAGGCTCAATGTGGGTCTAATATGATCTCATATTAAGTCCAATATGAGCCTGATATGATCCCATATCAGGCCCTCCAGAACAATCTGCATCTTGATTTGGAAAACATTCCACTAGTTTTAATTTTACTGTTAATAAATTATATTTGTAAAACTTGTAGGCTGTAGTTGATTTTGGTCAGAAACTACATTGGAACAGTGTGTTAGGTCACTTTAACAGTTTTTTTGGCCATCGACAATCAAAGGAATGCATCAAGGATCTGTTATTTTACATGATCGAATATAGCGATGATCAAATAGACCCCCTTTTGTGTTTTCTTAGACATACAAGAAATCCAACATATCCATAGTATATTGGTCAATATATTTTAAAATTGGGATTTAACATCTCAAACCTCTAGATTCTTAGGTACAACTCCCAATTTTTAATCTTAAGCACCAAATAGTTTTAGAAACTTAATGTTTTATTTTTTGGTATTTTGGTATGCAAAAAAATATCATACAATATAACTATTAGTTTGCAATTTTTAGGTGTACATGTTGCATTTACATGAAGAGACGCATCTTTATTGCTTAGTATTGCAGACCGAGATGCTTTGGTTCCTATGAATTCAAATCAAGTATCGGGTGACCTCTTTCTTGCTCACTTCTCAAATAACAAACCCACAACCAGAACAAGAATTGAGGAGTTGATGAAATTTTATTCCAATAGAGTTGAAGCACATGTTGATATTTTATTATTTTTCAAATTCTACATTTAGTATATATTTATTTGTGTCTTATTTTCTTCTAGTATGTATAAACTTCCTTTGGGTCTTATAGATATAGTAGATGCTTTTGAGAATCTTGGTAGATTCTACTGGGTTGAAGCCATCCATCAATTTATGACTCTACAATTAGCTACGATTAAGGATTTATTTTCATTAACTCAGACATATGCCCCCAAGACCACCATACTCCTTTACCTAAAGGGATTTGCTGGTCTTTTGCCTATGAGTATATTTGTTATGTTAAATTTGATAATATTTGATGTACATTTATGATTATGTAACACTTATTATGATGAATCAGACATAGTTTTTGGAGCATGTTCCAATCCAAAAATCATACAATATTGAAGGAGCATGAATAAACAAGTGGAAGAATATTCCTTCACATATTAGTAAGGTGAGGACCTTGTTAAACCGAGTATCACCTGAAGAGGTAAATATTAAAGATTGTCACTTATTCAATGTAAATATAAAGTTTATTACATTTATTTTTATAATTGTATAGATTATGATTGAATTAATTCCTACCCAATTTGAAAAAAATATTGTTTGAGAATCTTGATTTAGCTGATGATATTCCACGTCCAATGGAGACATCACAATTAGATGACACTGAAGCAGGATGACAAGGTAATAAGGAATGTCATAAATGGATCATTCAAGCAAACTAAAACAAGGAGCTAACATTGGAAAACATGCATATGAATGAAAGGGTGAAAGAATTAATCAAAATAATAGAAAATAAAGACATGCAAGGTCAATCAAGTGAGCGTGTAGTCGATAGACAAGCCCTAGTTACTTTTGGAATAAGGAGTAGGAGAGTGCGTGATCATAGTCAGTATGATTATAGGGATACTTCAATTGATAGTCCATTGTGAAGAAAACTTTTACCTAAGAGGAAGCAGAGCAAAATACAAATATGCAAGCCTATTGAGAACATCATAGCAGTAGAAGAGATTAACAAAATTGTAAAATAAGGTGAAGTTAAAGATGTAACGACCCCACCCTCCTCCCTACTAGTTTGTGAGGGTGGGATGCTACTTGACTACTAACTATACTTAACTAGAGTTGCTCACATATAAATAATAATACTTAAAACTCTTAAAAGTGAGAGAAACTCGAAACATGCAATAAGTAACAGCTGCAAACATACATGACTCATCTCAACATCCTACTCAAGCATTTGTTCACAACTATAAACATATCAATCTACACATGCATACGACAGTGATACAACTCAAATATTGGGTCTAATGTGCATAACAATTTTAATGGATAAATTCTAAAACTTAAAACATTCTATGAATAAACCATAAACACGAGAGAACAATTCCAACAAGGCAAAAAGAACTTAATCCACCTAAATTTCACAACCAGTCTAAATACACAACTTAATAAATTCTTTAACTAGGTCCCAAGGCTTCCATAGTCCAGACATCACACATCCATCCCACACCTCCTTGTCGCCTTCCTTCACTGTATCTTTCCTTTTCCTTTATCTGCAGTAAGAGAAATGCAACTATAAGCGAAATGCTTAGTAAGTGCTATCTAACTCACAAAACTCGGATATGCATGTGAACAGGAAGAAATCTCAAAACTAAATAGCATTAAAGGAAATACTACTCATGCTCATCTAATAACAAGGAATCAAAC
Organism: Zingiber officinale; assembly: GCF_018446385.1. Taxonomy (NCBI): domain Eukaryota; kingdom Viridiplantae; phylum Streptophyta; class Magnoliopsida; order Zingiberales; family Zingiberaceae; genus Zingiber; species Zingiber officinale. Next base: position 14,368,726 of record NC_055990.1, on the reverse strand, counting down.
GTACTGAAATGCTAAAACATGTGTAGCTGCTCATCTAATAGCAAATAACAATAAGAAAATCTAAACAACATGCTAGAATAAAAGAAAACTATACTTGCTGATTTTTAAACTTATGTGAAGCTTATTTCACTTGTTCAAAACTTATACTTTTTATACTTCAAAATAATAATCTCTTGGGCCCAAGCTTAGTACCATTGTGCGCTCCCTAATAGAAACTGAGGTAGCGAACCACCAGTCCTACGAGGGTAAAGACCTTGGTCTTACCAGGGCGGAGACCTCGGAACCGGTCACCTGGATTTATTTAACGACAACCTCGGAAGTCGGGTACTAGCCTCCTCAAATAAAATACTGATTACTTGTTAATACTTCTAATAGAAGAATGCCTCCTACAAAACTGAGGCCATCTGTTCATGTTACATGCATCCAAAACCAAGGCAAAACCCACTACATACTTACAAAAATATCTAGCAGTTTATGCACAATGCAGCTGGTAAGGAAATTACTACCGGAAACCTAAAAAAATATCACCATTCCTCATGCTCAGTGCCACGACAAGGAAAAACAAAAGAAGTTCTTGACTGCATATTAAAAGGGAAGCTGTGCATGTTTATCATATCAGCAAGAAATAAAACTAAACGAACAGAAAGGTGAACAAGGGTCTAATAGCATGGTTAACACACCAATTGTACCTACTAGTAATTCTACAGAAAATCAAGACTGCAGGTTTAATTAAACTGCTAAGAGATCTAACTGAATGCTTCCAAAACCGAAGGTTGTTCATGCCCATTGCATAGCACAAACAGAGCTAACAGTAAGCTCCAAAGGCTGTTCATCTTCATTTCATAATACAAAACCGAAACTTAGTAGTAAGCTTCAAAAAGAAATTGTTTGTGCCCATAAACACAGCACCCACCAAACTGCACAACGAGCTCAAGAGGGCTGTTCATGTCCACTTCATAGCACAACTTAGACCAAAACTTGTTGGAATTAAAGCCTAAATCAAAGTCTGAAATGTTAATTATAAGACTAAAGAAATCCAAACCATATGCCTACCCTATACAATTCATTTCCTTTATTTGAGATTCACGGCAGCAACTTCAAACAAAATAGCAACCTTCACAGCATGCTTAGGGAATCAAGAAGAACAAGAATTCGAAACTACTCCTATTGCAGGTGAGAAACACTTACACTTGCTCTTGGACTTACAACCAAAATCAGCTTCTAGGGTTTCGGAGGCCTGCAATTTCGGCCTCTTCTTCATGCCTACAGGCTCTCCTCGATGAGAAAGTCACGAGTCGGTGAAGAACCCACGGAAAAACTCCTTGACTGGCCGCCGGAGATGAAGCCCTAACTTCGGCTTTGTCTTCCGCCCGAGCACCGCCGTCGCACGCGAGAGAGAGTGTAATGCCCGAAAATTCTCAAAAATATTAGAAATATCCTAGTATTTTCCTGGAATTTTAGAATATTTTTCCAGAATTTTTTAGAGTAGCGGAAGTAGCAAAAACAAATAGAACCGCAAAACGACCTAAGCGGGAATTGAACCCGAGACCTATGGCTTGCGGATAATTCTAGTAACCATTTGAACCCAGCAGGGCCGTGCTGAAAGGAAAGGGAAAAAATTAAATTTATATTCAAGTTGGGCCGAAATTTACCACTTAATATAAATAGGAAATTATTAAGTGGGGTTTTATTTTGGTCGAGATTTCTTCTCCTCAAACCCTCACCGACGCCACCTCTCCCTCTCCTCCTTCTCTCGGCGCCAACCACAAGGAAGACCTAGGGTTCCATCCCTAGGGTCCTAAGGAATGTCTCCCGGCGACAACTCCGGCATGAGGACGCTCCTCTACGCGAGAAGAACGCATAGACGCGAGAAGATCGTCGAAGAGATCTCTCCTCCGGGAAACCTAGCGATTAGATTTGTAAGAAATCTAGCACAGGAGGTAAGAAACCCCTCACTTGCAGTATAAGTAGCTTTTCGTATGATTTTATGTTTTTAGATTATCTATATGCAGTTTTTCGGCACATAGGGTGTATTTAACCCTCTTCGCAGCTTAGAGATTTAGTTGAGCACCTCTAGATGGGCCAGACACGTCCTTCCCCTACAGTTGGAGGATGTAGATGCTGTCGGGTGCCTAGAGGTGGTCTCCCTAATAGAGGGGAGGGTTGGAGCACACCAAGTGTTCGATAAAACGCTTTGCTCAGTAAAATGCAACCTAGGCATTTTAATAGCTCAGCTAAATGCAATAGTAGCATTTATTTAGCACATTCAGTTTTATTACAGCTTATATGGGACTACGGTCCAATGGGTGGGCTCCCACAGTCGCCTCTAGGTTCAGACAACCTAGCTCTAGGTTCAGATAACTTAGAAATAGCAAGATAAGCAGTAATTAGCTATGCTAAGTATTTTACTTTCTCAGTGGCACTGTACTGGATTAGATATCCATTGGGCTGGGCTTACATAGTCGGTCCCTAGGTTCAGATAACCTAGTAACCCTACTAAATTCGGGACTTGCAAACACGGGTCTAGTTAGGGATGCGCGCATAGCACGTACAGTTGTCGGGCCCAAACAGCAGCATGATTATTATTTTAATCTATTATGTAAATAGTTTTCAAAACTTCACAAATAGTTAAGTGAATTTAGTATAGCTTTAGCTTTAGCTAGAATCAGCTAACCTCAGTTTCTTTTGTATCAGCTTAGTTCCTATTGATACAATATGACAGATATGATTAGTTTCATTACCATGTTCAGTTATGATTGCCATGTTTGTATGATATATGTCATACCATGCTTTAACATGTTCAGCATAGATTTCAATAGCATGTTTTTAAAAGCATAAATAACATCGTATGCATGTTTTGTGAGGTAGATGGTTTCTTACTAAGCGAAAGCTTACAAATACTATTTTTCCTTATACTACAGATAAGGGCAAAGGAAAGATGGACTAACGGAGGCTGGAGGGCAATGCGATGAAGATGTATGTGGATGGAATTTGGAATAAAGATCTTAGGGAATTTAGCAAGCTTGTTTTAAGTATTAGAACCTTTTAACATTTTGTTATTTTGCACCTTAGTATGTTAAATGTTATGAATTAGTTAATCATGCATCCTATCATGTTTAGAACACTATTTTTGTGATGTTAGAAGGTTTTGCATTAGTTTAGAGTTGTTATAAGTAATTTTGGCACGAACAAGTGATGAAATCAGACCTTGGGCACGAAATCAGAAACTCGAATCGATCAGCTGAACGATTCGAGAGTTTCCAATCGATCGATGGATCGACTGAGCAACTTGGCTCGCGAACAGTAGGCCTCTGGATCGATCAACCGATCGATCTAGCAAATTTTATCGCAAAAAGAAGGCTCTGGGATCGATCACTGGATCGATTGGCTAGTCTGGATCGATCAGCCGATCGATCCAGAATACTGCCCCGAGCGCAGTAGCGTGCTGGATCGATCACTGGATCGATCCAAACCAAGTTCACCATACAGTAGCAGGCTGGATCGATCACTGGATCAATCCGATCCTTTCAATCGATTCGTGGATCGATTGGGAGGCCTGATAACAGCAGTGAAATCTTTAGTTCAGTTCCTTGACCACGAGGGAGGTGAAATATATCACGAATGGTTTAGATTACACCCCCTAGCACGTATAGAACCAAGAAATGATAATAGTTTAGCAAAATTTTAATCAGTACAGCTTCCGCATCTACATTTAGTGATGGTCAGGGAATAGATTAGCCCAGCATTACGTAACGATCGGCCTCGCAGCCTAGTCAGTAGGAGGTGGGTCGTTACAGAGTGGTATCATAGCAGTGTTCCATACTTCCTTCACACACATCAGCATTGAACCTGTAGCTTCCAAGTAAGAATACCTCTCACTCTATTTACGTTTCTTGTTTTCTATTTATAGCTCATGATTATAGATAACTAGAACATGCTTATATATGATAGCACTTGACATAATCGTAGTAGTTACTATGTAAACATGATATTAGCAGTTATGTATGTCCTCTATGTCTCTAGAAATGGCACGAGGACGCCCATCTAGAAGGGCACCAGGTACTGAGCTCCAGCATGAGGCAGGCAGTTCAGTGCCTCCCCCAGACCTTACAATATTAGTGGCTCAGTTACAGCAGTAGCTAGCTGAACAGCAACAGGAGATAGCCATCTTAAAGGCTAATTAGCAGCAGGGGCGAAGAGGGAAGCCTATCTAATCCAGTGGCAGAAGATCAAGCCAGAGAATTTCTCAGGCACCAGTGAACCATGGGATGCTCAAGCCTGGTTCAAAACACTGGCGAGCACGATGGAGCTTCTGGACTGGTCAGAATATGAGAAGGTGAAGTGCGCCTCCTTCTGCCTAGTAGGAGATGCACGTATGTGGTGGGAGAGAATTAGAACGAAGCGCCCAGTGAACCAGATGACGTGGGCCGACTTCGAGAAAGAATTCTTTGAGGAGTTCTTTCACATGCGGGTCACAAACCGCCACTACGATGAGTTCACGGAATTTCGCCAGGGCAACCTTTCAGTTGAGGAGGCCGTGAAGAAATTCAACAGGCTGGCTCGTCTGTGTCCCGAGTTAGTCAGCACTGAAAAAGAACGAGTCCAGTTGATGCTCAAGATGCTGAGGCCGGAAATAGCAATGAACGTGGCTGGCGGCATACATAGGCCGCAAACCACTGAAGAACTAGTTAGTAGTGCTTTGACCACCGAACACTACCAGAACAGCATCAAGCAGCAGAAACAAGTCCTCTCAGAGTCTAAGGGCCAAGGAGGCTCAGGTACTCAGAAACACCAGGGCCACAGCTCCCACGGTTCTAACTGGAAAGGGAACTCTAACAACAAGCGTAAACCAGGGAGTTACCCAAAGGGAGGACCAGCTAGTAAGCAGCCCAGTTATCCCAAGTGCTCTATTTGTGGGAAATTCCATCCAGGAGTTTGTCGCAAGGGCACACGAGGATGCTTCGAATGTGGACAAGAAGGGCATATGGCCAAGCAATGCCCGAACAAGACCAGTTTTCCTCCACCATAGACGATTCAATATGGAGGCCAGCCAGCACAGTTGCACCAGATGCAGGCCGCCTTAGATGGTCCACACATCAGCCAGGGCAGACTAGAAGCCCCTTCAGCTATGACCAATGCAAGGATCTTCTCACTCACCAGAGAGGATGTAGCGAATGCCTCGACTGTTGTTACAGGTCAGATTAGTATTTTACAGTAAAGTACAACTGTCTTATTCGATACTGGGGCAACCCATTCTTACATATCCAAGGCATTCGCCGAACAGCTAGCAATCTCTCCAGAGGTACTCAATGGTCAATTTTTGACGACCTTACCTTCGGGAGAAATTATGGCATCCACGCACTGGCTCAGAGCAGTGCAGGCATTATAGCAGACAGAGAACTCTTTTGTGATCTGATAGTTCTAGATATGACTGACTACGATGTCATCTTTGGAATGGACTTCTTGATCAGATACGGTGCCTCCATCGAGTGTCGTAAGCAGAAAGTCGTGTTCCAACCTGAAGCAGAAGCACAGTTCGAGTTCATCGGAGAACCAAAGAGAAAGGCTAAGAAGTTTCTCTCAGCTATGAAAGCACAGAGATTAATGGATTCAGGATGTACGGGATTCTTAGCACATGTAGTCAATACCAGTCAGGATAAGGATCAACAGCTGACAGAGGTCTGAGTCGTGTGTGACTACCCAGCAGTCTTCCCTGAAGAGTTACCAGGCTTAGCACCAGACAGGGAGATTGAATTTGAGATAGAACTCATTCCCGGCACGAATCCTATCTCCAAAGCACCCTACCGCATGGCTCCAGCAGAACTAAAGGAACTTCATGAGCAATTACAGGAGCTGCTTAACAAAGGCTTCATACGCCCTAGTCACTCACCATGGGGAGCGCCTGTACTGTTCGTGAAGAAGAAAGACAGGAGCATGCGCCTGTGTATAGACTACCGGGCACTGAACCAAGTCATTATCAAGAACAGGTATCCCCTTCCCAGAATAGATGTCCTGTTTGATCTATTAAAGGGAGCAGCAGTGTTCTCTAAGATAGACCTCAGATCGGGTTACCATCAGGCGAAAGTCAAAGAAGGGGATATACCCAAGATAGCTTTCAGGACCAGATACGGACACTACGAGTTCGTAGTCATGCCCTTTGGCGTGACAAATGCTCCAGCTACTTTCATGGACCTCATGAATAGAGTATTCAGAGAATACTTAGATAAGTTTGTTATCGTATTTATTGATGACATCCTTATCTATTCAGGAACCCAGAAAGACCACGCAGAGCACCTGAACATAGTATTGCAGACCCTTCAGCAGAACCAGTTGTACGCCAAGTTCACGAAATGTGAATTTTGGTTGGATCAGGTGTCCTTCCTGGGTCACATCATCTCAAAGGATGGTATCATGGTAGACCCCAGTAAGATAGAAGCTGTGAGTAACTGGAAAAGACCCAAGAACGCTAGTGAGATCAGAAGCTTTCTGGGATTAGCAGGTTACTACAGAAAATTCGTAGAGGACTTCTCTAAGATAGCCTCCCCACTGACAGCTCTCACCAGGAAGAACAAGAAATTTCAGTGGACAGAGGACTATGAGAACAGTTTCAGCGAGCTAAAAAGGAGATTGACCAGTGCACCTATTCTGACTCTACCAGAGAGTACAGACAGCTTTGATATATATAGTGATGCCTCTAAATTGGGACTATGAGCAGTACTGATGCAAAGTGGCAAGGTGATCGCCTATGCCTCCAGACAACTCAAGGATTATGAGAAGGAGTACCCTACTCCTGACCTTGAGCTTGCAGCAGTGGTGTTCACTCTCAAAATTTGGAGACATTACTTATATGGAGCTCAGTGCAGAGTGTATACAGATCATCAGAGTCTGAAGTATTTCTTCACTCAGAAGGATCTGAATATGCGACAGCGCAGATGGCTAGAGCTGGTCAAAGACTACGATATAGACATCCTCTACCACCCAGGGAAAGCCAATAAGGTAGCAGACGCACTTAGCAGAAAGTCCAGTGCGACCTTATTATCACTAGCAGCCATGTCACCGCCCCTACAGAAGGAGATCATATACTTCGATCTCGAACTCATAGTAGGACGACTCTCTACTATGACATTAGAGTCACCTTGCTTGGTGACCTCCAGATAGCTCAGGAGCAGGATCCTGAAATTCAGAAAATCAAGCAAGAAATAGCAGAATCAGAAAGTGGAGAGTTTAGAGTGTCCGCTAGCGGGGTGCTGTATTTTGGCGACAGACTTTGTGTTCCAGATCAGGAGGAGCTACAGAGGAAGATTCTAGACGAGGCTCACAGGACTCCCTATGCGATGCATCCTGGTTCCACCAAGATGTACCAGGACTTAAAGAAACACTTTTGGTGGCCTGGGATGAAGAGAGACATCGCTCGATATGTTAGTACCTGTCTGACCTGCCAGAGGGTTAAGGCAGAACACCATAGACCAGAAGGAGTTCTGCAGCCTATTCAGATCCCAGAATGGAAGTGGGAGGATATTTCCATGGATTTCATAGTGGGACTACCCAGAATCACGAATGGTTCTGATACCATCTAGGTAATAGTTGACGGATTGACTAAATCAGCCCACTTTTTAGCTATCAGGATATCCTACTCCATGGAACAGCTGGCTCAGTTGTATCTCAAGGAGATCGTTAGACTACATGGAGTCCCACGAACCATCATTTCAGACAGAGATAGTAGATTCACATCACACTTTTGGAAGTGTGTACAGTCAACTTTGGGCACTAAGTTAAAGTTTAGCACAGCCTTCCATCCTCAGACAGATGGTCAGACGGAGCGAGTAAATCAGGTACTCGAAGATATGCTCCGAGCATGTGCCCTAGATTTCAAGGGAAGTTGGTGCAAATATCTGAGTTTAGCAGAATTTGCATACAACAACAGCTATCAGGCCACTATCGGCATGACACCTTATGAGGCTCTTTACGGGCGGAGGTGTAGATCTCCAATCTGCTGGTATGAGAGTGGTGAACAGAAAGAACTAGAACTTCAGACAGATCTAGTAGCAGATACCACAGCAGCTATACAGCAGATCCGCCAGAGGATAGAGATAGCTCAGAGCCGCCAGAAAAGCTATGCTGATACACGGCGCATACCCCTAGAGTTTTCAGTTGGGGATTCAGTGTTTCTCAGAGTGGCTCCCATGAAGGGAGTAATGCGTTTTGGGAAGAAGGGCAAACTAAGTCCCAGATATGTGGGACCATACCTTATCAGCAGAAGAGTTGGCAAGGTAGCATATGAGCTAGAGCTACCACAGGAAATGTCAGCTATTCATAATGTATTTCATGTCTCTATGCTGAAGAAGCATATCCCAGATGTCACCCAGGTGATTGAGCCCCAGTCGGTACAAGTCCGCGAAGACCTCAGCTATGACAGTCGGCCTATTCAAATAATAGAGAGAGTAGTTAAGAAATTGCGGAATAAGGAAGTACCATTAGTAAAAGTTATTTGGCAAAATCACACAGCAGAAGAGACAACATGGGAGACAGAAGCCAGCATGAGACAGAAGTACCCAGAGTTATTCAAAGTTCGAGGATGAACTTTTTATAAGGTATGGGGGATTGTAATGCCCGAAAATTCTCAAAATAATTATTAGAAATATCCTAGTATTTTTCTGGAATTTTAGAATATTTTTCCGAAATTTTTTAGAGTAACGGAAGTAGCAAAAACAAATAGAACCGCAAAACGGCCTAAGCGGGAATTGAACCCGAGACCTATGGCTTGCGGATAATTCTAGTAACCAGGTGAATCCAGCAGGGCCGTGATGAAAGAAAAGAGAAACAATTAAATTTATATTCAAGTTGGGCCGAAATTTACCACTTAATATAAATAGGAAATTATTAAGTGGGGTTTTATTTTGGTCGAGATTTCTTCTCCTCAAACCCTCACCGACGCCACCTCTCCCTCTCCTCATTCTCTCGGCGCCAACCACAAGGAAGACCTAGGGTTCCATCCCTAGGGTCCTAAGGAATGTCTCCCGGTGACAACTCCGGCACGAGGACGCTCCTCTACGCGAGAAGAACGCATAGACGCAACAAGATCGTCGAAGAGATCTCTCCTCCTGGAAACCTAGTGATTAGATTTGTAAGAAATCTAGCACAGGAGGTAAGAAACCCCTCACCTGCAGTATAAGTAGCTTTTCGTATGATTTTATGTTTTTAGATTAGCTATATGCAGTTTTTCGGCACATAGGGTGTATTTAACCCTCTTCGCAGCTTAGGGATTTAGTTGAGCACCTCTAGATGGGCCAGACACGTCCTTCCCCTACAGTTGGAGGATATAGACGCTGTCGGGTGCCTAGAGGTGATCTCCCTAATAGAGGGGAGGGTTGGAGCACACCAAGTGTTCGATAAAATGCTTAGCTCAGTAAAATGCAACCTAGGCATTTTAATAGCTCAGCTAAATGCAATAGTAGCATTTATTTAGCACATTCAGTTTTATTACAGCTTATATGGGACTACGGTCCAATGGGTGGGCTTCCACAGTCGCCTCTAGGTTCAGACAACCTAGCTCTAGGTTCAGATAACCTAGAAATAGCAAGATAAGCAGTAATTAGCTATGCTCAGTATTTTACTTTCTCAATGGCACTGTACTGGATTAGATATCCATTGGGCTGGGCTCCCATAGTCGGTCCCTAGGTTCAGATAACCTAGTAACCCTACTAAATTCGGGACTTGCAAACACGGGTCTAGTTAGGGATGCGCGCATAGCACGTACAGTTACCGGGCCGAAACAGCAGCATGATTATTATTTTAATCTATTATGTAAATAGTTTTCAAAAGTTCACAAATAGTTATATGAATCCAGTACAGCTTCAGCTTTAGCTAGAATCAGTTCAGCTCAATTTCTTTTGTATCAGCTTAGTTCCTATTGATACAATATGACAGATATGATTAGTTTCATTACCATGTTCAGTTATGATTGCCATGTTTGTATGATATATGCCATACCATGCTTTAACATGTTCAGCATAGATTTCAATAGCATGTTTTTAAAAGCATAAATAACATCGTATGCATGTTTTGTGAGGTAGATGGTTTCTTACTAAGCGAAAGCTTACAGATACTATTTTTCCTTATACTGCAGATAAGGGTAAAGGAAAGATGGACTAGCGGAGGCTGGAGGGCAATGCGATGAAGATGTGTGTGGATGGAATTTGGAATAATGATCTTAGGGAATTCAGCAAGCTTGTTTTAAGTATTAGAACCTTTTAGCATTTTGTTATTTTGCACCTTAGTATGTTAAATGTTATGAATTAGTTAATCATGCATCCTATCATGTTTAGAACACTATTTTTGTGATGTTAGAAGGTTTTGCATTAGCTTAGAGTTGTTATAAGTAATTTTGGCACGAACAAGTGCTGAAATCAGACCTTGGGCACGAAATCAGAAACTAAAATCGATCAGCTGATCGATTCGAGAGTTTCTAATCGATCGATGGATCGACTGGGCAACTTGGCTCGCGAACAGTAGACCTCTGGATCGATCAGCCGATCGATCCAGAAAATTCTGTCACGTACAGAAGGCTCTGGGATCGATCACTGGATCGATTGGCCAGTCTGGATCGATCAGCCGATCGATCCAGAATACTGCCCCGAGCGCAGTAGCGTGCTGGATCGATCACTGGATCGATCCAAACCAAGTTTACCATACAGTAGCAGGCTGGATTGATCACTGGATCGATCCGATCCTTTGAATCAATCTGTGGATCGATTGGGAGGCCTGATAATAGCAGGGAAATCTTTAGTTAAGTTCCTTGACCACGAGGGAGGTGAAATATATCACGAATGGTTTAGATTACACCCCCTAGCACGTATAGAACCAAGAAATGATAATAGTTTGGCAAAATTTTAATCAGTACAGCTTCCGCATCTACATTTAGTGATGGTCAGGGAATAGATTTGTTAGGATGTATACTAAAAGCCTAGCTTTTGGTATAAACATTCATCTAGAAATAAGAATCACATTGGTCAAATATCTACATTTATGATAAATGTAGTTGTTCAATTAATTTATATTGTAGATAACATGGTGTGTGGTGTCACACACAGAAGATCATGTTATCGGTCTGTTATAAATTATAAACAGTAGCTCACGACCAAGATGGAAAGGAACAAACCATTGGAAAGTCGTAGTGTAATTAGGTATTAGTTTATCTTAACTATATAATTATACTAGTACACTTAGAGTGTATTGAGTAGGACCATTTGAGGTCGTTCCTTTTATACTAACTTTATGAAGGAACAAAGACCTCAGTTATTATGGAAGTGTGTGCTCTTAATCCTAATATAATAACGAGCACATATATTTGATATTTATTTCTTTAATTTATCAATGGGTGAGATTTAGTTCGATGAATCAATAAGCCCGATAAGTTGGGAAATGATATCACTTATAGTGTGTGTTGTTGATTATAGAAGGAAACTGTGTCCTAGAGATACTAGGTTGATAATGTCCCCAAGAGGAGCTCATAAGGATTGTCAAGTTAAACCCTGCAGGTGGACTTAGTCCGACATGACAATAAGGTTGAGTGGTACTACTCTTGGACTAAGATATTAATTAAATGAGTTGTCAGTAACTCACTTAATTAGTGGACATTTGTTATCTTAAACACAGGGAGACTAACACACTCATAATAAGAAGGATCCCAAAAATGTAATTTGGGATTGGTGCGGTAGTTCAATGATAGTTCTCTAGTGGAATGAATTATCATTGATAAAATTAAGTTGTGTGTTCGGGGCGAACACGGGATGCTTAATTTTATCGGGAGACCAAAATCAATTCCTCCTCTCGGTCCCTATCGTAGCCACCTATAGAGTACTATACCCACCTATACCCACCTTCATACCCATGATAAAGGGGCCGGCCAAGCTAGCTTGTGGTTCAAGCTAGGGCCGGCCAAGCCTTGGTTCATGGGTGGCCGACCCTAGCTTGAACCCAAGCTTAGGTGGCCGGCCCCCATCAAATAAAAAAGAATTTTAATTTTAATTTTAATTTTTATCATGCGGAAGATATAATTTATTAAAGAGATTAGAAAATTAAAATATCTTTTAAAAGTCTCTACAAAGGATTAAGTAAAGAGATTAAATCTCTTTCCTTATTTGTAGATTGGAAAGATGTTTTAATTTATTCTTTGTAAATTATCCACATGATAAAAATTAAAATTATGCAAATTTTCTTTTGATCAACCATGAATGGATTATTATGGAAAAATTTATTTTAAAAATTTTTCCGGAAGCAAATTAGGAAACTTTAATTTTTCTTGGCGAAAAATTTCCTAAATTGCTCCCTATTGATGTGGCCGGCCATGACATGATGATTAGGGAAATTTTATTTTATTTTTCTCAATTAAATCATGTCAAGGAAATTAAGGAAATTTTATTGTAATTAAATTTCCAAATTTGCCAAAGCCAAGGAATATAAAAGAAGGGGTAAGAGTGCCTTCATTAGGTGAACCTCTTATTATTTCTCTTCTCTTTTTCTTGGTGATTGTGGTCGGCCAACATCCTTTCCCTCTCTTCCTCTTGTGGTGGCCGAATCCTTCATCTCCCTTGGAGTTCTTGTGGTGGCCGGATACTACTTGGAGAGGAAGAAGAAGAAGGAGAGAAAGCTTTCATCCCTTGGAGCATGGTGGTGGTGGCCGACCAACCTCTCTTCCCCTCTTCCTCTTTGTGGTGGCCGAACCTTTCTCATGGCTTGGAGCTCTTGTGGTGGCCGGATACTACTTGGAGAAGAAGAAGAAGAAGGAGAGAAAGCTAGTATCTCTTGGAGCTTGGTTGGTGTTTTAATCTTCATCCTTGGTGAAGCTTCCTTGTTGTGGCCGAACCTAGCTAGGAGGAGAAGAAGGTGGTTGGTGGTTTCTCATCTCGGAAGATCGTTGCCCACACAACGTCTGAGGTTAGAAGAGAAATACGATAGAAGATCAAGAGGTCTTTCTAGAAGGTATAACTAGTAGTTTTTCCTTTTCCGCATCATACTAGTTATTTATGGAAATAATACCAAATACAAGAGGCTTACGATTTTAGTATTTCAAATTTATTTTCGATGTAGTGTTCTTAAGTTTTATTTTCCCTTGTGATTTGATTGTTCCTTTCGGTTAACCTAAAGTTATTTTAGGAAATTAAATATTAGTTTTCCATAAAAGGTTTTGTCTAGTCGGTGGTGGTTGCTCCCATATCCAAGAAGGCCATGTGCCTCGCCACGTCAGTACTGGAAACCAATTATGGAAATTAATATTTAATAGAATTAATAACTTAGTTGATTTGGATCGAACGTGTTATGTTCCGCAGGAGATCCAAGTCTAAACCTAAAAGAACAAATAGATTAAGTTTTGGATCAAACGTGTTAAGTTCCGCAGGCGATCCAAAATTTAATTTAAAAGAACACATGGTAGCTAGGAAAAGGTTCAGACCTTTGTACAAAATTTTTGTATAGTGGAACCTCTAGGTTTTCCGAGTAGCAACCAACAAGATTAGCCCAGCATTACGTAACGATCGGCCTCGCAGCCTAGTCAGTAGGAGGTGGGTCATTACAGAGAGAGAGAGATGAGGAAGGGGTTTAGGTCACGAAAAAAATAAAACTTCCTCCTTTAACTTATCCCTTTTAATATCTAGATATTTCTGTTATCTATTACTACTTAAATTATTTTCACCCTCTCTTTGATCAGCACGACCCTGCTGGGTTCCTGGTCATCCGAAACAACTTAACACTTTGCTTAACCAGAGATCTCCGGTTCGAACCTTGGCTCAACCTCTTTATTTTTTTCCAACTTGTTTCTTTTAGTAAAAATACCAAACGAACTTTGAAAATTGCATAAAAATACTCTAAACATTCCTAAAAATCTCTAGAATATTTCTAAAGCATTTCTAAATATTTATAAGCACTATTAGGACTCGAAATGAGGAAATTTGGGTTGTTACAATTCTCCGTACCTTATAAAAAGTTCGTACTCGAACTTAGAATAATTCTGGATATTTCTGTCTCATGCTGTCCTCACACTCCCAAGTAACTTCCTTGCACTTCTAATTTTGCCAAATGACCTTCACTAGTGGTACTTCTTTGTTCCTTAGTCTCTTAACTTCTCTGTCCACTATCTGTGTAGGTCTGCTCTCATAGCTAAGATCCTCCTAGATCTGCACTGATTGAGGCTGAATCACTTGACTAGGGTCGTGGAGGCACTTCTTTAGCATGGAGACATGAAATACATTGTGTATTGCTGACATGCCTTGTGGTAAGTCCAGCTTGTAAGCTACTTTCCCAATCCTCTCTATGATCAGGTAGGGTCCTATGTAGTGGGGACTTAACTAGCCCTTCTTGCCAAATCTCATCACGGCCTTTATCGGAGCAACTTTGAGAAAGACCGAATCCCCTACTTGAAATTCAAGTGGCCTACGGCGTGCGTCAGCATAACTTTTCTATCTACTCTGGGCAGTCTCAATTCTCTGTCTGATCTTCTGTATAGCCTGAGTGGTTTCATCTATCATCTCGGTCTTCCTGCCCAATTCTGATTCCATCTCTTTTCTTTCTCCAGCCTCCAACCAGCATATCGGTGATCTACACTTTCGGCCATACAGTGTACGGTGCCATCTTGATAGTGGCCTGGTAGCTATTGTTGTAGGCGAATTCAGCTAAGTACAGATGCTTGCACTAACTTCCCTTAAATTCTAATGTACAAGCCCTGTGTTGGATCGAGACCGCGCTAGAGGGGGGGGGGGATGAATAGCACTCGTGGCTATTACGTTCGATTATCGGGAAACTATCGGAGTAATTAAAACGCAGCGGAATAAAATAAACACAAAGAGACACAGGGATTTACTTCGTTCGGAGCCTAAGGCGACTCCTACTCGAAAGCCCGCGATCCTTGATCGCTTCCGGTGGGCAACTGTTACGCTCCGCAAGTGTACGGAAATGTCGCAAGTAATATAAAAGATTATCGTATCCACAGGGACTGGAATAAGCACTAGAAATGTCTCAATGCGAATTAGCTAAACAACCATCCGATCGTTTCAAAAGCAAAGTAAAGGTAAACAAATCTAATATAAGAGATCAACAAACAAGAGTTTAGTGTTTTGGGTTATGCTAAAGGGAGATTCTAGGAGTTTCGATTTCTTTGTAAGATTTCTTGAATGTAAATGGTTCACCAATTCTTATTCCTCAATTTCCAAACATGTAGAAAGTTGCCGGTTCCCTCTTGCAATAGACAACCGGCTAAGGACTGAGAAATGTATCTAAATAGGATTAATTAGACATGAACCTACGTTGTCCTTACACAGAAGCGCACCTATTACTATGCCTTCCTCGGATATCAACATAAAAGCCCACAACTTATTAATCTATAAAGATACAAGAAGCTAATCATAGAATTCATCCTACTCTCTTGAATATTCCTATTTCCTCTTCAAGATTATCTCTCAAACGTCCTTATACGGGCTTGCACCTGTCACGTGGATCCCTCGGATGATCGAGTGAGAGTTTATCTTTACCAAGTCCATAAGAAATCCAAACAATCAATCAAGAATGAGAATTAAGCGCAAACCACCATCAATCATTCAAGATCTAATTGATACAAGCAAGATAATGTCATCGAAACAAGAAAATGGCAAATCCATAAGAGATTACATCAATCCATCATACAAATACTCCCTTAATCCTAGAATACAAGATCTACTCCATGAATCGAGGAAGAAAACCCGAAGAAATAGAGATTACAAGCATTCCTTGAATCCCCCAATCCAAGAAACCAAGAAAAGGGAGAAAGAGAAAACTTATCTACAAAGAAGCTTCGTCTTTGGATCCAATCCACGCTCCGGAGTCGAAATCATCGAGATCTCCCTTAGAATTGCCCAGAAATCCTCCCAAGAATGGGAGGAAACCACCAAATCTTGCTTTCTCCCAAAGGGGGAGAGATCCCCTTTCAATTCATGAAGAAGGGTTTAAATAGAGGAGGGAATCGGGCGCCACACGGCCCCGTGACACAGCCGTGTGAGATTCACACGGCCATGTCCAGTTCCCTCTCTGCCAAACCTGCACGGTCGTGTGACTCCACACGGCCAGAACCCTTCTGCTCTCTGGAATTGCTACACGGTCGTGTGGTGCACACGGCCACAACCTGCTTGGTCTCTGGAAGTCTCACACGGCCGTGTAGATCCACACGGCCATGTAAGGCTTCTGCTCTGGTTGGCTTTAATTCTTGACACGGCCGTGTGAGGTCCACACGGCCATGTCATCTTCCTCTTCTGTTGGTGCCAAACTCCACACGGCCCGAGCTCCATCCCAGTGCATGGCCGTGTGAGGTACACGGCCCGGTGCTTTCTCCCTTCGTTTCCTCCAATGCATGCCCATAGATGTAGATTCTTCACCAAATCGACTCCTGTGTACAGAAAATGCACAAAAGCAAATCCAACCAAAAGAGTAAATATGCTAAAAGGAAGGGAAGTATAAAATGCATAGATCAAGCATGCTCAAAGTATGTAAATGTGCGTAAAACATGCATAAAGGAGTATATAATCTACGACATCACACCCCAGACTTAAACCTTTGCTTGTCCTCAAGCAAAATGTCATAGCCTAAATTCATATGTTCTACAACACATTCATAAAACCCAGTGCACTTTCCTAATTCTATCAAAAAGTTTCATTAACAAGCATGATCATGGAAACAAGTAAAGTATGGTTCAAGCATAAGAATCTTGTGCGCAGTGTAAAAGTAACTCAACACCCTTCAAGTTTCAATCCATGTCCTAGTCAAGTCGTCATCAAATTTGAATTCCTAATGTTTCCAGTGAAAGACAAGTAACCAGTGATAGGCACTTACTTACCATTCACTTGGTTCATATTTCTCAACTAACCCAAGGTCTCAAAGGTGTGCTCAATCTCAAGAGAAGCTAAACAGTCATTTCCCCAGTAACCTAACTCGGTCTCAAAGGGGTGACTTGCTAGATTCCACTCATGACAACTATTTTTTTATATCCCTTATTGTGTTTTTTTTTTTTTATAAGTGTTTGCATTGTGCAAAACTTATTCACAAATGTGCTTTTAGCACACATGTTGGGATATTTTGATTTTTCCAAATGAGCTTTAATGATTTGAGCCTCATCCAGTAACCAAAATGAAAGTTGAGAAATCACCATGGAAACCAAGTACTAAGCAAACAAGATGAATCATGACTATTTCAATGACATCAACTATTCAAGCATCAAGCACAAGTGTAGTGAAGATAAAATCCTTAAGGTTGAACCAAAACTAAAACTTATCACCATAAGATTCTTAGCTTGTCTCATGCTACCCAAGATAGAGAAAAGAACTACACAAAGTTTACTAGTAGCATCATGCGAACATCATGAATCGAGACAATAATCGTGCTAACATTTCACTTGAATCCAAGAAAGCATATAAGTGAAGATTTGATGTTCTCAAAAATTTTTTTGCCATGATTATTTCAAAAACAAGCAAAATAAAGCAACAAGCAATGAAAATAAGAACCAACATGAAAAACTTAATCAAACACTAAAAACTGAAGACCAAACTAAACAATACATGACACCCCCCCTAGACTTTAACTTTTCATCGTCCCGATGAAATCAGTATGGTGGAGGAGGTGGAGGTGGACGAGGGAAAGGAGGTCTACGACGTGGTTGACCAATAGGAAAACTAGGAAAACCTGGAATCTCACCCAAAGATCTATGATACTCATATAAAGCATCAACTTGTTGGCTAGTAAGCGTCATACTCTGCATAAAATCTCTCATCCTAGCCTGATCAGTATCATAATCCTGCACAAACTCGGCCACTTGACCTTGAAAATTCCTCGTAAACTGAAAATGATTTTGTACCTCCCTAAACTGATCATCAGATAAAGAGAAGCGCCCCTCCAACATTTTTCGTTGGGAATCTTGCTTCTCATGAAGTGATTCTAGAGACGTACGAAAATATGAAAAATCGAACCTAGAAGATCCCGTGCTATATGCAAAAGAATGCCTAGCAGGCTCCATAAAACTAGAAGGCTGCGTATGTCCAGATGATGAGGGTTCATTATGTGGCTCAGTGTCTCCAGGTATAGAAGGGTTATCCTCAAAATCTAACTCAGAAATTACCCAATTAGCCCGGTTACGAATAGTAGTTCGTTCAGGAAAAGGAAGTGGTAAAGGAGAACCACTCCTCCTAGGAAACGAAAAACCATTCTCATCCCGAACGATCATTTTCATAGCAAGACATGTATCAATGTCAATCATGTCATTACCATGAATTATTTCCAACCCATCAACATCAAGATTTAAATTACAAGCTATTCGGGTAATCAAACCACCAAAAACAATTGATCCCGATGATGCCCTAGCTGATCTCAATAAGGTTTGAACAAAATGAAAACCAGAGTCAAATTCAACCTTATAAAGCATAGCCCATAAAGCATAAAGCTCTATCTTCTTAACCACCCCATCACTCTCTCCCCTACCAAAAATAGTTTTACTCATGACTCTATGTAGGTACCTAAAGATGGGGTTTTGCATATGGGAGGCCTTAGCTCTTGAAGGCTCATAAGGTTGATCTAACCCAGTTATTGCATTCCAAAAATGATTCCAATTAAACCTTGGGTCAAACCTACGAGGGCTACCGGTGGTTATTCCAAAACAAGAATTAAAGTCACTAAATGTCCATAGAAATTCTTGATTCATTAATCTAAAAGAGATTTTTCCATAATAATCATCTTCATTAGTAAAATGGACATCCAATGAACTTAAAAATTCCAAAACAAGACGAGGATATGTAGGCAAATGTGTGTACATAATATCACTCCAGTCCAAAAACCCAATCATCAAATCTACATCTTCCCTAATTCCAAGCATATCAAGAACAGTTGGGTCCATATATCTAGTACACACTATCTTTCTATTGACAAGAATTGCAAATCTAGTTACTTGATCATCATTTCTGAACACAATATTGAATTCATTGTCATTACCTTCGTCGCGTGAAGTCCTTTTGCCTCTGCCCTTCACTGGTTGTTTTCCTTTGTCTCTTGATGGCTCCTTCTCTTTGTCTCCACTAGATCCACCACCTCCTTTGCACAATCTCTTCAAAATATTGGACATCTTGATGAGTTTAGATAGGGGAAGAATTATCTAGAGTGGTGGAACTCAAAGAACGAAACTTCAAGGAACAAAAGATCTTAGGTTAAGGGAACAAAAGTCCAAGTCTTAGAGAGGAGGAGAATCGGATCTAAAAGATCTTGAGAGATTAGAGAGGAGTTTTTAAGAAATTGGGAGAGAAAGATATGTTTTGGAGAGTTGGGGGTGTGCGGAACACGGCCAAGATCTGGCCGTGTGAGGTAGGAGGTAGACTTTAGTAGTTCTCCTACACGGGCCGTGTAGATCTACACGGCCTCCCCATCTTTCCTCTCGGGATTCTTTGCACGGGCCGTGTAGATCCACACGGCCTCCCCCTCTTCCTTCTCTGGATTCCTCGCACGGCCGTGTCTGGGACACGGCCTCTCCATCTTTCCTCTCGGGATTCTTTACACGGCCATGTCTATGACACGGCCTATACCTTTTTCTCCTCGGGAGATCCCACACGGCCGTGTCTGGATGACACGGCCCAAACACTTCCCTTCTCTACAACTTTTGCCTGGCCGTGTATAGCACACGGCCTGACTCTGTTTTGCACCAAACCTGGAAACAGAATCAAAAGAATGCATCAAACTAAAAGAAATTACAATACAAATCAAAACTAACTAAAAGAACCCTTGGGTTGCCTCCCAAGAAGCGCTTGTTTAAGGTCTTTAGCTCGACCAAACTTAATCATTCGCTCCTTTTCCTCGCCCTTGGAGGACAGATATACTTTTCGTTTCTGTTGGGAGATCTTCTCCCAACATCTTCCACCACATTGTCTCCTTCATTTGGTGGCCTTCCATGAGGATGGAAATTCCATTCCTCAAGTTTATAAATGCTTGTCCTGCTACAAGCATTTAAAAGAGACGAGACATGGTTAGAGATATTAGATAAATCATATTCCAGCTTTTCCTTACCAATTACCAAAGAAAGCTTATGATTTTTGACATCAATTATAGCTCCAGCTGTAGCAAGGAAAGGTCTTCCTAATATGATAGGAATCCTAGGGTCCTCTTCCATGTCCAACACTACAAAATCTGTGGGAATAACATTCTCATCCACCTCTACCGGCACATTTTCTATAATACCCAAAGGGTACCTACAGGAATGATCGGCAAGTTGAAGTGCCATAGTAGTAAGTTTAATGTTTTTGAGACCTAATTTATTATAAATTGAATAGGGAATGAGGCTAACACTCGCCCCCAAATCACAAAAAGCTTTTTCAAAAAATTCTTTTCCTATGTTGCAAGGAATATAAAAGCTCCCTGGGTCCTTCAGTTTTGGAGAAGTGTTCTTCTCAAAAATAGCACTACATTCCTCACTAAGCGCAATGGTCTCGACCTCTCCTCTTCTTCTCTTATTTGACATGAGATCCTTCAGAAATTTGGCAAATCTAGGCATTTGTAGAATAGCATCAATAAGAGGTACCTCTACACAAATTTCCTTAACTTTTTCTAGAAACTTGCCAAATTCTTCATCCTTCTTGAGCATTGTAAGTCTCTGAGGAAAAGGGACAGCTTTGCTCTGATGGTTCAGTGGAAGAGTCTCTTCAACCTCAATGGTACTCTCCTCATTAGCTTGAATCTGATTTGGTATAGGAGGAGAGAGCTCTTCTTCTTTTTGTTTCCCTTTTGAAGCAGTCACTTGGGAGTCTCCCAAGGTCCGTCCGCTCCTAAGCTCAATCCTATTGCAATGCTCCATAGGATTCACATCAGGTTTTCCTGGAAGCTGTCCTGGTGCTCTGGATGATGAGGAAGCTAGTTGGGCAATTTGACTATCCTGGATCTTTTGATGCTTTTCAGAATTATCCATTCTCTGAATGAGCTTTGCTAAATCTTGCTTCATTTCATTCTGATTTGAGATAATTTCTTCAAGCATCTTTTCAACATTTGACTTTGGTAAGCCTTGAGAAGATAGATGTTGAAAATTTTGTTGCCCAGCTTGAAAATTTGGTCTTGCCCCCATAGATGGTCCTTGATCTTGATTATTTCTGTAAGAAAAATTTGGATGACTCTTCCATCCAGGGTTATAAGTATTCGAGTATGGGTTGTTCTGCCTTTGATTGTAACTCATGATTGCATCGCATTATTCAAGTTGATTGATTTGTGCAGTGATAGCTCCCAATGGACATGAGTCATTTGAATGCTCTGAACTCCCACATACTTCACAAGATGTACTAATAGCATTGACCATATTAGCACTAGTCCCCATATTCTCAAATTTCTTTGTAAGAGCATCCAATTTTGCAGACAAAAGAGTGACTGCATCTACATCAAACTTCCCTGATGCTTTAATTGTTGGGCTTACAGAGGAATAGCCACCACTTCTTTCGTTTGCCCATTGATGATGATTTTGTGCTACACTTTCAATGATTTCTTCGGCTTCATCTAAGCTTTTATTCATAAGTGCCCCTCCAGCAGCTGAATCAAGGGACACTTTGGTATGATAATTGATACCATTATAAAAAGTGTGCAACACTAACCATCTTTCCAACCCATGATGTGGGCATTGTCTGAGCATACTATTATATCTATCCCATGCTTCAAAAAGAGATTCTGAGTCAGTTTGCTTGAAGCTTGCAATTAAATTCCTCATATGAGCTGTTTTGCTTGGTGGGTAGAACTTATCAAGAAACTGTTGCTCGCACTGCTCCCAAGTGGTGATGCTATTAGGAGCCAAAGAATTCAGCCATTGCTTTGCCCTATCTCTTAGAGAAAACCCAAATAATAGTAATCTAACTGCATCTGAAGGAACTCCATTCATTTTCATAGTCCCACATATTTCATAAAAGACCTCTAAATGTTGATTGGGGTCTTCATGAGGTCCTCCACCAAATTGATTCTGCTGCACCATAGATATGATTGCGGGTTTGATCTCAAAGTTATTAGCCTCCACTGAAGGTCTTGAAATACTAGATCGGAAACCTCTTATATAGGGTGCTGCATAGTCCTTGAGTGGTCTATTTGCCATGTTCAAATATTCCTGTTCTTCAATTTGCCTTTGCAGAATTCTTCTTTTATGGAAAGTTCTGTTAATCTCAGGGTCAAAAGGAAAGAATTCCCCTGCAAAGCTAGATCTTCGCATACACAAGAACAAGATAACAATTGACAGTTCAAAAAAAAAAAAAGAAAAATAAAAGAATAAAAAATGCAGAATTGAATTTGTACAAAAAGAATTAACAAGAAGAGAAAGTCATACAAGAAAGTAAAAAAATCAGATATCTAATGATTAGTTACAATTATGCAATATGAAAGGAAAACAAATGTTATGTTTAGTCTAACTCAATTGATAATTCCTAATGTTATAGCGCAGTCCCCGGCAACGGCGCCAAAAACTTGTTACGCTCCGCAAGTGTACGGAAATGTCGCAAGTAATATAAAAGATTATCGTATCCACAGGGACTGGAATAAGCACTAGAAATGTCTCAATGCGAATTAGCTAAACAACCATCCGATCGTTTCAAAAGCAAAGTAAAGGTAAACAAATCTAATATAAGAGATCAACAAACAAGAGTTTAGTGTTTTGGGTTATGCTAAAGGGAGATTCTAGGAGTTTCGGTTTCTTTGTAAGATTTCTTGAATGTAAATGGTTCACCAATTCTTATTCCTCAATTTCCAAACATGTAGAAAGTTGCCGGTTCCCTCTTGCAATAGACAACCGGCTAAGGACTGAGAAATGTATCTAAATAGGATTAATTAGACATGAACCTACGTTGTCCTTACACAGAAGCGCACCTATTACTATGCCTTCCTCGGATATCAACATAAAAGCCCACAACTTATTAATCTATAAAGATACAAGAAGCTAATCATAGAATCCATCCTACTCTCTTGAATATTCCTATTTCCTCTTCAAGATTATCTCTCAAACGTCCTTACACGGGCTTGCACCTGTCACGTGGATCCCTCGGATGATCGAGTGAGAGTTTATCTTTACCAAGTCCATAAGAAATCCAAACAATCAATCAAGAATGAGAATTAAGTGCAAACCACCATCAATCATTCAAGATCTAATTGATACAAGCAAGATAATGTCATCGAAACAAGAAAATGGCAAATCCATAAGAGATTACATCAATCCATCATACAAATACTCCCTTAATCCTAGAATACAAGATCTACTCCATGAATCGAGGAAGAAAACCCGAAGAAATAGAGATTACAAGCATTCCTTGAATCCCCCAATCCAAGAAACCAAGAAAAGGGAGAAAGAGAAAACTTATCTACAAAGAAGCTTCGTCTTTGGATCCAATCCACGCTCCGGAGTCGAAATCGTCGAGATCTCCCTTAGAATTTCCCAGAAATCCTCCCAAGAATGGGAGGAAACCACCAAATCTTGCTTTCTCCCAAAGGGGGAGAGATCCCCTTTCAATTCATGAAGAAGGGTTTAAATAGAGGAGGGAATCGGGCGCCACACGGCCCCGTGACACGGCCGTGTGAGATTCACACGGCCATGTCACCAAACCTGCACGGCCGTGTGACTCCACACGGCCAGAACCCTTCTGCTCTCTGGAAATGCTACACGGCCGTGTGGTGCACACGACCACAACCTGCTTGGTCTCTGGAAGTCTCACACGGCCGTGTAGATCCACACGACCATGTAAGGCTTCTGCTCTGGTTGGCTTTAATTCTTGACACGGCCGTGTGAGGTCCACACGGCCATGTCATCTTCCTCTTCTGTTGGTGCCAAACTCCACACGGCCCGAGCTCCATCCCAGTGCATGGCCATGTGAGGTACACGGCCCGGTGCTTTCTCCCTTCGTTTCCTCCAATGCATGCCCATAGATGTAGATTCTTCACTAAATCGACTCCTGTGTATAAAAAATGCACAAAAAGAAGATCTCCGAACCAAAAGAGTAAATATGCTAAAAGGAAGGCTGGAAGTATAAAAATGCATAGATCAAGCATGCTCAAAGTATGTAAATGTGCGTAAAAACATGCATAAAGGAGTATATAATCTATGCACATCAGCAACAACTATAAGCTCGATAAGAATTACAAATTACAATGAAAGTATTAAAATAACTTTGTACTGACAACTTAAAGAAGAGGAAAACAGAGCTCCGGGTCGTCGGAATGTTGCAGCAGCACTTCGGAATGATTTTGTTAGCAGCACGTTGAAGAAAGAAAGTCTGGAACTTGATTATCTAAAGTGCTGGTCGAAATCCCCTTATAAAGGGTGTTCAAGGAGCCTTGAAGGTTGTTCAAGGCGCCTCCATGTTGCCGAGTCCTCCGCGTGGATGAAGCTTGATCTGGTCGAACTTCATCTTCTTAAGGCGCCTCAAACCCTACTCAAGGCGCCTTCCAAGGTGCCTTATACTCCCTTCAAGGCGCCTCCATTGATGTTTCGCAGCCAGGTCAGCTTTTGCACCCAAGGCGCCTCCAAGCTCCATGGAGGCGCCTCGGACACTGTTCATCTGAGGAGAACTTCATTTCTTTGTACCTGCAAGATGTGTTAGTCCCAAAAAATATCCTGCAACACAAAGTTAGCATAAACAACAGCATGAATATGAAAAAGAATATTATGACAGTCTCCGGACTGTCCGGGTCTGACTTTGGATTTCCATCTAGAAACCTTAGGTCGACCCGACGCCTATTGTTCCCTCTACGGGGAACGCGTCCTCACCTACTCTACTCAGGAGATTTACCTGCTGCCAGTACGATCCTCCAGATCGGCTGGACTTTTGCTCAGCACTTGATGCTTCCAGACTTTCTGCTGGACATCCGCTTCCCGGCTAGTCCAGTCTTTCACCTGGTTCGCGACACCAGGACTTTCCACCTAGGGTTACCACCCCCTAGGACTTTTACCTGAAGCCATCGACCTGCCAAGACTTTTCGCATAGGGTTACCACCCCCTAGGGTTTTTCCTTCGCCTAACCGCAGTTAGGACTTTCCTGAAATGCTTAAGTAGACTTGTTAGATCACAAAACACCTTAACTTTGAATCTTTTGCCATTATCAAAACACGAGTTCGATCTTCGGATGCTTCCCGTATCAACAATCTCCCTCTTTTTCATTATGGCAACTTAAATTCAAAGTTAAGTAAAGAGATATCAAATAGCGAATAGATGAAAACATTTAAGGCAAGATTAGCAAGTTTGCTTAGCTAAACTCTATGAATTTAAAGTATCGCACCAAATATTAGCACCAATTATGGGCTCCCCCTTAGCTGTTACTCCCCCTTTAAATTTTTAAATTTTACAATTTGAGTATTTGTATGTTTTTTGAATTTTTTTGCTACTCTCCCCCTTTTCCATATATCAAAAAATAAGCAAAAACAGCTATTTGAGTTTTCAAGGGAGATAACAAAATTTTTAACACACTTAACAGTTCATAATTGTCATTCTTGCTTTTAGCTAAGTGAAAGGATGATGTTAGCTCTTTGAAACTTAGTTAAAATTATAAAACTAATTTTGAAAGTAATGAGTTAAGTTTTGCAGAACTGTGCTTTACTTAGGAAAGCAAGAATTTACAAAGTTAGATTTCAAAAGTGGGCTGAGTTTTAAAATTTTGAAAATAAAGATTGGAATTTAGTTTTTGCAAGTATTGGAATTTGAAAGTGATAGCCTAGAAATTTTGGCTTAATTTTCCACAATACTTATTAATTTTTAGGACCAGGAGGGAGTAGAGTGGCTAAAATTTGGTTTATTCAAAGTCAGTTGATCCCTAAGTCCAAGCATGAGTCACGTTTAGGAGATTGACTTTAAGAGGTATCAGAGCCCTAGAGATCAAACATGCTTAACTAGAAAATTAAGTATTCTTTACCAACTGTCTAACTTTTAGCTAATTGTTGATTGTCTACAAGGTAACAACTTTCACATGGTTAGTCAAGTTCAGTCAATTTGGTCCAGTTAGATTTGACTAGAGCTGGAATACTTGACTTGATCAATGTATATTACGTGTTTAACGCCCAGACTCATATTGATGCACAGATATAAGCATTCTTGAGTCCAAGCTGTACCCTATGCATCTCACACCGTTCTATGTCTTTCAAGCACAATTAAGGTATACCTAGGTGTTTGTGAGATGCTCTGGCTTAAATCTAGGGGAACATGATTTCTAGGGGGAAAGCTTAGGCTAAGTCCAATTTTTTTTTAAAAAAAAATCTAATAAATTGGAATTTTTGAAAACTGTTTTTCCTAGAATTTGAAAAGAGACAAGATAGTTAAAGAAACGAGACACCTATTTTGTAACGACCACCCTTCTTACTACTACTCTCTAAGGGCGACCGTTACCTAACTACTACTCTACTCACTAGGGTCACTGATACTGTTATTAGCATCAGTTAGGTTTATCACGGCCCAGAGGAATTCCGACCAAAAAATTTCGGCAGAATCTCCCCTGTACCGGTGACCAAATATATAATACAAACAAAGTATACGCAGCCACAGGCGGCTGAAACATATTTTCCACAACCACGCAGTAATAAATCAACAGTAAAAGAAAGAAACTACTCTAGCAAAGCAACCAACTACATCACTCCACCAATAACACAAGTGAACTACTTACGAGTGCGGAATAAACTTAAATACAGTCTCAACTCAAAATAACACTTAAGGAAATCTAAAAGAATTAAGCAGAAAGTCTTAACGGTTTTATCAACTAATTCTGGAGCTCTCCACAGTCCAGACATCACACACCTTCATCACCACCACCATCCTGTCGCCTCCCTTTCATATCTTAGCTTTTCCTTTATCTGCAGTAGGAGGAAAAATAAGATCTATAAGCGAAACGCTTAGTAAGTACTAATCTATCTCACAAAAACTCGAAGTGCATAAAAAGAAAGCAATAATACTAAAACTAAAATGCTAAAAGCAAAGCTGCATGTACTCATGGTATACAGAAATAAAACTGAATACTATACATGCTCACTAACTGATAGGAAAATAATGAACCTACTACTGTAAGCTCAGAATTAAAGAAACTAACTTCTATTGATTCTAAGCATAAACTTATTTCATTTTCTTATATACTTATACTAGAAATTAATCTTTTAATTTCTCTTTCACTTTCTTCTTCTTGTTCTTCTTATTCTTTTCTTTTCTTCTTTGGGCCCAGGCTTAGTATCATCTTTGTTTTGCGCGCTCTCTAATAGTGACTGAGGTAGCGATCCTCTAGTCCTATGAGGTAAAGACCATGGTCTTACTAGGGCCAAGACCTTGGAATTGGACACCTGGATTTGTTTAACGATAACCTTGGAAGTCGGGTACTAGCCTCTTACTTTAGTTTACTTGTTATCTCTTTTTAACTAGACCTTGGTCTTATTCTTTACTCACACTTCTCATAATCCTTTATTAGAGTTTATTAGGATCCTTTAGATATATATCTAACAAGTATGGGATTACAATTAACCAAACATGCTATATAAAAATCACACAAGGGAAGTAGATCCGAACTCTATAAGATCATGTTATAAAATAGACCAAAAGAAAGCAAATCTAAACTTTCTAAACATGCTATAAAATAAGGCAAAAGAGAGCTTATTTGGACTTTCTAACATGTTGTAAAATAGGCAAAAGAATGCAACTTTGAGCTTTCTAAACATGCTGTAAAATAGGCAAAAGAAAGCAACTTTGGACTTTCTAATCATGCTATAAAATAGAGCAAAAGAAAGCAACTTTGAGATTACTAATCTTGCTGTAAAATAGAGCAAAAGAAAGTAACTTTGAACTTACTAATCATGCTGTAAAATAGAGCAAAAGAAAGCAACTTTGAGCTTACTAATCATGCTGTAAAATAGAGCAAAAGAAAGCAACTTTGCTGGAATCTATGGCAGCAGGTAGACCTACCCGGATGCAACATTTAAGAGCTAAAGGCATGCTTAAAACACAACCACAGGCTGGAATTAGGGGCTATTCGGCTTAACAATGAATTCAAAATAGAAATTCTATGCAAGAAATGCTCTAATCTACATGGTATAAAGAGCTAACAACATAGGCAGAACATGCTATTACTTAACTGCATAAGGAAATTAATAGCATAAGCAAGAAATGCTACAATCTACCCGGTATAAGGGAACTAATAGCACAAGACAGCTACATATCAAACCCTAAACCCTTCCCCTCTTGTATCCTTAATGAACTCACGGCAGCAACCATGAACTGGCAATCTCTACGGTATGATCCAAAACAAAGGAAGAAATTAAAACTCCAACTTGAGCTTAAAATCTGTTCATACTCGGAACATTAATTAGGGCATCCAAAAACTACACCTAATACTTCATATTCTTTCCTTATGACTCACGGCAAAGAGCCCAAAAGGACCAAAAATCTCTACAACATGCTTTGAATTCAAAATGAACAAAGAACCCGATTTCTCAATCTTAACATGCTGTGCTCGTATAAAGGAGAGGTTAAACTTGCTGTGCAGCCAAATACTAAGAGTCTAGGGTTCATGCTAGGCCTCGGAAGCAAAGGAAGAATCAAAAAGGAAACCCGAAACAACTCCTACCGCAGGTGAGTAGTACTTACAACCGAGAGGGAGAGGCGGCTAGGGTTCCGGTGGAGTTTGAAACTCGGCCTCTTCTTGTGCCCGCGCAGTCACCGTGCCGAGAGGGCTGGGATCAGTGAAGGACCTACGGAGAAGGGCGCTCGCCGGCCGCCAGAGTGAAGCCCTAAGACTGCTTCTTCGCTTCGGCCACGAGAGGGAACGCCGTCGGGGTCAGGGAGAAGAAAGGGATTAGGTTTAGGTCACGGGGAAATTAAGTCCCAAGTTTCCCTTTATAACTCTAATGTTTCCATTAACTAGTATAAATACATTTGCTTCCCCTCTTAATCACAAAACAAACCGCAGACCGGTTGGTTGGGCTGGGTTCGGTTGAGGTTTGGCTCGGCTCGAAGTCGTGGGTTCGAATCTCGGTAGCAACCCTTTTCCTTCCTGTTTATTCTTCTGCTTTCTAACCACTACTTAAATAGAATTTCTCCCCATACTTAGTTAACAAAGCCCGTGTAGCTCAGCTGGTTGGGCAGTGTCCGGTTAGGTCAGTCCGACCCGAGGTCGTGGGTTCGAGGTTCGATTTTGACGAATTTTTTTGCCAACTTTCTTTCGTTTTGTAAAAATATCAAACGACCTCCAAAAATTACATAAAAATACTCTAAAAATCTCTAGAATATTTTAAAAGCATTTCTCAATACTTTTATGGACTTTTAGAACCTGAAATAGGGAAAAATTGGGTCGTTACAATCCCCCATACCTTATAAAAAAGTTCGTCCTCGAACTTAGAATAGCTCTGGATATTTCTTTCTCATACTGTCCTACCACTCCCAAGTGACTTCCTCGTGCTTCTGGTTCTGCCAGATGACCTTCACTAGTGGTACTTCTTTATTTCTTAGTCTCTTTACTGCTCTGGCCACTATCTGTGTAGGTCTGCTCTCATAACTAAGATCCTCTTGGACCTGCATTGACTGAGCCTCAATCACTTGGCTAGGGTCGTGGAGACACTTCTTTAGCGTGGAGACATGAAATACATTATGTATTGCTGACATGTCCTGTGGTAAGTCCAGCTTGTAAGCTACTTTCCTAATCCTCTCTATGATCGGGTAAGGTCTTGCATAGTGGGGACTTAGTTTGCCCTTCTTACCAAATCTCAACACTCCCTTCATCGGAGCAACCTTGAGAAAGACTGAATCCCCGACTTAAAATTCAAGTGGCCTACGGCGTGTGTCAGCATAACTCTTCTGTCTACTCTGGGCAGTCTCAATTCTCTGTCTGATCTTCTGAATAGCCTGAGTAGTTTCATCTATCAGCTCTGTCTGAACGCCCAACTCTACCTCCATTTTTTTTTCTTTCACCTGCTTCTTGCCAGCAAATGGGTGATCTGCACTTCCTGCCATACAATGCCTCATAGGGTGCCATCTTGATGGTCGCCTGATAACTGTTGTTGTAGGCAAACTCAGCTAAGCATAGATACTTGCACCAACTTCCCTTGAAATCTAGTGCTCAAGCTCTGAGCATATCTTCTAGGATCTGATTTACTCGCTCTGTCTGTCCATCAGTCTGAGGATGGAAGGTTGTGCTGAACTTGAGTTTGGTGCCTAGTGCAATCTGAACACACTCCCAAAAGTGCGAGGTGAAGCGCCCATCTCTATCAGAAACGATAGATTTCAGAACTCCATGAAATCTGATCACCTCCTTAACGTATAGCTGTGCCAACTGCTCTATGGAGTGGGACACCTTGATGGCTAGGAAATGGGCAGACTTAGTCAATCTATCCACTACTACCCATATTGCGTCGTATCCATTTGTAGTTCTTGGAAGGCCTATTATAAAGTCCATGGATATGTCTTCCCACTTCCACTCTGGTATTGGGAGGGGCTGTAGGACTCCTCCTAGTCTCTGGTGTTCTGCTTTGACCCTCTGACATGTCAGGCAGGTACTGACATATTTAGCTACACCTCTTTTGAGTCCAGACCACCAGAACCTTTGCTTCAAGTCTTGGTACATCTTGGTAGAACCAGGATGCATGGGGTATGGTGTGCTATGAGCTTCTTCTAGAATCTTCTTCCTCAGTTCTTCATCATTGGGAACACAAAGGCGGTTCCCCTGATAAAGAATTCCACTGTCTGATACACGAAACTCTGAATTTCCTTCTTCTCGTATTCCTTGCTTGATCTTTTGGATATCTGAGTCTTCACTTTGCTTTCTCTGTATATCCTCAAGCAGGGTTGACTCTAAGGTCAATGCAGAAAGTTGCCCGTAAATAATTTCAAGTCCGAAATATGACAACTCCTTTTGCAATGGCAGGGATAATAATGACAGAGTCATCAGGGATGCACTGGACTTTCTGCTTAGTGCATCTGTCACTTTGTTAGCTTTGCCTGGGTGGTAGAGGATTTCACAATCATAATCTTTGACCAACTCTAGCTGCCTACGCTGTCTCATGTTTAAGTCCTTCTGAGTGAAGAAGTACTTAAGACTCTGATGGTCTGTGAAGATTCTGCACTGGACTCCATACAAGTAATGTCGCCAGAGTTTTAGTGCAAAGACCACCGCCTCCAGCTCGAGATCATGAGTGGGGTAGTTCTTCTCATAATCTTTGAGTTGTCTGGAAGCATAAGCTATCACTTTTCCTTCCTGCATGAGTACAGCTCCTAAGCCCATCTTGGAAGCATCACTGTAGATGTCAAAACTCGTGTCACTCTCTGGAATAGTCAGAATTGGAGCACTGGTCAGTCTCATCTTTAGCTCTTGGAAATTTTGCTCACATTTGTCTGACCATTCAAACTTCTTGTTCTTCCTGGTTAAGGCCGTTAGTGGAGAAGCTATCCTGGAAGAGTCCTCCACAAATTTCCTGTAGTACCCAGCTAACCCAAGGAAGCTTCTGATCTCCCTGGCGTTCTTAGGTCTACTCCAGTTGTTGACCACTTCTATTTTGGCTGGGTCCACTTGGATACCTTCCTTAGAAATGATGTGGCCTAGAAACGCCACCTGATCTAACCAGAACTCACACTTTGAGAATTTAGCATAAAGATGTTTTTGCTGAAGGGTCTGCAGTACTATTCTCAAGTGCGTGTCATGCTCCTCTGGGGTCCTTGAATAGACCAGAATGTCATCGATGAATACGATGACAAATTTGTCAAGGTACTCTCTGAACACTCTGTTCATTAAGTCCATGAAGACCACTGGTGCATTAGTCACACCAACAGGCATGACTACAAACTCGTAGTGTCCGTATCTGGTTCTGAAAGCTATTCTGGGTATGTCTCTTTCTTTCACCTTCAGCCGGTGGTACCCAGAGCGCAGGTCTATCTTTGAGAACACTGTTGCCCCTCTCAACTGATCAAATAAGTCGTCGATCCTGGGAAGGGGTACTTGTTCTTGATTGCCACTTTGCTCATCGCTCTAAAATCTATGCTCATCCACACAGATCGTCTTTCTTCTTAACGAACAACTCTGGAGCTCCCCGAGGTGAATGACTAGGGCGGACGAAACCCTTGTCAAGTAGCTCCTGAAATTATTCTTGTAACTCTTTTAGCTCTGCTAGAGAAATTCGGTACGGAGCTTTTGAAATTGGGCTGGTGTCAGAAACCAATTCAATTTCAAACTCCACTTCTCTGCTGGGAGGTAGTCCAGGTAGCTCTTCTGGGAATACCTTTGGGTACTCACAGACTACCCGAACATCTTCCTGCTTGGGTCTTTCTTGTGATCATTGTCTTTCTAGTTCGACCACTTGATTGGGGTCTTTCTTGTGATCATTGTCTTCAATCTTGACTAACTTGTGTTGCGTTTGTTGTGCCTTGATGCCGTTCAGATAGTGCTCACTAATACCCTGCTGACCAGCTCTTTACTAATCTGTGGTCAGTGAGTTTCATTACTCACATTATGACATTAAGTGCTATTTCTGGTCTCAGCCTTCGGAGCATCAGTCTGACTCGTTCTTTCTCTGTACTTACCAACTCGAGGCAAAGACAAGCTAGCCTGTTGAATCTTTTGACCGCTTCTTCTACTAGTAGGTCACCTTGTCTGAATTCCATAAGCTCCTCATACTATTTATTGGTGATCTGTTGACGGAAGACTTTTTCGTAAAACTCTATCTCAAAGTCAACCCAGCTCATCTGGTTGACTGCTCTCTTACTCTCCACTCACTCCCACTACATACAAGCACCTCTAGATTGGCAGAAAGAGGCACACTTAACCTTCTCGACTTCTGGCCAGTCAAGAAGCTCCATTGTGCTCTCAAGTGTCTTGAACCAAGCCTGGGAATCCCAGGGCTCAGTCGTGCCTAAGAAGCTTTCTGGTTTCAGCTTCAGCCACTGGATGAGGTATGATTCTTGTCTTCCAGGTGTTGTGGTGACTTCCAAGGCAACTGATGGGACTTCAATCACCACTGGGGTCTCCACATTAATGGTTGGGGGGAGTGGGAGGAGCTGGCTTCTGATTGGCCATCAGATTGGCAATCACTTGTTGCTGCTCTACTACTTGTCTCTGGAGTTGGGCAACAACTTCAGAGAGATTGAGCTCAGTTGATCTAAGCTCTTCGTTCTCCTAAACTTGGTTCTCAATACGAATGGTACGGGGATGTCCTCTTCTTGACATCTAGTAATGCAGAGAAAAAGACTTGGTATCTTCTCTATCCTTTCTAAACAAACATATGTATGGATCAAGAAAGGAGAAACAATAATTTCTATCTTACTTAAGTACTCATAAGCAATCGCTCTGTACTGTTGTAAAATACCGAACCAGATAATAATTAAATAATAAGATTAATGGAAAAATAATCTTATTGGATTTTTTATGAATTTTTAGGAATTTTCTAGGATTTAATCGGAACTCGTATGACATATTTTGAAGAGATAAAATTATAGGTTTTGAAAAAGGTCCGTTTGGAATACCCAATTATGGCAGTTGATTGAGGAATAAACTTAGGTTTTAATTTATCTAAACCTAAGTTTATATTATAAAAACCTAAATTTGCCGTGCCCTAGCAGCCTCATGCGCGCGCCTCTCCTCTTCCCATGCCGATCTCACCCCTTCTCTTCTTCCTTGCGTCGCCCTCCCCCACCTCCACTACCGCTGGCAACGAGATCCACCGGAGAGTAGTTGAAGGCCATCTCGTTAGTGCCCTCTCCCATCCCTCTTCTCCTTCACCGCAGCATCTTCCCCGAGCCACCTCGGACGTCACCGGTCTCTCCTCACGTGGGCACCAGTCGATTCTCCTACCCGCGTGTTCCTGCACCTGAGCCGACCTTTCTTCCTGCGCACGAGCACCATAGCAGTCGGCGACCTCTCCTCTTCACTCGGGCACCCTAGCTGCTGAGCGTCCATCGCCGACCCAACTGAGCAATTACCGGCGTAGATCTGTGAGTAGCTGGATTCCTTTAGGGTAAATTGATGTCAAGGCTTTGGGTTGAGATCTGATCTCCGTGGGTAGCTTGCGGATTTGATTTGGGGATTTTGTTGAGGTGAGTATTGTTTTGTTTCTTAAGAGTTCGACAATTAATTGCTCTATGATTAGGTTCTGGACTAATTTTGGAAGGAATTGGTGTATGGGTGATTTGGTAGCTGTCGGACAGTGGTTTTGTAGGGGCTGTGAGTTTCGGATTGTGCTTCCATATCTTAAGGTATGTGTCTCTGGTGATGTACCTCTAGTTGTTCTTTTAGTATGCTGCTCAATTAGGTTTTCTAATAGGTTGTGGATTAGGGTAGGTTCAGTGGTGATTCTCTAGATGGTTTCTTGTGTACTGGGTTGTAGCCTAGAATCGAATTGTTGCTGATATGATTAGGGATAATTATTCCAGGTGGTTGTTTGAAAATAATTAAGATAAAATATTGGGTTTAATCTAGGGTTAGATTACCTTCGAGGCTTATAGTTAACTGAATTAATAATCAAATTTGGGTCCTAAATAGGAGAGCAAGTTTATTTTGGACACATGGGGTTTAGCTTAATTATATATGTTGTTACAGGGCTTTGATTTACGACGAGGCACTTAATGGGTGGAAAATGTTGGATGCACGATCTACGTGTAAAGGCGGGTACTTCTTAGTTTGTTTCTTTTAGTTCTTTGAACTTGTGCATGAACTATTTTTGGATAAGGACCATTTTACCTTGACTCCACTCTTATTTTCCTGCGCTTGATACTTCCATATGATCTTTGAGAAATTCGTTTCTATATCTATACAGTCTCTTTTTGTTGTCCATGATCCGTAGCAGCTACTAGATATCATATTTGTATGTTTTAACTGTTGCTTATTTATGTACGATATTGAGCATGCTGGCTTCATGTAGGAAACCTGTTTCTGCTTATATATATATGATTACTGTTGCATTGTTCGCATCATGTCATTGCATGCATGCCGCATCCTCGGCCACTCGAGAGAGTGGTAGCTGGAGTTGATGTCGCTTGTCCTGTCGTGCCGCACTCGGCCACTCATGTGAGTGGTAGCTGGAGTACGAGCAGCAGGGACCCCGTCGCAGATGTAGCTAGTTAGCTACTATGCAACTGTCCCCTCGGCCACTAGTAAGGGTGGTAGCTGGAGTGGTGTACAGTCTGTCACTGACCCGACCTCTCGACCATACAGGGGTCATGGTGCGGAGAGGTGGGCGGGAGTGGCCATCCATGCATACGCTGTTTATTATTATACTTGCTTTTGCTCCTGCTATTTATATATACTGTTATTGCTTACTGTGGTTATTCCCTGGTGCTGATATGTTTACTTATGTCGAGATATACTCTCATCGTAGATGTTTAGATACTGGTTTGTTCATTAGAATGTGGTCTATACCCTGCTTATTACCTCGGTAGTTATGAGCAGTACTATAGCTTTGCCTCAGTCCATAGACTGATTGAGCTTGCACACAAGATGCTCTTAGCCCTTTGCAATGAACCCTTCTGGTTGCTTTATATGGATGCTTTTTTCAAGACTTCCATTAAGGAATGTTGTATTGACATCCACTTGCCAAATAGATAAAAGAATCCAGATAGACTTAAGCATGGCTACCAGTGAAAAAGTTTCCTTTTTCATCAAGCCTTGCTTTGAAAGTTTCCACCTTCCTGTCTATCTCTCTTTTCCTATTATAGACCTTTTTACTCCCAAAGGCTTTTACACCATTTGGTGGTTCTACAAGCTTCCAGATTTTATTAGAATACATATATTCTAATTCTATTATTCATTACTCTTCGCCAAGATGCTGCATCTTTATCTTGGAGTGCTTTGTCATATGTCCGGAGATTAGGTTCATGTCTTCCAGGGATCGAGTCCAAAAACTCTCCCAAAACATGAATCTTTTTAGGTTGCCTAATAACCCTCCCACTACGACGAGTGTAACGACCCACCTTTCTACACTACTACTATTCTCTAAAGGTGGACGCTACTTGACTACTAACTCTACTCAACCGGTACGCTACTTAACTTCGAGAAATCCCTACCGAAAAATTTCGGCAGAGTCTCCCCTGTACCGGTGACCCCAAACTGGGATACAAACACTATATACACAGCCACAGGCGGCTGGAACAGATATTTTCACAACCACGCAGTATAATAGCACAATAAAAATATGAAACTACTCTAGCAATGGCAAACAACCATATCACTCCAACAATAGGAGGTATCAAACTACAAATGCGGAAATAAACTCAATTACAATCTCAACTTCATCATAGCATTAAGGAGAAAAGAAAATGAAACATAACAAATCTTAAACTAAGTGAGCTCTTTAGCTAAGTCTCAAGGATCTCCATAGTCCACACATCACACACCGTCATAGCATCTCTTTGTCGCCTTCTTCCTTATACTTTAGCTTTTCCTTTATCTGCAGTAGGAGGAAATGCAGTCTATAAGCATAAAGCTTAGTGAGCGCTATCTACTCACAAAACTCGATATGCATGTATACAAATAAAGACATGCTAAAACTGAAGGCTAACATGTAAAACTACTCATGCTCATAAATAGCAAAGAAATCAACTAACTGAAAAACTAACATGTATAGCTACTCATGCTCATAAATAGCAAAGAAACTAACTGAAAAGCTAACATGTATAACTAATCATGCTCATGAATCAATAAAGGAATCATACTAACTGAAATACTAAACATGTACAGCTAATCATGCTCATAAACCAATAAAGGAATCATACTAACTGAAAAGCTAACATGTAAAACTAATCATAGAACTATCATGTGTATCAATAAGAAACTGAACTGATACATTAGCTGAACTAATTAATGCTAAACTGAGTCTAACTTGTATTCACATAACTAATTGGTGAAATTTTGAAAACTATTTACATAATAGATCAAAATAATAATCATGCTGCTGATGGGCCCGGCAACTGTACTTGCTGTGCGCACATCCCTAACTAAACCCGGGATTGCAAGTTCCGAGTCTAGTAGGGTTTACTAGGTTATCTAAACCTAGGGACGACTGTGGGAGCCCAGCCCAATGGATATCTAATCCAGTACAGTGCCACTGCTGAAAATAAAATACTGATTTCATAGCTAATTTTCTTATCTTACTTTAACTAGGTTATCTGAACCTAGAACTAGGTTATCTGAACCTAGAGGCGACTGTGGGAGCCCACCCATTGGACCGTAGTCCCATATAAGCTGAAGCAAGACTAAATAAGTTATTTTAAATGCTTCTACTGCATTTACTGAGCTATTAAAATGCCTACTGTAGCATTATATTGAGCTAAGCATTTTATCAAGCACTTGGTGTGCACTAGAACACACCCTACGTATTAAAAATCTGTATACAAAGCTTAACATAAATCTGCATATTAAGCCTATCAAAAATCTGCATACTTTACTTATAAAAATCTACATGCTATAAAAATAGAGTAAAAGCAAGTAACTTTGGGCTTACTGATCATGCTATAAACTAAACAAAAGAAAGCAACTTTAAGCCTTTTAACCACACTGTAAAAACAGGGCAAAAGAATGAAACTCTAAGCTTTCTAACATACTGAAAAAAAAACAGCAAGGAATGCTACTTTAGGTCTTCTAAACATGCTGTAAAAACAGGGCAAAGAATGCTACTTTAGGGCTTCTAAACATGTTGTAAAAACAGAATGCTACTTTAGGTCTTCTAAACATAGTATACTTAAAGTAAAGGAATACAAATCTGAACTGCTAACTAAAAATCGAATCAGAAACTAATCCTGCTCACGGCAGGAATAAAAGGTTCTACTGCTGCCACAATCAAAGAAGGAAAAATATAATCCTTGAACTACTCGTAAACCTAAAACAAGATTTAATAGAATACCTAACCATTCCACTACTTGTCTATTCTTGTTCATTAAGTAAACAATAAAACCAACTAATGCTTGATGCAAAAGAGTTGTCCATGCTCGTACCTTTCAGGGAATCCTACACTGAATTGCTAAATTACAATCATTTCATACTCAATACAGTAAGAAAGGAACTAAGACTGCCACTTAACAGAAATCCGTTCATGGTCATGTAGGATGCACTAAAATCTGTTAAACTTGAAACCTATACAAAACCTATTCGAGAAATCTAAACATGCTCTTCTTTGTGCTCACTTCTGCCCACAGAAACACATGGACAGCAATAACTCACGGTAGGAAACAAAAATGGCAGCGATCATCTAAACCAAAGAAAACCACTTATCTAAGGGTTTCATCTTTATTCATGTGAATAAAATCTACACCACAGCAATCATCCAATCAAGGAAAACTCACGGCAGTAACTAAATGGTTCTAAACTACACACTAAATCTGAAACAGGAAACACTGAAACACTTGCTGTACAGAAAAATCCAAGCATGGAATCAAAGCATACTAGAATCCTGACTGTAACAAGCTCTAAGAGGGGCTGTTCTAAGCTCTAATTAAGCTGTTCATGGTTACAAAATGCAAATAAAACTGCATGTACAATCCGGAACCAACAGCAAGGGCTGTTCTTGCCCACTAGCAAACTAACAGATCCAAGGGTTTCATACATGCTCCGGCAACAAAAAAAAAGAAACCATTGTAACTAGTAAGGGGTTTGCTACTGGAAAACAAAACAAATACCATTCCTCATACTCAGATTTAACAAAAGAAATTCTGGAATTGAAAACTATACTACACAACCAATGGATCAAATACCGTATGTTTAAAACTAACAACAAAGAAATCTATTCCAGAATCTCTACAAGCTGAAATGCTAAACTACATGCTCATCTGATTAATTTGTTCCATTTCCAAACCTAAACAAATCTGAACTTGAGATTCACGGCAGCAAACCTCAAGAACAACAATCCTACTGCATACTTCGGCCAAACAAGAAGAGAATAGAATCCAGAAAAAAGAAAGAAACAAGGAATAAAACCTCGGAGCTATCCTACTGCAGGTGAGTAGCAACTCACCGAGCGTTCTTGGACTTACAACCGACGGAGACGACCTCTAGGGCTTCGGAGATGTGGTTGTTTCGGCTCTTCCTTGCCGAGAGGATCTCAAAGCTATGAAGAGCTCGGAAATGCTCGCCGGCCGCCGGAGACGCCCTAAGGCTCGCTGCGTTTTTCGCCCAAAACAAAACGCCGTCGCCGTGAGAAGAGAAGAAGATTTTGTCACGGGAAAACCTAAGTTCTCTTCTTATAACTTTAATATTCTGTTAACTAACTATTGCTTAAATACAACTTGATTCGGGTTTTATTAACAAACCCGCGGCTGGTCTGTTGGTGGGCTGCGTTCTGCTTAAAGCCCAACACGAGGGATCGAATCCCAGCTGCAACCATTTTATTTCCTATTATTTTACTGTTCCTAACTATTACTTAAATATATATCGCTCCATATATAATTAACAAAATGAGCGTAGCTCAGCTGGTTGGGCCGGTTTTGCTTGGGTCAGTCCGACCCGAGGTCGTGGGTTCGAATCTCACCTTCAACGTTTTTTATCAAAACTTCTTTCTTTTTGTAACCCTATTAAACGACCTCCAAAAATTACATAAAAATACTCTAAAAATTCCTAAAAATCTCTAGAATATTTTAAAAGTATTTCCAAATATTTTTATGGACATTTGGAACTTGAAATAAGGAAAATTGGGTCGTTACAATTCTCCCTCCCTTATAAAAAGTTCGTCCTCGAACTTAGACTAATTCTGGACATTTCTGTCTCATGCTGTCTCCACGCTCCCGAGTAACTTCCCCGTGCTTCTGGTTCTAAATGACTTTCACTAATGACACTTCTCTGTTTCCTAGTATCTTGTCTGCTCTGTCCACTATCTGTGTCTGCTCTCATAGCTAAGATCCTCTTGGATCAACACTGTCTGAGGTCGAATCACTTGGCTAAGGTCGTGAATACACTTCTTTAGCATGGAGACATGAAATACATTGTGTATTGCTGACATATCTTGAGGTAAGTCTAGCTTGTAAGCTACCTTCCCAATTCTCTCTATGATCGGGGTAGAGTCCTACGTATCGGGGACTTAACTTGCCCTTTTTGTCAAATCTCATCACTCCCTTCATAGGAGCAACTTTGAGAAAGACTGAATCCAATTTTAGAGCAGAGAGAAACTTCTTGGCCTTTTTCTCTTGGGTTCTCCAAGTACTCGGCTTCGTTCGAATACGACTTTCTTACAGACTCTATGGAGGCACCGTGATCCGATCGAAGTTCATTCCAAATATGACATCGATTCACAGTTCAGCACTATCGATCGAAAAGAGTTCTCTGCTGTATCACGAACCGTCGTAGATGTCATAACTCTCCCGAAGGTAATGTTGTCGAAACTGAGAATACCTCCGGGGTATTGCTAACTTTTCGCGAATGCCCCGCTATATAAGAATGGGTTGCCCCAGGATCAAATGAGACAGGTGCTATTATTGAAAAATACTAATCGACCTGTGACAACTGCCGAGGCGTTGCTACGTCCTCTCTGGTGAGTGAGTAGATCATAGGAGGGGCTTCTAATGCCGGCCGATAAGTGGACCTTCTAGAGCGGACTGCATCCGATATAACCGAGTTGGCTGGCCTGCTGTGGCTGAGGGAGACCGGTCTTGTTCGGCACTGCCTGGCCATGTGCCCTTCTTGTCCACATTCAAAGCATCCTCGTGTGCCCAAACCCCGGGTGGAATTTTCCACAAGTAGCACACTTTGATAACCGGGTCTAGATGGTCTTCCTTGATCACTCCCACGCTGGAGTTCTCTTTCCAGTTAGAGCTGTGGCCTTTGGAATCTGAGGAGGTTTGCTTCTGCTGCTTGATGCTGTTCTGGTAGTGCTCGGTGATCAGAGCACTACTCACTAGTTCTTCTGTGGTTTGTGGCCTATGGATGCCACCGGCCACATTCATCGCTATTTCCGCCTCAACATTTTGAGCATCAGTGACTAGCTCTGGACATAGACGAGCCAACCTGCTGAATTTCTTCACGGCTTCAACTGATAGGTTGCCCCGACGAAACTCCGTGAACTCGTCGTAGTGGCGGTTCATGACCCGCATGTGAAAGAACTCCTCAAGAATTCTTTCTCAAGTCAGCCCATGTCATCTGGTTCACTGCGCTCTGACTCTCTCCCACCACATACGCGCGTCTCTCGGCCGAAGGAGGCACACTTCACCTTCTCTGTTCGGCCGCCGTAAGCTCCATCGTGCTCTCCAGTGTTTTGAACCAGGCTTGAGCATCCCATGGTTCGCTAGTGCCCGAAGTTCTCGGCTTGATTCCGCCACCGATCGTAAGCCTCTCTTTGCTTCCTGAGCTACCGATCGGTGGAACTCTATAAACGGGTCGCTAGGTTAGGTTCGTGGGAGTATTCACGATTAGCCTTTAAGGTGGCTATCTCCTCATTGCTCATACCGTCAGAATCGAGCCACTAATGTCAGGTCCGGGGAGGCACCGGCCTCGGGCTCGATGGTGTGCCCTTAGTCAAGGTCCTCGTGCCATTTCTAAAGACATAGAGGATGTACATAACTAATCTAATCACGTTTAACTAGCTACTATAAACGTGTTAGAGGCTATCACACATAAGCATGCTATAATTATTCCTAAACATGAAAGCAAGAAACATAAATAGAGTAGAGATATTCTTACTTGGAAGACGGCAAGGCTGATGTTGATGTGTGTGATGCTAGAATAATATACTAATGTAACGACCCACCTTTCTACACTACTACTATTCTCTAAAGGTGGACGCTACTTGACTACTAACTCTACTCAACCGGACGCTACTTAACTTCGAGAAATCCCTACCGAAAAATTTCGGCAGAGTCTCCCTCAGCCACAGGCGGCTGGAACAGATATTTTCACAACCACGCAGTATAATAGCACAATAAAAATATGAAACTACTCTAGCAATGACAAACAACCATATCACTCCAACAATAGGAGGTATCAAACTACAAATGCGGAAATAAACTCAATTACAATCTCAACTTCATCATAGCATTAAGGAGAAAAGAAAATGAAACATAACAAATCTTAAACTAAGTGAGCTCTTTAGCTAAGTCTCAAGGATCTCCATAGTCCACACATCACACACCGTCACAGCATCTCCTTGTCGCCTTCTTCCTTATACTTTAGCTTTTCCTTTATCTGCAGTAGGAGGAAAATAGTATCTATAAGCTAAAAGCTTAGTGAGCGCTATCCTACTCACAAAAACTCGATATGCATGTATACAAATAAAGACATGCTAAAACTGAAGGCTAACATGTAAAACTACTCATGCTCATAAATAGCAAAGAAATCAACTAACTGAAAAACTAACATGTATAGCTACTCATGCTCATAAATAGCAAAGAAACTAACTGAAAAGCTAACATGTATAACTAATCATGCTCATGAATCAATAAAGGAATCATACTAACTGAAATACTAAACATGTACAGCTAATCATGCTCATAAACCAATAAAGGAATCATACTAACTGAAAAGCTAACATGTAAAACTAATCATAGAACTATCATGTGTATCAATAAGAAACTGAACTGATACATTAGCTGAACTAATTAATGCTAAACTGAGTCTAACTTGTATTCACATAACTAATTGGTGAAATTTTGAAAACTATTTACATAATAGATCAAAATAATAATCATGCTGCTGATGGGCCCGGCAACTGTACTTGCTATACGCGGATTGCAAGTTCCGAGTCTAGTAGGGATGGATATCTAATCCAGTACAGTGCCACTGCTGAAAATAAAATACTGATTTCATAGCTAATTTTCTTATCTTGCTTTAACTAGGTTATCTGAACCTAGAACTAGGTTATCTGAACCTAGAGGCGACTGTGGGAGCCCACCCATTGGACCGTAGTCCCATATAAGCTGAAGCAAGACTAAATAAGTTATTTTAAATGCTTCTACTGCATTTACTGAGCTATTAAAATGCCTACTGTAGCATTATATTGAGCTAAGCATTTTATCAAGCACTTGGTGTGCACTAGAACACACCCTACGTATTGAAAATCTGTATACAAAGCTTAACATAAATCTGCATGCAAAGCTTAACCAAAACTCTGCATATTAAGCCTATCAAAAATCTGCATACTTTACTTATAAAAATCTGCATGCTATAAAAATAGAGTAAAAGCAAGTAACTTTGGGCTTACTGATCATGCTATAAACTAAACAAAAGAAAGCAACTTTAAGCCTTTTAACCACACTGTAAAAACAGGGCAAAAGAATGAAACTCTAAGCTTTCTAACATACTGAAAAAAAACAGCAAGGAATGCTACTTTAGGTCTTCTAAACATGCTGTAAAAACAGGGCAAAGAATGCTACTTTAGGGCTTCTAAACATGTTGTAAAAAACAGAATGCTACTTAAAGTAAAGGAATACAAATCTGAACTGCTAACTAAAAATCGAATCAGAAACTAATCCTGCTCACGGCAGGAATAAAAGGTTCTACTGCTGCCACAATCAAAGAAGGAAAAATATAATCCTTGAACTACTCGTAAACCTAAAACAAGATTTAATAGAATACCTAACCATTCCACTACTTGTCTATTCTTGTTCATTAAGTAAACAATAAAACCAACTAATGCTTGATGCAAAAGAGTTGTCCATGCTCGTACCTTTCAGGGAATCCTACACTGAATTGCTAAATTACAATCATTTCATACTCAATACAGTAAGAAAGG
This sequence comes from Zingiber officinale, assembly GCF_018446385.1. Taxonomy (NCBI): domain Eukaryota; kingdom Viridiplantae; phylum Streptophyta; class Magnoliopsida; order Zingiberales; family Zingiberaceae; genus Zingiber; species Zingiber officinale. Next base: position 14,325,079 of record NC_055990.1, on the reverse strand, counting down.
AACTAAGACTGCCACTTAACAGAAATCCGTTCATGGTCATGTAGGATGCACTAAAATCTGTTAAACTTGAAACCTATACAAAACCTATTCGAGAAATCTAAACATGCTCTTCTTTGTGCTCACTTCTGCCCACAGAAACACATGGACAGCAATAATTCACGGTAGGAAACAAAAATGGCAGCGATCATCTAAACCAAAGAAAACCACTTATCTAAGGGTTTCATCTTTATTCATGTGAATAAAATCTACACCACAGCAATCATCCAATCAAGGAAAACTCACGGCAGTAACTAAATGGTTCTAAACTACACACTAAATCTGAAACAGGAAACACTGAAACACTTGCTGTACAGAAAAATCCAAGCATGGAATCAAAGCATACTAGAATCCTGACTGTAACAAGCTCTAAGAGGGGTTGTTCTAAGCTCTAATTAAGCTGTTCATGGTTACGAAATGCAAATAAAACTGCATGTACAATCCGGAACCAACAGCAAGGGCTGTTCTTGCCCACTAGCAAACTAACAGATCCAAGGGTTTCATACATGCTCCGGCAACAAAAAAAAAGAAACCATTGTAACTAGTAAGGGGTTTGCTACTGGAAAACAAAACAAATACCATTCCTCATACTCAGATTTAACAAAAGAAATTCTGGAATTGAAAACTATACTACACAACCAATGGATCAAATACCGTATGTTTAAAACTAACAACAAAGAAATCTATTCCAGAATCTCTACAAGCTGAAATGCTAAACTACATGCTCATCTGATTAATTTGTTCCTTTTCCAAACCTAAACAAATCTGAACTTGAGATTCACGGCAGCAAACCTCAAGAACAACAATCCTACTGCATACTTCGGCCAAACAAGAAGAGAATAGAATCCAGAAAAAAGAAAGAAACAAGGAATAAAACCTCGGAGCTATCCTACTGCAGGTGAGTAGCAACTCACCGAGCGTTCTTGGACTTACAACCGACGAAGACGACCTCTAGGGCTTCGGAGATGTGGTTGTTTCGGCTCTTCCTTGTGCCCGCGCGCTCTCCTTGCCGATAAGAGCTTGGATCTGCAAGAGCTCGTGGAAATCCCCTTCGGTCGGCCGCCGGAGACGAAGCTAAGGCTTCGTTGTCTTCGTTTTCGCCCAAACAGCAGGGACGCCGCGCCGTCGCGTGAGAAGAGAAGAAGATTTTTGTCACGGGGAAAAACCTAAGTTCTCTTCTTATAACTTTAATATTCTGTTACTAACTATTGCTTAAATACAACTTGATTCGGGTTTTATTAACAAACCCGCGGCTGGTCTGTTGGTGGGCTGCGTTCTGCTTAAAGCCCAACACGAGGGATCGAATCCCAGCTGCAACCATTTTATTTCCTATTATTTTACTGTTCCTAACTATTACTTAAATATATATCGCTCCATATAAAATGAGCGTAGTTTTGCTTGGGTCAGTCCGACCCGAGGTCGTGGGTTCGAATCTCACCTTCAACGTTTTATATCAAAACTTCTTTCTTTTTGTAACCCTATTAAACGACCTCCAAAAATTACATAAAAATACTCTAAAAATTCCTAAAAATCTCTAGAATATTTTAAAAGTATTTCCAAATATTTTTATGGACATTTGGAACTTGAAATAAGGAAAATTGGGTCGTTACAACGAGGTAGTTTCTGCAATTGTATATCATTTGTGATACGTGTTGCAGTTTCCTTGTGGTATCTCATCTTGTACAGTTGGTACTAGATTAGACATGTCCTTTATTATTTCCTTAAGAACAAATTTACTTATGGGCACGTGATTTATTACATAGTCCTTTTCTAAAAATCGGTCATTGATGCTAACAATGATCTTCTGATTTTTAAGACTATAAACCTACTTTCATTTCTCTAGGATAACCCACAAACAAGTGAATTCCTGTCCAACTTATCATTGTCTCTCTTCGGCATATGTGCTGGACTACCTGAATCCGAATATGCTTCAAAATAGGCTTACGCCTATTCAACAATTCTATATGAGTAGAGAGTTCTGACTTTGGAAGGTACTATATTCACTTCCGTTTCTAGAGTATATCCTTAAAATGATTTGGTAATTTTCTAAATAACTCATCATCAATCTACTTATTTCCATAAGAGTCCTATACCTTCCTTTTTCTACACCATTCAGTTGGGGTGTACCAGGTGCAGTTAGTTGGGATTGAATCCCTACTTCTGATAAGTGACTCCTATATTCTCCCAAGAGGTACTTGCCACTACAATCTTACCGTAGTGTCTTGATACTTTTACTTTGACGTTTCTCCACATCAGCCTTATACTCTTTGAACTAATCAAAGAACTTAGACTTGCGGCACATCAAGTAAATGTATCTGTATCTCAAATAGTTGTCTATAAAATAGATGAAATATTTGAAACAACCTCTTGCCTGGATAGTCATAGGATCACATAAATCAGAATGAACCAATTCCAACATATCTTTTGGCTCCATACCTCTTAGACTTAAAGGCTTCTTGGTTATTTTTCCTTCCAAGTAAGACTCGCAGGTCGGAATGATTTCCACTACTAATGAACCCAAAAGTTCATCAGCTACCAATGAATCTTACTCAAGCTAATATAACCTAGCCTTAGATGCCAAAGATATAATTGGTTCATTTCCGAAGGTTGCTTTCTCTTAAAGTTAGAAGATGTGTTACTAATTTCCATTTGTTGCATCGTGGGAGTTATTGGATTTATAAATTGCCAACATACCAGAACAGATAACTTCCCTCTTTTTCTTAATAACAACTTTGTTATTAAAAGAGGTAGAATATCAAGTTCTTTGAATAGTTTAGAAACTAAAAACTAGTTCTTTCTAAACTTGGTACATAAAGACAATTACTCAAAAATCCATGTTTTATTCTTATCAAAGGATAAACATCTCCCACTGCAACAGCAGCCACTTTTACAGCAGTGCCCATGTGGATGGTGTTTTTATTTTCATTTAGTTGTCGGGTTTCCTGGAACCCTTGCAATAAATTATAGACATGATTAATGGCATCTGTATCTACACTCCAGGTTCTGGTAGATAACACCACTAAACATGTTTCGACTAATGAATTAAATACACCTATATTGTTCTTAGTTCTAAGAAGACAGTCTACCTTAATGTCCAAGTCCTATTTCCAATCATTATGAATTGGGACAATTAAGTCTATTCTATAGTATAACAATTAGGGAATTGACTAATCATTTGAAAACCTAAGAATCACAAAAATTTTGGTCAAGGCCAACATCTCAAAATCCCCATGAATTTTGTATGCCACGATAGTGTGGACGTATACAAATTCTAAAAGGAGATTTTATCCATTAATTTTATTATCTTGTCAACCTATGACAAATAAAATTAATAGTTGGTTTGTCTTTGATCAAATATTTGGTCAAGACTCTAAATTTAAAATAATATTGATTCCACTAACAATATTATTTACCAACACCTCAAAACACCATGAATTTTGCATGCCACGTTAGTGTGGACGTATACAAAATCAACATTTGTAAGAGGAGAGTTTTACCCATTAATTATCTTGTCAACCTAACTTTATGACAAATAAAATTATCTCAAACATCGTTAATTTTGTATGCCACGTTAGTGTAGACGTATACAAAATCAATCATTTGTAAGAGAGGTTTTAACCCATTAATTTTATTATCTTGTCAACCTAGTTATTTGACAAATTAATAGTTGGTTTTCTTTGGTCACACAAATAATAGCAGTGACTCCGATGGGGAGGATACTATTAGACGTGCCTAAGTGTATACCATTACTTGACACTAAGTCCATTAATAAGATTATGCCCCTACCGTTGGGGAAGATCACACGCTCTTAATTAACTTCCTATAGTCATCCAAAATGGAGGTTTAATCTAGTGATCTGCAAACAAGCTCATCCGTTATGGAGGAAGGCACTCAGAGCCAACGCGCAAGCTTGTTGCATCACTTATAAACCAGTAATGGAGACCGTGGAATTTATTTAAAATAAATCCCTCTCCCACTTAGTTATTTAAAGTGAGGAATTTTGACTATGCTAGCCTACCTAACATGCATACTAACAAGCACACACATCACAGCATAAAAAGCAATAAATGTAACGACCACCCTTCTTACTACTACTACTCTCTAAGGATGACCGTTACTTAACTACTAACTCTACTTAACCGGTGTGATTAAAAACCACATGGAAACTCTACCGAAAAATTTCGACAGAATCTCCCCTGTACTGGTGACCTTAAACTGACATACATAACATAATATACACAGCCACAGGTGGCTGGAACACATATCAAACATACAAAAGGAATAACATCACCACGCAGTTTAATGAAATCAAATCATGCAAGTAATGAATAGCGGAAACAAAATAAAACATACAATTAACTAACAGCGGAAGACTAAATGACTCATCTAATACATTCTTAATAAATGGCGATCTTAATAAATTCTTAAACTAAGTCCCAAGGCTTCCATAGTCCTGGCATCACACACCATCCGCGCCACCTTGTCGCCTTCCTTTCTATATCTTTTCCTTTCCTGTATCTGCAGTAAGAGGAAGTGTAGTCTATAAGCAAAATTTGCTTAGTAAGCGCTATCTAACTCACAAAATCACGAATGTGCATGTATACGAAAAGAACTAAAAACTATATGCTCTAAAAAGAAATAAAGCATAAACATAACTGCTCATGTCAAACTAATAGCAAAGAAAAGCTAAGAAATCTACTCATGTAATTCTACTCGCTAATCATGCTACTCATCTAATAGGTAAACATGAAACTACTCATCCACTAGATAAAAATGGTAGAATAAAGAACTAAACTTACTGAATTCTAAACACCTTCTGAATCTTATTCCACTTGTTTAAAGACTTATTCTTTAATACTTTATACTTATGTAAAACTTTCAAAAACTTATACTTATAATACTTCAAAATAATAATCAACTTCTTCTTGGGCCCGGCAACTGTGCTTTTACTTTTGTAACGACCCGACCCATTCGGCGGCCCATTTGGCGGCCCATTTGGCGACCCTATGGTCGTCGACCGTCGGTCGAGCCGTTACTACTAGGTTATCTAAACCTAGGGACGACTATGGGAGCCCAGCCCAAGGACAGAGAGTCCAGTACAGTGCCACTGATAAAAGTAAAATACTTGTTAACTTTTAATACTTCTATATAATGCCTCGGCATTTTCTTTAGCACCTTGTGTGCCAAAATCCCTAAAGTCTTGACTTTGGGATCTACTTAAGGCCTCGGCCTTTTCTTTCTTTTCTTTATCTTTCTTATATTTTTCTTTATCTTTCTTATTCTTTTCTTTATCTTTCTTATACTTTTCTTAAACTCAAAATACTGATAGGGTATTTTCCATATGCATCTATGAGTGAAACTAACTAGGTAACACACAATCATGCATATTAAAGTAGCAAAGAAACCTAAATCTATATTTTGCCACAAACTAATCACCTCAAGCTGGTATACAAAAAAAGAAATCTAGTACCTTAATGCTTTAAAAGAAAAGTTGCTCATGTTATTCTAATAGCCAATGAGAAATACTGCTCGTGCTCTACTAATAGCATAAATGAAATATGCATTTGCTAAAGAACTAAACTAAATCTGCACTTAATATTCTGCAAAGGAAACTGCTTATGTCCAGCTAACATCACAATGAAATCTGCACTTTAAATTCTGCAAAGGAAACTGCTTATGTCCAGCTAATAACACAATGAAATCTGCACTAATCCTTAATCAAATCTGAACACTAATACTTAGTAAAACTACACTATAAGCTTACAAAATCTGCTCTATGATTGGAGTTCTGCGTACAAGCTTAAACTAAAACTAAAACTGCACTATAAACTTGTTCATGCACTATAATATGCACACTAATAAACTTGTGGCTGTTCTTGTCGTGGGAATTGCTCTAAAGCTTATTTCACACCTTATGTGAAGCCAACCGTTCATATACCTCTTGAAATTTCGTGCCTATTAAAACTTCAAACATACCTCTTTAATTATAGAACTGTAATCAAATCTCTGCTACCTTTTTCAGCATTTTTAAGCCTATAGGGAAGTCAAATATACCCAAATCAAATACTTAATCAAACAATCCAAATTCATTCCTTTCCATCTAAAACGTTAGAAGCCTTTGATTCCTTAACAGCATCACCAATTCTCAGATTAATCCCATTTTGTCCTACCAGATAGCTATCTGTGAACCTAAAAGCTAACATGAGGAAACATAATCATCTGTCATTTAATCCTAATCTACTGATGACTACCAGTAAATTTCTAGAAAATCCTAAAAGAAGATATAACAAGGTTCCTCACAGATTAATCCACTGGTAATGTCCTTATCTACCAAAAATAAGGGAAGAAACATGACAAGTATCATCCAAATTCAATCCATCATTCTTTTTCCCCAATCTAACCAAACTGGAATGAGGTACATGGCAGAAAACATGAATTCCCAATCTTCACAGAAAATTCAGAAAAACAAAAAGGAATACGTATCCGGAACTATCCTACTGCAGGTGAGTAGCAACTTACCTTGGGTTTCTTGGACTTACAACCGAGAAGAAGAACCTCTAATGCTTCTAGGGCTTGCGGCGAGCTTGAAATCTCGGTCTTCTTCGCGCCTTCGAGTTCTCCTTTACGAGAGGAGCTTGGATCGGTGAAGAACTCACGGAAGAAGACGCTCGCCGGCCGCCGGAGACGAAGCCCTAGCCTCGGCTTCGTCTTCGCCCGAGAACAGGAAATCGCGGACGCCGTCGCCGAGTGCGAGAGGAGAAATTTTGAGGGAAAAGAAAATAATTAATCCCTCTCCTAACTTATCCATTTATAACCTAGGGTATTCTGTTATGGCTTAAGATTATTTCGCTCCTTATCTTTTCACGAAATACTCGCGGAAGAGTTGGTCGGTTACGATTTTGACCAAGTCAAGGGTTGCGGTTTCGAATCCTCAGCCGCGCACTTTTCGTTTCGATTTATTTTCAATGTTCCTAACTATACCTTATATAAATTTGTTCTCACATCTAGTTAACAAATCGAGCATAGCACGGTTGGTCGGGCCGAGTTTTGCTTGGGCCGAGGAGCTCGGTTCGAAACCCAGCTTCTTCAACTTATTTTCCTTGCTATTATTCTCTTTTACCATTTTCTACATCATATATATCTTATCTCACATATTATAAACAAAACAGCCATAGCCCAGATGGTTGGCTGAGTCCGTTAAAATCTGGTTCGGGTCCGAGCTCTTGGGTTTAAAACCCAGCTTTAACACTTTTATATATATATATATTTTTAAACTTCTTTCTCTTGGTAAAAATACCAAACAAACTCCAAAAATTACGTAAAAATACTCTAAAAATTCCTAAAAATCTCTAGAATTTTTCTATAGCATTTCTAGATTTTAATAAGGTCTTTTGGAACTCCAAATCATGAAATTTGGGGTGTTACAATCCTCCCTACCTTATAAAAAGTTCGTCCTCGAACTTATACTAATTCTGGATATTTCTATCTTATACTATCCTTTACTAGTGGTACCTTTCTGTGTCTTAATCTCTTAACTTCTCAGTCTTCTAGTATTCATCTCGCATCGTACCCATTAGTGGTCTTTGGAAGACTTGATATCTTCTCTATCCTTTCTAAACATACTTATATATATGAATATAAGAGAACAAAATTTCTATCTTACTAAAGCACATATAAGCAATTATTCCATACTGCAAATAATAAAGAAAGTATAAAAGGAAACTTAAATACTTTCTTACTTGAAGACGACAAGGCTGGTGCTGATGTGTGATCTGGAAGATATATGTGTAACGACCACCCTTCTTACTACTACTACTCTCTAAGGATGACCGTTACTTAACTACTAACTCTACTTAACCGGTGTGATTAAAACCACATGGAAACTCTTACCGAAAAATTTCGGCAGAATCTCCCCTGTATCGGTGACCTTATTTAACAATACATGCAATATATACTTAGCCACAAGTGGCTGGAACACATATCAAGCATACAAAAGGAATAACATCACCACGCAGTTTAATGAAATCAAATCATGCAAGTAATGAATAGCGAAAACAAAATAAAACATACAATTAACTAACAGCGGAAGACTAAATGACTCATCTAATACATTCTTAATAAATGGCGATCTTAATAAATTCTTAAACTAAGTCCCAAGGCTTCCATAGTCCTGGCATCACACACCATCCACGCCACCTTGTCGCCTTCCTTTCTATATCTTTTCCTTTCCTGTATCTGCAGTAAGAGGAAGTGTAGTCTATAAGTAAAATTTGCTTAGTAAGCGCTATCTAACTCACAAAATCACGAATGTGCATGTATACGAAAAGAACTAAAAACTATATGCTCTAAAAAGAAATAAAGCATAAACATAACTGCTCATGTCAAACTAATAGCAAAGAAAAGCTAAGAAATCTACTCATGTAATTCTACTCGCTAATCATGCTACTCATCTAATAGGTAAACATGAAACTACTCATCCACTAGATAAACATGGTAGAATAAAGAACTAAACTTACTGAATTCTAAACACCTTCTGAATCTTATTCTACTTGTTTAAAGACTTATTCTTTAATACTTTATACTTATGTAAAACTTTCAAAAACTTATACTTATAATACTTCAAAATAATAATCAACTTCTTCTTGGGCCCGACAACTGTGCTTTTACTTTTGTAACGACCCGACCCATTCGGCGGCCCATTTGGCGGCCCATTTGGCGACCCTATGGTCGTCGACCGTCGACCGTCGGTCGAGCCATTACTACTAGGTTATCTAAACCTAGGGACGACTATGGGAGCCCAGCCCAAGGACAGAGAGTCCAGTACAGTGCCACTGATAAAAGTAAAATACTTGTTATCTTTTAATACTTCTATATAATGCCTCGGCATTTTCTTTAGCACCTTGTGTGCCAAAATCCCTAAAGTCTTGACTTTAGGATCTACTTAAGGCCTCGACCTTTTCTTTCTTTTCTTTATCTTTCTTATACTTTTCTTTATCTTTCTTATACTTTTCTTAAACTCAAAATACTGATAGGGTATTTTCCATATGCATCTATGAGTGAAACTAACTAGGTAACACACAATCATGCATATTAAAGTAGCAAAGAAACCTAAATCTATATTTTGCCACAAACTAATCTCCTCAAGCTGGTATACAAAAAAAGAAATCTAGTACCTTAATGCTTTAAAAGAAAAGTTGCTCATGTTATTCTAATAGCCAATGAGAAATACTGCTCGTGCTCTACTAATAGCATAAATGAAATCTGCATTTGCTAAAGAACTAAACTAAATCTGCACTTAATATTCTGGAAAGGAAACTGCTTATGTCCAGCTAACATCACAATGAAATCTGCACTTTAAATTCTGCAAAGGAAACTGCTTATGTCCAGCTAATAACACAATGAAATCTGCACTAATCCTTAATCAAATCTGAACACTAATACTTAGTAAAACTACACTATAAGCTTACAAAATCTGCTCTATGATTGGAGTTCTGCGTACAAGCTTAAACTAAAACTAAAACTGCACTATAAACTTGTTCATGCACTATAATATGCACACTAATAAACTTGTGGCTGTTCTTGTCGTGGGAATTGCTCTAAAGCTTATTTCACACCTTATGTGAAGCCAACCGTTCATATACCTCTTGAAATTTCGTGCCTATTAAAACTTCAAACATACCTCTTTAATTATAGAACTGTAATCAAATTTCTGCTACCTTTTTCAGCATTTTTAAGACTGTAGGGAAGTCAAATATACCCAAATCAAATACTTAATCAAACAATCCAAATTCATTCCTTTCCATCTAAAACGTTAGAAGCCTTTGATTCCTTAACAGCATCACCAATTCTCAGATTAATCCCATTTTGTCCTACCAGATAGCTATCTGTGAACTTAAAAGCTAACATGAGGAAACATAATCATCTGTCATTTAATCCTAATCTACTGATGACTACCAGTAAATTTCTAGAAAATCCTAAAAGAAGATATAACAAGGTTCCTCACAGATTAATCCACTGGTAATGTCCTTATCTACCAAAAATAAGGGAAGAAACATGACAAGTATCATCCAAATTCAACCCATCATTCTTTTTCCCCAATCTAACCAAACTGGAATGAGGTACATGGCAGAAAACATGAATTCCCAATCTTCACAGAAAATTCAAAAAAACAAAAAGGAATATGAATCCGGAACTATCATACTGCAGGTGAGTAGCAACTTACCTTGGGTTTCTTGGACTTACAACCGAGAAGAAGAACTTCTAATGCTTCTAGGGCTTGCGGCGAGCTTGAAATCTCGGTCTTCTTCGCGCCTTCGAGTTCTCCTTTACGAGAGGAGCTTGGATCGGTGAAGAACTCACGGAAGAAGACGCTCACCGGCCGCCGGAGACGAAGCCCTAGCCTCGGCTTCGTCTTCGCCCGAGAACAGGAAATCGCGGACGCCGTCGCCGAGTGCGAGAGGAGAAATTTTGAGGGAAAAGAAAATAATTAATCCCTCTCCTAACTTATCCTTTTGTAACCTAGGGTATTCTGTTATGGCTTAAGATTATTTCTCTCCTTATCTTTTCACGAAATACTCGCGGAAGAGTTGGTCGGTTACGGTTTTGACCAAGTCAAGGGTTGCGGTTTCGAATCCTCAGCCGCGCACTTTTCGTTTTGATTTATTTTCAATGTTCCTCACTATACCTTATATAAATTTGTTCTCACATCTAGTTAACAAATCGAGCATAGCACGGTTGGTCGGGCCGAGTTTTGCTTGGGCCGAGGAGCTCGGTTCGAAACCCAGCTTCTTCAACTTATTTTCCTTGCTATTATTCTCTTTTACCATTTTCTACATCATATATATCTTATCTCACATATTATAAACAAAACAGCCATAGCCCAGATGGTTGGCTGAGTCCGTTAAAATCTGGTTCGGGTCCGAGCTCTTGGGTTCAAAACCCAGCTTTAACACTTTTATATATATATATTTTTAAACTTCTTTCTCTTGGTAAAAATACCAAACAAACTCCAAAAATTACGTAAAAATACTCTAAAAATTCCTAAAAATATCTAGAATTTTTCTATAGCATTTCTAGATTTTAATAAGGTCTTTTGGGACTCCAAATCATGAAATTTGGGGTGTTACAATAAATAGAAAAACTAATTTTCAACTATTATGGCTTTTATCTATTGCTGTCCTTCGTGTGTCACCAACCCTAACTGCTGCCATCTTTGGCTACTACCACCGGGTCTAGTTGCCGCATCCATCTTGCTCCTGGTTCCGCTGCGCCTCTGGTCCACAAAAGGTTCCACGCCTTGCAAGATTTGATTCGCGACATAAATAGAATTTTACATTTTCCGATCCTATATTCCTCGAAGGAATGTACATGTAGACTAGATCGAACATAAAATAAAATTTACATCCATCGATCCTATATTCCTTAAAAGGAATGTACATGTAACTAGATCAAAAAATAAAATCGTAATAAAACTAAATACAGCTCCTGCTGTATTTTATAATACAATCATGCACACACAAATAAATGCCCTTGACATGTCCAAGGGTCCAATCACACACATAATAACTAAAAGCCATAATAGTTGGATCCTCCATCCAAAGAGTTAGCACATCCTACTATTATACTGCCTAAATTATGTATGACATGTGCATAATTATCCTAAATACCAAATACACAGAGGCAAACCCTAGCTCTGATACCAATTGTTGGTTGCTACTCGGAAAACCTAGAGGTTCCACTGTACAAAAATTTTGTACAAAGGTCTGAACCTTTTCCTAGCTACCATGTGTTCTTTTAAATTAAATTTTGGATCGCCTACGGAACTTAACACGTTTGATCCAAAAATTAATCTATTTGTTCTTTTAGGTTTAGACTTGGATCTCCTGCGGAACTTAACACGTTCGATCCAAATCACCTAAGTTATTAATTCCATTAAATATTAATTTTCATAATTGGTTTCCAGTACTGACGTGGCGAGGCACATGGCCTTCTTGGATATGGGAGCAACCACCACCGACTAGACAAAACCTTTTATGGAAAGCCAATATTTAATTTCCTAAAATAACTTTAGGTTAACCGAAAGGAACAATCAAATCACAAGGAAAAGAAAAACTTAAGAACACTACATCGAAAATAAATTCGAAATACTAAAATCGTAAGCCTCATGTATTTGGTATTATTTTCATAAATAACTAGTATGATGCGGAAAAGGAAAAACTACTAGTTATACCTTCTAGAAAGACCTCTTGATCTTCTATCGTATTCCTCTTCTAACCTCGGACGTTGTGTGGGCAACGATCTTTCGAGATGAGAAACCACCAACCACCTTCTTCTCCTCCTAGCTAGGTTCGGCCACAACAAGGAAGCTTCACCAAGGATGAAGATTAAAACACCAACCAAACTCCAAGAGATACTAGCTTTCTCTTCTTCTTCTTCTTCTTCTTCTTCTCCAAGTAGTATCCGGCCACCACAAGAGCTCCAAGCCAAGAGAAAGGTTCGGCCACCACAAAGAGGAAGAGGGGAAGAGAGGTTGGCCGGCCACCACCACCATGCTCCAAGGGATGAAAGCTTTCTCTCCTTCTTCTTCTTCCTCTCCAAGTAGTATCCGGCCACCACAAGAGCTCCAAGGGAGATGAAGGATTCGGCCACCACAAGAGGAAGAGAGGGAAAGGATGTTGGCCGGCCACAATCACCAAGGAAAAGAGAAGAGAAATAATAAGAGGTTCACCTCATGAAGGCACCTTTACCCCTTCTTTTATATTCCTTGGCCTTGGCAAATTAGGAAATTTAATTACAATAAAATTTCCTTAATTTCCTTGACATGATTTGATTGAGAAAAATAAAATAAAATTTCCCAATTAAAACATAATGGCCGGCCACATCAAGGGGAGCAATTTAGGAAATTTTTCGCCAAGAAAAATTAAAGTTTCCTAATTTGCTTCCGGAAAAATTTAAAAATAAAATTTTTCCATAATAATCCCTTCATGGTTGATCAAAAAGAGTTTCCATAATTTGAATTTTTATCATGTGGATAATTTACAAAGAATAAAAATTAAACATCTTTCCAATCTACAAATAAGGAAAGTGATCTAATCTCTCTCCTTTAATTCTTTTGTAGATCTTTTACAAGAGAGATATTTTAATTTTAATTATCTCTAATAAATCATATCTTCCACATAATAAAAATTAAAATTAAAATTCCTTTTTAAATTAATGTGGCCGGCCCCTCTAGCTTGGGATCAAGCTAGGGCCGGCCACCCCAATTAATGCTTAGGTCGGCCCTAGCTTGATTCCCAAGCTAGCTTGGTCGGCCCCATTAGGTGGGTATAGAAGGTGGGTATAGTACTCTATAAATAAGAGGCTACGATAGGGAACGAGAGGAGGAATTGGTTTTGGTCTCCCGATAAAATTAAGCATCCCGTGTTCGCCCCGAACACACAACTTAATTTTATCAATGATAATTCATTCCACTAGAGAACTATCATTGAACTACCGCACCAATCCCAAATTACATTTTTGGGCTCCTTCTTATTATGAGTGTGTTAGTCTCCCTGTGTTTAAGATATCGAATGTCCACTAATTAAGTGAGTTACTGTCAACTCATTTAATTAATATGTTTGTCCAAGAGTAGTACCACTCAACCTTATCATCATGTCGGACTAAGTCCACCTGCAGGGTTTAACATGACAATCCTTATGAGCTCCTCTTGGGGACATTATCAACCTAGTATCTCTAGGACACAGTTTCCTTCTATAATCAACAACACACACTATAAGTGATATCATTTCCCAACTTATCGGGCTTATTGATTCATCGAACTGAATCTCACCCATTGATAAATTCAAGAAATAAATATCAAATATATGTGCTCGTTATTATATTAGGATTAAGAGCACACACTTCCATAATAACTGAGGTCTTTGTTCCTTCATAAAGTCAGTATAAAAGGAACGACCTCAAATGATCCTACTCAATACACTCTAAGTGTACTAGTGTAATTATATAGTTAAGATAAAATAATACCTAATTACACTACGACCTTCCAATGGTTTGTTCCTTTCCATCTTGGTCGTGAGCTACTGTTTATAATTTATAGGGAACCGATAACATGATCTTCTGTGTGTGACACCACACACCATGTTATCTACAATATAAATTAATTGAACAACTACATTTATCATAAATGTAGACATTTGACCAATTTGATTCTTATTTCTAGATAAATGTTTATACCAAAAGATAGGCTTTTAGTATACATCCTAACACTCAAAGCGCAGGTCTGCTTTAGGGAACACTATTGCCCTCTTTAGCTGATCAAATAAATCATCTATTCTGGGAAGAGGGTACTTGTCCTTAACTATTACTTTGCTCAGCGCTATAAAATCTATGCACATCCACATAGATCCGTCTTTCTCCTTAACGAACAACTCTGGAGCTCCCCGGGATGAATGACTAGGGCGGATGAAACCCTTGTCAAGTAGCTCCTGAAATTGTTCTTGTAACTCTTTTAGCTCTGCTAGAGAAATTCGGTACGGAGCTTTTGAAATTGAGCTGGTGTTAAGAACCAATTCAATTTCAAATTCTACTTCTCTGTTGGGAGGTAGTTCAGGTAGCTTTTCTGGGAATACCTCTGGGTACTCCTAAACTACCCGAACATCCTCCTGCTTGGGTCTTTCTTGTTATCATTGTCTTTCTAGTTCTAATTACTTAACTGGGGTTTCTGACTCCCCACTGTCTTGTCCTATATCTTGACATCTAGTTATGGTAAGAAAAAGACTTGATATCTTCTCTATCCTTTCTAAACATACTTATGTATATGAAATAAAGAGAAATAAAACTTATATCTTATTAAAGCGCATATAAGCAATTACTCTATACTGTAAATAATAAAGAAAGCATAAAAGGAAAGCTTAAATACTTTCTTACTTGAAGACGACAAAGATGGTGCTGATGTGTGATGCTGGAGAATGGGAACTGCTCTGATACCAACTGTAATGACCACCTTTCTTAATACTCTACTACTCTCTAAGAGTGGCCGTTACTTAACTACTAACTCTACTTAACCGGTATAATTAAAAACCACGAGGAATCCCTACCGAAAAATTTCGGCAGAATCTCCCCTGTACCGGTGACCAAATTCATCAATACATGCAAATAATACACAGCCACAGGCGGCTGGAACATATATCAAACACCCACGCAATTTAATAAGTGACAAAAACTATAATATCTACCTATTACATAGAAACTCATCCCAGCATGCAAACTAAAACACGAATAAACTCAATAGGAACATAGAATATAAAATACAGTCTCAATGACAACAACTATAAAGTACAACTCATTTACTTCTTATCCACTAAACACGAAAACTCAAAACTTCCCAGTTCTCTCCCACAGTCTTGGCATCACACACTAACCACACCACCTTGTCGACTTCCTTGCTAAATCTTTTCCTTTCCTTTATTTGCAGTAAGAGGAAGTGCAATCTATAAGAAAAATTTACTTAGTAAGCGCTATCTAACTCACAAAAACACGAATATACATGTATACATAAAGAACTAGAAACTATATGCTCTAAAAGGAAGTAAAGCATAAACATAACTGCTCATGTCAAATTAATAGCAAAGAAAAGCTAAGGAATCTACTCATGTAATTCTAATAGCTAATCATGCTGCTCAACTAATAAGTAAACATGAAAAACTACTCATCTACTAGATAAACATGGTAGAAATAAGAAACTAAACTTACTAATTTTTAGAACTATATGAAACTTATTTCATTTGTTCTAAACTTAATCTTTAATACTTTATGTTTATGTAAAACTCATTTTACTTGTTCAAAAACTTATACTTATAATACTTCAAAATAATAATCAACTTCTTCTTGGGCCCAGGCTTAGTACCATCTTATGCGCGTTCCCTAATAGGTTGGGGTAATGAGCCACCAATCCTAAAAGAGCAGACCTTGGTCTACCAGGGCCAAGACCTTGGAATTGGACACCTGGATTTGTTTAACGACAACCTTGTGAAGTCGGTTACTAGCCTCTTCTTAAAAGTAAAATACTTATAATCTTAATTACTTCTTCTTTAAATGCCTTGACATTTTAATAGGCACCTTGTGTGACAAAATCCCTAAGTCTTGACTTTGAGATTTACTTAAGGCCTTGGCCTTTTCTTTCTTTTCTTTATCTTTCTTATACTTTTCTTAAACCCAAAATACTGTTAGGGTATTTTTTTTTTCCATCTACAAGCATATCCTAAATCAAAGGAAAACAAATCTGACTCCTTTAAGCATCCTACAACAGAACTAAAATAAAGCAAAGCAAATCTAACTTCTTTAAAAATATAATATAAGCCTCCTTTTATCATGTTCGTAATATGCAAAAATCTATCTTTTACTTTGAACATTAACATGGTTGAAAACATGCACTTTTGATTTAACCAAAACATGATGTCATAGCAAGATCAATCTGAACCATTCCATCTACATTAATCTGAAGCAAATGCAAAGCTACATAAACTAAACTAAAGCACTTCATAATTACAAACATGCACCGTTCATATTAATTATAGCAAGGATAACAGTTAACCTTTAATTCTCAACTAGCAAACATGCACTTTCAAAAGAAAAATGAAACAATGAAAACATCTGCTAGCACACCTAAACCTATTCCTTCTAATCTGTTAGGAAATTCTGCAGTCAACTCATATCAATCTAAGCTTAAACATAATAGCAATATATTGATCATGGAAAAATCCTAACATTACACAAGAAACCAAATAGTCCTCAGGTTCTTTACTGTCGAAAAGGAAAAGAAATCCCAAAGCCATCACCAAATACAGAAACTCATCTCGAAAATCCCATGGTCACATACTGAATTAAGCAAATCTCGGAAATCTCCTTTAAATCCCTAGCAACAATTCACTTACAAGCAAGCTCTAAAATTTCATGCAAAGCTTCGGACACAAAGAAAGGAACAAGGAATAAACCTCAGAGCTATCCTACTGCAGGTGAGTAGCAACTTACCCTTGCTTTAGGACTTACAACCGGAAGGGAAAAGGCTTCTAGGGTTTTCGGCAGTGAAGATCTCGGCGATCCCTTCCTATCCGCATGTTCTCCTTGACGAGGGGTCACAGTTGAGTGAAGATCGGCCAGAAAAACCTTCACCGGCCGCTTGAGGAAGGAACCCTAGCTCCTTCATGTTTCCGCCCGAGAGAAGAACGGTGTCGCGTGTGAGGAGAAGTTTAGGGTTCGGGAAAAACTTAAACCTTTTCTTATAACTAAGATTTTTATTAATTACTATACCTTAAATATTATTCACTCTTTCCTTAATTAACAAAGCCCGCTGGCATAGTTGGTCAGCTGAGTTTTGCTCGAAGCCACAGGTCTAGGCTTCGAATCCTCAGCAACGCTCCCTTTTCCCCAATTTATTTTAAATTTTCAAACTTCTGCTTAAATGGAAATTTTCTCCTTCTTTAATAAGAAACGATTGTTGGATCAGTTGGTTGGTTGCATTTTGCTTAAGGCGCAGCTCGTGGGTTCGAATCCCGGCTGCAACCTATTTTCTTCCTATTATTTCTCGCTATTAACTTCTATTACTTAAATAAAATTCTTTCTTTATTTGATTAAGTAACAACTGCTAGCCCAGTTGGTTAGCCAGGTTTTGCTCGGGTCAGGGGTTGCCGGTTCGAGCCTCGGCTTGGACATTTTTTGTCAAAACTTCATTCATTTAGTAAAAATACCAAACGACCTCCAAAAATTGCATAAAATACTCTAAAAATTTCTAAAAATCTCTAGAATTTTTATAAAGCATTTCTAAATATTTTTGAATTGTTTTTGTGGCTCAAAATGAGAAAATTTGGGTTGTTACAATTAAGGATAAGTAAGATTTAAATTTCTTTTTAATTTTATATCCTAGCCCAGTTCTATTGAAGACGGCTCTTTGTGTCCCAAGAATTAGGTCAAGATTCTTGGAACCTAAAGAAAACCGCTCTAAGGTATTTTTTAAGTCCTTAACCTGATTTTTCAAACTTGATTTTTCTTCCTCAAGTTTTTGAACTTGAGTTGAATTTCCAGTTTGAACTTGATCAGGTAAGGAATTAGTGTTAGTCACTTCTTTAAGGACAGCTACTTCCATTAGAAGTGATTTAATCCTAAAGTTTGACTTAGCTAACTTGCGTAATAAATAATTAACTAAATTATTAAGCCTTGGAATACTTACAGTGGAGTTTGGCCCTTCGGAAACGGATGCGGATTCATGGCTTTGCTCGGACTCGGCCTCTGACTCGCTCTCGCTCTCGTTCTCGACGATCTGGTCCCTGGCCATTAGTGCAAGTAGACTCGTCTGATCGAGTTCGTCTTCATCGTCCTTTGAAGAAGATTCATCCCAGGTTGCCTTCAGAGCCTTCTTTCTTCTTTGCTTTTTGGCCTCCTTTTGGTTGGGGCAGTTAGCTTTGATGTGCCCCTTCTAGTTGCAGCCGTAGCAGGTAACTTCAAACTTTACTTTTGGACTCGGTTGGGCCTCCTTGGATTGAATTGCCTTCTTCGGATCTTTCTTGTTGAAGCCCTTCTTCTTCTTGTAGAGCTTCTTCACGAGGTTCATGAGTTCGCCGGTCAGTTCATCTTCTTCATCTTCTGAGTCGGGTTCATCTTCTGATTCCGGTTCGATTTTTCGCTGGGATCTTGATTCGCGCATTCTACTTGTGCCTGCAAGCAAAGATACACCTTTCTCGGATGGCTGTGCATTAGTTTGTTCATGAAGTTCAAATTCACTAAACAATTCATCTAATTTTAAAGCAGACAAGTCCTTGGAGACTTTGTAGGCATCTACCATTGATGCCCACAGTGTGCTCCTAGGAAATGAATTAAGAGCATACCTTATGATATCCCTATTCTCTACCTTCTGCCTGATTCCATGAAGGGAGTTGAGGATATCTTTGATTCGTGCGTGTAGTGAGCTCGTCATCTCGCCTTCCTGCATTTTTAAATTGTATAGTTTATTAAGTAATAAATCACGCTTACTTACCTTGGTTTCCAAGGTGCCCTCGTGAAGTTCGATCAGTTTCTCCCACAGCTCCTTTGCCAAAGAGAACGGACCGACTCTGTTGAGCTCTTCCTTGGTAAGACCGCACTGGAGGGTGCAGGTTGCTTTGGCATCGGCTTCCACCTTTTTGATAAGAGATGGTTCCCAAATCTCGCAGGATGTAGGCTTACCGTCTTCATCAGTTGGTAATCGTAGTCCCATCTTGACTATCATCCAGGTGACGAACTGGGTTTTAAGATATATCTCCATTCGCCCCTTCCAATATCCGAATTCTTCTCCGGAGAATAGTGGGGGGCGAACAGTGCTATATCCTTCTTGTTGAGCCATTTAGATCTGTAAAAGAACACAAACGAGAAGATCTATTCCAAGACTGAGTCTTGGATTAGTAGTGCGGGAAAAAAAACAACGAGCTCAAGTGGTATTGAGCAACTTTGAGCAACACCGATTTTGAAAAGAATTAGAAATTTAGCTATTAAGCTAGTTTCTAATTGACTCCGAAAAACAAAAACGAATACCACGAAAAAAAATGTTTTAAATAGTGGTTGCACCAAATTAAACAACCCTGCTCTGATACCAATTGTTGGATCGAGACCGCGCTAGAGGCGGGTGAATAGCGCTCGTGGCTATTACATTCGATTATCAGAAAACTATCGGAGTAATTAAAACACAGCGGAATAAAATAAACACAAAGACACACAGGGATTTACTTCGTTCGGAGCCTAAGGCGACTCCTACTCGAAGGCCCGCGATCCTTGATCACTTCCGGTGGGCAACAACTATAAGATCGATAAGAATTACAAATTACAATGAAAGTATTAAAATAACTTTGTACCGACAACTTAAAGAAGAGGAAAACAGAGCTCCGGGTCGTCAGAATGTTGCAGCAGCACTTCGGAATGATTTTGTTAGCAGCACGTTGAAGAAAGAAAGTCTGGAACTTGATTATCTCAAGTGCTGGTCAAAACCCCCTTATAAAGGGTGTTCAAGGCGCCGTAAAGGCTGTTCAAGGCGCCTCCATGCTGCCGAGTCCTCCGCGTGGATGAAGCTTGATCTGGTCGAACTTCATCTTCTTAAGGCGCCGCAAACCCTACTCAAGGCGCCTTCCTAGGCGCCTTATACTCCCTTCAAGGCGCCTCCATTGATGTTTCGCTGCGAGGTCAGCTTTTGCACCCGAGGCGCCTCCAAGCTCCATGGAGGCGCCTCGGACACTGTTCATCCGAGGAGAACTTCATTTCTTTGTACCTGCAAGATGTATTAGTCCCAAACAATATCCTGCAACACAAAGTTAGCATAAATAACAGCATGAATATGAAAAAGAATATTATGACAGTCTCCGGACTGTCCGGGTCTGACTTTGGATTTCCATCCGGAAACCCTAGGTCGACCCGACGCCTACTGTTCCCTCTACGGGGAACGCGCCCTCACCTACTCCACTCAGGAGATTTACCTGCTGCCAGTACGATCCTCCAGATCGACTGGACTTTTGCTCAGCACTTGATGCTTCTGAACTTTCTGCTGAACATCCGCTTCCCGGCTAGTCCAGTCTTTCACCTGGTTCGCGACACCAGGACTTTCCACCTAGGGTTACCACCCCCTAGGACTTTTGCCTGAAGCCATCGACCTGCCAAGACTTTCCGCATAGGGTTACCACCCCCTATGACCTAGGGTTACCACCCCCTATGACCTAGGGTTACCACCCCCTAGGGTTTTCCCTTCGCCTAACCGCAGCTAGGACTTTCCTGAAATGCTTAAGTAGACTTGTTAGATCACAAAACACCTTAACTTTGAATCTTTTGCCATTATCAAAACACGAGTTCGATCTTCGGATGCTTCCCGCATCAACACCCTGAGCATGTCTTCTAAAATCTGATTTACTCGTTCTGTATGTCCATCAGTCTGGGGATGGAAGGCTGTGCTGAACTTGAGTTTGGTGCCTAATGCATTCTGAACACACTCCCAAAAATGAGAGGTGAAGCACCCATCCCTATCAGAAACAATCGACTTCGGAACTCCATGAAGTTTGATCACTTCCTTAACATATAGCTGTGCCAACTGCTCTATAGAGTGAGACACCTTGTTGGCTAGAAAATGGGCAGACTTGGTCAATCTGTCCACTATCACCCAAATCGCATCATATCCACTAGTAGTTCTTAGAAGAATTATTATGAAGTCCATGGATATTTCTTCCCACTTCCACTCTGGTATTGGGAGGGGCTGTAGAACTCCTCCTGGCCTCTGGTGCTCTGCTTTGACCCTCTGACATGTCAGACAGGTATTGGCATATTTTGCTACATCCCTCTTGAGTCCAGACCACCAGAATCTTTGCCTCAAATCTTGATACATCTTGGTGGAACCAGGATGCATAGAGTACGGTGTACTATGAGCTTCTTCTAGAATCTTCTTTCTTAACTCATTATTGGGGACACAAAGGCGGTTCCCCTGATAAAGAATTCCACTGTTTGATACCCGAAACTCTGAATTTTCTTCTTTTTGTATCCCTTGCTTGATCTTTTGGATATCTGGATCTTCACTTTGCTTTCTCTATATATCCTCAAGCAAGGTTGACTCTAAGGTCAATGCAGAGAGTTGCCCATAAACAATTTCGACTCCAAAATCTAACAGTTCCTTCTGCAGTGGCAGTGCTAATGATGACAAGTGCATTAGAGTTGCACTGGACTTTCGACTTAGTGCATCCGCCATTTTGTTAGCTTTACCTGGGTGGTAGAGGATTTCACAGTCATAATCTTTAACCAACTCTAGCCACCTGCGCTGTCTCATGTTTAAGCCTTTCTGGGTAAAGAAATACTTCAAGCTCTGATGGTCTGTGAAGATTCTGCACTGATATCCATACAAATAATGTCGCTAGAGTTTTAGTGCAAAGACCACAGCTGCCAGCTCAAGATCATGAGTGGGGTAGTTCTTCTCATAATCTTTGAGTTGTCTGGAAGCATAAGCTATAACCTTCCCTTCTTGAATGAGAACAGCTCCGAGGCCCATCTTGGAAGCATCACTGTATATATCAAAACTCTTGTTGCTCTCTGGAACAGTCAGAATAGGGGCACTGGTCAATCTCTTCTTCAATGCTTGGAAACTTTGCTCACATTGGTCTGACCATTCAAACTTCTTGTTCTTCCCAGTTAGGGCTGTTAGTGGAGAGGCTATCCTGGAGAAGTCCTCCACAAACTTTCTGTAATACCCAGCTAAACCAAGGAAGCTTCTGATCTCCCTGGCGTTCTTGGGTCTACACCAGTTGTTGACCGCTTCTATTTTGGCAGAATCCACTTGAATACCTTCTTTAGAAATGATGTGACCTAGAAATGCCACCTGCTCTAACCAGAACTCGCACTTTGAGAATTTGACATAAAGCTGCTTTTGCTGAAGGGTCTGCAGTACTATTCTCAAGTGCGTGTCATGCTCCTCTAGGGTTCCTGAATATATCAAAATGTCTTCGATGAACACAATGACAAACTTGTCAAGGTATTCTCTGAACACTCTGTTCATTAAGTCCATGAAGACCGCAGGTGCATTAGTCACACCAAAAGGCATGACTACAAACTCGTAGTGTCCATATCTGGTCCTGAAAGTGGTTCTGGGTATATCAATTTCTTTCACTTTCAACTAATGGTACCCAGGGCGCAGGTTTATCTTAGAGAATACTATTGCCCCCTTTAACTAATCAAATAGATCATCTATTCTCGGAAGAGGGTACTTGTTCTTAACTGTTACTTTGTTCAGCGCTCTATAATCTATGCACATCCGCATAGATCCGTCTTTCTTCTTAACGAATAACACCGGAGCTCCCCATGGTGAATACCTAGGGCGGATGAAACCCTTGTCAAGTAGCTCCTGAAGTTGTTCTTGTAGCTCTTTCAGTTCTGCTGGAGACATTCGGTACGGAGCTTTTGAAATTAGACCGGTACTAGGAACCAACTCAATTTCAAACTCCACTTCTCTATTGGGAGGTAGTCCAGGTAGCTCTTCTGGGAATACCTCTGGATACTCACAGACTACCCGAACATCTTCCTACTTGGGTCCTTCTTGTTCTTCTGCATTCACAATGTACGCAAGAAAACCAATACACCCTTTAGCTGACATCTAGTGAGCTGTCAGGGAAGAGAGGAGTTTCTGAGTCTTCCTCTTCGACACTCCCGTAAATTCAAAGGATGATTCACCTTCCGGGCTGAAAATCACTTTCCTTCTGCGGTAGTCCACCGAAGCACTGTACTTACTGAGGAAATCCATACCCAAAATAACGTCAAAATCTTGCATCGCAAGGACTACTAAACTAACATATAGCTCTCGGTCTGAAATTCTGACTGGTACAACCCGAAGCCACTGGTTGGACTCCATGACTTCCCCGGAGGGTAGGGTTGTCAAGAACTTGGAGTTCATGCTCTCTGTAGACACCTAAAATTCCTTGGCAAAGGGTACTGATACAAAAGAATGGGTTGCCCCAGTATCAAATAGTACAGTAGCTACATGCTAAAAAATAACTACTTAACCTGTTACGACCGTGGAGGCACTAGCAGCTTCCTCTTTAGTGAGGGAGAATACTCTAGCACTGGCTGAAACTGGTGGGGCTTCCAACCTTCCTTGACTGAGCTGAGGTCCGTCCCGAGTTGCAGGCATGTAGTATAACTGAGGCTTGTTCCCGTATTGCGCTACCTGTTGCTGAGGTGTTTTGAGCTTGTTAGGACATGCCTTAGCTAGGTGTCGTTCTTGACCACATGAATAACATCCAGTCATACCCAAAAGACAGGCTCCTGGATGTAGACTTTCACATTTAGGGCAGGGAGGGAACTTGGCCTGCTTATCTACTGGACCTCTCTTTTGGCTGCCTCCTGTATTCCATTATTTCCTTTTGTTATCTTTGCCCTTCCAGTGCTGCTTACTTGCCTGAGGTTTCTGACTCCCTGCTGTCTTGTCCTCTATCTTGACCGGCTTGAATTACGTTTGTTGTGCCTTGATGATATTCAGATAATGCTCAGCGACTAATGCCCTGCTGATCAGCTCTTCACCAGTCTGTGGTCGGTGAGTTCCACTACTCACGTTATGTGCTATTTCTGGCCTCAGCATTCGAAGCATCAGTCAGACTCGTTCTTTCTCTGTACTTACTAGCTCTGGGCAGAGATGAGCTAGTCTGTTGAATCTTTTGACTGCTTCTTCCACTGATAGGTCACCCTGTTTGAATTCTATAAACTCCTCATAATGTTTATTGGTGATTCGTTGGTGGAAGAATTCTTCATAAAACTCTGTCTCGAAGTCAGCCCAGCTCATCTGGTTGGCTGCTCTCTTGCTTTTCACTCTCTCCCACCACATACGAGCATCTCCAGATAGGCAGAAAGAGGCACACTTGACCTTCTCAACTTCTGGCCAATCAAGAAGCTGCATTGTACTCTCCAGTGTCTTGAACCAAGCCTGGGCATCCCATGGCTCAGTCATGCCCGAGAAACTTTCTGGCTTCAACTTCAGCCACTATATCAGATATGCTTCTTATCTTTTAGGTGCTGTGGGGACTTCTAGGGCGGCTGGTGGAACCTTAGTCACCACTGGAGTCTGCACATTGATAGTTGGAGGAGTAGGAGGGACTGGCTGCCGATTAGCCATCAGATTAACGATCTCTTGTTGCTGCTCTGCCACTTGTCTCTGGAGTTGAGCAACAACTTCAGAGAGATCAGGTTCAGTTGTTCTGGGTTCTTCGTTCTCCTGAGTTTGGTCCTCAGTATGAGCGGTACGGGGACGTCCTCTTCTTGACATCTAGTTATGCAGAAAGAGAAAACTAAGCAAAATTCTTGATTTTAAAGATTTATGGGTAAGTACTTCTAAACATCTCCCTATTATGCACATATAAGCAAATACTTCTAAAAATTTCTCTATACTGCAAATAATAAAGAGGGGCATAATAATAAAAGAATTTTAAATACTTTCTTACTTGAAGACGACAAGGCTGATGCTGATGTGTGTGTGATGCTGGAGAATGGAGACTGCTCTGATACCAACTTGTAACGACCCCACCCTCCTCCCTACTAGTCTGTGAGGGTGGGACGCTACTTGACTACTAACTATACTTAACTAGAGTTGCTCACATGTAAATAATAATACTTAAAACTCTCAAAAGTGAGAGAAACTCGAAACATGTAATAAGTAACAGCTGCAAACATACATGACTCATCTCAACATCCTACTCAAGCATTTGTTCACAACTATAAACATATCAATCTACACATGCATACGACAATGATACAACTCAAATATTGGGTCTAATGTGCATAACAATTTTAATGGATAAATTCTAAAACTTAAAACATTCTATGAATAAACCATAAACACGAGAGAACAATTCCAACAAGGCAAAAAGAACTTAATCCACCTAAATTTCACAACTAGTCTAAATACACAACTTAATAAATTCTTTAACTAGGTCCCAAGGCTTCCATAGTCCAGACATCACACATCCATCCCACACCTCCTTGTCGCCTTCCTTCACTGTATCTTTCCTTTTCCTTTATCTGCAGTAAGAGAAATGCAACTATAAGCGAAATGCTTAGTAAGTGCTATCTAACTCACAAAACTCGGATATGCATGTGAACAGGAAGAAATCTCAAAACTAATTAGCATTAAAGGAAATACTACTCATGCTCATCTAATAACAAGGAATCAAATGTACTGAAATGCTAAAACATGTGTAGCTGCTCATCTAATAGCAAATAACAGTAAGAAAATCTAAACAACATGCTAGAATAAAAGAAAACTATACTTGCTGATTTTTAAACTTATGTGAAGCTTATTTCACTTGTTCAAAACTTATACTTTTTATACTTCAAAATAATAATCTCTTGGGCCCAGGGTTAGTACCATTGCGCGCTCCCTAATAGAAACTGAGGTAGCGAACCACCAGTCCTACGAGGGAAAAGACCTTGGTCTTACCAGGGCCGAGACCTCGGAACCGGTCACCTGGATTTATTTAACGACAACCTCGGAAGTCGGGTACTAGCCTCCTCAAATAAAATACTTATTACTTGTTAATACTTCTAATAGAAGAATGCCTCCTACAAAACTGAGGCTATCTGTTCATGTTACATGCATCCAAAACCAAGGCAAAACCCATTGCATACTTACAAAAATATCTAGCAGTTTATGCATAATGCAGCTGGTAAGTAAATTACTACCGGAAACCTAAAAAAATATCACCATTCCTCATGCTCAGTGCCACGGCAAGGAAAAACAAAAGAAGTTCTAGACTGCATATTAAAAGGGAAGCCATGCATGTTTATCATATCAGCAAGAAATAAAACTAAATGAACAGAAAGGTGAACAAGGGTCTAATTGTAACGACCACCCTTCTTACTACTCTACTACTCTCTAAGAGTGACCGTTACTTAACTACTAACTCTACTTAACCGGTATAATTAAAAACCACGAGGAATCTCTATCGAAAAATTTCGACAGCATCTCCCCTGTACCGATGACTAAATCATCAATACAAACAAACTATACTCAGCCACAGGCGGCTGGAACATATATCTTCACAACCACGTAGTATAATATCACAAATAAAAGAAGGAAACTACCCTAATAATAGCAAACAACAATATCACTCCATCAATAGAACCCAACTACAAATGCGGAATAAACTTAATTACAATCTTGACTAATAATAGCATTTAAAGAAAACTAAAGAACTCATAACAGAAAAGTCTTAACAATTCCTTAGCAAACTCTTGATCTCCCCATAGTCCAGCCATCACACACCTTCATCACCACCACCTTGTCGCCTTCCTTGCTAAATCTTTTCCTTTCCTTTATCTGCAGTAGGAGGAAGTGCAGTCTATAAGCATAAAGCTTAGTGAGCGCTATCTACTCACAAAAAAAACTCAATATGCATGTATATAAATAAAAACATGCTAAAACTGAATGCTAACATGTAAAGCTACTCATGCTCATAAATAGCAAAGGAATCATACTATCTGAAATACTAAACATGTATAGCTAATCATGCTCATAATCCAATGAAGGAATCATACTAACTGAAATACTAAACATGTATAGCTAATCATGCTCATAATCCAATAAAGGAATCATACTAACCGAAATACTAAACATGTATAGCTAATCATGCTCAAAATCCAATAAAGGAATCATACTAACTGAAATACTAAACATGTATAGCTGATCATGCTCAAAATCCAATAAACGAATCATACTAACTGAAATACTAAACATGTATAGCTGATCATGCTCTTAAACCAATAAAACTATATCTGCATGCTAAGAGCAAATAAAGCTAAACATGCTGAATAATCTAATAGCAAGAAACAAATAAAACTACTACTGCATGCTTCAAATAACAAGAACTAAACTTTCTAATTCTTAACATATTTGAAGCTTGTTTCATTTGTTTCAAAACTTATACTTTAATACTTCAAAATAATAATCAACTTCTCTTGGGCCCGGCATTGTACCACTTTGCGCGCATTCTTAATAAGAATCGAGGTAGCTAATCCCGAAACTACTAAGATACTTCTAGGCCTTGTGCCTAGGGGCAACTTGGAGCCCATCCCTTGGACCTTGTGTCCGGTACATGCCCTTTAAAAGTAAAATACTTATTATCTTAATTACTTCTTCTTTAAATGCCTTGGCATTTTAATAAGCACCTTGTGTGCCAAAAATCCATAAAGTCTTGACTTTGGGATCTACTTAAGGCCTTGGCCTTTTTCTTTCTTTTCTTTATCTTTCTTATACTTGTTAATACTTCTAACAGAATACTTCTTTAAAGAGAAACTGAAATGTTTAAGCAAATTCTATCTTTGAAATGCTTAAACCAAAAACCTGCCTAATATGCCAATAAAATTCTGCATATCAAGTTTAATAAAAATCTGTCCTAAAATTGAAGTTCTACATGCAATACTTATTAAAATCTGCAAGCAATACTTATGAAAATCTGCTTATTAAAAATCTGCATACTATACTTATAAAAATCTGCATGCTATACTTATAAAAATCTGCTTATTAAAGTCTGCATACTATACTTAACAAATCTGAAATCTTTTGGCATGCTACAGTAGAAATAAATCAAGAAAAACTGAATTTGATTTCTTTAAGCCTACTCTAAAATAAAACTGCTCATGTTAAACTGATCATGCTTATTTATTAGCAAATGGAAAAATTGCTCATGCTTTACTAACAGCAAGGAAAAACTACACTGTAATACTCATTATATATGGACTTTAACACATGGTTAGGCCAAGTTCAATTATTCCATTGGACAAGTAATGGTAGGACATGTTCTCCCTCAGGATTATATTTGATATAATACCATTAATATTGTTATCAAACCAACCCAAAACTGATAAAACTTGTAAAGGAAACATGAGCATTCTGATCACAGTATCACCATCTCATCAACATCTTTTAACTCTGATTAAGGCTTTAATATTGTTATCTACTAAAAGAATGATGTTGTTATCAAATGTCACGCCCCAGAGGAGTCTCTGTCCGAAGAAATTTCGGCAGCATCTCCCCTATACGGCGGACAATATGAAACTTTCTACATATCACATATACATCAGCCACAGGCGGCTGAAATGATAACAAAAAAATAAAGACAAACACCACGCAGTTAATAAAGATATCCAGCCTCTGGCTGTCACAACCACGCAGTTAATAACAGTAATCAATAACAATAGGACTCTGACTCGAAATCCACCCTACTCCACTACACTCGTAAAGCTCAAATCCAACGAACTCACCTCTTCTGCCGTCTAGGCAGGCACGTAGTAGAATGAAATCCAATATCATATCAAAAATCCATCAAAAGGTATCACTCCATACAATATCCATAGGAAAAATCCAAAGACAATACTAAATCAAAGTCTGATAAAGAAAAAGGCCAAAATAAAACAAATAATGATCTAGTAGAGAACTAGCTCTACGTGCAGATGGGGGGCCAGCGACTGGAACTGCTCCTGAAAATATCAACAATGGAGGCGGGGTGAGTCCAACACTCAGCAGGTACAACCGATATGCATAATAAAACAAATAATAGATAACACTAATCATGCGTACACCCGAATACGAGAAGGAATAAATGCAATTGAAACGAAATCGAGATAACTGTACTAACCGGAATCAAGGTACAAAGGTAGCAGGTCGTCGGATCGAAGAAATCATAATCTGTATGCATGTCAATCAAATGCATCCATACAAATGCAGCATATAATTGCAGCAATCACAAACAATAAAATGCAATAAATGCATATGGTGACCGTGCACTCTGACATCACTGCTCCCGATGGTGGACGGAATGCTGTCGGAGTACTCCTGTCCTTTGGCCCCAAATCATAAATGGGGAGCTCAATGCTCTCATCTCCTAGACACAATGATGGGGAGGATATCTCCGGCCACTACCCATGAGTCGACCAACGGAGCCAAACAAAGTCCACCATCTCACGGCTACTGCTACACTAAATGCCACGAGCTAAACCGATCACGGCTACCACGCGAGTCCTCGGACCAACGGAGCAAGCAGAACCGCCACACACTGTCTCGATATACCACTAACCAATGGGTGGTGGTGGTGTGCGATACAAGCGATGGCTCAACCATAGCGAGCCAACAATCGACAAAGATGCAAACATGATGCATGACACTAAGCATGGAAATCTCATGAATAGCATAGCAAGATCCATACATAAATACAAGGTGTACCACAAGTCAATGTATCAAATGGAAGGTACACAAACAGATAGGGTATCATATAAAACCCTAGGTCCAGAACATGATGTATCACATGGTTGGGTCACTACCGAAAGCATATATGGTCAGATAAATAATAACATGCAGTGCATAATAAATAAACAAACAACATGTAACAGATCATGTAGTGACCAACCGAATAAAATGGAAAACACAATTCTTGCTATATGTTAAACACTTTATTATGCATATCAAAAGACATAAGTCAAAGTACCCGCCTCCAATCGAAATAAGATCAATCCGGTCCAACTCGGACGTCGAGATGCTCGTCTCGAATCAAAGTCCTGTAATAAACCGTATAGTTTAGCTAAATTTAATTATAAGCAAAATAGCTAAACCAAATTATTTTTTCTCCAGGAGCCCTAATTAAATAGTTAATCACAGTTAACTATACCTAATACAAAGCTTAGGGTTCCATTCCTAACTTAACCACAAGTCTACCTAACTACACTTGAACCACCAACTATATAATGAATCAAACTTATCCAAACAAACTCAATTAAATGTATCACAAGCATACTCTTTACCTTATCCTCAGTCACTCTTGATTGTTGATCCACACACGGTTTGTTGCTGCCAGAATAGGACTGCCAGCTACTGCAATTCAAGGTAAACAACTGCTGGACAAAATAATAACAGTACCACAGTGATCAGCCCCACAAATTCAGCACACACATTCTAATCAAAAATCCAAATATCCAAATTTGCCTTACCTAACTCGGCCCCTCTTCCTCTCTGGAAATGTCTTGCTGTTGCCAACAGTGATCGGTTGGAGACAACAACAATGGCGTCAACCACACGACCAACGTCTAGATCTGGTGATGGGAGCACGATCCGGCGACATCAGTACGATCAAACTGTGAAGAAGATCATGATTCTCACTCAGAAGTGGCCGGCGGATCAAGGCTAGGGCACCGCTGGAAGAGGGCTTGGGCACCAGAAAAAGGGGAGGCAGCACAAGGAGGCTAGGTGGCTGCGGTGGGGTAGAACTATGGCAGATCAGGAGAGAGTTCGGTACTCCCTTTTTCGGCCAACGCTTGCTGACGAAGGGGCGGCGATTTGAGTCCTCCACGGCGAGAGGCGACAACAGAGGAAAGGAAGAACCGGCGCTAGGGCTGAGTAGGAACGACAGTGGCGTCGGTGTGCTGCTCGGGAGGAAGAAGGAGAAGATGAAGAAGAAGTGTCGGCACGGCTTTGTGCACTCGGGGAAGAAGGAAACCGCCGTGGCCGGCGGTTAGGGCTCGGAGGAGAAGATGGTGTCGACGCCGAGTGAGGCTCGGGAGAGAAGGAAGTTTAAACACGGGGGAGAAAGAAAATAAATGAAAAAGAAAAGGAATAAGGAATTTATAAAAGAAACAATTCCTCGCTTAAATGGGTCACCTAAACAGGCCTTTTTTTTCCGACCCCGTTCTTGTCCCCGTTACTCGTCCACACGAGCTCCGAAAAATTCCCCAAAAATTTCCAACAATTCCTGAAAATTCCCTTATTAATATTCGTATATTTTCGGTGTTTTACATCAAAAGTTGATGCGTGAACATTTAAGCATATAAGGAACCAAAACATAATTCAAAGCAAAATAATTCCTTAAACTACTCTTTTAACCCCAAGCTATCCTAATGTTGTTCAGGAAGGAAATCTGGAAGCAAGACAACAAGAAACACTTACTTCTTTTACCTTTCTATTCATCCTAATGCTGTACCAAACTAAAGCAAGGAAACCAAGCCATTAAAAATCCAACAGAACTCCCAAATTAGAGTTATCCACACCCATTGCATGGCACAAACCCAAATCCAAATTACTCAACAATAAGATGATCCCATAATCAACCTAACGAATTCGGATTTAATGGTCATGGCAGCCCGAAACCACAGCTTTGTTCCAGATCAGTTGCCCTATATCAAAAAGAACAAACATGCCTAATTCATACCATTAGTTTCCCCTCTTTGAAGTACACGGCAGTAAACACAAGGAAACTTCAAACAAATCCAAAAGCAAGGAAAACAAATCGAAGCTCGGAACTACTCCTACTGCAGGTGAGAAGCAACTCACCCTTGTTCTTTAACTTACAACCGAGAAGATGGCTGCTAGGGTTTCGGATAGGTGAAGGTCTCGGCGTCTCCTTCGGATCCGCGTGCTCTCCACGACAAGAGGATCACGGTTGGGTGAAGACCGGCCGGAAAGAGCCCTTTTTCCGGCACCGGAGTCGAAGCCCTAACACGGCTCTGTTTCGCCCGAGCAGAAGAGGCGCGCGGCGTCGCGTGAGGAGAAGAGGAGAGGGAATCGCAAAGTTAGGTCACGGGAAAAAGGAAATATAAACTTATCCCTTAAGTTATTCTCGGTTCCAACTATAACTTAAATATTTTTCTCTCCCTCTTAGGTTAACACAGCCCGCGAGCGCAGCCGGTCAAATGGGTTTTGCTTGAAGTCACAGGTTGCAAGTTCAAAACTCGCTGCAATCCCTTTTTTCCGAATATTCTCTATTACTAACTTCTACCTTATATATATTTTATTCCATATATACTTAACAAAACGTTTGCAGACCAGTTGGCTGGCTGGGTTCGGCTGAGGTTCGGCTCGGGTCGAGGTCGTGGGTTCAAAACCTGGCTTCAACATATTCCTTTTCTCCTTTTTTTTTTTTAACTTCTTCCTCTTGGTAAAAATACCAAACGAACTCCAAAAATTACATAAAAATACTCTAAAAATTTCTAAAAATCTCTAGAATATTTTAAAATCATTTCCAAATATTTTTATGGACATTTGGAACTCGAAATAGGAAAAATTGGGTCGTTACACTAATAGCATGGTTAACACACCAATTGTACCTACTAGTAATTCTACAGAAAATCAAGACTACAGGTTTAATTAAACTGCTAAGAGATCTAACTGAATGCTTCCAAAACCGAAGGTTGTTCATGCCCATTGCATAGCACAAACAAAACTAACAGTAAGCTCCAAAGGTTGTTCATCTTCATTTCATAATACAGAACCGAAACTTAGCAATAAGCTTCAAAAAGAAACTATTTGTGCCCATAAACAAGCACCCACCAAACTGCACAACGAGCTCAAGAGGGTTGTTCATGCCCACTTCATAGCACAACTTAGGCCAAAACTTGTTTGAATTAAAGCCTAAATCAAAGTCTGAAATGTTAATTATAAGACTAAAGAAATCCAAACCATATGCCTACCCTATACAATTCATTTCCTTTCTTTGACATTCACGGCAGCAACTTCAAAAAAAACAACACCCTTCACAGCATGCTTAGGGAATCACGAAGAACAAGAATCCGAAAGTACTCCTATTGCAGGTGAGAAACACTTACACTTGTTCTTGGACTTACAACCGAAATCAGCTTCTAGGGTTTCGGAGACCTGCAATTTCGGCCTCTTCTTCGTGCCTACGGGCTCTCCTCGATGAGAAAGTCTTGAGTCAGTGAAGAACCCACGGAAAAACCCCTTGGCTGGCCGTCGGAGACGAAGCCCTAGCTTCGGCTTTGTCTTCCGCCCGAGCACCGCCGTCACACGTGAGAGAGAGAGAGAGAGAGAGAGAGAGAGAGAGAGAGAGAGAGAGAGAGAGAGAGAGAGAGAGATGAGGAAGGGGTTTAGGTCACGGCAAAAATAAAACTTCCTCCCTTAACTTATCCCTTTTAATACCTAGATATTTCTGTTATCTATTACTACTTAAATTATTTTCACCCTCTCTTTGATCAGCACGACCCTGTTGGGTTCCTGGTCATCCGAAATAACTTAAGACTTTGATTAACCAGAGGTCTCCGGTTAGAACCTCGACTTAAACTCTTTATTTTTTTTTCCAACTTGTTTCTTTTAGTAAAAATATCAAACGAACTCTGAAAATTGCATAAAAATACTCTAAATATTCTTAAAAATCTCTAGAATATTTCTAAAGCATTTCTAAATATTTATAAGCACATTAGGACTTGAAATGAGGAAATTTGGGTTGTTACAAAAGATGTTATGGACAAGGGGAAAGTAAAACTTGATGGGGATGATATGGAAGAAGAAACATAGATTATCTCAATGTCGGAAGGCAATTCCAAAGAAGAGGCGGAAAAGGATGCACTTAGGATTGCACAACACAACAAAATGAGAAAACAAGTTATTGCAATAAGTGTGTATATACATATTAATTGGTTTTAGATCTTAGATTTAAATTATTAATTAAATATGTTTAATGTTTCTAGTCATAGCATGTGAAGAAGTAATTTAAGACTTCGAAGAAGAAAAAATAAGAGAAAGATTTGGCCTACTTGTTAAAACAATTAGAAAACCTAAAGTATGGTACTGTGAATTCTGAAATACATAGTCTATTTAATTCAATGAAATGTTATGAAAATTATCTAGTTTCTTCCTTAATTTATTATATTAATTGATTTACTTTGAAGGTGTACAACTTATTTTGTTTGGGAAAACCACCCTTTGGTTTAACTGTGGCTTCCTTCTTATCTGATGTGAATGGAGAGGTGTTACAAAAGAGGAGTTAATTGACACCTAGTGTAAAATTTTATTTAGAGGGCATCCTCGTCTGGTAGGTAATATAACAAGTCTATATATTGTTCCACCTTCTTTACTATAAGGAATTTAAATAATTTGATAATATATAATATTATAATATATTTTATTATTTTGTTAAGTAAATATGCCTTTGCATATTTGTAGTTGGCAAAAAAATCTGCAATGAAGTTTGGCATGCAACTTTTGGTACCCCAAGGTTATTTTGATGTGATCAAACAAATTAGTGTATGATCAAAAACGCTAGGGGGGTGAATAGTGCTCATGGCTTTCACTTTGGTTTGGAGTAAAACAATCGAGTTAATACACAGCAAAAATAAAACAACAATGCAAACACCAAGATTTTTACTTAGTTCGTAGCTTGTGGCGACTCCTACTCCAAGGGCCACTCTCATTGAGTGTTTACTTTGGACAATCACTATCAATCCGAAATATTACAACTTTAAGTACAGTTAATTTAAGTGCAGTAAAGGAGTGGCTCCTTGCACCTTCTCTCGTGGCATCGGGGAAGTAACTCCTGATAGTAGAGGCGGGTCAGTAGATGTTTCTTTCAGGATGTCATGGGAACTAGATGTAGCCACTTGAGGGACAAGGATCTCAGTTGAAGGGGGTTGATTTCGTTCAACATTGAGCTCTTTCTCTTTGGCATGAAGTTCCTCTTCCTCCAAATTGATATTCTTGTCAACTAGAGTCTCAAATATGTCATCCACTACACAAAACAAAGAATATTTTTAGTTAGTAAAAAAGCAATGATGAAGGTGTCACAGCTTACCAAAGGAGTAGCGCAATTCCTTTTGAATAGGGCTTAAGCAAAAAAAGATACAAAAAATCACTGCGTATCCATTTGTGAATGTAAAAGCAATGACCAAGTAGTTTATCAGAATACACAGAAAAAGAGGGTTGTTAATGAAGCTCTTATACATCAGGAAGAGAGGGAAAATAAGATTGCCATGAGGAAGCCCAGGTGATGGTTTCAGGAAATTTTATGAAGAAGAAACGTGATTTTCACCCTTGATGGAGGAAGGCGTCTCCTCGAAGAAAACAATTTTAGGTCGAGATTGGAAGAGAAACACTCCAGGTTCTGATTTCTTGGGATAGGAAAACATGAAAAAATTTTGAGGTGTAGGAGGAATATAAAAAAGATGGAACAACATGTATAGTCCACATAAATATCAAAATCTATTAGGGGCAAACTGCTTAAGAGGAATGCCACAGTATTTCCTTATCTCTATTAGGAAGGGAGGAATAGGAAAATGTAGACTTGCCACTAATTGGTTCTTAAAGAAAGTAACATAGTGATCAGGAGGAAGAGATGAGGATAGACATAAGGCTAGAAGGGGGGGGGGGGGGGGGGGGTGGATAGCCGCCAAACATAAAAAACAAAAACCAACCCTTCTCGAACTCTCAACAGAACACTTGCATAAATAAATTAAATAAATAAACTAAAAGTAAGAGACAAAAGAGATTTACTTGGTTACAACTAGGGAGGTTGTTAATCCAAGGAAGATGAATCGCACTAGAATATCTCCTTCAGGCGGAGAAGCCTCTTACAACGTTTAAGCACAGAAATAGAAGCTCAACTCTAAACTAAATCACACAAGCGTTGGAATTACAATTCTTGAGTTCGTTGAAAAGTTTCTGGACCAAGGCTATATTTATAGCCTTGGTCGGGGCGCCCCGAAGGGTTCCGGACGCCCCGGGGGGATAAAACTTTATCCCCAACATTCAGATCGTGTCAAACTATGATCCGGTCAAAACTCGACTTCCGGGCGCTCGGAATGGTTCTGGGCACCCGGACTTGAAAGTCAACCCAGGTTGACTTTTTGGTCCGGGATCTCTGCTCCTGTTCAACTCACCTTTGGTCCGGGTCTTCCGCTCTGGATCCGCTCGCTTGGCTGATCTCTGCCATCCGGAAAAGGGCTCACCCAAACCCAAGTTCCGGTCTTCTCGAGCAGGCTTCCGCTCTGATTTCTCGTCCCTCGGAATCATCGTGTGTTTCCTTCTCGTTCACCAGCGTACTCATCTGCAGTCTTCATCCCTCGGTCGCACCCGATGTCGACCTTCTTGCTAGCTGCGCCTCTTGCTCCTAGAGCAGTCTTCCGCTCTGGCTTCTCGTCCCTCTGAACCACCGCACACTTCTTTCTCGTCCGCCGGTGTACTCTTCTGCCGGTGTACTCTTCCACGTGCCGTCCTTCTCGCTAGCTGCGTCTTCTTCTCGAGTACCTATGCTCCTAAGCTCCTGCACACTTAGACACAAAGTTAGAAACACACAGGACCTAACTTAACTTGTTGACCACACCAAAACAACCTTGGGGTTCCAACAATCTTTCCATTTTTGATGTGATCAACCCAAGTTAAGCTAGGGTAAAAATAGACATAAAATAAACTAACTAAATTTGCAATTAAGTGAAAAAAAAGATAAAAAAAATTTGTCTATCTCCCCCTAGACTTATACGTTTTCTTCTCCCCCTTTGATCACATAAAAAAAATAGGGTTCTAAGAAAAAATCTAAGCGTTAAAACTTAGAAAGTTTTGAGACCTTTGAAAATTTTGCAAGAAATTTCACATAAACAGTCTTTAAGTAAAAAATTTCTAAGTAAAATTTAAGTAAGGAAATTTTCTAAGTTAAACTTTAAAAAAAACATTTACTTAGGCAACTTTGCAAAAATATTTTTTGAAGATTTTTCTAAGTAAAAGATTTAAGGAGAAATTTTTAATTTCAGAAAAAAATTTTGACTTAGGCAAAATTGCAAAATATTTTTTTTTTATTATTTAAACAAAATTCATTCACAAGTTACTGCCATTTCTTTAATATCATCATGATATCTAAATTTCCATTTTAGTCTGTCATAATTGCTCAATTCTAAAGATGAGAAATTTGAACATGCAGAAAATTATATTATTTTTTATATTGTTAGTTTTTCAAAATCCTTTAATTGATAGGCTGTTTCTTTTAACTCAATATTCTTTGTTAATAATTTTTCAATCTCTAATTCGAAAAAGTCTTTTAACAAAATAATTTCTAATTCAAAAAGATCCTTTTTCAATATAGCTTCTATTTCATGAGAATCTTTCGATTGACTCAATTAATTGATCAGGAGATGGAGACCATACCTGGCTTACCTTGTCGGCGGTTGATTCTCCCTTGTTGAGTTGCTTTCTTCTGACAACTCTCCCTCTTCATCGATGCTCGTCTGGGATGAGCTTTCTGTGTCTTCGAGATGGGATTCGGCAGTTATGGTTGTCTCAGTAATTTCCTCTGTCTCGGTAATTTCTTCCATCTTGGATTCTTTTGATGACGACTCAATGTCTATTGAGGGGTCGGCTTCAACCGGTTCTTCATAGACCTTCAAGAACTTTTCCCAAAGTTCTTTTGTGCTTTTGTACTTTCTGACTCTGTCGAGATCCTTGGCAGGTAGTACACTCAAAAGAGTGGACTCAGCCTTACCATTTGTTATGAATTCGTCGCACTGCTCGGCAGTCCATTGATGCTTCTCAAGTTCTTCTCCTTTTGTATCCTTTGGAGCTTCATAACCATATGTCATTATTAATATCATATTGAAATCAGTTTTAAAATAAACCTGCATTTGTCGCTTCCAAAAAGCGAACTCCCCCTTGAATGTTGGTGGGTAGATGTTAGCTTTGGGTATCTCATTGCTTCAATCGGCGGTTAGTCCTTTTGAAGCATCTCGGCTCTGATACCACTTGTTGGACCGTGCTGGGCCGGCTACAAGGGGGGTTGGATAGCCTGCAAACATGAAAAACAAAAACCAACCCTTCTCAAACTCTCAACAGAACACTTGTATATATAAATTAAACAAATAAACTAAAAGTAAGAGACAAACGAGATTTACTTGGTTACAACCGGGGAGATTGTTAATCCAAGGAAGATGAAGCGCACTAGAATATCTCCTTCAGGCGGAGAAGCCTCTTACAGCGTTTAAACATAGAAACAGAAGCTCAACTCTAAAATAAAGCACACAAGCGTTGGAATTACAATTATTGAGTTTATTGAAAAGCTTCTAGACCAAGGCAATATTTATAGCCTTGGTCGGGGCACCCCGAAGGGTTCTGGGCACCCTGGGGGATAAAACTTTATTCCCATCATTCAAATCGTGCCAAACTGTGATCCGGTCAAAACTCGACTTCCGGTCGCTCAGAATGGTTCCGGGCGTCCGGGCCTCAAAGTCAACTTTGTTGGTGCAGTGAGCACCAGATGATCGAACCTGAGTTTTGATTATGGCAAAGGGCTCAAAGTTAAGTGGTGGTGTTATCTAACAAAGTTCATGGAGCTTGCAGGAAAGTCCTAAGTGATACTTAGGCAAAAGTCCTAGCTGCGGTTAGGCAGGTGAAAACCCTAGGGGGTGGTAACCCTAGGTCATAGGGGGTGGTAACCCTATGCGGAAAGTCTTGGCAGGTCGATGGCTTCAGGCAAAAGTCCTAGGGGGTGGTAACCCTAGGTGGAAAGTCCTGGTGTCGCGAACCAGGTGAAAGTCTGAACTGGCCGGTGAAGCGGATGTTCAGCAGAAAGTCCGGAAGCATCGAGTGCTGAGCAAAAGTCCAGTCGATCTGGAGGATCGTACTGGCAACAGGTAAATCTCCTGAGTGGAGTAGGTGAGGACGCGTTCCCCGTAGAGGGAACAGTAGGCGTCGGGTCGACCTAGGGTTTCCGGCTGGAAACCCGAAGTCAGACTCGGACAGTCCGGAGACTGTCTATACTTTATTTTATGTGTACTGTGCTAACTTTGTTTTGCAGGGTATGTGTTTTGGGACTAACACATTTTGCAGGAACAAAGGAGCAAGTTACGACTCGGATGAACAGTGTCCGAGGCGCCTCCATGGAGCTTGGAGGCACCTCGGGTGCTAGCCAGGAAAAGGCCAGCGCAGCAGACTGGAGGCGCCTTGAATGGAGTTCAAGGCGCCTTGGACCGGAGGTTGGAGGCGCCTTGGATAGGCTGAAGGTGCCTTGAACCAGATAGAGTTCGACCAGGTCAGTGCTGATCCACGCGGCGCCTTGATGAACAGTGTAAGGCGCCTTGAACCCTCTTTATAAGGGGTCTCGACCAGCAGCTCTGAATATCTTCTTCCAAGTGACTCAAGTGCTACGTGCTGCTCCAAACGACGTTCCGAAGTGCTGCTACTTGTGCCCGACAACCAGGAGCTCTGAATCTTCATTTCTTTGTCGTTGGTATAATTAATTACTATCGTTTATTATACTTCAACTTGTAATCGTTTATCGAGCTTATAGTTGTTGCCCACCGGAAGCGATCAAGGATCGCGGGCCTTCGAGTAGGAGTCGCCTTAGGCTCCGAACGAAGTAAACGACCGTGTCTCTGTGTTTGTGTTTATTTATATTTTCTGCTGCTTTAATTACTCTACGAACGTTTTACGATTCCGATAGTCGAACAAAATAGCCGCGAGCGCTATTCACCCCCCCTCTAGCGCGTCTCGATCCAACAATTGGTATCAGAGCGGGGTCGCTTTGAACTGGTGCAACCACCATTCAAGCATTTTTCGTGGCTTTGTCGTGTGTATAGGGTAAAAATAAAACCTTACGCCTTTCGTTTTTTCCCTCCAAAATTATTTTCGAAAAATTCATTTTCATCCTTTCACAGTTTATTAGTATTGATAAAATATTGAATTTGGCAAAATTTGAAATAATATTTTTTAAAATATTTTTTTAATAATATTTTATTATTTTTTTCGAAACTGGTGAACTTCTATTTCTATCCTTCTATACCACACTGCTAATCCAGGATCAAGTCCTGGTACATTTTTGTTGCTATTTTTTTTGTGGGCAAGGTTCTTTTAAATGGCCCTCCAAGAAGGCTTTAGCACTTCTCGCCCCCCGCTCTTCTCCGGCGAAGACTTTACCTATTGGAAGAACCGGATGATCTACCATCTCAAGACGCAAGTCGAGATGTGGATCATCATCCAGACCGGTCTCGAGCTACCACTTGACGGCGCTGGAGAACTCGTTTCATGCACTAACTGGGACACCAGCATAAGAAAGAAGGTCGAAGCTGATGCCAAAGCAACCTGTATGCTGCAATGCGGGTTGACAAAAGAAGAACTGAATAGAGTCGGACCATTTTCAAGTGCGAAGGAGCTGTGGAACAAACTAATCGAGCTGCACGAGGGCACGTCAGACGCTAAAGTAAGTAAGCGTGATTTAATTTTAAATAAATTATATAATATTAAAATGCAGGAAGGTGAGACGGTGAACCAGCTTCACGCACGCATCCGGGACCTACTCAACGGGCTTCATGCGATCGGCCAAAAGGTGGAAAACCGCGACGTAATAAGGTACGCGCTAAGTGCTTTTCCGAGGAACACTTTGTGGGCATCCATGGTTGATGCTTACAAAGTTTCCAAGGATTTATCCTCAATAAAACTAGATGAATTGTTTTCTGAATTAGAATTGCATGAGCAGACTAATGCACGCCCGGTCGAGAAAGGTGTTGCTTTGGTTGCAGGTACTAGCAGAACGCGTGAACCGACGTCAAGGCGCAAATCTAAAATATCAGAGGACGAAGACGATGAATCAGACGCAGAAGATGAAGACGAAGTTATTTCCAAGTTGATAAAACTCGTACGGAAGATGTGCAAGTCGAAGAAGGCAACTCAAATGAACACAAAGGACAGATCAGATGTCACCTGCTACGGCTGTAACCAAAAAGGTCACTACAAGCCAGATTGCCCAAACAAGAAGAAAAGAAGAAAGGCATTGAAAGCAACCTGGTCCGAGTCGTCAGACGAATCCGAGACTGACAAGGGAGAAGAACCAACGAGCTTTCTCGCATTACCGGTGCAGGCTAACATAATTGACGAAATCGAGTCCGAACTCGAGTCCGAAGCCGAGAACGAGTCAGAAACAGAGTCTGAGCGAAGCCACGGATCCGCATCCGTTTCCGAAGGCCCGATCCCCATTGTAAGTTCTTTTCTCGCTGAAACTCAAATAGATGAATTAAAGAATTTAATTCCTTATTTGCTTAAAAAGTTGGCTAAATCCAACGTCCGGGTTAAGTCGCTCCAAAAGGAAGTAACAACCCTTAAGGAAGCGACTACCTCGAGTTCTTTAACTGAATTAGTTCAAATTGAAAATTCGACTCAAGTCCAACAACTTGAGGAAGAAAATTCCAATTTGAAAACTCAAATTAAAGAACTCAAGGACACGTTGGAACGGTTCACCTTGGGCTCCAAGAAACTAGATCTGATTCTTGGAAAACAGCGAGCCGTTTACAACAAAACTGGACTTGGATTTAAAACTAAAATAAAATACAAATCATATTTATCGCTAGTTAATAGAAATAATAGAAAAATTGTCCAAGCATGGGTGCCAAAATCCAACTTGGTTAATCAAGTTGGAACTGGTCACTATTGGGTCCCCAAGGATCAAGTCTATTATCTTGATAGACCATATCGAGGCTATGATCCAGGGGGAGCTAATAGAAAAACAATATTAAAAACATAATTCAAATTAATATTCAAATTAAATTCAAAATTAAATTCAAAATTAAATTCAAATTAATATTCAAATTAAATTCAAAATTCAAAATTCAATTCAATTCAAAATTAAATTCAAAATTCAAAACTCAATTAAAAATTCAAAATTAAATTCAAAATTAAATTCAAAATTCAAAATTCAAATTAAAGTCAAAATTAAATTCAATTTAAATCAAATAAAAATTACGAAGGAGGATCCAGAATAGCTGGCACCCCTAACTAAACTACCCGACTGGGTAACTGAACTTAATCTACCCGAAATAGGGTAAACAAGAGTAGACTACCTGGTAGGGTAATTAAGGTTAGATAAAATAGGCTAGGTTTAACTTTACTAACAGTACTGGTGAAGTTTTTGGATGATAGTACGTTAGGGAAGCTTGGGCATCGCATGTCTAGGAAGATATGGCTTCGACCTGGTGCATTTGGCCAAGTGGAACTGACCGAAGCTACCCTTAAATGGATCCAAACTAGTTAGACCAAGTTTTAGTATTAAGTTTAATGGGTAAGACTATTTGGAAAACCTCGAAGGCATGGTTACTTTAATGAGTTCCTTGTGACTCACCATAGCCCAGAAGTTTATCCAAAGAATGCTTACTTGTTGAATCCAAAGCTAAACCTGAATCTAACACAAAGTTAAACCAACCCCTTAAACTGAACCACAATTCATCTCATCACAATTATAGGATTACCTGATTGAAAATTTAGATCGGGTGAGATGACTAAGAAATTAAAACTAAAATTAACTTAAACCAAGTTAATTCAAAATTAATTTCAAAATTATTTAAAAATCATTTCAAAAATCTTTTAAAACTTAATTTCAAAATCATTTCAAAAATCTTTTAAAACTTAATTTCAAAATCATTTCAAAAATCTTTTGAAAATCAATTTCAAAATTATTTAAAAATCATTTCACAAATCTTTTAAAACTTAATTTCAAAATCATTTCAAAAATCTTTTGAAAATGAATTTCAAAATTATTTAAAAATCATTTCAAAAATCTTTTAAAACTTAATTTCAAAATCATTTCAAAAATCTTTTGAAAATCAATTTCAAAATTATTTAAAAAAAACATTTCAAAAATCATTTTAAAACTTAATTTCAAAATCATTTCAAAAATCTTTTGAAAATCAATTTCAAAATTATTTAAAAAACATTTCAAAAATCTTTTAAAACTTAATTTCAAAATCATTTCAAAAATCTTTTGAAAATCAATTTCAAAATTATTAAAAAAACATTTCAAAAATCTTTTAAAACTTAATTTCAAAATCATTTCAAAAATCTTTTGAAAATCAATTTCAAAATTATTTAAAAAAACATTTCAAAAATCTTTTAAAACTTAATTTCAAAAACATTTCAAAAATCTTTTGAAACTTAATTTCAAAAACATTTCAAAAATCTTTTAAAACTTAATTTCAAAATCATTTCAAAAATCTTTTGAAAATCAATTTCAAAATTATTTAAAAATCATTTCAAAAATCTTTTAAAACTTAATTTCAAAATCATTTCAAAAATATTTTGAAAATCAATTTCAAAATTATTTAAAAATCATTTCAAAAATCTTTTAAAACTTAATTTCAAAATCATTTCAAAAATCTTTTATAAATCAATTTCAAAATTATTGAAAAACTCATTTCAAAAATCTTTTGAAAATTAATTTCAAAATTATTTTAGAAAATCAATTTAAAAATTATTTGAAAAATTTATTTTAAACTTAATTTCAAAATCCTTTGAAAAATCTTTGAAAAACTTATTTAAAAATCCTTTGAAAATTCATTTCAAATCTTTTGAAAATTATTTTCAAAATCTTTTAAAATTAATTCAATTACTGTCAAAATATTAATTTAAAAGGATTTAAAAATATTTAATTATCAAATTCTGATTGCTAAAGTTAACTCTAACTAATTTTCAATAAATTCTCAAAAGTTTAGCATTTTCTCATTTGGAACTTAAATTTTCAATATTTTCAAATAATCTCATCTCAAACTCATTCATAAGCTGCACATGTTTGATAATCTAGAATGGATGAGCTGGAATTAGGATAATATAAAGTTCTTCTTATGCTTGTACTCTAAGATCCTAAGAATTTAATTTGGCATTAATTAAGGGGGAATGAACAGAGTCATGCTAGTACTTTAAGGCTAAACAAATTCCTTTAGGGCTCTGATACCCAATCAAGTTAAATAATTTAATTTGATTCATGCTTGGACACCTAAACTCAAAGAAGTTATTAAGGCATTAACTTAAAATTTAAATTATCTATGCAACAATTCTTTTCAAATACCTTATGAATTGAGCTAAGTACTTCACCTAAATTTTTTTATGTCTGAGTACTTAACTATGCTACCCTTTAGGGGGAGCTTAAATTAACTAGACTATTTCTCTCTTCTTAATTCTTTTTGATTTATGTCAAAGGGGGAGAGAAAAGTCAAAGTTAAGAAATCAAGAATGAAAGGGGGAGCATAAACTTTAAATTTTATTTATGCATTGATACTTCTGGTTAACTTTCATTATTTATTCCTTTATTTAAAAGTTATGTCTTAACTTTGAACCAAGATTGCCATAATCAAAAAGGGGGAGATTGTTGGTGCAGTGAGCACCAGATGATCGAACCTGAGTTTTGATTATGGCAAAGGGCTCAAAGTTAAGTGGTGGTGTTATCTAACAAAGTTCATGGAGCTTGCAGGAAAGTCCTAAGTGATACTTAGGCAAAAGTCCTAGCTGCGGTTAGGCAGGTGAAAACCCTAGGGGGTGGTAACCCTAGGTCATAGGGGGTGGTAACCCTATGCGGAAAGTCTTGGCAGGTCGATGGCTTCAGGCAAAAGTCCTAGGGGGTGGTAACCCTAGGTGGAAAGTCCTGGTGTCGCGAACCAGGTGAAAGTCTGAACTGGCCGGTGAAGCGGATGTTCAGCAGAAAGTCCGGAAGCATCGAGTGCTGAGCAAAAGTCCAATCGATCCGGAGGAAA
The DNA here is from genome assembly GCF_018446385.1 of Zingiber officinale. Classification (NCBI taxonomy): domain Eukaryota; kingdom Viridiplantae; phylum Streptophyta; class Magnoliopsida; order Zingiberales; family Zingiberaceae; genus Zingiber; species Zingiber officinale. Next base: position 14,280,247 of record NC_055990.1, on the reverse strand, counting down.
CAGGTAAATCTCCCGAGTGGAGTAGGTGAGGACGCGTTCCCCGTAGGGAACAAGAGGCGTCAGGTCGACCTAGGGTTTGCCAGACTCGGACAGTCCGGAGACTATCTATACTTTATTTTATGTGTCTTGTGCTAACTTTGTTTTGCAGGTATGTGTTTTGGGACTAACACATTTTGCAGAACAAAGGAGCAATCTTGGATGAACAATGTCCGAGGCGCCTCCATGGAGCTTGGGGCGCCTCGGGTGCAGGCCAGCGCAGCAGACTGGAGGCGCCTTGAATGGAGTTCAAGGCGCCTTGGACCGGAGGTTGGAGGCGCCTTGGATAGGCTGAAGGCGCCTTGAACCAGATAGAGTTCGACCAGGTCAGTGCTGATCCACGCGGGTGACTCGGCTCGTTCAAGGCGCCTTGATGAACAGTGTAAGGCGCCTTGAACCCTCTTTATAAGGGGTCTCGACCAGCAGCTCTGAATATCTTCTTCCAAGTGACTCAAGTGCTACGTGCTGCTCCAAACGACGTTCCAAAGTGCTGCTACTTGTGCCCGACGACCAGGAGCTCTGAATCTTCATTTCTTTGTCGTTGGTATAATTAATTACTGTCGTTTATTGTACTTCAACTTGTAATCGTTTATCGAGCTTATAGTTGTTGCCCACCGGAAGCGATCAAGGATCGCGGGCCTTCGAGTAGGAGTCGCCTTAGGCTCCGAACGAAGTAAACGACCGTGTCTCTGTGTTTGTGTTTATTTATATTTTCTGCTGCTTTAATTACTCTACGAACGTTTTACGATTCCGATAGTCGAACAAAATAGCCGCGAGCGCTATTCACCCCCCCTCTAGCGCGTCTCGATCCAACAAACTTAGGTTGACTTTTTGGTCCAGGCTCTCTGCTCCGGTTCAGCTCGCCTTTGGTCCAGGTCTTCTGCTCTGGATCCGCTCGCTTGGGTGATCTCTGCCATCCGGAAAAGGGCTCACCCGAACCCAAGTTCCGGTCTTCTCGAGCAGGATTCCGCTCGGGTTTCTCGTCCCTCGGAATCACCACGTGTTTCCTTCTTGTTCGCTAGCGTACTCATCCGCAGTCTTAGTCCCTCGGTCGCACCCTGTGCCAACCTTCTCGCTAGCTGCGTCTCTTTCTCCTCGAGCAGTCTTCCGCTCTGACTTCTCGTCCCTCGGAACCACTGCACGCTTCCTTCTTTTCCGTCGGTGTACTCTTTCACAGCGCCTCGCCCCTCGGATGCACCACATGCCATCCTTTTCGCTAGCTACATCTTTCGCTCGAGTACCTGTGCTCCTAAGCTCCTGCACACTTAGACACAAGGTTAGAAACACATAGGACCTAACTTAACTTGTTGATCACACCAAAATAACTTTGGGGTTCCAACAGCTTCAAGAAGTGGAAGAAAGTGCCACGTGACACTCACCCATAAACGGGCATTTATAATGGACATAACGGATCAAATCATACTTAGGTTGGTGTGCCATATCTTGGTGCACCTCTAACATTCTCTTTCCATTGAAGAACCAATTACTAATAAGAGAATTTTAAAAAGTTGCACAATTTTCTAGGCATAATAAAGATAAATATAAAATAATAAACTAGAACTTGAGTCTAGTCAGTCGGCTACACCTCCTTTGACTAGACTTAAAGGGGAGGCTAGTGATATGAGTTATGATAAGCAGGTCCTTTTCAATGATGTGAAAGCTAAGGTCGAGAGGATGAGGGGATTCTTGTATTAAGTCGAATATACAATAAGATAAAGGATGGCCAAATAAAGAGTTCGATGCACATGCTCAGATGGTGAAAACTGACTGATCACGAGTTTGCTTATATGCGCTCAGACGGGCAAAGCCCGACTGAGCTTAGAGGCACTCAACCTTACGAAGCTTCTAGTATATGATAGGTCGAGCGAAGGCCGACAGAGCACAAGTGTGCCTATATACACTCGGACGAGCAAAACCTGACCGAGCCTAAAGGCACTCAGCCTTATAAAGCTCACTACAACAAAAATGTTAAAAGACAACACCACAAAGACAACGGTTTTGGAAGAAACTGTTGTGAATTTGATAAAAGACAACGGTTTTTGATAAAACCGTTATCTTTGAGCTCCCATAAAAAATAAAAGACAACAGTTTTATAAAAACTGTTGTCGTTAAGCGATTTTATTTTAAATCAACAACGCATTTTACAACGGTTATCTAAAACCGTTGTCTTTAAATATTTTTTAGGGGTTACGACAACAGTTTTGTAAACCGTTGTGTTTTTTATATTGTTTTATATATTCATTTTTGGCGCTAACCCATTTTACAACACACTTTATTCTTTCATCATTTTCCCCCTTTTTTATTGCAGCCGTGTATTTTGCCTTCCCTCTCTGCCAAAATTTTTGGCGCAGTATTTTCTCCCCTTAGCCTTCCCGAACCCTAACCCATTTTTCTTTCCCTCTCCTTATACAATCTCATCACGCTGTTTTGTCTTCCTCCTCCTTCCCTGATCTTTGATCGAGTTTCTCCTCCTCCGTGGTCTGGCTGACTTCCACCCCAATTTTCTCTTCTCCCATTTGGTGGCACAAAAATGGCTCTTTTATCTCTCTTCGATCATCTTTATTGTCAAGAGGAGAACTTAGAGGAGTTTGGCGAAGAAGAATTCGAGCAATCTATGCCGGCGACGCTTCTTTTGACGCCTTGTGAGTCCGAGCGCCACCTTCTCTCGGCGACAGAAGTTGAGCCTGAGGAGGAGTGGACGGAGTTGCTCTGCTCTCTCTTGTCCAAAGAAGGGGAATTTCTCCCGAAACCCTTTCCCAACGGTGGCTATTTTTCTTCCCTCCAATCGACGAGGAAGGTTGCGGTGGAGTGGGTCGCGCGGCCTGCGCGGCGGCACGACTTCTCCGCCCTCACTGCTCTTCTAGCCGTGAACTACCGCGTGTTGGAGTGTATACTGAAAGCCTAAGCTTTTGTAAACATTTGTTTTAAAGAATCACATTTGGTCAAATTATCTACATTTGTTTGTAGTTGTTCAATTAATTTATATTGTAGATAACATGGTATGTGGTGTCACATACAGAAGATGATGTTATCAGTACCTTATAAATTATAAACAGTAGCTCACGACCAAAATGGAAAGGAACAAACCATTGGAAGGTCGTAGTGTAATTAGGAATTAGTTTATCTTAACTATTTAATTACACTAGTACACTTAAAGTGTATTGAGTAGGACCATTAGAGGTTGTTTCTTTTATACTGACTTTATAAAGAAACAATGACCTCAGTTATTATGGAAGTGTGTGCTCTTAATCCTAATATAATAATAAGCACATATATTTGATATTTATTTCTTGAATTTATCAATGGGTGAGATTTAGTTCGATGAATCAATAAGCCCGATAAGTTGGGAAATGATATCACTTATAGTGTGTGTTGTTGATTATAGAAGGAAACTGTGTCCTAGTTATCTAGGTTGATAATGTCCCCAAGATGAGCTCATAAAGATTATCATGTTAAACCCTGCAGGTGGACTTAGTCCGACATGATGATAAGGTTGAGTGATACTATTCTTGGACTAAGATATTAATTAAATGAGTTGTCAGTAACTCACTTAATTAGTGGACATTCGATATCTTAAACACATGGAGACTAACACACTCATAATAAGAAGAAGCCCGAAAATGTAATTTGGGATTTGTGCGGTAGTTCAATGATAGTTCTCTAGTGGAATGAATTATCATTGATAAAATTAAGTTGTGTGTTCGGGGCGAACACGGGATGCTTAATTTTATCGGGAGACCAAAACCAATTCCTCCTCTCGGTCCCTATCGTAGCCTCTTATTTATAGAGTACTATACCCACCTATACCCACCTTCTATACCCACCTAATGGGGCCGGCCAAGCTAGCTTGGAAATCAAGCTAGGGCCGGCCTAAGCATGGCTTGTGGGTGGCCGGCCCTAGCTTGAACCCAAGCTAGTGGGGGTCGACCACATTAAATTAAAAAGGATTTTTAATTTTAATTTTTATTATGTGGAAGATATGATTTATTATAGAGAATTAAAATTAAAATATCTCTCTTGTAAAAGATCTACAAAAGAATTAAAGGAGAGAGATTAGATCACTTTCCTTATTTGTAGATTGGAGAGAGATTTTATTTTTTCTTTAAAAATTATTCACATGATGAGAAATTAAAATTATGAAAATTTTCTTTTGATCAACCATGAAGGGATTAATATGGAAAATTTTATTTTATAGTTTTCCGGAAGCAAATAAGGAAAGTTTAATTCTTTCTTGTGAAATTTTTTTCCTTATTTGCTCCTTGATGTGGCCGGCCATAACATCTCAATTAAGGAAAGTTTATTTAATTTTTATTAATTAATTGTTATAAAGGAAAATTAAGGAAATTTTATTGAGATTAAATTTCCTAATTTACCAAGGCTAAGGAATATAAAAGAGGGGGTTGGGGTGCCTTCATGATAGAACTCTCTGATGGATCGAAAGCGCTAGAGGGGGGGTGAATAGCGCTCGTAGCTATTTCGTTCGATTATCGAAATCTCAGAAACGTAAATTCAGTAGCGCAGCGGAAAGTAAACAAAATACACAAAGAGACAGGCTATTTACTTCGTTCGGAGTCTATCTCGGCGCCTACTCGAAGGCCCGCGATCCTTGATCGCTTCGGGTGGGCAACAACTATAGTTCGTAAGATTATTACAATCTAATTACAGATTAAGCAGTAATTAAAAAATATACCGACAACAAAGGATTAAATCTGAAGCTTCAGGTCGTCGGGGGTGTTCTTGCAGCGCTTGGGAAGGTCGTGTTCGCAGCGTGTTGCAGAAGATTGCTTGAGAGAAAGTTGTTGTGAAGCTACACCTCAACCCTCCTTTTATATGAGGTTCCGGGCGCCTGGGTCCTTTCCGGGCGCCTGGAGTGTGACGTGGCCGGCCAACCAGGTTGTGCCACGTATCAGTTTTCGCGCAGGGATAAAGGTTGGTCCCGGGCGCCCGGACCTGTTCCGGGCGCCCGGAGCTCCGAGCGCCCGGATCCATTCCGGGCGCCCGGACCCCCTTTTTCCAAGAGTCGCTTCCCTTGCAAAACAAGGTTAGTCCGAGCAAAGCATACCCTGCAAAACAACATTAGTATCTGATAATTCATAAGTAGAAAAGGAACTGACAGTCTTTTGACTGTCCGAGTCTGACTTCAGATTTCCTACCGGAAACCCTAGGTCGACCCGACGCCTACTGTTCTCTCTACGGGGAACGCGTCCTCACCTACTCCACTCAGGAGTTTTACCTGATGCCAGTCCGGTCCTCCAGACCGACTGGACTTTTCGCCTAGGGTTACCACCCCCTAGGACCTAGGGTTACCGCCCCCTAGGGTTTTTCTCCACCTAGGGTTACCGCCCCCTAGGACCTAAGGTTACCGCCCCTTAGGGTTTTCCTCCACCTAGGGTTACCGCCCCCTAGGACCTAAGGTTACCACCCCTTAGGGTTTTCCTCCACCTAGGGTTACAACCCCCTAGGACCTAAGGTTACCACCCCTTAGGATTTTCACCTTTGCCTAACCGCAGTTAGGACTTTCCTGAAATGCTCATTCAACATATTAGATAACAATAACCCTTAACTTTGAATCCTTTGCCATTATCAAAACTTAGGTTTGATCGTCGGATGCTTCCCGCACCAACAATCTCCCCCTTTTTGATTATGGCAATCCAAATTCAAAGTTAAGTAAAACCAAATGCATAAGTATTAAAAAGTTTTTAAGTGAGCAAGCTTAAATATATAAATTCAAATGAACGCCTAATTTAAGCTAACACTTAAACTTTTGTGAAGCTCCCTCTTAATACAAGCTCCCTAAAAGCATAGCTCCCCCTTAATAAGTTTATCTCTTTGAATTTCTCTACGTGGTATCCTTAATAAGTTTATCTTCTCTTTGAATTTCTCTACTCTCCCCCTTTGCCATATATCAAAAATAGGATAGTTTTTAAGGACTTTAGGCAACATTTTTCAAAAGATAAGTTGGTAAGGAAAATAGTTTTAATTTTCAACCAAAATTTTCAACATCAGAAATTTTTCGAAAGAAAAAAATAATTTTATTTTATAGATTGCTAGTTTGTTTTGGTTAGGTATCAGAGCCCTAAAGTCCAAGCATGAGTCAAGTTTTGATTTGATCAGGTATCGGATCCCTTAAGTACAGGCATGCATAAACTTATTATTTCCTTCACCAACTGTCTAAACTTTAGCTACTTTCTGATTGCCTATAAAGCAACAGTGTTCACTTGGTTAGTCAAGTCAAGTCGATTGATCCACTTAGATCTTGAAAACTTGATTTGATTACTGTTAATAACGTTTTTAACACCCAGACTCATATTGATGCACAGAAATAAGCATTTTTGAGTCCAGGCTGTACCCTATGCATCTCACACCGTTCTATGTTTTACAAACACAATCAAGGTAAACCTAGGTGTTTGTGAGATGCTCTGGCTAAGTCCTGGGGGAACATGATTTCTAGGGGGAAATCCTAGGCTAAGTCCAACATTTGAAAGTCTAGTAAAGTAGGGATTTTGAAAAATCAAGATTTTGCCTAGAATTTATAAAAATATAATTTTAAAGCAATATTCAAACAAAACCTGATCTATGAAATTGAGACAAAGTCAATCAAGCCTAAAGTAATAGCCAAAATAGATAAAAGGTGTTGCTACATGCTGTACTCGTGTCATAATATAACTACAGTCGGAGCTACTGAGATGATGAGGGAGGTGGTCTGGAACCCAGCGACCGGAGTAGTGTCAGGAGCTCGGTGTGACGAGCCCGATCATCCTCTCGTAGATCTCGTCGCAGATCGGAGAGCTCCTGCCGTACGTCTCGTCGTAAGTCGGAGACCTCCTGTCGGACCTCTCGTCGAAGATCGGAGACCTCTCGCCGTATGTCCCGATGAAACTCGGAGCTCTCGTGCTAGAGGCTTGACATAGCTCTCTCTAGTCCGGATACTCGATCGGCTAGAGTGCGGTGAGCTGGGCGGGGTGCTCGATGTGGTGGTGGGGCAGGAGCGGCCTCCTCAGGAAATAGTGCCAACATGAACTCATCCTGCTCTGCCTCCTCCGCCTGCTGGTGGTGTGCCCCCCTCCGCCAGGACATGATACCCTCATCGTCTACATGGATACTCGCTAGGGAAAAGCTCCTAGCTCCTATGATGTCAAACTCGGTCATGAAGCGGGTGTCACCTCTGGTGATATCAATGTGCAAGGAGGACATGTAAGCTGTCAGAATGTGACAGTAAGGCATGTGTACTCGTTCGCTGGTCACGAAACCAGCTGCATAGATGATAGTGGAAAAGATGTGAAGGCTGATATCTATGTCTAATCTATGACAAAGGGCATAAAGTAAAAAGGAGTGGAATGGACGCATCACTGCAATGTCGCGGGTGGTAAGTGGTAGAATACAAAAGATCAGGACCCTATAAAGGGCGTAATCCTGAACTCTAAGGGTCACTGACCTAAACTGGGTCTCAGTGGGATCACGCTGGTCCTCAAAGAAATATGAGTAGATCGTATCTAAGGTGATGTGTGAGTAGGGAGCTCCAAAAGGTAACTCTCTGGGAGGATAGCAGAGAAAGGTGCAGGGCGACTCTCGCAACCCTAGAAACTCACGAATGATAGTGGGGGATAGTGTGATATCCGTCCCGGCTGCCCTAGTGGTATAAGTAAGGTCGTCTATTTTTACTAGGTTGTTATAAAATTCGTCACATAAACTAATGTTTACTGGGCTGGTGCACTCAACAAGATTCCGCAACCTATAGTGGTTTATAGCCTCGAAGGCTGGAACACAAGAGCGTAGAAAGAACGTTCTATCTATACACTTGGTTCTAATGGCCATGTAAGTTGTTGATTCAAACTTAATCCTAAGTTCATCGGTGGGAAACCTAGGGTCAATGCTAGGTGTAGAGGGCCCAGCACCAGATTTAGAACGCTTCCTAAGTTTCAAAACAAATATTATACTAAGAAGGTAAATAAGCGTTATAATTTTGGAATAAAGTTGGAAGGGATAGAAATTTTTACCGAGGAGCCATCGTAAGAAATTTTAGAGCTGACGACCTCGGTTGACTCGAGACTCCGTATTAACCACGAAAAATTTTAATTTGTAAGTGTTCGCAATGAAGCCGGAAAGGCTTAAGGAAAACTTGAAGGTGCAAGGGTAGGGGGCGCCCCCAGCCCCCTATTTATAAGGGAGTCCGGGCGCCCGGACTGGTTCCGGGCGCCCAGGGTCGTGTGAGGCGGGGCGCCCGGGTTCTCTCCGGGCGCCCTGGGTCCGAATACCAGGGGCGCCCGCCCCTGGTTTTTGACCTTTTTTTTTTTTAAATATTTAAGTTAAGTTAATTTTGATTTTGAAAATATTTAAGTTAATTTTAATTTTGAAGGTATAAAATGTTTAAGTTAGTCTAATTTTGAAAATGTTTAAGTTAATTTAATTTTAATTTTGAAAATGTTTAAGTTAATTTAATTTTGAAAATATTTAAGTTAGTTTAATTTTTGAAAATGTTTAAGTTAGTGAAAATATTTAATTTAATTTAATTTTGATTTTGAAAATGTTTAAGTTAATTTAATTTTAATTTTGAAAATGTTTAAGTTAATTTTAATTTTGAAAATATTTAAGTTAAGTTAATTTTGAAAATGTTTTAAGTTAGTTTATTTTTGAAAATTTTTAAGTTAATTTAATTTTGAAAATATTTAAGTTAATTTAATTTTGAAAATATTTAAGTTAGTTTAATTTTGAAAATATTTAAGTTAGTTTAATTTTTGAAAATGTTTAAGTTAATTTAATTTTGAAAATATTTAAGTTAAGTTAATTTTGAAAATGTTTAAGTTAAGTTAATTTTGAAAATGTTTTAAGTTAAGTTAATTTTGAAAAAGTTTAAGTTAAGTTAATTTTTGAAAATATTTAACTTAGTTTATTTTTCTTAATCATCTCACCCGATCTTTGTTTTCAATCAGGGGATCCTATTACTCTGTGAGATGAATTGGTTCAATTTTTTAGGGTTTAGTTTAACTTTATGTTAGATTCGGGTTTAGCTTTGGGTTAAACAAGTAAGCATTCTTTGGATAAACTTCTGGGCTATGGTGAGTCACAAGGAGCTCATTAAAGTAACCAAGCCTTTGAGGTTTTCCAAATAGTCATACCCATTGAACTTAATACTAAACCTTGGTCTAACTGGTTAGGATCCATTTAAGGGTAGCTTCGGTTAGTTCTACTTGGCCAAATGCACCAGGTCGAAACCATATCTTCTTAGACATGCGATGCCCAAGCTTTCCCAACGTACTATCATCCAAAAACTTCACCAGTACTGTGCTTCCAGTTAAATTTAACCCTTTTTAATCTATCCTTATTTACCCAGCTGGGTAATCTACTCTTGTTTACCCTTTTCGGGTAGATTAGGTTTGGTTACCCTATCGGGTAAATTGATTTCGGAGTTGCTAGTTAGTTTGGACCCTCCTTCTGTTTGATTTTTGAGTTTTGAATTTTAGTTAATTAATTTCGATTTTTATTTTTTTATTTTTTTATTTTTTTTTATTTAAATTGAATTTTGACTTAGAATTTTAAATTTAGTTACGAATTGTTTTAAATTTTAAATCTAATTACGAATTTGAATTTGAATTTTAAATTTAGTTACGAATTGTTTTAAATTTTAATTAAAAAGTTATGATTTCAAAATTTAACTATTAATTTTAATTGTTTTTCTGCTAGCTCCCCCTGGATCATAGCCTCGATAAGGTCTTTCGAGGTAATGTATTTGATCCTTAGGAACACAATAATGTCCAAGTTCTACTTGATTGATCAGGTTGGACTTGGCAACCTATGCTTGGACTGATTTACTATTTGATTTGTTTATTAAGGATAGGTAAGATTTATATTTCTTTTTATATCCTAGTCCAGTTCGATTATAGATTGCCCTTTGTGTTCCAAGAATCAAGTCAAGATTCTTGGATCCCAAGGAAAATCGTTCTAGGGTTGTTTTTAAATCCTTGACTTGACTTTTCAGATTGGAATTCTCTTCCTCAAGTTTTTGAACTTGAGTTGAGGTTCCAGTCTGAACTTGATCAGTTAAGGATTCGTTGTTAGGCGTTTCTTTAAGGAGTGTTACCTCCTTTAGAAGCACTTTGATTCGAATCTTGGACTTAGCTACTTTATGCATTAAATAATTAATTAAACTATATAAACGACTTTCACTTACAGAGGGGTTCGGCCCTTCGGAAACGGATGCGGATCCGTGACTTCTCTCGGACTCGGCTTCTGAATCGTCCTCAGTTCCAGATCTGTTGGTGTAGTCCCGGGCTGTCAATGCGAGAAAGTTCGTCTGTTCTAGTTCTTCGTCATCGGATTCCTCGAAAGAAGACTCGTCCCATGTCGCCTTCAGTGCCTTCTTTCTTTTGGGTTTCTTTGGATCCTTCTGGTTCGGGCAGTTTGCCTTGATGTGACCCTTCTGATTGCACCCGTAACAGGTCACTTCGAATTTTACCTTCGAGCTTGGTTGGGCTTCTTTAGACTGGATGGCCTTTCTGAGATCCTTCTTATTGAAGCCGTTCTTTTTGTAGAGCTTCTTTACTAGGTTGACTATCTCAGTTGTAATTTCATCATCGTCTTCCGAATCTGGTTCTTCTTCTGACTCAGGTTCGATTCTCCGCTTCATTTTTGATTCACGCGATCTTCCAGTTCCTTCAACCAAAGCCAATCCTTTCTCGGTTGGGCGTGCATTAGTCTGTTCGTGAAGTTCTAATTATGAAAATAGTTTATCTAATTTAATGGTAGATAAATCCTTGGATACCTTGTAGGCATCTACCATGGATGCCCACAAGGTGTTCCTTGGAAAGGTGTTTAGCGAATACCTTATGATGTCCCGGTTGTCTACCTTCTGTCCAATTGCATGAAGACCATTGAGCAGATCTTGAATCCAGGCATGAAGTTGGGCCACTGTTTCACCTTCCTGCAATTTGATGTTAAATAATTTATTAAAAATAAGGTCTCTTTTACTTACTTTGGTGTCGGATGTCCCTTTGTGAAGTTCAATTAGCTTATCCCACATCTCTTTGGCACTGTTGAAGGGGCCGACGCGGTTGAGTTCTTCTTTTGATAGGCCACACTGGAGGGTGCAGGTAGCCTTGGCATTAGCTTCCACCTTCTTGATCAAGGATGCATCCCAGTCCTCGTACGGTAGTGATTTGCCGGCGCTATCAAATGGTAGTTGGAGTCCGGTTTTGACAATCATCCAGACTTCAAAGTGAGTCTGGAGGTATGCCTCCATCCGACCCTTCCAGTATCCGAAATCGTCTCAGGTGAATAGCGGAGGGCGGGCTGTACTGTATCCTTCTTGAAGGGCCATTTCAGATTAAACTGAAAAACAACCAACAAAAATGTCCCAGGACTTGGTCCTAGATTAGTAGTGCGGAGGGAAGAAAAATGAATCACGAACTCGGGTGGTGTTGCACCAACTCCGAGCAGAAAACTGTTTCGAAAGAAAAAAAAATATAATTAGAATATAGCTATGAAGCTAATTTCTAATTGACTCCGAAAACCTAAAAATACCACGAAAAAAAAAATTTGAATGGTGGTTGCACCTATTCAAAATGACCCCGCTCTGATACCAATTGATGGATCGAAAGCGCTAGAGGGGGGGTGAATAGCACTCGTGGCTATTTCGTTCGATTATCGAAATCTCAGAAACGTAAATTCAGTAGCGCAGTGGAAAATAAACAAAATACACAAAGAGACAGGCTATTTACTTCGTTCGGAGTCTATCTCGGCTCCTACTCGAAGGCCCGCGATCTTTGATCGCTTCCGGTGGGCAACAACTATAGTTCGTAAGATTATTACAATCTAATTACAGATTAAGCAGTAATTAAAAAATGTACCGACAACACAGGATTAAATCTGAAGCTTCGGGTCGTCGGGGGTGTTCTTGCGGCGCTTGGGAAGGTCGTGTTCGCAGCGTGTTGCAGAAGATTGCTTGAGAGAAAGTTGTTGTGAAGTTGCACCTCAACCCTCCTTTTATATGAGGTTCCGGGCGCCTGGGTCCTTTCCGGGCGCCTGGAGTGTGACGTGGACGGCCAACCAGGTTGTGCCACGTATCAGTTTTCGCGCAGGGATAAAGGTTGGTCCCGGGCGCCCGGACCTGTTCCGGGCGCCCGGACCTCCGGGCGCCAGGATCCCTTCCGGGTGCCCGGACCCCCTTTTTCCAGGAGTCGCTTCTCCTGCAAAACAAGGTTAGTCCGAGCATAGTATACCCTGCAAAACAACATTAGTATCTGATAATTCATAAGTAGAAAAGGAACTGATAGTCTTTTGACTGTCCGAGTCTGACTTCGGATTTCCTACCGAAAACCCTAGGTCGACCCGACGCCTACTGTTCCCTCTACGGGGAACGCGTCCTCACCTACTCCCTCAGGAGTTTTACCTGATGCCAGTCCGGTCCTCCAGACCGACTGGACTTTTCGCCTAGGGTTACCACCCCCTAGGACCTAGGGTTACCGCCCCCTAGGGTTTTTCTCCACCTAGGGTTACCGCCCCCTAGGACCTAAGGTTACCGCCCCTTAGGGTTTTCCTCCACCTAGGGTTACCGCCCCCTAGGACCTAAGGTTACCACCCCTTAGGATTTTCACCTTTGCCTAACCGCAGTTAGGACTTTCTTGAAATGCTCATTCAACATGTTAGATAACAATAACCCTTAACTTTGAATCCTTTGTCATTATCAAAACTCAGGTTCGATCGTCGGATGCTTCCCGCACCAACACTCTCTATTATTTTTCCTCCCTCTCTTATTCCTTGGTGTGGCCGGCCATACCCTCTCCCTCTCTTCCTCTTTGTGGTGGCCGAAACTCTGCCATCCTTGGAGCTTTTGGTGGTGGCCGATTACCCCTTGAAGAAGAAGAAGAAGAAGGAGAGAAAGTCTTCATCCCTTGGAGCTTGGTTGGTGGTTTTCTTCTTCCTTGGTGAAGCTATCTCATTGTGGCCGAACCTAGCTAGGAGGAGAAGAAGGTGGTTGGTGATTTCTCATCTCGGAAGATCGTTGCCCACACAACGTCCGAGGTTAGAAGAGGAATATGGTAGAAGATCAAGAGGTCTTTCTAGAAGGTATAACTAGTAGTTTTTCCTTATCCGCATCATACTAGTTATTTATGGAAATAATACCAAATACAAGAGACATACTATTTAGTATTTCGAATATGTTTTTCGATGTTGTGTTCTTTTTGTAACACCCCAAATATCATGATTTGGAGTCCTAAAAGATCTTATTAAAATCTAGAAATACTTTAGAAAAATTCTATAGATTTTTAAAATTTTTAGAGTATTTTTATGCAATTTTTGGAGGTTGTTTGGTATTTTTACTAAACGAAGGAAGTTTCGACAAAAAATTGCTCAAGTCGAGGTTCGAACCATGGACCTCGGACCCGAACCGAGCCTTAACCAAATCTAGTTAGCCAACTGATCCATCGGGTGTTTCTTATTAAAGAAGGAGAAATATTCTATTTAAGCAGTAGTTAATGAATAGGAAATAAATAGGAAGAAAAATGGTTGCAGCCGAGTTTCGAACCCACGAGCTGCGCCTTAAGCAAAACGCGGCCAACCAACTGATCCAACGATCGTTTCTTATTAAATAAGGAGAAAAATTCCATTTAAGCAGAAGTTGGAACATTTAAAATAAATTGGGGAAAAGGGAGCACGGCTGAGGATTCGAAGCCCAGACCTGTGGCTTCGAGCAAAACCCAGCTGACCAACTATGCCAGCGGGTTTTGTTGATTATGGAAAGAGTGAATAATATTTAAGGTATAGTAATTAATAAAAATCTTAGTTATAAGAAAAGGTTTAAGTTGTTTTCCCAAACCCTAAACTTTCCTCACCCGAACCTCTCTTCTCCTCTCGCGACGGCGATTCCTTCTCGGACGAAAACGAAGCTAGGGCTTCGTCTCCGGCGGCCGGCGAGCACTTCTCTCCGTCGGTTCTTCACAGATTCGAGGTCTCCTCGTTGAAGAGAGCTCGTGGGCACGAGGAAGGGTTGAAATTTGAAGTTTCTCCGTGAACCCTAGAGGTTTTCTCCTTCGGTTTGAATTCAAGAATCATGGTAAGTTGCTACTCACCTGCAGTAGGATAGTTCCGGATTCCTATTCCTTTTGTTTTCGAAATTTCTATGAAGGTTGATGGTTTGTGCTTGCTGCCGAGAGTTTTGATGTATCCTTGAGTTATGTTCTTAAATTCGTTAGGCATGTATTGGGACAGATTTTGGAAGTTTTCGATTGCTGCACTTATTGCTCATGATATGGTGCTGGCTTCTTGTTGTTGTATTTGTGGCTTACGGGTTATGTTGTAAACAATTGTGTATTGTTAGGGAATTAGTTTTCTTCTTGGCTTTGAAATTATTACAGCTTGGTATAGATTATATTACTATGATTTGGCCACTGAATTGCTATGAACATGGATTCTTACTGGTTGCTATTAGATGATTTAGGATTGCTGCAGATTTCAGGTTCTGCCGTGATTCTTAGAGAGGGAAAAGAAGTTGTAAGGATTAAGTATTATGATGTTCAGAATTAGGAATAAGTTTTAAATCAATTTTCATTGATGTTGAGGTTTATGTTAGTGGATTGTTATGTAATCCTTAGTAGTGCAGATTTGTGTTAAAGAATTTGATGATGTTTTACTCCTTTCTATCCCAATTAAAAGGTTAGACAGATTTAAGGGTAGATAAGCTTTGAATGAGGATGCTCTTATTCCTCTACCGTTTACAAAGTTCTGTACAGATTTGTTGGGTTTAACTCGAAAGAGCTTGATCATATTCATTATGAAGGTTTTAGGTTTCAGAACTAAATTTTGGTAAGAATAGTTTCGAATCTATCTAATTTATTGTAGTTACTTCACCTATCAGCTTTGGAGATGTAGAAACATGGAAAACATGATATATTCAAGTATACAGATTTGAGGTTTAGAGATGTTACTTTCATTCAAGTATACAGATTTGAGGTTTAGAGATGTTACTTTCATTCAAGTATACAGATTTGAGGTTTAGAGATGTTACTTTCATTCAAGTATACATATTTGAGGTTTAGATATGCTACTTTCATTCAAGTATACAGATTTGAGGTTCTTTATTCTAGCATGAGGTTTGAATATGTTTTCTAGTTATATTCATTCTAGGATACAGATGTGAGTTCTTTACTCTAGCATGTGGTTTAGATATGCTTCTTTGCTACCATCCATTTAAGCATACAGATTTGAGTTTCCTTGTTACCTCAATATGCAGAACTCCAATCTTAGAGTAGATTTTATTAAGCATTTCATATGCAGATTTTTCATAAGTATAGTATGCAGATTTTATAAAGTATTAATATACAGATTTTAGTTAAGCTTAAGATGCAGATTTTTGATAAGCTTAGTATGCAGATCTTAGATAAGCTTAGTATGCAGATTTTCTTAAGCTTAGTATGCAGATTTTAGATAAGCTTAGTATGCAGATCTTAGATAAGTTTAATATGCAGATTTTAGTTAAGCTTAATATGCAGATTTCTGTTTAAACTTGTATGCAGATCTTGTTTAAGCATTGCAGTGTTAGAATTTGTTTAAACATTTCAGTTTTGTAATAAGCATTCTTTTATAAGAAAAGTATAAGAAAGATTAAAGAAAAGAAAGAAAAAGGCCAAGACCTTAAGTAGATCCCAAAGTTAAGACTTTAGAGATTTTGGCACACAAGGTGCTTATTAAAATGCCGAGGCATTATATATTAGAAGTATTAAAGGATAACAAGTATTTTACTTTTATCAGTGGCACTGTACTGGACTCTCAGTTGTCCTTGGGTTGGGCTCCCATAGTCGTCCCTAGGTTTAGATAACCTAGTAGTAACGGCACGGCCGACGGTCGACGGTCGACGACCATAGGGTCGCCAAATGGGCCGCCAAATGTGTCGGGTCATTACGATAGTAAAAGCAAGTACAGTTGCCGGGCCCAAGAGAAGTTGATTATTATTTTGAAGTATTAAAAGTATAAGCTTTTGAACAAGTAAAATAAGTTTCACATCAGTACAAAAGTATTAAAGAATAAGTTTAGAACAAAAGTATTAAAGAATAAGTTCTAAACCAAGTAGAAGATTTGGAGCAAAGGAAACGAGTTTCACATATGCTTAGAATCAGTAAGTTTAGTACTTTTGAATTCTAGCATGCAGTATTAGTTTTGTTTGTTTCCTGATTTGATATTTAGCATGATTAGCTTTATCTTTCAGCATGCAGTTTTATCCTTGTATAGTATGATTAGTTATTAGAATTACATGAGTAGATTTCTTTAGATTTTCTTTGCTATTAGTTTGACATGAGCAGCTAAGTTTATGCTTTACTTTTTTTTAGAGCATATAGTTTCTAGTTTCATTCTGTATACATGCATATTCATATTTTTGTGAGTTAGATAGCGCTTACTAAGAAAATTTTGCTTATAGACTGCACTTCCTCTTACTACAGATAAAGGAAAGGAAAAGATATAGAAATGAAGGCGATAAGGAGGTGTTCGAAGGATGTGTGATGCCAGGACTATGGAAGCCTTGGGATTAGGAAAGAAGTTTTAATTTTAGTTTTCGCATTTTAGTTATTGTAAACATTTGAGTTGTATTTTAAGTTCATGTCAATTGAGATTATTCTGTTTAGATTGCATGTAGGATGAGTTCAGTTTAGAAAGTAGATATTTGTGTGTTTGATACTTATTATACTCCGTGGTTGATTGATATGTGTTCCAACCGCTTGTGGCTGAGTATATATTGCATGTATTATTGAATATGGTCACCGGTACAGGGGAGATTCTGCCGAAATTTTTCGGTAGGGTTTCCATGTGGTTTTTAATCATACCGGTTAAGTAGAGTTAGTAGTTAAGTAACGGTCACTCTTAGGTAGTAGTAGTAGTAAGAAGGGTGGTCGTTACACTTTTGTTTTATTTTTCCTTGTGATTTGATTGTTCTCTTCGGTTAACCTAAAGTTATTTTAGGAAATTAAATATTAACTTTCTATAAAAGGTTTTGTCTAGTCGGTGGTGGTTGCTCCCATATCCAAGAAGGTCATGTGCCTCGCCACGTCAGTACTGGGAACCAATTATGGAAATTAATATTTAATGGAATTAATAACTTAAGGTGATTTGGGTCGAACGTGTTAAGTTCCGCAGGAGATCCAAGTCTAAACCTAAAAGAACAAATAGATTAAGTTTTGGATCAAACGTGTTAAGTTCCGCAGGCAATCCAAAATTTAATTTAAAAGAACACATGGTAGCTAGGAAAAGGTTCAGACCTATGTACAAAATTTTTGTACAGTGGAACCTCTAGGTTTTCCGAGTAGCAACCAACAATTGGTATCAGAGCTAGGGTTTTGCCTCTGTGTATTTGGTATTTAGAATAATTATGCACATGTCATACATAATTTAGGCAGGATAATAGTAGGATATCCTAACTCTTTGGATGTAGGATCCAACTATTATGACTTTTAATTATTATGTGTGTGATTGGACCCTTGGACATGTCAAGGGCATTTATTTGCGTGTACATGATTGTATTATAAAATACAGCAGGAGCTATATTTAGTTTTATTAGGATTTTATTTTTGATCTAGATACATGTACATTCCTTTTATGGAATATAGGATCAAAAATTATAAAATTCTATTTATGTCGCAAATCAAATCTTGTAAAGCGTGAAACTCTCGAAGGACCAGAAGCGTAGCGGAATAAGGAACAAGATGGATGCGACAGCTAGACCCAGTGGCAGTGGCCAAATATTGCAGCAGCTTGGGATGACAACACACGGAGGACAACCAAAGATAAAAGCCATAATAGTTAAAAATTAGATTTTTCTATTTATTGCTTTTATATTGTGCTGTGTGTGCATGTTAGTATACTTGTTTAGTAGGCTAGCATAGGTAAAATTCCTCATTTATAAATAACTAAGTGGGAGAGGGATTTTTAAGTAAATCCCATGGTCTCCATTACTGGTTTGTAAGTGATGCAAACAAGCTTGCGCGTTGGCTCTGAGTGCCTTCCTCCATAACGGATGAGCTTGTTTGTGGATCACTAGAATAGACTTCCATTTTGGATGACTATAGGAAGTTAATTAAGAGCGTGTGATCTTTCCCAACGGAAGGGGCATAATCTTATTAATGGACTTAGTGTCAAGTAATGGTATACACTTAGACACATCTAATAGTATCCTCCCCATCGGAGTCACTGCTATTATTTGTGTGACCAAAAGACACCAACTATTAATTTTATTTGTCAAAAAGTTAGGTTGACAAGATAATAAAATTAATGGGTTAAAACCCTCCTTTTACAAATGTTGAATTTGTATACGTCCACACTAACATGGCATACAAAATTCACGGTGTTTTAAGGTGTTGGTTCATTTATAATAGTATTGTTTGAGGAATCAATATTATTCTAAATTTAGAGTCCTGACCAAAAGTTATTTGTGATTCTTAGGATGACTTTCAACCCACTGTCCATCATACTACAACAGAATAGACTTACTGGTCCTAACTACATAGATTGGAAAAGAAACCTGGACATTGTTCTTACTGCTGAAAGTTATAAATTTGTACTGACTGAGACTTGCCCTGATGCACCCAATGGTGAATCTACCCAAGAGGAGATTGAATATCATAAGAAATGGGTAAAAGCAGATGAGATGGCGCGGTGTTACATTTTGGCTTCAATGTCAAATGTATTACAACATCAGCATCAATATTTACCAACAGCTTATGATATCATGAACAATCTCAAGGAACTCTTTGGTCATCAGGACATGGCTTCTAGGTAAGAAGCCATGAGAAAGATAATGACAGCCACCATGCAAGAGGGTACTCCTGTGAGGGATCATATCCCAAAGATGATGGCTTATCTGAACGAAATACAAATCCTTTGAGGTGAAATTGATGGGGAAACCCAGATCGATATGATCCTCCAAACACTACCTAGAAGTTTTGATCAGTTCCACCTAAACTATAATATGAATAAGAGGATATATTCATTAGCGGAACTACTGACAGAACTCCAGGCAGCAGAAGGATTATTTCGCCATAATTCTCAGATTCACTATGCTGAAAATGGTTCTACTTCTAAACCGAAAGGAAAGAAGAAGAAGAAACAAGTTGGCTCAGCAAAGAAGGTGAATAAATCTCAGAGTACAGGAGTAAAGAAGTCGAAGGGCAAGTGCTTCATCCGCAAGCAGGCAGGACATTGGATGTCCTCGTAGGAATTAAAACAAAGGTATATCTCATGCTTTAGTTGTTGAAACATGTTTAGCGATGTTATCTACCAAAGACCGTGTGTAGATACGGAGTCATCGATCATGTCTGCAATTCCTTGCAGGGGTTCCGGAAACCCGACGACTAATCAAGGAGATTATGTCCACATGGGCAATGCTACTAAAGTGGCAGTTGTGGGGGAGACGTCTACTTATCTTTTAGTAGAAATAGAAATTTGGTTTTAAGAAATTGTCTTTATGTACCCAGTTTTAGAAAGAATTTAATTTCAGTTTCTAAACTATTTTTAGATGGATATTCAGTTTCTTTTAGTAACGATGTAGTTATTAAGAGAAATAAAGTGATTATCTGTTCTGGTGCATTAGTTGGCAATTTGTATACATTAAATCCAATTTCTCCCACAAAGCAAAATAAGGAAATTTATAACTCATCTTCTAATTCAAATAAGAGAAAAGAACCTTCGGAAATGAACCAAGCATATCTTTGGTATCTAAGGCTAGGTCATATTAACTTAAGTAGGATTCAGAGACTTATAGCCGATGGACTTTTGGGTTCATTAGAGTTGGAAAATTTTCCAACTTGTGAATCTTTCTTGGAAGGTAAAATGACCAAGAGGTCGTTCAAGGCCAAGGGGTATAGAGCCAAAGAAGTGTTAGAATTGGTTCATTCTGATTTGTGTGGTCCTATGTCTGTCCAGGCAAGAGGTGGTTTTGAATATTTCGTCTCTTTTATAGATGATTATTCAAGATACGGATACATTTACCTAATGCGCCGCAAGTCCGAGTGCTTTGATAAGTTCAAAGAATACAAGGCTGATGTGGAGAAATGACTAGGTAAAAGTATCAAGACACTACGGTCTGATCGTGGTGGTGAATACCTCTTAAGAGAGTTTAGGAATTACTTATTAGAAGTCGGGATTCAATCCCAATTGTCTGCACCTGGAACACCCCAACAGAATGGTGTGGCAGAACGAAGGAATAGGACTCTTATGGAAATGGTTAGATCGATGATGAGTTATTCAGAATTACCAAATTCGTTTTGGGGATATGCTCTGGAAACAGCAGTATATGTACTGAACTTAGTACCTTCTAAATCAGTTTCGACTACTCCCATAGAATTGTGGAATGGGTGAAAACCCAGTCTAAGACATATTCGGATTTGGGGTAGTCCAGCACATGTGCAGAAGAGAGAAATCTCGTACAGAAGTTCACGTATTTGTGGGATATCCCAAAGGAATGAAAGGTGGTTTATTTTATAGTCCTAATGAAGGTCATTGTTAGCACTAATGCCCGCTTTTAGAAGAAGACTATATAATGGATCACAAGCCCGAGCAAAGTTGTTTTAGAAGAACTAAGAGGACACGTCTACCTTAGTACCAACAAGACAAGATGTAGTACCACAAGAGACTACAACACGTGTCACACATGATACACAACCACGGACGGTGCCTCGTCGCAGTGGGAGGGTTGTAAGGAACAAGAGATTCATGTTTTGGGAGAGTCTTGGACTTGGTCCGGATAAACATGAACCTGATCCCCGATCATATGAAGCACTCCAAGATATAGATGCAGAATCTAGCGATGAATCTTAAATAGAGTCCATGTACTCTAATAAGGTCCGGGAGCTTGTAGAACCACCTGATGGTGTAAAAGCCGTTGGATGCAAGTGGATTTACAAAAGGAAAAGAGGGATGACGGGAAGGTAGAAACCTTCAAAGCTAGGCTTGTTGCGAAGGGTATACTCAAAAGAGGGAATCGATTATGAGGAAACCTTTTCACCGTAGCTATGCTTAAGTCTATCTGAATACTCTTATCTATCTATTGCTGCTCATATGGATTATGAGGTTTGACAAATGGATGTCAAGACAAATTTCCTTAATGGAAGTCTTAAAGAGAACATCCATATGAAGCAACTAGAGGGGTTCATCAAAAAAGGCAAAGAGCATCTAGTGTGCAAGCTAAATCAGTCTATTTATGGACTAAAACAAGCTTCAAGGTCTTCGAACATCCGGTTTAATGAAGTAATCCAGTCGTATGGATTTATTCAGTGTCCGGATGAGTCTTGTGTATACAAGAAGTGTGATGGAAACATGGTGGTATTTCTTGTAATATATGTAGATGACATTTTGTTAGTTGGAAATAATGTCAAGATATTATCAGACGTAAGGGTATGGTTGTCCAAACAATTTGATATGAAGGACTTAGGAGAGTGTGCACATTTCTTTGGATCAAAGTAATAAGGGATCGCAAGAAAAGAATGTTATGTCTGTCCCAAGCTTCATATATAGATACAATCTTTGCTCGTTTTAGCATGCAAGATTCCAAGAAAGGTTTCTTACCTTTAGGCATGGAATAGCTCTATCTAAAGAGATGTCTCCAAAGACATCAAAGGAGATAAGAGACATGGAAGCCTTATGCTTCGGTGTAGGAAGCCTTATGTATGCAATGCTATATACGAGACCGATATTTGTTTTGCGGGCATGGTTAGCAGATATCGAGTAACCTCGACAAGGACATTGGACTGCGGTAAATATATTAAAGTACCCGAGAAGGACTAGAGATTATATGCTAGTTTACCAAGCGGACGATTTGCTCCCTGTGGGTTACACTGATTCATTTCCAATCGATAGGGACAATAGTAAGTCTACATCGTGCTATGTGTTTACTTTAGGAGGTGGAGCCATTTCATGGAGGAGTGTTAAGCAAAATGTGTTTCGGACTCAACCATGGAAGTCGAGTATGTTGCAGCCTCGAGGCAGTAAAAAGCAGTATGGCTCAGGAACTTTCTAATGGACTTAGATGTGATTCCTGGTTTGCCCAAAATCATCACAATTTATTGTGATAATAGCAGTGCAGTTGCAAACTCGAAGGAACCACGAGCTCATAAGGCAAGTAAACATATAGAGCGCAAGTACCACCTGATACGAGATATTGTGAAGCGAGGAGAAGTTGTCATCTCCAAGATTGCATCAGCTGATAACCTGGCAGATCCTTTCACTAATGCCCTTCCGGCGAAAGCTTTCGATCGGCATGTGGAGGGAATGGGAATCAGATGTATGACAGAAGATATGGCAGCTTAGTCATTAGTATAAGTGGGAGATTGTTGGAGTGTATACTGAAAGCCTAAGCTTTTGTAAATATTTGTTTTAAAGAATCACATTTGGTCAAATTATCTACATTTGTTTGTAGTTGTTCAATTAATTTATATTGTAGATAACATGGTATGTGGTGTCACATACAGAAGATGATGTTATCAGTACCTTATAAATTATAAACAGTAGCTCACGACCAAAATGGAAAGGAACAAACCATTGGAAGGTCGTAGTGTAATTAGGAATTAGTTTATCTTAACTATTTAATTACACTATTACACTTAAAGTGTATTGAGTAGGACCATTAGAGGTCGTTTCTTTTATATTGACTTTATAAAGAAACAATGACCTCAGTTATTATGGAAGTGTGTGCTCTTAATCCTAATATAATAACAAGCACATATATTTGATATTTATTTCTTTAATTTATCAATGGGTGAGATTTAGTTCGATGAATCAATAAGCCCGATAAGTTGGGAAATGATATCACATATAGTGTGTGTTGTTGATTATAGAAGGAAACTGTGTCCTAGTTATCTAGGTTGATAATGTCCCCAAGATGAGCTCATAAAGATTATCATGTTAAACCCTGCAGGTGGACTTAGTCCGACATGATGATAAGGTTGAGTGGTACTATTCTTGGACTAAGATATTAATTAAATGAGTTGTCGGTAACTCACTTAATTAGTGGGCATTCGATATCTTAAACACAGGGAGACTAACACACTCATAATAAGAAGAAGCCCGAAAATATAATTTGGGATTGATGCGGTAGTTCAATGATAGTTCTCTAGTGGAATGAATTATCATTGATAAAATTAAGTTGTGTGTTCGGAGCGAACACGGGATGCTTAATTTTATCGGGAGACCAAAACCAATTCCTCCTCTCGGTCCCTATCGTAGCCTCTTATTTATAGAGTACTATACACAACTATACCCACCTTCTATACCCACCTAATGGGGCCGGCCAAGCTAGCTTGGGAATCAAGCTAGGGCCGGCCTAAGCATGGCTTGTGGGTGCCCGGCCCTAGTTTGAACCCAAGCTAGTGGGGGCCGGCCACATTAAGTTAAAAAGGATTTTTAATTTTAAGTTTTATTATGTGGAAGATATGATTTATTAAAGAGAATTAAAATTAAAATATCTCTCTTGTAAAAGATCTACAAAAGAATTAAAGGAGAGAGATTAGATCACTTTCCTTATTTGTAGATTGGAGAGAGATTTTATTTTTTCTTTAAAAATTATTCACATTATGAGAAATTAAAATTATGAAAATTTTCTTTTGATCAACCATGAAGGGATTAATATGGAAAATTTTATTTTAAAATTTTTCCGGAAGCAAATAAGGAAAGTTTAATTCTTTCTTGTGAAATTTTTTTCCTTATTTGCTCCTTGATGTGGCCGGCCATAACATCTCAATTAAGGAAAGTTTGTTTAAGTTTTCTTAATTAATTGTTATCAAGGAAAATTAAGGAAATTTTATTGAGATTAAATTTCCTAATTTACCAAGGCTAAGGAATATAAAAGAGGGGGTTGGGGTGCCTTCATGATAGAACTCTCTATTATTTTTCCTCCATCTCTTATTCCTTAGTG
Organism: Zingiber officinale; assembly: GCF_018446385.1. Taxonomy (NCBI): domain Eukaryota; kingdom Viridiplantae; phylum Streptophyta; class Magnoliopsida; order Zingiberales; family Zingiberaceae; genus Zingiber; species Zingiber officinale. Next base: position 14,256,324 of record NC_055990.1, on the reverse strand, counting down.
TGGCCGGCCATACCCTCTCCCTCTCTTCCTCTTTGTGGTGGCCGAAACTCCACCATCCTTGGAGCTTTTGGTGGTGGCCGATTACCCCTTGAAGAAGAAGAAGAAGAAGGAGAGAAAGTCTTCATCCCTTGGAGCTTGGTTGGTGGTTTTCTTCTTCCTTGGTAAAGCTATCTCATTGTGGCCGAACCTAGCTAGGAGGAGAAGAAGGTAGTTGGTAATTTCTCATCTCGGAAGATCGTTGCCCACACAACGTCCGAGGTTAGAAGAGGAATACGGTAGAATATTAAGAGGTCTTTCTAGAAGGTATAACTAGTAGTTTTTCCTTATCCGCATCATATTAGTTATTTATGGAAATAATACCAAATACAAGAGGCATGCGATTTAGTATTTCGAATATGTTTTTCGATATTGTGTCTTTTGTTTTATTTTTCCATGTGATTTGATTGCTCTCTTCGGTTAACCTAAAGTTATTTTAGGAAATTAAATATTAACTTTCTATAAAAGGTTTTGTCTAGTCGGTGGTGGTTGCTCCCATATCCAAGAAGGCCATGTGCCTCGCCACGTCAGTACTGGGAACCAATTATGGAAATTAATATTTAATGGAATTAATAACTTAAGGTGATTTGGGTCGAACGTGTTAAGTTCCGCAGGAGATCCAAGTCTAAACCTAAAAGAACAAATAGATTAAGTTTTGGATCAAACGTGTTAAGTTCCGCAGGCGATCCAAAATTTAATTTAAAAGAACACATAGTAGCTAGGAAAAGGTTCAGACCTATGTACAAAATTTTTGCACAGTGGAACCTCTAGGTTTTCTAAGTAGCAACCAACACCTCGATTGGTGCTTCCTACCCTGCGACGCCCGGGGGGAGCTGCTCCGCCTCCAGGATGACAAGCCATGGATGGGGCGACTCGCGGCCGTGGCGTGCCTCTCGTTGGCAGCGAAGGTGGAGGAGACGCGTGTCCCTCTCTCCGTCGACCTCTAGATGCCTGAGATCCCAGAAGACGGCGGATTCGTGTTCGAGCCCAAGACCATCCGACGGATGGAGCTCCTGGTGCTCTTCGCTCTCCGATGGAGGATGAACCCCATCACTCCCCTCTCCTTCCTCCACCATTTCTTCCCTCGACTCCATTCAAAGGCTAAATCCGTCGGAACTGACGCCGGCGCTGTCCGCCGCATCTGCGCGCTGTTGAGGAAGTGCGAAGCAACTCTTCTGTCTGCAATGGCCACCATTTCTTCCTCCTTTTTCTCTTACGATCTCATAGCGCTAATTTGCTGACGAGAAATTCGACCCCTCAACAGGAAAAGGTGGATGAATGCCACATGGTAATCTTGGAAACATCTCAAATCGGCATGATCGACCACAAGCATAAGCTTTCTCTTGCACTAGAGGCTTCTTTCTTGCAGGTCACTACTAGGACCACAATCTGTTCATCACAACTTGATAAACTTGCGGGAAACCAGTTCTTCGAACTGCAGTGCCTTCTTTCTGCACATTTCGCATACATAAGGCTAAGAAGCATGTCTCAGAAGCTGTTAATAAGGCAACTCTCAGGTTCTGTTCTTCTGGCAATTGTGCTCCCAATTTTCAGGTTGTAGTTATTGAATATATCCACCAGATCTAGATCAACAGAAGAAGAGCACTGAATGCTTCTAGTACGAATAACATAGTTATGCTCGAGAATGCTGGTTGAAGGCTATTGTGTTATCAGTTTAAAGAATTAAGTGTCTGATTTTTCTGTACAGAAGCTTATCTAATTCTATAGATGGAGATGACCTCATGAAATGAGAAGGTTCATTGTACAAGGTATGACAATGATGTTCTTGTTCTTCAAATAGACTTTTGCTTATTTTTCTATACTATTTGCCTCATATGTTCCTTGAATGAACTTGGCTAAGGTTAAAGTAAAAAAGAGGAAGAAAGTGTAGTTGTTAGGAAGGATGATCATTAACATTGCATTCTCGAAGATTTGTAGTCTAACAAGACATGATGCTATCCTTCTCTACGAAACAATCACCCGCACATTGAAGACGCGAGAAATCACAAAGAATATGAATAAGAATAAGTGAGATCTAAAGAGGGACAAGACTGGTTCCACAAGCTTGTCACCTGGTTTAAGATATAACATAAATTATAATACATATCATTGCCTAATAGTAGGAAATATATATAGCCAACACAGAGTAAACACATCTAGAAGTTGATGGAAATGGGGATAGTGGGGAACGTGGCCCATATTCCCCACTACACATAATGGAAAAGTTCATTATGTCCCTAGTGTATTTCCCTATATAAAGGGGGTCCGTCCAAGGCTCAGGGTGTGTGAAATTGCTATTGTGCAACAACGAGAGTAAGAGGAGAAGATCCAAGGCGGCGGGATTTGGTTTGTGGAATTGCGGAGGGCTTTCCGATCCTATGATCGCTCTTCCGACAGCGAGTTTTGTCATTGCCGATTGCAGATCTGCGGGAGATCGCTGTAAGTTTTTACCGCATTTAATTAATTCGTCTATCATGCATTTAGAATATATTTTCTACATTGGTATCAGAGCTGTGTTAGTTCTAAATGCTTAGAGACGAATTATGAAATCTCTATTTGGAAATTTTCTGTATCGCTTCGTCATTTCCTGTCGCTGTTTTGCACGACTAATGTGTCGTAGCATACACACTGTGCCAAATTTGTAAAATTACAACGCTGCATGGATTTGCCGACGATGACAGTGACCGGTGACCGCCTAAATAGGCCGGAGATTGGCCTTCATGGCCGGCGACTGTATCTGTTACGGTTGCATGGAGGCTATGGGCGAGGTGCAGCATCGGCGTGGTGGATCGTGGGCACGGTGCCGACAGAAAAAAATCGTGCATTTGTGAAGCACGGTGCAAAAGACGTGGATGTTTTTTTTTATGTTTATAAAAAAAAAACTGTGAACAAATAAATTCCCACGTACTCATGCATGCAAATATTTTACAAAACAGTATGCAAATATTTTACAAAACAGCATGCAAATATTTTACAAAACAGTAGATTTATAAAAAAAAAAAGGGTAACGTTTATTATAAATTATTGCATGCATTTGAAATTAAGAAACATAATATGTTTATGTTTTTTAATTAAAGTATAATTTTTGTTTGCCAAATAATGCATACTGTTAGTATTAATTTTATTTACATGCGATAATTAATTGAATATTGAGTTCAATTAATTTATCATTTATGATAAATAATCTAAAGTAATTTTGGTCCATTTAGATCTGGTTCAGAATTAAATCATTAGTTGATTTAATTGAACCAATTTGATCTAAACCCGAAATTAATTTGGGTTGATTAATTAGACTTGGACCAAATATGATCAAATGACCAGATTTGTTCTAATGGGTCAGATTTGATCAAAACAATTAGATTTGTTCTAATTGGTCGGACTTAAACCAATGGGCATTGGTTTGATCAAACGGATCTGAGTTTGATCAATAAATCTGAAATTGGTAGAAATGGACTTAGAGAAAAAGTAACAGAACATAGGCACAAAATCCCTATCCAATTAGATTAGTTCTAATTAAGGACAATGGACCAAGCTTAGGATCTGGATCCTTGATCAACCGATCTAATGGGTCTGACTAATTAGATTGGTTCTAATTGTCGACTTGAACTCCTGAAAATCGAGAAGATTTGTTTTTCTTGATTTATTATGTTGGTACTATGCCTGTATAAATTAAAATAAGCCGGTTTTGTACTGGTTAGTCGGTTTTGTACTGACATATTTATTTTCAATTTTTCAGATGGCACGGACGATTACCACATTGACTCGTCGCGAAGTGCGACGAAATCAGTTCAGGGAGGAGATTCAGGAGATAGAGTACAACTCTGCTTATGGAGTCGACGGACACATTGGACGGCTTGATGATCTGTTTTGGAAACTTGAGCGAGAAGAGTTTCCAGCCCTGGACAGTTATAGGATTTGGGCTTTGATGCAATCATTGCCAGAAAATCCTAGGATGATAGCAGACTATATTTGGGGGCGTCATCAAGGACGCGTCACATATTCTGTATTATGTGAGGAGCTGCTTCATCATATGACTAAAGAGGATCCGGAAGAGTTCGAAGAGGATCCAGAAATGATTGAGGAGGAACCAGAAGAGGATCCAATTGTGGATCCAATAGAGAACCTTGAAGCTGTCCTGCCTGTGATTACCCCAAATGAGTCCAGGCTGAGAGGAATTATTTTGGCCACTGCACTAGTGTCTGTCCTAGTGGGAGTGGTAATTGCCTATCTAGTTTATTAGAGTTCTGTTATTTTTATTGTCATTTTGTATGAACAATAGTTAGTCCATTTCATTCATGTCAGTTGGTTATATGTTAACAATTTGCAGCATAATTTTATATTAATGATGTGTTCATTTATTTATGTTGTTTGCTTGACATGATGCATGATTAGTTCATGATATATTAAATGATTAGTTCATTTAATTAAAAAAAACATGATATATTAAATGATTAGTTCATTTAATTAATGAATAATGATATTATAAATGATTAGTTCATTTGTTGGGATGTATGTAATAGAATTGATTAATATTAATTTGATTGGTCATACGGATGATGAGTGAAAACATAGTTGTCACTTGATTTTGTAAACCAACTCAAAGTAATATTAAGTCAATCATAAATTGCATACATATGATATATACTGAATACTAAATAATTTGTTTATTTATGATAGATTATGACAACCAAAAACATAATAGCTGAACTCAACAAAGGTGAAAAACTTAATGGGGATAACTACAAGATCTGGCACCTCAAGATACAATATGTACTTGAGGAACAAGAAGTTCTGGAGGCTGTAAATTAGGTTATGGTAGAACCTGTAGATGGTTCCACTACACAGCACGGACAAGATCTTGATGCCTATAAGGTATGGAAGAAAAAAGGACTCCACTACAAAGAGCATATTGATTAGTTCAATGATAGATAATCTAACTTTTGAGTATGAGTCATATCGTACGGCTCATGAAGTCTGGGTTGCCCTTAAAGAGAAATACAGTGGAGTAAGTCTGAGCAAGCTTCAACAGCTGACGATTAAGTTTGACAGCTACAAGAAGCGTCCGAATGTATCAATGGTTCAACACCTCAGAGAGATATTGAACATGATTCGGGAGCTTAAAACTGTTGGTCATGAGTTGACCGATGAACAACAGGTTCAAGCAGTTATTTGTTTCCTTCCAAATTCTTGGGAGACCATGAAGCAGACCTTAACTCACAGTGAGAGTATCAAGACTTTCACTGATGTCTCACGCCATGTAGAATTGGAGGCGGAGAGAGTTGAATCCGCAAGGATTTCTGGACAAGCCTATGTGGCTGTAGGTTCTGTAGGATCATATGGATCCAAGAAGAAATGGTTCAAGAAAGGGAAGGGAAAGAAGAGGAAAGCTGCTGTTGTGGGACAAGGCCCAATCAAGAAGATAGTCAAGAAGACTGGAAAGAAACCTAAAAACAAGTTGACTTGTTTTAACTGTGGCAAAAAGGGCTACTTTGCTCGGGAGTGCACTGAGCAGAAAAAGGTAAATCCAAGTGTGTCTTCTTTTCAAGAGTATTTTGTTGCTAGTTCAGTGTTGTTAGCTGATTCTTATCCTTTGTGGATTATAGATTCGGGAGCAACCAACCATGTAGCTCGGGAACGAGTTACATTTGTTGAGTACCGTCGGGTACCAGCTGGCAACAAGTGGATATATGTGGGAAATAATGCAAGAGTTGAAGTCAAAGGAGTCGGCACTTGCAAACTCAACCTACGTGGTGGTAGAGTTTTATTTCTACATGATGTCATGTATGCTCCTGAAATTCGACGGAATCTTGTTTCCGTTACGTGTCTTCTTGATTTAGGTTATTGTATTAATTTTTACAATCGGTCTGTTGAACTTAAGATTGACTCAGTGTCAATCGGATATGATTTTTTAACAAATGGTTTTATGGTTCTTGATGTAGAACCAGATGTCAATTATGCTATTGATGGTTGTTTTCCAAACATTGCTTTAACTAGTGATGTAGATATAACTAATGAGGTTTGGCATGCTAGATTAGGACACATAGGACAAGAACGAATGAATCGGTTAGCTAGAGAGGGTCTATTGGGCACTCGAGCTAAAATTCAATTATCTATATGTGAGCATTGTCTTGCTGGAAAAGCAACTAGGAAACCATTTGGTAAGGCTATTAGATCTGAATCAACATTGCAGTTAATTCATTCGGACATTTGTGGTCCAATGAATGTGAAGGCTAGACATGGAGCATCCTATTTCATTACATTTATTGATGATTTCTCTAGGTTCGGTCATGTGTATTTGATTTCTCACAAATCCGAAGCATTAGATTGCTTCATTCGTTATATGAACGAAGTTGAGAATCAAACGGAACATAAAGTTAAGACTTTATGCACTGACCGTGGTGGGGAGTATTTGTCTGATATGTTCAAGACAATATGTAATGATAGAGGGATTATTAGACAGCTGACAATCCCTGGAACTCCACAGCAAAATGGGGTAGCTGAAAGAAGAAATAGGACTCTTCTTGAAATGGTTAGGTCTATGATGGCGCAAGCTAATTTGCCAATCTCCTATTGGGGAGATGCATTATTAACTGCAGCCTATATACTTAACAAAGTGCCTTCAAAGTCAGTTCCATCTACCCCATATGAACGTTGGACAGGTAGAAAACCAGATTTGAGTAATCTGAGACCCTGGGGGTCAGCTGCTTATGTTCATGATAGTTCTCACAAGTATGGAAAACTAGGGCCTAGAGGTAAGAAATGTATCTTTATAAGATATCATGAGACCTCCAAAGGTTATGCTTTCATAGGTGAGCAACTAGATTGAACCATCTCCGAAATAGACTCGAGAGATGCGACTTTTCTCGAAACAGAGTTCCCAATCAGAGGTAATGTTGATAAAAATGTTGCTCTATTTGAGGAGGATGAGATATTATCAACAAGAGAGGTGTCAAAAGGGATACCTGAGTCTAGTCAACCGAGTGGGAGTGATATGCCGAGTCATGAGTTGACTTCTCAACAGCCCAACTTACGGAGAAGTGTTTGTAAGATCAAACCTAAGAAGATGTTTGATATTGAGAATGAGGCATTGGTTACACTTCCAATTGACGACGACGAGCCTCAATCCATTGAGGAAGCATTGGGATGTAGAGTTAGAGAAAAATGGAAAGCTGCAATGGTTGAAGAGATGGAGTCCATGAAAAAAAATTAAGTTTGGGAATTAGTTGATTTTCCTATAGACCGAAAGGCTATTAGAAATAAATAGATTCTCAAAATTAAAAGGAAATCAGATGAATCTATTAATCAATTCAAAGCTCGTCTAGTTGCAAAAGGATATACCCAATAAAAAAGCATTGATTTTAAAGAGATATTTTCTCCTGTTATGAAATTTGTGTTAATTCATGTTATTTTAGCTATAGTAGTACATTTTGACTTGGAATTATATGAGATGGATATTAAAATAACTTTACTTAATGGTAATCTTGACGAGAAAATCTATATGACACAACCAAAAGATTAAATTATTGAATGCCAAGAGAATAAAGTATGTAGACTTAAAAAATCTATATATGGACTAAAGTAAATATTAAGATAATGGAACATAAGGTTTAATAAAGTTATTTTATCTTATAATTTTAAAATGTCAATGAGAATCATTGTGTTTATATAAAAAAGAAAAGTTTATTATCTTATCATTATATGCTGATAATATACTAATAGATGGGAGTGACATAAAGTTTATGAATGAAGTCAAGTAGTGGCTATCATCACAATTTGATACAACAGATATAGGAGAAGTGAATACATCTTAGGGGTGAAGATTATAAGAGATCGTTCTAAAAGACTTTTGGGTCTGCTACAAGAGTCTTATATAAATAAGATGTTACATCATTTCAAGATGTCTAATTGCAACATAGAACATACACCTATTGTGAAAGGTACCGTGTTGAGCAAGAGTATGTGTCCTAAAACCCGGAGGAAATAGTCGAGATGAATAAAAACATATGTCGGTGCTATTGGTAGTTTGATGTACACTATGTTGTGTACACGCCCGATATCGCCTATGTTGTGGGCTTGGTTAGTCGCCCATCAAACTCGGGACCAGACACCGAAGGCGAAAAGGATATTCAGAAGATGACAACAAATTATTGTCTCTGCTTTCAAGGATCGATATGAGTCCGAAAGGTTATTCAGATGCAGATTGGGCTGGAGACACGGATGATAGAAAATCCACATCAGGCTATGCATTCTTGCTAAATGGTGGCGCCATCTCTGGAACAGCAAGAAACAAGCTTGTGTAGCTTTGTCGACTATGGAAGCCGAATATGTGGCATGTTGCGCTATGCAAGAAGCAGTCTGGTTGAGAAGGTTTCTGAAGCATCTGAAAATTGCTGAGGATAGTGGGAGTCCAGTAACTGTCTACTGTGACAGTCAAGCTGCAATAGCTTTTTCCAAAGATCCCAAATATCATAGTAAAGGCAAGCATATAGAAATTAAATATAATTTTGTAAGGGATATTGTGGCTAAAAGAAAAGTCATTCTTGAGTATGTCCCTACACGTGTTATGCTTGCAGATCCTTTTACTAAGCCAATGACTAAAGAGTCATTTAAAGAACATGTAAAGTCTTTGGGACTTCGTAGAATGAAACAATATTGAAATAACAATCAAACTTTGTGTTATGATTGTGTAATTTACCATAATTTATTCAGTGTATATGTTGTATTTGTTACATTCATATAAGATCTCGGTGAGCATGTTGGCAGGTGGAGATTGATCCACTCACATGGACAATCATCTCTGTTTGTTAAGTATAAATAGGGGTAAGACCGTTACTTATGAAACAGCTTACGTAGCTGAAATTATGAAATTAGAGACAGATTCATAAGTTGAGGTCGCCTTGATAATTGTGTCAAGATGAGATCATTTATGTGTAAATAATGATCGAAGTAAATGAACCCACCATTTACTGAACCTGTTGAAAGCCAGATTAGAATTCATATGTTGAATTCAGGACTAGACGTTAGGTATGTCTAGATCAAAATCTGTACGATGTTAAATTTGAAGACAACATGCACTCTTTTTAGTAAAGAGAATAACATCGTAGCATGTGATTCATACCACATGTGCTATTGCGACAATAAAGGTAGTAGGAGAATAAATCCCTGTTTCTCTACTATGTAAGACCTTTGAGATTATATGTTAATCTTAATTTTTTGCCTTAGTGACTATTTAGCTGTCTACTTGAAGTTTTAATCAGTGTCTGCTACTTTAGCGTGTATCCTATGGCTATGGATGATTCGGTCTATGGAGCATAACTAGGAAAGCGACTGATTAAAATGAATTGATTCTAGCCAAAAAGGAAGATTAAATATATTTACATCTTTTGTTGTTATTCACTGGTCGACCCATTTCTGTTATGTATGGAAATGAATGTGAATATTGGATATGGAACATGCTCATGACATAATGGTCATTATAAGGGATTAGAGATGTTCATATCGATGTAAATAGAAATTATTTAATCTGGGTAAATAGCAAGACATGGATATCTTCAAGATAATGGCTGTGTGTCATTTGAAGATTGGATGGATCCTGGATAAAAGCTATGTGCCACCAGGAAAGTGGCTAAGTGTCATAAAGAGTGTGTCTCTAATTTATTTGAGTAGCTAAATAAAGTGTAACAACTTTATTAGCATTGATTGCTTAAAGAGCGGCTAAGTCAAGGTGTAACAATCTTCTTAGCAACTATCGCTCAGTGTGCTTGCTGTCGCACGAACCATTTTCTCTAAGTATGGATTGGATGTTCTTATATGGTCTATGTGACTAACCTGAAAGAACTAGTCTTAGTGACTTACCTTGGACGAGTGGGAGATGTTGGAAATGGGGATAGTGGGGAACGTGGCCCATGTTCCCCACTACACATAATGGAAAAGTCCATTATGTCCCTAGTGTATTTCCCTATATAAAGGGAGTCCGTCCAAGGCTCAGGGTGTGTGAAATTGCTATTGTGCAACGACGAGAGTAAGAGGAGAAGATCCAAGGCGGCGGGATTTGATTTGTGGAATTGCGGAGGGCTTTCCGATCCTGTGATCGCTCTTCCGACAGCGAGTTTTGTCATTGCCGATTGCAGATCTGCGGGAGATTGCTGTAAATTTTTACCGCATTTAATTAATTCGTCTATCATGCATTTAGAATATATTTTCTACAGAAGTACCCTTTAATATTCATAATATCTTTTTTATCTAGAGTTTCTTTTGTTCTCTCTTATAGTCACTTTTGTTTCAGGAAAGCAAGTGAAAGATCTGCCTGCCAATTGACATCAATGCATCAGATGCTCAATGCAATGTTAATATGTTATTTACCAAGTTTTGGATGTTATGATCTGCATTAAGAAGCAATGCAATATATTTTCTACCAACTTTTCAATGTTCGTTTACTCAAGATCAATATCTTTGCTTTGTGTAGGTCAGGTATAGTTGGCTTGGATATCCAACAAAGCACTGCAACAATATAATGGGACTCGGCATAACTGTCCATCTCAGCTGATGAGGTGATCTTGTATGATTGGTGCTTATGAGCAACCAAAGCCGTCATATCGAATTATGTGTCAGCTATTTTGTAACTTAACACAATGTACATTTTATACTGATTGCAAATTTAATATCTAAAAGTATGTTAAGTTTTTTCTTGACGATTCTTTAGTTATACTGAGTTTGGTCAGTTTGGATTATTGAGGGCATATTTTTTAGCCTTGTAACAAATTTATTGAGAAAGAAACAAGACTGAGACAATCCATTCCATTACAGCATTGACAAATATTTTCAGGACCTACAAGAAACAAGACTGATAAGTAACAAATTTTTTGTACTAGGCTTCTTTCTTGATTTGCTCACTATAATATTGTCTAATAATGATGGTTCTCTTTATGGTATGATGTCTTTCTTGCACTTGATCTTGTTCCACACAACTTGATTGTTAGGAAGACTGCACATTATTTCTTGTATTTATTGTTAGGAAGTACAAATATGTTCCATTTGGCATACTTATAAATATCAATTTGTTGTTGGATCCATTTATATGATTCCTGAAAACTGATTACAAGATTTCTTAAAAACTTATATCTTGATGTTTTCCAATTCGAGGAGTTGCTCTAATCTGTGTTATAAGTTTACTTCTGGAAATTTGATTATTGCTTAACTATTCTTAGTTCCATTTTGAGATGATCTCACCACTGCTTAATTTGTTTTCAGAAAAATGAATACCTCCATAGAATGGGGGTCCTCCGAGCATCATGTCCAAGCTGGGGTGGAACTCTTGGACTTGCTAAAAGTCTTGAAAAGAAAGTTGTGAGACTAGATGTTCCTGTTGACAAGTAACCAAGTGTATGTTTGTGTTTTCTTAGCTTCAACTAGTTAATCTCTCAACATGTATTAAACTGCTGGTTTCATGCGTTTCAGTACAACTTTGTTGGCCGTTTACTGGGACCACGTGGGAACTCCTTAAAAAGAGTTGAAGCTTCAACTCAATGCAGGGTTTATATACGAGGTCAAGGTTCAGTGAAGGATTTTATAATGGTATGTGGATATCATGTAATATTTATCTTAATGAAAAATGAGTATATTCTAATCTCCCAAACTTTGATGTATTATCCTTACTATTAACTTTTTAATCGCTACCTACATAAAAAAATAGATATTTGTCTTTATGTTTGAAGGCAAAATAATCCATGTTTTTTAATGTGATATGGGTTTCTCTTCTCTTGTTTCTACTAGAGTATGCTGTTCTTTGTACAAGTTACACCGACATTAAGTTAACCGTGCATTTTAGAACCTATGTAATTTTTGATATTAGCATCCTATAATATGTCCTAATGGATAGTTATTATCAACTCAAAAGCTAAGGTGCATTATTTCTTGTCTTAATACTCAAGTTTCCCCCCTTTTTTTGAACAGGAAGAAAGCTTACGGGATAAACCTGGATATGAACACTTAAATGAACCGTTGCACATACTATTGGAGGCAGAATTTACACTAGACATAATTGATGCTCGCTTAAACCAAGCTATTGCTACCCTTGAAGATCTTCTGAAGCCTGTGGTAACAAAAACTTTCACCCGGGTTGCATCCTCTGCGTTGTTCTACAAGATGTTGACACGAACGTTATTATCGAAACATAGTCACTATTCAAACTCCAAATCTTGCAGGATGAGTCAATGGACTACTACAAGAAGCAACAGCTCAGGGAGTTGGCCATACTCAACGGCACGTTGAGGGAAGAGAGTCCACAAATGAGCCCACAAATGTTCAGGGAGTTGGCCCACAGGAAACAGTTGAAAATGAAGTTTATTTTGTTTATTTGTATTGGGATCAATTTTATTTGAATATAAGACATGTTTCTTCTTTTATGATTATAATTCTTGTATAAGTAACATTTTGAATGACATTGATATAGGGAATATTCTTTCTTTTGTGATTATGAGCTTTTATTATATATTTATATTGAAATCTAATATATTGGTATTAAAAGACAATAGTTTAAAAGATAACGGTTTAAAATCGTTATTATTGTTGCCTATCGCCCTCAAAGACAACGGTTAAAAACCGTTGTTGTAGCCCCCAAAACTATTGTAACTGGTAGTAGCGTTATTAAAAGTGCTCTAAACAACAACGGTTTAAAACTATTGTCATTTCATTCAAAGACAACGGTTTAAAACCGTTGCAAAAATGTTGTCTTTTCATTCAAAGACAACGGTTTAAAACCGTTGTCATAGCCTCCACTTTTAACAACACTGCCAATTACAACAGTTTTAAAGGGCCTACGACAACTATTTTTAGCCGTTGTCTTTTAATGTTTTTGTTGTAGTGGCTTCTCGTATACAACCGGCTGAGTTAAGGTCGACCGAGCACAAGTGTGCCTATATGTGCTCGGACGGGCAAAGCTTGATCGAGCTTAAAGGCACTCAGTCTTATGAAGTTTACTGTATACGACCGGCTGAGCGAAAGGCCGACCAAGCACAAATGTGCCTATATATGCTCGGACGGGAAAAGTCTGGCCAAACTTAAAGGCACTCTACCTTATGAAGTTTACCGTATATAATCGGCCAACCGAAGGCCGACCAACCACAAGTGTGACTATATGCGCTCGGACGGGCAAAGCCCGACCGAGCATTAAGGCACTCAGCCTTATGAAGTTTACTATATATGACTGGCCGAGCGAAAGGCCAACCGAGCACAAATGTGCCTATATATTCTCGGACGGGCAAAGCCCGACCGAACTTAAAGGCACTCTTCCTTATGAAGTTTACTGTATACGACTAGACGAGTGAAGGCCGACTGAGCACAAGTGTACCTATATGCGCTCGGTCTGGCAAAGCCTGACTGAGCATAAATGCACTTAACCTTATAAAGTTTATCATTTACGACCGGCTGAGCAAAGACCTAGCGAGCACAATTGTGCTTATATACACTCGGACGAGCAATGCCTAACCGAGCTTAAAGATACTCAGCCTTATGGAGCTTCTAGTATATGACTTGCCAAAACTGGCCTAATAGAAGATATTCTCAATACATATACAACTGGCTTAAATGACCGGTCGAGATTGACTTAACAGAAGATATTCTCAATACATATACGGCTGACTTAAATGACCGACCGAGATTGGCTTAACAGAAGGTGTTCACAGTACTTATGTGATCGGCTTAAATGATCGATCAAGATACATGCATCATATAAGTAACATGTAATTCTATGCTATCCTAGCCAATTTGGTAGGAAATAGTTTCTCGAAGCTTCTTCAGGTATACTAGATGACAAAGAGGGTACATCTGGGGTACAAAAGAGATTCTTTAAACAATTATTGTAGGAAGTCCAGGTTGTACTTTTCTCCATCTCCTAACAAACTCTAATGAACCGGGGACCACCTCATGATCGCTGATGTTACATGAGGTGGTATAAAAAGGGAAATCCTCTTCGCTGGAAAGGTATGCAAGATAACGCAATATGTAATTCTGACACAAACACTTGCATCTGAAACTCTACTTCCACTAATGTTGTAAAATATGACATGCGAATAATAATTAAATAATAAGATTATTTTAGAAATAATCTTATTATATTTTTCAAGAATTTTTAGAAATTTTTCTGGATTTAAACGGAGTTTGTATGACACGTTTAAGGGGTAGAGTTATTAGGCTTGGAGAAAGCCTGTTTGGAGTAACTGATTAAGTGGGAGTTGATTGAAGAATTAACATTAGGTTTAATTAAGTAAACCCTAATTATAATAATTATATAAGTGTGATATTTCCTTAATCAAGTCGATTTCCCTTCTTCGCCGATCTCTCCGACCTTTCCACACCGCATCAATCTCTTTCTCCCTTGCGTTCTCATCGGCCGACTATCGAGTCGCCCTCTCCTTAGCGCCATTCACCCAACGCATTTCTCTCACGATCTCGCATGATCGCCGATTATGTCACCCTTGCTCGGCTTCCTCATTGCGTGCTGGGGGGTTGATTGATCGCTGCCTCACTTAGTGATCGGTCACTGTGGTCTGACGCCGCCGTTCCATCACAAGACCAGTCCAGTAGCCGACATCACCAGTGATGCCACACCGGTAGACGGCGCACACAGATCCAGTGTTCTTCCCTTCTCTTAATCCAGCGCCACGCCACCCTGATTCACCATCTGTGCCCTAGCTTTTGATCCACCATCATCAGAGCTCAAGTGTGACTCTATTCCTAATCTCCGCCGCCGACTGAGCTCTCTATTCTCGATCGACATCTCCCCGATTCACTAGATGTCGCCACAGCCACCAACCGGGTGAAGGTTGTCGTCGCCTTTCTTTGTCGTGGTCGTGTTCATCCAGTGTTCAATGATGCCAAGCCTTAATCCTCTCTAACAATTCACCATCTCTTCTATAGACCAATCCATAGTCGTGGCCATGCTCTTCTCTAATTATGTCGAGTTCTCTTCATCTGAATCAACCGTTGGCCATGTAAGAGCCATCAATGACCCACAACTCTAGCCACCATTGGCCAACCGTGAGTCACTCTCATGTCATGAGCCAACAATGGAGTTCATTGGAATTGGGTGAGTTTTGGATTTGATTACTTCTGTTTTATTAGATCTAGGTTCTATTGGTAGAACTAAATGTATATCAGTAGGTTTCAGATTTTGATATGAGGATTGATTATCTCAGGGGAGGTAATTGGATTGTTGCTGGAACAAAAGAGTCGGAGGAGCTGCTTGGGTGGCTATAGGAACAACTAATTTTCTTTCGGAAGAGTAGGGGATTGGTGGTGAAGATTTGACATTAGAGTAAGTATTGATTGTTGGAGTGTATACTGAAAGCCTAAGCTTTTGTAAACATTTGTTTTGAATAAAGAATCACATTTGGTCAAATTATCTACATTTGCTTATAGTTGTTCAATTAATTTATATTGTAGATAACATAGTATGTGGTGTCACATACAGAAGATGATGTTATCAGTACCTTATAAATTATAAAAAGTAGCTCACGACCAAAATGGAAAGGAACAAACTATTGGAAGATCGTAGTGTAATTAGGAATTAGTTTATCTTAACTATATAATTACACTAGTACACTTAGAGTGTATTGAGTAGGATCATCAGAGGTCGTTTCATTTATACTGACTTTATAAAGGAACAAAGACCTCAGTTATTATAGAAGTGTGTGCTCTTAATCCTAATATAATAACAAGCACATATATTTGATATTTATTTCTTTAATTTATCAATGGGTGAGATTTAGTTCGATAAATCAAAAAGCCCGATAAGTTGGGAAATGATATAACTTATAGTGTATGTTGTTGATTATAGAAGGAAACAGTGTCCTAGTTATCTAGGTTGATAATGTCCCCAAGATGAGCTCATAAAGATTGTCATGTTAAACCCTGCAGGTGGACTTAGTCTGACATGATGATAAGGTTGAGTGGTACTATTCTTGGACTAAGATATTAATTAAATGAGTTGTCGGTAACTCACTTAATTAGTGGACATTCGATATCTTAAACACAGGGAGACTGACACACTGATAATAAGAAGGAGCCCAAAAATATAATTTGGGATTGGTGCGATAGTTCAATAATAGTTCTCTAGTGGAATGAATTATTATTGATAAAATTAAGTTGTGTGTTCGGGGCGAACACGGGATGCTTAATTTTATCGGGAGACCAAAACCAATTCCTCCTCTCGGTCCCTATCGTAGCCTCTTATTTATAGAGTACTATACCCACCTATACCCACCTTCATACCCATGATAAGGGGGCCGGCCAAGCTAGCTTGTGGTTCAAGCTAGGGCCGGCCAAGCCTTGATTTATGGGTGGCCGTCCCTAGCTTGAACCCAAGCTTAGGTGGCCGGCCCCCATTAAATTAAAAGGAATTTTAATTTTAATTTTTTATTATATGGAAGATATAATTTATTAAAGAGATTAAAAATTAAAATATCTTTTAAAAGTCTCTACAAAAGATTAAGGAAAGAGATTAAATCTCTTTCCTTATTTGTAGATTGGAAAGATGTTTTAATTTTATTCTTTGAAAATTATCCACATGATAAAAATTAAAATTATGAAAATTTCTTTTGATCAACCATGAAGGGATTATTATGGAAATATTTTATTTTAAAAATTTTTCCTGAAGCAAATTAGGAAACTTTAATTTTTCTAGCGAAAAATTTCCTAAATTGCCTCCATGATGTGGCCGGCCATATAATTAAGAAAAGAGTTTTAATTTTAATTAATTAAAATTTTCTTTTTCAGTGGAAAAAGAATTAAGAAAAATTTTATTAAAATTTCCTTATTTGCCAAAGCTAAGGATTATAAAAGAGGGGGTTGGGGTGCCTTCATGAGATACAACCTCTATTTTTCTCTCCCTCTTTTTCCTTGGTGTTGTGGCCGGCCATCCTCTCTCCCTCTCTTCCTCTTTGTGGTGGCTGAAACTCTTCCTCCTTTGGAGCTTTTTGTGGTGGCCGGATACTACTTGGAGAAGAAGAAGAAGAAGGAGAGAAAGCTTTCATCCCTTGGAGTTTGGTTGGTGTTTTCTCTTCATCCTTGGTGAAGCTCTTGATTTGGCCGAACCTAGCAAGGAGGAGAAGAAGGTGCATTGGTGGTTTCTCATCTCGAAAGATCGTTGCCCACACAACGTCCGATGTTAGAAGAGGAATACGGTAAAAGATCAAGAGGTCTTTCTAAAAGGTATAATTAGTATTTTTTTTCTTTCCGCATCATACTAGTTATTTTTGGAAATAATACCAAATACAAGTGGCATACGATTCTAGTATTTTGAATTTGTTTTCGATGTAGTGTTCTTATGTTTTTCTTTTCCTTGTGATTTGATTGTTCTTTTCGGTTGACCTAAAGTTATTTAAGAAAATTAAATATTAACTTTCCTTAAAAGGCATTGCCTAGTCGGTGGTGGTTGCTCCCATATCCAAGAAGGCCATGTGCCTCGCCACGTCAGTACTGGAAGCCTATTTTGGAAACTAATATTTAATGAAATTAATAACCTAGGTGATTTGGGTCGAACGTGTTAAGTTCTGCAGGAGATCCAAGTCTAAACCTAAAACAGCAAATAGATTAAACTTTGGATCAAACGTGTTAAGTTCCATAGGCGATCCAAGTTTAATTTAAAAGAACACATGGTAGCAAGGAAAAGATTCAGACCTTTGTACAAAATTTTTGTACAGTGGAACCATTAGGCTTTCCGAGTAGCAACCAACAATTGGTATCAGAGCTAGGGTTTTGCCTCTGTGTATTTGGTATTAGTTTAATTATGCACATGTCATACATAATTTAGGCAGGTTAATAGTAGGATGTGTTAACTTTGTGGATGCAGGATCCAACTATTATGACTTTTAGTTATTATGTGTGTGATTGGACCCTTGGACATGTCAAGAGCATTTATATGTGTGTGCATGATTGTATTATAAAATATAGCAGGTGCTGTATTTAGTTTTATTAGATTTTATTTTTGATCTAGATACATGTACATTCCTTTTATGGAATATAGGATCAAAAATGTAAAATTCTATTTATGTCGCGGATCGAATCTTGCAAAGCGAGGAACCTTCGAAGGACCAGTGGCGTAGCGGAACAAGGAGTAAGATGAATGCGACAGCTAGACCCGGTGGCGGTGGCCAAATATGGCAGTAGCTTGGGAAGACAACACACGGAGGACAACCATAGATAAAAGCCATAATAGTTGAAAATTAGATTTTCTATTTATTGCTTTTATATTGTGTTGTGTGTGCGTGTTAGTATACTTGTTTAGTAGGCTAGCATAGTTAAAATTCCTCATTTATAAATAACTAAGTGGGAGAGGGATTTTAAATAAATTCCACGGTCTCCATTACTGGTTTGCAAGTGATGCAAACAAGCTTGCGCGTTGGCTCTGAGTGCCTTCCTCCATATCGGATGAGCTTGTTTGTGGATCACTAGAACAAACTTCCATTTGGGATGACTATAGGAAGTTAATTAAGAGCATGTGATCTTCCCCATCGGAAGGGGCATAATCTTATTAATGGACTTAGTGTCAAGTAATGGTATACACTTAGGCACATCTAATAATATCCTCCCCATCGAAGTCACTGCTATTATTTGTGTGACCAAAGGATACCAACTATTAATTTTATTTGTCAAAAAGTTAGGTTAACAAGATAATAAAATTAATGGGTTAAACCCTCTTTTTACAAATGTTGAATTTGTATACGACCACACTATCGTGGCATACATAATTCACGGTGTTTTGAGGTGTTGGTTAATTTAAAATAGTATTGTTTGAGGAATCAATATTATTCTAAATTTAGAGTTCTGACCAAAAGTTATTTGTGATTCTTATGATGACTTTCAACCCACTGTCCATCATACTACAATAGAATAGACTTACTGGTCCTAACTACATAGATTGGAAAAGAAACCTGGATATTGTTCTTACTGCTGAAAGCTATAAATTTGTACTGACTGAGCCTTGCCCTGATGCACCCACTGGTGAATCTACCCAAGAGGAGATTGAATATCATAAGAAATGGGTAAAAGCAGATGAGATGGCTCGGTGTTACATTTTGGCTTCAATGTCAAATGTATTGCAATATCAGCATCAAGATTTACCGACAACTTATGATATTATGAACAATCTCAAGGAACTCTTTGGTCATCAGGATCGGGCTTCTAGACAAGAAGCCATGAGAAAGATAATGACAGCCACCATGCAAGAGGGTATTCCTGTGAGGGATCATATCCTAATGATGATGGCTTATTTGAACGAAATACAAATCCTTGGAGGAGAAATTGATGGGGAAACCCAGATCGATATGATCCTCCAAATGCTACCTAGAAGTTTTGAGCAGTTCTGCCTGAACGATAATATGAATAAGAGGATATATTCATTAGCGCAACTACTGACAGAACTCCAGGCAGCAGAAGGATTATTTCGTCATAATTCTCAGATTCACTATGCTGAAAATGGTTCTACTTCTAAACTGAATGGAAAGAAGAAGAAGAAACAAGTTGGCTCAGCAAAGAAGGTGAATAAATCTCAGAGTACAGGATTTAAAGCTGGAGTGAAGAAGGAGAAGGGCAAGTACTTCATCTGCAAGCAGTCAGGGCATTGGAAGGCGGTCTGTCCTCGTAGGAATCAAAACAAAGGTATATCTCATGCTCTAGTTGTTGAAACATGTTTAGCGGTGTTATCTACCAGCACCTGGTGTGTAGATACGGGAGCCACTGATCATGTCTGTAATTCTTTGCAGGGGTTCCAGGAAACCCGACAACTAACTGAAGGAGAGATTAACATCTACATGGGCAATTCTACTAAGGTGGCGGCTGTTGCAGTGGGAGATGTCTACTTATCTTTTAATAGGAATAGAAATTTGGTTTTAAGAAATTATCTTTATGTACCCAGTTTTAGAAAGAATTTAATTTCAGTTTCTAAACTATTTTTGGATGGATATTCAGTTTCCTTTAGTAACGATGCAGTTATTAAGAGAAATAAAGTGATTATCTGTTCTGCTACATTAGTTGGCAATTTGTATACTTTAAATCTAACTTCTCCCACAAAGCATAATATGGAAATTAATAACACATCTTCTAACTCAAAAAAGAGAAAAGAACCTTCGAAAATGAACCAAGCATATCTTTGGCATCTAAGGCTTGGTCATATCAACTTAAGTAGGATTCAGAGGCTTATAGCCGATGGACTTTTGGGTTCATTAGAGTTGGAAAATTTTCCAACTTGTGAATCTTGCTTGGAAGGTAAAATGACCAAGAGGCCTTTTAAGGCCAAGGGGTATAGAGCCAAACAAGTGTTAGAATTGGTTCATTCTGATTTGTGTGGTCCTATGTCTATCCAGGCAAGAGGTGGTTTTGAATATTTTGTCTCTTTTATAGATTATTATTCAAGATACGGATACATTTACCTAATGCGCCGCAAGTCCGAGTGCTTTGATAAATTCAAAGAGTACAAGGCTGATGTGGAGAAACGACTAGGTAAAAGTATCAAGACACTATGATCTGATCGTGGTGGCGAATACCTCTTAGGAGAGTTTAGGAATTACATATCAGAAGTCGGGATTCAATCCCAACTATCCGCACCAGGTACACCCCAACAGAATGGTGTGGCAGAGCGAAGGAATAGGAATCTTATGGAAATGGTTAGATCAATGATGAGTTATTCAGAATTACCAAATTCATTTTGGGGATACGCTCTGGAAACAGCAGTGTACATTCTGAACTTAGTACCTTCTAAATCAGTTTCTTCTACTCCCACAGAATTGTGGAATGGGCGAAAACCCAGTCTAAGACATATTCGGATTTGGGGTAGTCCAGCACATGTGCTGAAACCAGATGCTGATAAGTTAGAATCTCGTACAGAAGTTCGAGTGTTTTGGGTTATCCCAGAGGAACGAAAAGTGGTTTATTTTATAGTTCTAAAGACTAGAAGGTCATTGTTAGCACCAATGCCCAATTTTTAGAAGAAGACTATATAATGGATCACAAGCCCAATAGCAAAATTGTTTTAGAAGAACTTAGGGAGGACACGTCTACCTTAGTACCAACAGTACAAGATGTAGTACCACAAGAGACTGCAACAAGTGTCACACATGATACACAACCACAGACAGTGCCTCGTCGCAGTGGGAGGGTTGTGAGGTAGCCTGATAGATTCATGTTTTTGGGAGAGTCTTCGGACTTAGTCCCGGGTAAATATGAACCTGATCCCCGATCATATGACGAAGCACTCCAAGATATAGATGTTGCATCTTGGCAAAAGGCGATGAATACTGAAATAGAGTCTATGTACTCTAATAAGGTCTGGGAGCTTGTAGAACCACCTGATGGTGTAAAAGCCGTTGGATGCAAGTGGATCTACAAAAGGAAAAGAGGGACAGGCGGGAAGGTAGAAACCTTCAAAGCTAGGCTTGTTGCGAAAGGGTATACTCTGAAAGAGGGAATCGATTATGAGGAAACCTTTTCACCAGTAGCCATGCTTAAGTCTATCCGGATACTCTTATCCATTGCTACTCATATGGATTATGAGATTTGTAACACCCCTAGAAAGCCTAGATAAGAAAGTAAGGGTAATGAGAGTACGAATGTAGTGAAAAGAAGGTGTAGATATTCTAAGTTAAATATTAAGATGGGAAGGATTTAGATGATTAAAACTTTATGAAAGAAAATAAAGTTGAGAATATAAATCATCTATGCATGATTTATAATGGATGGAATTAATGTCGACAAAAGGAAGAAATATGAGATAATATATATATGTATGGAATATTTATGCATAATGCATAATATTGTAATATATGAATTATTATGTACAAAAGAAAATAAAATGTTAGAAGAGAGATTGAACCTTGGATCTCTTGTAAGGAACATGTATAGGATATCAAAGGGGATAGAAGAATTATTGATAAGAAGAGAAAGGACTAAGTAGTTAAGAATAAGAAAGGATTCTTTTTACTTAAAAGGAAAAGGAAGTAAAAAGAAGTAAAAAATATGTTAGGAGAAGGATTTGATCCTTGGTTCTCTTGTGGATGCATGCATGTGTTAACCAAGTGTGATAGGAGTGAATATTGTAAGAGGAGAGATGGGAATTATAATTAAAGGAAAGAAAGGAGAGAAATTAAGAGAAAGAAAAGAGAGAAACTCAAGAAGCATTTCTCTCGCATATTCTTTCTCATTAAGAGGAGAAGTAAATGAGGAGGATGAATCAAGTCAAGTTTTCCTCCCCTCACTTTAGTATAAATAGGCATGGAGGGGTGACTTCAACTTCATCCTCAACTCATTCTCCTCCTCTCCTCCATTGGTGCCGAGAACTCACTCTCTCCCTCTTTTCTTCTTCTTGTTGCCGAGCAACACAAGAGGAAGAAACCTCTTCTTCCTCCTCACTCTCTCCCTCTTTTCTTTCTTGTTGTTGCCGAGCAACACAAGAGGAAGAAGTCTCTTCTTCCTCCCCCTCTCCACCAAAAGACCTAGCTTCCTCCATTGGTGCCGAGCAAAGCAAGCAAGAAGAAGAAAGGTCCACAAGCAAGTTCTCAAACCTAGGAAACTTAAGCAAAGAAGGTAAGCTTCCCCTCACCTGCGGTACAAGGCTTTCATGTGATTTTCGGATTCTTTTTCTATGCCTTGACAGAAAGTTTTCCCCTATGTTTTTATACATATATGATGCATGATCAGAGGTGTATGTAACCCTAGAATTTCAATCAAAAATATTGTAAATAGGTTAGGAAAATTATTGTCTAACCAAACTAGTGCAAGGTTCCCTCTATGAAATGCTAAGGACCTTCCTATGGTTTTCTTGCTTGGAAGTTGATTGGAACCAAAAGAACCCCACTCTCATGTTTCGGCCAAGAAAGAATTTAGGGTTAGGAGGACCTTGAATTTAAAATAACTATGCTTATATGACATGATATAAAGTTCTTAAGAGTTGTATGCTTGTATGTTGAAAGAAACTCATGAACCTTACTCTTAATATTTCGGCCATGGTAAGGTGATGGTTTAGAGAAGCTTAAACAAAATTCTAATATGCTCAATGACCTCTGTGATATTATGTTATGAAAGATGATTAATGCTCTCATGTTTAATTGGAATGTAGAAAATTAGTTACATGATTTATGACATGTAAGATCACAAGAGTCCTAGCTTGTTTATGATCCAACCTTGTGTATGATGTTCTTAGTAAATCTTGCTATGAAATTTACTTAGGTTTCCCATGCTTTAGGCCACTTAAAGGAAGTTTATATTGTATGAATTTCGGCCAAGTAAGGTTTAAAGGACCTAGAGGCCTTGGAAATGAAACCTAAGGGGTTAAAAGTACTTCTTATGAAAACTTGATAATGTGTGAATGTGATACATGTTTGTATGACCTAAATGAATCATTATGTGTTCGGCCATGAAGGGATAGATGCCCTAGAAACCCTAAAACAAAAATTAAATATGTCTATGCCATGCTGTATGAGAATGATATGATAATAAGTTAGAATGCATGATTGCTTTAGTTACGAAATGATATGCATAATGAAGTTATATTATGAAATATGCCATGATGTGTTATAGCATAGAAAATGCTATACATAATGAAAAGAAATGAAGTTATGTTATGATATGTGATAGCATAGAAAATGCTATACATAATGAAAAGAAATGAAGTTATGTTATGATATGTGGTAGCATAGAAAATGCTATACATAATGAAAAGAAATGAAAAGAATAAATGCATGAAAGATTGTTAAGGACATGATATGATAGTTATGCATGATAAGTTATTTTATGGTTTGTACCAAGGGTGGGCTCCGTAAACGCCCCGGGGTTGATGGAGTAAGACTCGGGCCTCGTCAGTAATGGGCCTTTGAGTGCCCTAGGTCGATGGAGTAAGACTCGGGCCTAGTATGTATGCATGGTAGGGCTCAAGACTTGCTACCTTGGACCTACGCATTATGTATGTGGTACAAACCGGGATCCCAAATGATGATGATATTAATTTCAAGTACTATACATAATGAAAAGAATAAATGTATGAAAGATTGTTAAGGACATGATATGATAGTTATGCATGATAAGTTATTTTTATGGTTTGTACCAAGGGTGGGCTCCGTAAACGCCCGGGGTCGATGGAGTAAGACTCGGGCCTCGTCAGTAATGGGCCTTTGAGTGCCCTAGGTCGATGGAGTAAGACTCGGGCCTAGTATGTATGCATGGTAGGGCTCAAGACTTGCTACCTTGGACCTACGCATTATGTATGTGGTACAAACCGGGATCCCAAATGATGATGATATTAATTTCAAGTACTATTAAGTATAAGTTTTCAAATTCACGATGCATTGCCTACATTCATATGTGCTTGAATTATATGATGATATGATATAATGTCATGTGATATTATGATATGAATATGATGCCCTTGTATGTCTTATGCTTGTGATTTATTTGTTTTATGATATGATATTCATGCTTCTATGAAATGATATGTGAATAAGAAATATGCATGATATGTTTAATAGAATGATATGTTATGTTATGATTAGTTGAGACGATGATATGTTGATCCATTCTTGATATACGATGATTCTCGGTTTTAGTGAGTAGGAAAGGAACTTACTGAGCCATGAGTGCTCATAGCTTACTTTCCTTGTACCGCAGATAAAAGAGAAAGCTGGATGAACAACGGAGCAGCAGGAGGAGCAGATAGTGATGTGTGTGGTGGTGGCTCGGCTAGGACGATTCGGACAAATTAATATTTTTAGCTATAAGTTCAATATATGCACATTTGAACAAATCAGAATATGTGATATTATGCTTAATAAATTAAATTCTTTAAAATTTTTATTCTTCCGCTGTTATAGTAAAACATGTACATAAGTAGTATAAGAACGTAGCGCCGCCCTTAGGTAAGAAGGGTGGGCGTTACAAGATTTGGCAAATGGATGTCAAGACAGCTTTCCTTAATGGAAGTCTTGAAGAGAACATCCATATGAAGTAACCAGAAGGGTTCATTGAAAAAGGCAAAGAACATCTAGTGTGCAAGCTCAATCGGTCCATTTATGGACTGAAGCAAGCTTCAAGGTCTTGGAACATTCGGTTTAATGAAGTAATCTAGTCATATGGATTTATTCAGTGTCCGGATGAGTCTTGTGTATACAAAAAGTGCAACGGAAACGTGGTGGTATTTCTTGTACTATACGTAGATGATATTTTGTTAATTGACAACAAAGTCAAGGTATTATCAGACGTAAGGGTATGGTTGTCCAAACAATTTGATATGAAGGACTTAGGAGAATGTGCACACATTCTTGGGATCAAGGTTATAAGGGATCACAAGAAAAGAATGTTGTGCCTGTCCCAAGCTTCATATATAGATACAATCCTTGCTCGTTTTAGCATGCAGGATTCCAAGAAAGGTTTCTTACCTTTTAGGCATGGAATAACTCTATCTAAAGAGATGTCTCCGAAGACATCAAAGGAGATAGAAGACATGAAAGCAGTTCCTTATGCTTCGGCTGTAGAAGCCTTATGTATGCAATGATATGTACGAGACCTGATATCTGTTTTACCGTGGGCATGGTCAGCATATATCAGAGTAACCCTGGACAAGGACATTGGACTGCGATAAAGCATGCATTAAAGTACCTGAGAAGGACTAGAGATTATATGCTAGTTTACCAAGCAGACAATTTGCTCCCTGTGGGTTATACGGATTCAGATTTCCAATCAGATAGGGACAACAGTAAGTCTACATCAGGCTATGTGTTTACTTTAGGAGGTGGATCCATTTCATGGAGGAGTGTTAAGCAGAAATGTGTTTCGGACTCAACCATGGAAGCTGAGTATGTAGCAGCCTCTGAGGCAGCTAAAGAAGCAATATGGCTCATGAACTTTCTAATGGACTTAGATATGATTCCTGGTTTGCCCAAAATCATCACAATTTATTGTGATAATAGCAGTGCAGTTGCAAACTCGAAGGAACCACGAGCTCATAAAGCAAGTAAACATATAGAGCGCAAGTACCACCTGATACGAGATATCGTGAAGCGAGGAGAAGTTGTCATCGCCAAGATTGCATCAGCTGATAACCTGGCAGATCCTTTCACTAAGGCCCTTCCAGCGAAAGCATTCGATCGGCATGTGGAGGGAATGAGAATCAGATGTATGCAGAAGATATGACAGCATAGTCATTAGTATAAGTGGGAGATTGTTGGAGTGTATACTGAAATCCTAAGCTTTTGTAAACATTTGTTTTGAATAAAGAATCACATTTGGTCAAATTATCTACATTTTCATGTAGTTGTTCAATTAATTTATATTGTAGATAACATAGTATGTGCTATCACATACAGAAGATGATGTTATCAGTACCTTATAAATTATAAACAGTAGCACACGACCAAAATGGAAAGCAATAAACCATTGGAAGGTCGTAGTGTAATTAGGAATTAGTTTATCTTAACTATATAATTACACTAATACACTTAGAGTGTATTTAGTATGACCATTAGAGGTCGTTTCTTTTATACTGACTTTATAAAGGAATAAAGACCTCAGTTATTATGGAAGTATGTGCTCTTTATCCTAATATAATAACAAGCACATATATTGGATATTTATTTCTTTAATTTATCAATGGGTGAGATTTAGTTCGATAAATCAATAAGCCCGATAAGTTGGGAAATGATATCACTTATAGTGTGTGTTGTTGATTATAGAAGGAAACTGTGTCCTAGTTATATAGGTTGATAATGTCCCCAAGATGAGCTCATAAGGATTGTCATGTTAAACTCTGCAGGTGGATTTAGTCCGACATGATGATAAGGTTGAGTGGTACTATTCTTGGACTAAGATATTAATTAAATGAGTTGTCGGTAACTCACTTAATTAGTGGACATTCGATATCTTAAACACAGGGAGACTGACACACTCATAATAAGAAGGAGCCCAAAAATGTAATTTGGGATTGGTGCGGTAGTTCAATAATAGTTCTCTAGTGGAATGAATTATTATTGATAAAATTAAGTTGTGTGTTCGGGGCGAACACGGGATGCTTAATTTTATCGGGAGACCAAAACTAATTCCTCCTCTCAGTCCCTATCATAGCCTCTTATTTATAGAGTACTATATCCACCAATACCCACCTTCATACCCATGATAAGGGGGCCGGCCAAGCTAGCTTGTGGTTCAAGCTTGGGCCAGCCAAGCCTTGATTCATGGGTGGCCGGCCCTAGCTTGAACCCAAGCTTAGGTGGCCGGCTCCCATTAAATTAAAAGGAATTTTAATTTTTTATTATGTGGAAGATATAATTTATTAAAGAGATTAAAAATTAATATATCTTTTAAAAGTCTCTACAAAAGATTAAGGAAAGAGATTAAATCTCTTTCCTTATTTGTAGATTGGAAAGATGTTTTAATTTTATTCTTTGAAAATTATCCACATGATAAAAATTAAAATTATGGAAAATTTTTTTTATCAACCATGAAGGGATTATTATGGAAAAATTTTATTTTAAAAATTTTTCGGGAAGCAAATTAGGAAACTTTAATTTTTCTAGCGAAAAATTTCCTAAATTGCCTCCATGATGTGGCCGGCCATATAATTAAGAAAAGAGTTTTAATTTTAATTTATTAAAATTTTCTTTTTCAGTGGAAAAAGAATTAAGGAAAATTTTATTAAAACTTCCTTATTTGCCAAAGCTAAGGATTATAAAAGAGGGGGTTGGGGTGCCTTCATGAGATACAACCTCTATTTTTCTCTCCCTCTTTTTCCTTGGTGTTGTGGCCGGCCATCCTCTCTCCCTCTCTTCCTCTTTGTGGTGGCCGAAACTCTTCCTCCTTTGGAGCTTTTTGTGGTGGCCGGATACTACTTGGAGAAGAAGAAGAAGAAGGAGAGAGAGCTTTCATCCCTTGGAGTTTGGTTGGTGTTTTCTCTTCATCCTTGGTGAAGCTCTTGATTTGGCCGAACCTAGCAAGGAGGAGAAGAAGGTGCATTGGTGGTTTCTCATCTCGGAAGATCGTTGCCCACACAACGTCCGAGGTTAGAAGAGGAATACGGTAGAAGATCAAGAGGTCTTTCTAAAAGGTATAATTAGTATTTTTTATTTCCGCATCATACTAGTTATTTTTGGAAATAATACCAAATACAAGAGGCATACGATTCTAATATTTTGAATTTGTTTTCGATGTAGTGTTCTTATGTTTTTCTTTTCCTTGTGATTTGATTGTTCTTTTCGGTTGACCTAAAGTTATTTAAGGAAATTAAATATTAACTTTCCTTAAAAGGCTTTGCCTAGTCGGTGGTGGTTGCTCTCATATCCAAGAAGGCCATGTGCCTCGCCATATCAGTACTGGAAGCCAATTTTGGAAACTAATATTTAATGAAATTAGTAACCTAGATGATTTGGGTCGAACGTGTTAAGTTCTGTAGGAGATCCAAGTCTAAACCTAAAAGAACAAATAGATTAAACTTTGGATCAAACGTGTTAAGTTCCGCAGGCGATCCAACTTTAATTTAAAAGAACACATGGTAGCTAGGAAAAGGTTCAGACCTTTGTACAAAATTTTTGTACAGTGAAACCATTAGGTTTTCCGAGTAGCAACCCACATTGATTACCCAAATTATGTTTCGATCTAGGTCTTGCTACTTGGAATTCAAATTTAAATCAGTAAGTTCAAATGAATTTGAATCAGATACTAATGTAGATCTAGTTTTGGTGGATGTGGAGATTTGATTTGGGTGAATAGCTAATTGATCCATGTCATAGGATTAGTTACTATCCTATATTCAGATTTGGATCTTGATGGTGTTTTATGTTGAAGTGTTGGATTGGATAATCGGGAACATTAGGGGCAGGTGATGAATTGTGAAGGAGATGTGAATTTATTTGGGTTGATTCAAATATGATTTATTCCTAATAAATTTAGGATTTGGTTTGTTTTAATTCATGATAGAATTAATTGTAATATGTGATTTACGAATATAGGACTCTAATTATCGGAGACAATACCTTGACGTGGGATTGGCTCAGGATGATCTTTATTTTAAGGCGGGTATTTCCTCCTTGGCCTTTTTAGTTCTTTGATCTTAGTACATGATTGTTTTTATTTGATGGATTAGATTACTTTATCTTAAATCTATCCATATTGTTATCCTGCTTGATACTTATGCTTGACCTTTGAGATGATCTATTTATTTCATATACAGTCTTATGCTTTGAATATCTATACTCTATTGTGTATTTGTTGGTGCAAGTTGCATCAGAATCAAACCTAAGTTTTGATGTTGTCAAAAGTTCAAGTTAAGTCTTGTTATGGTCTAACAAGTTGACTGAGTGTACAGGATATTTACTCAACCGGGAAAGACCTAGTTGGAGGCTAGGTAGGAGAAATCTTAGTAGATCGTGGAACCTAGGTGCAAGTCCAAAAAGGTCTAGGGGACCCGAAGCTTGGCAGTGTGATCGAGAGGTCTGGAGGACCGAAGATCAAGAGAAAAGTCTTGGGGAGCCGATCAAGACTGAGTGAAAAGTCCAAACTAGATCTGGAGGATCAAAGTTTGGCAGGTAGGTTGAGGTAAACAAACTGGAGGAGCGACAATGAGGTCGGGTTCCCGAAGGGAACAACCTTAGGTCACTGATCCAACTGAAGAAACCGGGGAGGTTTCCAAGTTGAGATCAAGACAATTTTACTATCTTTCATATTACTCATGTATTTTATATTACTGTGCTAATCTCAGTTTTGTAGGGCGTTTTGCTTAACACTATTTTGCAGGTTCTGTCCGATCGGTCGACCGAACCACCTGGTCGGTCGACTGAGCCAGGCAAGTTCAGTTCAGTATTCAGATCGAACCAAAACATAGTCCGAGCCCGACCAAAGCTTGATCGGTCGACAGAACAGTAAGATCGGTCGACCAAACCTTGATGACTCAGTTCAGCCAGTTCATCAGCACCGATCAACAGAAAAGGAAAAGAAGCCGATCGGTTAACCGAACCCAGGGATCGGTCGACCGATCTAATCAACATTAAAGCTGCATTAATTGAAGATCTCAGGAGATTTCAACGAACAAGGAAAAAGCTTGTTCGGTCGACCGAAAAATAGGATCGGTCGATCAAACCATTCATGAGCATTTACTGCAAAAGATCGAGCCAGCTTCAGACTCCAGCCAGGAAGGAAGGGAGCGGGTTCGATCGACCAAACAGATGGATCGGTCGACCGAACCTCCAGTACACCTATAAAAAGTTCTCGAAGTCAGAAGCTCAAGACAATAATTCTGATCATCAAAAAGGTTCTTTTCTGCCTGCTGCTCGTTTTCCAAGCCTTCATCAGGCTAAGCAAGCTACTTCATCCAAAAGCACCGACCGCGCCTCAACCTTTATTTATTACTATCGGTACATTTCTTATTACATTTAATTTCATATAAGATAGTAGGGTTGTTACTATCTTATATTCTTGTAACTGTACGATCTGCTTCTTTCCGAAGGATTTCGGAAAGAAGAGTTATAGTGATTTTCCCATCGGTGCGGTCAAGGACCACGGGCCTTCGAGTAGGAATCGAGCTAGGCTCCGAACGAAGTAAACAACTTTGTCTCTTTTCTTATTTCCGCTGCACGACTTTGTTTCTTAAAAAGGTTAAAGAAAAAGTTTTAAACGCGCGATATTCACCCCCCCTCTATCGCTCGCATCCGATCTATCAATTGGTATCAGAGCCTCGTTAGCTCTAAATTTCTTAACCGTTTTTCAAAGCATTTTAAAACTCTTTCTTTTTCTTTTCTTTTAAGAATATTTTTTTCCAAGCACTACTAATCCCAAGATGAAAGTCGTGGAAATATTTTATCTTTTAATCTTTTCTTGCAAGTATGTCAAATTCGTATCAAGAAGGCTACAGTACGGTCCGACCTCCACTATTCAAAGGAGAGAATTTCAGTTATTGGAAGAATAGAATGAAGTGAAATTTGAAGTCCGACATCGAGCTCTGGTTCACAATCCTACACTCCCCCGATGAAAGATGGAACGCCTCTTGAACCTGAAGATTTGACTCCCCCAATAATCAAGAAGGTGCAACTGAACTACAAGGCGATCAACACCATTCAGTGTGGGCTTACAATGGAGGAATTGAATCGAGTCGGTCCCTATGACAACGCCAAAGAATTGTGGGATTCTCTAGTCAAACTACATGAAGGAACCGATGACTCGAAGGTGTCACGGCCCTGGGGAGTCCCTGTCCAAAGAAATTTCGACAGCATCTCCCATGTACGGTTGATAATCTGAAACTTTATACATTGCCTCCAGGGCCACATATACATCGACCAACATGGCTGGAACAATAATAATAATAAAACACAACACACAGACATCCACGCAATTTAATAGTCAACAAAGTAGAGCAGTGATAAGAAGACTCAAAAACAACCCTACTCAACTACACTCATAAAGCACAAAACTGTGTCCTACTCCATTACACCCATAAAGCTCACATTCGACAATAAAATCAACTCACCTCTTCTGCCGTCTAGGCAGGCATGTAGAAGATCATATCGAATAAAAAATCCATCGACAATTAAAAAAAATCCTTACAAGATCCAAATGTATCAAAACAGAACAAGTATAATAAAGAAGAAACTAAAAGATCAACACACGTCCTCGTGGACTGCTGGGGACTAGCGACTGGAACTCTCTAGACAGCATCAACCTGAAAATAGCAACGGAGGAGGGTGTGAGTCCAACACTCAGCGGGTAACA
The DNA here is from genome assembly GCF_018446385.1 of Zingiber officinale. Taxonomy (NCBI): domain Eukaryota; kingdom Viridiplantae; phylum Streptophyta; class Magnoliopsida; order Zingiberales; family Zingiberaceae; genus Zingiber; species Zingiber officinale. The sequence continues at coordinate 14,224,557 of NC_055990.1, read as the reverse complement.
ACTGATATGCATAATAAAGAAAATAACAACCAGCACTAATCATGCGTACAGTCTCCTAATACAAGAAGGATAAATGCAACTGAAATAAGCAGGAGAAAACTGTACTAACCAGGACTAGGGTATAAGTACAACAGGTGATGGATCGTTTGAAGCGATAGAGGGGCGGGGGTGAATATCGCGCGCTTTAAAACAATTCTTTTCTTTTGAAACCAAAGTCGTGCAGCGGAAAATAAAGAGAGAAGGATTTTTTACTTCGTTCGGAGCCTAGCTCGACTCCTACTCGAAGGCCTGCAGTCCTTGATCGCACCGATGGGTAAAGCACTAAAACTCTTCTCTCCGAACTCCTTGGAGAGAAGCAGATCGTACAAGTACAAGAGATATAAGATAGTAACAACTCTACAATCTTATATAATTTTAAGTGCAACAATACTAAATTTACCAACAAATAAATTTGAAAGTTGAAGCTTGTGGTCAGCGTGAATACAGAGAGTGATGGAGACTTGTTGCTTCGAGCATCTTGCAGAACAGTAATTCTTTGTTCAGAAAAGTTGTGTCTCAGCCATTGACTTCGAGCCTCAATATATAGCCCTTGGCCGTTCGGTTAACTGATCCCACTGTTCGGTTGACCGAACCCGCTCCCTCCTTCCTTCCTGGCCGAAGTCTGAAGATGGCTTGAAATCTGTATTAACTGACCTTAAATGGTTCGGTCGACCGATCATGCCTTTCGGTCGACCGAACAGCTTCATTCCCTGTTCGTCCTGATTGTGCCGAAATCATCCTTTAATGCTGAATAAATGTTGATTGGATCGGTCGACTGATCCACAGGTTCGGTCGACCGATCAGTTTCTATTTCCTTTGCTGCTGATCGTGGCTGATGATCTATCCTGTGCTGAGTCACAATGGTTCGATCGACCGATCCTCTGGTTCGGTCGACCGATCAAACTTTTGACCGAACTCTGCTTTGCCTATTCTGAACTGAACTCTGGTCTGAGTCAAACTGGTTTGGTCGACCAATCCTCCTATTCGGTCGACCGATCAGGCCAAACCTGCAAAACAAAGTTAAAACAAAAAAACATCCTGCAACATAAAGGTTAGCACAATAATATTATAATACATGAGTAATATAAAAGACAATAAAACTGTCTTGATCTCAACTTTGAAACCTTCCCAATTTCTTCAGTTGGATCAGCGACCTAAGGTTGTTCCCTCTGGGAACCTGACCTCACTGTCGCTCCTCCAGTTTGCTTACCTCAACCTACCTGCCAAACTTTGATCCTCCAGATCCAGTTTGGACTTTTCACTCAGCCTTGATCGGCTCCCCAGGACTTCTCTTTTGATCTTCAGTCCTCCAGACTTCTCGATCACACCGCCAAGCATTGAGTCCCCTTGACCTGCTTGGACTTGCACATGGGTTCGACGATCTGCTAAGACTTTTCTACCTAGCCTCCAACTAGGACTTTTAAGTTGAGTAAACATCCTGCACACTCAATCAACTTGTTAGATCACAAACAAGACTTAACTAGGAACCTTTGACAGCATCAAAACTCAGGTTTGATTCTGGTGCAACTTGCACCAACAGTCTCCCCCTTTTCGATGTTTGGCTGTAACGACCCACCTCCTACTGAACTAGGCTGTGAGGTCGGACCGTCACATTATGCTGACTAAACTGTGCGGAAAACTGTATTAATTTAAAATTTACTAAACTCATGGCAATTGCTACTAAATCTGAACTCATGCTTAACAGTACCTTTTAAAATGTTGTACCTTTACTCAAAAGGGAAGATCTAGCCTTCACATGTGATTAAGGATTGAACTTAAGTGCTTCCAGCTGAGACAGGCATTTCAATCGATCGGCTGATCGATTGGAATGTTCGGATCGATTCACTAATCGATCCAGCATGCTACTGGATGAAAGAACTTTGATCGGATCGATCGGTTGATCGATCCAGGCTTGTTGATCAATCCATGGATCGATCCAGCTCGCTACTGTACACGGGGTAAATTCTAGATCGATCGGCTGATCGATCCAGGACAGCCAATCGATCCAAAGATCGATTCGGGAGCTCTCTATTCGCGAGGCTAATTCCCTGATCGATCCAGTGATCGATTCCAGAGCTTACTGTTCGCGAAACAAGCTTCTCAATCGATCAGCTGATCGATTGAAGACCTCCAATCGATCAGCCGATCAATTGGGGTCTCTGATTTCGCATCTATGCTCTGATTTCAGCACTGTTTCATGCCTAAATCACACATATAACAATTCTAGACTAACTGAAAGGCATCATGATATCTCTAAACATGTCACTAAGCATGATTTATCAACTAATTCAAATAACCAGGCATGGTCTAAAAAAACTAACACAATTTGTGGGCTTCCCCATGTTAAACATGCATAGAAAGTAATAAAACTAGAAAGACTAAGTGTTTAGAGCTGCTAGTTCCCAAAGATCTTTATTCCAGGTTCCTGTCACACACATCTTCATCATTGCATTGACCTCCAGCCTCCGCTAGTCCATCTTTCCTTTACCTTTATTTGCAGTATAAGGAAAAATAGTAATTGTAAGCTTGAGAGCTTAGTAAGAAACCATCTACCTCACAAAACATGCATACGATGCTATTTATGCTTTGAAAACATGCTATTTGAAATACATACTAAATTCGCTAAGCATGGTATGGCATACAACACATAGAAATCAAAACTGATCATGGAAATGAAGCTAATCATAACTATCACATTGTATCAATAGGAAAACTAAACTGATACAAAAAGCTGAGCTAAGCCAATGCTAGACTAATGCTGAAGCTGTACTGAATTCACATAACTATCTTGTGAGAGTTTGAAAACTATATATATATAATAGATGAAAATACTAATCATGCTTCTGATGGGCCCGACAACTATACTTGCTGTGCGCGCATCCCTGACTAAACCCGGGGTTACAAATTCTGAATCTAGTAGGGTTTACTAGGTCAGCTGAACCTAGGGACGACTATGGGAGCCCAACCTAATGGATATCTAATCCAGTACAGTGCCACTGATAAAATAAAATACTGGTTTTAGCTGAATTTTGCTGTTTTTGGTATTTCTAGGTTATCTGAACCCAGAGCTAGGTTATCTGAACCTAGAGGCGACTATGGGAGCCCACCCATTGGACCGTAGTCCCATATAAGCTGTACTAAAGCTAAACATACTGAATGAATGATTCTATTGCATTTAGCTAAGTTAGTAAAATGCTTAAGTTGCATTTTAACTGTGCTAATAATTTAATCGAACACTTGATATGCGCTAATTCGCATCCTTTGTGCCGAAAATCTACCTGCTACTAAACTGAAGCATAAAATTCATATGGCAACTACTTATACTGCAGGTGAGGGGTTTCTTAACTCCTGCTCGAGGTTTCTTACAAATCTAATCGCTAGGTTTTCCGGAGAAGAGGTCTCTTCGACGATTTTCTCGCGTCTATGCGTTCTTCCCGCGGAGAGGAGCGTCCTCGTATCCTTGATGTTGCCGGGAGGTGCTCATACGACCCTAGGGATGAAACCCTAGGCTTCCTTGGGCTTGTGCGCCGAGAGGGTGAGGAGGAGAAGGGTTCGGCGGTGAGGGTTTGAGGGAGAGGAAAAGCCACGATCAAAATAACTCTTCTCTTAATTCTCTATTTATATTAAGTGGGTAATTTTGCCCAACTCTAATATAAATTTAATTGCCTCCCTTTTCTTTCAGCACAGCCCTGCTGGGTTTTTTGGTTACTAGAGTCCACCATAAGTCGTAGGACCCAATAGGTCTCGGGTTCAATTCCCGCTTAGGCCATTTTGCGTCTCTATTTATTTTTGCTACTTCCGCTACTCTAAAAATTCTGGAAAAATATTCTAAAATTCCAGAAAAATACTAGGATATTTACAAAAGTCTTTTGAGAATTTTTCGGGCGTTACAATCCCCCATACCTTATAAAAAGTTCATCCTCGAACTTAGAATAACTCTGGGTACTTCTGTCTCATACTAGCTTCTGTCTCCCAGGTTGCCTCTTCTGTTGTGTGATTTTGCCAAATAACTTTTACTAATGATACTTCCTTGTTCCGCAATTTCTTAACTGCTCGGTTTATTATCTGAATAGGCCGACTGTCATAGCTGAGGTCTTCGCGGACTTGTACCGACTGGGGCTCAATCACCTGGGTGGCATCTGGGATATGCTTTTTCAGCATAGAGACATGAAATACATTGTGGATAGCTGACATCGCCTGAGGTAGCTCTAGCTCATATGCTACCTTGCCAATTCTTCTAGTGATAAGGTATGGTCCCACATATCTGGGACTTAGTTTGCCCTTCTTCCCAAAACGCATTACTCCCTTCATGGGAGTCACTCTGAGGAATACTGTATCCCCAACTGAAAACTCTAGGGGTCTGCGCCGTGTATCAGCATAGCTTTTCTGGCGGCTCTGAGCTGTCTCTATCCTTTGGTGGATCTGCTGTATAGCTGCTGTGGTACCTGTTACTAGATCTGCCTGAAGTTCTAGTTCTTTCTGTTCACCACTCTCATACCAGCAGATTGGAGATCTACACCTCCGCCCATAAAGAGCCTCATAAGGTGTCATGCCGATGGTGGCCTGATAGTTGTTGTTGTATGCAAATTCTGCTAAGCTCAGATATTTGCACCAACTTCCCTTGAAGTCTAGGGCACACGCTCGGAGCATATCTTCGAGTACCTGATTTACTCGCTCTGTCTTTCCATCTGTCTGAGGATGGAAAGCTGTGTTAAACTTTAACTTAGTGCCCAAAGCTGATTGTACACACTCCCAGAAGTGTGATGTGAATCTACTATCTCTGTCTGATATAATGGTCCGTGGGACTCCATGTAATCTAACAATCTCCTTAAGATACAACTGAGCTAGCTGTTCCATGGAGTAGGATATCCTGATAGCTAAGAAGTGGGCTGATTTAGTCAACCTGTCGACTATTACATAGACGGCATCAAAACCATTCGTAGTTCTGGGTAGTTGATAACCATGATTTTGGCTATATTATCTTGATTCATAATGCACATTTTTAATGGTCTTTTTACAGCATAATCTCACATTTAGATTGCATTTCATAATTTGCATGTGATCTTGGACTTAATTGCAAATTAGCCTATTTTCATGGTATTTTGGTGCTAATATTTGTTTATTTTTTTGTAGGCATCAAAAGGGTCATGGACCCGATCAAATCAGACCACACTTGGGCTTAAATCAAGGGCTTAATGAGGCGATTACACCTTGGAGCTATTTGGACCGTTCATCTACAATCAAGCAGATCTGAGCCATCCGTCAAGCATCTGGTCTATCCGACCTAATGAGGAGCAGATCCAGTCCATTGATGAAGATCCAGAAGTTTTGATATAGATCCGAGATGATCCAACCGTTGATTGAGACCAAATCAATCTCAACCGTCCGATCAGATGAGGAGAGGTTTAATACGTTTGAGAAGCTACAGTGCTTCCCCGAGCTCGGCGTCGCGATTTTCTCCACAGTGCCATCTTCTTCTCCGCTGCGACGCCGGTGTTCCCCATCCTCTTCCAGATCTACTTCTCATTGAGTCTAATTGGCGTTGGAACTTCCATCCGTTGGCTTCCAAATCTTGATCCTCTGCACGCGTCGGTGATTTCCTCTCCGGAGCTCAGATTTGTTCGATTCCTCTGTTTCAGCCATCAATGGAGGTGTTTCTTTGTTGATAGTGGCTCGCTCTCAATCAGAGAGTATCGATCTAGAGAATCTAGATTTCATATCTGCAGAATTTCAAGTTTGGCATATTAATTCTTCACCGGCTTTTTCGGGAAGATTTTCTTTGGTGCAGGATGAGATTGTACTGAGTTAGTGGTCGAAAGTTCCTTCTTCATTTAGATTTCTTATGTGACGGCAAGGAAAGACTCATTAGAAGAGTAGATTTGATTAGAAGATGCCTTAGAATTTAATTTTGTAATTTATTATTTCTGCATTTTTGTTTCTTCAGATTTTGTGTTCGGATTCCTTGTTCCTTTTCTATTTCATTCTCTTAGAATTTATTTCCTGCAATTTTGTTCCTATTTCTTTACTTGAAACCCCTGATTTCGTTGCACTTTTGCAATTCCAATTTTGTTTGAGCTACATAAGTAGTTGCAATTCTTATCTCTATTTCAAATTTTGGTAGTTTAGTTTCTTGTTCAGTAGATACATGGTATCATTTCATTATTCTAGGTCAGACACCCACATGTTTACATTTAGTTCTCACAGTTAGAGTGGATGTAATTTTCCTTGTTATTTCTTCTTTGTTTCAGCTTTGAAAACATTTATTCAATGAATTGGATTTATTATCACTGAATTGTAGATTTTATTTTGGATGTTTAATGTGAGATGATTGTATCCTCTGTTAATTGTTGTGGATCATGTGAAGGATTGAATTATTTACTAGTGGAAGAATTTGATTCAAAGATACTTGATTAATGCTGAATTGATAAATTACAGTGGAGAATGTTTGGATAAGATTAGCTTTCCTTGGATTTTATTCTTGGTTAAATTAGTTCAATTTTGAGACTTAGATGAATTTAGATGTAAAATGAATCCAAAAGAAGTGTTTAATTGACCTTGTTTACGAGAGAATTTCATGTGAATCAATTTTAGAGTACTCACACATTTATTAGTTACCCTTGGAAAGAATACGACTTGGGACTCCTTACTACACGTATTGTCTTTATTTTAGTTGAGTTCCTAATCTTAATTAATTTGATGTGCCTTGTGACATGAAAAAGGCCGACACCAAATTTTGGCGCCGTTGCCGGGGAACTAACTAGCTTTGTGTGTTTATTTTGGATTTGAGTGATTTTATTTTGTTAGCATGTTGATTGATTTGATTGCTTATTTCTTTTGTATTTTCATGTTGGTTTGTTCTTGAATTATTAAGTGCTTTTACTGTTTATATTTTCATGTGTTTGAAACTTTATGCTTTTGATTCTTCTAATCTTGATTTTTAGTGATGTAGTGGAGAACAGAAGATTTCTTTAGCATGGATCCATATTTTCAGAATTTTGGAGGTGGAATGGAGAGTTATCAGTGTTTTCAACTTGATTATCAATTTTACCCAAACATTGATCAACAAGGTAGGTATGAATCATTTCATAATGGTTTTAATCCTAATTGGGTGGATAATTCATGTTTCAGGTATGGAAGTGCACAAGGATCATTTATTGAGCCATATCTAGCTTACCAAAATTCATATGGATTTCAAGAGGTTTCAACAAATTTTATGCCACAATCTTTTCAACAAAATGACCCTCAGATGGATGAGTCAACATGGAAACTCAAGGAGATTATGCAACAAATGAATAAACATCAAGAGCAACAATTCTCAAGGATACAGAACATTTAGATTCAGTTAGATCAAATTGCATCATCTATTAATCAGCTGCAAGCACAGAATTAAAGTGGAGAGATGGAAAGTAGTGATTCTGTCAGGCCTGACCCTACTTCTACCACTTCACATGATTTTTCTATTAATTTTTGTGATAAAGATGTAATTATAAAAATTTCTAATCCTAATGATTTTGTTGTTGAGGATATTCATAGTGATTCAGGTTCTGAACATGTTTTTGAAGATGATTTAAGTGTAGGGGAATGCTTACTGGAAGCATTACCTCAAGGATCACCAAGAAAAGAGGATGAAAGTGTAGGGACTTCTGCTATGGAGCCAAGCACCCAAGGATCACCACATGAAGATGTATATTCACCAGAACCACAGTTTGAGCCATTATTTAATGAAGAGAAGGTAACAATCACCACTCTAGGTACCTTTCAAGATGACAAGGTGAGTATTTCTTATGAATTTTTAGAAAATTTAATTGAGGTACCAATTGTTGACTTTATTAGTTGTGATTCATTGATTGATATTCTCCTATTTCCTTCTTACCCCACATGTGTGTGGGAGGTGTTGTCTTTTAATGATGTTGTAGGAGAATGCAAGCTTCCGGAGTGGATGCTTGAACTAAACCGCCTCCGTCCTCCGGAAAGATTTTTCAAAGGAAAAAGGATGAATAAAAACAAGATAATTTTCAAGGATACTCCACTACCGGCATGGATTCTCCTTTTAAATCTACTACAACCACCGGGAAAAGGGGGAGTTTGTTCCAATTTAATTTTCTTTTGGCATTTTAACTCATGCTTCATGTTTAGTTTTTTCTATAATAAATTCTTTGAATATAAAGGTTGATTTTCTTGTTGCATTTAGTTATGTTTATAATTTGTAATTTTCTTATTGCATTTGATTTTGAGTGTGAATAAGAAATGGCACCCCTAGCAATTTTTTTTCTATAACATGTTAGAAGTAGAGAATGTAAGCTAGATTGGAGAATCTATTTTGGAGCTTAATGTCAATAATGGACTTTTAATTTTCTCAAGGTTTCTATTTAATAATGGACACTTGATTGATAAATTGGATTGATACTTTTTCATACTTAGTGAGGATGAGCTTTAAGTGAGTGATGCTCTTGTGTTATTGCACGCTAGAACTTGCTTTGATTCTTTCAAAACCACAATCCAATGGATTAAATCATGTTTATGAAGGTAAATCTATTTGTTTCTTTCTTCCACACAAATTCTTGCTATTCTTCTTGATAATCATCATATCAATTTATGCCTTCTCAATTGTAAATCTTTTGGATATGGATACATTGTTTGTTATATGATGGATATTGTGGCCAAGAGGACAAGGATTCAAGTGTGGGGGAAATGTGAAGTGGTTTTGAATGTTTGGATGCATTTGTTAATGGCTAAAAATTAAATTCAAGACAAGAATGGAATTTTGGAAGGATGTACTAGAGTTAAATGTTAAAGGCTGTAGAGTTTGCATTAGTACAATTCTATGGGTTGAAGTTTACAGAATTTCAGAACTGAGCTGTACTAAATTGGTTGTAGCTTGTGAAATCTGCAGATTCCAAGTAATTTGAATTGGTGAACTTGGAAGTTTCTGTTATGTGCTTTATGGATGTTTAGTATTGGATTTGCTGATTCGAGCTCTTGGTTACTGAGAGTTGTGTAATTTCTGCAACTTTAACTCAAACTATTTGAAGACATATGCTGAAGAAGGTTCAGAAATGCTGGAATCCGAATATTCAGTTGATTTTGCTACCTATGGTGTTGTGCTATAGGCTTCAAATGACTGTGATAAGGAACATGTAAAAGGAAATTTAGAAACTGTGAATTGCTGAAATTTAAGAAAGGATACTTTGGATCTGTGGGGTTTTAAATTACAAGTGAAGTCAACTTCCACTAATCAAGTAGCAAGAGTTAAATACAAACAGAGTAACATCTTTTAGAAGCTATAGTTTGGAGATAGCTACAATTAAGCAGTAAAGACAGCAGTTGTAAAACATGATTCAGCTTTAGAATTGTATCATGATGTATCAACCTTTTATGTTCAGCTCTCAAATAGTAGGGAAAGAACAGTGATTCTCTTGCAATTACAGATTCAAATGGTAACCCAGTTCTTCCTGTGCTTTTCTATATTGCTTTGAACAGAATTTTGAAAGTATCAAAAAGTTTAAATGGAAAATGGGGAGCTATTTGTATATGATGAATGTAATAGCAGAAAATCTGTTATGGAAAGCAGAATTTGAATTGAATTGGACGACATTATTTCAATTATGAAGCATTATTTTTAGCTGTTGTTCAAACTTTGTTAAAGGATGATTGAGTTGAAAGAAAACAGAAAAGCAGAACATGAAACCTGGGAATGCAGAAACAGAAAATGAGTTAAAGTAAGGAAGTTGATTAATACTGGGAATGCAGAAATTAGAAATGAAGAGCTTAGTATCAATGTGTGCCGGAAGTTAGAAGTATTCTTCAGCTCAAATGAAGATTTATATGATGCAGTAACAAATTGAATTTCAGCCTTTCTATAACTCCTGTGAATCATTAGAATAAGCAGTGATTTATCATGAATGCTGAAAACTGTACCTATTTTTGTGTACAACATAATGAGGATAGATCTGCAGAAATAAGTCAATTAGGAACAATCTGGCTAGTCAGTAATGGAAAGCTTAAGAAGTTGTAGAATCAGGAAGAGGAACAATTTCAGAGTGTAGAGAAGTGCGTGTCAAAACTTATAGTCTACAAATTCAGATTCCAAATGTTAGGAAGATGCAGCAGTGTGTGAGGTGATGTAATTATAGAAATGCAAAATTGTGCAGAACTGCATGGGGAATTGATGGATCCTGCAAAGAAGAATTTGTGTGCCAGGAAATAGACAGCAACATTGTATCAGTGAGGAGCTCAAGTTTAAGCGAGTGTTGACAGTAAAGGTAGTAATCTGCAGATTCATGTGTAGTTTCTGAGGGAAGCTGGAACAATTTATGTATCAAGTGAGTACCAAGATTTTGGAGCAGCATTAAGTCATTAAAAACTCAAGTGGAGCTCTTGTGCTTTCAGTAACAAATGGGATTCTTGTCTTTCTATGTCTTATACAAAGTGAATGGATAGATTTCTCAAAAATCTATTGCTGAAAAGTAGAAACATAGTGCTGAAGGCTGGAAATCTATTGAAATCTGCAGAATTCATCTTTGGAGTTGTATCACGTTGTATCAATCTTCTATAACTCTGAATATTTGAAGAAATTACAATTTAGCAATTCTTTTGAACAATTTCAGAAATGAAATAAGACTGAATTTTGTTGATTCTTGACAGTGTAGAAGAAGTAACTTGCTTGACCTAGCTAATTTTCTGAAGCTGTTTTGAATAGGAAACATTGTTTAATAATAAAGAAGTTTAATGTGCAATGAGGAAAAGCATGTTTCAAACTTCGTTCGGTAGAAGCAAAAACCTTGAATTTTGAAGGGAGATTAGCACAGAAAGAAAAAAAAATTGCAGAAATTACAGTGTTAAGGAAATCAGAAATTGGACTAGTGTATCTGGTTACTGAATTTATAGCTATTGGAGTTCATATTCGAGTTAAGTCTTGTGCCAGCACTCAGATTTGAAAAATATTTAAGTGGTATTAATCATGAAGAACAAGTTTGAAACTTGAACAGACTCTGAAACTTGTTGAATTCTGGAGGCTGAGATTTCAGAAGTTAATTGAGCATTTGAGTTACCACAAGCTAGATTTGATTAAATTCAGAAATCTTTGGAGGATGATTTAATAGGGATCTTAAGGAGCCAGATTTAGATAAATTGGAATTTTTGGAGGCTAGATGATGATAAGTTAATACAAATTCAGAAACTGCACAGAAATTCAGAATCATGCATTTGATGTGATATCTGAAGTCAAAAACTGTTTGTTCTCTAGGAATCTGGAAGCACCTGTTTGTATAGTGTTGATAAAAGAGAATGTGCCATCTCCATTGTTTAACTAATTTTTGAGAGTGAGAGTTTGATACAGAACAATGACAAAAGCTAGAAACTGGAAGTTGAAGTTGGAAATCAGAATCTAGATACTAAGTTCATATGTAGTTTGAAGTTGCAGTCTTATGTTAACTTCTGCTGGGAAGGATTTTGATAGTATTTGTTGATTATTTCATTCTATTGGCTGTTACAGATACATGATCTTGATCCACTGATGATTAAACGAGTAATGAAATGCATTAATTTTGAATTGTAGCACTGTTCCAGATTCTGTGAAGTTGCTGAATTGCTGATATTGTTGAGTTGGTTGAGCATTTGTTGAGTTTTATTGCTCGAGACGAGCAAATATCTAAGTGTGGGGGAGATAAGGTATGATCCGAGTGTCTTATTGATGGATTGAATGAAAAATCAGAGAACAAGGGAGTGAAAATTAATACCATATCAGTTGATGAAATGCTGACATGTTGAGTGGAGTCAGAAATGTAGATTTTATATCAAAGGTGTGTTTAAATCCAGAGGGAAAAGCAGTGATGTTCTTGTATTGTTTGAAGCAAATGTTGTTGCATTTTCTCAATGCTGTTGCAAACTTATGTGACAGAATTTTGAAGAATCAAAGTGCTAAAATTGAATTGCAGAACTGAAATTCAGAATTATTTTGTAAAAGGATCAGTGATGTAAGGTGAACAAATGGTCAAACTTTTTCAAGGATTTGTAGGTTCATTGGTAGAACTTGAAAGGAACAATTAAAAAGGAGATGCACAGGGTAATAAAGGTCAAGTTTTTACTGTGCAGGTTGTACCAGAATTTTGAAAGGTTAAGAATTGCAATTAAGTAAATGAAGATTGCTGGAATTGGGAATGAAAGAAACGTTTTTTTTAAAGGAATGAGAAACTGAAATTGTTGATCAGTGGTGAAGCAATTGGAAGAATGTTAAGGAAGAAGTTAAAAGAGGGAAGTATGGTCAAGTATTCATTTATATAGCACTCTTTTGTATCCATGTCTTCCACTAGAACTTAAATTCATACTTTCTTTCTTATCTATTCCTTGTTGCTAATTCTTTTCTTTTGTTATCTTTTCTTGCAATTAATGCGTTGATGTGCACTCCATTCATATTCTTACATTTTCTTGTCCATGATCAACCTTCATATTGTGATTTATTTCCACGATCATGGTAGAGAGTAGAAGATAAGCAAGCATATGGTAGTTCAAGAAGCACAAGTAGCATGAGTGCCCTCCACTTTTGTGACTACATGTGAGATAGGATGAGGGCCACAAAAATTCTATCTTATGAGATTTTTAGTGTGAAACCAATTTCAATTTATTCATGATTGATGGAAATTATTATGTGGTTAACCAAGAGTAAAGTTTTAAGTCCATGAATGCTTGAGATTTTGGAATGTGATAATCTTAGATTGTAACATCCCAAATTTCATGATTCGGAATCCTAAAAGACCTTATTAAAATCTAGAAATGCTATAGAAAAATTCTAGAGATTTTTAGAAATCTTTAGAGTATTTTTATGTAATTTTTGGAGTTCGTTTGGTATTTTTACCAAGAGAAAGAAGTTTAAAAAATATATATATATATATAAGTGTTAAGGTCGGGTTTTGAACCCAAGATCTCGGACCGAACTAGACTCTAACCAAAGTCAGCCAACCAACCGAGCTAAGCAAGTTTTGTTAAATATATATGGTGCGAAATATTCTTATGCCGTAGTTAGATAATAGAAATAAAAGGAAGGAAAAGAGGTAGCAGCCGAGAATTGAACCCGGGGCTTTTGACTTGGTCAAAACCGCAGCCAACCAACTCTTCCGCGAATATTTCGCGAAAAGGTAGGGTGCGAGATATATATATATGTTATGATTGAAACCCTAGTTATAAGATAAGAATTAAGTTTTTCTTTTTCCCGAATCCTTTCCCTCTCCCCTTATCTCGAGTTCGACGGCGCAGCTCTTCTCGGCGAAAACGCAGCGAGCAGCCCGGCGTCTCCGGCGGCCGGCGAGCGCCCCTCTCTATGAAGTCTTCTCACCATCGAGCTCCTCTCGTCAAGAAGGAAGCCGTGAGCACAAGAAGAGACCAAGAGATCGAGTTATCCGAACCCTAGATCCCTTCCTCTTCTCGGTTTTGAGTCCAAGGATAGGTAAGTGCTTCCTCACCTGCAGTAGAGTAGCTTCGGATTCTCGTTTCTTCCTTGTTTTCGAATTTTGCTATGGGGATTTCCGTTTAGGGCTTGTTGCCGTGAGGTTCAAAGAAAGAACGAGGAAGAGGATGATTATATAGTTGAGCAAGTACATCCTATATATTGATATGAACCCCATGAAGTAGAGGATGAATGTTCGGATTTAAGCTGTTAAGATGGTGAATTTGTCATTTCTGCCGTGAGGAATTTTGGGTTTGTCCAAGGATTTAGATATCTGTTTTTTTGGGTTTTCAAAACATGCTGTAGAAAAAGTTGTGGTTGCTAAGAACCTAGTTTTCTTTTTGGGATTCGGATTATGCTATGCAGAATAGGGTTGCTGGAGGAAGTGTAGCTTCGGGTGTTTGCTTTTTCCCTTGCATCCCTGCTGTAGTAAGCTTGAAGATCTCTATATTACTCAATGAAAGTACAGGTTTTGCATAAGTCTCACATAGTTTTTAAGCTTTAGTAGGTTTTAGGTTGGAATGGCTATAAGTAGCAAATTTGGTCTCTTTGTTTTCCCTGCCGTAGCACTGAACAGGAGGTTGGTGGTATTGTGGTTTTCCTTCCTTGCCGTAGATTAAAGTAGAGGCACTTTTCTGTTTTCTTTTCTTCCATTTTTGCTATGGATTGAAACAGAGGCACTTTTCTGTGTTTTCCAGTACAGCCATGGCACATAACAAGATGATTATTCATGTTTTAGTTCCTTTCAGTAGCAATGCAGAAACTTAGATTTCCTTAAGCATTTGATTCCTTTATTTCTAGTTTCCTTGCTATTAAATGTGCACGAGCAGATTTCTAGATTTATTTGCTATTGGGATAACATGAACAAATAGTTTTAGTTTTAGTTCTTGCATGTGATTTAACATAGTGCTGAACAGGAAGAATTGTAGAGGTTCCGGCTTGTTCTTTTGATACTTGCTTCCATGAAACTTAATTCAGAATTTGTTAGATTTGGATATGAACAAATAGTTTTAGTTTTAGTTCTTAAAGCATGTGATTTAACATAGTGCAGATTTTGTAAGTTATAGTGCAGATTTCACAAGCAGGTAGTGCAGTTTTCTTTAGAGTTTCGGGTGCAGATTTAGTTTAGTTCTTTAGCAAATGCAGATTTTAGATAAGCTTAGTATGCAGATTTCTATTAAGAATTAGTGCAGATTTTTGATAATTATTGTATGTGCAGATTTCTTTTGTATTCTATGCATGATTATGTGATACATAGTTAGTTTCATTCATAGATTCATACGAAAGATACCCCTAACACTATTTTGGATTTAAGAAAAGTATAAGAAAGATAAAGAAAAGAAAGAAAAGGCCGAGGCCTTAAGTAGATCCCAAAGTCGAGACTTTAGGGATTTTTGGCACACAAGGTGTCTATTAAAATGCCAAGGCATTTAAAGAAGAAGTAAATAAGCTAATAAGTATTTTACTTTTAAGAAGAGGCTAGTACCCGACATCCAAGAGCTTGTCGTTAAACAAATCCAGGTGTCCAATTCCGAGGTCTTGGCCCTGGTAGACCGAGGTCTGCTCTTTTAGGATTGGTGGCTCGCTACCCCAACCTATTAGGGAACGCGCATAAGATGGTACTACGCCTGGGCCCAAGAAGAAGTTGATTATTATTTTGAAGTATTATAAGTATAAGTTTCTGAACAAGTAACAGAAGTTTCACATAAGTATTAAATAATAAGTCTAAAAGCAAGTGAAATAAGATTCAGAAGATGTTTAGAATTCAGTAAGTTTAGCTTTCTTTATGTTAGCATGATTGTATAGCTTTGCTTTACATGTTTAGTCTTTTAGTATGTTTCTTTTACTAGTAGATGAGCATGAGTAGATTTCCTTTTGAGCATTCAGTTTTAGATTTCAGTATATCCTCATGCATATCGAGATTTTGTGAGTTAGATAGCGCTTACTAAGCAAATTTTGCTTATAGACTACACTTCCTCTTACTGCAGATATAGGAAAGGAAAAGATATAGAAAGGAAGGCGACAAGGTGGCGCGGATGGTGTGTGATGCCAGGACTATGGAAGCCTTGGGACTAGGAAAGAAGTTTTAATTTTAGTTTCCGCATTTTAGTTATTGTAAACATTTGAGTTGTATTTTAAGTTCATGTCATTTGAGATTTATTCTGTTTAGATTGCATGTAGGATGAGTTCAGTTTAGTAAGTAGATAATTGTGTGTTTGATACTTATTTAACTGCGTGGTTGATTGATATGTGTTCCAGCCGCTTGTGGCTGTGTATATTATGTCATGTATTAATGATTATGGTCACCGGTACAGGGGAGACTCTGCCGGAATTTTTCGGTAGGGTTTCCATGTGATTTTTAATTATACCGGTTAAGTAGAGTTAGTAGATAAGTAACGGTCATCCTTAGAGAATAGTAGTAGTAAGAAGGGTGGTCGTTACAGTTGGTATCAGTGCAGTTCCCATTCTCCAGCATCACACATCAGCACCTTCCTTGTCGTCTTCAAGTAAGAAAGTATTTAAGTTTCCTTTTTATGCTTTCTTTATTATTTGCAGTATAGAGTATCTGCTTATATGTGCTTAGGAAAGAAGAAAATTCATGTTTTAATTTTCTATGTTTTGATACATAAGCTTAGAAAGAATAGAGATATTATGGAAGTTTTGTTTCTTTTATATTTATATACATAAGTATCTTTAGAAAGAGTAGAGAAAATATTAAGCCTTTCAAGGATCACTAATGGATTCGATGCGAGATAAATACTAGAGGACCGAGAAGTTAAGAGATTAAGAAACAAAGAAGTATCACTAGTAAAGGATAGTATAAGACAGAAATATCCAGAATTAGTCTAAGTTCGAGGACGAACTTTTTATAAGGTAGGGAGAATTGTAACATCCCAAATTTCATGATTTGGAATCCTAAAAGACCTTATTAAAATCTAGAAATGCTATAGAAAAATTCTAGAGATTTTTAGAAATCTTTAGAGTATTTTTATGTAATTTTTGGATTTCGTTTGGTATTTTTTATCAAGAGAAAGAAGTTTAAAATATATATATATATATATAAGTGTTAAGGTCGGGTTTTGAACCCAAGATCTCGGACCGAACTAGACTCTAACCAAAGTCAGCCAACCAACCGAGCTAAGCAAGTTTTGTTAAATATATATGGTGCGAAATATTCTTAAGCCGTAGTTAGATAATAGAAATAAAAGGAAGGAAAAGAGGTAGCAGCCGAGAATTGAACCCGGGGCTTTTGACTTGGTCAAAACCGCAGCCAACCAACTCTTCCGCGAATATTTCGCGAAAAGGTAGGGTGCGAGATATATATATATGTTATGATTGAAACCCTAGTTATAAGATAAGAATTAAGTTTTTCTTTTTCCCGAATCCTTTCCCTCTCCCCTTATCTCGAGTTCGACGGCGCAGCTCTTCTCGGCGAAAACGCAGCGAGCAGCCCGGCGTCTCCGGCGGCCGGCGAGCGCCCCTCTCTATGAAGTCTTCTCACCATCGAGCTCCTCTCGTCAAGAAGGAAGCCGTGAGCACAAGAAGAGACCAAGAGATCGAGTTATCCGAACCCTAGATCCCTTCCTCTTCTCGGTTTTGAGTCCAAGGATAGGTAAGTGCTTCCTCACCTGCAGTAGAGTAGCTTCGGATTCTCGTTTCTTCCTTGTTTTCGAATTTTGCTATGGGGATTTCCGTTTAGGGCTTGTTGCCGTGAGGTTCAAAGAAAGAACGAGGAAGAGGATGATTATATAGTTGAGCAAGTACATCCTATATATTGATATGAACCCCATGAAGTAGAGGATGAATGTTCGGATTTAAGCTGTTAAGATGGTGAATTTGTCATTTCTGCCGTGAGGAATTTTGGGTTTGTCCAAGGATTTAGATATCTGTTTTTTTGGGTTTTCAAAACATGCTGTAGAAAAAGTTGTGGTTGCTAAGAACCTAGTTTTCTTTTTGGGATTCGGATTATGCTATGCAGAATAGGGTTGCTGGAGGAAGTGTAGCTTCGGGTGTTTGCTTTTTCCCTTGCATCCCTGCTGTAGTAAGCTTGAAGATCTCTATATTACTCAATGAAAGTACAGGTTTTGCATAAGTCTCACATAGTTTTTAAGCTTTAGTAGGTTTTAGGTTGGAATGGCTATAAGTAGCAAATTTGGTCTCTTTGTTTTCCCTGCCGTAGC
Source organism: Zingiber officinale (assembly GCF_018446385.1). Classification (NCBI taxonomy): domain Eukaryota; kingdom Viridiplantae; phylum Streptophyta; class Magnoliopsida; order Zingiberales; family Zingiberaceae; genus Zingiber; species Zingiber officinale. The sequence continues at coordinate 14,206,896 of NC_055990.1, read as the reverse complement.
ACTGAACAGGAGGTTGGCGGTATTGTGGTTTTCCTTCCTTGCCGTAGATTAAAGTAGAGGCACTTTTCTGTTTTCTTTTCTTCCATTTTTGCTATGGATTGAAACAGAGGCACTTTTCTGTGTTTTCCAGTACAGCCATGGCACATAACAAGATGATTATTCATGTTTTAGTTCCTTTCAGTAGCAATGCAGAAACTTAGATTTCCTTAAGCATTTGATTCCTTTATTTCTAGTTTCCTTGCTATTAAATGTGCACGAGCAGATTTCTAGATTTATTTGCTATTGGGATAACATGAACAAATAGTTTTAGTTTTAGTTCTTGCATGTGATTTAACATAGTGCTGAACAGGAAGAATTGTAGAGGTTTCGGCTTGTTCTTTTGATACTTGCTTCCATGAAACTTAATTCAGAATTTGTTAGATTTGGATATGAACAAATAGTTTTAGTTTTAGTTCTTAAAGCATGTGATTTAACATAGTGCAGATTTTGTAAGTTATAGTGCAGATTTCGCAAGCAGGTAGTGCAGTTTTCTTTAGAGTTTCGGGTGCAGATTTAGTTTAGTTCTTTAGCAAATGCAGATTTTAGATAAGCTTAGTATGCAGATTTCTATTAAGAATTAGTGCAGATTTTTGATAATTATTGTATGTGCAGATTTCTTTTGTATTCTATGCATGATTATGTGATACATAGTTAGTTTCATTCATAGATTCATACGAAAGATACCCCTAACACTATTTTGGATTTAAGAAAAGTATAAGAAAGATAAAGATAAGTGTAAGAAAGATAAAGAAAAGAAAGAAAAGGCCGAGGCCTTAAGTAGATCCCAAAGTCGAGACTTTAGGGATTTTTGGCACACAAGGTGTCTATTAAAATGCCAAGACATTTAAAGAAGAAGTAAATAAGCTAATAAGTATTTTACTTTTAAGAAGAGGCTAGTACCCGACATCCAAGAGCTTGTCGTTAAACAAATCCAGGTGTCCAATTCCGAGGTCTTGGCCCTGGTAGACCGAGGTCTGCTCTTTTAGGATTGGTGGCTCGCTACCCCAACCTATTAGGGAACGCGCATAAGATGGTACTACGCCTGGGCCCAAGAAGAAGTTGATTATTATTTTGAAGTATTATAAGTATAAGTTTCTGAACAAGTAAAAGAAGTTTCACATAAGTATTAAATAATAAGTCTAAAAGCAAGTGAAATAAGATTCAGAAGATGTTTAGAATTCAGTAAGTTTAGCTTTCTTTATCTTAGCATGATTGTATAGCTTTGCTTTACATGTTTAGTCTTTTAGTATGTTTCTTTTACTAGTAGATGAGCATGAGTAGATTTCCTTTTGAGCATTCAGTTTTAGATTTCAGTATATCCTCATGCATATCGAGATTTTGTGAGTTAGATAGCGCTTACTAAGCAAATTTTGCTTATAGACTACACTTCCTCTTACTGCAGATACAGGAAAGGAAAAGATATAGAAAGGAAGGCGACAAGGTGGCGCGGATGGTGTGTGATGCCAGGACTATGGAAGCCTTGGGACTAGGAAAGAAGTTTTAATTTTAGTTTCCGCATTTTAGTTATTGTAAACATTTGAGTTGTATTTTAAGTTTATGTCATTTGAGATTTATTCTGTTTAGATTGCATGTAGGATGAGTTCAGTTTAGTAAGTAGATAATTGTGTGTTTGATACTTATTTAACTGCGTGGTTGATTGATATGTGTTCCAGCCGCTTGTGGCTGTGTATATTATGTCATGTATTAATGATTATGGTCACCGGTACAGGGGAGACTCTGCCGGAATTTTTCGGTAGGGTTTCCATGTGATTTTTAATTATACCGGTTAAGTAGAGTTAGTAAATAAGTAACGGTCATCCTTAGAGAATAGTAGTAGTAAGAAGGGTGGTCGTTACATAGATGGTTTACTTTCTTTATTTTCTAATCATGTTTAGGAATTTGTTTAGGGGGTGTCATTTAAGTAGGATTTTTAGTTTTCTTGACTTGAACAGGACGTCCAAGATTAAGTGTGGGGGATTTGATAACCATGATTTTGGCTATATTATCTTGATTCATAATACACATTTTTAATGGTCTTTTTACAACATAATCTCACATTTAGATTGCATTTCATAATTTGCATGTGATCTTGGACTTAATTATAAATTTGCCTATTTTCATGGTATTTTGGTGCTAATATTTGTTTATTATTTTGTAGGCATCAAAAGGGTCATGGACCCGATCAAATCAGACCGTATTTGGGCATAAATCAAGGGCTTAATGAGGCGATTACACCTTGGAGCTATTTGGACCGTTCATCTACAATCAAGCAGATCTGAGCTATCCGTCAAGCATCTGGTCTATCCGACCTAATGAGGAGCAGATCCAGTCCATTGATGAAGATCCGGAAGTTTTGATTCAGATCCGAGATGATCCAACCGTTGATTGAGACCAAATCAATCTCAACCGTCCGATCAGATGAGGAGAGGTTTAAAACGTTTGAGAAGCTACAGTGCTTCCCCGAGCTCGGCGTCGTGATTTTCTCCATAGTGCCATCTTCTTCTCCGTTGCGACGCCGGTGTTCCCCATCCTCTTCCAGATCTACTTCTCATTGAGTCTCATTGGCGTTGGAACTTCCATCCGTTGGCTTCCAAATCTTTATCCTCTGCACACGCCGGCGATTTCCTCTCCAGAGCTCAGATTTGTTTGATTCCTTTGTTTCAGCCATCAGCGGAGGTGTTTCTTTGTTGATAGTGGCTCGCTCTCAATCAGAGAGTATCGATCCAGAGAATCTAGATTTCAGATCTGCAGAATTTCGAGTTTGGCAGATTCATTCTTCACCAGCTTTTCCGGGAAGATTTTCTTTGGTGCTGGATGAGATTGTACTGAGTTAGTGGTCGAAAGCTCCTTCTTCATTTAGATTTCTTGTGTGACGGCATGGAAAGACTCATTAGAAGAGTATATTTGATTAGAAGATGGCTTAGAATTTAATTCTGCAATTTATTATTTCTGCATTTTTGTTTCTTCAGATTTTGTGTTCGGATTCCTTGTTCCTTTTCTATTTCATTCTCTTAGAATTTATTTCCTGCAATTCTGTTCCTATTTCTTTACTTGAAACCCCTAATTTCGTTGCACTTTTGCAATTCCAATCTTGTTTGAGCTACATATGTAGTTGCAATTCTTATCTCTATTTCGAATTTTGGTAGTTTAGTTTCTTGTTCAGTAGATACATGGTATCATTTCATTATTCTAGGTCAGGCACCCACATGTTTACATTTAGTTCTCACAGTTAGAGTGGATGTAATTTTCCTTGCTATTTCTTCTTTGTTTCAGCTTTGAAAACATTTATTCAATGAATTGGATTTATTATCACTGAATTGTAGATTTTATTTTGGATGTTTAATGTGAGATGATTGTATCCTCAGTTAATTGTTGTGGATCATGTGAAGGATTGAATTATTTACTAATGGAAGAATTTGATTCAAAGATGCTTGATTAATGCTGAATTGATAAATTACAGTGGAGAATGTTTTGATAAGATTAGCTTTCCTTGGATTTTATTCTTGGTTAAATTAGTTCAATTTTGAGACTTAGATGAATTTAGATGTAAAATGAATCCAAAAGAAGTGTTTAATTGACCTTGTTTACGAGAGAATTTCATGTGAATCAATTTTAGAGTACTCACACATTTATTAGTTACCCTTGGAAAGAATACGACTTGGGACTCCTTACAACACGTATTGTCTTTATTTTAGTTGAGTTCCTAATCTTAATTAATTTGATGTGCCTTGTGACATGAAAAAGGCCGACACCAGTAGTCCCACTATGAAATCCATGGAAATATCCTCCCACTTCCACTCTGTGATCTGAATAGGCTGCAGAACTCCTCCTGGTCTCTGGTGTTCTGCCTAGACCCTCTGGCAGGTCAGGTAGGTACTAACATATCTAGCGACGTTCCTCTTCATCCCAGGCCACCAAAAATGTTTCTTTAGGTCTTGGTACATCTTGGTGGAGCCAGGATGCATCGCATAAGGAGTCCTGTGAGCCTCGTCTAGGATCTTTCGTCGTAGTTCCTCCTGATCTGGAACGCATAGTCTGTCACCAAAATATAGTACCCCGCTAGCTGATACTCTGAACTCTCCGTTTTCTGATTCTGTTAACCATTGCTTGATTTTCTGAATTTCAGGATCCTGACCCTGAGCTGTCTGGATATCACCAAGCAAGGTAGATGCTAAGGTCATAGTAGAGAGTTGTCCCACTATATGTTCGAGGCCGAAATCTGTAATCTCCTTCTGTAGGGGTAGTGACATGGCTGCCAGGGATAGTAAGGTGGTACTGGACTTCCTGCTAAGTGCATCTGCTACCCTATTTGCCTTTCCTGGGTGGTAGAGGATATCTATATCATAGTCTTTGACCAGCTCTAGCCATCTGCGCCGTCGCATATTCAGATCCTTCTGAGTGAAAAAGTACTTCAGACTCTGATGATCTATATACACTCTACACTGAGCTCCATACAAGTAATGTCTCCAAATTTTGATAACGAAGACAACTGCTGCAAGCTCGAGGTCATGAGTAGGGTAATTCTTCTCATAATCCTTGAGTTGTCTGGAGGCATAGGCGATTACCTTGCCACTTTGCATCAGTACTGCTCCTAATCCCAATTTAGAGGCATCACTGTAAATGTCAAAACTGTCTGTGCCTTCTGGTAGAGTTAGAATGGGAGTAATGGTCAATCTTCTTTTTAGCTTGCTGAAACTGTTCTCACAGTCCTCTGTCCACTGAAAATTTCTGTTCTTTCTGGTAAGAGCTATCAGTGGGGAGGCTATCCTAGAGAAGTCCTCTATGAATCTTCTGTAATAACCTGCTAATCCCAGAAAGCTTCTGATTTCACTGGCGTTCTTAGGTCTTTTCTAGTTACTCACAGCTTCTATCTTGCTAGGGTCTACCATGATACCATCCTTTGAGATGATGTGACCCAGGAAGGACACCTGATCTAACCAAAATTCACATTTTGTGAACTTGGCGTACAACTGGTTCTGCTGAAGGGTCTGCAATGCTATTTCCAGGTGCTCTGCGTGTTCTTCCTGAGTTCTGAAATAGATAAGGATGTCATCGATAAATACAATAACAAACTTATCTAAGTATTCTCTGAATACCCTGTTCATGAGGTCCATGAACGTAGCTGGAGCATTTGTCACACCAAAGGGCATGACTATGAACTCATAATGTGTAACGACCCAAATTTCCTCCTTTTGAGCCCCAAAAATAATTCAGAAATATTTACAAATGCTATAGAAAAATTCTAGAGATTTTTAGAAATTTTTAGAGTATTTTTATGCAATTTTTGGAGTTCGTTTGGTATTTTTACCAAGAGGAAGAAGTTTAAAAAAAAACAAAAAAAGAAAAATGTTGAACCTGGGTTTCGAACCCAAGACCTCGGGCTTTACCCGAATCTTAACCGAACTCAACCAACCAACTGGTCTGCAAACGTTTTGTTAATTATATATGGAATAAAATGTATATAAGGTATAGTTAGGAACATTGAAAATAAATCGAAACGAAAAGTGCGCGACTGAGGAATCGATGCTGCGACCTGGGACTTGGTCAAAACCACAGCCAACCAACTCTTCCGCGAGTATTTCGTGAAAAAGTAGGGTGCGAGATATATATATATATATGTGTGTTAAAATTGAAACCCTAGTTATAAGAAAAGAGAACTTAAGTTTTCTTTTTCCCCGAACCTTTCTCTCCTTTTCTCCTCTTCCCTTCTGCGATGACGCGGTGGCGATTCCTTCTCGAGCGGAAACGAAGCCGAGCTTAGGGCTCAACTCCGGCGGCCGGCCAAGGCAAGGTTCTGTGGATTCTCCACACCGCCGAGCTCCTCTCGACGAGGAGAAGTCTAGAGCACGAGGAGGAACCGCGATTTCGAGTCTTCCGATCAGAGCTCCGAGACCTAGAAGTCCTCCTTGCGTTCGGTTGTGAGTTCAAGAAGCAAGGTAAGTCGCTACTCACCTGCAGTAGGATAGTTCCGGACTTCTATTCCTCTTGTGTTCCGAATTTTTCTATGAAGAAGGTTAGCTTAGGGTTTTCTGCCGTGACCTTTAAAGGAAGAACAGGATGGGTAAAGATCAAGCATGTGGGTTTTATACCTCGAGTTTTTATAGCTTGAATTCGGATTTGATGCTTTTATTTCCCTTTCGTTTCCTTTGCTGCTGTAAAGATTGTAGTAGCCGTGGAACCCTAGCGTGCATGTTAGATAGATTTGATTTCAGAATTTGTTTGTAATTTTCTGATACTTGCAACAGACTTTATATGTTGTAAATTCTATGCAGAACAATGTATGTTAAGATCTACTTGAGTGTGTTGTAAATTTTAGTTCAATCGACAGTACTGGAATTTCATTCTTTGAATGTATCGATTTAGTTTTAATTGATATGATTCATGTATGCAGAAATTAGATACAAGTGTTATTGCTAGAGATTTGGGATTTCATTTTTTATATCTGGTAATGATGTTAGATAGTGTAAGCATAGACTAAGGAGAATAGATGTCTTGGTTTTGTTTTCCTGAACTGTTATGGGATATGGGTTAAGTGCAGAAGTTGGGTCGATCTTTCTGGTGTGGCTAGTACTTCAAATCAAGATTTAGGATTTATCTCTCTTTGGAATTGTGATCGATTTTAAAGATAGTAGTTACTTTCGGAATATGTATTTGTCTTCGTGTGATGACTGAAGAGGAATTTATACATGGGGTTGAAGTAAAATTTCTTGTGAATTCATTTGGATTTCCGAACAGCGCATGTTTCCATAAGGAATTAGTGTAGAGTTCTGATATGGCATGTTTAAGGTTTTCTGATGCTTTATAAAGGTATAAGCTTGAACCAGTTTTACATAGGTTTGTTTAAGATTACAGTTACAAGGTTATAGCTAATTCTTGATGATGTCTTTGAGGTTTAGAGATGTTACTTTCATTCAAGTATACAGATTTGAGATTTAGAGATGTTACTTTCATTCAAGTATATAGATTTGAGGTTTAGAGATGTTACTTTCATTCAAGTATACAAATTTGAGGTTTAGATATGCTACTTTCATTCAAGTATACAGATTTGAGGTTCTTTATTCTAGCATGAGGTTTGGATATGTTTTCTAGTTATATTCATTCTAGGATACAGATGCGAGTTCTTTACTCTAGCATGTGGTTTAGATATGCTTCTTTGCTACCATCCATTTAAGCATACAGATTTGAGTTTCCTTGTTACCTCAATATGCAGAACTCCAATCTTAGAGTAGATTTTATTAAGCATTTCATATGAAGATTTTTCATAAGTATAGTATACAGATTTTATAAAGTATTAATATGCAGATTTTAGTTAAGCTTAAGATGCAGATTTTTGATAAGCTTAGTATGCAAATCTTAGATAAGCTTAGTATGCAGATTTTGTTAAGCTTAGTATGCAGATTTTAGATAAGCTTAGTATGCAGATCTTAGATAAGCTTAGTATGCAGATCTTAGATAAGCTTAATACGTAGATTTTAGTTAAGCTTAATATGCAGATTTCTGTTTAAACTTGTATGCAGATTTTGTTTAAGCATTGCAGTGTTAGAATTTATTTAAATATTTCAGTTTTGTAATAAGTATTCTTTTAGAAGAAAAGTATAAGAGAGATTAAAAAAAAGAAAGAAAAAGGCCAAGGCCTTAAGTAGATTCCAAAGTCAAGACTTTAGGGATTTTGGCACACAAGGTGCTTATTAAAATGCCGAGGCATTATATATTAGAAGTATTAAAGGATAACAAGTATTTTACTTTTATCAGTGGCACTGTACTGGACTCTCAGTTGTCCTTGGGTTGGGCTCCCATAGTCGTCCCTAGGTTTAGATAACCTAGTAGTAACGGCACGACCGACGGTCGACGGTCGACGACCATAGGGTCGCCAAATGGGCCGCCAAATGAGCCGCCAAATGGGTCGGGTCATTACGATAGTAAAAACAAGTACAGTTGTCGGGCCCAAGAGAAGTTGATTATTATTTTGAAGTATTATAAGTATAAGTTTTTGAACAAGCAAAATGAGTTTTACATAAACATAAAGTATTAAAGATTAAGTTTAGAACAAATGAAATAAGTTTCATATAGTTCTAAAAATCAGTAAGTTTAGTTCTTTATTCTACCATGTTTATCTAGTAGATGAGTTGTTTTTCATGTTTACCTATTAGATGAGCAGCATGATTAGCTATTAGAATTACTTGAGTAGATTCCTTAGCTTTTCTTTGCTATTAGTTTGACATGAGCAGTTATGTTTATGCTTTATTTCCTTTTTAGAGCATATAGTTTCTAGTTCTTTTTGTATACATGCACATTCGTGATTTTGTGAGTTAGATAGCGCTTACTAAGCAAATTTTTCTTATAGACTGCACTTCCTCTTACTGCAGATAAAGGAAAGGAAAAGATATAGAAAGGAAGGCGACAAGGAGGTGTTCGAAAGATGTGTGATGCCAGGACTATGGAAGTCTTGGGACTAAGAAAGAAGTTTTCTTTTAGTTTCTATTGTCTTTTGCTATGTTAGAAGTATTTGAGATAGTACATGATATTTTAATGTGATTAGGACGTAGTAGATGAATTGTGATATGGTGTGATGAGTTGTGGTATTGTTTTCTTTATTTTGGATTTATTATACTGCGTGGTTGATTGATATGTGTTCCAGCCGCTTGTGGCTGAGTATATATTGCATGTATTGTTGAATATGGTCACCGGTATAGGGGAATCTCTGCCGAAATTTTTCGGTAGGGCTTCCATGTGATTTTTAATCATACCGGTTAAGTAGAGTTAGTAGTTGAGTAACGGTCACTCTTAGAGAGTAGTAGAGTTGTAAGAAGGGTGGTTGTTACATAATGTCCGTATCTAGTCCTGAATGCTGTCTTGGGTATATCCCCTTCTTTAACTTTCACCTGATGATAACCTGATCTGAGGTCTATTTTAGAGAACACTGCTGCTCCCTTTAGCTGGTCGAACAGGTCATCTATTCTGGGGAGAGGATACCTGTTCTTGATTGTGACTTGGTTCAGTGCCCGGTAGTCTATACACAGGCACATGCTCCCGTCCTTCTTCTTCACGAACAATACAGGCGCTCCCCATGGTGAGTGACTAGGACGTATGAAGCCTTTGTCAAGCAGCTCCTGTAGTTGCTCATGAAGTTCTTTTAGTTCTGCTGGGGCCATGCGGTATGGCGCTTTGGAGACAGGATTTGTACCGAAAATGAGTTCTATCTCAAATTCAATCTCCCTGTCTGGTGCTAGGCCTGGTAACTCTTCAGGGAAGACTGCTGGGTAGTCACATACAACTCGAACCCCTTCCAGCTGTTGGTCCTTGTTCTGACTGGTATTGACTACATGTGCTAGGAATCCCGTATATCCTGAATCCATTAATTTCTGTGCTTTTAGAGCTGAGAGAAACTTCTTGGCCTTTCTCTTTGGTTCTCCGATGTACTCAAACTGTACTTCCGCTTCAGGTTGGAATACGACTTTCTATCTACGGCAATCTATAGAGGCACCGTATCTGATCAGGAAGTCCATTCCAAAAATGATATCGTAATCTGTCATATTTAGCACTATCAGATCACAAAAGAGTTCTTTGTCTGCTATAATGACTGGCACTGCTCTGAGCCAGTGCGTGGATGCCATAATTTCTCCTGAAGGCAGTGTTGTCAAAAATTGACTACTAAGTACCTCTGGGGGGATTGCCAACTTTTCGACGAAGGCCCTGGATACATAAGAATGGGTTTCCCCAGTATCGAATAAGATAGTTGTACTTTGCTGTAAAATACTAATCTGACCTGTAACAACTGTCGATGCATTTGCTACATCCTCTCTGGTGAGGGAGTAGATCCTCGCATTGGTTGTGGCTGAGGGGGCTTCTAGTCTGCCCTGGCTGATGTGTGGACCATCTAAAGCGGCCTACATCTGATGCAACTGTGCTGGCTGGACTCCGTATTGAATCGGCTGTGGAGGAGGAAAACTGGTCTTGTTCGGGCATTGCTTGGCCATATGCCCTTCTTGTCCACACTCGAAGCATCCTCATGTGCCCTTGCGACAAACTCCGGGGTGAAATTTCCCACAAGTGGTACACTTGGGATAGCTGGGATGTTTACTAACTGGTCCTCCTTTTGGGTAACTCCCTGGTTTGCGTTTGTTGCTGGAGTTCCCTTTCCAGTTAGAGCCGTGGGAGCTGTGGCCCTGGTGTTTCTATGTACCTGAGCCTCCTTGTCCCTTAGACTCTGAGAGGGCTTGCTTCTGTTGCTTGATACTGTTCTGATATTGCTCGGTGGTCAGAGCACTACTTACCAGTTCTTCAGTGGTTTGCGGCCTATGAATGTTGCTGGTCACGTTCATTGCTATTTCCGGCCTTAGCATCTTGAGCATCAACCGGACTCGTTCTTTTTTAGTGCTGACTAATTCAGGACATAGACGAGCCAGTCTGTTGAATTTCTTCACGGCTTCCTCCACTGAAAGGTTGCCCTGGCGAAATTCCGTGAACTCATTGTAGTGGCGGTTTGTGACCCGCATGTGAAAGAATTCTTCAAAGAATTCCCTTTTGAAGTCGGCCCATGTCATCTGGTTCACTGGGCGCTTCACTTTAACTCTCTCCCACCACATACATGCATCTCCTGTCAGGCAGAAGGAGGCACACTTCACTTTCTTGTGTTCTGGCCAGTCCAGAAGCTCCATTGTACTCTCCATTGTTTTGAACCAGGCTTGAGCATCCCATGGTTCACTGGTGCCTGAGAAGTTCTCGGGCTTGATTTTCTGCCACTGGATCAGATAAGCTTCTCTCCTTGCCCCTGCTGCTGGGGCTACTTGTGCTGTGCTTTGGACTGGTGGAACCTCTATCACTACTGGGGTTGCTACGTTAGGTTCCGGAGTGAGAGTGGGAGTGTTCTGCTGATTAGCCCTTAAAGTGGCTATTTCTTGTTGCTGTAACGCTAGTTGTTTCTATAACTGAGCCACTAATGCTGTAAGGTCTGGGGGAGGCACTGAGCTACCTGCCTCATGCTGGAGCTCAGTAGCTGTTGTCTTTCTAGCTGGGCGTCCTCGTACCATTTTATAAACGAGTAGAGAACATACATAACTGATACAATTATGTTTATATAATTTTTCTACTATTGTATTAGAGGTTATCATACATAAGCATGCTTTAGTTATCTATAAACATGAGCTATAACAAGAAAGCAAGACACATAAATAAGTGAGAGGTATTCTTACTTGGAAGCTCCAGGTTCAATGCTGATGTGTGTGTAGGAAGTACAGAACACTGCTCTGATACCACTCTGTAACGACCCGCCTCCTACTGAACTAGGCTGTGAGGTCGGACCATCACATTATGCTGACTAAACTGTGCGGAAAACTGTATTAATTTAAAATTTACTAAACTCATGGCAATTGCTACTAAATCTGAACTCATGCTTAACAGTACCTTTTTAAATGTTGTACCTTTACTCAAAAGGGAAGATCTAGCCTTCACATGTGATTAAGGACTAAACTTAAGTGCTTCCAGCTGAGACAGACATTTCAATCGATCGGCTGATTGATTGGAATGTTCGGATCGATTAACTGATCGATCCAGCATGCTACTGGATGCAAGAACTTTGATCGGATCGATCGGTTGATCGATCCAGGTTGGTTGATCGATCCATGGATCGATCCAGCTCGCTACTGTACACGGGGTAAATTCTGGATCGATCGGCTGATCGATCCAGGACAGCCAATCGATCCAAAGATCGATTTGGGAGCTCTCTATTCGCGAGGCTAATTCCCCGATCGATCCAGTGATCGATTCCAGAGCTTAATGTTCGCGAAACAAGCTGCTCAATCGATCAGCTAATCGATTGAAGACCTCCAATCGATCGGCCGATCGATTGGGGTCTCTGATTTCGCATCTATGCTCTGATTTCAGCACTGTTTCGTGCTTAAATCACACATATAACAATTCTAGACTAACTGAAAGGCATCATGATATCTCTAAACATGTCATTAAGCATGATTTATCAACTAATTCAAATAACCAGGCATGGTCTAAAACAAACTAACACAATTTGTGGGATTCCCCATTTTAAACATGCATAGAAAGTAATAAAACTAGAAAGACTGTGTTTAGAGCTGCTAGTTCCCAAAGATCTTTATTCCAGGTTCCTGTCACACACATCTTCATCATTACATTGACCTCCAGCCTCCGCTAGTCCATCTTTCCTTTACCTTTATCTGCAGTATAAGGAAAAATAGTATCTGTAAGCTTGAGAGCTTAGTAAGAAACCATCTACCTCACAAAACATGCATACGATGCTAATTATGTTTTGAAAACATGCTATTTGAAATACATACTGAATTCGCTAAGCATGGTATGGCATACAACACATAGAAATCAAAACTGATCATGGCAATGAAGCTAATCATAACTATCACATTGTATCAATAGGAAAACTAAATTGATACAAAAAGCTGAGCTAAGCTAATGCTAGACTAATGCTGAAGCTGTACTGAATTCACATAACTATCTTGTGAGAGTTTGTAAACTATATATATATAATAGATGAAAATACTAATCATGCTGCTGATGGGCCCGGCAACTGTACTTGTTGTGCGCACATCCCTAACTAAACCCGAGGTTGCAAATTCCGAATCTAGTAGGGTTTACTAGGTTAGCTGAACCTAGGGACGACTATGGGAGCCCAACCCAATGGATATCTATCCAGTACAGTGCCACTGATAAAATAAAATACTGGTAATAGCTGAATTTTGCTGTTCTTGCTATTTCTAGGTTATTTGAACTCAGAGCTAGGTTATCTAAACCTAGAGGCGACTATGGGAGACCACCCATTGGACCGTAGTCCCATATAAGCTGTACTAAAGCTAAACATACTGAATGAATGCTTCTATTGCATTTAGCTAAGCTAGTAAATTGCTTAAGTTGCATTTTAACTGTGCTAATAATTTAATCGAACACTTGGTATGCGCTAATTCGCATCCTTTGTGCCGAAAATCTACCTGCTACTAAACTGAAGCATAAAATTCATACGGCAACTACTTATACTGCAGGTGAGGGGTTTCTTACCTCCTACTCAAAGTTTCTTACAAATCTAATCGCTAGGTTTTCCGAAGAAGAGGTCTCTTCGACGATCTTCTCGCGTCTATGCGTTCTTCCCGCGGAGAGGAGCGCTCTCGTATCCTTGATGTTGCCGGGAGGTGCTCCTACGACCCTAGGGATGAAACCCTAGGCTTCCTTGGGCTTGTGCGCCGAGAGGGTGAGGAGGAGAGGGGTTCGGCAGGTGAGGGTTTGAGGGAGAGGAAAAGTCACGATCAAAATAACTCTTCTCTTAATTCCCTATTTATATTAAGTGGGTAATTTTGCCCAACTCTAATACAAATTTAATTGCCTCCCTTTTCTTTCAGCACGACCCTACTGGGTTCACTTGGTTACTAGAGTCTACCATAAGTCGTAGGACCCAATAGGTCTCAGGTTCAATTCTCGCTTAGGCCATTTTGCATCTCTATTTATTTTTGCTACTTCCGCTACTCTAAAAATTCCGGAAAAATATTCTAAAATTCCATAAAAATACTAGGATATTCATAAAAGTCTTTTGAGAATTTTCCGGGCGTTACATTGGCAAGATTGGTAAACTAAGGGAAGTCAAGAAACTAAACATAGAACATAAAAAAAGTCTAACATTTTGAAAATGAGGAAAGATTAAACAAGTAAAGAGAAGGTAAAGTTTTAGTAAAGGTAAACTAACTATTCAAAAATATACTAAGTTTTGAAATGATATCAAATTTTTCTAAGTTTCAAAACCATATTTTTACTAAGGGAACAAAATTTGAAAATAACGATTTATAATTTGAAAGGAGTTTAAGAAAACACTTTTAAAAATTAATAAAATCAATCTTGAAATTAATGTCTTTTTTTTGAAAAAGATGTTAAAGAAAACAATTTTGAAAATAAATAGGCTAAGTGAAAAATTTTGAAAACGTGTTTAAAGAAAACAATTTGAAAACACTAATGAAGTTTAAAAAATAGTTTGAACTTAACTCCCCCTAAAATTGATATTTATCCTAAAAGTCCAAGCATGGTTTGGTAAACTAAGGAAAAAAGGTCCTTATGATGAAATGTCCAACCCTTGTACAAGGCTAGCTATCACAAGATAGTAGCAATTTGACTCAGGTTGGTCAATTTGAGCATTTATAACTAGCAAGGTTTTACTTACTAGTCAACTCAAATTGATCAATGTTTGTTATTTAAAGCCCAGATTTATAGCGATGCACTGACATAAGCATCTGAAACCTAGGGCTAGGACCTAAGCATCTCACCCATTCTAAGTTATCAAACAAGGGATCCTACTGTGCTTGTGAGATGCTGGCTCCTTGAACTATAGGATCATGCAATTCTACGGGAAGACCTAGGATACTCCAGAAAAATAAAATATTTTAAAAGAGTTTTGAAAAAAAAAATTTGAAAAGGAATTTTTTTGTAAATAAATTTTGAAAAATTATATAGTAGTAATTTTCAAAAAGAAAAGAAAACAAACTATTCTATTAAACACATCCCTAATTGTCGTCTTAAGGTACTAAATTCAGCTTCAGGTAATGGTTTAGTGAAAATATCTGCTAAGTTAGATTTAGATTCAATATATTTAAGTTCAATATCTCCTTTTGAAACGTGATCTCTAATAAAGTGATGTTTTACTTCTATATGTTTGGTTCTAGAGTGATGAACTGGATTTTTAGTTAGATTTATTGAACTAATATTATCAATGTAAGTTTTTATATTTTTGTATTCTAGAGTAAAGTCTTTTAGTGTATGAGACATCCAAAGTAGTTGGGCTACGCACTCACCTATTGCAATGTATTCAGCCTCAGTAGTAGATAAGGCAACACATTGTTGCTTACGGCTAAACCAACTAACTAAAGATGATCCTAACAATTGACAACCTCCACTTGTACTCTTCCTATCTAACTTACACCCAGCATAATCTGAATCCGAGTATTCGACTAAGTTAAAATGGGAGGTTTTTGGGTACCAAATTCCAACATTAATAGTGCCTTTTAAGTATTTGATAATTCTTTTAACCAGTGAAAGATGAGTTTCTTTTGCA
The DNA here is from genome assembly GCF_018446385.1 of Zingiber officinale. Taxonomy (NCBI): domain Eukaryota; kingdom Viridiplantae; phylum Streptophyta; class Magnoliopsida; order Zingiberales; family Zingiberaceae; genus Zingiber; species Zingiber officinale. Next base: position 14,191,784 of record NC_055990.1, on the reverse strand, counting down.
CAAGTTTGATATCGGGCACACATACAAACTGCAAATAAAATGTCAGGTCGACTTGCAGTTAGATAAAGTAAACTCCCTATCATACTTCGGTAATACTTTAAGTCAACAGGTATACCATTTTCATCATTATCAATGGATAGGTTACTTGCCATTGGTGTTTTAAGCCCTTTACAATTTTCCATACCAAATTTTTTAAGAAGTTCTCTAGTATACTTAGTTTGATGTACATAATTACCATCTTTAGTTTGTTTAATTTGAAGACCTAAAAAATAATTTAATTCACCAACTAAACTCATTTCAAATTCATTTTCCATTAAGGTTACAAATTCTTTTAAAAATTTTGAATTGGTTGAACCAAATACAATATCATCTACATAAACCTGGGCTATAAAAATGTCTGAGTTAAAGGTTTTAATAAAAAGTGTAGGATCAATTTGGCCTTCTTTAAAACCCTTGGATTTTAGAAAACTAGATAGATGTTCATACCAAGCCCTAGGTGCTTGTTTTAATCCATATAAAGCTTTTTTAAGTTTAAAAACATAGGTTGGATTTTCTAGATCTTCAAAACCAGGTAGTTGACTAACGTAGACTTCCTCCTTAATAACGCCATTTAGAAAAGCGGATTTAACATCCATTTGGTACAACTTGAACCCCTTAAATGCAGCATAGGCTAGCAACATTCTAATCGATTCAAGTCTAGCTACTGGGGCATAAGTCTCGTCGTAATCTAGTCCTTCGACTTGACTAAACCCTTTCGCCACTAAACGAGCTTTATTTCTTAAAATATTACCTTGATCATCTAATTTGTTTCTAAACACCCATTTAGTATCAATGACTGTTTTATTTATGGGTGGAGGTACTAGGTCCCAAACCTGATTTCGTTCAAATTGATTTAACTCTTCTTGCATTGCAATTACCCAATCAGGTTCTATTAATGCATCATTTATATTTTTAGGTTCAATTTTAGATATTAATGCTATTTGACTTAGATTTCTAAAAGCAGATCTTGTTTGAACCCTCAATTCAGGATTTCCTATGATTTGATTGACTGGATGATGAGGGTTAGATTTTAATAATTTTGAATTTTCAGATTCTTTAAGGTTGGTAAATTCTTCATTGTCTTCATTTGAATGATTTTGAGTAGTAGAAACGTTATCAATTTCATTAAATGTTACATTTGTCGTTTCCTCAATTTTCAAAGTAGATTTATTATACACTCTATAGGCCCTACTTGTAGATGAATACCCTAGAAAAATTCCTAGGTTAGTTTTTGAAGTGAATTTGCCTAAGTGATATTTAAGATTTAAAATATGTACATTACAACCAAAAACTTTAAAATATTTTATATTAGGAATTTTGTTGAAATAAATTTCATAGGATGTTTTATTTTGATCTTTATTAATTATGATTCGATTTTGAACATAACAAGCTGTGTTAACAGCTTTAGCCCAAAAGTATTTTGGTGTATTGTATTCATTTAACATGGTTCGGGGAAGCTTCTTGTAAGGTTCTATTCTTACGTTCTACTTGTTTACAAAAATGCTTGAATGTTTCAAAGGTTTCATTTTTGTTAGATAAAAATTTTACCCAAGTATATCTAGAATATTCATCACTGATTACTAAACAATATAGATTTCCATTAAAAGATTTTATTCCATGAGAATTAAATAAATCCAAATGTACTAGTTCAAGTATTTTATTTGTTTTATTTTGATTTGTAAGTTTATGAGTTGATTCAATTTGTTTACCTTGTTGACAGGAATTACAAAATTTATTTAAAGGATTCTCTAATTTTGGCAAGCCTTTAACTAAACCATTTTTGCTTAATTTTAATAAATTTCTAAGGTGGGTATGAGCTAATCTCCTATGCCATAACCAAGTTTCATCATTATTTGCTAGAAGACATTTAGATATTGTTTTAGGTAGATGAATGGAGTATATATTTTTGTCTCTAAAACCTTTCAGTAAAACATTAGTTGAGTCATTGTAACTTATTAAGCATTTAGAAGATAAAAATTAAACCTTAAAATTTGAATCACAAAGTTGACTTATACTAAGTAAATTATAGTTAAAATGTTCAACAAGTAAAACTTTTTTAATTGAAATGTTTGATTGTAATTTAATTTCACCTGTACCGATTACCTTTAACTTGCCATTGTTTCCAAAGGCAACGGATCCTAAATTTTTGAATTCAATGTTGGTAAATTTGTGCTGATCCCGAGTCATGTGTCTGGAACACCCGCTATTCAAAATCCATTTATCCAGAGCTTTAGAATCCTACAAAATGTAGGATGAGACCAGAGTGTGGTTAAAGGATTAAATAAGTAGTTTTGAACTTTAATTGATTTCCATGAATTTAATATGTATTATTTATTGTTCCAATTAAGTAAAGTGATCAAGTTTTAAAAGTAATTTTAGAAGTTTTAATTAAGTTTTTTTTTAAAATAAGTTTACAATAATTTTAATAAGTTTAAAATAGTTTTTTAATAATTTTTCTAATAAGTTTAAAATAATTTTTAATAAGTTTAAAATAAATTTTTTAAAAATATTTTAAAAATAATTTAAAAATAATTTTTAATAAGTTTTAATAAGTTTTAAAATAATTTTTAATAAGTTTAAAATAATTTTTTTTAATAATTTTAAAAATAATTTTTAATAAGTTTAAAGTAATTTTTAATAAGTTTAAAATAATTTTTAATAAGTTTTAATAAGTTTTTTAATAATTTTAAAATAATTTTTAATAAGGTTTAATAATTTTTTAATAATTTTAAAATAATTTTTTTAATAAGTTTAAAATAATTTTTAATAATAAGTTTTAAATAAGTTTAAAAATAATTTTTTAATAAGTTTAAAATAATTTTTAATAAGTTTTAAAATAATTTTTAATAATAAGTTTAAAATAATTTTTTAATAATTTTAAAATAATTTTTAATAAGTTTAAAATAAGTTTTAATATAATTTTTTAATAAGTTTAAAATAATTTTTTAATAAGTTAAAAATAAGTTTTTGTAACGACCATCCTTTTTACTACTACTCTCTAAGGGTGTCCGTTACCTAACTACTACTCTAATGCTAGTGTCACTTATGCTATTATCAGCGACACTTAGATTTATCACGACCCTAGAGGGACTCCTGCCGAAAAATTTCGGCATAGTCTCCCCTGTACCGGTGACCAAATCTATAATACAAACAAAGTATACGCAGCCACAGGCGGCTGGGACATATTTTCCACAACCACACAGTAATAAAATCACAATAAAAACAAAGAAACTACTCTAGCAATAGCAACGACTACAGCACTCCACAAACAATAAAAGGAAACTAATTACAAGTGCGAAATAAACTCAACTACAATCCCAATTGAATAATAACATTAAAAGATAACTAAAAGAACTAAACAGAAAAGTCTTGGCAATTTGCCAGCTCATTCTGGATCTCTCCATAATCCAGTCATCACACACCTTCATCACCACCACCACCCTGTCGCCTCCCTTTCATATCTTACCTTTTCCTTTATCTGTGGTAGGAGGAAAGAAAAATAGATCTATAAGCGAAACGCTTAGTAAGTACTAATCTATCTCACAAAAACTCGAAGTGCATAAAAGCAATGCAACAATACTGCATAAAAGTAATGCAACAATACTAAATCTGAAATACTAAAAGGAAAGCTGCATGTACTCATGGTATATAGAAATAAAGCTGAATACTAAACATGCTCACTAACAGACAGAAAAATAATGAAACTACTACTGTAGGTTTAGAATTAAAGAAACTAACTTCTATTGATTCTAAGCATAATACTTGTTTCATTTTCTTATATCTTTATACTGGAAATTAATCTTTTAATTTCTCTTTCACTTTCTTCTTCTTTTTCTTCTTCTTTTTCTTTTCTTTTCTTCTTTGGGCCTAGGCTTAGTACCATCTTTGTTTTGCGCGCTCTCTAATAGTGACTGAGGTAGCGAGCCTCTAGTCCTATGAGGTAAAGACCTTGATCTTACCAGGGCCAAGACCTTGGAATTGGACACCTGGATTTGTTTAACGACAACCTTGGAAGTCGGGTACTAGCCTCTTGCTTTAGTTTACTTGTTATCTCTTTTTAACTAGACCTTGGTCTTTTCTTTACTCACACTTCTCATAATCCTTTATTAGAGTTTATTAGGATCCTTTAGATATATATCTAACAAGTATGGGATTATAATTAATCAAACATGCTATATAAAAATCACACAAGGGAAGTAGATCCGAACTCTGTAAGATCATGTTATAAAATAGAGCAAAAGAAAGCAAATCTGAACTTTCTAAACATGCTATAAAATAAGGCAAGAGAGAGCTTATTTGGACTTTCTAACATGCTGTAAAATAGGCAAAAGAATGCAACTTTGAGCTTTCTAAACATGCTGTAAAATAGGCAAAAGAATGCAACTTTGGACTTTCTAATCATGCTATAAAATAGAGCAAAAGAAAGCAACTTTGAACTTACTAATCATGCTATAAAATGGAGCAAAAGAAAGCAACTTTGAGCTTACTAATCATGCTGTAAAATAGAGCAAAAGAAAGCAACTTTGCTGGAATTTATGGCAGCAGGTAGACATACACGGATACTACAATCAAGAGCTAAACTTCCTCTATACAATTAAACTCAGACAATAAATAGCATGCTCAATAGGTAGGCTACAGAAGGTAAGGAATAAAAGGGAAAAACCCTAACTCATAGTCCTGTTCAATAGCAAAGGGAAAAACTAGAAAATACTGCTCAAGTTTTACCAATAGTAAAATTAGAAATCTGCTCATTGAAATAAAACTATACTGCTATGAAAAGAAACTTTCATGCCCGGTTACTGGAAACAAACAAGTTTAGGGCTGCATATTAAAAAGAATACCATTCATACTTAGTAAACCAGCAAGAAGAAGAGTCTAAAGCTGATATGAAATCTATGGGTTGTTCTTGTTCGGATCTTAACAGGAAATCTGCAGCTGAAACGCTAAATTAAGCCACGAAAATATCTAAACTATTTCATGCTCATTGCTTGGCAACAAAACTAAATTCCAAGGCAACATATATAATCCAAGAATGGCATCTCAACAAAGCAAGGAAGAAAACCCTAGCATATTCTTCTACTCGACACAACAAGATCCAAAAGCAAGGAAACAAAACCCGAAAATTCGGAGCAACTCCTACCACAGGTGAGTAGTACTTACATGCTTTCTGTAACGACCCACCTTCCTTACTACTACTACTCTCTAGAGGTGGACGCTACTTAACTGCTAACTCTACTTAACTGGTGTGATCGAAACCACGAGGAATCTCTACCGAAAAATTTCGGCAGAGTCTCCCCTGTACCGGTGACCATATCCGTAAATACATACAGAGCATACTCAGCCACAGGCGGCTGGAACATATATTTTCACAACCACGCAGTTTAATAAATCAAAACATGCAGGTAATGAAAAGCGGAAACATAACTTCTTACTACAAAATTTTCTTATCAACTTAATAAGAAATTAAACTAAACAAATTCTTAAACTAAGTGAGTTCTTTAGCTAAGTCCAAAGGATCTCCATAGTCCACACATCACACACCGTCACAGCATCTCCTTGTCGCCTTCTTCCTTATACTTTAGCTTTTCCATTATCTGCAGTAGGAGGAAAATAGTATCTATAAGCTAAAAGCTTAGTGAGCGCTATCCTACTCACAAAAACTCGATATGCATGTATATAAATAAAAACATGTTAAAACTGAATGCTAACATGTAAAGCTACTCATGCTCATAAATAGCAAAGAAATCAACTAACTGAAAAGCTAACATGTATAGCTACTCATGCTCATAAATAGCAAAGAAATCAACTAACTGAAAAACTAACATGTATAGCTACTCATGCTCATAAATAGCAAAGGAATCATGCTAACTAAAATACTAAACATGTACAGCTAATCATGCTCATAAATAGCAAAGGAATCATGCTAACTGAAATACTAAACATGTACAGCTAATCATAGAACTATCATGTGTGTCAATAGGAAACTGAACTGATACATTAGCTGAACTAATTAATGCTAAACTGAGTCTAACTTGTATTCACATAACTAATTTGTGAAGTTTTGAAAATTATTTACATAATAGATCAAAATAGTAATCATGCTACTAATGGGCCCGGCAACTGTACTTACTGTGCGCGCATCCCTAACTAAACCCGGGATTGCAAGTTCCGAGTCTAGTAGGGTTTACTAGGTTATCTAAACCTAGGGACGACTGTGGGAGCCCAACCCAATGGATATCTAATCCAGTACAGTGCCACTGCTGAAAATAAAATACTGATTTCATAGATAATTTTCTTACCTTGCTTTAACTAGGTTATCTGAACCTAGAACTAGGTTATCTGAACCTAGAGGCGACTGTGGGAGCCCACCCATTGGACCATAGTCCCATATAAGCTGAAGCAAGACTAAATAAGTTATTTTAAATGCTTCTACTGCATTAACTGAGCTATTAAAATGCCTACTGTAGCATTAAATTGAGTTAAGCATTTTATCAAGCACTTGGTGTGCACTAGAACACACCCTACGTACTGAAAATCTGTATACAAAGCTTAACATAAATCTGCATGCAAAGCTTAACAAAAATCTGCATATTAAGCCTATCAAAATCTGCATACTAAGCTTATCTAAAATCTGCATGCTATAAAAATAGGACTGCTCATGTTATTCCAATAGCAAATAGGAAACTAGAACAACTTAAGCATGCTGTGATAGTAAAACAAATTCAACTACTAGGCATGCAATAGAATCTAGAAAATAAAGGAATCGTTGCTGCATGGAATTAACAGAATATCATGCTTCATCAGGAAATACTGAGAATTCGTACTAAGGTAAAGCTAGAAAAGGAAAACTGCACTTCTATTAGCAATGGAAAAGAAATCTGCCAATGCTAAAAAAAACTATTCTTACTAAGCAACCAACAACAAGATCTCAAGGCTAATATGAAATTCATGAGGCATATCAAAACCTGAGATACTACAACTGAGATACTCAAAACGGTACCAAAGTCTTGATAGGATAAATTGCTATCAACTGATTAGCAAGAAGGCAAGCAAAAATCTTAAATCTATTCTAAAATCCCTAAACATCATGATTCTCTACAACTAAAATCTGAAAACCAAAGAAACAACCCCTCCTGTTCAGTGGCACTGCAGGAAACCAAAGGAAACAAAATACTCCAACATGAAACTGATCTGCATGCTACAAATCTGTTCTTAGGTTGCAAACTATTTAAGCAAATAAGGACAACACCGAAATAAATCCTAAACCTCCAATCCCTTCTCAAAAACTCACGGCAGCAAGCATAACTTCACAATCTCAACAGCACGTCTCAAAACTCGAAGGAAACACCAAAACAAAACTTGAAACTATTCTCAAACCTCTAGAAATTCAAATTCTGTACAGCGTGCCCAAAAGCAAACAAAGGGGAATCAAAACTCATGGAACTACTCCTACTGCAGGTGAGTAGCGACTCACCTTCGGTTCTTGGACTTACAACCGAGCAAGACAGCTTCTAGGGCTTTGGAGAAACTCACGATCTCGGCCTCTTCCTCGCGTCTTCGAGCTCTCCTTGTCGAGAGGATCGAGAGGACGAAGAAATCTCTTGGAATCGAGCCTTGGTCGTTCGCCGGAGACGTGCCCTAGGTTGGCTTCGTTTCCGCCCAAGAGGAGAACGGCGCCCCTCGCATAGGGAGAGAAAGGGAAGAGAAATCGTGAGATTAGGTCACGGCTAATCAAGCCCTAAGTTCTCCCTTTATAACTCCAATATTTCTATTAACTACTCTTGCTTAAATACAACTTGATTCGGGTTTTATTAACAAACCCGCGGCTGGTCTGTTGGTTAAGCGAACCTCTGCTTCACCCGAGGTTCACGGTTCAAATCTCGGCTTGGACATTTTTTGTCGAAACTTCTTTCGTTCAGTAAAAATACCAAACGAACTCCAAAAATTACGTAAAAATACTCTAAAAATTTCTAAAAATCTCTAGAATTTTTCTAATGCATTTCTAGATTTTTATAAGGACTTTTAGAACTCGAAATAGGGAAAATTGGGTCGTTACACTTTCTTGGACTTACTGCCGAAGGAGAAGAAATTCTAGGGTTCGGATGAGCCCCCAACCGAAGGAGGAAGGAGGTTCTAGGTGAAGATCTCGGCGGCTCTTTTGTGTTTTCGGCTTCCTTCTTCGAGGTAACCACGCACGGGTGGTTGATTGGCTGGAAAAAGCCTTCGCCGGTGCTGGAGGTCGAGAACCCTAGCTTCGTCACTTCTTCGCCCGAGACCTGAACCCGCCGCGCCGCGCGTGCGTGTAAGGAGAAGAGAGTTTCGGCTCGGGAGAAAAGGAATTAGGTCCTTTTAAAACTAGGGTTTCCTATTACTAACTATACCTTAAATATCTATCTCTACTTATTTGGTTAACGAAACCCGCGTTGCTCAGCTAGTTGGCTGCGCCCGGTTAGGTCGGGTTCGACCCGAGGTCATGGGTTCGAGTCTCACCTTCAACAATTTTTTGTCAAAATTTCTTTCTTTTTGAAAACATACCAAAAGACCTCTAAAAATTGCGTAAAAATACTCTAAAAATCTCTAGAATATTTTAAAGGCATTTCCAAATATTTTTATGGACATTTGGAACTCGAAATAGGGAAAATTGGGTCGTTACAATCCCCCATACCTTATAAAAAGTTCGTCCTTGAACTTAGAATAGCTCTGGATACTTCTGTCTCATACTATCCTCCCGCTCCCAAGTGACTTCCTCGTGCTTCTGGTTCTGCCAGATGACCTTCACTAGTGGTACTTCTTTATTTCTCAATCTATTGACTGCTCTGTCCACTATCTGTGTAGGTCTGCTCTCATAACTAAAATCCTCTTAGATCTGCACTGACTGAGGCTGAATCACTTGGCTAGGGTCATGGAGACACTTCTTTAGCGTGGAGACATGAAATACATTATGTATTGCTGACATGTCCTGTGGTAAGTCCAGCTTGTAAGCTACTTTCCCAATCCTCTCTATGATCGGGTAAGGTCCTACATAGCCGGGACTTAGTTTGCCCTTCTTGCCAAATCTCATCACTCCCTTCATAGGAGCAACCTTGAGAAAGACTGAATCCCCTACTTGGAATTTAAGTGGCCTACGGCGTGTGTCAGCATAACTCTTCTGTCTACTCTGGACAGTCTCAATTCTCTGTCTAATCTTCTGGATAGCCTGAGTGGTTTCTTCTATCATCTCAGTCTGAATGCCCAGCTCTACTTCCATTTCTTTCCTTTCACCTACTTCTTGCCAGCAGATGGATGATCTGCACTTCCTACCATACAATGCCTCATAAGGTGCCATCTTGATGGTAGCCTGATAGCTATTGTTGTAGGCAAACTCAGCTAAGCATAGATACTTACACCAACTCCCCTTGAAATCTAATGCACAAGCTCTGAGCATATCTTCTAGAATTTGATTTACTCGTTCTGTCTGTCCATCAGTCTGAGGATGGAAGGCTGTGCTGAACTTGAGTTTGGTGCCTAGTGCGTTCTGAACACACTCTCAAAAGTGTGAGGTGAAGCGTTTATCTCTATCAGATACAATAGATTTAGGAACTCCATGGGGTCTGATCACCTCCTTAACGTATAGTTGTGCCAACTGCTCTATGGAGTGGGACGCCTTGAAGGCTAGGAAATGGGCAGACTTAGTCAATCTGTCCACTACTACCCATATTGCGTCATATCTATTTGTAGTTCTTGGAAGGCCTGTTATAAAGTCCATGGATATGTCTTCCTGTTGGAGTGTATACTGAAAGCCTAAGTTTTTGTAAATATTTATTTTAAATAAAGAATCACATTTGGTCAAATTATCTACATTTGTTTGTAGTTGTTCAATTAATTTATATTGTAGATAACATAGTATGTGGTGTCACATACAGAAGATGATGTTATCAATACCTTATAAATTATAAACAGTTGCTCATGACCAAAATGGAAAGGAACAAACCATTAGAAGGTCGTAGTGTGATTAGGTATCAGTTTATCTTGACTGTATAATTACACTAGTACACTCAGAGTGTATTGAGAAGGACCATTAGAGGTCGTTTCTTTTATACTGACTTTATAAAGAAACAATGACCTCAGTTATTATGGAAGTGTGTGCTCTTAATCCTAATATAATAAAAAGCACATATATTTGATATTTATTTCTTTAATTTATCAATGGGTGAGATTTAGTTCGATGAATCAATAAGCCCGATAAGTTGGGAAATGATATCACTTATAGTGTATGTTGTTGATTATAGAAGGAAATTGTGTCCTAGTTATCTAGGTTGATAATGTCCCCAAGATGAGCTCATAAAGATTATCATGTTAAACCCTGTAGGTGGACTTAGTCCGACATGATGATAAGGTTGAGTGGTACTATTCTTGGACTAAGATATTAATTAAATGAGTTGTCAGTAACTCACTTAATTAGTGGACATTCGATATCTTAAACATAGGGAGACTAACACACTCATAATAAGAAGGAGCCCAAAAATGTAATTTGGGATTGGTGCGGTAGTTCAATGATAGTTCTCTAGTGGAATGAATTATCATTGATAAAATTAAGTTGTGTGTTCGGGGCGAACACGGGATGCATAATTTTATCGGGAGACCAAAACCAATTCCTCCTCTCGGTCCCTATCATAGCCTCTTATTTATAGAGTGCTATACCCACCTAAACCCACCTTCTATACCCACCTAATGGGGCCGGCCAATCTAGCTTGGGAATCAAGCTAGGGCCGGCCTAAGCATTAATTGGGGTGGCCGGCCCTAGCTTGATCCCAAGCTAAAGGTGTGAGATCTCGAAAAATTTAAATAATAGGGTTATTTGAGAAATAGCCTTACAGAATTGTTCCGGAATTTTTAGAAATTTTCTGGGAATTTTTCGGAGCTCGTATGACGAGTTTTGAGGGGATCAATTTCGGGTACCGATAAAGTCTGTTTGGGATACCTGTTTAATTGAGGAAATGTTTTATTTATAAAACATTTTCTTTTTTTCTTTCCCCAAACGGCGACCCCGAGCCCTCTCCTCACCCGAACCTTCTTCTCCCCTCTCTGCCCCGACGCGACTCCGACCTCCCTCGGTTCCTCTCGTCGTCGTTGCCGATCGCCACAAGGTCATCGCCGGTAGGGGTCTTCTTCTCCGGAGCCTCGCCAAAGTCAGGTTCCATAGCTACCAGCGGCCGATGCCCTCTACCCTTGCTCGATCATGCCGCCATCGATCGCCGGTGCGGATTAGGGCTCGGAGCACAGAGGTGAGGAAATATCTTCGATCCTTCTTCTTCCATCTTCCTCGTGCAACCGTGCCCTAGATCCCTTGCCCTAGATCCCTTCTGTCAGCTCCGATCGATCGTCGCGAAGGCAAAGGTGTGCCCTAGATGTATTCTTGAAGGTAAGGCATTGCCGAATCTTACTCTGATTTCCTTGATTGATCCGATCGATTCCAATGTTGATCTCACCTTAATCCAAATGGTAGGGAAGAAATCCAGCAGGGAGGCTGTGTGTTCTAGAGGTGATCGATAGGGATCTTGGACCTTATCTTCCTTGCTGCGGATTTAGGTCACGGATTGGAGACATTGGGGATCAGTGAGGTAAGATTAGGTTGTTGATTAATTAGTGATCTCCATTCCTTGATGTTGTTTTAATCTGGTTGATTCTAGTAGGTGATGAGATCTGTTCTTTGGTGTTCTTGATGTCACCTTGGATCGATTGAGTAGGGAGGGATTTCAGCAGGATTTGTGTTCTGTGAATTCTCCTTAGCTCCAGCAGCAGCTCAGTTTGGTTTCAGCAATCCACAGTAGCTTGATCGAGGTAAGGTGTGTAGGTTTTGTTTTTGTTTTAGATGATTGATACTTGTTGTATTAGATTTGAATTAGGGTTTTTGATTGTGTGTAGATTTAATTGTGTAGAAGAAATCTAATGAAATGGTTAGGGTTAGGGTAATTAACCCTAATCAACCGTTGGATTTCTAATTTAATTGGTGATTAGGGATTAGGTAACTAACCCTAATCGACCATTAGATTTAGATTGGTAAGTGTGATTGTGGTGATTACGGTTTGCCCTAATTTAGTTTTTGGGAAGTTTATTTAGCTATTTCATTTGGATTTAGCTAAATAAAATATATATGTTGTTTGACACAGGATTCTGATTCGAGACAGGCGTCTCGACGTTGACTTCGGATTTGGGATTGTACCTTCTATTTGAGGCGGGTACCCTTTGACTTATCTCTTGATAGTGTCTTTTGATATGTGCAGTTTATATATATACTTGCTAGTGATTGGTAGATTTAGCACTTCCCTGGTTATAGATTATTCGATACTTGTAGACGGTTACTAGTGATTGGTAGTTCAACACTTCCCCTGGATTTAGGTTTAGTTGATACCTATCACATGCTTCATCTGCTAGTTGCTTTACTTCAGGATTGGATATTTTATCTCTTGCCATGTGTATATATGTTCATAGAGGTGGATATCTATAGTGCTCTACTCTACTGGATTAGTTGCTTTACATGTGTGATACATGCTCTTGGATTCATGATACTTACATCATTGTATATGTGATGTCTTTGGATTTTTGCTGTTTATATCATGTTTATATATATGCGTTTACCTTTTGGGCACACACATATATGGAGGAGGCTATGTTCAGGTATGACATACTGTAGCCACATGCACCATATCGCATGATTGCATGCTGGGCGATTGACGACTCCATTGTTGTTGAGCTCGTCGGCCGGCTACATGGACCTCTACACACGTGACCACTGCATGGGTAGTGGCACAACACTTAGGGTGTGTATGGTAGGTTGCTCTGTAGTGCTCCGCTGGTCCACTCATGGGTAGTGTGACTGCAGCGTGGTAGCAGACAGGGGTCCCTCCCCGTCATTGCGTACCGGGAGATGAGAGCATTGCGCTCCCTCACTATGTTTGAGGTAGGAGGATAGGTGTACTCCGACAGCATCCCGTCCACTCGGTCACTCTTCAGGGGCAGTGATGGCAGAGTGCACGGTGTCACAGCCCTACCCACTCGGTCTCACCATTGTGTGTGAGATGGCTGACTGGTTGACAGGGGTGACCATGTCATATTGCATCATATGCACGGATTGCATTCGTTATGACTGATGCATTTTGGTGATTGCATATGATTGACATGCATACAGGATACATGCTTTTGCTCTGACTATTTTTATCTGTGTATGTTCACAGTCGGTTGCACAAGCCTCGCAGGTGAGTACAGGTTATTTCAGTTATGCATTTCTTATTATTCTTGCGGTAAACTGTATTACCTGCTTCTGGTTACTTATTACAGTTAGTTCAGTTATGCATATCTGTTATACTGTTAGGAGACTGTACTGTAGGCTTATGGTTTAGGGGACTGTACCTTAGGATATTACTGGTAGTTATATATTGCTGTACATGTCTATTGGATTACCTGCTGAGTTCATTGAACTCACCCCGTTTTTATTACCATTTCAGGTTGAGGCCGTCGGGGAGATTCCAGTCGCTAGCCCCATTATCGCGAGGATTTTCGTTGTCGGATTATATTTTGCTTTTGCATCTTATATACTTGTATTGTGGGTTTGTATTGTGGACATTAAACATTCGGGTTTACTACTATTGTTTTCCGCTGCAGATATTTTTCGTTACTTCGTGGATTTGGTTTTCTTCGATGTAGTGGAGTAGGATGTTTACATATATCTTCGAGATTCTATATCGTCTTTCCTTATTGTACTGCGTGGATTGATTATATGTTGAGTTATGTGAATGTTGATATAAACTGCGTGGTTTGTTCTTATTGTATTGTATTGTTCCGGCCGTGTGTGGCCGAGGTATGGAGATATATGTATACTGAGCTTCATATTGTCCGCCGTACAGGGGAGATGCTGCCGAAATTTCTTCGGACAGGGACTACCTGGGGGCGTGACAATTTTTGGTATCAGAGCAGTTCTGATACTGGTTCTTACGAGTTTTGCGATACCTACTTATCGGGTGTCGGACTTACGAGGCTTACTTTTGCGAGCTTATCTGGATATTTTCGGATTGTACGGATTTCCGTCGATTTTATCGTTTCGGAATTCTGAGGTATTTTGACGAGGTTTTATTGGTTCTATTTGGGGCTAAACAGCGACAGGACATCTCCAGACGGCAAATAGGTAATTTAGGTAATTTTTCAGTTCTTATACCTGTAGTGATATCTGTGTAACATTTTGTTTACATGTATGACACCTACGCGTGTTCTAGTACTTAAACGTGGTCGCACATGTATGAGGGCGATCGATTCTCTAGAGACAGTCTCCAGAGAGTTCTGTTAGGGTTGAGCCTGTCCGTCAGGGATAGACTCCTCAGGGTGTTGTGACCACGTTAGACTGTCAGATCCTGACGGTTCCGACTTCAGAGGTACCTACCTCGCCTTTACCGCCAGTAGTACCTACAGGGTACTCGGCACCTTCTCTAGCCGTGCCTATTGCGTACTCGGTACCACCACAGACATCTGTGCTGGTTACTACATACTCGGTACCTGCACCAGCAGTACCGGTTATATCTTACCCGGTACCACCCATCGTACCTTTGGTCGTCCCCACTTATACCTACTCTGTAGTTCCACTAGTGGTTCCTACCCTGTTTATGTGGCAGCACCAGTGGTACCTCTTCCAACCTATCCATCAGTACCACCCATAAGATCAAGTCCAGTGATTCTGCCCAGTACCGCAGCGATATCTACGGATATGGTTGTGGCACGAGCATGGATCCCAGCCTTGGCGGAGTTGGTGAAAAGCCAATTCACGCTATTTCGCGGGGAGACTGATTCGAGCGTGGCTCAATCTTGGATAGAGTCTATGGAGCGGACAATCTTTTACATGGCCTGCTCCGAGTGGGAGAAGGCTGAGCTGGCTGCGTACAACTTACGAGACGGGGCAGAGATCTGGTGGGACACACAGCGCTCGATTATAGGCGAGCAGACGAGATTTAGAGAGGCATTCGAGAGTCAGTGTTTTCCCCGGGCGTATCAGATGACACGTCGGCAGGAATTTCTGAGTCTTCGACAGAATAACTGCTCAGTGATGGAGTACAATGCCGAATTTAATCGGTTGGCCAGATTCTGTCCTGAGTTGGTTGCCGATGACAGATCTCGTATGCTTCAGTTTGTCCAGGGACTGAACGAGCATCTTCAGGTGTAGATTGTCGATTTGGTCATTCATCATATACAGAGGCTCTGGATAGAGCTCTTATGATTTAGGCAGCTCAGTAGAGAGCAAATACAGATAAGAAAAGAAAGCAAACTGATCGGACTTCCGGACGGATCCAGCAGCCACAGACTACTGGGCAGCAGCAGAGAAATCACCCTCAGATGGGTCAGAGTACTTCTGGGTCATCTGGTCGACCCCAGAAGTCAGGATGTTGTTCATCAGGATGTTCCCGGTCTTCTTAGCAGAACCGGAAACAGTTCACTAGTGACTCTTTTTGCACCAGATGCGGATCCCGAGATCACATCACCTCTGCGTGCTCCTTGGGACAGTCAGTTTGCTATCATTGCAACTGCCCGGACACATAAGACGAGACTGTACGCTGAAGTCTCAACAGGTAGCATCCGGGATTTCTGTTTCGGGAGGACAGGTTGATCAGTCCGCTACTCAGCGAGGGGGGCCGAAAGGCCAATCTTCGCATCGTCAGCAGAGGACAGCTCCTCCTGCAGCAGCTGCATATGGCGTGCACGGGCAGGAGCATTCCGATGTCCTTGTGGAGAACCCCACGGTATTCCGCCCTAGTATTCTCCTGTACTATTCGTCAAGAAGAAGGATGGTACTCTGAGGTTGTGCATCGATTATAGGAGGTTGAATGCAGTGACTATCAGAAATAAGTACCCCTTGCCACGGATTGAGGATTTATTTGATCAGCTTAGAGACACGTGGTGTCAAGCCGAGGTATTTCAGTTGATCCTCATAAAATCGAGGCTATCACTAGCTGGGAGCAGCCGAAGTCAGTCCAGGAGATCCGCAGTTTCTTGGGATTGGCTGAATATTATAGACAATTTGTGGAGGGTTTCTCCAGCATTGCTATGTCGTTGACACGTCTGACCCGGAAAGGCGTGAAGTTCACGTGGTCAGAGGCTTGTGAGACCAGCTTCCAGGAGCTGAGGCGGAGATTAGTATCAGCACCAGTCTTGGTTTTACCTTCTGGTGATGACGGATTCATACTTTATACAAACGCATCTCTTCAGGGCTTGGGCGCTGTTTCGATGCAGCACGGTAGGGTAGTCTCCTATGCTTCTCGTCAGTTGAAGGAGCATGAGAAGAACTACTCAGTACATGATTTAGAGCTAGTCGCTATTATCTTTGCTTTGAAGATTTGGCGACATCATCTTTATGGTATTACTTTTGAGATTCTTACTGATCATAAGAGTCTCAAATATATTTTTACTCAGAAGGAACTCAATCTCTGACAGAGGAGATGGATGGAGTTCCTGAAGGATTATGATTGTACTATTAGCTACCATCCGGGTAAAGCTAATGTGGTTGCTGATGCACTTAGCAGGAAGTCCAGAGGGACTTTAGCTTGTCACCGAGTTTTAGTCACGGACTTGATTCAGGGATTCTCCGAGTTGGGCCTTGAGGAGCAGGGACAGAGCAAGGTATTCTTGTTACCATGGTTGCTCGATCGTCGATTAGGATGAGGATTCGAGGCGGGGAGATCGAATTCTGATTCATTAGCGACGGATAGCTTAGGACCCGGAGAGCCAGAGTTTGCGAGATGTCGGGGTATTGTTTATTTTCGAGGTGATTATGTGTACCTCGGTCTCACGGTCATGGAGGAGTTACTTGAGGCTCATCGTTCTAGATTTGCTATCCACCAGTGTGACCGTATGTATCGTGATTTGAGGCGTTCCTATTGGTGGAGCAGTATGAAGAAAGAACAGATTTTGTAGCTAGATGTCTTGTTTGTCGCCAGATGAAGGTGAGCACC
Source organism: Zingiber officinale (assembly GCF_018446385.1). Lineage (NCBI taxonomy): Eukaryota > Viridiplantae > Streptophyta > Magnoliopsida > Zingiberales > Zingiberaceae > Zingiber > Zingiber officinale. The sequence goes on along the minus strand of NC_055990.1, from coordinate 14,174,775 downwards.
AGAGACTGGGTTTCATGCGAGAGGATCCCTATTCAGTGGAAGTGGGAGCACATTACTATGGATTTCGTGGTTGGTTTGCCTAGGACTCGTCGAGGCCATGATGCGATTTGGGTAATCATTGACCGATTAACCAAATCCGCACACTTTTTAGCGCTCCGGAAGACGGATTCTCTGGATCGATTAGCTGAGTTATACTGTCGAGAGATTATCAGTTGCATGGAGTTCCGTTGAGCATTATATCCGATAGAGACCCACGGTTCACGTCCCGATTCTAGCAGAGTCTGCGGCAGGCCTTGGGCACGCAACTCCGTTTGATACGGCATTCCATCCACAGACGGATGGGCGGTCAGAGCGGACTATTCAGACATTGGAGGACTTGGAGGTCTTGTGTCATGGACTTCGAGGCAGCTGGGAGGACCACCGCCATTAGTGGAGTTCGCCTACAACAAGACTATCATTCGCTATCCAGATGGCACCGTTTGGCGTTGTATGGTAGGCCTTGTCGGACACCCATCCTCCGGGAAGAGGTTGGGGAGGCTCGATTAGTAGGACCTCGAGAGCTCAGGCAGATGCAGGTGGTTCGCCTTTGTCGACGGAGGATGTCGAGGCCGGGCCGTCGGAAGAGTTATCGATCGAGCGGAGACCCACGAGTTCTCCATTGGTGATCACGTATTTCTTAGGGTTTCACCCACGAAATGAGTGAAGAGATTTGGTCTCCGAGGTAAGCTATCTCCCCGATATATTGGACCATTCCAGATCTTGGAGAGGATTGGAGCAGTAGCTTACCGTCTGGCGCTACCACCATCTCTAGCCGGCATTCATGATGTATTCCATGTATCTATGCTGAGGAGATACGTATCCGATCCGGCACATGTTCTGTCAGATATATCTGTTCCTATTCAGCCTGATGTTACTTACGAGGAGGTTCCGGTACGGATTCTGGACCGTAGAGAGCGTCAGCTACGAAACAAGATTGTCCGGCTGGTTAAAGTCGGATGGCAGCATCATTCTGACGAGGAGGCTACTTGGGAGCTGGAGGATACGGTCCGAGCTCGATACCCTCATCTTTTTACTTGAGGTATGTGGGTTAGAGTTCCTTTCAGCATTTATACTGTTTGGTTATGTCATAGGGTTGGCTGTTGGTTATAGCGAAATTTGGGGACCAAATTTTTATTAGTAGGGGAGGATGTGAGATCTCGAAAAATTTAAATAATAGGGTTATTTGAGAAATAGCCTTACAGAATTGTTCCGGAATTTTTAGAAATTTTCTGGGAATTTTTCAGAGCTCGTATGACGAGTTTTGAGGGGATCAATTTCGGGTACCGATAAAGTCTGTTTGGGATACCTGTTTAATTGAGGAAATGTTTTATTTATAAAACATTTTCTTTTTTTCTTTCCCCAAACGGCGACCCCGAGCCCTCTCCTCACCCGAACCTTCTTCTCCCCTCTCTGCCCCGACGCAACTCCGACCTCCCTTGGTTCCTCTCGCCGTCGTTGCCGATCGCCACAAGGTCATCGCCGGTAGGGGTCTTCTTCTCCGGAGCCTCGCCAAAGTCAGGTTCCATAGCTACCAACGGCCGATGCCCTCTACCCTTGCTCGATCATGCCGCCATCGATCGCCGGTGCGGATTAGGGCTCGGAGCACAGAGGTGAGGAAATATCTTCGATCCTTCTTCTTCCATCTTCCTCGTGCAACCGTGCCCTAGATCCCTTGCCCTAGATCCCTTCTGTCAGCTCCGATCGATCGTCGCGAAGGCGAAGGTGTGCCCTAGATGTATTCTTGAAGGTAAGGCATCGCCGAATCTTACTCTGATTTCCTTGATTGATCCGATCGATTCCAATGTTGATCTCACCTTAATCCAAATGGTAGGGAAGAAATCCAGCAGGGAGGCTGTGTGTTCTAGAGGTGATCGATAGGGATCTTGGACCTTATCTTCCTTGCTGCGGATTTAGGTCACGGATTGGAGACATTGGGGATCAGTGAGGTAAGATTAGGTTGTTGATTAATTAGTGATCTCCATTCCTTGATGTTGTTTTAATCTGGTTGATTCTAGTAGGTGATGAGATCTGTTCTTTGGTGTTCTTGATGTCACCTTGGATCGATTGAGTAGGGAGGGATTTCAGCAGGATTTGTGTTCTGTGAATTCTCCTTAGCTCCAGCAGCAGCTCAGTTTGGTTTCAGCAATCCACAGTAGCTTGATCGAGGTAAGGTGTGTAGGTTTTGTTTTTGTTTTAGATGATTGATACTTGTTGTATTAGATTTGAATTAGGGTTTTTGATTGTGTGTAGATTTAATTGTGTAGAAGAAATCTAATGAAATGGTTAGGGTTAGGGTAATTAACCCTAATCAACCGTTGGATTTCTAATCTAATTGGTGATTAGGGATTAGGTAACTAACCCTAATCGACCATTAGATTTAGATTGGTAAGTGTGATTGTGGTGATTACGGTTTGCCCTAATTTAGTTTTTGGGAAGTTTATTTAGCTATTTCATTTGGATTTAGCTAAATAAAATATATATGTTGTTTGACACAGGATTCTGATTCGAGACAGGCGTCTCGACGTTGACTTCGGATTTGGGATTGTACCTTCTATTTGAGGCGGGTACCCTTTGACTTATCTCTTGATAGTGTCTTTTGATATGTGCAGTTTATATATATACTTGCTAGTGATTGGTAGATTTAGCACTTCCCTGGTTATAGATTATTCGATACTTGTAGACGGTTACTAGTGATTGGTAGTTCAACACTTCCCCTGGATTTAGGTTTAGTTGATACCTATCACATGCTTCATCTGCTAGTTGCTTTACTTCAGGATTGGATATTTTATCTCTTGCCATGTGTATATATGTTCATAGAGGTGGATATCTATAGTGCTCTACTCTACTGGATTAGTTGCTTTACATGTGTGATACATGCTCTTGGATTTATGATACTTACATCATTGTTATATGTGATGTCTTTGGATTTATGCTGTTTATATCGTGTTTATATATATGCGTTTACCTTTTGGGCACACACATATATGGAGGAGGCTATGTTCAGGTATGACATACTGTAGCCGCACGCACCATATCGCATGATTGCATGCTGGGCGATTGACGACTCCATTGTTGTTGAGCTCGTCGGCCGGCTACATGGACCTCTACACACGTGACCACTGCATGGGTAGTGGCACAACACTTAGGGTGTGTATGGTAGGTTGCTCTGTAGTGCTCCGCTAGTCCGCTCATGGGTAGTGTGACTGCAGCGTGGTAGCAGGCAGGGGTCCCTCCCCGTCATTGTGTACCGGGAGATGAGAGCATTGCGCTCCCTCACTATGTCTGAGGTAGGAGGATAGGTGTACTCCGACAGCATCCCGTCCACTCGGTCACTCTTCAGGGGAGTGCACGGTTGTCACAGCCCTACCCACTCGGTCTCACCATTGTGTGTGAGATGGCTGATCTGGCAGTAGGGGTGACCATGTCATATTGCATCATATGCACGGATTGCATTCGTTATGACTGATGCATTTTGGTGATTGCATATGATTGACATGCATACAGGATACATGCTTTTGCTCGACTATTTTTATCCGTGTATGTTCACGATCTTCTGATGCTTATGAGTAGCCTAGTTATTTGTTATGCATTTCTTATTATTCTTGCTGATCATCAGATATGCAAGGATTTAGAGTTTAATCTTTTCTTTATAATTATACGGTTAGGAGACTGTACTGTAGGCTTATGGTTTAGGGGACTGTACCTTAGGATATTACTGGTAGTTATATATTGCTGTACATGTCTATTGGATTACCTACTGAGTTCATTGAACTCACCCCGTTTTTATTACCATTTCAGGTTGAGGCCGTCGGGGAGATTCCAGTCGCTAGCCCCATTATCGCGAGGATTTTCGTTGTCGGATTATATTTTGCTTTTGCATCTTATATACTGGTATTGTGGGTTTGTATTGTGGACATTAAACATTCGGGTTTACTACTATTGTTTTCCGCTGCAGATATTTTCCGTTACTTCGTGGATTTGGTTTTCTTCGATGTAGTGGAGTAGGATGTTTACATATATCTTCGAGATTCTATATCGTCTTTCCTTATTGTACTGCGTGGATTGATTATATGTTGAGTTATGTGAATGTTGATATAAACTGCGTGGTTTGTTCTTATTGTATTGTATTGTTCCGGCCGTGTGTGGCCGAGGTATGGAGATATATGTATACTGAGCTTCATATTGTCCGCCGTACAGGGGAGATGCTGCCGAAATTTCTTCGGACAGGGACTACCTGGGGGCGTGACAAAAGGGGCCGGCCACATTAAATTAAAAAGGATTTTTAATTTTAATTTTTATTATGTGGAAGATATGATTTATTAAAGAGAATTAAAATTAAAATATCTCCCTTTTAAAAGATCTACAAAAGAATTAAAGGAGAGAGATTAGATCACTTTCCTTATTTGTAGATTGGAGAGAGATTTTATTTTCTCTTTAAAAATTATTCACATGATGAGAAATTAAAATTATGGAAATTTTCTTTTGATCAACCATGAAGGGATTAATATAGAAAATTTTATTTTAAAATTTTTGCGGAAGCAAATAAGGAAAGTTTAGTTTTTTCTCGTGAAAAATTATTCCTTATTTGCTCCTTGTTGTGGCCGGCCATAACATCTCAATTAAGGAAAGTTTGTTTAATTTTTCTTAATTAATTGTTATCAAGGAAAATTAAGGAAATTTTATTGAGATTAAATTTCCTAATTTACCAAGGCTAAGGAATATAAAAGAGGGGGTTGGGGTGCCTTCATGACATACAACTCTCTATTATTTTTCCTCCCTCTCTTATTCCTTGGTGTGGCCGGCCATACCCTCTCCCTCTCTTCCTCTTTGTGGTGGACGAAACTCCACCATCCTTGGAGCTTTTGGTGGTGGCCGAATACCCCTTGAAGAAGAAGAAGGAGAGAAAGTCTTCATCCCTTGGAGCTTGGTTGGTGGTTTTCTTCTTCCTTGGTGAAGCTATCTCATTGTGGCCGAACCTAGCTAGGAGGAGAAAAAGGTGGTTGGTGTTTTCTCATCTTGGAAGATCGTTGCCCACACAACGTCCGAGGTTAGAAGAGGAATACGGTAGAAGATCAAGAGGTCTTTCTAGAAGGTATAACTAGTAGTTTTTCCTTTTCCGCATCATACAAGTTATTTATGGAAATAATAGCAAATACAAGAGGCATACGATTTAATATTTTGAATATGTTTTTCGATGTTGTGTTCTTTTGTTTTTCCTTGTGATTTGATTGTTCTCTTCGGTTAACCTAAAGTTATTTTAGGAAATTAAATATTAACTTTCTATAAAAGGTTTTGTCTAGTCGGTGGTGGTTGCTCTCATATCCAAGAAGGTCCTGTGCCTCGCTACGTCAGTACTGGGAACCAATTATGGAAATTAATATTTAATGGAATTAATAACTTAAGGTGATTTGGGTCGAACGTGTTAAGTTCCGCAGGAGATCCAAGTCTAAACCTAAAAGAACAAATAGATTAAGTTTTGGATCAAACGTGTTAAGTTCCGCAGGCGATCCAAAATTTAATTTAAAAGAACACATGGTAGCTAGGAAAAGGTTCAGACCTATGTACAAAATTTTTGTACAGTGGAACCTCTAGGTTTTTCGAGTAGCAACCAACAATTGGTATCAGAGCTAGGGTTTTGCCTCTGTGTATTTGGTATGTAGAATAATTATGCACATGTCATACATAATTTAGGATGGATAATAGTAGGATATGCTAACTCTTTGGATGCAGGATCCAACTATTATGGCTTTTAGTTATTATGTGTGTGATTGGACCCTTGGACATGTCAAGGGCATTTATCTGTGTGTGCATGATTGTATTATAAAATACAGCAGGAGCTGTATTTAGTTTTATTAGGATTTTATTTTTGATCTAGATACATGTACATTCCTTTTATGGAATATAGGATCAAAAATTGTAAAATTCTATTTATGTCGCAAATCGAATCTTGTAAAGCGTGGAACTCTCGAAGGACCAGAAGCGCAGTGGAATAAGGAACAAGATGGATGCGACAGCTAGACCCAATGGCGGTGGCCAAATATGGCAGCAGCTTGGGATGACAACACATGGAGGAAAACCAAAGATAAAAGCCATAATAGTTGAAAATTAGATTTATCTATTTATTGCATTTATATTGAGCTGTATGTGCATGTTAGTTTACTTGTTTAGTAGGCTAGCATAGTTAAAATTCCTCATTTATAAATAACTAAGTGGGAGAGGGATTTTTAAGTAAATCCCATGGTCTCCATTACTGGTTTGTAAGTGATGCAAACAAGTTTGCGCGTTGGCTCTGAGTGCCTTCCTCCATAACGGATGAGCTTGTTTGTGGATTACTAGAACAGACTTCCATTTTGGATGACTATAGGAAGTTAATTAAGAGCATGTGATCTTCTTCAACGGAAGGGGCATAATCTTATTAATGGACTTAGTGTCAAGTAATGGTATACACTTAGACACATCTAATAGCATCCTCCACATCGGAGTCACTGCTATTATTTGTGTGACCAAAAGACACCAACTATTAATTTTATTTGTCAAAAATTAGGTTGACAAGATAATAAAATTAATGGGTTAAAACCCTCCTTTTACAAATGTTGAATTTGTATACATCCACACTAACGTGGCATACAAAATTCACGGTGTTTTGAGGTGTTGGTTAATTTAAAATAGTATTGTTTGAGGAATCAATATTATTCTAAATTTAGAGTCCTGACCAAAAGTTATTTGTGATTCTTAGGATGACTTTCAACCCACTGTCCATCATACTACAACATAATAGACTTACTGGTCCTAACTACATAGATTGGAAAAGAAACCTGGATATTGTTCTTACTGCTGAAAGTTATAAATTTGTACTGACTGAGACTTGCCCTGATGCACCCAATGGTGAATCTACCCAAGAGGAGATTGAATATCATAAGAAATGGGTAAAAACAGATGAGATGGCGCGGTGTTACATTTTGGCTTCAATGTCAAATGTATTGCAACATCCGCATCAAGATTTATCAACAGCTTATGATATCATGAACAATCTCAAGGAACTCTTTGGTCATCAGGACAGGGCTTCTAAGCAAGAAGCCATGAGAAAGATAATGACAGCCACCATGCAAGAGAGTACTCCTGTGAGGGATCATATCCTAAAGATGATGGCTTATCTGAACGAAATACAAATCCTTGGAGGTGAAATTGATGGGGAAACCCAGATCGATATGATCCTCCAAACACTACCTAGAAGTTTTGAGCAGTTCCGCCTGAACTATAATATGAATAAGAGGATATATTCATTAGCGGAACTACTGACAGAACTTCAGGCAGCAGAAGGATTATTTCGTCATAATTCTCAGATTCACTATGCTGAAAATGGGTCTACTTCTAAACCGAAAGGAAAGAAGAAGAAGAAACAATTTGGCTCAGCAAAGAAGGTGAATAAATCTCAGAGTATAGGATTTAAAGCTGGAGTGAAGAAGCCGAAGGGCAAGTGCTTCATCTGTAAGCAGTCAGGACATTGGAAAGCGGACTGTCCTCGTAGGAATCAAAACAAAGGTATATCTCATGCTTTAGTTGTTGAAACATGTTTACCGGTGTTATCTACCAGCACCTAGTGTGTAGATACGGGAGCCACTGATCATGTCTGCAATTCCTTATAGGGGTTCCAGGAAACCCGATGACTAACTGAAGGAGAGATTACCATCCACATGGGAAATGCTACTAAAGTGGCAGCTATTGCAGTGGGAGACACCTACTTATCTTTTAGTAGAAATAGAAATTTGGTTTTAAGCAATTGTCTTTATGTACCCAGTTTTAGAAAGAATTTAATTTCAGTTTCTAAACTGTTTTTAGATGGATATTCAGTTTGTTTTAGTAACGATATAGTTATTAAGAGAAATAAAGTGATTATCTGTTCTGGTGCATTAGTTGGCAATTTGTATACATTAAATCCAATTTCTCCCACAAAGCAAAATAAGGAAATTTATAACTCATCTTCTAATTCAAATAAGAGAAAAGAACCTTCGGAAATGAACCAAGCATATCTTTGGCATCTAAGGCTAGGTCATATTAACTTAAGTAGGATTCAGAGGCTTATAGCCGATGGACTTTTGGGTTCATTAGAGTTGGAAAATTTTCCAACTTGTGAATCTTGCTTGGAAGGTAAAATGACCAAGAGGCCGTTCAAGGCCAAGGGATATAGAGCCAAAGAAGTGTTAGAATTGGTTCATTCTGATTTGTGTGGTCCTATGTCTGTCCAGGCAAGAGGTGATTTTGAATATTTCATCTCTTTTATAGATGATTATTCAAGATACGGATACATTTACCTATTACGCCGCAAGTCTGAGTGCTTTGATAAGTTCAAAGAATACAAGGCTGATGTGGAGAAATGACAAGGTAAAAGTATCAAGACACTACGGTCTGATCGTGGTGGCGAATACCTCTTAGGAGAGTTTAGGAATTACTTATCAGAAGTCGGGATTCAATCCCTATTGTCTGCACCTAGAACACCCCAACAGAATGGTGTGGCAGAACGAAGGAATAGGACTCTTATGGAGATGGTTAGATCGATGATGAGTTATTCAGAATTACCAAATTCGTTTTGGGGATATGCTCTGGAAACAGAAGTATACGTACTGAACTTAGTACCTTCTAAATCAGTTTCTTCTACTCCCATAGAATTGTGGAATGGGCGAAAACCCAGTCTAAGACATATTCGGATTTGGGGTAGTCCAGCACATGTGCTGAAACCAGATGCTGATAAGTTAGAATCTCGTATAGAAGTTTGCGTATTTGTGGGATATCCCAAAGGAACGAAAGGTGGTTTATTTTATAGTCCTAAAGACCAGAAGGTCATTGTTAGCACCAATGCCCAGTTTTTAGAATAAGACTATATAATGGATCACAAGCCCAGTAGCAAAGTTGTTTTAGAAGAACTTAGGGAGGACACGTCTACCTTAGTACCAACAGTACAAGATGTAGTACCACAAGAGACTGCAACACGTGTCACACATGATACACAACCACAGACAGTGCCTCGTCGCAGTGGGAGTGTTGTAAGGCAGCCTGATAGATTCATGTTTTTGGGAGAGTCTTCGGACATGGTCCCGGGTAAACATGAACCTGATCCCCGATTATGAGGAAACCTTTTCACCGGTAGCCATGCTTAAGTCTATCCGGATACTCTTATCCATTGCTACTCATATGGATTATGAGATTTGGCAAATGGATGTCAAGACAGCTTTCCTTAATGGAAGTCTTGAAGAGAACATCCATATGAACCAACCAGAAGGGTTCATTGAAAAAGGCAAAGAGCATCTAGTGTGCAAGCTCAATCGGTCCATTTATGGACTGAAGCAAGCTTCAAGATCTTGGAACATCTGGTTTAATGAAGTAATCCAGTCATATGAATTTATTCAAAGTCCGGATGAGTCTTGTGTATACAAGAAGTGTAACGGAAACGTGGTGGTATTTCTTGTACTATACGTAGATGATATTTTGTTAATTGACAACAATGTCAAGGTATTATCAGACGTAAGGGTATGGTTGTCCAAAAAATTTGATATGAAGGACTTAGGAGAGTGTTCACACATTCTTGGGATCAAAGTAATAAGGGATCGCAAGAAAAGAATGTTGTGTCTGTCCCAAGTTTCGTATATAGATACAATCCTTGCTCATTTTAGCATGCAAGATTCCAAGAAAGGTTTCTTACCTTTTAGGCATGGAATAGTTCTATCTAAAGAGATGTCTCCAAAGACATCAAAGGAGATAGAAGACATGAAAGCAGTTCCTTATGCTTCGATTGTAGGAAGCCTTATGTATGCAATGCTATGTACGAGACCTGATATTTGTTTTGCCGTAGGCATGGTCAGCAGATATCAGAGTAACCCTGGACAAGGACATTGGACTGCGGTAAAGCATATATTAAAATACCTGAGAAGGACTAGAGATTATATGCTAGTTTACAAAGCAGACGATTTGCTCCCTGTGGGTTACACGGATTCGGATTTCCAATCGGATAGGGACAACAGTAAGTCTACATCAGGCTATGTGTTTACTTTAGGAGGTGGAGTCATTTCATGGAGGAGTGTTAAGCAGAAATATGTTTCGGACTCAACCAGCCTCTGAGGCAGCTAAAGAAGCAGTATGGCTCAGGAACTTTCTAATAGACTTAGATGTGATTCCTGGTTTGCCCAAAATCATCACAATTTATTGTGATAATAGCGGTGCAGTTGCAAACTCGAAGGAACCACGAGCTCATAAGGTAAGTAAACATATAGAGCGCAAGTACCACCTGATACGAGATATTGTGAAGCGAGGAGAAGTTGTCATCGCCAAGATTTCATCAGCTGATAACCTGGTAGATCCTTTCACTAAGGCCCTTCCGGCGAAAGCTTTCGATCGACATGTGGAGGGAATGGGAATCAGATGTATGGCAGAAGATATGGCAGCTTAGTCATTAGTATAAGTGGGAGATTATTAGAGTGTATACTGAAAGCCTAAATTTTTGTAAACATTTATTTTAAATAAAGAATCACATTTGGTCAAATTATCTACATTTGTTTGTAGTTGTTCAATTAATTTATAGTGTAGATAACATAGTATGTGGTGTCACATACATAAGATGATGTTATCAGTACCTTATAAATTATAAACAGTTGCTCACGACCAAAATGGAAAGGAACAAACCATTAGAAGGTCGTAGTGTGATTAGGTGTGAGATTTAGGAAAAATTAATTAAAAGGGTTATTTGGAAAATAGCCTTATAAAATTTTTCCGGAATTTTTAGAAATTTTCTGGGAATTTTTCGGAGCTCGTACGACGAATTTTGCGAGGATGAATTTCGGGTTCGGATTAAGCCTGTTTGGGATACCCGTTTAAGTGAGGAAAAGTTTTAATATATATATATACTTTTCTTTTCTTATTTCTTTTCCCTAAACCTATCGCCGAACCCGAGCCTCTCTTCTCCCCCGACTCCGGTCTCTCTCTGTTCTCTCCCTCTCGCGGACAAGCGACGGCGACGGGACCAGCTCCGGCGATTCCTCTGCCGGCGTCGACGCCTGGTAAGCACAGATCCAGCCGAGGCCTTTCTCCACCTAGCTTCGATCTCTTCTCCTCGCCACTGGTTCTTTCACGGGGATGAGCCGACGCCACTGATCGAGTGAGATCCACCCGATCGCCGGCGAGGGTTTGCTTCAGGAGGTTTGAGAGTAGGGCTAGTTTCACCTGAGCCCTTCCTCCTTGTGCAACCATGCCCTAGATCTCTTCGGATGACTCCGATCGGTCGTCGCGACAACACAGTCGTGCCCTAGCCGAGTCTGGAAGGTAAGGTTTATACCCTCTTCGTGATATAGGTCTAGATCTTCTTCTCGGTTCATTGGCCTTTCTCGGTTCTTGATCTTCCTATATCTTGGCTGTGGATTTAGGTCACGGATTGGGCAATTTCTGTTGGAGACAACCGATTGAGGTAAGGTAGGTTGTTAATTTGGTTAGTGTTTGGATCAATGATCTGTGCTTGATCTCTACTTGATCCGGTTAATTCCAGTAGATTGCTCTATACTTTTCTGTTCTATTATGTTCTGTTATGTGGAATTGTGATCGTGAGGTGTTTCCTTGCCGATAGCACTCCAACCAGTAATAGTATCGGCTGTGATTCCTCTCATCCAACAAGGAAATTTCTCTCGCTGTTCTGTGGAGTTGTTCTTCAGTTCTTGGTGCTGGCAACTTTCCAACAGCAGCTACCCTAACCGACAACCACATTTTTGGTGGTGATTTACTGGTGATCACCTTGGATTTGGGTAAGTTTTTGGAGGACAATTGTTACTTGTTTTAATGATACGAATTAGGGTTGTAATTAGTTGTTTGTGATTAGATCTAATTGCTTAGATTAATCTAATGGAATGATTAGGGTTAAGACAATTAACCCTAATCGACTATTGGATTTAATTTAGGTATTAGATGATTAATCTAATTGATGATTAGGGATTAGGTGACTAACCCTAATTGATTGATAGATTTATTCAGGTAGGATGTGATTGTGGTGATTAGGGGTTTTGACCTAATTTAGTTTTAGGAATTTTATTTAGTTATTTCATTTGGATTTAGCTAAATAATATATATATATATTGTTTGTTGACACAGGACTCTGATTCGAGACGGGTGTCTCGACTTGGATTTGCTGGATTGTACCTTCTACTTGAGGCGGGTACCCTTTGACTTATCTTTCTAATATTGTCTTAGGATATGTGTAGTTTATATATAATTACTAGTAGTAGATAGTAGATTTTTCTCTTCCTTGGATTTAGCTTAGTTGATACCTATCACATGCTCTTACTGTTAGATGCTTTACATTAGTCTGGATTACTTTTGTCTTTTGCCATGTGTATATGTGTGTTATGGTTATTTGTAGTGCTTATCTACCCATGATTAGATGCTGGAGATACTTGTTACATATTGTTGGTTTCATGTTGTCTATATCTATGTTATATATATATGCGTTTACTTTTGGCATCTACGCATATGGAGGAGGATATACTCAGGTATGACATACTGTAGCCGCATGCACCATATTGCATGATTGCATGCTGGGCGATGTACGACTCCATTATTGTTGAGCTCGTCGGCCGGCTACATGGCTTGCACACAACGTGTTCACTACATGGGTAGTGGCACAACACTCAGGGTGTGTATGGTAGGTTGCTCGGTAGTGCTCCGCTAGACCGCTCATGGGTAGCGTGACAGTAGCGTGGTAGCACACCGGGGTCCCTCCCCATCATCGTGTATCGGGAGATGAGAGCGTTACGCTCCCTCACTATGTTTGAGGTAGGAGGATAGGTGTACTCCGACAGCATCCCGTCCACTCGGTCACTCATCAGGGGTAGTGACGGTAGAGTGCACGGTTGTCACAGCTCTACCCACTCGGTCTCACCATCGCATGTGAGACGGCTGAGCATGGCAGTAGGGGTGACCAGGACATGTCATTTGCATCATATGCACAGATTGCATTATCTATGATTGATGCACTTTGGTGATTGCATATGATTGACATGCATACAGGTTATATATGCTTTTGCTCTGACTATTTTTATCTGTGTATATTCACAGTCAGTTGCACAAGCCTCGCAGGTGAGTACAGTTTATTTCAGTTATGCATTTTTTTATCATTCTTGCTATAGACTGTATTTTATGCCTATTGCTGGTTATCACAGTTTATTTCAAATATGCATACCTGTTATATTGTTAGGAGACTGTACTGTAGGTTCTATGGTTTAGGAGACTATACCTTAGGATGGTGCTGGTAGTTATATGTTGCTGTACATATCTATTGGATTACCTGCTGAGTTCTTTGGACTCACACCGCTATATTCCTACCTTTCAGGTTGATGCTGTCGGGAGATATCCCAGTCGCTAGCCCCTGTCGCGAGGATTTTTCTATTGACTTCGGATTTGTTTTGTTTTTGCATCTTATGTACTTACGATGTGAGACTATTGTATTGTGGACTTTTGACAAACATTTGGGTTTGCTACTATTGTTTTCCGCTGCAGATATTTTCACTACTTCGTGGATTTGTTTTCTTCGTTGTTGTGGAGTAGGATGTATATGTATATCTTTTTGGATTCTTTATCGTTTTCCTATATTAAACTGCGTGGATTGATTATGTGTTGTTCTGTGTGAAAATATATATACAACTGCGTGGTTTGCTTTCTATTTATGTTGTATTGTTCCAGCCGTGTGTGGCCGAGGTATAGATGTATGTACTCTGGTTTCATATTGTCACCCGTACAGGGGAGATGCTGCCGAAATTTCTTCTGGCAGGGACTACCTGGGGCGTGACAATATTTTTGGTATCAGAGCAGTTTTCTGATACTTGTTTCTCGTGTTCTGGAGTTTACGAGTTTATCTGGGTATTTTCGGATTGTACGGATTTCCGTCGATTTTTCTCGTTGCGGAATTCCGAGGTATGTTGACAAGGTTCTTTATGGGGCAATGCAGCGACAGGATATCTCCAGACGGCAAATTGGTAAATTAGGTAACTTTATAGTTTTTATACCTGTAGTGATATCTGGGTAACATTTTGTGTACAGATATGACACCTACACGTGTTCCGGTACCGAGACGTGGGCGACCACGTATGAGGCCGATAGATTCTCCTGAGACAGAGTCTTCAGAGAGGTCTGCTAGAGTTGAGCTTGTCCGTCAGGGGCAGACTCCTCAGGTCATTGTGGGTATGTCTACGTATCAGACCCCGACAGTTCCGACTACAGAGGTACCTACCTCGATTGTACCACTAGTGGTACCACCGTCGGCATATTCAGCACCTCCCCCATCAGTTGTACCCGCAGAGTACCCGACACCCTCTCTAGCTGTGCCTGCTACTGCGTACTCGGCACCGTAGACACATGTGCCGATTACTCCATATTCGGCACCAGTACCGGCCGCACCGGCTGTTTCTTACCCGGTACCACCCACCGTACCTGCAGTGGCTCCTACATATGTCTACTCGGTAGTTCCGCCATCAGTACTGCCCATAGGAGCAGTCCCAGTGTTTCTGCCCAGTGCTGCAGCGACTTCCACTGATATAGTTACATCACGTGCACGGATCCCAGCCTTAGCAGAATCGGCGAAGAGCCAATTCACCTTATTCCGCGGGGAGACCGATCCGAGCGTAGCTCAGTCCTGGATTGAGACTATGGAGCGGACGTTCTTTTACATGGCTTGCTCCGAGTGGGAGAAGGCCGAGCTGGCTGCTTACCACCTGCGAGATGGGGCAGAGATCTGGTGGGACACACAGCGTTCCATTATAGGCGACCAGCATATTACCTGGACGAGATTTCGGGAGGCATTCGAGAGTCAGTATTTTCCCCGAGCATATCAGATGACTCTTCGGCAGGATTTTCTTAGTCTGCGGCAGAATAACCGCTCAGTGATGGAGTATAATGCTGAATTTAATCGGTTGGCCAGATTCTGTCCGGAGTTAGTGGCCGATGACAGATCTCGTATGCTTCAGTTTATCCAGGGACTGGACGGGCATCTTCAGCTGAAGATGTCGGGTTTTAGTACTTCCTCATACACCGAGACACTGGATAGAGCTCTTATGATTGAGTCTACTCATCAGAGAGTGAATGCAGACAAGAAGAGGAAGCAGACTGATAGAACTTCCAGACCGACCCAGCAGCCACAGACCACTGGACAGCAGCAGAGCAGTCATACTTAGACGGGTCAGGGTACTTCTGGGGCATCTGGTCGACGCCAGAAGTCAGGACGATCTTCATCTGGACGCTCCCGGTCTGCTCAGGACCAGAAACAGTCCACTGGTGACTCTTACTGCACCAGGTGCGGATCGTGGGATCACCTAACCTCTGCGTGTACTCTGGGATAGTCAGTTTGCTATTATTGCAAACTGCCAGGACACGTGAGACGAGACTGTTCGCTGAAGACTCAGCATATAGCTTCCGGGGTTTCTATTCCGGGAGGACATTTTGGTCAGTCTGGGACTCGGCGAGGGGGGTCGAAAGCCCAATCTTCACACCGTTAGCAGAGGACAACTCCCCCTGCGGCAACTGCATATGACATGCACGGTCAGGAGCAGTCCAGTGTTCGTATGGAATCCCAGAGTTCAGTTTTTGGACCCCAGTATCTGACTCAGGGGCAGTATCAGTTGCAGCCTCAGCCTTCGGCGCAGTATCAGTTACAGCCTCAGCCAACGGTCCAGTACATACTACAGCCCATTGCCCCATCTCTGACTCAGTATCCAGTACCGACTCAGTGGCAGACTCAGGCTCTGACACAGCAGCCTTTGGCAGTGCTACCGCCTCTACCACCGTCAGATACTGGACGAGTTCACGCGGTCACCAGAGAGGATGCGCAGCGGGCCGACGGATCCGTCTTCCGTGGTACGGTTTTACTTTATGCATTTTCTGCTGATATGCTAATTGATACAGGTAGTTCACATTCTTTTATATCATGTGCATTTATGAGAGAGATTGGTAGACTACCTTCTCACAGACCGCGACGACTGACCGTCTCCTTACCATCTGGTGATACCTTGGATGTCACCCAGGAGGTCAGGGGTTGCCCGTTAGATTTTGGTAGCATTATACTCACTGTAGATCTACTAGTACTGGAGATGGTCGAGTTCGACATCATCCTTGGCATGGATTGGCTGTCTGCATACCATGCCACCGTTGATTGCCAGAAGAGGGTGGTCACGTTCCGACCTCCGAACCAACCCTCTTGGGATTTCACTGGCATCAGGGACGATGGGATATCGACCATTTCTGCGATTCAGGCGCAAAAACTGCTAGCACATGGATGTCCAGGATTTCTATTATCTTTGATTAATACTGCCGACAGCAGTAGTCCTCAGCTCTCAGACGTTCCGGTGGTCCGAGAGTATTCAGATGTTTTTCAAGACGAGTTACCAGGTTTGCCTCCCCGAAGGCAAGTGTAGTTTGCTATTGAGCTGATTCCAGGGACTGCACCCACATCGAAAGCTCCTTATCGTATGGCACCGAAAGAGTTGGACGAACTAAAGGTTCAACTCCAGGAGTTATTCGATAGGGGATTTATTCGCCCTAGCGTATCTCCGTGGGGTTCTCCTGTACTATTCGTCAAGAAGAAGGATGGTACTCTGAGGTTGTGTATCGATTATCGGCAGCTGAATGCAGTGACTATCAGAAATAAGTACCCCTTGCCACGGATTGAGGATTTATTTGATCAGCTAAGGGATACATCAGTGTATTCCAAGATTGATCTACGGTCCGGATATCATCAGCTGAGAGTCAGGGATTCTGATGTTCAGAAGACAGCATTCCGCACCAGATACGGGCATTACGAGTTTTTGGTAATGCCATTTGGGCTTACCAATGCCCCTGCAGTATTTATGGATCTGATGAACCGTATCTTTCTGGAGTACCTAGATCAGTTCGTTATTGTGTTTATTGATGACATATTGATCTATTCGCGTTCCGAGGAGGAGCACACACGGCACCTTCGCATAGTTTTGGAGATTCTGCGATGACATCATCTGTATGCGAAGTTCAGCAAGTGTGCATTTTGGCTATCCACAGTTGGTTTTCTGGGGCATGTGGTGTCTAGCCGAGGTATTTCAGTAGATCCTCAGAAGATCGAGGCTATCACTAGCTAGGAGCAGCCGAAGTCAGTCTAGGAGATCCGCAGTTTCTTAGGACTGGCTGGATATTACAGATGATTCGTTGAGGGTTTCTCCAGTATTGATATGTCATTGACACGTCTGACTAGGAAAGGCGTGAAGTTCATGTGGTCAGAGGCATGTGAGACCAGCCTCCAGGAGCTAAAGCGGAGATTAGTATCAGCACCAGTTTTGGTTTTACCTTCTGGTGTTGACGGGTTCGTACTTTACACAGACGCATCTCTTTAGGGCTTGGGCGCTGTGTTGATGCAGCACGATAGGGTAGTCTCCTATGCTTCTCGTCAGTTGAAGGAGCATGAGAAGAATTACCCAGTACATGATCTAGAGCTAGCCGCCATTATCTTTGCATTGAAGATTTGGCGACATCATCTGTATGGTATTACTTTTGAGATTCTTACTGATCATAAGAGTCTCAAACATATTTTCACACAGAAGGAACTCAATCTCCGACAGAGGAGATGGATGGAGTTCCAGAAGGATTATGATTGTACTATTAGCTACCATCCGGGTAAAGCTAATGTGGTTGCTGATGCACTTAGCAGGAAGTCCAGAGGGACTTTAGCTTGTCACCGAGTTTTAGTCACGGACTTGATTCAGGGATTCTCTGAGTTGGGTCTTGAGGAGCAGGGACGGACAGAGCAGGGTATTCTTGTTACCATGGTTGCTCAGTCGTCGATCAGGATGAGGATTCGAGAGGCCCAGGCCGGAGATCAGCATTTACAGTTCATTAGTAGCCAGATAGCTTTCGGACAGCAGACCGAGTTTACACGAGATGACGAGGGTATTGTTTATTTGCGAGGCAGATTATGTGTACCTCAGTCTCACCCGGTCATAGAGGAGTTACTTCAGGAGGCCCATCGTTCTAGATTTTCTATCCACCCAGGTGGAACTCGTATGTATCGCGATTTGAGGCGTTCCTATTGGTGGAACGGTATGAAGAAAGACATCGCGGAGTTTGTAGTTAGATGTCTTGTCTGCCAGCAGGTGAAGGCCGAGCACCAGGGACCTGTTGGATTACTTCAGAGGATCCCTATTCCAGAGTGGAAGTGGGAGCATATTACTATGGATTTTGTGGTAGGATTGCCTAGGACTCGACGAGGCCATGATGCGATTTGGGTAATCGTTGACCGATTAACCAAATCCGCACACTTTTTAGCGATCCGGAAGACTGATTCTCTGGATCGATTGGTAGAATTATACTGTCGAGAGATTATCAGATTGCATGGTGTTCCGTTGAGCATTATATCTGATAGAGACCCACGGTTCACATCCCGTTTCTGGCAGAGTCTGCAGCAGGCCTTGGGCACACAGCTTCGCTTCAGTACGACATTCCATCCACAGACTGATGGGCAGTCAGAGCGGACTATACATACTTTGGAGGATTTACTGAGGTCTTGTGTTATGGACTTCGGGGGCAGCTGGGAGGACCACCTGCCATTGGTGGAGTTCGCCTACAACAACAACTATCATTCGGCTATCCAGATGGCACCGTTTGAGGTGTTGTATGATAGACCTTGTCGGACACCCACCCTCTGGGAGGAGGTTGGGGAGGCTCAGCTGCTAGGACCTCAGAGAGCCCAGCAGGATGCGGAGTGAGTCCGTACTATCAGACGGAGGATGTCAGAGGCTCAGGACCGTCAGAAGAGTTATGCTGATCAGAGACGGAGACCCCTGGAGTTCTCCATTGGTGATCATGTGTTTTTGAGAGTTTCACCCACGAAAGGGGTGAAGCGATTTGGTCTTCGAGGTAAGCTAGCTCCACGATACATTGGGCCATTCCAGATCTTGGAGAGGATTGGAGTTGTAGCTTACCGTCTGGCGCTACCACCATCTCTAGCTGGCATTCATGATGTATTCCACGTATCTATGCTGAGGAGATACGTATCCGATCCAGCACATGTTCTTTCAGATATATCTGTTCCTATTCAGCCTGACGTTACATATGAGGAGGTTCCGGTACGGATTCTGGACCACAGAGAGCGACAGCTGCGGAACAAGACGATCCGATTGGTTAAAGTCGGATGGCAGCATCATTCTGACGAGGAGGCTACTTGGGAGTTGGAGGATACGATCCGAGCACGATACCCTCATCTTTTTACTTGAGTTATGTGGGTTGGAGGTTTCTTTCAGCATTTATATTGCTTGGTTATATTTCAGTGTTTGTTGTTGGTTATAGCGAAATTTGGGAACCAAATTTTTATTATTAGAGGAGGATGTGAGATCTCAAAAAAATTAATTAATAGGGTTATTTGGAAAATAGCCTTATAAAATTTTTCCGGAATTTTTAGAAATTTTCTGGGAATTTTTCGGAGCTCGTACGACGGATTTTGCGGAGATCAATTTCGGGTTCGGATTAAGCCTGTTTGGGATACCCGTTTAAGTGAGGAAAAGTTATAATATATATATATACTTTTCTTTTCTTATTTCTTTTCCCTAAACCTATCGCCGAACCCGAGCCTCTCTTCTCCCCCGACTCCGGTCTCTCTCTGTTCTCTCCCTCTCGCGGACAAGCGACGGTGACGGGACCAGCTCCGGCGATTCCTCTACCGGCGTCGACGCCTGGTAAGCCCAGAGCCAGCCGAGGCCTTTCTCCTCCTAGCTTCGATCTCTTCTCCTCGCCACTGGTTCTTCACGGGGATGAGCCGACGCCACTGATCGAGCGAGATCCACCCGATCGCCGGCGAGGGTTTGCTTCCGGAGGTTTGAGAGTAGGGCTAGTTTCACCTGAGCCCTTCCTCCTTGTGCAACCATGCCCTAGATCTCTTCGGATGACTCCGATCGGTCGTCGCGACAACAAAGTCGTGCCCTAGCCGAGTCTGGAAGGTAAGGTTTATACCCTCTTCGTGATATAGGTCTAGATCTTCTTCTCGGTTCATTGGCCTTTCTCGGTTCTTGATCTTCCTATATCTTGGCTGTGGATTTAGGTCACGGATTGGGCAATTTCTGTTGGAGACAACCGATTGAGGTAAGGTAGGTTGTTAATTGGGTTAGTGTTTGGATCAATGATTTGTGCTTGATCTCTACTTGATCCGGTTAATTCCAGTAGATTGCTCTATTCTTTTCTGTTCTATTATGTTCTGTTATGTGGAATTGTGATCGTGAGGTGTTTCCTTGCCGACAGCACTCCAACCAGCAATAGTATCGGCTGTGATTCCTCTCATCCAGCAAGGAAAATTTCTCTCGCTGTTATGTGGAGTTGTTCTTCAGTTCTTGGTGCTGGCAACTTTCCAACAGCAGCTACCCTAACCGACAGCCACATTTTTGGTGGTGATTTACTGGTGATCACCTTGGATTTGGGTAAGTTTTTGGAGGACAATTGTTACTTGTTTTAATGATACGAATTAGGGTTGTAATTAGTTGTTTGTGATTAGATCTAATTGCTTAGATTAATCTAATGGAATGATTAGGGTTAAGACAATTAACCCTAATCGACTATTGGATTTAATTTAGGTATTAGATGATTAATCTAATTGATGATTAGGGATTAGGTGACTAACCCTAATTGATTGATAGATTTATTCAGGTAGGATGTGATTGTGGTGATTAGGGGTTTTGACCTAATTTAGTTTTAGGAATTTTATTTAGTTATTTCATTTGGATTTAGCTAAATAATATATATATATATATATATATTGTTTGTTAACACAGGACTCTGATTCGAGACGGGTGTCTCGACTTGGATTTGCTGGATTGTACCTTCTACTTGAGGCGGGTACCCTTTGACTTATCTTTCTAATATTGTCTTAGGATATGTGTAGTTTATATATAATTACTAGTAGTAGATAGTAGATTTATCTCTTCCTTGGATTTAGCTTAGTTGATACCTATCACTTGCTCTTACTGTTAGATGCTTTACATTAGTCTGGATTACTTTTGTCTTTTGCCATGTGTATATGTGTGTTATGGTTATTTGTAGTGCTTATCTACCCATGATTAGTTGCTGGAGATACTTGTTACATATTGTTGGTTTCATGTTGTCTATATCTCTGTTATATATATATGCGTTTACTTTTGGCATCTACGCATATGGAGCAGGATATACTCAGGTATGACATACTGTAGCCGCATGCACCATATTGCATGATTGCATGCTGGGCGATGGACGACTCCATTATTGTTGAGCTCGTCGGCCGGCTACATGGTCTGCACACAACGTGTTCACTACATGGGTAGTGACACAGCACTCAGGGTGTGTATGGTAGGTTGCTCGGTAGTGCTCCGCTAGGCCGCTCATGGGTAGCGTGACAGTAGCGTGGTAGCACACCGAGGTCCCTCCCCGTCATCGTGTACCGGGAGATGAGAGCGTTACGCTCCCTCACTATGTTTGAGGTAGGAGGATAGGTGTACTCCGACAACATCCCGTCCACTCGGTCACTCATCAGGGGTAGTGACGGCAGAGTGCACGATTGTCATAGCCCTACCCACTCGGTCTCACCATCGCGTGTGAGACGGCTGAGCATGGCAGTAGGGGTGACCAGGACATGTCATTTGCATCATATGCACAGATTGCATTATCTATGATTGATGCACTTTGGTGATTGCATATGATTGACATGCATAAAGGTTATATATGCTTTTGCTCTGACTATTTTTATCTGTGTATATTCACAGTCAGTAGCACAAGCCTCGCAGGTGAGTACAGTTTATTTTAGTTATGCATTTTTTTATCATTCTTGCTATAGACTGTATTTTATGTCTATTGCTGGTTATCACAGTTTATTTCAGATATGCATACCTGTTATATTGTTAGGAGACTGTACTGTAGGTTCTATGGTTTAGGAGACTATACCTTAGGATGGTACTGGTAGTTATATGTTGCTGTACATATCTATTGGATTACCTGCTGAGTTCTTTGGACTCACACTGCTATATTCCTACCTTTCAGGTTGATGCCGTCGGGAGATATTCCAGTCGCTAGCCCCTGTCGCGAGGATTTTTCTATTGACTTCGGATTTGTTTTGTTTTTGCATCTTATGTACTTACGATGTGAGACTATTGTATTGTAGACTTTTGACGAACATTTGGGTTTGCTACTATTGTTTTCCGCTGCAGATATTTTCACTACTTCGTGGATTTGTTTTCTTCGTTGTAGTGGAGTAGGATGTGTACATATATCTTTTTGGATTCTTTATCGTTTTCCTATATTAAACTGCGTGGATTGATTATGTGTTGTTCTGTGTGAAAATATATATACAACTACGTGGTTTCTTTTCTATTTATGTTGTATTGTTCCGGCCGTGTGTGGTCGAGGTATAGATGTATGTACTCTGGTTTCATATTGTCACCCGTACATGGGAGATGCTGCCGAAATTTCTTCTGGCAGGGACTACCTGGGGCGTGACATTAGGTATCAGTTTATCTTGACTGTATAATTACACTAGTACACTCAGAGTCAATTGAGTAGGACCATTAGAGGTCGTTTCTTTTATATTGACTTTATAAAGAAACAATGACCTCAGTTATTATGGAGTGTGTGCTCTTAATCCTAATATAATAACAAGCACATATATTTGATATTTATTTCTTTAATTTATCAATGGGTGAGATTTAGTTCGATGAATCAATAAGCCCGATAAGTTGGGAAATGATATCACTTATAGTGTGTGTTGTTGATTATAGAAGGAAACTGTGTCCTAGTTATCTAGGTTGATAATGTCCCCAAGATGAGCTCATAAAGATTATCATGTTTAACCCTGCAGGTGGACTTAATCCGACATGATGATAAGGTTGAGTGGTACTATTCTTGGACTAAGATATTAATTAAATGAGTTGTCAGTAACTCACTTAATTAGTGAAAATTCGATATCTTAAACACAGGGAGACTAACACACTCATAATAAGAAGGAGCCCAAAAATGTAATTTGGGATTGGTGTGGTAGTTCAATGATAGTTCTCTAGTAGAATGAATTATCATTGATAAAATTAAGTTGTGTGTTCGGGGCGAACACGGGATGCTTAATTTTATCGGGAGACCAAAATCAATTCCTTCTCTCGGTCCCTATCGTAGCCTCTTATTTATAGAGTACTATACCCACCTAAACCCACCTTCTATACCCACCTAATGGGGCCGACCAAGCTAGCTTGGGAATCAAACTAGGGCTGGCCTAAGCATTAATTGGGGTGGCCGACCCTAGCTTGATCCCAAGCTAGAGGGGTCGGCCACATTAAATTAAAAAGGATTTTTAATTTTAATTTTTATTATGTGGAAGATATGATTTATTAAAGAGAATTAAAATTAAAATATCTCTCTTGTAAAAGATCTACAAAAGAATTAAAGGAGAGAGATTAGATCACTTTCCTTATTTGTAGATTGGAGAGAGATTTTATTTTCTCTTTAAAAATTATTCACATGATGAGAAATTAAAATTATGGAAATTTTCTTTTGATCAACCATGAAGGGATTAATATAGAAAATTTTATTTTAAAATTTTTCCGGAAGCAAATAAGGAAAGTTTAGTTTTTTCTCGTGAAAAATTATTCCTTATTTGCTCCTTGTTGTGGCCGGCCATAACATCTCAATTAAGGAAAGTTTGTTTAATTTTTCTTAATTAATTGTTATCAAGGAAAATTAAGGAAATTTTATTGAGATTAAATTTCCTAATTTACCAAGGCTAAGGAATATAAAAGAGGGGGTTGGGGTGCCTTCATGACATACAACTCTCTATTATTTTTCCTCCCTCTCTTATTCCTTGGTGTGGCCGGCCATACCCTCTCCCTCTCTTCCTCTTTGTGGTGGCCGAAACTCCACCATCCTTGGAGCTTTTGGTGGTGGCCGAATACCCCTTGAAGAAGAAGAAGGAGAGAAAGTCTTCAACCCTTGGAGCTTGGTTGGTGGTTTTCTTCTTCCTTGGTGAAGCTATCTCATTGTGGCCGAACCTAGCTAGGAGGAGAAAAAGGTGGTTGGTGTTTTCTCATCTTGGAAGATCGTTGCCCACACAACGTCCGAGGTTAGAAGAGGAATACGGTAGAAGATCAAGAGGTCTTTCTAGAAGGTATAACTAGTAGTTTTTCCTTTTCCGCATCATACAAGTTATTTATGGAAATAATAGCAAATACAAGAGGCATACGATTTAATATTTTGAATATGTTTTTCGATGTTGTGTTCTTTTGTTTTTCCTTGTGATTTGATTGTTCTCTTCGGTTAACCTAAAGTTATTTTAGGAAATTAAATATTAACTTTCTATAAAAAGTTTTGTCTAGTCGGTGGTGGTTGCTCTCATATCCAAGAAGGTCATGTGCCTCGCCACGTCAGTACTGGGAACCAATTATGGAAATTAATATTTAATGGAATTAATAACTTAAGGTGATTTGGGTCGAACGTGTTAAGTTTCGCAGGAGATCCAAGTCTAAACCTAAAAGAACAAATAGATTAAGTTTTGGATCAAACGTGTTAAGTTCCGCAGGCGATCCAAAATTTAATTTAAAAGAACACATGGTAGCTAGGAAAAGGTTCAGACCTATGTACAAAATTTTTGTATAGTGGAACCTCTAGGTTTTCTGAGTAGCAACTAACACTTCCCACTTCCACTCTGGTATTGGAAGAGGTTGTAACATTCCTCCTGGCCTCTGGTGTTCTGCTTTGACCCTCTGACATGTCAGATAGATACTGACATCTGTGGCAACGTCTCTTTTGAGTCCGGACCACCAGAACCTTTGTTTCACGTCTTGGTACATTTTGGTAGAGCCAGGATGCATAGAGTAAGGAGTACTATGAGCTTCCTCTAGGATTTTCTTACTCAGTTCTTCATCCTTGGGGACACAAAGGCGGTTCCCCTGGTAGAGGATTCCACTGTCTGATACTCGAAACTCTGAATTTTCTTCTTTCTGTATCCCTTGCTTGATCTTCTGGATATCTGGATCTTCACTTTACTTTCTCTGTATATCCTCAAGCAAGGTAGACTCTAAGGTCAATGCAGAGAGTTGCCCATAAATAACTTCAAGTCCGAAATCTGACAACTCCTTCTGCAATGGCAGGGCTAATGATGTCAAAGACATTAGGGATGCACTAGATTTTTTGCTTAGTGCATCTGCCACTTTGTTAGCTTTGCCTGGGTGGTAGAGGATCTCACAGTCATAGTCTTTGACCAACTCTAGCCACCTACGTTGTCTCATGTTTAAGTCCTTCTGAGTGAAGAAGTACTTAAGACTCTGATGGTCTGGGAAGATTCTGCACTGGACTCCATACAAGTAATGTCGCCAGAGTTTTAGTGCAAAGACCACTGCTGCCAGCTCAAGATCATGAGTGGGGTAATTCTTCTCATGATCTTTGAGTTGTCTGGAAGCATAAGCTATAACTTTTCCTTCTTGCATGAGAACAGCTCCTAGACCCATCTTAGAAGCATCACTATAGATGTTAAAACTCTTGTCACTCTCTGGAATAGTCAAAATGGGAGCATTGGTCAGTCTCTTCTTTAGCTCTTGGAAGATCTACTCACACTTGTCCGACCATTCAAACTTCCTGTTCTTCCTAGTGAGGGCTGTGAGTGGAGAAACTATCCTGGAAAAGTCCTCCACGAATTTTCTATAGTACCTAGCTAAACCAAGGAAGCTTCTGATCTCTCTGGCATTCTTGGGTCTACTCCAGTTTTTGACCGCTTCTATTTTGGCAGGGTCTACTTGGATACCTTCTTTAGAAATAATGTGGCCTAGGAACGCCACCTAATCTAACCAGAACTCGCACTTTGAGAATTTAGCATACAGCTGCTTTTACTGAAGGGCCTGCAGTACTATTCTCTGGTGCGTGTCATGCTCCTGTGGGGTCGTTGAATAGACAAGAATGTCGTCGATGAATACGATGACAAGTTATCAAGGTACTCTTTGAACACTCTGTTCATTAAGTCCATGAAGACCGCTGGTGCATTAGTCACACCGAAAGGCATGACTACAAACTCGTAGTGTCCGTATCTGGTTCTGAAAGCTGTTATGGGTATGTCTCTTTCTTTCACCTTCAGCTGATGGTACCCAGATCTTCGAGAACACTGTCGCCCCTTTCAACTGATCAAATAAGTCGTCGATCTTGGGAAGGGAGTACTTGTTCTCGATTGTCACTTTGCTCATCGCTCTAAAATCTATGCTCATCCACATAGATCGTCTTTCTTCTTAACGAACAACTCTGGAGCTCCCCGGGGTGAATGACTAGGGCGGATGAAACCCTTGTCAAGTAGCTCCTGAAATTGTTCTTGTAACTCTTTTAGCTCTGTTAGAGAAATTTGGTAAGGAGCTTTTGAAATTGGGCTGGCGTCAGGAACTAATTCAATTTCAAACTCCGCTCCTCTGTTGGGAGGTAGTCCAGGTAGCTCTTCTGGAAATACCTTTAGATACTCGCAGACTACCCGAACATCTTCTTGCTTGGGTCTTTCTTGTTATCTTTATCCTTCCAATTCTGATTACTTGACTGGGGTCTCTGTTTCCCCACTGTCTTGTCTTCTATCTTGACTGGCTTGTGTTGTGTTTGTGGTGCCTTGTTGCTGTTCAGATAGTGCTCACTAATGCCCTGCTAACCAGCTCTTCACCAATCGATGGTCGGTGAGTTTCACTACTCACATTAAGTGTTATTTCTGGTCTCAGCATTCGGAGCATCAGTCTGACTCGTTCTTTCACTGTACTTACTAACTCTAGGCAAAGGCGAGCTAGCCTGTTGAATCTTGTGACCGCTTCTACTACTGGTAGGTCACCTTGTCTGAATTCTATAAGCTCCTCATACTGTTTATTGGTGATCGGTTGACGGAAGACTTCTTCGTAAAACTCTGTCTCGAAGTCAACCCAGCTCATCTGGTTAACTGCTCTCTTACTCTTAACTCGCTCCCACCACATACAAGCATCTCCATATAGGCAAAAAGAGGCACACTTAACCTTCCTGACTTCTAGCCAGTCAAGAAGTTTCATTTTGCTCTCAAGTGTCTTGAACCAAGCCTGGGCATTCCAGGGCTCAGTCGTGCTGGAGAAGCTTTCTAGTTTCAGCTTCAGCCACTGGATGAGGTATGCTTCTTGTCTTCTAGGTGTTGTGGTGACTTCCAGGGCAACTGATGGGACTTCAATCACCACTGGGGTCTCCACGTTAATGGTTGGGGAGAGTGGGAGGAGCTGGCTTCTGATTGGCCATCAGATTGGCAATCACTTGTTGCTACTCTACTACTTGTCTCTGGAGTTGGATAACAACTTCAAAGAGATTAGGCTCAGTTGATCTAAGCTCTTCGTTCTCCTGATCTTGGTTCTCAGTACGAACGGTACGGGGATGTCCTCTTCTTGACATCTAGTTATGCAAGGAAGAGGCTTGATATCTTACTTTAACCCTTCTAATCATACATAAATATGGATAAAGAAAAGGGGACTAAATCTTCTATCTTACTTGAGCACCAAAAAAATAAGTACTCTATACTGCAGTTAATAATAAGAAAAGCAGAATAAAGAAAGGAATTAAATACTTTCTTACTTGGAGACGACAAGGATGATGTTGATGTGTGTGTGATGCTGGAGAATGGAACAATGCTCTAATACCAACTGTAACGACCACCCTTTTTACTACTACTCTCTAAGGGTGACCGTTACCTAACTACTACTCTAATGCTAGTGTCACTTATGCTATTATCAGTGACACTTAGATTTATCACGGCCCTAGAGGGACTCCTACCGAAAAATTTCGACATAGTCTCC
The DNA here is from genome assembly GCF_018446385.1 of Zingiber officinale. Lineage (NCBI taxonomy): Eukaryota > Viridiplantae > Streptophyta > Magnoliopsida > Zingiberales > Zingiberaceae > Zingiber > Zingiber officinale. The sequence goes on along the minus strand of NC_055990.1, from coordinate 14,146,927 downwards.
CCTGTACCGGTGACCAAATCTATAATACAAACAAAGTATACGCAGCCACAGGCGGCTGGGACATATTTTCCATAATCACGCAGTAATAAAATCACAATAAAAACAAAGAAACTACTCTAGCAATAACAACGACTACAACACTCCACAAACAATAAAAGGAAACTAATTACAAGTGCGGAATAAACTCAACTACAATCCTAATTGAATAATAACATTAAAAGAGAACTAAAAGAACTAAACAGAAAAGTCTTGGCAATTTTCCAGCTCATTCTGGATCTCTCCATAATCTAGTCATCACACACCTTCATCACCACCACCACCCTGTCGCCTCCCTTTCATATCTTAGCTTTTCCTTTTCTGCAGTAGGAGGAAAGAAAAATAGATCTATAAGCGAAACGCTTAGTAAGTACTAATCTCTCTCACAAAAACTCGAAGTGCATAAAAGCAATGCAACAATACTACATAAAAGTAATGCAACAATACTAAATCTGAAATGCTAAAAGGAAAGTGTTGGGTTCTTCGAGCCGCGAAAACCGCTTTTCCGCGTCGCGGAAACCCCGAAGGACCCAAAGCCGTAGATCCGTGCAAAGATTCGTATACAAAATTCGAAAAACTATTTCTTGTACGAGTTCAAAAACTGATCTACTACTTAGATCTACGAGGAAAAAATGTTTACCCTTGATGCGCGCCCTACGCGAATCCCGCTCTTCCAAGGTGTTGCCGGATCTCAAGACCGTCAAGCGCCGGTCCTCTAGAAGTATCCACACGGACAACTTAGGTGAAGAAAACCTCACACAAAGGTGTGCTAGCACCTTGGTAAGGTTCGGCCAAGTAAGGAGGAGAGGGAGAGGGAGAGCTTGAGAGGAAGAATACAAGGAAGAAGAAGGAGTTACACCACTTGAATGAAAAATCAAATTCTCCTTCACACCCAAAGTGGCCGGCCACTCTCCATGGTAAAACCACCAAATTAATTGCATTAATTGCAATTAATATGAAACCATTAAGAGTTGTAACCCCCATGAGGTGGCACTCTAGGATGATGTGGATCAACACCATTGGTCCACATATTGCCACCTCACTAAATGACATGGCAACATGTGTAACCTCCTCATTTAATGTGGGCCGGCCACATTAAATGCTATGGAGGCTTGTAACCTCCATGAGGTGGCACACATTGATGATGTGGAGCAATCCTATTGGTCCACATCTTGCCAACTCACTAGTGATGTGGCAAAAAGTCAAGTCAAACATGATTTTTTCTCTTCCTCTCAAATCAAGTCAAACTTGATCAAATCTCTCTCATGGTTGATCTAATCCAACCATATGATTCAAGCCAACTTAATATAATGAATCTAATTCATTACATTAAGTTGATTTAAACATGAATCAACTTGAGTCCAACTCAATTAGCCCAATTTGGATTACTCTTAATCCAATATGATTCATCAAATGAATCTAATCCTCTTGGTTCATCATATGAACCAAATCTCCATCTAATTGTCCTAAGTGTGTGACCCTATAGGTTTTTGTAACGTTGGCAATGCCCTAAACCCATTTAGGAGCATAAGTAATGAGTGGTATCTAGCAACACATCATTACTACCCAAGTTACAAGAATGTTGAGATCCAACATCACCTTGTGACTACTAATTGTGACTCCTCACAATCTGTGACATTGTCCTTCTATCCTAGACATCTAGATTGATCAATGTGAGGCATAGACTGTGTCATCCTCTAATCAATCTAAATCTTAAACTCCAAGTAGACGCACTCGATCAAATGAGCTTAACATCTAATGTTGACTCATTTGGGCATGGCCATGCACTTAGTGGTCTCACTCTATCAAGAATAGCGATGTCGCTCCCGTCATATGGGAGGGATAGATCCCATCTACATCACTCACATCCCTCTATATAATTCGTTATATACCCAGTAATCGCCTTTATAGTCCACCCAGTTACGGGTGACGTTTGACGAAACCAAAGTACATAACTCCTTATGTAGGGATCCATGGTGACTTTAGGTCAAAGGACTAATAGTCATACTAATAGCCACATGAGAAAGTATATGACACTCATATAACGATCCATGATACTTTCTCATGGCGGGTCATTCAGTATACATTCTCTAATGCATACCCATGTGTCAGCTTGATATCTCTATATCCATGACTTGTGAGATCAAGTCATCGAGTTGACCTACATGCTAGTCTTATTGCATTAACATCGTCCCTGAATGTTAATACTCGACTAGGAATGATTAAGAGCAGTGTTCCCTATATCATCTCACTATCGATTCAACCAATCGATTAATATAGGTAAGAACGCTCTACTCAAGGACGTTACTATACTTAGTTTATTTGACACTAAAACAAATAAGCATAATAACCAAACTATTGCCTTTATTAATATAAGAGTATGATATACATGAGTCCATACAATCATCAAATGATTGGCTCTAGGGCTCTAACTAACAATCTCCCACTAGCACTAGTGCCAATCAGTATAGCCTCTAAGGCCTAAAGACCTAGTGTGACTATCATGCTTCCTCTGTGCCAAAGCCTTGGTCAAGGGATCTGCGATGTTAGCCTCTGTCGGTACTCTGCAAATCTTCACATCTCCTCTATCGATAATCTCTCGAATGAGATGGAAGCGCCGTAGTATGTGCTTGGTCCGCTGGTGTGAGCGAGGTTCCTTCGCCTGTGCTATAGCTCCATTGTTGTCACAATAGAGCTCAACTGGGTCAGCGATGCTAGGAACCACCCCAGTTGATGATGAACTTGCGGATCAGCGCCTCCTTCTCTTGCCTCGATGCGGCAATATACTCGACTCTGTTGTAGAATCAGCTCTGTATCACCGAACTCTTCCACTCACGGCACCACCATTTAAGCAAAACACGAACCCGACTGCGATCGGTAATCATCACGATCATCTGGAAGCTAGCATCACTGTAACCCTTTACAATTAGCTCATCATTGCCTCCATATATCAAGAAATATTCTTTAGTCCTTCTTAAGTACTCAAGAATATTCTTGACCGCTATCCAGTGACTTTCACCTGGATCTGACTGGTATCTGCTCGTCATGCTCAAAGCATACAAGACATCAGGTCGAGTACATAGCATGGCGTACATGATCGATCCTATGGCTGAGGCATAAGGGATCTTGCGGTCTCTCTCCTCTCTAGAAGAGGGACCTTGAGTCTTCGAAAGACTCACGCCATGTGACATCGGCAGAAATCCCTTCTTGGAGTTCTGCATGGCAAACCGTCGGAGTACCTTGTCAATGTATGTACTCTGACTTAGGCCAAGCAATCTCTTAGATCTATCTCTATAGATCTGTATCCCTAGAATGCGGGATGCCTCACCTAAGTCCTTCATTGAGAAGCAACTCCCTAGCCAGGTCTTGACAGACTGAAGCAAAGGGATGTCCTTCCCAATGAGTAGTATGTCATCCACATACAATATGAGGAAGACAACTATATCCCCTACAACCTTCTTGTAGACACAAGGCTCATCTTCGTTCTTGATGAAACCAAACTGTTTGATTGCATCATCGAATCGAAGATTCCAGCTCCGAGAAGCTTGCTTTAGTCCATAAATGGACCTATGCAGCTTGCATACTCTGCTAGTATGCTTTGGATCTACAAAACCCTCAGGTTGTGTCATGTACACATCCTCGAGTAGGTTTCCTTTCAGAAACACGGTTTTGACGTCCATCTGCCAGATCTCGTAAACGTGGTAAGCTGCAATAGCAAGCATGATCCGAATGGACTTAAACATCGCTACTGGATAAAAGGTTTCATCATAGTCAATACCATGAATCTGCTTGAAACCTTTAGCTACCAAGCGACCCTTATAGATAAGTCCATCCATGTCAGTCTTTCTCTTAAAGACCCACTTGCACCCAATGGGTTTTACCCCTTCAGGTGGATCAACCAAAGTCCATACTTGGTTGGTGTACATGGATTCCATCTCGGATCTCATGGCCTCTAGCCATTTCTCGGAATCTGGTCTCATCACAGCTTCCTGATAGGTGGTAGGCTCATCCTCTATGAGCACAATGTCATCATGGTCAGACAAGAGAAATGAGTATCTCTCGGTGACCGCCCCTATACTGGGTGATTATTTTGTAGTGCGGTTGTTGTTCCTCAACTCTTTGTGGAACAACATCATCCACAACACTTTGTGGTTCAGTTCAACTTCCATCGAGGCATCAGTGCTATTGTTTGCATCTTGAACTTCTTCAAAATCGAGCGCTCCCACTAGTCTTTCTAGAAACAAAGTCCCTTTCTAGAAAGACCCGAGTCTTGCCACAACTACCTTGTCTTGTTGGAAATGTAGAAGTAATATCCCTTAGTTTCCTTGGGATATCCGATGAAATAGTACTTGTCGATTTGGGTCCTAATTTGTCCGAGACTTGGCGTCGACGTAAGCCTCACAACCCCAAATCCTCATGAAAGACACTGGGCATCTCTCCCGTCCATATCCTATGGTGTCTTTATCACGGCCTTGGATGGAACTCGGTTGAGAATGAAAGGTGCCGAGCATAACCCCAGAGGTATGTCGGAAGATCTGTGTGACTCATCATAGACCGTACCATATCTAATAAGGTACGATTCCTCCTTTCGGACACACCATTCCACTATGGTGTTCCAGGAGGAGTGAGTTGGGATAGAATCCCACACTTAGCTAAATAGTCACGAAACTCATGGCTTAAGTATTCACCACCTCGATCTGATCGAAGTATTTTAATACTCTTGCCAAGCTGGTTCTGTATTTCATTCTTGAATTCTTTGAACTTTTCAAAGGATTCAGACTTATGTGTCATCAAGTACACATAACCATATCTACTGAAGTCATCAATAAATGTTATGAAGTATCTATAACCGCCTCTAGCAGCGACATTGAAAGGATCACATACATCACTATGTATGAGTCCTAACAAATCAGTCGCTCTCTCGCTGTGCCCACTAAAGGGAGTCTTGGTCATCTTGCCTCGTAGGCATGACTCGCATATCTCATGTGATTCAAAATCAAATGAGTCCAGCAAACCATCCTTATGGAGCTGGGATAAGCGCTTGTCATTTATATGACCTAAGCGACAGTGCCAGAGATAGGTGTGGTTCATATCGTTCGATTTGAACTTCTTGGTACTAATGTTATAGATAGAGCTCTCAAGGTCTAGAATATAGAGTCCGTTCATCAAAGGTGCACTATAATAGAACATATCGTTTAAATAGACAGAACAACATTTGTTCTTTATTATAAACGAGAATCCTTTCTTGTCCAAATAAGAAACTGATATAATGTTATTTGTCAATGCAAGCACATAACAACAATCGTCTAACTCTAGTATAAGCCTAGAGGGCAGAGATAGAAAATAAGTCCCTACGACAGCAATGAAGCTGGTGCTCCATTGCCTACGTATGGGTCTATCTGCCCTTTGTCAATGCTCACTGTTTCTCGGTGCTTGTACATTAGTACAAATGTCGAAGCACATCGGTATCTAATACCCACGACGAAGAAATAGAGGTTGACTTCTATAACATTTATACCAGTAGAAATCTTATTTCTCTTCTTTGTAAGATCTTCGGTATTCTTTGGAGTTCCTCTTCGATTGCCTTGCTTGTCCTTGATATAGGTGACAAAGATGTTCAACCATATCGTAGCGCTCATCAACTCATGTTGCTTCCGAGCTCGAGTTCATGGTTGCGAGCATAAGGCAGGACACATCTAATCGTCATCTTGATGCTTCTTGTAAGCATCTCGGTGCGCTCGCGTGGCGTTGGCGGGAGGAGCCTCGGAATGGGCTACTCCAGAATGTACAGTTTACGTTCTTGGTGAGAACTATTCTCGGGTTCTGTGCAGTCCCGGAAATTTGCTCCGTTGAGCTTGTCCTTCTTAAGGCGAGGCGAGGAGAAAGAGTTCGTATTCAACGTCATGGTTATCTACAACGAAAAAAATTTGCGAAATAAATATCATATTCTTTAAAATCATTTAATTAGGCCTTTAACAAAATGATGCTCCCATTGAATACTATAATTCATGTGGGACAAGATCCACATCATACTAACCCTTGAGTTAGCTTTGGCTATCGCTCAAGACTGATCGGTAAATAACGATTACCAATTACATCTCTATGCAACTCTTGTTTATAAAATCAATATCCGCATTTATATTAAAACTCGAGTTAGCTTTGGCTATTACGGGAGTTAATATAGATGTGATTTTGACCTATCTTTTCAACCATTGGAAGAATGCCTATAGTTAACTCAACCGAGGTAACTAGGAATACTCAATCTAATTGAGTTTGTATTCACCATGCGTTGATAGGCGGGACCAAGATTGTCCTCCGTACCCTACCAAGATAATATGTATTGCTCGGCTTTGGCGATTCAACAATACATGTGATCGAGGTAGTTAGGTATCACGGCATGGTTAGGCATTTTAGAGTTGGTTCGATCTAGATCTAATCTAATCGAGAAGAATGCATCTTGTGCACGACTTAGATCTAATCTAATCGCAAGAGTGCATCATGTGCACGACTTAGATCTAATCTAATCGTTAAGGCACTAATTAATTAATTAATTATTAAACATGCATCAAATACATAATAATTAATTAATTAATCTATTTGTGATTTAGTCATGGCCCTACTACGATCTTCTCAAGCCAATGAGAAGATCGATTGGTCAACCTAGGGTCAACTGCTTCTCCAAGCGCCTCCCTTTGACCACCTTGTGTTGCTCGTGCCCGCCTCGGGACTCCGTCTCGTGTGGACCCTCCACTGCTCCAATTTGTACATTACAATTTGAAACTCGAGTTACATTCGAGTCTAAATCTAATTTACAACAAGAAAATAAGAGAAGGCACGACGCGCAGGTCGCGAATATAATACAACACTCGCAAACACATAACGGCACGCAGGCCGTATTATGAATTACAACACAACCAATCATATTGGGCTTTGGGCCATGACTATCACAAATTAATATATATAATTCAAAATTATATATTTTCATAATTTTCTATAATTTTAAAATTAATTTTTACAATTTTACAAGTAAAATTTTCCCGGCGGTCCCGTTTAGCGGTTTCGGGCGCAATCGTGGAGCGGATCCCCTTGCGGGGCCCAGGGGCAGCGCCTCTACCCGCGATCTAACCATCGCGAGGGTTCCTTGCGATCCAACAGCGCCTAAACCGCTGTCCCAAAACGATTTGGGCGAGACATTACCGTTTCGGAAAATCTTCCGACGGGTTCGTTTTAGCGATTTCGGGTGCGATCGCGGAGCAAATCCCCTTGCGGGGTTAGGGGCAGCACCCCTACACACGATCTAACCATCGTGAGTTGCTCCATTGCGATCTAAAGGCACCCGAGTCCGCTGTCCCAAAGGATTTTGGGTCGAAACGAAGCCGTTTGGGAAAATTCTTCCCGATAGCCGAAGACTACAAGTGCCGAGACACTTGTGCTTCGCCTATAAGGAAAAATGACCCATAAAAACATAAAAATTGAATTTTTACAGAAAATCAGAGAAGCTTTTTGTTTTCCAAAAACCAAAAACTAACTCGTACAAGTCTTTGCACGTGGCTCTGATACCACTGTTGGGTTCTTCGGGCCACGAAAACCGCTTTTTCGCGTCGCTGAAACCCCGAAGGACCCAAAGCCGTAGATCCGTGCAAAGATTCGTATACAAAATTCGAAAAACTATTTCTTGTACGAGTTCAAAAACTGATCTACTACTTAGATCTACGAGGAAAAAATGTTTACCCTTGATGCGCGCCCTACGCGAATCCCGCTCTTCCAAGGTGTTGCCGGATCACAAGACCGTCAAGCACCGGTCCTCTAGAAGTATCCACACGGACAACTTAGGTGGAGAAAACCTCACACAAAGGTGTGCTAGCACCTTGGTAAGGTTCGGCCAAGTAAGGAGGAGAGGGAGAGGGAGAGCTTGAGAGGAAGAACACAAGGAAGAAGAAGGAGTTACACCACTTGAATGAAAAATCAAATTCTCCTTCACACCCAAAGTGGCCGGCCACTCTCCATGGTAAAACCACCAAATTAATTGCATTAATTGCAATTAATATGAAACCATTAAGAGTTGTAACCCCCATGAGGTGGCACTCTAGGATGATGTGGATCAACACCATTGGTCCACATATTGCCACCTCACTAAATGACATGGCAACATGTGTAACCTTCTCATTTAATGTGGGCCGGCCACATTAAATGCTATGGAGGCTTGTAACCTCCATGAGGTGGCACACATTGATGATGTGGAGCAATCCTATTGGTCCACATCTTGCCAACTCACTAGTGATGTGGCAAAAAGTCAAGTCAAACATGACTTTTTCTCTTCCTCTCAAATCAAGTCAAACTTGATCAAATCTCTCTCATGGTTGATCTAATCCAACCATATGATTCAAGTCAACTTAATATAATGAATCTAATTCATTACATTAAGTTGATTTAAACATGAATCAACTTGAGTCCAACTCAATTAGCCCAATTTGGATTACTCTTAATCCAATATGATTCATCAAATGAATCTAATCCTCTTGGTTCATCATGTGAACCAAATCTCCATCTAATTGTCCTAAGTATGTGACCCTAAAGGTTCTTGTAACGTTGGCAATGTCCTAAACCCATTTAGGAGCATAAGTAATGAGCGGTATCTAGCAACACATCATTACTACCCAAGTTACAAGAATGTTGAGATCCAACATCACCTTGTGACTACTAATTGTGACTTCTCACAATATGTGACATTGTCCTTCTATCCTAGACATCTAGATTGATCAATGTGAGGCATAGACCGTGTCATCCTCTAATCAATCTAAATCTTGAACTCCAAGTAGACGCACTCGATCAAATGAGCTTAACATCTAATGTTGACTCATTTGGGCATGGCCATGCACTTAGTGGTCTCACTCTATCAAGAATAGCAATGTCGCTCCCGTCATATGGGAGGGATAGATCCCATCTACATCACTCACATCCCTCTATATAATTCGTTATATACCCAGTAATCGCCTTTATAGTCTACCCAGTTACGGGTGACGTTTGACGAAACCAAAGTACATAACTTCTTATGTAGGGATCCATGGTGACTACAGGTCAAAGGACTAATAGTCATACTAATAGCCACATGAGAAAGTATATGACACTCATATAACGATCCATGATACTTTCTCATGGCGGGTCATTCAGTATACATTCTCTAATGCATACCCATGTGTCAGCTTGATATCTCTATATCCATGACTTGTGAGATCAAGTCATCGAGTTGACCTACATGCTAGTCTTATTGCATTAACATCGTCCCTGAATGTTAATACTCGACTAGGAATGATTAAGAGTAGTGTTCCCTATATCATCTCACTATCGATTCAACCAATCGATTAATATAGGTAAGAACGCTCTACTCAAGGACGTTACTATACTTAGTTTATTTGGCACTAAAACAAATAAGCATAATAACCAAACTATTGCCTTTATTAATATAAGAATATGATATACATGAGTCCATACAATCATCAAATGATTGGCTCTAGGGCTCTAACTAACAGAAAGCTGCATGTACTCATGGTATACAGAAATAAAGCTGAATACTAAACTGTCTCACTAACTGACAGAAAAATAATGAAACTACTACTGTAGGCTTAGAATTAAAGAAACTAACTTCTATTGATTCTAAGCATAATACTTGTTTCATTTTCTTATATCTTTATACTGGAAATTAATCTTTTAATTTTTCTTTCACTTTCTTCTTCTTTTTCTTCTTCTTTTTCCTTTCTTTTCTTCTTCTTTTCTTTTCTTCTTTGGGCCCAGGCTTAGTACCATCTTTGTTTTGCGCTCTCTCTAATAGTGACTGAGGTAGCGAGCCTCTAGTCCTATGAGGTAAAGACCTTGGTCTTACCAGGGCCAAGACCTTGGAATTGGACACCTGGATTTGTTTAACGACAACCTTGGAAGTCAGGTACTAGCCTCTTACTTTAGTTTACTTGTTATCTCTTTTTAACTAGACCTTGGTCTTTTCTTTACTCACACTTCTCATAATCCTTTATTAAAGTTTATTAGGATCCTTTAGATATATATCTAACAAGTATGGGATTACAATTAATCAAACATGCTATATAAAAATCACACAAGGGAAGTAGATCCGAACTCTGTAAGATCATGCTATAAAATAGAGCAAAAGAAAGCAAATCTTAACTTTCTAAACATGCTATAAAATAAGGCAAGAGAGAGCTTATTTGGACTTTCTAACATGCTGTAAAATAGGCAAAAGAATGCAACTTTGAGCTTTCTAAACATGCTGTAAAATAGGCAAAAGAATGCAACTTTGGACTTTCTAATCATGCTATAAAATAGAGCAAAAGAAAGCAACTTTGAACTTACTAATCATGCTATAAAATGGAGCAAAAGAAAGCAACTTTGTGCTTACTAATCATGCTGTAAAATATAGCAAAAGAAAGCAACTTTGCTGGAATTTATGGCAGCAGGTAGACATACACGGATACTACAATCAAGAGCTAAACTTCCTCTATACAATTAACTCAGACAATAAATAGCATGCTCAATAGGTAGGCTACAGAAGGTAAGGAATAAAAGGGAAAAACCCTAACTCATAGTCATGTTCAATAGCAAAGGGAAAAACTAGAAAATACTGCTCATGTTTTACCAATAGTAAAATTAGAAATCTGCTCATTGAAATAAAACTATACTGTTATGAAAAGAAACTTTCATGCCCGGTTACTGGAAACAAACAAGTTTAGGGCTGCATGTTAAAAAGAATACCATTCATACTTAGTAAACCAGCAAGAAGAAGAGTCTAAAGCTGATATGAAATCTATGGGCTGTTCTTGTTCGGATCTTAACAGGAAATCTGCAGCTGAAACGCTAAATTAAGCTACAAAAATATCTAAACTATTTCATGCTCATTGCTTGGCAACAAAACTAAATTCCAAGGCTACATATATAATCCGAGAATGGCATCTCAACAAAGCAAGGAAGAAAACCCTAGCATATTCTTCTACTCGGCACAACAAGATCCGGAAGCAAGGAAATGAAACCCAAAAATTCGGAGCAACTCCTACCACAGGTGAGTAGTACTTACATGCTTTCTTGGACTTACTACCGAAGGAGAAGAAATTCTAGGGTTCGGATGAGCCCCCAACCGAAGGAGGAAGGAGGTTCTAGGTGAAGATCTCGGCGGCTCTTTTGTGTTTTCGGCTTCCTTCGTCGCGGTAACCACGCACGGGTGGTTGATTGGCTGGGAAAAGCCTTCGCCGACGTCGGAGACCGAGAACCCTAGCTTCGTCACTTCTTCGCCCGAGACCAGAACCCGCCGCGTCGCGCGTGCGTGTGAGGAGAAGAGAGTTTCGGCTCGGGAGAAAAGGAATTAGGTCCTTTTAAAACTAGGGTTTCCTATTACTAACTATACCTTAAATATCTATCTCTACTTATTTTGTTAACGAAACCCACGTAGCTCAGCTGGTTTGCTGCGCCCGGTTAGGTCGGGTTCGACACGAGGTCACGGGTTCGAGTCTCACCTTCAATAATTTTTTGTCAAAATTTCTTTCTTTTTGTAAACATACCAAAAGACCTCCAAAAATTACGTAAAAATACTCTAAAAATCTCTAGAATATTTTAAAGGCATTTCCAAATATTTTTATGGACATTTGGAACTCGAAATAGGGAAAATTAGATCGTTACAGTTTTAATAAGTTTAAAATAACTTTTTTAATAAGTTTAAAATAAGTTTTAATAAGTTTAAAATCATTTTTTAATAAGTTTAAAATAAGTTTTAATAATTTTTAATAAGTTTAAAATAAGTTTTAAAATAATTTTTAATAAGTTTAAAATAAGTTTTAATAAGTTTAAAATAACTTTTTTAATAAGTTTAAAATAAGTTTTAATAAGTTTAAAATCATTTTTTAATCAGTTTAAAATAAGTTTTAATAATTTTTAATAAGATTAAAATAAGTTTTAAAATAATTTTTAATAAGTTTAAAATAAGTTTTAAAATAATTTTTTAATAAAAATAAGTTTTAATAATAAGTTTAAAATAAGTTTTAAAATAATTTTTTAATAAGTTTAAAATAAGTTTTAATAAGTTTAAAATCATTTTTTAATAAGTTCAAAATAAGTTTTAAAATAATTTTTTTTAATAAGTTTAAAATAATTTTTTAATAAGTTTAAAATAAATTTTAATAAGTTTAAAATAATTGATTAGGTTTGAATATTTGAATTTGATTAGGTTTGAATAATTGAATTTGATTAGGTTTGATTAATTGAATTAGGTTTGATTAATTGAAAAAGATTATTGAACTCATGTTAGATTCAAATTTAGCTTTGGGTTAATCAAGCAGGCTTTATAAGGATAAGCTTTCAGCTCAGTGGCAAGGCATACGTCCTACTTGGATATCATTAGACCACCTGCTGAATGCTTTCCAAACTGTTCCCGCCCAAGAAACTTAATACTAAATTTTGGTCTAACTAGCCCATGTTTGACTGGAGTAGCTTCGGTCATATCCACTAAGTCTAGTGCACCAGGTAGAATTCCATATTCAGCCTAGACATGCCTTCGACAAAGTTTCCTTGACGTACTATCATCCCAATCCATTCCGGTGCTATGTTGTTAGGGTTTGGTAAATCTTTTTCTTCTAACTATTCTAAACAGAATTAAACCTAGTCCTAAGTATTGAATTTGGTTAATCAAGTTGGTTGTATTATTTTTCTAGTTGCTCCCCCTGAGTCATAGCTTAGATATGGTCTATCTAAGTAATGGATTTGACTCTTAGGGACCAAGTAGAGGTTTGGTTTAATTTGTTTAATTTAATATTTTGTTTGGACCCATGCTTGGACTTTACTTCTAACATTTTGACTAATTAATGATAAGTATGGTTTGTTTGTTTGTTTGGGTTTGTAACCGAGTCCTTATTTGTTGTACACAGCTCGTTGTGATCCAAGTACCATATTTAGACACTTGGATCCCATTTCGAACCTTTCCAACGTTTTCTTGAGTCGCTCGACTTGACCTTTCAAATCAGAATTATCTTTCTCAAGTTTTTCAACTTGAGTTGAGGTTCCAACTTGAACTCGGTTAGTCGAGTTACTCAAGTTAACTTGTTGCCTAAGGTGGTCTGTTTCCTTAAGTAACAAGTTATTTTGTTTTTCTGATTTTGCTAATTTTTTAAACAAACATTTAACTACTTTAATTAAATTTGACTTTGAATAAATCGTTACCATATTCAGATCTTCCGATCCGGAGCTTCTCTCGGAATCGAGGTCGATTTTGGACTCGTATTCTTCGTCGGACTCGGACTCGGAATCTTCATTTCTTGCCATAAATGCAAGATGGCTTGAGTGCTTTGTTTGTTCTGCGTCAGATTCATCGGAAGAGGTTTCATCCCAAGTTGCTTGAAGTACCTTCTTCCGTCTTGTTGATTTGGGCTGTTCTTCCTTCCGATTTGGGCATTCATTTTTGAAATGCCCCTTTTTGTTGCATCCATAACAAATCATTTCTGATTTGTTTTGGATCTGGTTCGGTGGAGTCTTTTTGGTATTTCTTCTGAACTTTTTCTTAGTCAACAATCTTCAGACCATGTTGACTAGTTCTTCTTCGTTTGTTGAGTCTGAGTCTGACTCGTTTTCAGACTCGATCTTCATTTTTGATTTTGTCTCTTTGCTTGAACCTGCATACAAGGCAACTCCTTTCTCGACATGGCTCATGTTAGATTGCTCGTTTAATTCCAACTCACAAAACAGTTCATCTAACTTAAGAATTGAAAGATCTTTGGAAACTTTGTACGCATCTACAATTGATGCCCACAAAGCATTCCTCAGAAAAGCGTTTAGAGCGTAACTTATTGTATCACGATTTTCGAGTTCGTGTCCAATCAGGTGAAGACCGTTGAGGATGTCCTTTAGTCGGGCGTGTAGTTGCGAGGCCGTCTCTCCAAGAAACATTTTTATATTAAGTAAATTATTTAAAAGAAGATCTCGTTTGTTTACCTTCGAGTCGTTGGTTCCTTCGTGTAATTTGACTAGTGAGTCCCACAAATCTTTGGCGTTGTCGTAGGGACCAACTCAGTTCAACTACTCCATCGTAAGTTCGCACTGAATGGTGTTGATCGCCTTGTAGTTCAGTTGTGCCTTCTTGATCATTTGGGGAGTCCATTCTTCTGGTTCTATTGTTGTTCCATCCTTCGTTGGGGGAGTATACCCTTTCAAAATTGTGAACCAGAGCTCGATGTCGGACTTTAAGTAACACTCCATTCTATTCTTCCAGTAACTAAAATTCTCTCCCTTGAATAGTGGAGGTCGAACCGTGCTATAGCCTTCTTGATATGAGTTTGACATCCTTGCAAAACAGTGATAAAAAAATATTTCCAAGACTTTTGTCTTGGGATTAGTAGTGCTTGAAAAATAAGAAATAATGAAAAGAAAAGATTTTCAAGGTTGCTTTGAAAATCGATTAAGAAATTTGAGAGCTAACTAGCTCTGATACCAATTGATGGATTGTTTAAAGCGATAGAGGGGGGGTGAATATCGCGCCCTTTAAAACAATTCTTTTCTTTTGAAACCAAAGTCGTGCAGCGGAAAATAAAGAGAGACAGGATTTTTTACTTCGTTCGGAGCCTAGCTCGACTCATACTCAAATGCCCACAGTCCTTGACCGCACCGATGGGCAAAGCACTAAAACTCTTCTCTCCGAACTCCTCGAAGAGAAGCAGATCGTACAAGTACAAAAGATATAAGATAGTAACAACTCTACTATCTTATATAATTTTAAGTGCAACAATACTAAATTTACCGACAAATAAATTTGAAAGTCAAAGCTTGTGGTCGGCGTGAATGCAGAGAGTGATGGAGACTTGTTGCTTCGAGCAGCTTGCAGAACAGTAATTCTTTGATCAGAAAAGTTGTGTCTCAGCCTCTGACTTCGAGCCTCAATATATAGCCCTTGGTCGTTCGGTCGACCGATCCCACTGTTCGGTCGACTGAACCCGCTCCCTCCTTCCTTCCTGGCCGACGTCTGAAGCTGGCTCGAAATCTGTATTAGCTGACCTTAAATGGTTCGATCGACCGATCATGCCTTTCGGTCGACCAAACAGCTTCATTCCCTATTCATCCTGATTGTGTCGAAATCATCCTTTAATGCTGAATAAATGTTGATTGGATCGGTCGACTGATCCACAGGTTATGTCGACTGATCAGTTTCTATTTCCTTTGCTGCTGATCGTGGCTGATGATCTGTCCTGTGCTGAGTCACAATGGTTCGGTCGACCAATCCTCTGGTTCGGTCGACCGATCAAGCTTTTGACCGAACTCCGCTTTGCCTGTTCTGAACTGAACTCTGGTCTGAGTCAAACTGGTTCGGTCCACTAATCCTCCTGTTCGGTCGACTGATCAGGCCAAACCTGCAAAACAGAGTTAAAACAAAAAAACTGTAACGACCCACCTCCTACTAGCTAGGCTGCGAGGCGGATCGCTACGTGTTTGCTGTGCTAGACTGTATCCCTGACCATCATTAATCTAGATGCGGAAGCTGTACTATTTAAAATTTTGCTAAACTATTATCTTTCCTGCATTCTACAGGTGCTAAGGGGTGTAATCTAACCTTTTCGTGTCATTATTACCTCCCCCTATGGTCAAGGAACCTAACCGAAGGTTTCTGGTGGCTGTCAGGTGTCCCAATCGATCCACTAATCGATTGGAATGGTTGAATCGATCCAGTGATCGATCCAGCCTGCTACTGTAAAGTGAGCTTGGGTTGGATCGATCCAGTGATCGATCCAGCACGCTACTGTGCTCGGCCGATAATCTGGATCGATCGGCTGATCGATCCAGGTCACTCAATCGATCCAGTGATCGATCCCGGACCCTTCTGTTCGCGACAGAAATCGCTGGATCGATCGGCTGATCGATCCAGAACCCTACTGTTCGTGGAACACATTTCCCAATCGATCCATTGATCGATTGGAGATTCTCGAATCGATCAGCTGATCGATTCGAGTTTCTGATTTCGTGCTCGAGATCTGATTTCAGCACCTGCTCGTGCCAAAATCGCACATGACAGTCACACAATACAGGGAATATGTTCTAATGACCATTAACTAGCATTCTAAACTCAATGTAGTGCATGGTTCACTAATTTGTAGCGTTCAACAACTAAAATATGCGTAAACAAAGAAATACTAAAGGTTCAATTGTCTAAGCTTGCTATAAAGTAAAACTAGATCCCCTAAGGATCTTTTATTCCAGTTCTTGCCACACACATCTTGATCTGCATTGACCTCCAGCCTCCACTGCTAGTCCATTTTCCTTTTACCTGTATCTGCAGTATAAGGAAAATAGTATCTGTAAGCTAAAAAGCTTAGTAAGAAACCATCTACCCCACTAAAACATGCATACGATGCAAATATGATTTTGAATCATGCTGTTTGAAAGGATATGCTAAGTATACTGAATAAACTAAACATGGCATGACATATAAGCATACAATCATAGCATATCTAAAGCTGAACATGATATCAATGAAGATAACTGAACTAAGCATATAATAAGCTAAACTGTAGCTAAACTGATACTGAATTCAAACTCAACTATCAAGACTAATTTTGAGCTTTGAAAACTATTTCATAATAAGTGAAAATACATAATCATGCTGTTTGGGTCCGGCAACTGTACTTGCTGTGCGCGCATCCCTAACTAGACCCGGGTTTGCAAGTCCCGAATTTAGTATGGTTAACTAGGTTATCTAAACCTAGGGACGACTGTGGGAGTCCAACCCAATGGATATCTGATCCAGTACAGTGCCTCTGAAAATAAAATACTGAATATAGCTAACTGTTTTAACTTGTCGTTTCTAGGTTATCTGAACCACGAGCTAGGTTCTCTGAACCTAGAGGCGACTGTGGGAGCCCACCCATTTGGACATCTAGTCCCATCGAAGCTAAAATAAAACTGATCATGCTAATTAACGTGTTCTATGGCATTTAACTAAATGCCCACTGTATCATACGGCTGTGCTAGGCATTTTGTCGAGCATTTGGCGCTCTCTAACTCTCCTCCCGACCAGGGAGACCACCTCTAGGCACCCAGCAGCGTCTAAACCCCTATCTACAGAGGATACACGTGCTCAGCCCATCTAGAGATGCTCACTAATCCCTAAATCTGTAAGAAGAGTTAAAATACACACTATATGCTGACAAAATCCAATAAACTAATCTAATGCATCAAAGAAAACACACGAGAGCTACTTATACTGCAGGTGGGGGATTTCTTACATCCTGCGCGTAGTTTCTTACGAATCGGATCGCTAGGTTTCCGATGGAGATGATCTTCTCGACGATCCACTCGCGTCCACGTGTTCTTCTCGCGAAGGGGAACGTCCTCGTATCGAAGATCTCGCCGGAAGAAGTTCCCTTGGCCCTTGGGGCTTGGTGTTTGGCTGCGCCGAGAGAAGGAGGGGAAAGAGGAGTCAGCGTGAGGGTTTGGAGGGGAGAAGTTCCGAACCAAAAATAAACCAAACCCCCTCTTAAATTCTAAATTTATATTAAGTGATGTATCTAACCAACTCTAATATAAATTTAACTAATTCCCTTTCCTTTCAGCACGGCCCTGCTGGGTTCACCGGTTACTAAGGCTAACTAAAGGTTTAGCGGACCCGAGAAGTCCCGGGTTCGATTCCCGCCTAGGCTGCCTTGATCTCAACTTTGAAACCTTCCCGGTTTCTTCAGTTGGATCAGCGACCTAAGGTTGTTCCCTCTGGGAACCCGACCTCACTGTCGCTCCTCCAGTTTGCTTATCTCAACCTACCTGCCAAACTTTGATCCTCCAGATCCAGTTTGGACTTTTCACTCAGCCTTGATCGACTCCCCAGGACTTCTCTTTTGATCTTCAGTCCTCCAGACTTCTTGATCACACCGCCAAGCATTGAGTCCCCTTGACCTGCTTGGACTTGCACCTGGGTTCCACGATCTGCTAAGACTTTTCTACCTGGCCTCCAACTAGGACTTTTCAGTTGAGTAAACATCCTGCACACTCAATCAACTTGTTAGATCACAAACAAGACTTAACTTGGAACCTTTGACAACATCAAAACTCATGTTTGATTCTGGTGCAACTTGCACCAACAACAGGGTCGTTAGACCAAGAGTGTCATAAATCCTGTATGCATGTCAATCATATGCATTCATATAAATGCAACAAATAAATGCAGCAAACACAAACAATAAATGCATCAATGCGTATGATGCCAAAGCAGGTCCTGGTCACCCCTGACGCTAGTCAGCCATCTCACACACAATGGTGAGACCGAGTGGGTAGGGTTGTGACAACCGTGCACTCTTCCATCACTCCTCCTGATGAGTGACCGAGTGGACGGGATGCTGTCGGAGTACACCTATCCTCCTATCCCAAATCATAAATGGGGGAGCTCAATGCTCTCATCTCCCGGTACACAATGACGGGGAGGGATCCCTAGCGTGCTACCACGCTGCGTCACACTACCCATGAGTGGACCAACGGAGCACCAACTGAGCAAGACTGAGGTGCTACCACGCTGCTTCACGCTACCCATGAGCGGACCAACGGAGCACCGACAGAGATGAAACTGGCGATGTGCTCAACAATAATAGAGCAGACTATCGCACAGCATGCAATCATGCGAATGGTGCATGACACTAAGCATGGTAAAATGCTGAACAGTATAACAATATCCATAAATATATAAAAATGAGTATCATAGGATAATGATCCAAATCAAAGGTACACACATCAGATAAGGTATCAAAAACCCTATGTCCTGAACATAATGAATAACATGGTTGTGTCACTACCTCTATAAGCATGTATAATCAGACAAGTACTAACATGATGTGCATAACAAATAAACAAATAAGCATGTAACAGATCAGGTAGTGACCAATCGAAGCAGATAAGAAACACAATCATTGCTATTTGTTAAAAATATTACTATGCATATCAAATGACACAAAGTCAAAGTACCCGCCTCCAATAGGAAGGATCGTATCCGGTCCAAATATGCCATCGAGATACTCATCTCGTGTCAAAGTCCTGTATCACCAATATAAATATATTTTATTTAGCTACAACTCAATGAGTAGCTAAATAAAATCCTTAATACTAAATTATTCCAAATTTCCATTTTTAGATGTAACTACAACAAGAATAAAAATTCCTCCTCTAGTCAAATCGAAATAGTTATCCCTTCTAAAACTCACCAAGATATAGGGATTCCTCGGTTAGTCAATGTCGAAGGTACACGCTGCGATACCGCTGTCCAACACAGTTAAATGTCCGAAAATTAACAATTCATCACTGTATTACCTATTTTAGAGTCTAGGGTTAACGCTTACCTCAACTCACAACCAAAGCTAGTTGCTGCCGTAAGAAGTAGCTGCGGGAAACCCTCCTTATTGCTTGGATCACAAAACTCCCAAATCAACACCACTCCAAGATCAAGTCCAACATCCACAACTAGGTATAGTACTCACCTCCAAAAATCGTCGACAGAAGTGAGGAGGAGAAGAGGGAAAAATTGCAGGTCAGTCGGGCTAGGGCTCAGCGTCGACTGTGATCGGAGGTCGACGCGGCAGAGAGTGGGTCGATTGAAGGTAGCGACGCAAGAGGGCACAACGGCGATCGGCTATTGTGACAGCGCAAGGAGAGAAGACTAGGCCACAATGAGGAGCGGCGCTGCTCCGTACGACGCCGGCGGCTAGGGCAGAGCGCCTGCGGTGTCAGCACCGTCGAGTGTGATTCCTCAGTGGACGGCAGCGACACAACCTCGGCAGAGAGGAAGAAATCGCCGTCGGGAAACTAGGGCACAGCGGTGCCAATAGGAAGAGGAAGAGGAATTGGGGGTAGGCTCGGGGAGGAAGATGGAGAAGAGAAGAGATGGGGCTCGACTTTTGTTCGCTAGGAAAGAAACTGCCGAGCGGTGCCGGTTAGGGCATGCAAGGAGAAGGCGCGGTCGGCTCGGCACGCGGGGGAAGAGGAAAAAGAAGAGGAAATATAAATAATTAAACATTTAACCTAAAAAAGCTTTCCCAGAATCCAAATTTAATCCCCACAAACTCATTCATACGAGCTCCGAAAAATTCCCAAAAAACTTCTAAAAATTCCAGAAAAATTCTCTTATTATTTTTCACCATTTTTCGGTATTTTACATTCTCCCCCACTAATAAAAATTTGGTCCCTAAATTTCATTATCTACCATCAGCAAATACTAACAACAGGCAAAGAGTATAAATGTTGAACGGTAAATTAAACCACATACCTCAAGTGAAAAGATGGGGGTATCGAGCTTGGATAGTATCCTCGAGCTCCCAGGTAGTCTCCTCGTCCGTATGATGCTGTCTTCCAACTTTAACCAACCGGTTAATCTTGTTCCGCAACTGACGCTCTTTCCGATCCATAATCCGTACCGGAACCTCCTCGTAAGTAGCATCAGGCTGAAGGGAAACTGGGATAACTGTCAGCACATGTGTCGGGTCGGGTACGTATCTCCTCAGTATAGATACATGGAATACGTCGTGGATGCCTGCTAGGGGCGGTGGTAGTGTCAGCCGATAAGCTACAGCTCCTATCCTCTCCAGAATCTGGAAAGGGCCAATGAATTGCGAAGCTATCTTACCTCTGAGGCCAAATCTCTTCACCCTTTTCGTGGGTGAAACTCGCGGAAAATCATGGTCGCCAATGGAGAACTCTAAGAGTCTCCGACTCCAGTCAGCATAACTCTTCTGGCAGTCATGTGCCTCTGACATCCTTCGTCTAATAGTATGGACCAACTCTGCCTCCTGCTGAGCTCTATGAGGTCCCAACAGCTGGGCCTCCCCAACCTCATCCCAGAGGGTGGGTGTCCGACAAGGCCTACCATACAACGCTTCAAACGGTGCCATCTGGATAGCCGAATGAAAGCTGTTGTTGTAGGCGAACTCTACTAATGGAAAATGTTCCTCCCAACTGCCTCCGAAATCCAATACACATGACCTCAGCAAGTCCTCAAGAGTCTGTATGGTCCGCTCTGACTGTACATCTGTTTGCGGATGGAAAGATGTACTGAAACGGAGCTACGTGCCTAAGGCCTGCTGTAGACTCTGCTAGAATCGAGACGTAAACTGGGGGTCTCTATCCGAAATAATAGTCAAAGGGACACCATGTAATCTGATAATCTCTCGGCAATACAGATCTACCAATCGATCCAGGGAATCTATCCCCTGGATCGCTAAGAAGTGCGCGGATTTGGTTAATTGATCAACGATTACCCAAATCGCGTCATGGCCTCATCGTGTCCTCGGCAAACCAACCATAAAGTCCATGGTAATGTGTTCCCATTTCCACTCGGGAATAGGAATCCACTAAAATAAGCCGACAGGTCTCTGGTGCTCGGCCTTCACCTGTTGACAGACAAGACATCTCACTACAAATTCCGTGATGTCTTTCTTTATACCGTTCCAATAGTAGGAACGCTTCAAATCTTGATACATGCGGTTCCCACCTGGATGGATCGTAAATCGAGAGCGATGAGCCTCCTGAAGTAGCTCCTGCAAGACCGGGTGAGACTAAGGTACGCATAATCTACCTCGGAAGTATATAATACCCTCCTAATCTCGTGTGAACTCGGTCTGCTGCCCAGAAGCTATCTGGCTGCCAATGAACTGCAAATGCTGATCACCAACCTGGGCCTCTCGGATCCTCGTCCTGATCGACGACTGAGCAACTATAGTAACAAGAATACCCTACTCTGTCTATCCCTGCTCCTCAAGGCCTAACTCAGAGAAGCCCTAAACCAAGTCTGTAACTGAAACTCGGTGGCAAGCCAAAGTCCCTCCTGAACTTCCTGCTGAGTGCATTGGCAACCACATTATCTTTCCCCGAGTGTAGCTAATGGTACAATAAAAATCCTTCAGGAACTCCATCCATCTCCTCTGTCGGAGATTAAGTCCTTTTGAGTAAAAAGGTATTTGAGACTCTTGTAATAAGTGAGAATCTCAAATGTAATACCATAAAGGTGATGCCGCCAACCCTTCAAGGTAAAAATAATGGCGGCCTGCTCCAAATCATGTACTGGTAGTTCTTCTCATGCTCCTTCAGCTGCCAAGAAGCATAAGAGACTACCCTGCCGTGCTGCATCAAAACAACGCCCAAACCTTGTAGAGACGCGTCGGTGTAGAGAACGAATCCGTCATCTCCAGAAGGTAAAACCAAAAATCGGAGCCGACACTAATCTCTGCTTCAGCTCCTAAAAGCTGGTCTCGCAATCCTCTAACCACGTGAACTTCACGCCTTTCCTGGTAAGGCGTGTCAACAGCATAGCAATACGCAAGAAACCCTCGACGAACCGTCTGTAATATCCTGCCAGTCCCAAGGACTGTAGATCTCCTGCACTTATTTCGGCTGCTCCCAACGGTAACAACCTCTATCTCCTGTGAACCCACGGTATACTCCTACTGGTGACCGTGTGTCCCAAACATCTCACTTAAGACAATTCAAATACGCACTACTGATCTTCACATATAGATGTTCTCTTCGAAACATCTCTAGAACTATGCAAAGATGGTGTATGTGACTCACCCCAGATCCAAAATAGACCACAGCATCATCAACAAAGACAATGGAAACTTATCCAAACATCCTAGAAATACCAGAAATCATCGAGTCCCTGAAAACATCTAAGCTCCGCAAGCTCTAATGGTAAAAATCAAGAACTCACAATGTCCGTACTAAAGACATTCCTAACCATAAGATCTCTGACAATAAATCTGAAATCTAATCACCAATAATATAAATCACCAAAGAATAGATCCTCCAGTGTGAGAGCAATGCTCCATCATAGGAAATACCACATATGTGGGAACAACGCTCTACCACAAGAAATCCTCAATATGTGGGAGAAACGCTCCACCACAACCAAATCCGTAATATGTATCTATAATATATATATGGGGGAAATACTCCGCTACTAGCAATCCACAATAGGTGGGAGCATTGCTCCACCACAAACATGATGGATCGAAAGCGCTAGAGGGGGGGTGGGTGAATAGCGCTCGTGGCTATTTTAATGATTTAAAAAACGGAGTAGAAACACAGCGGAAAGTAAAAGAGAATACACAGAGATGCAGGTGTTTTTATTTCGTTCGGAGCCTGTAGCGACTCCTACTCGAAGGCCCGCGATCCTTGACCACTTTCGGTGGGCAACAACTATTTAGCGCAAATCTTTACAAGTTAATTATTACAAGTAAGTGCAGTAAAGAAATTATACCAACAAGAAAGTAAATAGAAAGCTTTGGAATGACTTGTTGGAGCAGAGCGTTGTTGAGGCATTAGCAGCAGCACAAGGAAGAGCAGAGTTTTCTGTTCGGAATTTGATGATTTGAGCTACACCATGAAGCCTCTTTTTAGAGCTCTGTAAGGTCTGATCCAGATCCCAAGTTTCGGGATCAGTTTTGACCCGAAGCGGATCGGTCGACTGATCCTCGTGTTCGGTCGACCGATCAGATGAACTCCACTGCATTTGAACCATCGATCCGTCGCTCCGCTTCGATCTGTTCAAACTTCATCCCCAGGTTCGGTCGACCGATCCCAGCGTTCGGTCGACCGATCAGTCTCCTCTAACCCTCTCACCTCGGCCTGATCCAGTCGCCACCTGTCCCAGGTTCGGTCGACCGATCTAGAGGTTCGGTCGATCGATCCCTGGGTGAACCCCGTCCAACTTTTGGAGATATGATCTGGTAGCTTGGAGGTTTGGTCGACCGATCCCAAGGTTCGGTCGACCGATCCTGGTTAGTTCTAACTCTGCACAAAAGTATTAGTTTCCTACAAGACAGAGTTAGAACACGAAGGATAATATAAAGAATAGTTTTGAAAGTCACCCGACTGTCCGAGTCTGACTTCGGATTTCCAACCGGAAACCCTAAGTTGACCCGACGCCTACTGTTCCCTCTACGGGGAACGCGTCCTCACCTACTCCACTCAGGAGATTTACCTGTTGCCAGTTCGATCCTCCAGATCGACTGGACTTTTGCTCAGCACTCGACGCTTCCGGACTTTCTGTTGGACATCCGCTTCCCGGCTAGTCCAGTCTTTCACCTAGTTCGCGACACCAGGACTTTTCACCTAGGGTTACCACCCCCTAGGACTTTTTCCTGAAGCCATCGTCCTGCCAAGACTTTCCGCATAGGGTTACCACCCCCTATGACCTAGGGTTACCACTCCCTAGGGTTTTCGTTTGCCTAACCACAGTTAGGACTTTCCTGAAACACTTGTTCAACACGTTACATCACAAGCTAACTTAACTTTGAATCCTTTGCCATTATCAAAACTGAGGTTCGATCGTCGGATGCTCCTCGCACCAACAATCTCCCCCTTCTTGATAATGGCAACCAAAATTCAAGGTTAAGTAAAAACTATGCAATAAATCAATAACGTATAAGCAAAATGAAGAAGGTGATAGCATAACTCCCCCTTAATATAAACTCCACCTTAATATGAACTCCTCCTTTAACCTTTGATTTTTATTTATTCTTTTGAATTTCTCTACTCTCCCCCTTTGCCATATATCAAAAGTAAGCTAGTTTCTTAAAAGACTTAACTTTTCAAGACCCATTTTAGTAGAATTTGTTTGAAAATTCTAACTTGGGCAAGAGGCAAAAAGAAGTAAGTGCAAAGTAATGCCTTGAGATTGGTTTTAATAGCAATATATTTTTTTTTGAACGAGAATTTCTAAGCAAACTAAAACAAATTTCAACAGTTTTCTAATTTCAAAAAAAAAATTCAACTTCTAAATTTGTAAGATACCGCAAAATTAAATAATAAATATTTTTGGACGAAAAATCTTATTAGATTTTTCTGGATTTTTTAGAAATTTTTCGGGGTTTAAACGGAGTCTGAACGATTCGTTTTGAGGGGATGAATTCGGGGTACAGTGAAGGCCTGTTTGGATTACCCAAATTAAGTGGGAGTTGATTAGGATTGAACTTAGGTTTTAATTAGGCTAATTAGGTTAATGCTACAGTAAACTAGTTTTAAAAACGCTGATTCTTAATTCCTTTCCCCGACTTCTCCCCCTCACGCGGGTTTCCTTTCTCCCGAGACCTCTCTCTTGCGATTTCATCTCGCACGATCGCCGGTTGCCACGAACTCACCGCCGACAATCGATCTCCTCCGCCGGCGTACCCTCGGCCGAGCCTCCCTCCCTCTCCCTCTCGATGCGTGGAGTGTTTCTCCTCTTCCTCTCTCGCCACGGACGACCCGACGCCGACGGCTTCCCCAACGATCATGGCTTCGTCGCGTCACCAGGGGGAAAGCGTCACCCGATCTTGATGGCTCTGACCATCTCCGATGCAGCGATCTCCTCTTTGGCTGTGCTGGCACACGAGGCAATGACTCGGCGGAGCTAGGGCACGGCAGGAGGGGGGGGAGGGGGGGTTGGCTCGCGTTCCCAGCCGATTGATGGTCTCCTCCTCAGTATGATCGCTAGGGATTGTTCCGTAGCTTCACTTCTGTTGGATTGGATCGGGCAACAGCATCGGAGGTGATCGATCAAGGTATGCTTCACCCGAAAATTTTGTGGATTTAAGGATTCTGGTATAATTGTGTTCATTTGTGGTTCTCTCTCTGATCTGGACTAGGAGGAGGCGTTGGATCAGTATACTGTGGATTTTCTTTGAAGTCGATCATTGCATTCCATTTCTTGCGGCTGATTTCGGGTTTCGGCTGAAGAATTTGGGGGCATTTGAGGTGAGTAAGGTTATGTTTGTTGGAGTTTCAGCTAATTATAGTTTCTACAGCTAGGTTCTGGATTTAATTCTAGAAAGAATTGGTGTAGGGGTTATTGGGTGGCTATCGGCAGTAGCTTTGCTGTAGCAAGTTTCTCAGGTTGTGGGTTAACAATAGTGCCATCAAGGGGAATAAGTCATAGAGGTAATTTCCTATATGAATTGGATTCGAATTTTAGTCGTGGAATAATTATGATATAGGGTGTTAAATTGGAAGGCCATTGGATACTTTAGCTCCGGCCACAGTTTTCTTGCAGGGGGTGCTCTATCAGTGAGTTAACAGCAAGTAGACAGATAAAGGTGAGTTTAGTGCTGTGAATTAGGGTTTTAACAAATCCTTTGCTATATGATTGGATTTATGGATTAATTCTTGGATGAATTGGTTGTGGGTATTCTTTGTAGCTTCTTGGCAGTGAGTTGTAGGGTTGCTGAGCTATTGGAATTGCTGCCATACTTCAAGGTAAGTGCTCTTTTAGTGTTGTACCTTGGGTATTCTATTAGTATGATGCTAAATTGAGTTTTCTATGGGTTGTGGGGCTTTATTCTGCTTAGATTTATGAGTAGTGTCATGTGGATTGGATAAATTAATATGGTTGGATTAATTGAGGTGGATGATCTATGTAGGATTAACTCTTAATGTTAGTTGTTGATACATGGATTAAATGATGGTGATAAGTGGATTAAATGATTAGAATTAGGAATTTGGTTAAGATGTGTTGATTTGGAGGAGTTTTGGAGATGTATCATGTATAACCTAATCTAACTAGGTTGTATTATGATTAAGGTTTATTGGAGGATTAATTCCTAATCATATTTGATTAGAGTTGTTCTAATTAGGTGGGGGAGTTATTTAGTTAATTATTTCTACCTATTTAATTAGCTAATATATTATGTGATCGCAGACTTTGTTTCGAGGTGAGCGTCTCGACGTGGGATTGGTCTATTTGACACGGTCGACAGATAAAGGCGGGTATTTCTTCCCTCGCTCTATGTAGATTTTTATTGAACTTAGTGCATGGTTATTATTGGACAAATTAGGCTGCTTTATCTTATATCATGATCGGTTGCTATGTTTCCTGCATGATACTTATGCTTGACCCTTGTGATGATCTATTTAATTCATATACCGTTTCCACTCTTGATATCTACTCTATTGTGATTACACGTGTAGAGTATGTCTTGTAGGGATTGTCGGGTTGTTAGTATTACCATGCTGATTGGGTCTATGATGTGGATTGTACGTAGATGGGTATGTGTTGTAGGAGTTATCTTGTTGACCGTGCATTTACATGTAGTGTGTATATATGTATTTGTCATGTACTTTTGGAGGAGTTGTGTTGATTGTCTGTGTGGGGTATATACACATGTTTGTTGTGTTTTTACTGGAGGATTTATGTTGATTATACATGTGTAGATATGTACATGTGTTTGGTGGGGTACATGGAGATATCATGACGACTGTACTCAGGTTATCGTCTTCCTTGTGGTTAAGAGAGTCGTCAGTTGTTTATAGCTGCCCTTTCGACCACTGTTGGAGAGTGGTAGTTAGGAGTGGAGCTAGTCCTGTCGCGCTCATTCAGCCGCTCAGTGTTCTGTCAGCCTCGACCACTCTGGAGTAGTGGGTCTTGAGGGTACAGTAGTCAGAGGGTTTGAGTTATGAGTGGTCAGGGACCCTTAGCTATGTAGTTATATAACTACTTAGCTGACCGTCCGCTTCGGGCGCCTATAGTCTTGCATGTACTGGAGGCTAAGGGTCATGGTGTCAAGAGAGGTGGCGGGGGTGACCATGGAGCATGCATGCACATTTGCATTTGATGCGCGGTGCATCTTTGGAGATATATTTGCATACATGCCTAGTAGATACTAGTTGCATGTGTTTGTGGTATGTTGCATTTATTTGCGATATGATTGTTGCATATGGTTGTCATGCTGCATACATGTCATTTATTTTACATGTATTTGAAGTTGTATTTATATTGCACAGGGGTTACGAGTAGGTCTGTTGTAGATCCGGTGAGGTTACTGATTACTATACCATGTGTAGATTCCAGATTGGGTACGTATTTATAATTATGTCAGTAGGGGTTTGTGATGTTTGTATGTCAGTTATGACTATGTCTGGTCATTACGTCAGGTACGTTCAGATGTGTTGATTATGATAGTATGATCATGTTCTTTATTTCCCTACTGAGATTGTATACTTTTGATCTCCATACTTGTTTATTTACCATGCAATATCTTTCTATTACCCGCTGAGTTACCTATACTCACCACCACATTTGAACTTTTATGTTTTCAGGTAGCAGGTAGATGGTTGGTGTGTCGCTTGGAGTATCCTGTCTGCCGGGTCCTACGTCACATCCGGAGACTATTTTTAGTTTTGTATATGTTTTACTTGTATTCAGTATTTGTTGTATTTGGTGGTGTGATTCTATTTGTGTTGTTGTGGTTATTGTATATAGCCTAGCCGGCTAGCAGTGTGGTGGTTTGTTTTGTTTGTGTGGGCTTTCCGTTATCATTTTTCGTGGGCTGTGATTATAACTGCGTGGTTGTGTATATAAATATTCCAACCGCATGTGGCTGATGTATTTTGTTTGTATTGATGCTTCAGATTGTCACCGGTACAGGGGAGATGCTGGCGGATTTTTGTCTGGCTGGAACTTCTCTGGGGGCGTGACAATTAAGTGGTATCAGAGCAGGTACGTTGCCTGCTATTCGTATTTTGGATTTCGTGATTGGGTTTTTCTTGATGTGGTCTTGGGACCAGGCAGCGGCAGGACATCTCCAGGCTTTAGGAGGTATGTTTGCATATTGTTACCTTACATTTTTGTTAGTTCATGCATAGTTGTGATGTGTGTTAGTACTCTTTTGTTAGTACTTGTCTAGTTGATTGTATCATGCATTTCATGTGTTGGGTCAGTCACTGATCACGGTTGACCCTACTGGAGATCAAAGATTACAGTCTCAGGGGATTCGTCATATCATACTACTAGTAGTTTTATGATTCGTTACTACTAGTTGGTTGATAGTTGGTGTCACATACCAGTTGTTTGTTATTATTAGCTGGGTAGTTGATGATATCTGTATACACATATTGACTCTTGTTGGTTTGATCAGTTTAGGATTGATTTACCTGATTGACTGGTGTAGTTGTGATTTGACTTACCTTAGTTGGTTTTGTCAGTGATGAATGGATGTACTCTTATTGGATCAGTTAGGAGATGATCGATTTATTTTGTTGGTTCGATTATTAGGGACTGACTTACTCTATTTTTAGAGATTCCGATCTTTGGGGTTATTCCGTGCTTGATTAGATATTTTAGGAGACACATTTGAGTACATGACTTGTACAGTCGTAGAAAGGACTGAATTAGCCGTTTACCATTGTCGGCATAGTCGGTCTATAGAGGATTGATGTATCCTATTCCATGGGGACTTTGACCATGGACTGTTTTTACCTGATAGGATGACTTAGAAGGTATATTCGGATAGGATACCTCCATTGATGTGGGAAAAGGTGTAAGGCTATATGCTTAACACTTATGAGATACAATTGTTACTAGCGTATATGAGTTGGAGAGTACATTTGGATATTTGATTTGTACTGACATGAGGGAGTTGAAGTTAGCTGCGTAACCTTTACGTGATCTGGTACCACGTGAAGGAAGAAGCAGAGAATGTTTTTGGAGATCAGATCATCACTTAGTGATTTCCTTGAGGTGTTTAGAGAGAGAGTAGTTCTCTACTTCTTCGTTAGCCTGATGGATTATAAGGCGATGATCAGTCGACTCGCCTAACGCTGTTCCATGGGAGATCCTGACTCATGGGACTATTGGATATGATTAGATATCCATGATGTACTTAGTGATATATACCCCACAATGGTGTGGAGGAAGTAGTATTAGTTGAGTAATACCTAGGAGGTCCGACCTGTTGGTGCGGGAAGCATCCGACGATCGAACCCGAGTTTTGATAATGGAAAAGGATTCAAAGTTAAGTGGTTTGTGATCTGACATGTTTGAATGAGTGCTTCAGGAAAGTCCTAGCTGCGGTTAGGCAAAGGGAAAACCCTAGGGGGTGGTAACCCTAGGTCATAAGGGGTGGTAACCCTATGCGGAAAGTCTTGGCAGGTTGATAGCTTCAGGCAAAAGTCCTAGGGGGTGGTAACCCTAGGTGGAAAGTCCTGGTGTCGCGAACCAGGTGAAGGACTGGACTAGCCGGGAAGCGGATGTCCAGCAGAAAGTCCGGAAGAATCAAGTGCTGAGCAAAAGTCCAGTTGATCTGGAGGATCATACTGGCAACAGGTAAATCTCCTGAGTGGAGTAGGTGAGGACGCGTTCCCCGTAGAGGGAACAGTAGGCGTCTGGTCGACCTAGAGTTTCCGGACGGAAATCTAAAGTCAGACCCGGACAGTCCGGAGACTGTCTTAAACATTCTTTATTATCCATACTGTTATTTTGTGCTAACTTTGTGTTGCAGGATGTTGTTTGGGACTAACATATCTTGCAGGTATAAAATAACGAAGATTTTCCCCGGATGAACAGTGTCCGAGGCGCCTCCATGGGGCTTAGAGGCGCATCGGGTTCAAAATCCTGAGCTGGCGTGAGGAGCAGGCTTGAGGCGCCTTGGAGGGGTTTAAGGCGCCTTAGATAGCTTGGAGGCACCTTGAATGGGTTTAAGGCGCCTTCAGGTCGCGGCAGTCAAAAGATTATCCCAGCGAGCAGATCGAGATAAAGTTCTCATTTAAGGCGCCTTGAAGGGCTTCAAGGCGCCTTGAACACCCTTTATAAGGGGTCTCGAGCAGCAGCAACAAAACATCAACTTTCAAGTGATTGCAGTGCTTCGTGCTGCTCCAAACAACGTTTCGAAGTGCTGCTACTTGTGCCCGACGACCAGGAGCTCCGAATCTTCATTTCTATGTCGTCGGTATAATTAATTATTGTCATTTATTGTACTTCAAATTGTAATTATTATCGAGCTTATAGTTGTTGCCCACCGGAAGCGATCAAGGATCGCGGGCCTTCGAGTAGGAGTCGCCTTAGGCTCCGAACGAAGTAAATCTTCCGTGTTCTTTGTGTGTTTGCTTTTCTTTTCTATTTTCGCTGCTTATTACTCTGTTAGATTTACAAACATTTTCCGATAATCGAACGAAATAGCCACGAGCGCTATTCACCCCCCCTCTAGCGCGGTCTCGATCCAACAATTGGTATCAGAGCGGGGTTGTTTTAATTGGTGCAACCACCATTTAAAACATTTTTTTTCGTGGTGTTTTTCGATTCTTTTTGGAGTCAAATTAGAATTAGCTCGATAGCTAAAATTTTAATTATTTTCATCGAATCGGTTCTTGCTTGAAGTTGGTACAATACCACTCAAGCTCGACATTTTTTTTATCTTTCTCCCGCACTACTAATCCAAGACTTAGTCTTGGAACAGAATTCGTTTAATTTTTGTCGTGCAGGATTACAAATGGCCCAACAAGAGTGTTATAGTACCGTCCGTCCCCCGCTCTTCACCGGAGAAGATTTTGGATACTGGAAAGGATGGATGGAGATATTTATGAAAACCCAGTTCGAGACATGGATGATCGTCAAGAGTGGATTACAACTACCAACTGACAAAGACGGCAAGACTACATCCTACGAAGACTGGGAACCAGCTTTAATCAAGAAGGTGGAAGCTGATGCCAGAGCTACTTGCCTTCTCCAATGCGGTCTTACCAAGGAGGAGCTCAACAGAGTCGGTCCCTTTACAACCGCAAAGGAACTCTCGGAGAAGCTGATTGAACTCCACGAGGGCACCACCGACACAAAAGTAAGTAAAAGAGATTTATTATTTAATAAATTGTATAACTTAAAAATGCAGGAAGGTGAGACGGCATGCCAGCTTCACGCACGCATCCAGGACATTCTCAACTCTCTTCATGCAATTGGACAGAGAGTCAAAAATCGGGACGTCATAAGGTACGCATTAAATTCGTTTCCAAGGAGTACATTGTGGGCATCAATGGTAGATGCCTACAAGGTCTCCAAAGATTTATCTTCTTTAAAGTTAGACGAGTTATTTTCTGAATTTGAACTTCATGAACAAACTAATGCACAGCCATCCGAGAAAGGTATAGCTTTGCTTGCAAGCACAAGTAGAACGCGTGAACCAAGATCCCGGCGAAAAATCGAACCGGAATCAGAAGACGAACCCGACTCAGAAGACTCAGAAGACGAACTGACCAGCGAACTTGTGAACCTTGTGAAGAAGCTCTACAAGAAGAAGAAGGGCTTCAACAAGAAAGATCTGAAGAAGGCAGTTCAATCCAGAGAGGCCCAACCGAACTCAAAGGTAAAGTTCGAAGTCACTTGTTACGTGTGCAACCAGAAGGGGCATATCAAAGCCAACTGTCCCAACCAAAAGGAGGCCAACAAGCAAAGAAGAAAGAAGGCCCTGGAAGCAACCTGGGACGAATCTTCTTTAGAGGACAATGGCGATGAACCTGATCAAACAAGTCTACTCGCACTGATGGCCCGGGACCAGATCATCGAGAGCGAGTCAGAAGCCGAGTCCGAGCAAAGCCACGGATCCACATCCGTTTCAGAAGGGTCAGACTCCAATGTAAGTATTCCAAGGCTTAATAATTTAGTTAATTACTTACTTCGCAAACTAGCTAAATCAAATCTTAGGATTAAATCACTTCTAAAGGAAGTAGCTGTCCTTAAAGAAGTGACAAGCACTAATTCTTTGCCTGATCAAACTGAAAATTCTACTCAAGTTCAAAAACTTGAGGAAGAAAATTCTAGTTTGAAAAATCAGGTAAAAGATTTAAAAATTACTTTAGAAAAGTTTTCTCTGGGCTCCAAGAAATTGGACCTAATTCTTGGAACACAAAGAGCCATTTACAACAAAACGGGGATGGGATATAAAAGTAAAAAATAAATATAGATTTTATCTATCCTTAATAAATAAACAAAATTGTAAATCAGTCCAAGCATGGGCCCCCAAGTCCAAATTGATCAATCAAGTTGGACTTGGCCAATACTGGGTTCCGAAGGATCAAATACACTACCTCGAAAGACCATACCGAGGATATGATCTAGGGGGAGCTAACAGAAAAACAATATTAAGAACATAATTCAAGTAAAAATTTGAAATTAAATTAAAAATTAAAAATTCAAGTAAAAATTCAAAATTAAACTCAAAATTTAACATAAATCAAAGAAAAATAGAAGGAGGATCCAGAATAGCTGGCACCTCCGAAACTTATCTACCCGACTGGGTAACCGAACTTCAACTACCCGAAATGGGTAAACAAGAGTAGACTACCCGGCAGGGTAATTAAGGTTAGATTAAAACGGGATAGGTTTAACTTAAATTACAGTACTGGTGAAATTTTTGGATGATAGTACGTTAGGGAAGATTGGGCATCGCATGTCTAGGAAGATATGGCTTCGACCTGGTGCATTTGGCCAAGTGGAACTGACTGAAGCTACCCTTAAATGGATCCTAACTAGTTAGACCAAGGTTTAGTATTAAATTCAATGGGTAGGACTATTTGGAAACCTTGAAGGCATGATTACTTTAATGAGTTCCTTGTGACTCACCACAGCCCAGAAGTTTATCCAAATATGCTTACTTGTTGAACCCAAAGATAAACCTAAATCTAACACAAAGTTAAACCTTACCCTAAAATTCAACGATAATTCATCTTACAACAATTATAGGGTTCCCTTATTGAAAATTTAGATCGGGTGAGATGACTAAGAAATTAAAAGTAAAAATGACTTGACTTAAATTAATTAACTCAATTAAATTAAATCATCTTCAAATTAATTATCTTAAATTATCTTCAAATTAATTAACACAAAATGATTTCAAACTTAATTATTTTAAATAAATCAAATTTCAAAATTATTTTAAAAACATAAATTTCAAAATTATTTTAAAACTTAAATTTCAAAATTATTTTAAAAACTTAAAATTCAAAATTAATTTAAAAACAAAAATTTCAAAATTATTTTAAAACTTAAATTTCAAAATTATTTTAAAAACTTAAATTTCAAAATTATTTTAAAAACTTAAATTTCAAAATTATTTTAAAACTTAAATTTCAAAATTATTTTAAAAACTTAAATTTCAAAATTATTTTAAAACTTAAATTTCAAAATTATTTTAAAAACTTAAATTTCAAAATTATTTTAAAAACATAAATTTCAAAATTATTTTAAAACTTAACTTTCAAAATTATTTTAAAAACTTAAATTTCAAAATTATTTTAAAAACTTAAATTTCAAATTTATTTTAAAACTTAAATTTCAAAATTATTTAAAAACTTAAATTTCAAAATTATTTTAAAAACTTAAATTTCAAAATTATTTTAAAAACTTAAATTTCAAAATTATTTTAAAAACATAAATTTCAAAATTATTTTAAAACTTAAATTTCAAAATTATTTTATAAACTTAAATTTCAAAATTATTTTAAAAACATAAATTTCAAAATTATTTTAAAAACATAAATTTCAAAATTATTTTAAAACTTAAATTTCAAAATTATTTTAAAAACTTAAATTTCAAAATTATTTTAAAAACTTAAATTTCAAAATTATTTTAAAAACTTAAATTTCAAAATTATTTTAAAAAAACTTAAATTTCAAAATTATTTTAAAAACTTAAATTTCAAAATTATTTAAAAATTTAAATTTAAAAATTATTTTAAAAACTTAAATTTCAAAATTATTTTAAAAAAAAATCAAAAATCTTTATTGATAATATCAGCTCGATTAATCTGACCAAAACTCCTATTCACCATTCTAGGACCAAACACATAGAAGTGAAATACCACTTTGTAAGGGATCATGTAGCTAAAGGTGAAATTGCACTCAACCATGTTGAGTCCAAATCAAACCTAGCTGACATCTTTACAAAACCCTTACCTGAACTTGAGTTCAGTGCACTTAGAAGGCAAATAGGAATGTGTAGGGTAGAGTAGGCGCCTAATTTTGCTTAATTATCTTGTTTCTTTTCAAATTATAGGAAAAACATATTTAAAAAAATTCCAATTTATTAGATTTTTCAAAAGTTGGACTTAGCCTAAGCTGAATCCCTAGAAATCATGCTCCCCTAGACTTAAACCAGAGCATCTCACAAACACCTAGGTATACCTTGATTGTGCTTGCAAACATAGAATGGCGTGAGATGCGTAGGGTACTGCCTGGACTCAAGAATGCTTATATCTGTGCATCAATATGAGTCTGGGCGTTAAGCATGCAATATACATCAATCAAGTCAAGTCTTCCAGCTCTAGTCAAAACTATCTGGACCAAATTGACTTAACTTGACTAACCATGTGAAAGTTGTTGCTGTGAGGTCTCAGAAAATTTAAATAAATAGGGTTATTTCAGAAATAGCCTTATAGAATTTTTCCGGAATTTTAGAAATTTTCTGGGAATTTTTCAGAGTTTGTTCATCGTCCCTGATCAGTAGAGCTGGTCGGGCGATCGCACTTCCTTTTGAGCTGTCGCCTCTTTTCGGGTAGTCTCTCGGAGGAGGGAGGGGAGAGTTCGAACCCTAGATCGCCGGGCGTCGGGAGCGTGCGTCGACGACAGAGGAAGGTTTCTTGAGCTTTTCCTCTCTTCCAATTACATCACCGATGTCTTTTACTTCCTCCCACATGACGACAGGCTGTGCCCTAGGTCTAATGTGAAGGTAAGGGATCTTGTTCAGTTGATTGTTAAGGATTTTGTGTGACGATTCTTGACCCTTCTTCACTGGATTCTCTCCGAACCGTGCCCTAGGTTCATCGTCGGGGCTTTACATTCAGATCACTGCTTCGTTTGAGACGATCTTCGATCAGGAAGAGGGTCCTAGCCCTAACCCTAGCCTCAAACCTCCTCTGTTCTTGATGTCGTGCCCTAGCTCCGAACTTTGCCTCCTCTTCAGAGTAATAAGGTTCTGACAGTGAGACAGCGAGGTAAGATTAAGGTGTTGATTGATTAGTGATCTCCATTTCTTGTTGATCTGTTGACTTTGCTTGATCTCTTGTTGTTGATCCGATTGATTCCAGTGAGAACTTGTTCTGTGGAATTCAATTGTGTGCTGTGGATTGCTTTCTGATCCAGCAGCATATGGTTTCAACAGCAACTTAGTTAGAGCAGCGAGGTCCTACTGCTGTGGTGTTGGAAGGTGATCGTGAAGTGATTTCTGGAGGCAGCCCTTGATCCAACAAGCAATAGGAGCCGAGCTTGAGGTATGACTTTTGATCTTGTTGTAGGTTAGTTAAATTAGGTATGTATTGAATTTGGAATGAATTGGATTGGTACATGATTAGTTGATATATGATGTAGATGATTAGTAGGGTGATTGATACAGGATGTGTAGTATGTTTGATACCAATTGGTTAAGTTGAATTAGGCTT
The DNA here is from genome assembly GCF_018446385.1 of Zingiber officinale. Classification (NCBI taxonomy): domain Eukaryota; kingdom Viridiplantae; phylum Streptophyta; class Magnoliopsida; order Zingiberales; family Zingiberaceae; genus Zingiber; species Zingiber officinale. Next base: position 14,110,715 of record NC_055990.1, on the reverse strand, counting down.
ATGTGTAGGTATTTGATCTGGGTTGTAGATTATAGTATAATTTTGATTGCATGATCATGTGTAGGTTTGACTAGAGGTTGGTAATTAGTTGTTGGTTATGATTAGATTTATTTACGTAGATTTAATCTAATGGAATAATTAGGGTTAAGCAATTAACCCTAGTTAACTATTGGATCTAATCTAAGTTTGGATTTCTAATCAAATTGGTGATTACGGATTAGGTAACTAACCCTAATCGATCATTAGGTTTAGTTAGGTAAGTTGTGGTTATATTGATTAGGGTTTTGCCCTAATTTGATTTTAGGGATTTTATTTGGCTATTCTTTGGATTTAGCTAAATAAAATATATATATGTTGTTTGACGCAGGACACTGATTCGAGACGGGCGTCTCGACTTCGGATTTGGATTGATTGTACCTTATACTTGAGGCGGGTACCCTTTGACTTATCTTTTTGATATTGTCTTAGGATATGTGTAGTTTATATATAATTACTAGTAGTAGATAGTAGATTTATCTCTTCCTTGGTTTTAGCTTAGTTGATACCTATCACATGCTCCTACTGTTAGATGCTTTATAGTAGTCTTGATTACTTTTATCTTTTGCCATGTGTATATGTGTGTTATGGTTATTCATAGTGCTTATCTACCCATGATTAGTTGCTGGAGATACTTGTTACATATCGTTGGTTTCATGTTGTCTATATCTCTATTGTATATATGCGTTTACTTTTGGCATCTACGCATATGGAGGAGGATATGTTCAGGTATGATGCACTGTAGCCGCACGCACCATATTGCATGATTGCATGCTGGGCGATTGATGACTCCATTATTGTTGAGCTCGTCGGCTGGCTACATGAGGGCCTACACACGTGTCCACTGCATGGGTAGTGGCACAGCACTCAGGGTGTGAATGGTAGGTTGCTCGGTGGTGCACCGCCGGGGTGCTCATGGGTAGCACGATACAGCGGGGTTGCAGTCGGGATCCCTCCCCGTCATTGCGTACCGGGAGATGAGTGTGTTACGCTCCCTCACTATGTTTGAGGTAGGAGGATTGGTGTACTCCGACAGCATCCCGTCCACTCGGTCACTCATCAGGGGTAGTGACGGCAGAGTGCACGGTGTCACAGCCCTACCCACTCGGTCTCACCATCGCGTGTGAGACGGCTGACTGGCGTCAGTGGTGACCATGTCATATTGCATCATATGCACGGATTGCATTTATTGTGATTGTTGCATATTGGATGATGCACTTGGGTGACTGCATATGATTGACATGCCTTCAGGATACATGCTTATTTGCTCTGACTATCTTATTCTGTGTATGTCCACAATCATTTGCCCAAGGCTCGCAGGTGAGTACAGTTTATTTCAGTTATGCATTTTCTTATCATTCTTGCTATAAACTGTACTTTATGCCTATTGTTGGTTATTACAGTTTATTTCTGCTATGCATATCTGTTATACTGTTAGGAAACTGTACTATAGGTGCTATGGTTTAGGATGTTGTACTTAGGGCTATTACTGGTAGTTATATGTTGCTGTACATATCTATTGGATTACCTGCTGAGTTCTTTGGACTCACACCGCTATATATCTACCTTTCAGGTTGATGCCGTCGGGAGATATTCCAGTCGCTAGCCCCTGTCGCGAGGATTTCCTATTGTCGAATTATATTTTGTTCTTTTTGCATCTTATGTTCTTACGATGTGAGACAGTTGTATTGTGGACTTTCAACGAACAATTGGGTTTGCTACTATTGTTTTCCGCTGCGGATTTTCTCACTACTTCCTGGATTTATTTTCTTCGTTGTAGTGGAGTAGGATGTGTAGGTATATCTTTTTGGATTCTTTATCGTTTTCCTATATTAAACTGCGTGGATTGATTATGTGTTGTTATGTGTGAAAATATATATATAATTGCGTGGTTTGCTTTCTATTTATGTTGTATTGTTCCGGCCGTGTGTGGCCGAGGTATAGATGTATGTACTTTGGTTTTCATATTGTCACCCGTACAAGGGAGATGCTGTCGAAATTTCTTCTAGCAGGGACTACCTGGGGCGTGACAATTTATTTGGTATCAGAGCAAGGTGCACGATACTTGCTCTTCGTTTTGGATGTTCGAGGTTTATCTGATACCAATTTATTTGGTATCAGAGCCGTTTTCTGATTCTTGTTTCTCGTGTTCTGGAGTTTACGAGTTTATCTCGGTATTTTCGGATTTTACGGATTCCGTCGATTTTTCTCGTTTCGGAATTCCGAGGTATTTGACGAGGTTCTTTTGGGGGCTAAGCAGTGACAGGACATCTCCAGACGACAAATAGGTAAATCAGGTAATTTTATAGTTTTCATACCTGTAGTATATCTGGGTAACATTTTATTTTCAGATATGACATGTACGCGTATTTCGGTACCGACACGTGGTTGTTCACGTAAGATGCCGATAGATTCCCCAGAGACAGAGTCTCCGGAGATATCTGCTAGGGTCGAGCTTGTCCGTCAGGGACAGACTGGTCAGGATATTATAGGCACGTCGGATTATAAGATTCCGATGGTTCTGACTTCAGAGGTACATACCTCGATTGTACCACTAGTGGTATCACCTTCAGTATACCCGACACCCCCTCCAGTCATGCCTACTACTGCGTACTTAAGGTACGAGATGAGGCAGAGATCTGGTGGGACACACAACGCTCGATTATAGGCGAGCAGCATATTTCCTGGACGAGATTTAGGGAGGCATTCGAGAGTCAGTAATTTCCCCAGACGTATCAGATGACACATCGGTAGGATTTTCTGAGTCTTCGACAGAATAACTGCTCAGTGATGGAGTACGATGCCGAATTTAATCGGTAGGCTAGATTCTGTCCTGAGTTGGTTGCCGAGGACCGATCTCGTATGCTCCAGTTTGTCCAGGGACTGGACGGGTATCTTCAGGTGAAGATTGCCGGTCTTGGTATTGCATCATACACAGAGGCACTGGATAGAGCGCTTATGATTGAGTCTGCTCATCATAGAGTGAAGGTAGACAAGAAGAGGAAGCAGACTGATCGGACTTCTGGACAGATCCAGTAGAGCATTCGCACTCAGACGGGTCAGGGTACTTCTGGGTCATCTGGACGACCCCAGAAGTCAGGACGATCTTCATCTGGACGTTCCCGGTCTGCTTAGCAGAACTGAAAACAGTCCACCGGTGACCTTCACTGTACCCGATGTGGATCCCAAGATCACATCATCTCTGGGACAGTCAGTTTGGTACTATTGCAAACTGCCTGGACACGTGAGCCGAGACGGTTCGCTGAAGGCTCGGTATGTAGCCTCCGGGGTTACTATTCCGGGAGGACAGTTTGGTAAGTCTGGGACTCAGCGAGGCGGGTTGAAAGCCCAATCTTCACACCGTCAGCAGAGGACAACTCCTCCTGCAGCAACTGCATATGACATGCATGGGTAGGAGCATTCCGGTGTCCTTATGGAGTCCCAGAATTCTATTTTGGGACCTCAGTATCTGACACAAGGGCAGTATTAGTTACAGCCCCAACCACCGGTTCAGTACCTACTGCAGCCTATCTCTGGCTCAGTATCCAGTATCGACTTAGTGGCAGGCTCAGGCTCAAACTTAGTAGCCTTTGGCGGTGCTACTACCTCTACCCCCGCTAGATACTGGATGAGTTAAGCTCCTTATCATATGACACCGAAAGAGTTGGACGAATTGAAGGTTCAGTTCTAGGAGTTATTAGATAGGGGATTTATTCGTCCTAGTGTATCTCCGTGGGGATTCTCCGGTATTATTCGTCAAGAAGAAGGATGGTACTCTGAGGTTGTGCATCGATTATCGACAGCTGAATGCAGTGACTATCAGAAATAAGTACCCCTTGCCATGGATTGAGGATTTATTTGATCAGCTCAGGGATACATCAGTGTATTCTAAGATTGATCTACGGTCCGGATATCATCAGCTGAGAGACAGGGATTCTGATATTCAGAAAACAGCATTCTGCACCAGATACGGACATTACGAGTTTTTGGTAATGCCATTTGGGTTTACCAATGCTCCTGCAGTATTTATGGATCTGATGAACCGTATCTTTCTGGAGTACCTATATCAGTTTGTTATTGTGTTTATCGATGATATATTGATTTATTCACGTTCTGAGGAGGAGCACGCACATCATCTTCGCATAGTCTTGGAGACTCTGCGACGACATCATCTGTATGCGAAGTTCAACAAGTGTGCATTTTGGCTATCCACAGTTGGTTTTCTGGGACATGTGGTGTCTAGCCGAGGTATTTCAGTAGATCCTCAGAAGGTCGAGGCTATCACTAGCTGGGAGCAGCCGAAGTCAGTCCAGGAGATCTGCAGTTTCTTGGGCCTGGCTGGATATTACAGACGATTCGTTGAGGGTTTCTCCAGTATTGCTATGCCATTGACACGTCTGACTAGGAAGGGCGTGAAGTTCACGTGGTCAGAGGCATGTGAGACCAGCTTCCAGGAGCTGAAGTGGAGATTAGTATCAGCACCGATTTCAGTTTTACCTTCTGGTGTTGACGGGTTCGTACTTTACACAGAAGCATCTCTTCAGGGCTTGGGCGCTGTGTTGATGCAGCACGGTAGGGTAGTCTCCTATGCTTCTCGTCAGTTGAAGGAGCATGAGAAGAATTACCCAGTACATGATCTAGAGCTAGCCGCCATTATCTTTGCATTGAAGATTTGGCGACATCATCTGTATGGTATTACTTTTGAGATTCTTACTGATCATAAGAGTCTCAAATATATTTTCACACAGAAGGAACTCAATCTCCGACAGAGGAGATGGATGGAGTTCCTGAAGGATTATGATTGTACTATTAGCTACCATCCGGGTAAAGCTAATGTGGTTGCTGATGCACTTAGCAGGAAGTCCAGAGGGACTTTAGCTTGTCACCGAGTTTTAGTCACGGACTTGATTCAGGGATTCTCCGAGTTGGGCCTTGAGGAGCAGGGACGGACAGAGCAGGGTATTCTTGTTACCATGGTTGCTCAGTCGTCGATCAGGATGAGGATTCGAGAGGCCCAGGCCGGAGATCAGCATTTACAGTTCATTAGCAGCCAGATAGCTTCCGGACAGCAGACCGAGTTTACACGAGATGACGAGGGTATTATTTATTTGCGAGGCAGATTATGTGTACCTCAGTCTCACCCAGTCATGGAGGAGTTACTTCAGGAGGCCCATCGTTCTAGATTTGCTATCCACCCAGGTGGAACTCGTATGTATCGCGATTTGAGGCGTTCCTATTGGTGGAACGGTATGAAGAAAGACATCACGGTGTTTGTAGCTAGATGTCTTGTCTGCCAGCAGGTGAAGGCCGAGCACCAGAGACCTGCTGGATTACTTCAGAGGATCCCTATTCCAGAGTGGAAGTGGGAGCATATTACTATGGATTTTGTGGTAGGATTGCCTAGGACTCGACGAGGCCATGATGCGATTTGGGTAATCGTTGACCGATTAACCAAATCCGCACACTTTTTAGCGATCCGGAAGACTGATTCTCTCGATCGATTGGCAGAGTTATACTGTCGAGAGATTATCAGATTGCATGGTGTTCCGTTGAGCATTATATCTGATCGAGACCCACGGTTCATGTCCCGTTTCTGGCAGAGTCTGTAGTAGGCCTTGGGCACACAACTTCGTTTCAGTACGACATTCCATCCGCAGACAGATGGGCAGTCAGAGCGGACTATTCAGACTTTGGAGGATTTGCTGAGGTCTTGTGTTATGGACTTCGGGTGCAGCTGGGAGGACCACCTGCCATTGGTGGAGTTCGCCTACAACAACAGCTATCATTCGGCTATCCAGATGGCACCATTTGAGGCGTTGTATGGTAGATCTTGTCGGACACCCACCCTCTAGGAGGAGGTCGGGGAGGCTCAGCTGCTAGGACCTCAGAGAGTCCAACAGGATGCGGAGTTAGTCCATACTATCAGACGGAGGATGTCAGAGGCTCAGGACCGTCAGAAGAGTTATGCTTATCAGAGACGGAGACCTCTGGAGTTCTCCATTGGTGATCATGTGTTCCTGAGAGTTTCACCCACGAAAGGGGTGAAGCGATTTGGTCTTCGAAGTAAGCTAGCTCCACGATATATTGGGCCATTCCAGATCTTGGAGAGGATTGGAACAGTAGCTTACCGTCTGGCGCTACCACCATCTCTAGCTGGCATTCATGATGTATTCCACGTATCTATGCTGAAGAGATACGTATCCGATCCAGCAAATGTTCTGTCAGATATATCTGTTCCTAATCAGCCTGACATTACTTACGAGGAGGTTCCGGTACGGATTTTGGACCACAGAGAGCGTCAGCTGCGGAACAAGACGGTCCGGCTGGTTAAAGTCGGATGGCAGCATAATTCTGACGAGGAGGCTACTTGGGAGCTGGAGGATACGATCCGAGCTCGATACCCTCATTTTTTACGTGAGGTATGTGGGTTGGAGTTTCTTTCAGCATTTATTCTGTTTGGTTATATTCTAGTGTTTGCTGTTGGTTATAGCGAAATTTGGGGACCAAATTTTTATTAGTAGGGGAGGATGTGAGGTCTCGGAAAATTTAAATAAATAGGGTTATTTCAGAAATAGCCTTATGGAATTTTTCTGGAATTTTAGAAATTTTCTGGGAATTTTTCAGAGTTTATACGACGGGTTTTGATGGGACAATTAACGGGTACGGATAAAGCCTGTTTCGGATACCCGTTTCAACGAGGAAATGTTTTATTATATAAAATTCTGTTCCTCACTTAATCTTTCCCCAAACGCCGATCCTTTCTCCCAAACTCATCGTGATCCCGAGCTATCCCCTCCACCCGACCCGACCCTCTCCTTCCCTGATCTCCCCGATCCTTCCTCTCCTTTCTCTCGCGGACAACTTGATGCCGACGCCACCAAGGGAGCTGATCGCCGGCGGGCACCTCATCGTCCCTGATCAGTTGAGCTGGTCGGGCGATCGCACTTCCTCTTGAGTTTTCGCCTCTTTTCGGGTAGTCTCTCGGAGGAGGGAGGGGAGAGTTCGAACCCTAGATCGCCGGGCGTCGGGAGCGTGCGTCGACGGCAGAGGAAGGTTTCTTGAGCTTTTCCTCTCTTCCAATTACATCACCGATGTCTTTTACTTCCTCCCACACGACGACAGGCTGTGCCCTAGGTCAAATGTGAAGGTAAGGGATCTTGTTCAGTTGATTGTTAAGGATTTTGTGTGACGATTCTTGACCCTTCTTCACTGGATTCTCTCCGAACCGTGCCCTAGGTTCATCGTCGGGGCTTTACATTCAGATCACTGCTTCGTGTGAGGCGATCTTCGATCAGGAAGAGGGTCCTAGCCCTAACCCTAGCCTCAAACCTCCTCTGTTCTTGATGTCGTGCCCTAGCTCCGAACTTTGCCTCCTCTTCAGAGTAATGAGGTTCTGACAGTGAGACAGCGAGGTAAGATTAAGGTGTTGATTGATTAGTGATCTCGATTTCTTGTTGATCTGTGGACTTTACTTGATCTCTTGTTGTTGATCCGATTGATTCCAGTGAGAACTTGTTCTGTGGAATTCAATTGTGTGCTATGGATTGCTTTCTGATCCAGCAGCATATGGTTTCAACAGCAACTTGGTTAGAGCAGCGAGGTCCTACTGGTGTGGTGTTGGAAGGGGATCGTGAAGTGATTTCTGGAGGCAGCCCTTGATCCAGCAAGCAATAGGAGCCGAGCTTGAGGTATGACTTTTGATCTTGTTGTAGGTTAGTTAAATTAGGTATGTATTGAATTTGGAATGAATTGGATTGGTAAATGATTAGTTGATATATGATGTAGATGATTAGTAGGGTGATTGATACAGGATGTGTAGTAAGTTTGATACCAATTGGTTAAGTTGAATTAGGCTTATGTGTAGGTATTTGATCCGGGTTGTAGATTATAGTATAATTTTGATTGCATGATCATGTGTAGGTTTGACTAGAGGTTGGTAATTAGTTGTTGGTTATGATTAGATTTATTTATGTAGATTTAATCTAATGGAATAATTAGGGTTAAGCAATTAACCCTAGTTAACTATTGGATCTAATCTAAGTTTGGATTTCTAATCAAATTGGTGATTACGGATTAGGTAACTAACCCTAATCGATCATTAGGTTTAGTTAGGTAAGTTGTGGTTATGTTGATTAGGGTTTTGCCCTAATTTGATTTTAGGGATTTTATTTGGCTATTCTTTGGATTTAGCTAAATAAAATATATATATATATGTTGTTTGACGCAGGACACTGATTCGAGACGCGCGTCTCGACTTCGGATTTGGATTGATTGTACCTTCTACTTGAGGCGGGTACCCTTTGACTTATCTTTTTGATATTGTCTTAGGATATGTGTAGTTTATATATAATTACTAGTAGTAGATAGTAGATTTATCTCTTCCTTGGTTTTAGCTTAGTTGATACCTATCACATGCTCCTACTGTTAGATGCTTTACAGTAGTCTTGATTAATTTTATCTTTTGCCATGTGTATATGTGTGTTATGGTTATTCATAGTGCTTATCTACCCATGATTAGTTGCTGGAGATACTTGTTACATATTGTCTATATCGCTGTTGTATATATGCTTTTACTTTTGGCATCTACGCATATGGAGGAGGATATGTTCAGGTATGATGCACTGTAGCCGCACGCACCATATTGCATGATTGCATGCTGGGCGATTGACGACTCCATTATTGTTGAGCTCGTCGGCCGACTACATGAGGGCCTGCACACGTGTCCACTGCATGGGTAGTGGCACAGCACTCAGGGTGTGTATGGTAGGTTGCTCGGTGGTGCACCGCCGGGGTGCTCATGGGTAGCACGATACAGCGGGGTTGCAGCCGGGATCCCTCCCCGTCATCGCGTACCGGGAGATGAGAGCATTACGCTCCCTCACTATGTTTGAGGTAGGAGGATAGGTGTACTCCGACAGCATCCCGTCCACTCGGTCACTCATCAGGGGTAGTGACGGCAGAGTGCACGGTGTCACAGCCCTACCCACTCAGTTTCACCATCGCGTGTGAGATGGCTGACTAGCGTCAGGGGTGACCATGTCATATTGCATCATATGCACGGATTGCATTTATTGTGATTGTTGCATATTGGAGGATGCACTTGGGTGACTTCATATGATTGACATGCATTCAGGATACATGCTTATTTGCTCTGACTATCTTATTCTGTGTATGTCCACAGTCATTTGCCCAAGGCTCGCAGGTGAGTACAGTTTATTTCAGTTATGCATTTTCTTATCATTCTTGCTATAGACTATACTTTATGCCTATTGCTGGTTATTACAGTTTATTTCAGCTATGCATATCTGTTATACTGTTAGGAAACTGTACTATAGGTGTTATGGTTTAGGAGGTTGTACTTAGGGCTATTACTGGTAGTTATATGTTGCTGTACATATCTATTGGATTACCTGCTGAGTTCTTTGGACTCACACCGCTATATATCTACCTTTCAGGTTGATGCCGTCGGGAGATATTCCAGTCGCTAGCCCCTGTCGCGACGATTTCCTATTGTCGGATTATATTTTGTTCTTTTTGCATCTTATGTTCTTACGATGTGAGACGGTTGTATTGTGGACTTTCAACGAACAATTGGGTTTGCTACTATTGTTTTCCGCTGCAGATTTTCTCACTACTTCGTGGATTTGTTTTCTTCGTTGTAGTGGAGTAGGATGTGTAGGTATATCTTTTTGCATTCATTATCGTTTTCCTATATTAAACTGCGTGGATTGATTATGTGTTGTTCTGTGTGAAAATATATATATAATTGCGTGGTTTGCTTTCTATTTATGTTGTATTGTTCCGGCCGTGTGTGGCCGAGGTATAGATGTATGTACTTTGGTTTTCATATTGTCACCCGTACAGGGGAGATGCTGCCGAAATTTCTTCTGGCAGGGACTACCTGGGGCGTGACAGTTGCTCTATAGGCAATCAGCAAGTAGCTAAAGGTTAGACAGCTGGTAAAGAATACTTAATTTTCTAGTTAAACATGTCTGCTCTTTAGGTCTCTAATACGCATTTATTAAACTTGACTCATGCTTGGACTTAAGGACAATCTAAACTAAACATTTAGCTATTCCCTCTTTGCTAATAAAACCTTTTTAACCTAAATATTTTTAAATATGAGAATGTTTTTCTATTACTTAAAAACCTTTAGCTATACTCTTACATCTTTTTCAAAATTCACCATTTAGGACTCCTTCAAAATTCAACTAAAGTATTTGCAAAAAGCTTAGTCAAGTGATTTCTATTCAACCATTTTAGCAAATACTTTCAAACTTAGTCAATTTTTAGAATAGTTTATTCAAAAATCTAAGTACTTATAATCTTTTAAAGTTATCTTTCAGTGACTTAAAATCTTTTGTAATTAAACTAAGTCGATTTTTTAAAAAGATTTTTTTTTTATTTTTATCTCACTTAGCTAAAAGATCAAAACAATGAAAATTAGTATAACAAAACTAAGTGTTATAAAAGTGATGAATTAGTTTCTTAAGTACAAAATCTCAAGTTTTTTTTGTGATGAATTTTCGAAACCAGTCTACTTTTATCCCTCTTTTAAAAACTAAGTATCAAACTAACTTACTTTTCTGAAAAACTCATTTTTTTTTGGTATATTTTGATATATTTAAATCCTTTATCAAACTTAGCCAAACTTGAAACCTAATTTATAAATTCCTGCTAAGATATTTTAAATAAGACTGGCCTATTTTTGATAAATGGCAAAGGGGGAGAGTAGGAAATTCAAATTCAAAACAAAAATGAGGGCTTTTATAAACAAAAACGAGGGCTTTTATTAAGGGGGAGTTTAGTATTACAAAGTTAAAAGTTTCCAGCTTAACTGTGCTTGCATTTAAAGTTTATTTACTTAAAGCTTGGTAAACATTTAAAGTTTATTTACTTAAAGCTTGGTAAACATTTAAAGTTTATTTACTTTATGCATCTATTTGTTATCACATATTTTTTTCTTAACTTTGAATTTCTTGTTGCCATAATCAAAAAGGAAGAGATTGTTGGTGCGGGAAGCATCCGACGATCGAACCCGAGTTTTGATAATGGCAAAGGATTCAAAGTTAAGGGGTTGTGATCTGACATGTTTGAATGAGTGCTTCAGGAAAGTCCTAGCCGCGGTTAGGCAAAGGGAAAACCCTAGGGGGTGGTAACCCTAGGTCATAGGGGGTGGTAACCCTAGGTCATAGGGGGTGGTAATCCTATGCGGAAAGTCTTGGCAGGTTGATAGCTTCAGGCAAAAGTCCTAGGGGATGGTAACCCTAGGTTGAAAGTCCTGGTGTCGCTAACCAGGTGAAAGACTGGACTAGCCGGGAAGCGGATGTCCAGCAGAAAGTCCGGAAGAATCAAGTGCTGAGCAAAAGTCCAGTCGATCTGGAGGATCGTACTGGCAACAGGTAAATCTACTGAGTGGAGTAGGTGAGGACGTGTTCCCCGTAGAGGGAACAGTAGGCGTCGGGTCGACCTAGGGTTTCCGGACAGAAATCTAAAGTCAGACCCGGACAGTCCGGAGACTGTCTTAAACATTCTTTATTATCCATACTGTTATTTTGTGCTAACTTTGTGTTGCAGGATGTTGTTTGGGGCTAACATATCTTGTAGGTACAAAATAACGAAGATTTTCCTCGGATGAACAGTGTCCGAGGCGCCTCCATGGGGCTTGGAGGCGCCTCGGGTTCAAAATCCTGAGCTGGCGCGAGGAGCAGGCTTGAGGCGCCTTGGAGGGGTTTAAGGTGCCTTAGACAGCTTGGAGGCGCCTTGAATGGGTTTAAGGCGCCTTCAGGTCGCGACAGTCAAAGGATTATCCCAGCGAGCAGATCGGGATAAAGTTCTCATTTAAGGCGCCTTGAAGGGCTTCAAGGCGCCTTGAACACCCTTTATAAGGGGTCTCGAGCAGCAGCAACAAAACATCAACTTTCAAGTGATTCTAGTGCTACATGCTGCTCCAAACAACGTTTCGAAGTGCTGCTACTTGTGCCCGAGGACCAGGAGCTCCGAATCTTCATTTCTTTGTCGTCGGTATAATTAATTATTGTCATTTATTGTACTTCAAATTGTAATTATTATCGAGCTTATAGTTGTTGCCCACCGGAAGCGATCAAGGATCACGGGCCTTCGAGTAGGAGTCGCCTTAGGCTCCGAACAAAGTAAATCTTCCGTGTTCTTTGTGTGTTTGCTTTTCTTTTCTATTTCCGCTGCTTATTACTCTGTTAGATTTACAAACATTTTCCGATAATCGAACGAAATAGCCACGAGCGCTATTCACCCCCCCTCTAGCGCGGTCTCGATCCAACAATGACCGTAACTAGGTATAATTTCAGACAATGATCTTTGAGGGATAGAGCGTTGATTGATGGATATTGTGATCAGCTATTTAGTTGTAGCATTCCTCTATCTTTGTGTTTATTGCTCGATACTGGAGGTTACTGAACCTCAGGGTGGAGCAATCACAGTATGATGGGGTACAAGACAATTGTTAGATGACTCATTAACATTGTCTTTATCAGGTGACTCAAGATTTGACCATGTAATCATGTTACCAGATCTTGTAGTCTATATCTCATATTATAGGGTTGACCTTTTATCGGTATTTGTCGAGGGACATATATAGGATGATTATGAGAGTAGTGGAGATACCTTCTTGATGGGTAGACTCTTAGTCAGCAGGTTGTGTGACCCTTTGACTTTGGATTGACATTCTTTTACTGTGGATATTTAATTATTGGAAAGGTTGAGATGATGAGATTTAGCAGACCTTTTTGGATACGTTTAGTTTGTCGGCAGTGGGTGTTGAAGGGTGGATGCATTCCTTTCCTCTATCATTGTTTAGGAGTCTATCTAGTATAATTGATTGATGTTGAGGATGATTTATTAGTGGATATTTGACTTGATGATCTATTATTTGGTATTTGATGTGATAGTGACATAGAGTGTTGAATGCCTGAGATATATATAGATTTGTTGATTTGTAGTTGGTGATCAGATCATCGATTTGTTGGGGATCTTACGATTGAGTGAGCCGGTTGTACGTACATTATGAGTCCTTGGTGTTACCATTTAGGCATACCGTGCCCTGGATGTTTTAGGGACTCGATGTATTTGGTATTCCTAGGGTGTTTGGATCAGTTTTCATTATCTTCATTGACGATGTTGTGATATATTCCCGATCCGAAGTGGATCACGTACACTAGCTTCGCATAGTTCTAGAGATGTTTCGATGGGAACATCTATATGCGAAGTTCAGTAGTGCATAATTTGATTGTCTTTTGTGAGGTTTCTGTGACACATGGTCACCAGTAGGGGTAGTAGTGAATCCACAGGAGATAGAGGTTTTTACCAGTTGGGAGTAGTCGTAGTCTATACAGGAGACTCGCTGTTTCCTTGGTCTAGTTGGACATTGCTGGAGAGTGGATGAGGGTTTCTCTAGCATTAATATGTCATTGACTGGACTGTCTAGGAAGGGAATAGAACTTTCTTGGATGGATGCTTACGCTATCAGTTTTGGGAATTGGACAAAAAGTTGTTAACTGCACCGTCCTAGTTATGCTTTCTAGAGTAGACGGATTTGTACTCTACACAGAGGTATCATACCTGGGGATTGGTGCAGTTTCGACATTGCATGAGCGGAGTAGTCTCGTGCCAGTAGTTAGAATTCTCATGAAATGAGAATTTGATTCTTTATTTCCATGGGACATTATGTGTGTTTCCAAGACACTTCTTATCTGGGAGGAGTTACTGCAGGAAACACATAGATCTGGGTTTGTGATATATTCTACTGACACATGATGTATGGAGATTTGGAGCATTCTTATTGGTGAAACGGTATGAAGAAAGACATCATGGATTTTGTAGCTTGATGTCTAATATGTCAACAAGTTGAGATTGAACATCGGAGATAAGTAGGATTATCTCCGTTGATTTGGATACCGTAGTGGAGTTGGAAGCATGTTATGATGGATTTTGTTGTGGGATTATCCAGGATATGGAGAGGATATTTTGGTTTGAGTAATCATTGTTGGATGACGACTTTGCTCCCTAGCTATTGATTTGTGGGATGAATTCTTTTGGATTGAGTAGCAGGATTATATTGTAGAGAGATTACCGGACCTTATGGTATATCTCTGAGTATTGTATCTGATGGAGATCCGCGATTTCACATTTTGGTTCTGACCGAGGTTACAGATTTTGGGTTAGAAGTTTGACTTTAGTATAGGTTTTCATCCTCAGACTGATGGATAGTTTGAGTGCCCTATATAGATGTTGGAGGATCTGTTGACAGTGGATTAAGAATTTTAGAGGTAGCTGATTTACTCACAGTTAGCTTTACAGCAGTGTGAGCGCAGCGGGAGTAGGGTGAGTTCATAGCTCACAGAGTTGTCGCTAGTCACTTGGAGGAGGATTGTCGTGTTTGGAGATATGTTTATGATACTAGGGCTGGAGAGTTGTTTATGATATTTGGATGGAGTGGTATATGAGTATGTTGCTTGGTGGTTACCCTTGAATGAAGATCCCTAAGTTGACCAGTAAATTTGGGGACCAAATTTTTATTAGTGGGGGAGAATGTAAGATACCGCAAAATTAAATAATAAATATTATTGGACGAAAAATCTTATTAGATTTTTCTGGAATTTTTAGAAATTTTTCGGGGTTTAAACGGAGTCTGTACGATCCGTTTTGAGGGGATGAATTCGGGGTACAGTGAAGGCCTGTTTGGATTACCCAAATTAAGTGGGAGTTGATTAGGATTGAACTTAGGTTTTAATTAGGCTAATTAGGTTAATGCTACAGTAACCTAGTTTTAAAAACGCTGATTCTTAATTCCTTTCCCCGACTTCTCCCCCTCACGCAGGTTTCCTTTCTCCTGAGACCTCTCTCTTGCGATTTCTTCTCGCATGATCGCCGGTTGCCACGAATTCACCGCCGACAATCGATCTCCTCTGTCAGCGTACCCTCGGCCGAGCCTCCCTCCCTCTCCCTCTCGATGCGTGGAGTGTTTCTCCTCTTCCTCTCTCGCCGTGGACGACCCGACGCCGACGGCTTCCCCAGCGATCTTGGCTTCGTCGCGTCACCAGGGGGAAAGCGTCACCCAATCTTGATGGCTCCGACCATCTCCGATGCAGCGATCTCCTCTTTGGCTGTGCTGGCACACGAGGCAATGACTCGGCGGAGCTAGGGCACGGCAGGGGGGGGGGGTTGACTCGCGTTCCCAGCTGATTGATGGTCTCCTCCTCAGTATGATCGCTAGGGATTGTTCCGTAGCTTCACTTCTGTTGGATTGGATCGGGCAACAACATCGGAGGTGATCGATCAAGGTATGTTTCGCCTGAAAATTTTGTGGATTTAAGGATTCTGGTATAATTGGGTTCATTTGTGGTTCTCTCTCTGATCCGGACTAGGAGGAGGCATTAGATCAGTATACTATGGATTTTCTTTGAAGCCGATCATTGCATTCCATTTCTTGCGGCTAATTTCGGGTTTCGGCTGAAGAATTTGGGGGCATTTGAGGTGAGTAAGGTTATGTTTGTTGGAGTTTCAGCTAATTATAGTTTCTACAGCTAGGTTCTGGATTTAATTCTAGAAAGAATTGGTGTAGGGGTTATTGGGTGGCTATCGGCAGTAGCTTCGCTGTAGCAAGTTTCTCAAGTTGTGGGTTAACAACAGTGCCATCAGGGGGAATAAGTCATAGAGGTAATTTCCTATATGAATTGGATTCGAATTTTAGTTGTGGAATAATTATGATTTGTGATATAGGGTGTTAAATTGGAAGGCCATGGGATACTCTAGCTCCGGCCACAGTTTTCTTGCAGGGGGTGCTCTATCAGTGAGTTAACAGCAAGTACACAGATAAAGGTGAGTTTAGTGCTGTGAATTAGGGTTTTAACAAATCCTTTGCTTTATGATTGGATTTATGGATTAATTCTTGGATGAATTGGTTGTGGGTATTCTTTGTAGCTTCTTGGCAGTGAGTTGTAGGGTTGCTGAGCTATTGGAATTACTGCCATACTTCAAGGTCAGTGCTCTTCTAGTGTTGTACCTTGGGTATTCTATTAGTATGATGCTAAATTGAGTTTTCTATGCGTTGTGGGGCTTTATTCTACTTAGATTTATGAGTAGTGTCATGTGGATTGGATGAATTAATATGGTTGGATTAATTGAGGTGGATGATCTATGTAGGATTAACTCTTAATGTTAGTTGTTGATACATGGATTAAATGATGGTGATAGGTGGATTAAATGATTAGAATTAGGAATTTGGTTAAGATGTGTTGATTTGGAGGAGTTTTGGAGATGTATCATGTATAACCTAATCTAACTAGGTTGTATTATGATTAAGGTTTATTGGAGGATTAATTCCTAATCATATTTGATTAGAGTTGTTCTAATTAGGTGGCGGAGTTATTTAGTTAATTATTTCTACCTATTTAATTAGCTAATATATTATGTGATCGCAGACTTTGTTTCGAGGCGAGCGTCTCGACGTGGGATTGGTCTATTTGACACGGTCGACAGATAAAGGCGGGTATTTCTTCCCTCGCTCTATGTAGATTTTTATTGAATTTAGTGCATGGTTATTATTGGACGAATTAGGCTGCTTTATCTTATATCATGATCGATTGCTATGTTTCCTGCATGATACTTATGCTTGACCCTTGTGATGATCTATTTAATTCATATACCGTCTCCACTCTTGATATCTACTCTATTGTGATGACACGTGTAGAGTATGTCTTGTAGGGATTGTCGGGTTGTTAGTATTACCATGCAGATTGGGTCTATGATGTGGACTGTACGTAGATGGGTATGTGTTGTAGGAGTTATCTTGTTGACCGTGCATTTACATGTAGTGTGTATATATGTATTTGTCATGTACTTTTGGAGGAGTTGTGTTGATTGTCTGTGTGGGGTATATACACATGTTTGTTGTGTTTTTATTGGAGGATTTATGTTGATTATACATGTGTAGATATGTACATGTGTTTGGTGGGGTACATGGAGATATCATGACGACTGTACTCAGGTTGTGGGATACTTATGTGGATTTAGATTTTACATGGATGATGACAGTGTTTGTATCATGATTATATATATATATATCATGTTCATCATTCATTGCATACCGAGGACTATTGTCTCCCTTATGGTGAGAGAGTCGTCAGTTATTTATAGCTGCCCATTCGGCCACTGTTGGAGAGTGGTAGCTAGGAGTGGAGCCAGTCTTGTCGTGCTCATTCAGCCGCTCAGTGTTCTGTCAGCCTCAACCACTCTAGAGTAGTTGGTCTTGAGGGTACAGTAGTCAGAGGGTTTGAGTTATAAGTGGTCAGGGACCCTTAGCTATGTAGTTATATAACTACTTAGCTGACCATCCGCTTCGGGCGCCTATAGCGCTGCATGTACTGGAGGCTAGTACGGTTTATCACGGACCCAAGCCTCTCGGCCATACAGGGGTCGTGGTGTCTAGAGAGGTGGCGGGGGTGACCATGGAGCATGCATGCACATTTGCATTTGATGCACGGTGCATCTTTGGAGATATATTTGCATACATGCCTAGTAGATACTAGTTGCATGTGTTTGTGGTATGTTGCATTTTTTTGCGATATGATTGTTGCATATGGTTGTCATGCTGCATATATGTCATTTATTTTACATGTATTTGCAGTCGTATTTATATTGCACAGGGGTTACGAGTAGGCCTGTTGCAGATCCGGTGAGGTTACTGATCACTATACCATGTGTCGATTCCAGATTGGGTACGTATTTATCATTATGTCAGTAGGGGTTTGTGATGTTTGTATGTCAGTTATGACTATGTCTGGTCATTACGTCAGGTACATTCAGATGTGTTGATTATGATAGTATGATCATGTTCTTTATTTCCCTACTGAGACTGTATACTTTTGATCTCCATACTTGTTTATTTACCATGCACTATCTTTCTATTACCCGCTGAGTTACCTATACTCACCACCGCATTTATACTTTTATGTTTTCAGGTAGCAGGTAGATGGTTGGTGTGTCACTTGGAGTATCCTGTCTGCCGGGTCCTACGTCACATCCGAAGACTGTTTTGAGTTTTGTATATGTTTTACTTGTATTCACTATTTGTTGTATTTGGTGGTGTGATTCTATTTGTGTTGTTGTGGTTATTGTATAAAGCCTAGCCGGCTAGCAGTGTGGTGGTTTGTTTTGTTTGTGTGGGCTTTCCGTTATCGTTTTTCCGTTGTGTTTTTAGTACAGTTGTGTGGACTGTTTTATATATAACTGCGTGGTTGTGATTGTTTCATTCCAGCCGAGTGGGCTGTGATTATAACTGCATGGTTGTGTATATAAATATTCTAGCCACATGTGGCTGATGTATTTTGTTTGTATTGATGCTTCAGATTGTCACCGGTACAGGGGAGATGCTGCCGGATTTTTGTCTGACACAAACTTCTTTGGGGGCGTGACAAATTTTTTTTTTTTTAACTTCAAAACTTTTTAGGAAAAAAAATTTTCAACTTCAATTTTTTTTTTTTAATTTTTTTTTTAAAAAAATAGAAAATATTTTGAAATTTTTAAATTTGAAAAAGTTTTTGAAAGGTTGCTTACGAGAAATGAATTTCAAAAATACTTAAGGCAAAGGAGAAGTGAAAACCTTAATGTTTAATAGATTGCCATTTCGTTTTAGTAAGGTGTCAGAGCCCTAAGGTCCAAGCATGAGGCAAGATTTGATTTGATCAGTTATCAGAGTCCCTAAGTACAAGCATGCTTAAGCTTATTATTTCTTTCACCAACTGTCTAACCTTTGTGTCACGCCCCGAGAGTAAGGTGGTCCGACGAAAATCGGACAGCACCTCCCCTGTAGCAGTGACAAATGGAACCGATATACATCACCAACAGATAATACATATGCAAATTAAATCACAAACATGCAGATAATAAGCATCCCACACGGCTGTAAAATCAAACACAGCGGAAAACAAGAATAACAATCATAAAGTAACGAAAACTCACCGCAGGCCGGCCCGGCTCGACTCCTCGACAAAACAACCAAATACAAAACAAGTCCACAACCCAATTATTACAATGCTAAATTCAAAGTTTAACTCACAATAAAAATGGAAACCAAAGTCATAAAACCGTCCTCGAAAGCGACGTGGGACTGGCAGTCGGTATCCTCCTCCAAGTGTACTAGCATCGCTATCCGCTACCTGATGAAATTATCAATGTGGGTGGTGAGTATAAAGACTAAGCGGGTAATAGAATAGACAGTGCATGAGTATCATAAACAGCTAAGAGTACAACAGGATACAGTCTCGGAAAGATAAATAACAGATACTACTGGGTAAACAAAGTATATAAGCATACCTGAAACCATATCCTAGGCTAACAGTGTAAGGTCTTAGATCACATAAACTGCTAGAGTACTACTCATAATCACCTAGATCACATGTAAGGTATACAGTCAAAAAAATCAGTGTCCAAGCATACTAAACAAAAAATAGTATCAGAGCAGCATAAGTGGACATATAACAGCAGAAACAGGTATAATAGAACCAACGTATGCACGAAATGGTCACCCCGCCCACCTCTCTGCACCGCGATCCCTGTATGGTCGAAAAGTTGGATCGATGACAACTGTACAACACTCCAGCCATCACTACTCTCGAGTGACCGAGTGGACAGTTCGCATAGTAGCTATATAGCCACATAGCAATAGGATCCCTGCGGCTCATAACTCCAGCCGCCACTACCCATGAATGGTCGAGTGCGGCGCGACAGGACAAGCGGCACGCTCCAGCTGCCACTACCCATGAGTGGCCGAACGTGCGGCTTTGACCAATGACCGTCTCAACCACAAGGGAGCCCAGGTCATCGGCGATGCATGCATGACATGATGCAAATAATGCAACAGTCATCATATATACAAAAATCATGTATGCTACATGAATCCGCATGCTCAATACTAAGCATAAATAAACAGTAGTCAAACAGATAACATGGCATATAGTATCTGCTAGTTATCAAGAATACAACGGAAGACTGTATAGATAAGAAAGTGAGCATCTCAAAGATTGAGTGGATAAAGTATCGTGCACAAGAAATAAAATGAGTGGAGTCAAGGTAAATACTGCATATATATAACTAACTCATGCACTAAGATCGATATTTAAAGAAGCAAGTCAAGAAATACCCGCCTCTATGTAAGCTGAATGCGACGTCCACTTCGTCATGACACCCGCCTCGATCAACGTCCTGCATCCACGTATTAATTTTAACTATATACATAGGAAACATAATAGCTAAACTAGTGTAGAAGGTATGAAAATATAATCCAGGTTCCATTCCTTATCCAATGAATCCGCACTGATTTGCACAACTAATCCAAAACCCTATTTCATGTCTTTAGATCGAACCATTCCCAGCCGAAACTATGTCAATTAAAATTCCTAAATCATGCATTTCGTCACCAATGCATAAATACGTATTCGAAAAATCTAAAGCTTTACCTCACGGTGAGCTCCCCACTGTTGACTCTCCGCCGGAAGGTGAGATCGCCGGCGCTAGCACACCGATGCTGCCCGATGCTACAGATTCACAGATTTGAGCTCTCACAGGGCTACCAACAGCACAATCACACCCAATCAACACATAACCCCAACCGAAACCTAACAACCAAAACTGTAGGTCTACATCCAAAGCTGAAAATGGCTTACCCAATGACTCACGGCCGGAAATCATCTGTTGGGAATGTCCGCCAGTGTTGGATTTGTTGGTTGCTACTCCGAAAACCTAGAGGTTCCACTGTACAAAATTTTTGTACAAAGATCTGAACCTTTTCCTAACTACCATGTGTTCTTTTAAATTAAATTTTGGATCACCTGCGGAACTTAACACGTTTGATCCAAAACTTAATCTATTTGTTCTTTTAGGTTTAGACATGGATCTCCTGCGGAACTTAACACGTTCGATCCAAATCACCTAAGTTATTAATTCCATTAAATATTAATTTCCATAATTGGTTTCCAGTACTAACGTGGCGAGGCACATGGCCTTCTTGGATATGGGAGCAACCACCACCGACTAGACAAAACCTTTTATGGAAAGCTAATATTTAATTTCCTAAAATAACTTTAGGTTAACCGAAACGAACAATCAAATCACAAGGGAAAAAAAACATAAGAACACTACATCGAAAATAAATTCGAAATACTAAAATCGTAAGCCTCTTGTATTTGGTATTATTTCCAAAAATAACTAGCATGATGCGGAAAGGAAAAATACTAGTTATACCTTTCAGAAAGACCTCTTGATCTTCTACCGTATTCCTCTTCTAACCTCGGACGTTGTGTGGGCAACGATCTTCCGAGATGAGAAACCACCAAACACCTTCTTCTCCTCCTAGCTAGGTTCGGCCAAAACAAGAAAGCTTCACCAAGGAAGAAGAAAAACTCCAACCAAGCTCCAAGGGATGCAAGCTATCTCTCCTTCTTCTTCTTCTTCTCCAAGTAGTATCCGGCCACCACAAGAGCTCCAAGCCAAGAGAAAGGTTCGGCCACCACAAAGAGGAAGAGGGGAAGAGAGGTTGGCCGGCCACCACCACCATGCTCCAAGGGATGAAAGTTTTCTCTCCTTCTTCTTCTTCTTCTCCAAGTAGTATCCGGCCTCCACAAAAGCTTCACCAAGAGATAAGTTTCGTCCACCACAAAGAGGAAGAGAGGGAGAGAAGATGGCCGGCCACAACACCAAGGAAAAGAGGAAAAAAATAATAGAGGATGTGTCTCATGAAAGCACCCCAACCCCCTCTTTTATATTCCTTAACCTTGGTAAATTAGAAAATTTAATTACAATAAAATTTCCTTAATTTTCCTTATCATGAATTGATTAAGAAAAATTAATCAAAATTTCCTAATCAACCAAGTTATGGCCGGCAACTTCATGGGGAGGAATTTAGGAAATTTTTCGCCAAGAAAAATTAAAGTTTCCAAATTTGCTTTCGGAAAAATTTTTAAAATAAAATTTTCCATAATAATCCCTTCATGGTTGATCAAAATAAAATTTCCATAATTTTAATTTTTAGCATGTGAATAATTTTCAATGAACAAAATTAAAACATCTTTCCAATCTACAAATAAGGAAAGAGATATAATCTCTTTCCTTAATCTTTTGTAGAGACTTTTAAAAGATATTTTAATTTTCTAATCTCATTAATAAATTATATCTTCCATATAACAAAAATTAAAATTAAAATTCCTTTTAATTTAATGGGGGCCGGCCACCTAAGCTTGGGTTCAAGCTAGGGCCGACCACCCATGAATCAAGGCTTGGCCGGCCCTAGCTTGAACCACAAGCTAGCTTGGCCGGCCCCCTTATCATGGGTATGAAGGTGGGTATAGGTGGGTATAGTACTGTATAAATAAGAGGCTACGATAGGGACCGAGAGGAGGAATTGGTTTTGGTCTCCCGATAAAATTAAGCATCCCGTGTTCGCCCCGAACACACAACTTAATTTTATGAATGATAATTCATTCCACTAGAGAACTATCATTGAACTACCGCACCAATCCCAAATTACATTTTTGGACTCCTTCTTATTATGAGTGTGTTAGTCTCCCTGTGTTTAAGATAAGAAATGTCCACTAATTAAGTGAGTCACTAACAACTCATTTAATTAATATCTTAGTCTAAGAGTAGTACCACTCAACCTTATCGTCATGTCGGACTAAGTCCACCTGCAGGGTTTAACATGACAATCTTTATGAACTCCTCTTGGGGACATTCTCAACCTAGATCACTAGGACACAGTTTCCTTCTATAATCAACAACACACACTATAAGTGATATCATTTCCCAACTTATCGGGCTTATTGATTTATCGAACTAAATCTCACCCATTGATAAATTAAAGAAATAAATATCTAATATATGTGCTTGTTATTATATTAGGATTAAGAGCACACACTTCCATGATAACTGAGGTCTTTGTTTCTTTATAAAGTCAGAATAAAAGAAATGACCTCTAATGGTCCTACTCAATACATTCTAAGTGTACTAGTGTAATTATATAGTTAAGATAAACTAATACCTAATTACACTATGACCTTCCAATGGTTTGTTCCTTTCCATTTTGGTCGTGAGCTACTATTTATAATTTATAAGGAACCGATAACATGATCTTCTGTGTGTGACACCACACACCATGTTATTTACAAAATAAATTAATTGAGCAACTACATTTATCATAAATGTAGACATTTGACCAATGTGATTCTTATTTCTAGATAAATGTTTATACCAAAAGCTAGGCTTTTAGTATACATCCTAACAATCTCCCACATATACTAAAAGACTAAGCTGCCATATTTGCTACCATACATCTGATTCCCAACCCTTCAACATGCCCATTAAAAGACTTTGCCTTAAGGACCTTAGTGAAAGGATCTATAGGTCATCACCTGATGCAATCTAGGCGGCAACAACTTCTCCTCGTTTATACGATTTCTCGTATTGGGTGGTACTTGTGCTCTATTGTATTTACTTGACTTATAGACTTATGGTTTCTTCGAGTTTGCTACTGCACCAATATTATTACAATAAATTGTAATAATCTTTGGACAAACTAGAAATCATATCTAAGTCTATCTTGAGGTTATTGAGTCATTCATCTTTTATGGCTACCTCAGAGGCATGCCATATACTGAGCTTCTATGGAGGAGTCCAGAAAAACACAAATGTTTATCACTCTTCCATAGTTATGACTTTACCTCCTAAAGTAAACACAAAACCCCGAGGTTGACTTATTATTGTCCTTATCTGATTGGAAATCAAAATCCATGCATCCCATAGGGACCAAAATAGCTGCCTTGTAAACTAGCATATAATCTCTAGTGCCTCTAAGGTACTTCAATATATGCTTTACTGCAGACTAATGTCCTTGTCTAGGGTTACTTTGATATCTGCTAACCATGCCCACGACAAAATAGATATCCTATCTCATACACAGCATTGCATACATTAAGCTTCCCAGAGCCGAAGCATAAGGAACTGCCTTCATGTCCTTTATCTCTTTTAATGTCGTCGGAGACATCTCTTTAGATAAAGCTACTCTATGCCTAAAAGGTAAGAAACATTTCTTAGAGTTCTGCATGCTTAAAATGAGCAAGGATTTTTCTGATATATGAAGCTTGGGATAAGTAAAAATATTCTTTTCTTGCGATCCCTTATTACTTTGATCTCAAGAATATATACATTCTCCCAAGTCCTTTATATCAAATTGTTTGGACAACCATACCCTTACTTCTGACAACATTTTGATATTGTTTCCAACTACCAAAAAATGTTATCTACGTATAGTACAAGAAATACCACCATGTTTCCATCACACTTTTTGTATACACAAGAGTTATCCAGTTACTAAATAAATCCATAGGTCTGGATTACTTTGACAAACCGGATGTTCCAAGACTTTGAAGCTTTGCCTCAGTCCATAGACTGATTGAGCTTGCACACAAGATGCTCTTAGCCCTTTGCAATGAACCCTTCTGGTTGCTTTATATGGATGCTTTCTTCAAGACTTCCATTAAGGAATGCTGTCTTGACATCCACTTGCCAAATAGAAAAAAGAATCCGGATAGACTTAAGCATGGCTACTAGTGAAAAAGTTTCCTTTTTCATCAAGCCTTGCTTTAAAAGTTTCTACCTTCCTGTCTATCCCTCTTTTCCTATTATAGACCTTTTTACACCCAAAGGCTTTTACACCATTTGGTGGTTCTACAAGCTTCCAGATTTTATTAGAATACATATATTCTAATTCTATTATTCATTACTCTTTGCCAAGATGTTGCATTTTTATCTTGGAGTGCTTCGTCATATGTCCGGAGATCAGGTTCATGTCCTCCAGGGATCGAGTCCAAAAACTCTCCCAAAACATGAATCTATTTAGGTTGCCTAACAACCCTCCCACTACGACGAGGCAGTTTCTGCAATTGTGTATCATTTGTGATACGTGTTACAGTTTCCTTGTGGTATCTCATCTTGTACAGTTGGTACTAGATTAGACATGTCCTTTATTATTTCCTTAAGAACAAATTTACTTATGAGCACGTGGTTTATTACATAGTCCTTTTCTAAAAATCGATCATTGATGCTAACAATGACCTTCTGATTTTTACGACTATAAACCTGCTTTCATTTCTCTAGGATAACCCACAAACAAGTGAATTCCTGTCCAACTTATCATTATCTCTCTTCAGCATATGTGCTGGACTACTCAAATCCGAATATGCTTTAAAATAGGCGTACGTCTATTCAGCAATTCTATATGAGTAGAGAGTTCTGACTTTGGAAGGTACTATGTTCACTTTCGTTTCCAGAGTTTACCCTTAAAATGAATTTGGTAATTTTCTAAATAACTCATCATCAATCTACTTATTTCCATAAGAGTCCTATACCTTCCTTTTTCTACACCATTCTGTTGGGGTTTACCAGGTGCAGTTAGTTGGGATTGAATCCCTTCTTCTGATAAGTGACTCCTAAATTCTCCCAAGAGGTACTTGCCACTACGATCTCACCGTAGTGTCTTGATACTTTTACTTTGACGTTTCTCCACATCAACCTTGTACTCTTTGAACTAATCAAAGAACTTAGACTTGCGGCACATCAAGTAAATGTATCCGTATCTCAAATAGTTGTCTATAAAATAGACGAAATATTTGAAACAACCTCTTGCCTGGATAGTCATAGGATCACACAAATCAGAATGAACCAATTCCTACAAATCTTTTGGCTCCATACCCCTTAGACTTAAACGCTTCTTGGTTATTTTTTCCTTCCAAGTAAGACTCGCAGGTCGGAATGATTTCCGCTACTAATGAACCCAAAAGTTCATCAGCTACCAATGAATCTTACTCAAGATAATATAACCTAGCCTTAGATGCCAAAGATATAATTGGTTCATTTCGGAAGGTTGCTTTCTCTTAAAGTTAGAAGATGTGTTACTAATTTCCATTTGTTGCATCGTGGGAGTTATTGGATTTATAAATTGCCAACATACCAGAACAGATAACTTCCTTCTTTTTCTTAATAACAACTTTGTTATTAAAAGAGGTAGAATATCAAGTTCTTTGAATAGTTTAGAAACTGAAAACTAGTTCTTTCTAAACTTGGTACATAAAGACAATTATTCAAAAATCCATGTTTTATTCTTATCAAAGGATAAACATCTCCCACTGCAACAGCTGCCACTTTTACAGCAGTGCCCATGTGGATGGTGTTTTTATTTTCATATAGTTGTCGGGTTTCCTGGAACCCCTGCAATAAATTGCATACATGATTAATGGCATCTGTATCTACACTCCAGGTTCTGGTAGATAACACCACTAAACATGTTTCGACTAATGAATTAAATACACCTATATTGTTCTTAGTTCTAAGAAGACAGTCTACCTTAATGTCCAAGTCTTATTTCCAATCATTACAAATTGGGACAATTAAGTCTATTCTATAGTATAACAACTAGGGAATTGACTAATCATTTGAAAACCTAAGAATCACAAAAATATTTGGTCAAGGCCAACATCTCAAAATCCCCATGAATTTTGTATGCCACGATAGTGTGGACGTATACAAATTCTAAAAGGAGATTTTATCCATTAATTTTATTATCTTGTCAACCTATGACAAATAAAATTAATAGTTGGTTTGTCTTTAATCAAATATTTGGTCAAGACTTTAAATTTAAAATAATATTGATTCCTCTAACAATACTATTTAAATTTTTCAACACCTCAAAACACCGTGAATTTTGCATGCCATGTTAGTGTGGACGTATACAAAATCAACATTTGTAAGAGGAGGGTTTTACCCATTAATTATCTTGTCAACCTAACTTTATGACAAATAAAATTATCTCAAACACCGTTAATTTTGTATGCCACGTTAGTGTGGACGTATACAAAATCAATCATTTGTAAGAGAGGTTTTAACCCATTAATTTTATTATCTTGTCAACCTAGTTATTTGACAAATTACTAGTTGGCTTTCTTCGGTCACACAAATAATAGCAGTGACTCCAATAGGGAGGATACTATTAGACATGCCTAAGTGTATACCATTACTTGACACTAAGTCCATTAATAAGATTATGCCCCTTCCGTTGG
This sequence comes from Zingiber officinale, assembly GCF_018446385.1. NCBI lineage: Eukaryota > Viridiplantae > Streptophyta > Magnoliopsida > Zingiberales > Zingiberaceae > Zingiber > Zingiber officinale. The sequence goes on along the minus strand of NC_055990.1, from coordinate 14,083,539 downwards.
GGGAGATCACACGCTCTTAATTAACTTCCTATAGTCATCCAAAATGGAAGTTTAATCTAGTGATCCGCAAACAAGCTCATCCGTTATGGAGGAAGGCACTCAGATCCAACGCGCAAGTTTGTTGCATCACTTATAAACCAGTAATGGAGACCGTGGAATTTATTTAAAATAAATTCCTCTCCCACTTAGTTATTTAAAGTGAGGAATTTTACCTATGCTAGTCTATCTAACATGCATACACACAACACAGCATAAAAAGCAATAAATAGAAAAACTAATTTTCAACTATTATGGCTTTTATCTATTGCTGTCCTCCGTGTGTCGCCAACCCTAGCTGCTGCCATCTTTGGCCACCGCCACCGGGTCTAGTTGTCGCATCCATCTTGCTCCTTGTTCCGCTGCGCCTCTGGTCCTCAAAAGGTTCCACGCCTTTCAAGATTCGATCCGCGACATAAATAGAATTTTACATTTTTTGACCCTATATTCCTCGAAGAAATGTACATGTAAACTAGATCGAATATAAAATAAAATTTACATCCATCGATCCTATATTCCATAAAAGGAATGTACATGTAACTAGATCAAAAAATAAAATCCTAATAAAACTAAATACAACTCCTGCTGTATTTTATAATATAATCATGCACACACATATAAATGCCCTTGACATGTCCAAGGGTCCAATCACACACATAATAACTAAAAGCCATAATAGTTGGATACTGCATCCACAAAGTTAGCACATCCTACTATTAACCTGCCTAAATTATGTATAACATGTGCATAATTAACCTAAATACCAAATACACAGAGGCAAACCCTAGCTCTGATACAAATTGTTGGTTGCTACTCGGAAAACCTAGAGGTTCCACTATACAAAAATTTTGTACAAAGATCTGAACCTTTTCCTAGCTACCATGTGTTCTTTTAAATTAAATTTTGGATCGCCTGCGGAACTTAACACGTTTGATCCAAAACTTAATCTATTTGTTCTTTTAGGTTTATACTTGGATCTCCTGCGGAACTTAACACGTTCGATCCAAATCACCTAAGTTATTAATTCCATTAAATATTAATTTCCATAATTGGTTTCTAGTACTGACGTGGCGAGGCACATGGCCTTCTTGGATATGGGAGCAACCACCACCGACTAGACAAAACCTTTTATGGAAAGCTAATATTTAATTTCCTAAAATAACTTTAGGTTAACCGAAACGAACAATCAAATCACAAGGGGAAAAAAAACTTAAGAACACTACATCGAAAATAAATTCGAAATACTAAAATCGTAAGCCTCTTGTGTTTGGTATTATTTCCAAAAATAACTAGCATGATGCGGAAAGGAAAAATACTAGTTATACATTTTAGAAAGACCTCTTGATCTTCTACCGTATTCCTCTTCTAACCTCGGACATTGTGTGGGCAACGATCTTCCGAGATGAGAAACCACCAAACACCTTCTTCTCCTCCTAGCTAGGTTCGGCCAAAACAAGAAAGCTTCACCAAGGAAGAAGAAAAGCTCCAACCAAGATCCAAGGGATGCAAGCTATCTCTCCTTCTTCTTCTTCTTCTCCAAGTAGTATCCAGCCACCACAAGAGCTCCAAGCAAAGAGAAAGGTTCGGCCACCACAAAGAGGAAGAGGGGAAGAGTGGTTGGCCGGCCACCACCACCATGCTCCAAGGGATGAAAGCTTTCTCTCCTTCTTCTTCTTCGCCAAGTAGTATCCGACCTCCACAAAAGCTCCACCAAGAGATAAGTTTCGGCCACCACAAAGAGGAAGAGAGGGAGAGAAGATGGCCGACCACAACACCAAGGAAAAGAGGGAGAAAATAATAGAGGATGTGTCTCATGAAAGCACCCCAACCCCCTCTTTTATATTCCTTAGCCTTGGTAAATTAGGAAATTTAATTACAATAAAATTTCCTTAATTTTCCTTATCATGAATTGATTAAGAAAAATTAATCAAAATTTCCTAATCAACCAAGTTATGGCCGGCCACTTCATGGGGAGGAATTTAGGAAATTTTTCGCCAAGAAAAATTAAAGTTTCCTAATTTGCTTCCGGAAAAATTTTTAAAATAAAATTTTCCATAATAATCCCTTCATGGTTGATCAAAAGAAAATTTCCATAATTTTAATTTTTAGCATGTGAATATTTTTCAATGAACAAAATTAAAACATCTTTCCTATCTACAAATAAGGAAAGAGATATAATCTCTTTCCTTAATCTTTTGTAGAGACTTTTAAAAGATATTTTAATTTTCTAATCTCATTAATAAATTATATCTTCCACATAACAAAAATTAAAATTAAAATTCCTTTTAATTTAATGGGGGTCGGCCACCTAAGCTTGGGTTCAAGCTAGGGCCGGCCACCCATGAATCAAGGCTTGGCCGACCCTAGCTTGAACCACAAGCTAGCTTGGACGACCCCCTTATCAAGGGTATCAAGGTGGGTATAGGTGGGTATAGTACTCTATAAATAAGAGACTAGGATAGGGACCGAGAGGAGGAATTGGTTTTGGTCTCCCGATAAAATTAAGCATCCCGTGTTCGCCCCGAACACACAACTTAATTTTATCAATGATAATTCATTCCACTAGAGAACTATCATTGAACTACCGCACCAATCCCAAATTACATTTTTGGGCTCCTTCTTATTTTGAGTGTGTTAGTCTCCCTGTGTTTAAGATAAGAAATGTCCACTAATTAAGTGAGTCACTGACAACTCATTTAATTAATATCTTAGTCCAAGAGTAGTACCACTCAACCTTATCGTCATGTCGGACTAAGTCCACCTGCAGGGTTTAACATGACAATCTTTATGAGCTCCTCTTGGGGATATTCTCGACCTAGATCACTAGGACACAGTTTCCTTCTATAATCAACAACACACACTATAAGTGATATCATTTCCCAACTTATCGGGCTTATTGATTTATCGAACTAAATCTCACCCATTGATAAATTAAAGAAATAAATATCAAATATATGCGCTTGTTATTATATTAGAATTAAGAGCACACACTTCCATGATAACTGAGGTCTTTGTTTCTTTATAAAGTCAGTATAAAAGAAACGACCTCTAATGGTCCTACTCAATACACTCTAAGTGTACTAGTTTATTATATAGTTAAGATAAACTAATACCTAATTACACTATGACCTTCCAATGGTTTGTTCCTTTCCATTTTGGTTGTGAGCTACTGTTTATAATTTATAAGGAACCGATAACATGATTTTCTGTGTGTGACACCACACACCATGTTATCTATAAAATAAATTAATTGAGCAACTACATTTATCATAAATGTAGACATTTGACCAATGTGATTCTTATTTCTAGATAAATGTTTATACCAAAAGCTAGGCTTTTAGTATACATCCTAACAGGATTGCTGCTGGAGAAGCTTGGCCGAGCTCCTCACCGTGTGTTTCTGCTAGAATCAACTCCTAGTCAGTCCAATCTCCTATCTTGGCCACCAATCGAAGATCCCCTAGCTACCAAACCCTAATTGAAGCAATCCTTACCTCCAATGCCACAGTGACAGCCAGCGGCGAAGCGAGATCCGACAAATCAGCTTGGCGTTAGGGCTAGGGAACGTCGTGACCACTGTTTGGAACGCACCCTCAGCTAGGATCGAGCTCGGGGTTCCGGCGATCCGACCCTCAGCGTCTCCGGTCTTCAGCTCTGCGGCTCCTGCCCGACGGTCCTCGCATAAGGCAGCAAACTGAAGAGAGGAAAGGGTAGAGAACCGGGGTAGGGGACTGGAGACTTCAGCGAGGCTTCGCTGAACTCCGCGTCGCCGTGAGCTCGGGTGCGAAGTGCCGTCGCGGCGCTGGGTCGGAGGAATCGGGCGAAGGGGCGAACAGGAGGAGGAAACGGCATTTTTAGGGTTTTAAGTACTGTAGCTTCTTATAGGGTTAGGTTAGGTTTCATCCCAAACACCCCTTAACCCTCCTCTAATGATGATTTTCATTATCATCTTAAGCCCAATAATTTATCCCCTTAAACTCCTCCATCCAACCTCCAAATAATTCCAGTAAAATACCTAAAAATTCCCATAAATCATTATAGGTTATTTTATTTTTGCTGTATCTCACATTCTCCCCCTCTAATAAGAATTTGGTCCCCAAATTTACGACATAGATGTAATAAACGACAACCAACATACGAAATCTATCATTAAATGAAATAACTTACATACCTTCATCAAACAACCGTGGGTACCGTGCTCCAATCTCATCCTCCAGCTCCCAGGTTGCTTCGTCATCTGAATGATGCTCCCAACCATCCTTGACCAATCGGATTGTCTTGTTTCGCAGCTGGCGTTCCTTGAGATCCAATATCCACACTGGAACCTCCTCATATGTTACATCTGGCTGAAGGGTGATCGAGACATCTGTCAAAATATGCGTAGGGTGTGGCACATATTTCCTCAACATAGATACGTGAAATACATCATGCACCCCAGCAAGTGAAGGTGGCAGCGCCAGTCGATATGCTACCTCACCGATCCTCTCCAGTATCTGAAAGGGTCCGATGTAACGAGAAGCTAACTTCCCTTTTAACCCAAACCTCCTAACTCCCTTGGTAGGAGACACTCGCAGGAACACATGATCACTCACAGAGAACTCCAAAGGTCTCCGTCTCCGGTCTGCATAGCTTTTCTGTCGGTCCTGAGCTTCTGACATTCTGCGTCTGATGGTACCAACTGACTCTGCATCTCGCTGAATACGCTGGGGGCCCAAGACTGACGATTCTCCAGCCTCGTCCCATAAGGTAGGAGATCTACATGCTCTGCCATATAATGCCTCGAACGGTGCCATCTGAATCGCTGAGTGGTAACTGTTATTGTATGCAAACTCCACCAAGTGCAAAGGATCCTCCCAGCTACCGCCGAAATCCATGACACAAGATCTCAATAGATCCTCCAATGTCTGGATAGTACGCTCCGACTGCCCATCCGTCTGAGGGTGAAATGCAGTACTAAAATGAAATTCCGTACCCATGGCCTGCTGGAGACTCCGCCATAATCGAGAGGTAAATCGTGGATCTCTATCTGATATAATACTCAGAGGTATACCATGCAATCTGGTGATCTCTCTACAGTATAACTCTGCCAATCGATCCATCAAATCCGTCCGACGGATCGGTAAGAAGTGTGCAGATTTGGTTAACCGATCAACGATTACCCAAATCACATCATTACCCTTCCGGGTCCGAGGCAATCCTACCACAAAGTCCATCGTGATATGCTCCCATTTCCATTCCGGTATTTCTATCTTCTGCAGTAACCCAGCTGGTCTCTGATGCTCTTCCTTAATCTGCTGACAAACTAAACACTGCGCCACAAATGTCGCAATATCCTTCTTCATACCTTCTGGGTAAACAGATATTTGAGACTTTTATGATCTGTATAAATCTCAAAAGTGATCCCATATAAATGATGTCGCCAAATCTTCAGTGTGAAGATGATAGCTGCCAACTCTAAATCATGAATAGGATAATTCCTCTCATGATCTTTCAGCTGACGTGAGGCATATGACACCACACGATCGCGCTGCATAAGTACGGCACCCAATCCCTGATATGATGCATCCGTGAAGAGTACAAATCCATCCATGCCAGAGGGAAGTACTAACACTGGTGCAGTAACAAGCCTCCGCTTGAGCTCCTGGAAGCTCTGCTCACAAGATTCTGTCCAGCTAAACTTCTCTCCCTTCCGGGTCAATTGTGTCAATGGCAAGGCTATGCTGGAAAAGCCCTAAACAAATCTCCGATAATACCCAGCTAATCCCAAGAAGCTACGAATCTCCTGTACTGTCTTCGGCTGCCCCCAACTAGTGATGGCCTCAATCTTTTGTGGATCTACAGATATCCCTCTGCTGGAGACAACGTGTCCAAGAAATCCCACCGAAGGTAGCCAAAATGCGCATTTGCTAAACTTCTCATAGAGGTGTTCTCACCGAAGCGTCTCCAAAACTATACGAAGATGCCGCCTGTGTTCCTCCTCAGATCGGGAATATATCAGAATATCTTCGATGAACACAATAACAAACTGATCTAAGTACTCAAGGAACACTCTGTTCATCAGATCCATGAACACTGATGGAGCATTGGTAAGCCCAAAGGGCATTACCAAGAACTCGTAATGACCATACCGAGTGTGAAATGCTGTCTTCGGAATGTCGACATCTCCAACCCTGAGTTGATGATAACCTGAGCGCAAATCAATCTTTGAATATACACAGGTATCTTTCAGCTGATCAAATAAATCCTCTATACGTGGCAATGGATACTTGTGTTGGTGCGGTTAGCACTAACGGTCTAACTCAGGTTTTGATGAATGACAAATCAGGTTAAGTTAGGTTCGTTGTTGTCTAACACTTTGATCGAGTGTGCAGGATAAGACCAGACAGGTCGACGGGCTGACCGGATGTCTGGCACGAAGTCCAGCTAGGTCGACGGGCTGACCGGATAGCTGGCGAGAAGTCTAAGCGGGTCGACGGGCTGACCAGACGCTTGGCAAGAAGTCCAGCTAGGTCGACGGGCTGACCGGATAGCTGGCAAGAAGTCCAGACGGGTCGAAGGGCTGACTGGACATCTGGCAGGTAAGTAAGGTAAGTCACTGGAGGGGAGTGACTGCGAGGACGCGTTCCCGGGAAGGGAACATTAGGCGTCGATCCGACTTAGATCCATTTCGGATGTCTAAGTCGAGATCGTGACTAGATTCCAGTCTCAGAAAGACGGAATCTAAGTCATACTATTTTTGCTAATTCATACTATTATAAAATGTGTTAACAATCTATGTTGCAGGATATATATTGCCTCGGACTAACTTTGTTTTGCAGGAAAAGGGAGTTTTCTGGAACAAGGTGGTCCGGGCGCCCGGAGGGAATCCGGGCGCCCGGAAGGGATCCGGGCGCCCGGAAGGCAAATTATATCCAAGTCGTCGTCGCCACGTGAAGCATCTCGGGTTGAGCAGCTACGTCACATTCCAGGCACCCGAAAGGAATCCAGGCGCCCGGAGCAACATATAAAAGAAGCCCCAGGAAGGAGCTTCAATAACAATCATCTATTTAACATCTGAGAACTCTGAGATTACTCGCTCTGCTGCTCTGCGCTCCAACGACGCTCACAAAGCTCTGACGACACGTTCCGGCCCTTTTAAATTCCTTGTCTGTCGGTACGGCTTTGTTTTTCTTGTCATTAGCATCTTTTTGTACTTAAATTGTAATTATCCAAATTGCTAGTGAATTGCCCAGTGAAAGTACTCAAGGAGTACGGGCCTTCGAGTAGGAGTCGTCACAGGCTCCGAACGAAGTAAAAAACCCTGTGTCAACTTTACTTTTCCGCTGCGCTTATACTCGTTGTTTTTCGAATCGATATTCACCCCCCCTCTATCGAATCTAACGGTCCTACAAGTGGTATCAGAGCAGGTACCGCTCTGATTTGGTGCAACCACCAATCAGGCAAAGGGGGGACTTTTGAAAGAAAAATTAGATAATGTTTGTCTTTAAAATAAAACCTTACGCCTTTCGTTTTTCCCTCCAAAACTATTTTTGAAAAATACATCGTCATCTCTTCACCATCTCTTAGTATTGACAAAATATTACATTTTTCAAAAATTCGAAATAATATTTTTTTTTAATATTTTATTATTTTTTTCGAAAATTGTGAAATATTATTTTTTTCAGCACTGCTAATCCAAGACCTAGTCTTGGGATTTTTTGTTTGTTTCTCTGTGTGCAAGAATAATGACTCTTCTAGAAGGACGGAACCCTCACGAACCACCACCATACGATCAAGATTTCAACTACTGGAAGCGATTAATGGAATGCTTCTTAGGAAGTTTTGACTTTGATTATTGGCTGATATTGAGAAAACCCTCTCAGAACTCAGAACTAAACACAAATGTAAGTAAAATTATTTGTAATATTTTACCTAACAATGTTTTATGCAGACTAGAAAAGTACAAAAATGCATATGAACTGTGGACCCAGTTGATCAAGCTTCACGAGACACCGATGGAGCTAGAAGATCAAGTTAAAGTTGAATCCGGACTCGAGTCAGATCCAACGGAGAAGCCTACTGAATTAGGGGTTGCGCTTAATGTTAGTAATATTTATCAAAATACCCCTGCTAATAGTAGCTTAAATAATCAGCATGATAATTCAAATAAGTATGAAATTATTCCAAGTATATGTGAAAATAGTGTATATGACAATACTTGTAAAAATACCCCTAGGATATTTTCTGATAAAATAAATATAATTAATTCAAAAAATACAGAAAATACCCCTAGGATATTTTCTGATAAAATAAATATAATTAATTTAGAAAATATAGAAAATCTAAAAATAATTAATAAATCTAAAAATTTGAATTTAAATCTAAATAAATTTGAAAATTCAAACAAAAAAGATGACAAGGTCATATTTAATCTAGATAATATTAATCTAGAAAGTCCTATCCAAACTCGAGATAATCTAATTAATAAAAAATTAAATATTAAAGATAAAACTTATCTAATAAATTCCATTAATTATATCAACTTAAAAGGTAAAGAAAATATAAGGATAAACTCAAACACTCTGATAAAATCAAAAATAAATTTAAAATTAAATGTTAAAGAAAACATATTAAACAAAGATAATTTGAAAAATCTGAAATTAACAGCTAATAAAATATTAAAAAATAAACCTTCAAAGAAATATAATCTAATTAACTCACATTTGAAAATAAATAAAAATTTAAACTTTAAAAACAAGCTATTAAAGAAAGATAATTCAATTAACCCAGTAAAATTGAAATTGAAAGAAAAGTTAAATATTAAATATGCTCTTTTAAAGAAAGATAATTTGACTAATTTAATCAATTCAAAATTAAAAGCTTCAATTGTATTAAACATTAAAACTTAACTAAAACCAACTCTAATTATACAAATATCTTAAAATAAAGGCCAATGACTCAGGGGGAGTGTGAGATCTCGAAAAATTTATTTAATAGAGCTATTTGGAAAATAGCCTTATCGAATTTTTTTAGAATTTTAGGAATTTTCTGGGAATTTTTCGGAGCTCGTACGACGGGTTTTGAGGGGATTAATTTCGGGTACGGATTAAGCCTGTTTAGGATACCAGGTTAAGTGAGGAAATGTTAGTTTATATAAATCTTTTTTTTTTCCTTTTCTTTTTATTTCCTTCCCAAGGCGCCGTTTCCCCCAAGCCACCCGACCCGATCCTCTCCTTCCCCGATCTCCCCGACCTTTCCTCTGTTCTCCCTCTCGCGGGCAAGCGACGACGACGGGACCAGCTCCGACGATTCCTCTGCCGGCATCGACGCCTGGTAAGCCCAGATCCAGCCGAGACCTTTCTCCTCCTAGCTTCGATCTCTTCTCCTCGCCACTGGTTCTTTCACGGGGATGAGCCGACGCCACTGATCGAGCGAGATCCACCCGATCGCTGGCGAGGATTTGCTTCCGGAGGTTTGAGAGTAGGGCTAGTTTCACCTGAGCCCTTCCTCCTTGTGCAACCGTGCCCTAAATCCCTTCCATCGGCTCCGATCAGTCGTCGCAGCATCGACAAGTCGTGCCCTAGCTACGATCCTGGAGGCAAGGATCGTTTCCTTGCTGTCAGTTCTTGATCTTCTTCCTATTGACCTCACGGGATCAGATCTTGATCCTCTTCCTTGAGGTTGATTTAGGTCACAGATTGGGCAATTTCTGTTGGAGACAGCCGATTGGGGTAAGGTAGGTTGTTAATTTGGTTGGTGTTTGGATCAATGATCTGTGCTTGTTTCCTTCTTGGTCTAGTTGATCCAGTAGGTTGATCTTCTGTGGTGTTCTTGATTCAGCTCCCTTTGCTCCGGCAGCTACCTTCCTGAGAGCAATACTTCTTAGGGTGGATCAACAGAAGGGAGGGCTAAGCGTGAGGTATGGTGTAATTTGATTGTTCTAGATGGATGATCATGTGTAGGGATTTTGATACATGTTCTAGAGGAATTAGTTTTGATTGGAGGTGAAGTAGTGTTCTGTGGTAACCTTGTCCAGCAGATCACCTTGTCTTTCCATCCAGCTCAGTTGGTTTCCAGCAGCTCATTTCGTTCCAGCAGTGGCTGTAAATTTAGGTAAGGATTAGGTATGTTTCGGTACATGATTAGTTGTAGATCATGGTATGATTTGAATACTAGATGGTTAGTGTATCATTAGTTAATACATGTTGTATTTTGTTGCTAAATTGTAATTAGATTTATTTTCCTAGATAAATCTAATGGAATGATTAGGGTTAAGATAATTAACCCTAGTCAAATGTTAGATTTAATTTAGATGATGATACATGTTATGATTAGATATCTTTGCTTAGATTTAATTTAATGGAATGATTAGGGTTAAGACAATTAACCCTAGTCAACTATTGGATTTAATTTAAGTTTATATATCTGATCTAATTGGTGATTAGGGTTTAGGTAACTAACCCTAATTGACCGTTAGGTTTAATTAGATAGGTTGAGATTGTTGATTAGGGTTTTGCCCTAATTTGGTTTTAGGGATTTTATTTAGCTATTCTTTTGATTTAGCTAAATGAAATATATATATTGTTTGGCACAGGACTCTGATTCGAGACGGGCGTCTTGACTTGGATTTGCTGGATTGTACCTTCTACTTGAGGCAGGTACCCCTTTGACTTATCTTTCGATATTGTCTTATGATATGTATAGTTTATATATAATTGCTAGTGGTAGTTGGTAGGTTTATTATCTCTTTTCTGGTCTTAGCTTAGTTGATACCTATCTTGCTTCTACTGTTAGTTGCTTTACTTTAAGAACTGGATTACTTTTATCTTTTGCCATGTGTACATGTGTGTTATGGTTACTTATAGTGCTTGTCCACCCATGATTTGTAACGCCCGGAAAATTCTCAAAACTATTTTAGAAATATCCTAGTATTTTTCTGGAATTTTAGGATATTTTTCTGGAATTTTTAGAGTAGCGGAAGTAGCAAAAATAAATAGGGAACGAAAACGGCCTAGGCGGGAATTGAACCCGAGACCTATGGTTTAAAGGATAATGCTAGTAACCAGTTGAACCCAGCAGGGCCGTGCTGAAAGGAAAGGGAGACAACTAAATTTATATTCAAGTGGGACTGAAATTTACCACTTAATATAAATAATAAATTATTAAGGGGGGATTAATTTTAATCGTGATTTTCTTCACCCTCACCCTAAGCCACGCAGCCCCCTTCTTCTCTCCTTCTCTCGGCGCCAACCACAAGAGCAACCTAGGGTTCCTCTCCTAGGGCCTCAAGAGCACTTTCCAGCGATGACTCCGACACGAGGACGTTCCCCTCCGCGAGGAGAGCACGTGGACGCGAGCGGTTCGTCGAGAGGATCGTATTCACCGGAAAATCTAGCGCTTAGATTGTAAGAAATCTAGCACACGAGGTAAGAAACCCCTCACCTGCAGTATAAGTAGCTTCCGTTTGGTTTTCTATGCATTAGTTTAGTTATATGCAGATTTTTCGACACAAGGGGGTGTATTTAACCCTCCTCGCAGGTTTAGGGATTTAGTGAGTACCTTTAGATGGGCCGGACACGTCTTTTTCCCCTTCAGTTGGAGGTTTTAGAATGTTGTCGGGTGCCTAAAGGTAGTCTCCCTAATAGAGGGGAGAGTTAAAGCACACTAGGTGTTCGACTAAATGATTAGCTTGGAAAAATGCAACTTAGGCATTTTTAATAGCACAGAAAATGCAATAGAAGCATTTAAAATAGCTTAGTTAGCCTTATTACAGCTTTCAGGGGACTACGGTCTGTTGGTGCGGGAAGCATCCGACGATCGAACCTTAGTTTTGATAATGGAAAAGGATTCAAAGTTAAGTTAGTTTGTGATTTAAGATGGTTAAATGAGTGTTTCAGGAAAGTCCTAACCGCGGTTAGGCAAAGGTGAAAACCCTAAGGGGCGGTAACCTTAGGTCCTAGGGGGCGGTAACCCTAGGTGGAGGAAAACGCTAAGGGGCGGTAACCTTAGGTCCTAGGGGGCGGTAACCCTAGGTGGTGGAAAAACCCTAAGGGGCGGTAACCTTAGGTCCTAGGGGGTGGTAACTCTAGGTGGAAGAAAACCCTAGGGGGCGGTAACCCTAGGTTCTAGGGGGTGGTAACCCTAGGCGAAAAGTCCAGTCGGTCTGGAGGACCGGACTGGCATCAGGTAAATCTCCTGAGTGGAGTAGGTGAGGACGCGTTCCCCGTAGAGGGAACAGTAGGCGTCGAGTCGACCTAGAGTTTCCGGTTGGAAATCCGAAGTCAGACTCAGACAGTCAAAAGACTATCAGTTCCATTTCTACTTATGAATTATCAGATACTAATGTTGTTTTGCAGGGTATGCTTTGCTAGGACTAACCTTGTTTTGCAGGAGAAGCGGTTCCTGGAAAAAGGGGGTCCGGGCGCCTGGGACCAAAGTTTCATCCTCTGCGCAGCTCTGCCACATGGCGCAACCTGGTTGGCTGGCCACGTCACACTCCAGGCGCCCGGAACTTCATATAAAAGGAGGGTTGAGGTACAGCTTTCAAGACAACAATCTTCTAAGCAATTTCCTTGCGACAAGCTGCTAACAACTCGATCCATAAGTGTTGCAACGACACCCCGACAAACCTGAGCTTCAGATTTAGTTTGTTATTGTCGGTATAATCTTTTCATTGCTTTGATTTGTAACTAGTCTGTAATACTTATTAACGAACTTATAGTTGTTGCCCACCGAAAGCGATCAAGAATCGCGGGCCTTCGAGTAGGAGTCGTCAAAGGCTCCGAACGAAGTAAATTCTCTGTGTTCACTGTGTCTGCTTTTATTCCGCTGCGTTACTCAAGTTTTACGATTCCGATATTCGAAAAACGAAATAACCACGAGCGCTATTCACCCCCCCCTCTAGCGCGTTCGATCCATCAATTGGTATCAGAGCGGGGTCATTTTGAATTGGTGCAACCACCATTTAAAATATTATTTTTGTGGTATTTAGTTTTTTTTTTCGGAGTCAATTGGAATTTAGCCTCATAGCTATATTCTAATTCTTTTTCCCTCGAATCGACTTTTCTCGGAATTGGTGCAACACCACCCGAGTCGTGATTTTTTTTCTTACAGCACTACTAAGCCAGGACCAAGTCCTGGGACATTTCTTTTTGGTTGTTGTTTACTTTAGGTAAATCTGAAATGGCCCTTCAAGAAGGATACAGTACAGCCCGCCCTCCGCTATTCACCGGAGACGACTTCGGATATTGGAAGGGTCGTATGGAGGCATATCTCCAGACTCACTTTGAAGTCTGGATGATTGTCAAAACCAGATTCGTACTACCATCTGACAGTGCCGGCAAACCACTACCGTACGAGGATTGGGATGCACCTTTGATCAGAAAAGTGGAAGCTAATGCCAAGGCAACCTGCACCCTCCAGTGTAGCCTTTCAAAAGAAGAACTCAACCGCGTCGGCCCCTTCAACAGTGCCAAAGAATTGTGGGAGAAACTAATTGAACTTCACGAAGGAACATCCGACACCAAAGTAAGTAAAAGAGATCTAATTTTTAATAAATTATTTAACATCAAATTGCAGGAAGGTGAAACATCTGCGCAACTCCATGCCCGGATTCAAGACCTGCTAAATGGGCTTCATGCAATAGGACAGAAGGTAGCCAACCGGGACATCATAAGGTATTCACTAAACGCTTTTCCAAGGAACACCTTGTGGGCATCCATGGTAGATGCCTACAAGGTATCCAAGGATCTATCTTCCATTAAATTAGATGAACTATTTTCAGAACTCGAACTTCACGAACAGACTAATGCATGCCCGACCGAGAAATGGTTGGCTTTGGTTGCAGGAACAGGAAGATTGCGTGAATCAAGAATGAAGCGGAGAACCGAACCTGAGTCAGAAGAAGAACCAGATTCGGAAGACGACGACGAAATTACAACTGAGATAGTCAACTTAGTTAAGAAGCTCTGCAAAAAGAAGGGCTTCAACAAGAAGGATCTTAGAAAGGCCATCCAGTCTAAAGAAGCCCAACCAAGCTCGAAGGTAAAATTCAAAGTGACCTGCTACGGATGCAATCAGAAGGGTCACATCAAGGCAAACTGCCCTAACCAGAAGGATCCAAAAAACCCAAAAGAAAGAAGGCACTGAAGGCGACATGGGACGAGTCTTCCTCCGAGGAATCCGACGATGAAGAACTAGAACAGACGAACTTTCTCGCATTGACAGCCCGAGATTACACCAACAACTCCGGAACTGAGGATGATTCGGAAGCCGAGTCCGAGAGAAGCCACGGATCCGCATCCATTTCCGAAGGGCCGAACCCCTCTGTAAGTGAAAGTCGTTTATATAGTTTAATTAATTATTTAATGCATAAAGTAGCTAAGTCCAAGATTCGAATCAAAGCGCTTCTAAAGGAGGTAACACTCCTTAAAGAAACACCTAACAACGAATCCTTAACTGATCAAGTTCAGAATGGAACCTCAACTCAAGTTCAAAAACTTGAGGAAGAGAATTCCAATCTGAAAAGTCAAGTCAAGGATTTAAAAACAACCTTAGAACGATTTTCCTTGGGATCCAAGAATCTTGACTTGATTCTTGGAACACAAAGGGCAATCTATAATCGAACTGGACTAGGATATAAAAAGAAATATAAATCTTATCTATCCCTAATAAACAAACCATATAGTAAATCAGTCCAAGCATGGGTTGCCAAGTCCAACCTGATCAATCAAGTAGGACTTGGACATTATTGGGTTCCTAAGGATCAAATACATTACCTTGAAAGACCTTATCGAGGCTATGATCCAGGGGGAGCTAGCAGAAAAATAATCAAAATTAATAATTAAATTTAAATCTCGAAATCATAATTTTGTAATTAAAATTAAAATTCAAATTCGTAATTAAATTTAAAACTAAAATTAAAATTTGTAATTAGATCAGAATTCAATCAGAATTCAAACTAAATTTAAAATTAAAATTAAAATTCATAATTTAAAACTAATTAGATCAGAATTCAATCAGAATTCAAATTCGTAACTAAATTTAAAATTAAAAATAAAATTCGTAATTAAATTTAAATTAAATTCAATAGAAGGAGGGTCCAGACTAACTGACTACTCCGAAATTTATTTACCCGACAGGGTAACCAAACCTAATCTACCCGATATGGGTAAATAAGAGTAGATTACCCGGCTAGGTAAATAAGGATAGATTAAAAAGGGTTAAATTTAACTGGAAGCACAGTACTGGTGAAGTTTTTGGATGATAGTACGTTAGGGAAACTTGGGCATCGCATGTCTAGGAAGATATGGCTTCGACCTGGTGCATTTGGCCAAGTGGAACTGACCGAAGCTACCCTTAAATGGATCATAACTAGTTAGACCAAGGTTTAGTATTAAGTTCAATGGGTAGGACTATTTGGAAACCTCGAAGGCATGGTTACTTTAATGAGTTCCTTGTGACTCACCACAGCCCATAAGTGTAACGCCTGAAAATTCTCAAACTTGCATTAGAATTATTCTACGAATTTTCTGGAATTTTTAGATATTTTTCCGGAATTTTTCGAGTAGCAGAAGTAGCAAAAACAAATAGGGAACGAAAACGGCCTAGGCGGAAATTGAACCCGAGCCCTATGGTTTCATGGATAATGCTTGTAACCAGTTGAACCCAGCAAGGCCGTGTTGAAAGGAAAGGGAATCAATTATATTTATAATTGGTTTGGCCGAATTAATTACTTAGTATAAATAGAAATTAATAAGTGGGTTGGTTCATTATTTGGTTCGGCAACTCTCCCTTTCCAAACCCTCACCGAGACCTTAGCCACGCCGCCTCTCCCTTCTTCTCCTCTTCCTCATGCACGGCACACCAAGCCCTAAGGGCCAAGGGAACTTCTTCCGACGAGATCTTCAACACGAGGACGCTCTCCGTCGCGAGGGGAACGCATAGACGCGAGAAGATCGTCGAGAAGTCGTCTCCACCGGAAATTCTAGCGAAAGGAATTGTAAGAAAACTAGCGTACGAGGTAAGAAACCCCTCACCTGCAGTATAAGTAGCTCCGTTTGGGTTTTCTACGCATTAGTTAGTTATATGCAGATTTTTGTCAACGCCTAGGGTGTATTTAGCCCTCCTCGCAGCTTTAGGGGTTAGTCGAGCACCTCTAGATGGGCCGGATGCGTTTTCCCTCTTCAGTTGAGGTTTTAGACGTTGTCGGGTGCCTAGAGGTGGTCTCCCTACTAGAGAGGAGAGTTAGAGCACACCAAATGTTTGATAAAATGCTTAGCTCAGAAAAAGAAATGCAATTTAGGCATTTTAATAGCTAGTTAAATGCGATAGAAGCGTCCATTTAGCACATTCAGCTTTATTACAGCTATATGGGACTACGGTCCAATGGGTGGGCTCCCGCAGTCGCCTATAGGTTGTAACGCCCGCCCTCCCTGCTATCAACAAGGGACGGGGCTACGATACTCTACGTACGTATTACAGCGGAAGACTTAAAATTTATTTTTCTTAACTTAATTAAAACCGAACTACACTAACATGGTTTCATAACATGATAACAAAATAAATAAAAACTTAACATCAAGTCACCCACATTGTATTACATTTCACAAAACCAAAGCATAGTTCTAAAAGGTTTTAAAGCAGGTTCTTAATTTGTTGCCTAGCCACCGCTACACACATCTTCGTTGCCCCTCCTGCTGCTCCTTTAACTCATCCAGCTTTTTCCTTTATCTGTGGTACAAGGAAAGTAAGCTATGAGCACTCATGGCTCAGTAAGTTCCTTTCCTACTCACTAAAACCAACAATCAACACATAATCAAATAATGTCTCAACTTAACATGATCTCAACTAGTCATGGCATAACATATCATACTCTTTAAACATATCATGCAACATAACAAACATTATAACTAGTCATGGCATATCCTCTCTTAAAGCATAGCATGAAACATAACATAATCATATCATGGCATATCATCTCTTAAAACATAGCATGAAACATAACATAATCATATCATGGCATATCATCTCTTAAAACATAGCATGAAACATAACATAATCATATCATGGCATATCTTAAATCATAGCCTCAACACAACATAATCATAGATTATATGCATCATGATTTTAAAAACATGTATCCGAAAAACATGTGTATGTCTCATGATCTTTTAAAACCATTTTCTTCTTACATATATATATACTTGAACATAATATCAACATATTTAGGGCCCCGGCTTGTACCATACATACATAACATAGATGCGCGCGTCCTAAGTATATCCAAGGTAGCAAGTCTTGAATCATACTAGGAACTAGGTCAAGATCACAAAGCATGGCCTAGGGGCGTACTTGAAGAGTCCATCCCTTATTAGCCTAGATCACAAAGCAAGGCTTAGCCTAGATCACAAAGCAAGACTTAGGGGTGTACTAAGGAGCCCATCCCTTATTAGCCTAGATCACAAAGCAAGGCTTAGCCTAGATCACAAAGCAAGGCCTAGGGACTGATTAGGAGTCCACCCTTGGTACAAGCCTTACAAAGTAAAATAGCATGTATAAAAATGCATCATTTAGTCATATAGCATAGCATAAAAGTATGCATCACTTAGGCATACATTATGTCATAAAAGTATGCATCACTTAGGCATACATCATATCATAAAAAGTATGCATCACTTAGGCATACGTCATGTCATAAGAAAGTATGCATCACTTATGCATACATCATATCATAAAAAGTATGCATCACTTAGGCATACATCATATCATAAAAAGTATGCATCACTTAGGCATACATCATGTCATAAAAAGTAGGCATATTTTAAACACATAGCATATCATAAAAACATGCATATTCTAAGTACATAGCATATCATTAAAGCATGCCTATTTCTACTCACATAGTATATCATAAAAGCATGCATATTCTAAGCACATAGCATATCATTAAAGCTTGCATATTTCTAAGCACATAACATATCATTAAAACATGCATATCTCTATCCACATATCATATCATAAAAAGGTATAAATCACAAGCATACATGGTTAAGCATAAGGGTATATCATGTGATTATACTATCATAAGAAACATGGTAACATAGTTAACTTGGGTTCTAAGCTTCCTAAACCCTTGGGTTCCTATCATGGCCGAACCCCCTTAGGTCTCAATTTAGGTAAAAACAACCTCCAAGCATGTGAAACCTAAATCATCATCACATAAATTTCATAGGAAGCATTATAAGCATGATTAACTTGGTTTCTAAGTTCTCCAAGTCCTTAAACTCATGTGGCCGAACCCTATCAGTATATAAACAAGGTCCCAAATGTCATGAAAGCATGGAAACCTTAAACCATATTTATAGTATTTTTTTCCAAGTAGCATAGTAATCATATTGAGCTAGTTCCTAAGTCCTTCAAGCCCTTAACGTATGCCTTGGTCAAACTTTTAACAAGTATTCATTAGGGCTAAAAACAAACATACAAGCATGTGAACTTGAACTAACATCATGTATAAATTCATAACAAGACATCATACAATAGGTATGGCCGAAACTTACCCTAGCCTCATTTAGGTCACTAAACAACATATAGTATGAGAACTTTGGTTTTCTACTTATCATATTTCATGTAGAGTGACATAAGCATATTTAATTTTTGTTCTAGGGTTTCTAGGGCATTTATCCCTTCATGGCCGAAACACATAATGATCCATTTAGGTCATGGAAAAATTATACAAATATGTGACACAATCAACACATTATCATATTTTCATAAGAAGCACTTTTAACACATTTGGTTTCATTTCTAAGGCCTCTAGGTCTTTTAAACCCTACTTGGCCGAAACTCACAGAATATAAACTTGCTTCAAATAGCCTAAAAGCATGAGAAATTATACAAGTTTCATAGCATGTATAAAGACAAGCATAATAAACATACATGTGAATTGTGTCTTAGGCTTCCTAGGTTTCTTTCCCTTTTTCTTTTATTTTTCCTTATGGCCGAAACCTACCAATCTCTAAAATAGGTTTTAAGTGGCCTAAAGCATGGAAAACCTAAGTAAGTTTCATGGCAAAAATTACTAAGAACATCATATACAAAGTTGGTTCATAAACAAGCTAGGACCCTTGTGATCTTACATGTCATATATCATGTAACTAATTTTCTATACTCAATTTAAACATAAGAGCATTAAACAAATTTCATATCATAATATCACAGAGGTCTTGAGCATATTAGAATTTTGTTCAAGCTTTTCTAAACTATCCATCTTACCATGGTCGAAAATCTAAAATAAGAGTTCATGAATTTCTAGCAATGTACAACATGCAATTCTTTAAGAGAACTCTATATTCTATCATACAAACATGGTTATTTAAATTTAAAGGTCTTCCTAACCCTCAGCCCTTTTCTTGGCCGAAACATATAAATGGATTTCTTTGGTTCCAAGTAACTTTCAAGCAAGAAAACCAATAAAAACCCTTAGTAGTTCATGGGAGAAATTTTGTACTAGTTTAGTTAAACAATATTTTTTTTCCTAACCTCCTTAACATATTTTTGGCCGAAATTCTAGGGTTAGGTACTTCTCTGATCAAGCATCATTTAAGTATAAAAAAATGAAGAAAATCCTTCTTACATAGCATAGAAAGAATATCATGAAATAAGGACTTGTTTAAATCATCCTAGATTTGAAAACCCTTTCTATAGCCGAATTTTCTTAAATTCTTTCCTAGGTTTTCTAATCCTTATAGAATCTGAAAATCACATAAAAGCCTTGTACCATAGGTGAGGGGAAGCTTACATCCTTTTCACTTGTGGATCTAAGGTATGGTGAAGAAGAAGTAGCCTCTTCTTCTAGTTCCTTTCCCTTGATTCCTTTGCTAAGTCCTCCTTGTATCTTAGGCTTCCTTAGGGAAAAACTTGGCTTTGGGGCCGAAGATGGAGGAGAGGGGACTGTGGTGTTCTCGGTGAGGGAGAGGATGAATGAGAGAAACTGAGAGAAAAATAGTTTTCTCTTTTCTTGCTCCCTTTTATGTTAAGGGGGAAGAAGTAGCAAAATTGATTTTTGCTTTCCTTCTCCCTTAACCTATTTTCTATTTTTCTTACATTTATTTTATTTTCTATTTATTCTCACCATTCATGATAAAATAAGGGGGAATGAATCCCCTTAATCCCTCTTTAAGTTTTTGGCAAAATCAAAGAGGAAGAGGGAGAGAAAGGGAGGAAGGCAAGTTGCCTTTCTCTTGCTCTTTTCTTGTTTTCTTTTGGCTAGCTTTTACTCTTACCTTTATCATGAGTTTCCCTCCTTTGCTATCAATGTCTTCTCTCTATCCCAATTGGTTTCTACTAATTAACTCTATGAATTATAATATAAGAGGTTCAAGGTTCAATCCTTGACCTTCACTTCTTTTTATTTCATTTTATTTCTTTTTGCTTCAATTCACTTCCTATTATTTTTCTAAGGCAAAATCCCACATTCATATATTTATCTTACAAGTTTAGTGGGTATTACATAGGTTCAGACAACCTAGCTCTAGGTTCAGATAACCTAGAAACAGCAAGTTAAAACAGTTAGCTATATTCAGTATTTTATTTTCAGTGGCACTATACTGGATCAGATATCCATTGGGTTGGACTCCCATAGTTGTCCCTAGGTTCAGATAACCTAGTAACCCTACTAAATTCTGGACTTGCAAACCCGGGTTTAGTTAGGGATGCGCGCACAGCAAAGTACAGTTGCCGGCCCAAACAGTAGTATGATTACTATTTTCACCTATTATGATAATAGCTTTCAAAACTCATAATCTAATTAAGTGAATGTAGTTTAAGTTCAGCACCAGCTCAGTTTTAGCTCAGTTCAGTTACAATTTCAGTTCAGTTCTCCTAGCTAATATTATGAGTTAGCTCCATGCTTAGAATTATCATGTATGCTATGTTTCCGAGCTATGCCATGTTTTCATGCTTACATGTCCAGTTATTTCAGTGTATGCTTGCAACCATAGTATGCCATGACAGTACATGTTTTCAAATAGCATTCTTTAAAAGCATGTTTGCATCGTTGCATGTTTTAGTGAAGTAGATGGTTTCTTACTAAGCCTTAAGCTTACAGATTCTACTTTCCTTATACTGCAGATAAGGGTAAAGGAAAGATGGACTAGCAGAGGAAGCTGGAGGTCAATGCAAATCAAGATGTGTGTGGCAGGAACTGGAATAAAAGATCCTTAGGGGATCTAGTTTTACTTTATAGCAAGCTTAGACAATTGAATCTTTAGTGTTTCTTTGTTTACGCACCTTTTAGTTGTTGAATGCTATAAATTAGTGAATCATGCTCTACACTGAGTTTAGAATGCTAGTTTTATGTCATTGGAACATATCCTATGGATTGTATAATTGTTATGTGAGATTTTGGCACGATCAAGTGCTGAAATCAGAGTTCTGATTCGAAATCAGAAACTCGGATCGATCCACTGATCGATCCGAGGCTTCTCGATCGATCGATGGATCGATTAAGGGCTGACTCCACGAACAGTGTGTCTCTGGATCGATCAGCCGATCGATCCAGTCACCTTCTGTTCTCTCAGTAAGCCTCTGGATCGATCGGTCGATCGATCCAAGCTTTTCCTCGCGAACAGAAGGGTCCGGGATCGATCACTGGATCGATTGAGTGACCTGGATCGATCAGCCGATCGATCCAGATTATCGGCCGAGCATAGTAGCGTGCTGGATCGATCACTGGATCGATCCAACCCAAGCTCACTTTACAGTAGCAGGCTGGATCGATCACTGGATCGATTCAGCCACTCCAATCGATTCGTGGATCGATTGGGATACCTGTCAGCCACCAGAAACCTTTGGTTAGGTTCCTTGACCATAGGGGGAAGTAATAATGACATGAAAAGGTTAGATTACACCCCTTAGCACCTGTAGAATGCCGGAAAGATAATAGTTTAGCAAAATTTTAAATAGTACAGCTTCCGCATCATGTCTTTAGTAATGGTCATGGAGTAGTTAGTACAGTAATCCCGTAGCGATCTGCCTTACAGCTCAGTAGGTAGAAGGTGGGTCGTTATAGAGTGGTATCAGAGCAGTGTTCCATACTTCCTACACACACATCAGCATTGATCCTGCTGCTTCCAAGTAAGAATACCTCTACTTTAATTATGTTTTACTTTCATGTCTATGGATAATTATAGCATGCTTGTATATGATAGCTTTAACACAATAACAGTAGTTACCTTAATATGATTGTGTTAAACATATATATCCTCTATGTCTTTAGAAATGGCACGAGGACGCCCAGCTAAGAGGGCACCAGCTACTGAGCCCCAGCAAGAGGCAGGCAGTTCAGTGCCTCCTCCAGACCTTAAAACACTGGTGGCTCAGTTACAGCAGCAGTTAGTTGAACAGCAACAGGAAATAGCCACCTTAAAGGCTAACCAGCAGAATACTCCCACAGTCACCCCGGATCCGAACATAGCGACGCCAGTGGTCTTAGAGGTTCCATCAGTACAGCCTGCAGCACCAGCTGCCCCAGCACCAGAGGCAAGGAAGGAAGCCTATCTGATTCAGTGGCAAAGAGTCAAGCCAGAGAATTTCTCAGGCACTAGTGAACCCTGGGATGCTCAGTCCTGGTTCAAGACACTGGAGAGCACGATGGAGCTTCTGGACTGGCCAGAATACGAGAAGGTGAAGTGCGCCTCCTTCTGCCTAGTAGGAGATGCACGCATGTGGTGGGAGAGAATCAAGGCGAAGCGCCCAATAAATCAGATGACATGGGTCGACTTCGAGAAAGAATTCTCCGAAGAGTTCTTCCACATGCGAGTCACGAACCGCCACTACGACGAGTTCACTGAGTTTCGCCAGGGCAACCTTTCAGTAGAGGAAGCCGTGAAGAAATTCAACAGATTGGCTCGTTTATGTCCAGAGCTAGTCAGCACAGAGAAGGAACGAGTCCGGTTGATGCTAAAGATGCTGAGACCGGAAATAGCAGTGAACGTGGCTGGCGGCATCCACAGGCCGCAAACCACCGAAGAACTAGTTAGTAGTGCTCTGACCACAGAACACTACCAGAACAGCATTAAGCAACAGAAGCAAGCCTTCTCAGAAGTTAAGGGCCAAGGAGGCTCAGGTACTCAGAAACACCAGGGCCACAGTTCCCACGGCTCTAACTGGAAAGGGAACTCCAGCAACAAGCGCAAACCAGGGAGTTACCCAAAGGGAGGACCAGCTAGCAAACAGCCCAGCCATCCCAAGTGTGCTACTTGTGGGAAACTTCACTCAGGAATTTGTCGCAAGGGCACACGAGGATGCTTCGAGTGTGGACAAGAAGGGCATATGGCTAAGCAATGCCCAAACAAGACCAGTTTCCCTCAGCCACCGCCGATTCAGTACGGAGGCCAGCTGGCTCAGTTACATCAGATGCAGGCTGCGCTAGAGGGACCACACATCAGTCAGGGCAGATTAGAAGCTCCCTCAGCCATGACCAATGCAAGGATCTACTCACTGACCAGAGATGACGCAGCGAATGCCTCGACAGTTGTTACAGGTCAGATCAGTATCTTACAGTAAAGTACAACTGTCTTATTCGATACTGGGGCAACCCATTCTTATATATCTAGGGCATTCTCCGAAAAGCTAGCAACCCCTCCAGAGGTACTTGGTGGTCAATTCTTAACAACTTTACCCTCAGGAGAAATTATGGCATCTACGCACTGGCTCAGGGCAGTGCCAGTCATTATAGCAGACAGAGAACTCTTTTGTGATCTGATAGTGCTAGACATGACTGATTATGATGTCATCTTTAGAATGGACTTCCTGATCAGATACGGTGCCTCCATCGAGTGCCGTAAGCAGAAAGTCATGTTCCAACCCCAAGCAGAAGCATAATTCGAATTCATCGGGGAACCCAAGAGAAAGGCCAAGAAGTTTCTCTCAGCCATGAAAGCACAGAAATTGATGGATTCGGGATGTACGAGATTCCTAGCATACGTAGTCAATACCAGTCAGGACAAGGACCAACAGCTAGCAGAGGTCCGAGTCGTATGTGACTACCCAGCAGTCTTCCCTGAAGAATTACCAGGCTTAGCACCAGACAGGGAGATTGCATTTGAGATAGAGCTCATTCTCGGTACCAATCCTATTTCCAAAGCACCGTACCGCATGGCTCCAGCAGAACTGAAGGAACTTCATGAACAATTACAGGAGCTGCTTGACAAAGGCTTCATACGCCCTAGTCACTCACCATGGGGAGCGCCTGTATTGTTCGTGAAGAAGAAGGACGGGAGCATGCGCCTGTGTATAGACTACCGGGCACTGAATCAAGTTACCATCAAGAACAGGTATCCTCTCCCTAGGATAGATGACCTGTTTGATCAATTAAAGGGAGCAGCAGTGTTCTCTAAAATAGATATCAGATCAGGTTATCATCAAGTGAAGGTCAAGAAAGGGGATATACCTAAGACAGCTTTCAGGACCAGATACGGACACTACGAGTTCGTAGTCATGCCTTTTGGTGTGACAAATGCTCCAGCTACCTTCATGGATCTCATGAATAGAGTATTCAGAGAATACCTAGATAAGTTTGTCATAGTGTTCATTGATGACATCCTTATCTATTCAGGAACTCAGGAAGAACATGCAGAGCACTTGAGTATAGTATTGCAGACCCTTTAGCAGAATCAGCTGTACGCCAAGTTCACGAAATGTGAATTTTGGTTAGATCAGGTGTCCTTCCTGGGTCACATCATCTTAAAAGATGGCATCATGGTAGATCTCAGTAAAATAGAAGCTGTGAGTAACTGGAAAAGACCCAAGAACGCTAGTAAGATCAGAAGCTTTCTGGGATTAGCGGGTTACTACAGGAAATTCGTAGAGGACTTCTCCAGGATAGCCTCCCCACTGACAGCTCTCACCAAGAAGAACAAGAAATTTCAGTGAACAGAGGACTGCGAGACCAGTTTCAGCGAGCTCAAGAGGAGGTTGACCAGTGCACCCATTCTGACACTGCCAGAAAATACAAACAGCTTCGATATATATAGTGACGCCTCTAAGTTGGGATTAGGAGCAGTGTTGATGCAAGATGGAAAGGTGATCGCCTATGCCTCCAGACAACTCAAGGATTATGAGAAGAATTATCCTACTCATAACCTTGAGCTTGCAGCAGTGGTGTTCGCTCTCAAAATTTGGAGACATTACTTATATGGAGCGCAGTGCAGAGTGTATACAGATCATCAGAGTCTGAAGTACTTCTTCACTCAGAAGGATCTGAATATGCGACAGCGCAGATGGCTAGAGTTGGTCAAAGACTACGATATATATATCCTCTACCACCCAGGGAAAGCCAATAAGGTAGCAGACGCGCTTAGCAGAAAATCCAGCGCTACCTTATTATCACTAGCAGCCATGTCACCGCCCCTACAGAAAGAGATCGCAGATTTTGGTCTCGAACTCATAGTAGGACAGCTCTCTACTATGACATTAGAGTCAACCTTGCTTGGTGACATCCAGACAGCTCAGGAACAGGATCCTGAAATTCAGAAAATCAAGCAAGGGATAGTAGAATCGAGAGGTGGAGAGTTCAGAGTGTCCAATAGCGGGGTAGTGTACTTTGGCGACAGACTCTGTGTTCCAGATCAGGAGGAACTACAGAGGCAGATCCTAGATGAGGCTCACAAGACTCCTTACGCGATGCATCCTGGCTCCACCAAAATGTACTAGGACTTGAAGAAACGATTTTGGTGGCCCGGGATGAAGAGAGACATCGCTAGATATGTCAGCACCTGTTTGACCTGTCAGAGGGTCAAGGCAGAACATCAGAAACCAGGAGGAGTCCTGCAGCCTATTCAGATTCCAGAATGGAAGTGGGAAGACATCTCTATGGATTTCATAGTGGGATTACCCAGAACCACAAATGGTTTTGACACCATCTGGGTAATAGTCGACAGATTGACTAAATCAACCCACTTCCTAGCTATCAGAATATTCTATTCCATGGAGCAGCTAGCTCAGTTGTATCTCAAGGAGATCGTCAGGCTGCATGGAGTCCCACGAACCATTATTTCAGACAGGGACGGTAGATTCACATCACACTTCTGGGAGTGTGTACAGTCAGCATTGGGCACTAAGTTAAAGTTTAGCACAACATTCCATCCTCAGACAGATGGTCAGATGGAGCGAGTAAATCAGGTACTCGAAGATATGCTCCGAGCACGTGCCCTAGATTTCAAGGGAAGTTGGTGCAAATATATGAGCTTAGCAGAATTTGCATACAACAACAGCTATCAGGCCACTATCGGCATGGCACCTTATGAGGCTCTCTATGGGCGTAGGTGTAGATCTCCAATCTGCTGGTATGAGAGTGGTGAACAGAAAGATCTAGAACTTCAGACAGATCTAGTGGCAGATACCACAGCAGCTATACAGCAGATCCGCATGAGAATAGAGACAGCTCAGAGCCGCCAGAAAAGCTATGCTGATACACGGCGCAGACCTTTAGAATTTTCAGTTGGGGATTCAGTGTTCCTCAAAGTAGCTCCCATGAAGGGAGTGATGCGTTTTGGGAAGAAGGGCAAGCTAAGTCCCAGATATGTGGGACCATACCTTATCAGTAGAAGATTGGACAAGGTAGCATACGAGTTAGAGCTACCCCAGGAAATGTCAGCCGTCCACAACGTATTTCATGTCTCTATGCTGAAGAAGCATACCCCAGATGCCACCCAGGTGATTGAGCCCCAGCTGGTACAGATCCGCGAAGACCTCAGCTATGATACTCGGCCTATTCAGATAATAGATCGAGCAGTTAAGAAATTACGGAACAAGGAAGTACCATTAGTCAAAGTCATTTGGCACAGTCACACAGCAGAAGAGGCAACTTGGGAGACAGAAGCCAGCATGAGACAGGAGTACCCAGGATTGTTCTAAGTTCGAGGACGAAGTTTTTATAAGGTATGGGGGATTGTAATGCCCGAAAATTCTCAAACTTGCATTAGAATTATTCTACGATTTTTTTTGGAATTTTTAGATATTTTTCCGGAATTTTTCGAGTAGCGGAAGTAGCAAAAACAAATAGGGAACGAAAACGGCCTAGGCAGGAATTGAACCCGAGCCCTATGGTTTCATGGATAATGCTAGTAACCAGTTGAACCCAGTAGGGCCGTGCTGAAAGGAAAGGGAATCAATTATATTTATAATTGGTTTGGCCGAATTAATTACTTAGTATAAATAGAAATTAATAAGTGGGTTGGTTCATTATTTGGTTCGGCAACTCTCCCTCTCCAAACCCTCACCGAGACCTTAGCCACGCCGCCTCTCCCTTCTTCTCCTCTTCCTCACGCATGACACACCAAGCCCTAAGGGCCAAGGGAACTTCTTCCGGCGAGATCTTCGACACGAGGACACTCTCCGTCGCGAGGGGAACGCATAGACGCGAGCAGATCGTCGAGAAGTCATCTCCACCGAAAATTCTAGCGAAAGGAATTGTAAGAAAACTAGCGTACGAGGTAAGAAACCCCTCACCTGCAGTATAAGTAGCTCCGTTTGGGTTTTCTACGCATTAGTTAGTTATATGCAGATTTTTGTCAACGCCTAGGGTGTATTTAGCCCTCCTCGCAGCTTTAGGGGTTAGTAGAGCACCTCTAGATGGGCCGGATGCGTTTTCCCTCTTCAGTTGATGTTTTAGACATTGTCGGGTGCCTAGAGGTGGTCTCCCTACTAGAGAGGAGAGTTAGAGCACACCAAATATTTGATAAAATGCTTAGCTCAGAAAAAGAAATGCAATTTAGGCATTTTAATAGCTAGTTAAATGCGATAGAAGCGTCCATTTAGCACATTCAGCTTTATTACAGCTATATGGGACTACGGTCCAATGGGTGGGCTCCCGCAGTCGCCTCTAGGTTCAGACAACCTAGCTCTAGGTTCAGATAACCTAGAAACAGCAAGTTAAAACAGTTAGCTATATTCAGTATTTTATTTTCAGTGGCACTGTACTAGATCAGATATCCATTGGGTTGGACTCCCACAGTCGTCCCTAGGTTCAGATAACCTAGTAACCCTACTAAATTCGGGACTTGCAAACCCGGGTTTAGTTAGGGATGCGTGCACAGTAAAGTACAGTTGCCGGACCCAAACAGTAGTATGATTACTATTTTCACCTATTATGATAATAGCTTTCAAAACTCATAATCTAATTAAGTGAATGTAGTTTAAGTTCAGCACCAGCTCAGTTTTAGCTCAGTTCAGTTACAATTTCAGTTCAGTTCTCCTAGCTAATATTATGAGTTAGCTCCATGCTTAGAATTATCATGTATGCTATGTTTCCGAGCTATGCCATGTTTTCATGCTTACATGTCCAGTTATTTCAGTGTATGCTTGCAACCATAGTATGCCATGACAGTACATGTTTTCAAATAGCATTCTTTAAAAGCATGTTTGCATCGTTGCATGTTTTAGTGAGGTAGATGGTTTCTTACTAAGCCTTAAGCTTACAGATTCTACTTTCTTTATACTGCAGATAAGGGTAAAGGAAAGATGGACTAGCAGAGGAAACTGGAGGTCAATGCAAATCAAGATGTGTGTGGCAGGAACTGGAATAAAAGATCCTTAGGGGATCTAGTTTTACTTTATAGCAAGCTTAGACAATTGAATCTTTAGTGTTTCTTTGTTTACGCACCTTTTAGTTGTTGAATGCTATAAATTAGTGAATCATGCTCTACATTGAGTTTAGAATGCTAGTTTTATGTCATTGGAACATATCCTATGGATTGTATAATTGTTATGTG
Organism: Zingiber officinale; assembly: GCF_018446385.1. NCBI lineage: Eukaryota > Viridiplantae > Streptophyta > Magnoliopsida > Zingiberales > Zingiberaceae > Zingiber > Zingiber officinale. Next base: position 14,054,749 of record NC_055990.1, on the reverse strand, counting down.
AGATTTTGGCACGATCAAGTGCTGAAATCAGAGTTCTGATTCGAAATCAGAAACTCGGATCGATCCACTGATCGATCCGAGGCTTCTCGATCGATCGATGGATCGATTAAGGGCTGACTCCACGAACAGTGTGTCTCTGGATCGATCAGCCGATCGATCCAGTCACCTTCTGTTCTCTCAGTAAGCCTCTGGATCGATCGGTCGATCGATCCAAGCTTTTCCTCGCGAACAGAAGGGTTCGGGATCGATCACTGGATCGATTGAGTGACCTGGATCGATCAGCCGATCGATCCAGATTATCGGCCGAGCATAGTAGCGTGCTGGATCGATCACTGGATCGATCCAACCCAAGCTCACTTTACAGTAGCAGGCTGGATCGATCACTGGATCGATCCAGCCACTCCAATCCATCCGTGGATCGATTGGGATACCTGTCAGCCACCAGAAACCTTTGGTTAGGTTCCTTGACCATAGGGGGAAGTAATAATGACATGAAAAGTTTAGATTACACCCCTTAGCACCTGTAGAATGCAGGAAAGATAATAGTTTAGCAAAATTTTAAATAGTACAGCTTCCGCATCATGTCTTTAGTAATGGTCATGGAGTTGTTAGTACAGTAATCCCGTAGCGATCTGCCTTACAGCTCAGTAGGTAGAAGGTGGGTCGTTACAAGAAGTTTATCCAAAGAATACTTACTTGTTGAACCCAAAGCTAAACCTAAATTTAACATAAAGTTAAACCTTACCCTAATAAATCAACGATAAATCATCTCACAACAATTATAGGGTTCCCTGATTGAAAATTTAGATCGGGTGAGATGACTAAGAAATTAAAAGTAAAATCCACTTGAATTACTTGACTTAATTAAATTAAATATCTTAAATTATCTTCAAATTAATTCACACAAAATCATTTCAAAATGCTTTAAAAATCTTTTAAACTCAATTAACTTAAACAATTTTTAAATTAAGTTAACTTAAACAATTTTTAAAATTAAATTAACTTAAACAATTTTTAAAATAAAATTAACTTATTAACTCAAATAATTGCAAAATTAGGAACTTACCTCAATCAAACTGTCTTTTGATCCATCAACTACTTTATGTGTAGAAATTGGATCAATGGATGTTGGACAGTGGATGTTCCAGACATATGACTGGAGATAGGTCGAAGTTCACTAAGCTAAATTTAAAGAACCTAGGATCAGTTGCATTCGGCAACAATGGAAAACTGAAAGTAATCGAAGGAGGTAATATCGAACTTAATTCTGATTTTATTATTCGAAAAGTATTGCTAGTTGAAAATTTTAATTTCAATTTGTTAAGCATAAGTCAACTATGCGATACTGGTTATTAAGTCAATTTTACCAAGTCAGACTGTATAGTCAAACATGTCGATAATCCAAAAATCATACTTAAGGGTACTAGGAAAGATAATGTCTATACCGTCTATCTACCATCCTCATTAAAGTGTTTTCTAACACAACAAGAGGAAACTGAGTTGTGGCACAGAAGACTTGGTCACACTCACACAAGACTTATTTCAAAAATGAGTCAGACTGGACTAGTTAGAGGGTTGCCCAAATTAAAAGTTATTGAAAACTCAATCTGTAATGCATGTCAACAAGGAAAACAAACCAAGTCAACCCACAAGTCAACCAATACGGATAGAACTACTTATCTACTTGAGCTCCTTCACCTAGATCTATTTGATTCACATGGAGCCAAGTCACTAAGCAAGAACCAGTATTGCTTAGTCATAATTGATGACTACTCCAGGTTCACCTGGGTAAAATTTCTAAAAACAAAAGATGAATCCTTTGAAATATTTAGTAATTTTTGCAAATTAATAGAAAATAAAAAAGATACTAAAATTAAAAGGATAAGAAGTGACCATGGAGGAGAATTTGAAAATCACAACTTCACTGAATTCTGTGAGATAAATGGGTACAAACATGAATACTCCTGTCCTAGAACCCCCCAACAAAATGGTTTAGTAGAACGTAAAAACAGAACCTTACAGGAAGCTGCTAGAACCATGTTAAACGAATATAATCTATCTAATCAATTCTGGGCTGAAGCAGTTAGTACAGCATGCTACATTCAAAATAGGATCTTAATTAACAAACGTCAAAATAAAACACCCTATGAAATTTATTATAATAAAATTCCTAACTTAAACTATTTAAAAGTATTTGGGTGTAAAGTTTTTATTTTAAACACTAAAGACTACTTAGGAAAATTTACATCAAAAACAACCCCAGGAATATTTTTAGGGTACTCAACCACTAGTAGAGCATACAGAGTATATAACAAGAATACCCTAAAAGTAGAAGAAACAACAAATATAAAATTTGATGAAGACACTATAGATGAAACTAAAGATACAGAAAATGCTAATCCAATAAACAAAGAAGATGACGAAACTCAACCTGAACCTACTGAATCTGAAGAACAAATCACTAATTCAAATGACATACGACCAACCAGAACAAGCACAAATCACCCATCTGACCAAATTTTGGGTGATCCAACTGTAGGAGTCAGAACTAGGTCATCCTATAGAAATCAGAGTCAAATAGCCCTAATTTCAAAAATTGAACCCAAAACCATAGAAGAAGCCCTACCAGAGCCAGATTGGATTATAGCAATGCAAGAAGAACTGGCCCAATTTGAAAGGAATCAAGTATGGGAATTAGTACCTAAACCCATCAACAAAATCATAATTGACACTAAATGGGTTTTTAGAAACAAATTAAATGATCAAGGTGAAATAGTCAGAAATAAAGCTAGGTTGGTAGCCAAAGGGTTCAATTAAATAGAAGGACTAGACTATGATGAGACCTATGCTCCTATAGCAAGACTTGAATCCATCAGGATGCTGTTAGCCTATGCAGCACACAAAGGATTCAAGCTATTTCAAATGGATGTAAAATCCGCATTCTTAAACAGATTTATTAAAGAAGAAGTATACGTAGGTCAACCCCCAGGATTTGAGGACATAGAACATCCAAATTATGTCTTCAGATTAAAAAAGGCCCTATACAGACTAAAACAAGCACCTAGGGCTTGGTATGAACGACTGTCCAACTATCTAATCTCAAAAGGGTTCAACCAAGGTCAAATTGACCCAACCCTTTTTGTAAAAACCTTTGAAAACGACATCTTTATAGCCCAAATTTATGTCGATGATATTATTTTTGGATCAACCAACTCAAGGTTTCTAAAAGAATTTATCAAACTAATGGAAAATGAATTTGAAATGAGTCTAGTAGGTGAACTCAATTTCTTTTTAGGATTACAAATTAAGCAAACCAAAGATGGAATTTATATTTATCAAACCAAATATGCTAAGGAGTTAATTAGTAAATTTGGAATGGAAAATTCAAAAATCATTAATACACCAATGGCTACTAATGTTAAAATTGACTCAGACTTAGAAGGAAAACCAGTAGACTTAAAATACTATCGAAGTGCGATAGGAAGTCTACTGTACCTAACTGCAAGTCGACCAGATATCATCTTTGCAGTAGGTATGTGTGCAAGATACCTATCTTGTGCAAAAGAGTCTCACTTAACACTAGTAAAAAGAATCCTTAGGTATGTTAAGGGAACCCTAAACGTAGGACTTTGGTACCCTAGATCTTGCACCCTTGATCTAACCGGCTACTCTGATTCTGACTATGCCGGGTGCAAGTTAGATAGAAAAAGCACAAGTGGCAGTTGTCAATTTTTAGGGCACTGCTTAGTAAGTTGGTCAAGTAGAAAGCAACACTGTGTTGCCTTATCTACCACTGAAGCTGAATATATAGCACTTGGTGAATGCACATCTCAACTACTATGGATGATGCATACCCTTAAAGACTATCAACTTGAATATCAAAAAACAAAAATCTCAATTGATAACATAAGTTCAATAAATCTAACCAAAAACCCAATTCATCACTCAAGGACTAAACATATAGAAGTGAAGCACCACTTTGTAAGGGATCATGTAGCCAAGGGTGATATTGTACTCAACTATGTTGAGTCCAAATCAAACCTAGCTGACATCTTTACAAAACCCTTACCTGAACTTGAGTTCAGTACACTTAGAAGACAAATAGGGATGTGTTTGGTAGAATAGATATCTTCAAAAGATTACATTTAAAAAAAAAAATCTAGGCAAAATCTTGATTTTTCAAAATCCCTACTTTACTAGATTTTCAAAAGTTGGACTTAGCCTAGGATTTCCCCCTAGAAATCATATTCCCCCAGGACTCAGCCAGAGCATCTCACAAACACCTAGGTTAACCTTGAATTTGTTTGTAAAACATAGAACGGTGTGAGATGCATAGGGTACAGCCTGGACTCAAGAATGCTTATTTCTGTGCATCAATATGAGTCTGGGCATTAAATACGTTATTAACAGTAATCAAATCAAGTCTTCCAAAGTTAGTCAAATCTAACTGGATCAATCGACTTGACTTGACTAACCAAGTGAACACTGTTGCTTTCTAGGCAATCAGAAAGTAGCTAAAGGTTAGATAGTTGGTAAAGGAAATTTAAGCATGCATGTACTTAAGGGATCTGATACCTGATCAAATCAAAACTTGACTCATGCTTGGACCTTAGGGCTCTGATACCTAACCAAAACAAACTGGCAATCTATTAAAATTATCACTTTTTTGCCTTAAGCAGCCTTTCATTTTTTTTAAAATTTCTTTGAAAACGCCTCAAACACGCTAAGCTAAAAAGAGTTCTTTTTGATATATGGCAAAGGGGGAGAGTAGAGAAATTCAAAGAGATAAACTTATCAAGGATACCAAGTAGAGAAATTCAAGGAGATAAATTTATTAAAGGGGAACTATGCTTATAGGAAGCTTGTATTAAGGGGGAGCTATGCTTATCTATCATGATTAAATTATGCTTATAGGAAGCTTGTATTAAGGGGGAGCTATGCTTAACTATCATGATTAATTTATGCCTGCCTTGCTATCATGCTTTTCTTGTTTCTTGTGCTTATATTTGTATTTGTTTTACTTAACATTGAATTTCGGTTGCCATTATCAAAAAGGGGGAGATTGTTGGTGCGGGAAGCATCCGACGATCGAACCTTAGTTTTGATAATGGAAAAGGATTCAAAGTTAAGTTAGTTTGTGATTTAAGATGGTTAAATGAGTGTTTCAGGAAAGTCCTAACCGTGGTTAGGCAAAGGTGAAAACCCTAAGGGGTGGTAACCTTAGGTCCTAGGGGGCGGTAACCCTAGGTGAAGGAAAACCCTAAGGGGCAGTAACCTTAGGTCCTAGGGGGCGGTAACCCTAGGTGGTGGAAAAACCCTAAGGGGCGGTAACCTTAGGTCCTAGGGGGCGGTAACCCTAGGTGGAAGAAAACCCTAGGGGGCGGTAACCCTAGGTCCTAGGGGGTGGTAACCCTAGGCGAAAAGTCCAGTCGGTCTGGAGGACCGGACTGGCATCAGGTAAATCTCCTGAGTGGAGTAGGTGAGGACGCGTTCCCCGTAGAGGGAACAGTAGGCGTCAGGTCGACCTAGGGTTTCCGGTTGGAAATCCGAAGTCAGACTCAGACAGTCAAAAGACTGTCAGTTCCATTTCTACTTATGAATTATCAGATACTAATGTTGTTTTGCAGGGTATGCTTTGCTCGGACTAACCTTGTTTTGCAGGAGAAGCGGTTCCTGGAAAAAGGGGGTCCGGGTGCCTGGAATGGATCCAGGCGCCCGGAGGTCCGGGCGCCCGGGACCAAAGTTTCATCCTCTGCGCAGCTCTGCCACATGGCGCAACCTGGTTGGCTGGCCACGTCACACTCCAGGCGCCCGGAAAGGACCTAGGCGCCCAGAACTTCATATAAAAGGAGGGTTGAGGTACAGCTTTCAAGACAACAATCTTCTAAGCAATTTCCTTGCGACAAGCTGCTAACAACTCGATCCAGAAGTGCTGCAACGACACCCCGACAAACCTGAGCTTCAGATTTAGTTTGTTATTGTCGGTATAATCTTTTCATTGCTTTGATTGTAACTAGTCTGTAATACTTATTAACGAACTTATAGTTGTTGCCCACCGAAAGCGATCAAGGATCGCGGGCCTTCGAGTAGGAGTCGTCAAAGGCTCCGAACGAAGTAAATTCTCTGTGTTCACTGTGTCTGCTTTTATTCCACTGCGTTACACAAGTTTTACGATTCCGATATTCGAAAAATGAAATAACCACGAGCGCTATTCACCCCCCCCTCTAGCGCGTTCGATCCATCACGGTCCAATGGGTGGGCTCCCACAGTCGCCTCTAGGTTCAGACAACCTAGCTCTAGGTTCAAATAACCTAGAAATAGCTAAATAAAAACAGTACAACTATTCAGTATTTTATTTTCAGCAGTGGCACTGTACAGGATCAGATATACATTGGGTTGGACTCCCACAGTCGTCCCTAGGTTCAGATAACCTAGTAAACCCTACTAGATTTGGAACTTGCAATCCCGGGTCTAGTTAGGGATGCGCGCACAGCACGTACAGTTGCCAGGGGCCTCAACAGTATGATTATGTATTTTGATCTACTATGTATATAGCTTTCAAAAGATCATAAAATAGTTATATGAATTCAGTGCAGCTTTAGTATCAGATCAGTATTAGCTTTGTTCAGTATTATGCTTCAGCTCAGTCCTTTCCTATAAATATGCATGATAGTTCTATGTTCAGTTTTGATATACATGTTTAGATGATTGCCATGTATTATCTGTGATTATGCCATGCTTTTACATGTTCAGCTCATGTTTTAAACAGCATGTTTCAAAAGCATTATCATCATCTTATGCATGTTTTTGTGAGGTAGATGGTTTCTTACTAAGCTTTAAGCTTACAGATTCTACTTTCCTTATACTGCAGATAAAGGTAAAGGAAAGATGGACTAGCAGAGGAAGCTGGAGGGCAATGCAAATCAAGATGTGTGTGGCAGGAACTTGGAATAAAAGATTCTTAGGGGATTTAGTAAATTCCAACAATTGAACTCTCAGTATTTCTATTTCCATGCACTTTTAATTTGTTAAATGCCACGAACTAGTAAACCCTGTTTTATATCAAGTTTAGAATGCTAGCCTTATGTTATTAGGATATATTCTGTGAATAGCATGAGTGAAATGTGAGATTTTGGCACGAACAAGTGCTGAAATCAGGGGTTCTGATTCGAAATCAGAAACCCAGATCGGTCTACAGACCGATCAGAGTTGGGTTGTGCCACTGGATCGGTCAGCTGACCGATCCAGTCGCGAACAGAGAGTTTGCGTCTGTTATGGATCGGTCAGCCGACCGATCCAGACGCGAACAGAAAGTTCAGAAGCTCACTGATCGGTTAGCCGACCGATCAGTGAGCCACTGGATCGGTCAAGCCGACCGATCAGTGTGCTCCTGGATCGGTCGGTAGACCAATCCAGCCACATACAGAAGCAACGTAGCTTATGGATCGGTCAGCCGACCGATCCAGAGTGTTTCTACGTGTCAATATCCAGCTGGATCGATCACTAGATCGATCCGACAGCCCAATCGATCCATGGATCGATTGAAATGCCTGATTACAGTTAGCAGGACGTCTGGGAGGCATAGATTATCTTCCCTAGCATGTGTACAACTTCTAGGTACACCTAGAATATTAAGTTCAGATTTTACCATAATCAGTTTAGCAAAATTTTAATCAATCCAGATTTCCGCAATAGTAATTTAGCACAGCATTACGTAATGATCTACCTCGCAGCCTAGCCTGTAGGAGGCGGGTCGTTACAGAGTGGTATCAGAGCAGTTTCCATACTTCCTACACACACATCAGCATTGAACCTGCAACTTCCAAGTAAGAACATCCCTCATTTTCTTATGTTCTTGTTTTCATGTTTTACTTATATTTATAACTGAGGCATGCTTGTTATGATAATAGTTAACATGATAATAGTAGTTACCCTATTATAATTGTATTAAGCATATGTATCCTCTATGTCTTTAGAAATGGCACGAGGACGCCCAGCTAAGAGGGCACCAGCTATTGAGCCCCAGCGTGAGGCAGGCAGTTCAGTGCCTCCTCCAGACCTTACAGCATTGGTGGCTCAGTTACAGCAGCAGCTAGCTGAACAGCAACAGGAAATAGCCACCTTAAAGGATAACCAGCAGAATACTCCCACAGTCACCCCGGAACCAAACATAGCAACACCAGTGGTCTTAGAGGTTCCACCAGTCCAGCCTACAGCACCAGTAGTCCCAGCACTCGAGGCAAGGAGAGAAGCCTATCTAATCCAGTGGCAGTGAGTCAAGCCAGAGAATTTCTCAGGCACTAGTGAACCATGGGATGCTCAGTCCTGGTCCAAAACACTAGAGAGCACGATGGAGCTTCTGGACTGGCCAGAACACGAGAAGGTGAAGTGCGCCTCCTTCTTCCTAGTTGGAGATGCACGCATGTGGTGGGAGAGAATCAAAGCGAAGCGCCCAGTAAACCAGATGATATGGGCCGACTTCGAGAAAGAATTCTTCGAAGAGTTCTTTCACATGCGGGTCACGAACCACCACTACGACGAGTTCACTGAGTTTTGCCAGGGCAACCTTTCAGTGGAGGAAGCAGTGAAGAAATTCAACAGATTGGCTCGTCTATGTCCAGAACTAGTCTGCACAAAAAGAGAACGAGTCCGGTTGATGCTCAAGATGCTGAGGCCGGAAATAGCAGTGAACGTGGCTGGCGGCATTAACAAGCCGCAAACTACTGAAGAACTAATTAGTAGTGCTCTGACCATAGAACACTACCAGAACAGCATTAAACAGCAGAAACAAGTCCTCTCAGAGGTTAAGGGCCAAGGAGGCTCAGGTACTCAGAAACACCAGGGCCACAGTTCCCACGACTCTAACTGGAAAGGGAACTCCGGCAACAAGTGCAAACCAGGGGGTTACCCGAAGGGAGGACCAGCCAGTAAACAACACAGCCATCCCAAGTGTGTTACTTGTGGGAAACTTCATTCAGGGATTTGTCGCAAGGGCACACGAGGATGCTTCGAGTGTGGACAAGAAGGGCACATGGCTAAGCAATGCCCAAACAAGACCAGTTTTCCTCCGCCACAGCCGATCCAGTACGGAGGCCAGCCGGCTCAGTTATATCAGATGCAGGCTGCGCTAGAGGGACCACACATCAGCCAGGGCAGATTAGAAGCCCCTTCAGCTATGACGAATGCGCGGATCTTCTCACTGACCAGAGATGACGCAGCGAATGCCTCGACAGTTGTTACAGGTCATATCAGTATCTTACAGCAAAGTACAACTGTCTTATTCGATACTGGGGCAACCCATTCATTTATATCCAGGGCATTCGTCGAAAAACTAGCAATCCCTCCAGAAGTACTCAGTGATTAATTCTTAACGACCTTACCTTCAGGAGAAATTATGGCATCTACGCACTGGCTCAGGGCAGTGCCAGTCATTATAGCAACCAGAGAACTCTTTTGTGATCTGATAGTGCTAAACATGACTGATTACGATGTCATCTTTGGAATGGACCTTCTAATCAAATACGGTGCCTCTATCGAGTGCCATAAGCAGAAAGTCATATTCCAGCCCGAAGCAGAAGCACAGTTCGAGTTCGTCAGGGAACCCAAGAGAAAGGCCAGGAAGTTTCTCTCAGCTATGAAGGCACAGAAATTGATGGATTCAGGATGTACGAGATTCCTAGCACACGTAGTCAATACTAGTAAGGACAAGGACCAACAGCTAGCAGAGGTCCGAGTCGTATGCGACTACCCGGCAGTTTTCCCTGAAGAATTACCAGGCTTAGCACCAGACAGGGAGATTGCATTTGAGATAGAGCTCATTCCCGGCACCAATCCTATTTCCAAAGCGTCGTACCGCATGGTTCCAGCAGAACTGAAGGAACTTCATGAGCAATTACAGGAGCTGCTTGACAAAGGCTTCATACGCCCTAGTCACTCACCATGGGAAGCGCCTGTATTGTTCGTGAAGAAGAAGGACGGGGGCATGCGTCTATGCATAGATTACAGGGCGCTAAATCAGGTCACAATCAAGAACAGGTATCCTCTTCCCATAATAGATGATCTGTTTGATCAATTAAAGGGAGCAGCAGTGTTCTCTAAAATAGATCTCAGATCGGGTTATCATCAGGTGAAGGTCAAGGAAGGGGATATACCTAAGACAGCTTTCAGGACCAGATACAGACACTACGAGTTCGAAGTCATGCCCTTCGGTGTGACAAATGCTCCAGCTACGTTTATGGATCTCATGAACAGGGTATTCAGAGAATACTTAGATAAGTTTGTTATCGTGTTTATCGATGACATTCTTATCTATTCAGGAACTCAGGAAGAACACGCAGAGCACCTGAGAATAGTATTGCAGGCCCTTCAGCAGAACCAGCTATACGCCAAATTCACGAAATGTGAATTTTGGTTAGATCAGGTGTCCTTCCTGGGCCACGTCATTTCCAAGGATGATATCATGGTAGACCCCAGCAAAATAGAAGCTGTGAGCAACTGGAAGAGACCCAAGAACGCTAGTGAGATCAGAAGCTTTCTAGGATTAGCAGGTTATTACAGGAAATTCATAGAGGACTTCTCCAGGATAACCTCCCCACTGACAGCTCTTACCAGGAAAAACAAGAAATTTCAGTGGACAGAGGACTGCGAGAATAGCTTCAGCGAGCTCAAGAGGAGATTGACCAGTGCACCCATTCAGACACTGCCAGAAAATACAGACAGCTTTGATATATATTGTGACGCCTCTAAGTTGGACTAGGTGCAGTACTGATGCAAGATGGCAAGGTAATCACCTATGCCTCCAGACAACTCAAGGATTATGAGAAGAATTATCCTACTCATGACCTTGAGCTTGCAGCAGTGGTGTTCGCTCTCAAAATTTGGAGACATTACTTGTATGGAGCTCAGTGCAGAGTGTATACAGATCATCAGAGTCTGAAGTACTTCTTCACTCAGAAGGATCTGAATATGCGACAACGCAGATGGCTAGAACTGGTCAAGGACTACGATATAGACATCCTCTACCACCCAGGGAAAGCCAATAAGGTAGCAGACGCACTTAGCAGAAAGTCCAGTGCTACCTTATTATCGTTAGCAGCCATGTCACCGCCCCTACAGAAGGAGATCACAGATTTCGGTCTCGAACTCATAGTCGGGCAGCTCTCTACTATGACCTTAGAGTCGACCTTGCTTGGTGACATCCAGACAGCTCAGGAGCAGGATCCTGAAATTCAGAAAATCAAGCAAGGGATAGCAGAATCAGGAAGTGGAGAGTTTAGAGTGTCCGCCAGCGGGGTTTTGTATTTTGGTGACAGACTCTGTGTTCCAGATCAGGAAGAACTACGGAGGAAGATTCTAGATGAGGCTCACAGGACTCCCTATGCGATGCATCCTGGTTCCACCAAAATGTATCAGGACGTAAAGAAACGTTTTTGGTGGCCAGGGATGAAGAGAGACATCGCTAGATATGTCAGCATCTGTCTGACCTGCCAGAGGGTCAAGGTAGAACACCCGAGACCAGGAGGAGTTCTGCAGCCGATACAGATTCCAGAATGGAAGTGGGAAGACATTTCTATGGATTTCATAGTGGGATTATCCAGAACCACGAATGGTTTTGACACCATCTGGGTAATAGTCGACAGATTGACTAAATCAGTCCACTTCCTAGCTATCAGAATATCCTACTCCATGGAACAGCTAGCTCAGTTGTATCTCAAGGAGATCATTAGACTACATGGAGTCCCACGAACCATCATTTCAAACATGGACAGTAGGTTCACCTCACACTTCTGCGAAGTTAAAATTCAGCACAGCTTTCCATCCTCAGACAGATGGACAGACGGAGCGAGTAAATCAGGTACTCGAAGATATGCTCCGAGCATGTGCCCTAGATTTCAAGGGAAGTTGGTGCAAATATCTGAGTCTAGCAGAATTTGCATACAACAATAGCTATCAGGCCACTATCGGTATGACACCTTATGAGGCTCTCTATGGGCGGAGGTGTAGATCTCCAATCTGCTGGTATGAGAGTGGTGAACAGAAAGAGCTAGAACTTCAGACAGATCTAGTGGCAGATACCACAGCAGCTACACAGTAGATCCGCCAGAGGATAGAGCAGCTCAGAGCCGCCAGAAAAGCTATGCTGATACATGGCGCAGACCATTAGAGTTTTCAGTTGGGGATTCAGTATTCCTCAGAGTAGCTCCCATGAAGGGAGTAATGCATTTTGGGAAGAAGGGCAAGCTAAGTCCCAGATATGTGGGACCATACCTAATCAGCAGAAGAGTGGGAAAGGTAGCATATGAGCTGGAGCTACCCCAGGAAATGTCAGCTGTCCATAATGTACTTCATGTCTCTATGCTGAAGAAGCATATCCCAGATGCCACCCAGGTGATTGAGCCCCAGCTGGTACAAGTCTGCGAAGACCTCAGCTATGTCAGTCAGCCTACTTAGATAGTAGATCGAGCAGTTAAGAAATTACGGAACAAGGAGGTACCATTAGTCGAAGTTATTTGGCAAAATCACACAGCAGAAGAGGCAACTTGGGAGACAGAAGCCAACATGAGGCAGAAGTACCTAGAGTTATTCTAAGTTCGAGGATGAACTTTTTATAAGGTATGGGGGATTGTAACGCCCAAAAAATTCTCAAAACTATTTTAGAAATATCCTAGTATTTTTCTGGAATTTTAGGATATTTTTTTGGAATCTTTAGAGTAGCGGAAGTAGCAAAAACAAATAGGGAACGAAAACGGCCTAGGCGGGAATTGAACCCGAGACCTATGGTTTAAAGGATAATGCTAGTAACCAGTTGAACCCAGCAGGGCCGTGCTGAAAGGAAAGGGAGACAACTAAATTTATATTCAAGTGGGACTGAAATTTACCACTTAATATAAATAAGAAATTATTAAGGGGGGATTAATTTTAATCATGATTTTCTTCACCCTCACCCTAAGCCACGCCGCCCCCTTCTTCTCTCCTTCTCTCGGCGCCAACCACAAGAGCAACCTAAGGTTCCTCTCCTAGGACCTCAAGAGCACTTTCCGGCGACGACTCCGACACGAGGACGTTCCCCTCCGCGAGGAGAGCACGTGGACGCGAGTGGTTCGTCGAGAGGATCGTCTTCACCGGAAAATCTAGCGCTTAGATTGTAAGAAATCTAGCACATGAGGTAAGAAACCCCTCACCTGCAGTATAAGCAGCTTCCGTTTGGTTTTCTATGCATTAGTTTAGTTATATGCAGATTTTTCGACACAAGGGGGTGTATTTAACCCTCCTCGCAGGTTTAGGGATTTAGTGAGTACCTTTAGATGGGCCGGACACGTCTTTTTCCCCCTTCAGTTGGAGGTTTTAGAATGTTGTCGGGTGCCTAAAGGTAGTCTCCCTAATAGAGGGGAGAGTTAAAGCACACTAGGTGTTCGATTAAATGATTAGCTTGGAAAAATGCAACTTAGGCATTTTTAATAGCTCAGAAAATGCAATAGAAGCATTTAAAATAGCTTAGTTAGCCTTATTACAGCTTTCAGGGGACTACGGTCCAATGGGTGGGCTCCCACAGTCACCTCTAGGTTCAGACAACCTAGCTCTAGGTTCAGATAACCTAGAAACAGCTAAATAAAAATAGTACAACTATTCAGTATTTTATTTTCAGCAGTGGCACTGTACTGGATAAGATATCCATTGGGTTGGACTCCCACAGTCGTCCCTAGGTTCAGATAACCTAGTAAACCCTACTAGATTTGGAACTTGCAATCTCGGGTCTAGTTAGGGATGCGCGCACAGCACGTATAGTTGCCAGGGGCCTCAACAGTATGATTATGTATTTTGATCTACTATGTATATAGCTTTCAAAAGATCATAAAACAGTTATATGAATTCAGTGCAGCTTTAGTATCAGATCAGTATTAGCTTTGTTCAGTATTATGCTTCAGCTCAGTCCTTTCCTATGAATATGCATGATAGTTCTATGTTCAGTTTTGATATACATGTTTAGATGATTGCCATGTATTATCTGTGATTATGCCATGCTTTTACATGTTCAGCTAATGTTTTAAACAGCATGTTTCAAAAGAATTATCAGCATCGTATGCATGTTTTAGTGAGGTAGATGGTTTCTTACTAAGCTTTAAGCTTATAGATTCTACTTTCCTTATACTGCAGATAAAGGTAAAGGAAAGATGGACTAGCAGAGGAAGCTGGAGGGCAATGCAGAGATGATGTGTGTGGCAGGAACTTGGAATAAAAGATTCTTAGGGGATTTAGCAAATTCCAACAATTGAACTCTCAATATTTCTATTTCCATGCACTTTTAATTTGTTAAATGCCACGAACTAGTAAACCCTGTTTTATATCAAGTTTAGAATGCTAGCCTTATGTTATTAGGATATATTCTGTGAATAGCATGAGTGAAATGTGAGATTTTGGCACGAACAAGTGCTGAAATCAGAAACCCAGATCGGTCTACAGACCGATCAGAGTTGGGTTGTGCCACTGGATCGGTCAGCTAACCGATCCAGTCGCGAACAGAGAGTTCGCGTCTGTTATGGATCGGTCAGCCGACCGATCCAGACGCGAACAGAAAGTTCAGAAGCTCACTGATCGGTCAGCCGACCGATTAGAGAGCCACTGGATCGGTCAAGCCGACCGATCAGTGTGCTCCTGGATCGGTCGGTAGATCGATCTAGCCACATACAGAAGCAACGTAGCTTATGGATCGGTCAGCCGACCGATCCAGAGTGTTTCTACGTGTCAATATTCAGCTGGATCGATCACTAGATCGATCCGACAGCCCAATCGATCCATGGATCGATTGAAATGCCTGATTACAGTTAGCAGGACGTCTGTGAGGCATAGATTATCTTCCCTAGCATGTGTACAACTCCTAGATACACCTAGAATATTAAGTTCAGATTTTACCGTAATCAGTTTAGCAAAATTTTAATCAATCCAGATTTTCACAATAGTAATTTAGCACAGCATTACGTAACGATCTGGCTCGCAGCCTAGCCAGTAGGAGGCGGGTCGTTACATGATTAGTTGCTGGGGATACTTGTTACTTATTGTCGGTATCATGTTGTCTATATCACTGTTATATATATGCGTTTACTTTTGGCATCTACGCATATGGAGGAGGATATGTTCAGGTATGTCATACTGTAGCCGCATGCACCATTTTGCATGATTGCATGCTGGGCGATGGACGACTCCATTATTGTTGAGCTCGTCGGCCGGCTACATGGGCCTGCACACAACGTGTTCACTACATGGGTAGTGGCACAGCACAGTAGGGTGTGTTTGGCAGTAGCTCTGTAGGGCTCCGCTGGTCCGCTCATGGGTAGTGTGACTGCAGCGTGGTAGCAGACAGGGATCCCTCCCCGTCATCACGTACCAGGAGATGAGAGCGTTACGCTCCTTCACTATGTTTGAGGTAGGAGGATAGGTGTACTCCGACGGCATCCCGTCCACTCGGTCACTCTTCAAGGGTAGTGACGGCAGAGTGCACGGTGTCACAGCCCTACCCACTCGGTCTCACCATCGCGTGTGAGATGGCTGATTGGCGTCAGGGGTGACCATGTCATATTGCATTATATGCACGGATTGCATTTATTGTGATTGTTACATATTGGATGATGCACTTGGGTGACTGCATATGATTGACATGCATTCAGGATACATGCTTATTTGCTCTGATTATTTTATTCTGTGTATGTCCACAGTCATTTGCCCAAGCCTCGCAGGTGAGTACAGTTTATTTCAGTTATGCATTTTCTTATCATTCTTGCTATAGACTGTACTTTATGTCTATTGTTGGTTATCACAGTTTATTTCAGATATGCATACCTGTTATATTGTTAGGAGACTGTACTGTAGGTTCTATGGTTTAGGAGACTATACCTTAGGATGGTACTGGTAATTATATATTATTGTACATATCTATTGGATTACCTGCTGAGTTCTTTGGACTCACACCGCTGTATTACTACTTTTCAGGTTGATGCCGTCGGGAGATATTCCAGTCGCTAGCCCCATTATCGCGAGGATTTTCTTGACGGATTATATTTCGTTCTTGCATCATATGTACTTGTATTGTGGGTTTATATTGTAGACTTTATATCAAACAATTGGGTTTGCTACTATTGTTTTCCACTGCGGATTTTCTCACTACTTCGTGGATTTGTTTTCTTCGTTGTAGTGGAGTAGGATGTGTACCTATATCTTTTTGGATTCTTTATCGTTTTCCTATATTAAACTGCGTGGATTGATTATGTGTTGTTCTGTGTGAAAAAAAATATATATAACTGCGTGGTTTGCTTTCTATTTATGTTGTATTGTTCCAGCCGTGTGTGGCCGAGGTATAGATGTATGTACTCTGGTTTCATATTGTCACCTGTACAGGGGAGATACTGCCGAAATTTCTTCTGGCAGGGACTACCTGGGGCGTGACAATTTATTTGGTATCAGAGCAAGGTACACGATACTTGCTCTTCGTTTTGGATTTTCGAGGTTTATCTGATACCAATTTATTTGGTATCAGAGCCGTTTTCCGATTCATGTTTCTCGTGTTCTGGAGTTTACGAGTTTATCTCGGTATTTTCGGATTGTACGGACTTCCGTCGATTTTTCTCGTTTCGAGATTCCGAGATATTTTGACGAGGTTCTTTTGGGGGCTAAGCAGCGATAGGATATCTCCAGACGGCAAATAGGTAAATCAGGTAATTTTATTGTTTTCATACCTGTAGTGATATCTGGATAACATTTTATTTACAGATATGACACATACACGTATTTCGGTACCGAGACGTGGGCTACCACGTAAGAGGTCGATAGATTCTCCAGAGACAGAGTTTCCGGAGATATCTGCTAGGGTCAAGCTTGTCTGCCAGGGACAGACTCGTCAGGATATTATAGGCACGTCGGATTATAAGACTCCGCCGGTTCCGACTTCCGAGGTACTTACCTCGACTATACCACTATTGGTACCACCTTCAGCATACTCGGCACCCCCTCCAGTCCTGCCTACTAATCGTACGTGAGGTACAAGACAGGGCAAAGATCTGGTGGGACACAGCGCTCGATTATAGGCGGGCAGCATATTTCCGGGACGAGATTTAGGGAGGCATTCGAGAGTCAGTATTTTCTTCAGACGCATCAGATGACACGTCGGCGGGATTTTCTAAGTCTTCGACAGAATAACTGCTCAGTGATGGAGTACGATGCCGAACTTAATCGGTGGGCTAGATTCTGTCCTGAGTTGGTTGCCGAGGACAAATCTCGTATGCTCCGGTTTGTCCAAGGACTGGACGGGCATCTTCAGGTGAAGATTACTGATCTTGGCATTGCATTATAAACAGAGGCACTGGATAGAGCGCTTATGATTAAGTCTGCTCATCAGGGAGTGAAATTAGACAAGAAGAGGAAGCAGACTGATCGGACATCCGGACAGATCCAACAGTCACAGACTACTGGACAGCAGTAGAGCAGTCACACTCGGACGGGTCAGGGTACTTCTGGGTCATCTGGTCGACGCCAGAAGTTAGAACGATCTTCATCTGGACGCTCCCGGTCTGCTCAGAACCGGAAACAGTCCACCGGTGACCCTTGTTGCACCCGATGTGGATACCGAAATCACATCACCTCTGGGGCAGTCAGTTTGGTATTATTGCAAATTGCCTGGGCACGTGAGCCGAGACTGTTCGCTGAAGGCTCGGCATGTAGCCTCCGGGGTTACTGTTCCGGGAGGACAGTTTGGTCAGTCTGAGAGTTAGCGAGGCGGGCCGAAAGGCTAATCTTCGCATCGTCAGCAAAGGATAATTTCAACTGCAGCGGTTGCTTAAGGTATACACGGTGCCCCAACCACCGGTTCAGTACCTACTGCAGCCTATCTCTGGCTCAGTACCTAGTACCGACTCAGTGGCAGGCTCAGGCTCAAACTCAGTAGCCTTTTGTGGTGCTATTACCTCTACCCCCGCCAGATACTGGATGAGTTAAGCTCCTTATCATATGACACCGAAAGAGTTGGAAGAACTAAAGGTTCAACTCCAGGAGTTATTGGATAGGGGATTTATTCGCCCTAGTGTATCTCCGTGGGGTTCTCCTGTACTATTCGTCAAGAAGAAGGATGGTACTCTGAGGTTGTGCATCGATTATCGGCAGCTGAATGCAGTGACTATCAGAAATAAGTACTCCTTGCCACGGATTGAGGATTTATTTGATCAGCTCAGTGCTACATCAGTGTATTCAAAGATTGATCTTCGGTCCGGATATCATTAGCTGAGAGTCAAAGATTCTGATATTCAGAAGACAGCATTCTGCACCAGATACGGACATTTCGAGTTTTTGGTAATGCCATTTGGGCTTACCAATGCTCCTACAGTATTTATGGATCTGATGAACCGTATTTTTCTGGAGTACCTAGATTAGTTTGTTATTGTGTTTATCGATGATATATTGATCTATTCGCGTTCTGAGGAGGAGCACGCACAGCATCTTCGCATAGTCTTGGAGACTCTGCGACGACATCATCTGTATGTGAAGTTCAGCAAATGTGCATTTTGGCTATCCTCAGTCGGTTTTCTGGGACATGTGGTGTCTAGCCGAGGTATTTCAGTAGATCCTCAGAAGATCGAGGCTATCACTAGCTAGGAGCAGCCGAAGTCAGTCCAGAAGATACGCAGTTTCTTGGGCCTGGCTGGATATTACAGACGATTTGTTGAGGGTTTCTCCAGTATTGCTATGCCATTGACACGTCTGACTAGGAAGGGCGTGAAGTTCATGTGGTCAGAGGCTTGTGAGACCAGCTTCCAGGAGCTGAAGCGGAGATTAGTATCATCACCAGTTTTGATTTTACCTTCTGGTGATGATGGATTCGTACTTTACACAGACGCATCTCTTCAGGGCTTGGGCGCTGTGTTGATGCAGCACGGTAGGGTAGTCTCTTATGCTTCTCGTCAGTTGAAGGAGCATGAGAAGAATTACCCAGTACATGATCTAGAGCTAGCCGCCATTATCTTTGCATTGAAGATTTGGCGACATCATCTGTATGGTGTTACTTTTGAGATTCTTACTGATCATAAGAGTCTCAAATATATTTTCACACAGAAGGAACTCAATCTCCGACAGAGGAGATGGATGGAGTTCCTGAAGGATTATGATTGTACTATTAGCTACCATCCGGGTAAGCTAATGTGGTTGCTGATGCACTGAGCAGGAAGTCCAGAGGGACTTTAGCTTGCCATCGAGTTACAGTCACGAACTTGATTCAGGTATTCTCCGAGTTGGGCCTTGAGGAGTAGAGACAGACAGAGCAGGGTATTCTTGTTACCATGGTTGCTCAGTCGTCGATCAGGATGAGGATTCGAGAGGCCCAGGCTGGATATCAGCATTTACAGTTTATTGGCAGCCAGATAGCTTCCAGACAGCAGACCGAGTTTACACGAGATGACGAGGGTATTGTTTATTTCCGAGGTAGATTATGTGTACCTCAGTCTCACCCGGTCATGGAGGAGTTACTTCAGGAGGCCCATCGTTCTAGATTTTCTATCCACCCAGGTGGAACTCGTATGTATCACGATTTGAGGCGTTCCTATTGGTGGAACGGTATGAAGAAAGACATCGCAGAGTTTGTAGCTAGATGTCTTGTCTGCTAGCAGGTGAAGGCCGAGCACCAGAGACCTGCTGGATTACTTCAGAGGATCCCTATTCCAGAGTGGAAATGGGAGCATATTACTATGGATTTTGTGGTAGGATTGCCTAGGACTCGACGAGGCCATGATGCGATTTGGGTAATCGTTGACCGATTAACCAAATCCGCACACTTTTTAGCGATCTGGAAGACTGATTCTCTGGATCGATTGGTAGAGTTATACTGTCGAGAGATTATCAGATTGCATGGTGTTCCGTTGAGCATTATATCTGATAGAGACCCACGGTTCACGTCCCGTTTCTGGCAGAGTCTGCAGTAGGCCTTGGGCACACAACTTCGCTTCAGTACGACATTCCATCCACAGACTGATGGGCAATCAGAGCGGACTATACAGACTTTGGAGGATTTACTGAGGTCTTGTGTTATGGACTTCGGGGGCAGCTGGGAGGACCACCTGCCATTGGTGGAGTTCGCCTACAACAACAGCTATCATTCGGCTATCCAAATGGCACCATTTGAGGCATTGTATGGTAGGCCTTGTCGAACACCCACCCTCTGGGAGGAGGTTGGGAAGGCTCAGCTGCTAGGACCTCAGAGAGCCCAGCAGGATGCGGAGTTAGTCCGTACTATCAGACGGAGGATGTCAGAGGCTCAGGACCGTCAGAAAAGTTATGCTGATCAGAGACGGAGACCCCTGGAGTTCTCCATTGGTGATCATGTGTTTCTGAGAGTTTCACCCATGAAAGGGGTGAAGCGATTTGGTCTTCGAGGTAAGCTAGCTCCACGATATATTGGGTCATTCCAGATCTTGGAGAGGATTGGAGCAGTAGCTTACCGTCTGGCGCTACCACCATCTCTAGCTGGCATTCATGATGTATTCCACGTATCTATGCTGAGGAGATACGTATCCGATCCAGCACATGTTCTATCAGATATATCTGTTCCTATTCAGCCTGACGTTACTTACGAGGAGGTTCTGGTACGGATTCTGGACCACAGAGAGCGTCAGCTGCGGAACAAGACGGTCCAGCTGGTTAAAGTCGGATGGCAGCATCATTCTGACGAGGAGGCTACTTGGGAGCTGGAGGATACGATCCGAGCTCGATACCCTCATCTGTTTACTTGAGGTTTGTGGGTTAGAGTTCTTTCAGCATTTATACTGTTTGGTTAAATTTTAGTGGTTGCTGTTGGTTATAGCGAAATTTGGGGACCAAATTTTTATTAGTAGGGGAGGATGTGAGATCTCAGAAAATTTATTTAATAGGGTTATTTGGAAAATAGCCTTATAGAATTTTTCTGGAATTTTAGGAATTTTCTGGGAATTTTTTGGAGCTCGTACGACGGGTTTTGAGGGGATTAATTTCGGGTACGGATTAAGCCTGTTTAGGATACCGGGTTAAGTGAGGAAATGTTAGTTTATATAAATCTTTTTTTTTCCTTTTCTTTTTATTTCCTTCCCAAGGCGACGTTTCCCCCAAGCCACCCGACCCGATCCTCCCCTTCCCCGATCTCCCCGACCTTTCCTCTGTTCTCCCTCTCGTGGGTAAGCGACGGCGATGGGACCAGCTCCGGCGATTCCTCTGCCGACATCGACGCCTGGTAAGCCCAGATCCAGCCGAGACCTTTCTCCTCCTAGCTTCGATCTCTTCTCCTCGCCACTGGTTCTTTCACGGGGATGAGCCGACGCCACTGATCGAGCGAGATCCACCCGATCGCTGGCGAGGATTTGCTTCTGGAGGTTTGAGAGTAGGGATAGTTTCACCTGAGCCCTTCCTCCTTGTGCAACCATGCCCTAAATCCCTTCCATCGGCTCCGATCAGTCGTCGCAGCGTCGACAAGCCGTGCCCTAGCTACGATCCTGGAGGCAAGGATCGTTTCCTTGCTGTCAGTTCTTGATCTTCTTCCTACTGACCTCACGGGATCAGATCTTGATCCTCTTCCTTGAGGTTGATTTAGGTCACGAATTGGGCAATTTCTGTTGGAGACAGCCGATTGGGGTAAGGTAGGTTGTTAATTTGGTTGGTGTTTGGATCAATGATCTGTGATTGATTCCTTCTTAGTCTGGTTGATCCAGTAGGTTGATCTTCTGTGGTGTTCTTGATTCAGCTCCCTTTGCTCCGGCAGCTACCTTCCTGAGAGCAATACTTCTTAGGGTGGATCAACAGAAGGGAGGGCTAAGCGTGAGGTATGGTGTAATTTGATTGTTCTAGATGGATGATCATGTGTAGGGATTTTGATACATGTTCTAGAGGAATTAGTTTTGATTGGAGGTGAAGTAGTGTTCTGTGGTAACCTTGTCCAGCAGATCACCTTGTCTTTCCAGCTAGCTCAGTTGGTTTCCAGCAGCTCATTTCGTTCCAGCAGTGGCTGTAAATTTAGGTAAGGATTAGGTATGTTTCGGTACATGATTAGTTGTAGATCATGGTATGATTTGAATACTAGATGGTTAGTGTATCATTAGTTGATACATGTTGTATTTTGTTGCTAAATTGTAATTATATTTATTTGCCTAGATAAATCTAATGGAATGATTAGGGTTAAGATAATTAACCCTAGTCAACTGTTAGATTTAATTTAGATGATGATACATGTTATGATTAGATATATTTGCTTAGATTTAATCTAATGGAATGATTAGGGTTAATACAATTAACCCTAGTCAACTATTGGATTTAATTTTAGTTTATATATCTGATCTAATTGGTGATTAGGGTTTAGGTAACTAACCCTAATTGACCGTTAGGTTTAATTAGATAGGTTGAGATTGTTGATTAGGGTTTTGCCCTAATTTGGTTTTAGGGATTTTATTTAGCTATTCTTTTGATTTAGCTAAATGAAATATATATATTGTTTGGCACAGGACTCTGATTCGAGACGGGTGTCTCGACTTGGATTTGCTGGATTGTACCTTCTACTTGAGGCGGGTACCCTTTGACTTATCTTTTGATATTGTCTTATGATATGTATAGTTTATATATAATTGTTAGTGGTAGTTGGTAGGTTTATTATCTCTTTTCTGGTCTTAGCTTAGTTGATACCTATCTTGCTTCTACTGTTAGTTGCTTTACTTTAAGAACTGGATTACTTTTATCTTTTGCCATGTGTACATGTGTGTTATGGTTACTTATAGTGCTTATCCACCCATGATTAGTTGCTGGGGATACTTGTTACTTATTGTCGGTATCATGTTGTCTATATCTCTGTTATATATATGCGTTTACTTTTGGCATCTACGCATATGGAGGAGGATATGTTCAGGTATGTCATACTGTAGTCGCATGCACCATATTGCATGATTGCATGCTGGGCGATGGACGACTCCATTATTGTTGAGCTCGTCGGCCGGCTACATGGGCCTGAACACAACGTGTTCACTACATGGGTAGTGGCACAGCACAGTAGGGTGTGTATGGCAGTAGCACTGTAGGGCTCCGCTGGTCCGCTCATGGATAGTATGACTGCAGCGTGGTAGCAGACAAGGATCCCTCCCCGTCATCGCGTACCGGGAGATGAGAGCGTTACACTCCCTCAATATGTTTGAGGTAGGAGGATAGGTGTACTCCGACGGCATCCCGTCCACTTGGTCACTCTTCAGGGGTAGTGACGGCAGAGTGCACTGTGTCACAGCCCTACCCACTCGGTCTCACCATCGCGTGTGAGATGGCTGACTGGCGTCAGGGGTGACCATGTCATATTGCATCATATGCACGGATTACATTTATTGTGATTGTTGCATATTGGATGATGCACTTGGGTGACTGCATATGATTGACATGCATTCAGGATACATGCTTATTTGCTCTGACTATTTTATTCTGTGTATGTCCACAGTCATTTGCCCAAGCCTCGCAGGTGAGTACAGTTTATTTCAGTTATGCATTTTCTTATCATTCTTGCTATAGACTGTACTTTATGCCTATTGCTGGTTATCACAGTTTATTTCAGATATGCATACCTGTTATATTGTTAGGAGACTGTACTGTAGGTTCTATGGTTTAGGAGACTATACCATAGGATGGTACTGGTAGTTATATATTACTGTACATATCTATTAGATTACCTGCTGAGTTCTTTGGACTCACACCGCTGTATTACTACTTTTCAGGTTGATGCCGTCGGGAGATATTCTAGTCGCTAGCCCCATTATCGCGGGGATTTTCTTGACGGATTATAATTCGTTCTTGCATCATATGTACTTGTATTGTGGGTTTATATTGTGGACTTTATATCGAACAATTAGGTTTGCTACTATTGTTTTCCGCTGCGGATTTTCTCACTACTTCGTGGATTTGTTTTCTTCATTGTTGTGGAGTAGGATGTGTACGTATATCTTTTTGGATTCTTTATCGTTTTCCTATATTAAACTGCGTGGATTGATTATGTGTTGTTCTGTGTGAAAAAAATATATATAACTGCGTGGTTTGCTTTCTATTTATGTTGTATTGTTCCGGCCGTGTGTGGCCGAGGTATAGATGTATGTACTCTGGTTTCATATTGTCACCCGTATAGGGGAGATGCTGCCGAAATTTCTTCTGGCAGGGACTACCTGGGGCGTGACAGGGAGGCTCCAGAATAGCTAGCACCTCCAAAACTAACATACCCGATAGGGTAACCTAAACAAACTAACCCGGCAGGGTAATTAGGATTAGTTAAAAAGGGACCTGGTTTAACTTGAATAATGTACTGGTGAAGTTTTTGGATGATAGTACGTTAGGGAAGCTTGGGCATCGCATGTCTAGAAAGATATGGCTTCGATCTGGTGTATTTGGCCAAGTGGAACTGACCGAAGCTAACCTTAAATGGATCCTAACTAGTTAGACCAAAGTTTAGTACTAAGCTCAGTGGATAGGACTATTCGGAAAACCATGACGGCATGACTACTCTAATGATGTCCAGATGACTCACCAGAGCCCAGAGGTTTATCTGAAGAATGTCTATTTGTTGAGACCAAAGCTAAACCTGAATCTAACACAAGTTAAACCAAACTCTATAATCAAATCAATTTCATCTCACAAAATTATAGGATTCCCAATTTGATAATTTAGATCGGGAGAGATGAATAAGGTTCAGGTTAATTTAAATTTTAAATTAAATTTTGAATTAATTTAAATCTCGAATTAATTAAATTTCGAATTAATTTTATATTCAAAATTTTAATTTTAAACTTAAAAATTAATTTCAAAATTTTAATTTTAAACTTAAAAAATTAATTTCAAAATTTTAATTTTAAACTTAAAAATTAATTTCAAAATTTAAATTTTAAACTTAAAAATTAATTTAAAATTTTAAATTTTAAACTTAAAAAATTAATTTCAAAATTTTAATCTTAAACTTTAAAAATTAATTTCAAAATTTTAATTTTAAACATAAAAAAAAATTTCAAAATTTTAATTTTAAACTTAAAAAATTAATTTCAAAATTTTAATCTTAAACATAAAAAATTAATTTCAAAATTTTAATTTTAAACTTAAAAATTAATTTCAAAGTTTTAATTTTAAACTTAAAAATTAATTTCAAAACTTTAATTTTAAACTTAAAAATTAATTTCAAAATATGAATTTTAAACTTAAAAATTAATTTAAACAAAAAAAAAATACTTTCAAAATTTTAATTTTAAACTTTAAATCTTAAAAATTTATTTCATTCTTAAAACTTAAAAATTTATGTTAAAACTCATCCTTAAAATTTACTCTATTTAAATAAAAAAGGGGTTAAAAACTTATTTTATTTTTAAAACTATTTTAAAAATTCTTTAAAAACTACTTTAAAAATTCTTTAAAAACTATTTTAAAAATTCTTTAAAACTATTTTAAAAATTCCTTAAAACTATTTTAAAATTCTTTTAAAAACTATTTTAAAATTCTTTTAAAAACTATTTTAAAATTCTTTAAAAACTAATTTAAAAATTCTTTAAAATCATTTTAAAAAAATTTCTTTTAAAAATCATGTTAAAAATTCTTTTAAAAATCATTTTAAATTTTTTTTTAAAAATTATTTTAAAAAACTTTAAAAAAAAAATCATTTTAAAAATTCTTTTCTTTCAAAAAACTTTTAAAACTCTTTTTAAAAATATTTTAAAAAATTATTTTAAAAACTTTTTTAAAAAAAAAATCATTTTAAAAATATTTTTCTTTTAAAAACTTTTAAAACTCTTTTTAAAAATACTTTAAAAAAATTATTTTAAAAACTTTTAAAAATCCTTTAAAAAAGAAACTTTTAAAAAAATTATTTTAAAAATTCTTTTCTTTTAAAAACTTTTAAAACTCTTTTTAAAAATACTTTAAAAATTATTTTAAAAAACTTTTAAAAATCCTTTAAAAATTATTTTTTTTAAACAAAAAAAAAACTTTTAAAAAATCATTTTAAAAATTCTTTCCTTTTAAAAACTTTTAAAACTCTTTTTAAAAATACTTTAAAAAATTATTTTAAAAACTTTTTAAAATCCTTTAAAAATTATGTTTTTAAAAAAAAACTTTTAAAAATCATTTTAAAAATTCTTTAAGAATTATTTTAAAAACTTTTAAAAAATCATTTTAAAAATTGTTTAAAAATTATTTTAAATTTTTTTTAAAAAAAAAATATTTTAAAAATTCTTTTAAAACCTTTTAAATTTTTTTAAATAAAATTCTTTTAAAAATCTTTTGAAAAATTATTTTAAAAATCATTTTAATACACTTTTTAATTAAGTAACTCTTCACCTTAATAAATCTTAATTTTAATATTAATCAAAATCTTAATAATTAAATCATAATTTATCATTATTAACGGTTGATTCAATGAATCAACTCAATCAATTAATACATAATTTAAATTATTTTAATAAGTATTAAATTTTTGAATCAAGTAAAATTTAATCGATAAATTATTGATAATGATTAATTGTTATTGAATTAATAACAAGTTATCTTATCTAACCTTTAACTAGAGTTTAAGGACCTAAACCTATGATTAATTAATAATTGAATAATTAAACTTAAATAAATACACACAAAACTTAGCATTATAACACACACAAACCTTAGCATTATATTAAGGGGGAGTAATAAAATAAGGAGAATTAATAAATCATAGAATTGGGGGAGGTTTATTTTTTAATTATCTCTTAAGTTTTATCTTTTTCTCTTTAAAATCTCTCTAGAAAAATTCTACCTTAATCTATTTAAAAAAAAAATTATTTCTACCTTGAATATTTTTAGCAAATGTTTTCAAAAATTTTATGTAGGAGAAGGAATCAATTAAAATTTTCCCTTTATTAAAAATATTTTAAATTTGTGCTTAAAAAATGTTTTCTTGAAAATTTCTTAAACCTATCTTTGAAAACTAACTCTTATAAAACTAAGTTGTCTTTAAGATTTGGGGTTAGACTTGAAAATCAAATTTTACAAAATAAGTTATATAAACTAGACTTTACAAACTCAATTTTGCAAATTGGATTCTTTTTCTTGGTTTTGAAAATCAAAGTTTACTTGCCTTTGAAAATTTAAATTGAAAGTTGAACTCTACCTTGTTTTGAAAATTACTTATTTTTTGGAAAACATCCTTTACTCAGTATTGAAAATTCACTTTTCTGAAAATTAAAGTTAAAAAAAAATGAATATTTCAAGATGTTTTAAGTTTGTGAGCTGTGATTTTGAAAATTCCTTTTTAAGGTTTCTTTGAAAAATTATTTTATTGAATTTCTCAAACTTAGATTTGTCTGTTTTTGAAAATTAGACTTTACTTAGTTTTGAAAATCTGAATTTTGCATAATAAGCTTTATAAATTACTATCAACTTGGTTCTGAAAATGTTACTTTTATAAATTATCTTTGTAAAACTTATGTTTAAAAAAATTATACTTTCCAAAGTTATCCTTATAAATTAGCTATTTTTCAAAACTCGGCAATTTTACCAAATTAGCTATTTTTCACAAAACTTAGCTAGTGTGTTTCAAAACTTAGCATTTAAATCTAACTTTTTTGATATACACCTATTTTTGAAAACTAGCTTTATAAAATCAAGTCTTTTATGTATAAGAACTTAATTTTGAAAACTTGATTTAACAACTAAAGTCTTTAAAATTGAATCCTTTACCAACTTAGTTTTAGAAAATCAATTTTAATTAGTTTTGAAAAGTAGATCTTTCAAACTTGGCTTTAAAATTTCAGTTTTGAAAACTCCTGTTTAAAAAGTTTCAAAGTTGAAACTTATTTTAAAAATTCAAACCTTGATCCTGAAACTTTGGTTTTGAAAACTCATGTTTGAAAATTAGTTATTTCTCAAAACTTAGTTATTTTACAAAAGATAAATTACTAAGTTGTTAAAATTTAAACTCCCCTAAGTTAACTTGACATCTTCTTCTTGCAAGTTTTTACTTTGTCTATATTCCTAAATTTGACTCATGTCCTTATTTGATGAATGACAAAGGGGGAGGGTTAGGTGGTTAAGTTAGAGCAACTAAATGTAAACTTGAAAAACTAACTTAAAACCTTAAAAACCTCGAAAATCATGCTTGATTTTTGCATATATTTATCACTAACTTAACCAGGCTGTCATTCCATCAAAAAGGGGGAGATTGTTGGTGCGGTTAGCACTAACAGTCTAACTCAGGTTTTGATGAATGACAAATCAGGTTAAGTTAGGTTCGTTGTTGTCTAACACTTTGATCAAGTGTGCAGGATAAGACCAGACAGGTCGACGGGCTGACCGGATGTCTGGCACGAAGTCCAGCTAGGTCGACGAGCTGACCGGATAGCTGGCGAGAAGTCCAAGCGGGTCAACGGCCTGACCGGACGCTTGGCAAGAAGTCCAGCTAGGTCGACGGGCTGACCGGATAGCTGGCAAGAAGTCCAAACGGGTCGAAGGGCTGACCGGACGTCTGGCAGGTAAGTAAGGTAAGTCACTAGAGGGGAGTGACTGCGAGGACGCGTTCCCGGGAAGGGAACATTAGGCGTCGATCCGGCTTAGATCCATTTCAGATGTCTAAGTCGAGATCGTGACTAGATTCCGGTCTCGGAAAGACGGAATCTAAGTCATACTATTTGTGCTAATTCATACTATTATAAAATGTGCTAACAATCTATGTTGCAGGATATATATTACCTCGGACTAACTTTGTTTTGCGAGAAAAGGGAGTTTTCTGGAACAAGGTGGTCCGGGCGCCCGGAAGGCAAATTATATCCAAGTCGTCGTCGCCACGTGGAGCATCTCGGGTTGAGCAGCTACGTCACATTCCAAGCGCCCGGAAGGAATCCAGGCGCCCGGAGCAACATATAAAAGAAGCCCCAGGCATGAGCTTCAATAACAATCATCTGTTTCACATCTGAGATTACTCGCTCTGCTGCTCTGCGCTCCAACGACGCTCACAAAGCTCCGACGACACGTTCTGGCCCTTTTAAATTCCTTGTCTGTCGGTACAGCTTTGTTTTTCTTGTCATTAACATCTTTTTGTACTTAAATTGTAATTATCCGAATTTCTAGTGAATTGCCCAACGAAAGTACTCAAGGAGTACGGGCCTTCGAGTAGGAGTCGTCACAGGCTCCGAACGAAGTAAAAAACCCTGTGTCTACTTTACTTTTCCGCTGCGCTTATACTCGTTGTTTTTTGAATCGATATTCACCCCCCCTCTATCGAATCTAACGGTCCTACAACTTGTTCTTGACAGTGACCGCATTTAGCTGTCGGTAATCAATACATAATCTCAGTGATCCGTCTTTCTTCTTAACGAAGAGTACTGGTGCTTCCCACGGAGAAACATTGGGACGGATAAATCCTCTGTCCAACAGCTCCTGCAACTGAACCTTCAGCTCCTCTAACTCCTTTGGTGCCATGCGATAGGGAGTCTTGGATATTGGTGCGGTTCCCAGAACCAACTCAATCGTAAACTCGACTTGCCTTTTAGGAGGCAAACCGGGGAGTTCGTCAGGGAACACATTTGGAAATTCTCGGACGATAGCAACATCCGAGAGCTGTGGTAATGCATTTGGACCAGCTTTAACCATGGACAGCAAATATCCCTGACAACCCTGTGCCAACAATCTCCTCGCTTGCATTGTTGATATGATTGCTATCTCATCACCCCCGGTTCCGATGAATGTCCACGATGGTAGTCCGGGAGGTTGGAATGTGACTACTCTAGCTCCGCAATCGACTGTGGCATGGTTCATCGCCAACCAATCCATGCCTAATATAATATCAAATTCCACCATCTCTAATACCTGCAGATCCACCATAATAGTCTGACCATTGAAGTCTAAAGGACATCCTTTGACTTCTAGACTAATACTTAGTATCTCGCCAGATGGTAGAGATACTGTCAGCCCGTGTGTCCGACGACTAGGCAATCTCCCGATTTTACCCAAAAATACCCGAGATATAAATGAATGGGAACTACCAGTATCTATCAACAAATCTGCGGTAAATGTATAAACTGAAATAGTACCTCGGAAAACCGATCCCTCAGCTCGCTGTGCCTCCTCCCGTGTAACAGCATAAACACGACCCACACGACCCACCTCTGAGCTCGACTGTGGTATCCCTGAAGTGGTCTGCGCTGGCCTCGTAGGTGCGGGAACCTGCTGCTGATACTAAGTCTGAGGCTGATATGCTGGATAAAGCTGATGTGGATGAGAATCTGGCTGTACTGGAAGGGCCTGATGAGAAGATGTCACAGCAGAATACTGTGTAGTCGCTGGTTCTTGACCCGGAATATGATATATCTATCCCTGAGAAGACGGTGGTCGCTGCTGACGTGGAGCACCCTGACTCTTCTGTGATCCTTTCTGTGGTCGTGTCTATGAGGGTTGTCCCCCCTGTGATGTACCCTTAGTAGCCTCCAACTGTGCCTTCAATGTACAATCCCGACTCTCATGCCCTGGTTGTTTGCAATAATAACAAATGGAATGATCCAAGGGGCAATGAAATTTAGTATGGCTCTTGGAGCCACACTGGTAACATCTGGATCCCGTTCTATCTTTCTTCCAACCATGCTGAGGAGGACGAGATGTTCAATCATATGTCCGTCCTGACTTCTGCGGCCGAGAAGATCCTCCCGTGGTAGCCTGTGAACTCTGACCTTTGTTCCCTCTCTTTTGTGACGATTGCTTATCATGGCCTTTCTCCTGATTTACCTGCTGCTGAGTCATCTCGATAAACAGTGCACGATCCAAAACTTCTCGGTAGGAGCTACCTGGAAATCCTGACATCCTGAGCCGAATATATGCTGCTAAACCCTGGGTGAACTGCTGCATCCGGTCATAATCCTGTGCCACCAAATGAGGGCAAAACTCAGCCAATCTACAGAATTCAGCGTTGTACTCCATTACCGATCGATCGCCCTGCTTGAGATTCAGAAATTCCTGGCGTCAAGCTAAACAGAATGTGGCTGGAAAATACTGACGCTCAAAAGCATCCCGGAACATCACCCATGTGATGCGCTGTTCCCCAAAGATTGTCTTCTGCATCTCCCACCATGTGACTGCCTGATCCCGGAGATGATACGCAGCCAATTCCACTTTCTCTTCATCTAAACAACTCATGTATCTGAAAGTGCTTTCCAAATTCTTCAACCAGCTACGAGCATCCCAGGGGTCTGCTCCACCCTGGTATAGAGTAACCCTGTTCTTGACGGACCTTGCCAACAGTGGTATACGCGCTCTATCCCTCATCCAGTCAGTATTAACAGGAGTAGGAAATGCTGATGGTATCCCGGAGGGAATCCCCTGAGGCTGAAATTCCTGATTTCTACCAGAAGGCATGACTGAAGGGATCTCCTGAGGCTGTCATCCCTGATCTCCAGGAATCTGATGAGTGTGTCCCCGACTAACCGTCTCAACATCAGTTGGATCCCTAGAAGAATCCTCCTCCTGAGTCACTGGTTTTGGTTCCTCAGCCTCAATGGGTCGTTTCCGTGGTCGTCCCGGACCACGACGAGCACCAGCTACCGATCGACCACATCTCATACCTGGTGTAAACCACTAATAAGTACTACAAACAATATAAGTTCGTACTTATACAACTTACAGCCTATACTTGGAGGTGTTTCGCCGCTGCCTGGTCCCAAATCCCAAAAAGTCACTTCGAGGAATAAAATCACGGAAAAAAAAAATCCAAAACATACGAATCTAGCATCGTAAACCTGTGGCTCTGATACCAATAAATTGTCACGCCCCGAGAGTAAGTTGGTCCGACGAAAATCGGACAGCACCTCCCCTGTAGCAGTGACAAATGGAACCGATATACATCACCAACAGATAATACATATGCAAATTAAATCACAACCATGCAGATAATAAGCAGCCCACACGGCTGTAAAATCAAACACAGCGGAAAACAAGAATAACAAGCATAAAGTAACGAAAACTCACCGCGGGCCGGCCTGGCTCGACTCCTCGACAAAACAACCAAATACAAAACAAGTCCACAACCCAATTATTACAATGCTAAATTCAAAGGTTTAACTCACAATAAAAATGGAAACCAAAGTCATAAAACCGTCCTCGAAAGCGACGTGGGACTGGCAGTCGGTATCCTCCTCCAAGTGTAGTAGCATCCCTATCCACTACCTGATGAAATTATCAATGTGGGTGGTGAGTATAAAGACTCAGCGGGTAATAGAATAGACAGTGCATGAGTATCATAAACAGCTAAGAGTACAACAGGATACAGTCTCGGAAAGATAAATAGCAGATACTACTGGGTAAACAAAGTATATAAGCATACCTGAAACCATATCCTAGGCTAACAGTGTAAGGTCTGAGATCACATAAACTGCTAGAGTACTACTCATAATCACCCAGATCACATGTAAGGTATACTGTCAAAGAAATCAGTGTCCAAGCATACTAAACAAACAAATAGTATCAGAGCAGCATAAGTGGACATATAACAGCAGAAACAGGTATAATAGAACCAACGTATGCACAAAATGGTCACCCCGCCCACCTCTCTGCACCATGACCCCTGTATGGTCGAGAAGCTGGATCGATGACAACTGTACAACACTCCAGCCGTCACTACTCTCGAGTGACCGAGTGGACAGTTCGCATAGTAGCTATATAGCCACATAGCAATAGGGTCCCTGCGGCTCACAACTCCAGCCGCCACTACCCATGAATGGACGAGTGTGGCTCGACAGGACAAGCGGCACGCTCCAGCCGCCACTACCCATGAGTGGCCGAACGTGCGTCTTTGACCAATGACCGTCTCAACCACAAGGGAGCCCAAGTCATCGGCGATGCATGCATGACATGATGCGAATAATGCAACAGTTATCATATATACAAAAATCAGGTATGCTACATGAATTCGCATGCTTAATACTAAGCATAAATAAACAGTAGTCAAACAAATAACATGGCATATAGTATCTGCTAGTTATCAAGAATAACAACGGAAGACTGTATAGATAAAAAAGTGAGCATCTCGAAGATTGAGTGGATAAAGTATCGAGCACAAGAAATAAAATGAGTGGAGTCAAGGTAAATATTGCATATATGTAACTAACTCATGCACTAAGATCGATATCTAAAGAAGCAAGTCAAGAAATACCCGCCTCTATGTAAGTTGAATGCGACGTCCACTTCGTCACGACACCTGCCTCGATCAACGTCCTGCATCCACGTATTAATTTTAACTATATACATAGGAAACAAAATAGCTAAACTAGTGTAGAAGGTATGAAAATATATTCCGGGTTCCATTCCTTATCCAACGAATCCGCACTGATTTGCACAACTAATCCAAAACCCTATTTCATGTCTTTAGATCGAACCATTCCCAGCCGAAACTATGTCAATTAAAATTCCTAAATCATGCATTTCGTTACCAATGCAAAAATACGTATTTGAAAAATCTAAAGCTTTACCTCACGGTGAGCTCCCCACTGTTGACTCTCCGCCGGAAGGTGAGATCGCCGACGCTAGCACACCGATGCTGCCCGATGCTACAGATTCACAGATTTGAGCTCTCACAGGGCTACCAACAGCACAATCACACCCAATCAACACATAACCCCAACCGAAACCTAACATCCAGAACTTTAGGTCTACATCCAAAGCTGAAAATGGCTTACCCAATGACGCACGGCCGGAAATCATCTGCTGGGAATGTCCGCCAGTGTTGGATTACTGCTGGAGAAGCTTGGCCGAGCTCCTCACTGTGTGTTTATGCTAGAATCAACTCCTAGTCAGTCCAATCTCCTATCCTGGCCACCAATCATAGATCCCCTAGCTACCAAACCCTAATTGAAGCAATCCTTACCTCCAATACCACAGTGACAGCCAGTGGCGAAGCGAGATCCGACAAATCAGCTTGGCGTTAGGGCTAGGGAACGTCGTGACCATTATTTGGAACGCACCCTCAGCTAGGATCGAGCTCGGGGTTCCGGCGATCCGACCCTCAGCGTCTCCGGTCTTCAGCTCTGCGGCTCCTCCCGACGGTCCTCACACAAGGAAGCAAACTGAAGAGAGGAAAGGGTAGAGAACCGGGGTAGGGGACTGGAGACTTCAGCGAGGCTTCGCTGAACTCCGCGTCGCCGTGAGCTCGGGTGCGAAGTGCCGTCGCGGTGCTGGGTCGGAGGAATCGGGCGAAGGGGCGAACAGGAGGAGGAAACGACATTTTTAGGGTTTTAAGTACTGTAGCTTCTTATAGCGTTAGGTTAAGTTGCATCCCAAACACCCCTTAACCCTCCTCTAATGATGATTTTCATTATCATCTTAAGACCAATAATTTATTCCCTTAAACTCCTCCATCCAACCTCCAAATAATTCCAATAAAATACCTAAAAATTCCGATAAATCATTATAGGTTATTTTATTTTTGCCGTATCTCACACTTTGGCTACTTGCTGATTGCCTAGAGAGCAACAGTGTTCACTTGGTTAGTCAAGTCAAGTCAATTGATCAAGTTAGATTTGACTAAGGCTGGAAGGCTTGATTTGATCACTGTTAATAAAGTATTTAATGCCCAGACTCATATTGATGCATAGAAATAAGCATTCTTGAGTCCAGGCTGTACCCTATGCATCTCACGCCGTTCTATGTTTTACAAACACAAGCAAGGTAAACCTAGGTGTTTGTGAGATGCTCTAGCTGAATCCTGGGGGAACATGATTTCTAGGGGGAAAGCCTAGGCTAAGTCCAACTTTTGAAAGTCTAGTGAAATGAGGATTTTGAAGAATCAAACTTTTGCCTAGAAGTTAGAAATGTGATTTTAAAAAAAAATTAGCATTTAGAGTACTGAACTAAAGATGCCTATTCTACCCAACACATTCCTATTTATCTTCTAAGTGTACCTGAACTCAAGTTCAGGTAAGAGTTTTGTGAAGATGTCAGCTAGGTTTGATTTGGACTCAACATAGTTTAGTACAATATCGCCCTTAGCTACGTGATCCCTTACAAAATGGTGCTTCACTTCTATATGTTTAGTCCTTGAGTGATGAATTGAGTTTTTTGTTAAATTTATAGAACTTATGTTATCAATTGAGATTTTTGTTTTCTGATATTCAAGTTGATAGTCTTTAAGGGTATGCATCATCCACAGTAACTGAGATGTGCATTCACCTAATGCTATATATTCAGCTTCAGTGGTAGATAAGGCAACACAGTGTTGTTTTCTACTTGACCAACTTACTAGGTAGTGCCCTAGAAATTGACAACTGCCACTTGTGCTTTTTATATCTAACTTGCATCTGGCATAGTCAGAGTCAGAGTAGCCGGTTAGATCAAGGGTGCAAGATCTAGGGTACCATAGGCCTACGTTTAGGGTTCTCTTAACATACCTAAGGATTCTTTTTACTAGGGTTAAGTGAGACTCTTTTGCACAAGATTGATATCTTGCACACATACCTACTGCGAAGATGATGTCTGGTCGGCTTGCAGTTAGGTACAGTAGACTTCCTATCGCACTTCGATAGTATTTCAAGTCTACTCGTTTACCTTCTAAGTCTGAGTCAATTTTAGCATTAGTAGCCATTGGTGTATTAATGATTTTTGAGTTCTCCATTCCAAATTTACTAATTAATTCCTTGGCATATTTGGTTTGATAAATGTAAATTCCATCTTTGGTTTGCTTAATTTGTAATCCTAAAAAGAAATTAAGTTCACCTACTAGACTCATTTCAAATTCATTTTCCATTAATTTGGTAAATTCTTTTAGAAATTTTGAGTTGGTTGATCCAAAAATGATATCGTCGACGTAAATTTGGGCTATAAAGATGTCATTTTCTAAGATTTTTACAAAAAGGGTTGGGTCTATTTGACCTTGGTTGAACCCTTTTGATATTAGATAGTTGGACAGTCGTTCATACCAAGCCCTAGGTGCTTGGTTTAGTCCGTGCAGGGCCTTTTTTAATCTAAAGACATAATTTGGATGTTCTAAGTCCTCAAATCCTGGGGGTTGACCTACATATACTTCTTCTTTAATAAATTCATTTAAAAATATAGATTTTACGTCCATTTGAAATAGCTTGAATCCTTTGTGTGTTGCATAGGCCAACAGCATCCTGATGGATTCAAGTCTTGCTACAGGGGCATAGGTCTCATCATAGTCTAACCCTTCTATTTGATTGAACCCTTTGGCTACTAACCTGGCTTTATTTCTGACTATTTCTCCTTGATCATTTAATTTATTTCTAAAAACCCATTTAGTGTCAATTATGGTTTTGTTAATGGGTTTACGTAATAATTCCCAGACTTGATTTCTTTCAAATTGGGATAATTCTTCTTGCATTGCCAGAGTCCAATCTGGGTCTGGTAGGGCTTCTTCTATCGTTTTGGGTTCGATTTTTGAAATTAGGGCTATTTGACTCTGGTTTTTATAGGATGACCTAGTTCTGACTCCTAAGGTTGGGTCACCCAAAATTTGGTCAGATGGGTGATTTGTGCTTGTTCTTGTTGGTCGTATATCATATGAGTTGACGATTTGTACTTCAGATTCAATGGGTTCAGGTTGAATTTCGTCATCTTCGCTGTTTGTTGGATTAGCATTTTCTGTATTTTCAGTTTCATTTATAGTGTTGGATAATTTATTGTCTTCATCAAATTTTATATTTATTGTTTCTTCCACTTTTAGGGTATTTTTGTTATACACTCTATAAGCTCTATTAGTTGTTGAATACCCTAAAAATATTCCTGGGGTTGTTTTTGATGTGAATTTCCCTATGTAGTCTTTAGTGTTCAAAATGAAAACTTTACACCCAAATACTTTTAAATAGTTTAAGTTAGGAATTTTATTATAATAAATTTCATAGGGTGTTTTATTTTGAAATTTGTTAATTAAAATCCTGTTTTGAATGTAACATGCTGTACTAACTACTTCAGCCCAGAATTGATTAGATAGTTTATATTCGTTTAACATGGTTCTAGCAGCTTCTTGTAGGGTTCTGTTTTTGCGTTCTACCAAACCATTTTGTTGAGGGGTCCTAGGGCAGGAGTATTCATGTTTGTACCCATTTATTTCACAAAATTCAGTAAAGTTGTGATTCTCAAATTCTCCTCCTTGGTCACTTCTTATTCTTTTAATTTTAGTATCTTTTTCATTTTCTGTTGATTTGCAAAAATTACTAAATATTTCAAAGGTTTCGTCTTTTGTCTTTAGAAATTTTACCCAGGTGTACCTGGAGTAGTCATCGATTATGACTAAGCAATACTAGTTCTTACTTAGTGACTTGGCTCCATGTGAATCAAATAGATCCAGGTGAAGGAGCTCAAGTAGATAGGTAGTTCTAGCTAGATTGGTTGACTTGTGGGTTGACTTGGTTTGTTTTCCTTATTAACATGCATTACAGATTGAATTTTCAATAGCTTTTAATTTGGGCAGCCCTCTGACTAGTCCATTTTGACTCATTTTTGAAATGAGTCTAGTGTGAGTGTGACCTAAT
This sequence comes from Zingiber officinale, assembly GCF_018446385.1. Classification (NCBI taxonomy): domain Eukaryota; kingdom Viridiplantae; phylum Streptophyta; class Magnoliopsida; order Zingiberales; family Zingiberaceae; genus Zingiber; species Zingiber officinale. The sequence goes on along the minus strand of NC_055990.1, from coordinate 14,017,256 downwards.
CTTCTGTGCCACAGCTCAGTTTCCTCTTGTTGTATTAGAAAACACTTTATTGAGGATGTTGGTAGATAAACGGTGTAGACATTATCTTTCCTAGTGCCCTTAAGTACGATTTTTGGATTATCAACATGTTTGACTATACACTCGGACTTGGTAAAATTAACTGAGTAACCAGTATCACATAATTGGCTTATACTTAATAAATTGAAATTAAAATTTTCAACTAATAATACTTTTCGAATAATAAAATCGGAGTTAAGTTCGATATTACCTTTTCCGATTACTTTCAATTTTTCATCGTTGCCTAATGCAACTGATCCTAGGTTCTTTAGTTTTAGCTTAGTGAACTTCAACCTATCTCCAGTCATATGTCTGGAGCATCCACTGTCCAACATCCATTGATCCAATTCCTACACATAAAGTGGTTGATGGATCAAAAGACAGTTTGATTGAAGTAAGTCCTTAGTTTTGCATCTTACCCAATCTGAGTTAACAATTAGTTAATTCTATGGGTGTTTGTATGGTGATTTGGCGTTTAATTGAAGATTTTTTTTTTTGAAAGATGTTTAAGTTTGGAGAATATTTTAAGTTAGTTATTTTGAAAAAATATTTAAGTTAATTAATTTGAAAAATATTTGCGTTGATTAATTTGAAAAATATTTAAGTTGATTAATTATTTGAAAAATATTTAAGTTGATTAATTTGAAAAATATTTAAGTTGATTAATTTGAAAAATATTTAAGTTAATTAATTTGAAAAAATATTTAAGTTAATTAATTTGAAATTTTTTTAAGTTGATTAATTTGAAAAATATTTAAGTTGATTAATTTGAAAAATATTTAAGTTAATTAATTTGAAAAATATTTAAGTTAATTAATTTTGAAAAAATATTTAAGTTGATTAATTTGAAAAATATTTAAGTTGATTAATTTGGAAAATATTTAAGTTGATTAATTCGAAAAATATTTAAGTTAATTAATTTGAAAAATATTTAAGTTAATTAATTTGAAAAATATTTAAGTTAATTAATTTGAAAAATATTTAAGTTGATTAATTTGAAAAAATATTTAAGTTAATTAATTTGAAAAAATATTTAAGTTAATTAATTTGAAAAATATTTAAGTTAATTAATTTGAAAAATATTTAAGTTATTTAATTTGAAAAATATTTAAGTTAATTAATTTGAAAAATATTTAAGTTAATTAATTTGAAAAATATTTAAGTTAATTAATTTGAAAAAATAATTAAGTTAATTAATTTCAAAAATACTTAATTTTAATATTTATGTTCATTAATTTGAAAAATATTTAAGTTGATTAATTTGAAAAATATTTAAGTTAATTAATTTGAAAAAATATTTAAGTTGATTAATTTGAAGAATATTTAAGTTATTTTTCAAGTTAATTAATTTGAAAAAATATTTAAGTTATTTAATTTGAAAAATATTTAAGTTAATTAATTTGAAAAATATTTAAGTTCATTAATTTGAAAAATATTTAAGTTGATTAATTTGAAAAATATTTAAGTTGATTAATTTGAAAAAATATTTAAGTTAATTAATTTGAAAAATATTTAAGTTGATTAGTTTTAAAAATATTTAAGTTAATTAATTTGAAAAATATTTAAGTTAATTAATTTTAAAAATATTTAAGTTAATTAAGTTGAAAAATATTTATGTTAATTAATTTGAAAAATATTTAAGTTAATTAATTTTAAAAATATTTAAGTTGATTAATTTGAAAAATATTTAAGTTAATTAGCTTAGTCATCTCACTCGATCTATGTTTTCAATCAGGGGATCCTATCATTTTGTGAGATGAATTACTTTAATTTTCAGGGTTTAGTTTAAGTTTATGTTAGATTCGGGTTTAGCTTTGGATTCAACAAGTAAGCATTCTTTGGATAAACTTCTGGGCTATGGTGAGTCACAAGGAGCTCATTAAAGTAACCATGCCTTCGAGGTTTTCCAAATAGTTCTACCCATTGAACTTAATACTAAACCTTGGTCTAACTAGTTAGGATCCATTTAAGGGTAGCTTCGATTAGTTCCACTTGGCCAAATGCATCAGGTCGAAGCCATATCTTCCTAGACATGCGATGCCCAAGATTCCCCAACGTACTATCATCCAAAAACTTCACCAGTACTGTGTTTCAGGTTAAATCTTACCCTTTTAATCTATCCTTACTTACCCTTCTGGGTAATCTACTCTTGTTTACCCATTTTAGGTAGATTAAGTTCGGTTACCCAGTCGGGTAAATAGATTTCGGAGTTGCCAACTATTCTGGACCCTCCTTCTATCTTGATTTTGATTTAATTTTAACTTTTAATTATGAATTTTTAAATTTGAATTACGAATTTTGATTTTTGAAATTTTAATTTAATTGCGAATTTTGATTTCTGAATTTTATTTTAATTTTAAATTATGAATTTTGATTTTTAAATTTTATCACGAATTTTGAATTTTTGAATTTGAAATTTTATTTTAGTTACGAGTTTTGATTTTTGAATTTTAAATTTAATTTTAAATTAATTTGAATTGATTTCGAATTTTAATCGTTTTTCTGTTAGCCCCCCCTAGATCATAGCCTCGATAAGGTCTATCGAGGTAATGTATTTGATCCTTAGGAACCCAATATTGTCCAAGTCCAACTTGATTGATCAGGTTGGACTTGGCAACCCATGCTTGGACTGATTTACTATTTGGTTTGTTTATTAAGGATAAATAAAATTTATATTTCTTTTTTTATCCTAGCCCATTTCGATTGTAGATTGCCCTTTGGGTTCCAAGAATCAAGTCAAGATTCTTAGATCCCAAGGAAAATCGTTCTAAGGTCGTCTTCAAATACTTGACTTGACTTTTCAAGTCGGAATTCTCTTCCTCAAGTTTTTGAACTTGAGTTGAGGTTCCAGTCTAAACTGGATCAGTCAAGGATTTGTTATTAGTCGTTTCTTTAAGGAGTGTTACCTCCTTCAGAAGCGACTTGATTCGAATTTTAGACTTAGCTACTTTATGCATTAAATAATTAATTAAGCTATATAAACGATTTTTACTTACAGAGGGGTTTGACCCTTGGGAAACGGATGCGGATCCGTGGCTTCTCTCGGACTCGGCTTCTGATTCGTCCTCGCTTCCAGATTCATTGGTGTAGTCCCGGGCTATCAACGTGAGAAAGTTCATCTGTTCTAGTTCTTTGTCGTCAGATTCCTCGGAAGAAGACTCGTCCCATGTTGCCTTCAATGCCTTCTTTTTCTTTGGTTTCTTTGGATCCTTCTGGTTCGGGCAGTTTGCCTTGATGTGACCCTTCTGATTGCACCCATAGCAAGTCACTTCGAATTTAACCTTCGAGCTTGGTTGGGCTTCTTTAGACTGGATGGCCTTTCTGACATCCTTTTTGTTGAAGCCCTTCTTTTTGCAGAGCTTCTTTACCAAGTTAACTATTTCAATTGTAAGCTCGTCGTCATCTTCCGATTCAGGTTCTTCTTCTGACTCAGGTTCAGTTCTGCACTTTATCTTTGATTCGCGCATTTTCCTTGTTCCTGCAACCAAAGCCAACTCTTTCTCGGTCGGGCGTGCATTAGTCTGTTCATGCAATTCTAATTCCGAAAAGAGTTCATCTAAGTTAATAGTAGATAAGTCCTTAGACACCTTGTAGGCATCTACCATGGATGCCCACAAGGTGTTCCTCGGAAAGGCGTTTAAAGAATACCTTATTATGTCCCAGTTATCTACCTTCTGTCTAATTACATGAAGATCGTTGAGTAGATCTTGGATCCGGGCATGGAGTTGGGCAGCTGTCTCACCTTCCTGTAGTTTGATATTAAATAATTTATTAAAAATTAAATCTCTTTTACTTACTTTGGTGTCGGACGTCCCTTCGTGAAGTTCAATGAGTTTCTCCCACAGCTCCTTGGCACTGTTGAAGGGGCCGACGCGGTTGAGTTCTTCTTTTGATAAACCACACTGGAGGGTGTAGGTCGCCTTGGCATTAGCTTCCACTTTCTTAATTAGAGATGCGTCCCAGTCCTCATATGGTAGTGGTTTGCCGGCGCTATCAGTTGGTAATTGGAGTCCGGTTTTGACAATCATCCAGACTTCAAAATGAGTTTGGAGATATGCCTCCATCCGACCCTTCCTGTAAGATCTCGAAAAATTTAATAAATAGGGTTATTTCAGAAATAGCCTTAGAATATTTTTCGGAATTTTTAGAAATTTTCTGGGAATTTTTCAGAGCTCATACGACGAGTTTTGAGGGGATCAATTTCGGGTTCGGATAAAGCCTGTTTGGGATACCTGTTTAAGTGAGGAAAAGTTTTTAATATAAATACTTTTCTTTTCTTATTCTTTCCCCTAAAACAATCGTCGATCCCATTCCTCTCCTCACCCGAGCCCCTTCCCTTTCTTTCTCTGTTCTCTCTCTCGCGGGCAGGCGGCGCCGAAGAGATAGGGTTTCCAGCTCCGGTGATCGGCGATCTTCCTCTACTGGCATCAGCGGCCGTTGAGCTTAGATTCGGGCGGCGCTATTCCTTTCTGGATCACAGACACGAAGTTGCGTCTCCTCTAGCCGATTGCCGAACCTTTTCTTCCTTGAGTGACGCCATTGGGTCGAGCATTTGCCATCCGATCGTCGACGGGAAGAGACCATTAAGGCCTTGAGGGTAAGCGACCGATCCATCCTCTTTTCTGTTCTCTAATTCCGGCCCTAGTTCAAGTCTTCTTTTCCGATTTTTGTTCGCTTCCTCGCTGATTGTGGGTGATCTCAGGTTAGGTCATGGATTCCTTCATTCTTGTTGTTGATTGAGGGTTAGAGGAATCCTTGGTACACAGAATCGAATCGGGCGACACCTTATGGAGACAATTGGTTGAGGTGAGGTTAGGGTATTGTTTTGATCTACGGTTTCCATGGTGTGATCTACTCTGTTCTAAGGTTGATCTAGGATATTGAGATGATTGTGTGACCGGTTCTTCCTTTCCCTTGCTCACCAAGGGTATCGGGTTGGTGGACAGTAGCTACATTAGGGCTGTGGGGTGCTGTTCTGTTCTTGCTGTGGTGTTTCCTTGCCGGCAGCCCTCAATCCAGAATCAACAGCAGCTGAATTTAGGTATGGTGTAGTGAGGTTGATACATAATTAGTGTTGTGTTGATGAGTTAGGTATGTATTGAATTCGGAATGAATTGGATTGGTACATGATTAGTTAGGGTAATTGATCTTAATTGTAGATCATGTTTCGAATTCGATTATTAGCTTGATGATCTTGTGCTAGATGGTTAGTATATCATTAATTGATACATGTTGTATCTAGTTGCTAAATTGTGTGTAGATGCAATTGTTTAGATTAATCTAATGGAATGATTAGGGTTAAGGTTATTAATCCTAGTCAACCGTTAGATTTCTAATCTAATTGGTGATTAGGGATTATATAATTAACCCTAATTGACCGTTAGATTTGATTAGGTAGGATGAGCTGGATATGATTAGGGTTTTGCCCTAATTTAGTTTTAGGAATTTTATTTAGCTATTCATTTGATGTAGCTAAATAAAATATATATATTGTTTGATTGATGCAGGATTCTGATTCGAGACAGGCGTCTCGAAGTTGACATTGGATTAGGATTGGATTGTACCTTCTATTTGAGGCGGGTACCCTTTGACTTATCTTGTTGATATTGTCTTGTGATATGTGCAGTTTATATATGTTTACTAGTAATTGGTAGATCTTTCTCTTCTCTGGTTATAGTTTATTCTATACCTGTAGGCGATTATTAGCGATTGGTAGTTAGCATATTCCCTGGTTTAGTTATTTGATACTTGATACATGTTGCTACGATTAGCATCTATACCTTAGTCTAGCATGTTTTTTCTTCTTGCTATGCTTATCTGTGTTCATAGAGATGCATATCTATAGTGCTCTACTCTACTAGATTAGTTGTTTTACATGTGTGATACATGATCTTGGATTCATGATACTTACATCATTATTATATGTGAAGTCTTTGGATTTATGCTGTTTATATCATGGTTATATATATGCGTTTACCTTTTTGGCACACACATATATGGAGGAGGCTATGATCAGGTATGACATACTGTAGCATCATGCACCATCCTGCATGATTGCATGCTGGGCGATTGACGACTCCATTATTGTTGAGCTCGTCGGCCGGCTACACGGGCCTGCACACAACGTGACCACTGCATGGGTAGTGGCACAGCACCCAGGGTGTGTATGGCAGTTGCACTGTAGTGCTCCGCTGGTCCGCTCATGGGTAGTGTGACTGCAGCGTGGTAGCAGACAGGGATCCCTCCCCGTCATTGCGTACCGAGAGTTGAGAACGTTACGCTCCCTCACTATGTTTGAGGTAGGAGGATAGGTGTACTCCGACAGCATCCCGTCCACTCGATCACTCATCAGGGGTAGTGACGACAGAGTGCACGGTGTCACAGCCCTACCTACTCGGTCTCGCCATCGCGTGTGAGACGGCTGACTAGCGTCAGGGGTGACCATGTCATATTGCATCATATGCACATATTGCATTTATTGTGATTGTTGCATATTGGATGATGCACTTGAGTGACTGCATATGATTGACATGCATACAGGATACATGCTTATTTGCTTTGACTATCTTTGTCTGTGTATGTCCACAGTCATTTGTCCAAGCCTCGCAGGTGAGTACAGTTTATTTCTGTATCGCATTTCTTATTATTTGTGCAGTAGACTGTGTTACATGCCTATTGTTGGTCACTGCATTTTATTCAGTTATGCATATGTGTTATACTGATAGGAGACTGTACTATAGGCTTTATGGTTTAGGAGGCTGTACCTTAGGATATTACTGGTAGTTATATATTGCTGTACATGTCTATTGGATTACCTGCTGAGTTCATTGAACTCACCCCGTTTTTATTACCATTTCAGGTTGAGGCTGTCGGGGAGATTCCAGTCGCTAGCCCCTTTATCGCGAGGATTTGCCTGTTGTCGGGATCTGTTTTCTTTTTGCATCTTATGTACTTGTGATGTGGGTTTTGTATTGTGGACTTTATGACGCACATTGGGTTTACTACTTTTGTTTTCCGCTGCGAATATTTCATTACTTCGTGGATTTCGTTTCTTCGTTGTAGTGGAGTAGGATGTTTTACATATATCTTCGAGATTCTATATCGTCTTTCCTTATTAAAGTGCGTGAATTGATTATATGTTGAATTATGTGAATATTGATATAAACTGCGTGGCTTGTTCTTATTGTATTGTATTGTTCCGGCCGTGTGTGGCCGAGGTATGGAGATATATGTATACTGAGCTTCATATTGTCCGCCGTACAGGGGAGATGCTGCCGAAATTTCTTCGGACAGGGACTACCTGGGGCGTGACAATTTATTTGGTATCAGAGCAGTTCTGATACTGGTTCTTACGAGTTTTGCGTGCGTATCTAGATATTTCGGATTGTACGGATTTTCGTCGATTTTAGCGTTTCAGAATTCCGAGGTATTTTGACGCGGCTTTATTGGTTCTATTTGGGGCTAAGCAGCGACAGGATATCCCCAGACAGCAAATAGGTAATTTAGGTAAAGTTTCAGTTCTTATACCTGTAGTGATATCTGGGTAATATTTCTTTACAGATATGCCACCTACACGTGTACCGGCACCGAGACGTGGGCGGCCACGTAAGAGGCCGTTAGATTCTCCTGAGACAGAGTCTTCAGAGAGGTCTGGTAGGGTTGAGCCTGTCCGTCAGGGGCAGACTCCTCAGGTCATTGTGGGTACGGGTGCTTATCAGACCCCGATAGCTCCGACTTCCGAGGTACCTACCTCGACTGTACCACCAGTGGTACCACCGTCGGCATATTCAGCACCTCCCCCAGCAGTAGTACCCGCAGTATACCCGGCAGCCCCTCCAGCCGCACCTGCTACTACGTACTTGGTACCCCAGATACCTGCGTCGGTTACTGCACACCCGGCACCCGCACCAGCAGTACCGGTTACTCCTTATCCGGTACCACCCACCGTACCTCCAGTCGCCCCTACTTATGCCTACTCAGCAGTTCCACCGGCGGTACCCACCCCAGGTTATACGGCAGCACCAGTGGTACCTCTTCCGGCCTATCCCTCAGTACCACCCATAGGACCAGCTCCAGTGGTTCTACCTAGTTCCGCAGCGATTCCTACTGACCTAGTTGCGGCACGAGCATGGATCCCAGACTTGGCGGAGTTGGTGAAAAGCCAATTCACGCTATTTCGCGGGGAGACTGATCCGAGCGGGGTTCAATCTTGGATAGAGTCTATGGAGCGGACATTCTTTTACATGGTCTGCTCCGAGTGGGAGAAGGCTGAGCTGGCTGCTTATCACTTACGAGATGGGGCAGAGATCTGGTGGGACACACAGCGCTCGATTATAGGCGAGCAGCATGTTATATATACGAGATTTAGAGAGGCATTCGAGAGTCAGTGTTTTCTCCGGGCGTATCAGATGACACGTCGGCGGGATTTCCTGAGTCTTCGACAGAATAACCACTCAGTGATGGAGTATAATGCCGAATTTAATCGGTTGGCCGTATTCTATCCTGAGTTGGTTGCCGATGACAGATCTCGTATGCTTCAGTTGTCCAGGCATTGGACGAACATCTTCAGTTGAAGATTTCGGGTTTTAGTACTTCATCATTCACCGAGACACTGGATAGAGCTCTCAGGATTGAGTCTACTCATCGGAGAGTGAATGCAGATAAGAAGAGGAAGCAGACTGATCGGACTTCCGGACAGAGCCAGCAGCCATAGACTACGGGACAGCAGCAGAGCAGTCGCACTCAGACGGGTCAGGGTACTTATGGGGCATCTGGCCAATTCCAGAAGTCAGGACGCTCTGCATCAGGACGTACCCGGTCTTCTAAGCAGAACCGGAAATAGTCCACTGGTAGCCCTTACTGCACTCGATGCGGATCATGAGATCACATCACCTCTGCATGCACCATGAGACAGTCAGTTTGCTATTATTATAAACTGCTTGGGCACGTGAGACGAGACTGTTCGCTGAAGGCTCAGCATGTAGCTTTCGGGATTTCTGTTCCGGGAGGACAGTTTGGGTCAGTCCGGGACTCAGCGAGACGGGCCGAAAGCCCAATCTTCACACCGTCAGCAAACGACAACTCCTCCTGCAGCAGCTGCATATGGCATGCACGGGCAGGAGCATTCCGGTGTCCTTGTGGAGAACCCTACGGTATTTCGCCCTACTGTTCTCCTGTACTATTCGTCAAGAAGAAGGATGGTACTCTGAGGTTGTACATCGATAACAGGCAGCTGAATGCAGTGACTATCAGAAATAAGTACCCATTGCCACAGATTGAAGATTTATTTGATCAGCTTAGAGATACATCAGTGTATTCTAAGATTGATCTGCGGTCTGGATATCATCAGCTGAGAGTTAGAGATTCTGATATCCAGAAGACAGCTTTCCGCACCAGATACGGACATTACGAGTTTTTGGTAATGTCATTTGGGCTTACCAATGCTCCTGCAGTATTTATGGATTTGATGAGCCGTATCTTTCTGGAGTATCTGGATCAGTTTGTGATTGTATTTATCGATGATATATTGATCTATTCGCGTTCCGAGGAGGAGCACGCGCAGCATCTTCGCATAGTCTTGGAGACTCTTCGACGACATCATCTGTATGCGAAGTTCAGCAAGTGTGCATTTTGGCTTCCCTCAGTTGGTTTTCTAGGACACGTGGTGTCTAGCCGAGGTATTTCTGTGGATCCTCAGAAGATCGAGGCTATCACTAGCTGGGAGCAACCGAAGTCAGTCCAGGAGATCCGTAGTTTCTTGGGCTTGGCTGGATATTACCGACGATTCGTTGAGGGTTTCTCCCGTATTGCTATGCCATTGACACGTCTGACTAGGAAAGGCGTGAAGTTCACGTGGTCAGAGGCTTGTGAGACCAGCTTCTAGGAGTCAAGGAGATTAGTATCGCACCGGTCTTGGTTTTACCTTCTGGTGATGACGGATTCGTACTTTACACAGACGCATCTCTTCAGGGCTTGGGCGCTGTTTTGATGCAGCACGGTAGGGTAGTCTCCTATGCTTCTCGTCAGTTGAAGGAGCATGAGAAGAACTACCCAGTACATGATTTAGAGCTAGCCGCTATTATCTTTGCTTTGAAGATTTGGCGACATCATCTTTATGGTATTACTTTTGAGATTCTTACTGATCATAAGAGTCTCAAATATATTTTCACCCAGAAGGAACTCAATCTCCGACAGAGGAGATGGATGGAGTTCCTGAAGGATTATGATTGTACTATTAGCTACCATCCGGGTAAAGCTAATGTGGTTGCTGATGCACTGAGCAGGAAGTCTAGAGGGACTTTAGCTTGTCATCGAGTTACAGTCACGGACTTGATTCAGGGATTCGCCGAGTTGGGCCTTGAGGAGCAGGGACAGACAGAGCAGGGTATTCTTGTTACCATGATTGCTCAGTCGTCGATCAGGATGAGGATTCGAGAGGCCCAGGCCGGAGATCAGCATTTACAGTTCATTAGCAGCCAGATAGCTTCCGGACAGCAGACCGAGTTTACACGAGATGATGAGGGGATTGTTTATTTCCGAGGTAGATTATGTGTACCGCAGTCTCACCCCGTCAGGGAGGAGTTACTTCAGGAGGCTCATCGATCTAGATTTGCTATCCACCCAGGCGGGACCGGTATGTATCGGGATTTGAGGCGTTCCTATTGGTGGAACGGTATGAAGAAGGACATCGCGGAGTTTGTTGCTAGATGTCTTATCTGTCAGCAGGTGAAGGCTGAGCACCAGAGACCTGCTGGTTTACTTCAGAGGATCCCTATTCCAGAGTGGAAGTGGGAGCATATCACTATGGATTTTGTGGTAGGATTGCCTAGGACTCGACGAGGTCATGATGCGATTTGGGTAATCGTTGACCGATTAACCAAATCCGCACACTTTTTAGCGATCCGGAAGACTGATTCTCTGGATCGATTAGCTGAGTTATACTATCGAGAGATTATCAGATTGCATGGAGTTCCGTTGAGTATTATATCTGATAGAGACCCGCGGTTCACGTCCCGATTCTGGCAGAGTCTGCAGCAGGCCTTGGGCACACAGCTTCGTTTCAGTATGGCATTCCATCCGCAGACAGATGGGCAGTCAGAGCGGACCATTCAGACTTTGGAGGACTTGCTGAGGTCTTGTGTCATGGACTTTGGAGGCAGTTGGGAGGACCACCTGCCATTAGTGGAATTCGCCTACAACAACAGTTATCATTCGGCTATCCAGATGGCACCGTTTGAGGCGTTGTATGGTAGGCCTTGTCGGACACCCATCCTCTGGGAAGAGGTTGGGGAGGCCCAGCTGATAGGACCCCAGCGAGCTCAGCAGGATGCAGAGTTGGTTAGTACTATTAGGCGGAGGATGTCAGAGGCTCAGGACCGTCAGAAGAGTTATGCTGATCAGAGACGGAGACCTCTGGAGTTCTCCATTGGTGATCATGTATTTCTTAGAGTTTCACCCACGAAAGGGGTGAAGAGATTTGGTCTCCGAGGTAAGCTAGCTCCCCGATATATTGGACCATTCCAGATCTTGGAGAGGATTGGAGCAGTGGCTTACCGTCTGGCGCTACCACCATCTCTAGCTGGCATTCATGATGTATTCCATGTATCTATGCTGAGGAGATACGTATCCGATCCGGCACATGTTCTGTCAGATATATCTGTTCCTATTCAGCCTGATGTTACTTACGAGGAGGTTCCGGTACGGATTCTGGACCATAGAGAGCGTCAGCTGCGGAACAAGACTGTCCGACTGGTTAAAGTCGGATGGCAGCATCATTCTGACGAGGAGGCTACGTGGGAGCTGGAGGATACGATCCGAGCTCGATACCCTCATCTTTTTACTTGAGGTATGTGGGTTAGAGTTCCTTTCAGTATTTATACCGTTTGGTTATGTTATAGTGTTGGCTGTTGGTTATAGCGAAATTTGGGGACCAAATTTTTATTAGTAGGGGAGGATGTAAGATCTCGAAAAATTTAAATAAATAGGGTTATTTCAGAAATAGCCTTATAATATATTCCGGAATTTTTAGAAATTTTCTGGGAATTTTTCAGAACTCGTACGACGAGTTTTGAGGGGATCAATTTCGGGTTCGGATAAAGCCTGTTTGGGATACCTGTTTAAGTGAGGAAAAGTTTTTAATATAAATACTTTTCTTTTCTTATTCTTTCCCCTAAAACAATCGCCGATCCCATTCCTCTCCTCACCCGAGCCCCTTCCCTTTCTTCCTCTGTTCTCTCTCTCGCGGGCAGGCGGCGCCGAAGAGATAGGGTTTCCAGCTCCGGTGATCGGCGATCTTCCTCTACTGGCATCAGCGACCGTTGAGCTTAGATTCGGGCGGCGCTATTCCTTTCCGGATCACAGACATGAAGTTGCGTCTCCTCTAGCCGATTGCCGAACCTTTTCTTCCTTGAGTGACGCCATTGGGTCGAGCATTTGCCATCCGATCGTCGACGGGAAGAGACCATTAAGGCCTTGAGGGTAAGCGACCGATCCATCCTCTTTTCTGTTCTCTGATTTCGGCCCTAGTTCGAGTCTTCTTTTCCGATTTTTGTTCGCTTCCTCGCTGATTGTGGGTGACCTCAGGTTAGGTCATGGATTCCTTCATTCTTGTTGTTGATTGAGGGTTAGAGGAATCCTTGGTACACAGAATCGAATCGGGCGACACCTTATGGAGACAATTGGTTGAGGTGAGGTTAGGGTATTGTTTTGATCTACGGTTTCCATGGTGTGATCTACTCTGTTCTAAGGTTGATCTAGGATATTGAGATGATTGTGTGACCGGTTCTTCCTTTCCCTTGCTCACTAGGGGTATCGGGTTGGTGGACAGTAGCTACATTAGGGCTGTGGGGTGCTGTTCTGTTCTTGCTGTGGTGTTTCCTTGCCGGCAGCCCTCAATCCAGAATCAACAGCAGCTGAATTTATGTATGGTGTAGTGAGGTTGATACATAATTAGTGTTGTGTTGATGAGTTAGGTATGTATTGAATTCGGAATGAATTGGATTGGTACATGATTAGTTAGGGTAATTGATCTTAATTGTAGATCATGTTTCGAATTCGATTATTAGCTTGATGATCTTGTGCTAGATGGTTAGTATATCATTAATTGATACATGTTGTATCTAGTTGCTAAATTGTGTGTAGATGCAATTGTTTAGATTAATCTAATGGAATGATTAGGGTTAAGGTTATTAATCCTAGTCAACCGTTAGATTTCTAATCTAATTGGTGATTAGGGATTATATAATTAACCCTAATTGACCGTTAGATTTGATTAGGTAGGATGAGCTGGATATGATTAGGGTTTTGCCCTAATTTAGTTTTAGGAATTTTATTTAGCTATTCATTTGATGTAGCTAAATAAAATATATATATTGTTTGATTGATGCAGGATTCTGATTCGAGACAGGCGTCTCGAAGTTGACATTGGATTAGGATTGGATTGTACCTTCTATTTGAGGCGGGTACCCTTTGACTTATCTTGTTGATATTGTCTTGTGATATGTGCAGTTTATATATGTTTACTAGTAATTGGTAGATCTTTCTCTTCTCTGGTTATAGTTTATTCTATACCTGTAGGCGATTATTAGCGATTGGTAGTTAGCATATTCCCTGGTTTAGTTATTTGATACTTGATACATGTTGCTACGATTAGCATCTATACCTTAGTCTAGCATGTTTTTTCTTCTTGCTATGCTTATCTGTGTTCATAGAGATGCATATCTATAGTGCTCTACTCTACTGGATTAGTTGCTTTACATGTGTGATACATGCTCTTGGATTCATGATACTTACATCATTATTATATGTGAAGTCTTTGGATTTATGCTATTTATATCATGGTTATATATATGCGTTTACCTTTTTGGCACACACATATATGGAGGAGGCTATGATCAGGTATGACATACTGTAGCATCATGCACCATCCCGCATGATTGCATCGGGCGATTGACGACTCCATTATTGTTGAGCTCGCCGGCCAGCTACATGGGACGTGACCACTGCATGGGTAGTGGCACAGCACCTGTGGTGTGTATGGCGGTTGCTCTGAGTGCTCCGCGGGTCCGCTCATGGGTAGTGTGCGCAGCGTGTAGCAGATAGGGATCCCTCCCGTCCGCGTCGGGAGTTGAGAGCGTTACGCTCCCTCACTATGTTTGAGGTAGGAGGATAGGTGTACTCCGACAGCATCCCGTCCACTCGGTCACTCATCAGGGGTAGTGACGACAGAGTGCACGGTGTCACAGCCCTACCTACTCGGTCTCGCCATCGCGTGTGAGACGGCTGACTAGCGTCAGGGGTGACCATGTCATATTGCATCATATGCACATATTGCATTTATTGTGATTGTTGCATATTGGATGATGCACTTGAGTGACTGCATATGATTGACATGCATACAGGATACATGCTTATTTGCTTTGACTATCTTTGTCTGTGTATGTCCACAGTCATTTGTCCAAGCCTCGCAGGTGAGTACAGTTTATTTCTGTATCGCATTTCTTATTATTTGTGCAGTAGACTGTGTTACATGCCTATTGTTGGTCACTGCATTTTATTCAGTTATGCATATGTGTTATACTGATAGGAGACTGTACTATAGACTTTATGGTTTAGGAGGCTGTACCTTAGGATATTACTGGTAGTTATATATTGCTGTACATGTCTATTGGATTACCTGCTGAGTTCATTGAACTCACCCCGTTTTTATTACCATTTCAGGTTGAGGCCGTCGGGGAGATTCAAGTCGCTAGCCCCTTTATCGCGATGATTTGCCTGTTGTCGGGATCTGTTTTCTTTTTGCATCTTATGTACTTGTGATGTGGGTTTTGTATTGTGGACTTTATGACGCACATTGGGTTTACTACTTTTGTTTTCCGCTGCGAATATTTCATTACTTCATGGATTTCGTTTCTTCGTTGTAGTGGAGTAGGATGTTTTACATATATCTTCGAGATTCTATATCGTCTTTCCTTATTAAACTGCGTGGATTGATTATATGTTGAATTATGTGAATATTGATATAAACTGCGTGACTTGTTCTTATTGTATTGTATTGTTCCGGCCGTGTGTGGCCGAGTTATGGAGATATATGTATACTGAGCTTCATATTGTCCGTCGTACAGGGGAGATGCTGCCGAAATTTCTTCGGACAGGGACTACCTGGGGCGTGACACTTCCAGTACCCGAAGTCGTCCCCGGTGAATAGCGGGGGGCTGTAGCCTTCTTGAAGGGCCATTTTTAGTTCAACTATAATAAAATAAACAACAAGCAAGTCCCAGGACTTGGTCCTGGATTAGTAGTGCGGGAAGAAGAAAAATAGAGCACGAACTCGGGTGGTGTTGCACCAACCTCGAGCAGAACCCGATTCAAGAAAATAATTAAAATATAGCTAAAAAGCTAAATTTTAATTGACTCCGAAAAATCTGAAAATACCACGAAGAATTATTTTGATTGGTGGTTGCACCGATTCAAAATGACCCCGCTCTGATACCAATTGATGGATCGAAAGCGCTAGTGGGGGGGGGGTGAATAGCACTCGTGGCTATTTTAATGATTTAAAACACGGAGTAGAAACGCAGTGGAAAGTAAAAGAGAATACACAGAGACGCAGGTGTTTTTACTTCGTTCGGAGCCTGTAGCGACTCCTACTCGAAGGGTCGCGGTCCTTGACCGCTTTTGGTGGGCAACAACTATTTAGCGCAAATCTTTACAAGTTAATGATCACAGGTAAGTGTAGTAAAGAAATTATACAAACAAGAAAGTAAATAGAAAGCTTTGGAATGACTTGTTGGAGCAGAGCGTTGTTGAGTCGTTAGCAGCAGCACAAGGAAGAGCTGAGTTTTCTGTTCGGAATTCAATGATTTGAGCTGCACCTCCAGGCCTCTTTTTATAGCTCTGTAAGGTCTGATCCAGATCCCAAGTTTTGGGATCAGTTTTGACCCGAAGCGGATCGATCGACCGATCCTCATGTTCGGTCGACCGATCAGATGAACTCCACTGCATCTGAATCGTCGATTCGTCGCTCCGCTTCGATCTGGTCAAACTTCATCCCCAGGTTTGGTCGATCGATCCCAGCGTTCGGTCGACCGATCAGTCTCCTCTGACCAGCTCACCTCGGCCTGATCCAGTCGTCACCTGTCCCAGGTTCGGTCGACCGATCCCTGGTCGAACCCCATCCAACTTCTAGAGATCTGATCTGGTAGCTTGGAGGTTCGGTCGACCAATCCCAAGGTTTGGTCGACCGATCCTGGTCAGTTCTAACTCTGCACAAAAGTGTTAGTTTCCTGCAAGACAGAGTTAGAACACAAAGGATAATATAAAGAATAGTTTTGACAGCCACTCGACTGTCCGAGTCTGACTTCGGATTTCCAACCGGAAACCCTAGGTCGACCCGACGTCTACTGTTCCCTCTACGGGGAACGCGTCCTCACCTACTCCACTAAGGAGATTTACCTGTTGCCAGTTCGATCCTCCAGATCGATTGGACTTTTGCTCAGCACTCGACGCTTCCGGACTTTCTGCTGGACATCCGCTTCCCGGCTAGTCCAGTCTTTCACCTGGTTCGCGACACCAGGACTTTTCACCTAGGGTTACCACCCCTAGGACTTTTGCCTGAAGCCATCGTCCTGCCAAGACTTTCCGCATAGGGTTACCACCCCCTATGACCTAGGGTTACCACTCCCTAGGGTTTCCCTTTGCCTAACCGCAGTTAGGACTTTCCTGAAACACTTGTTCAACACGTTAGATCACAAGGTAACTTAACTTTGAATCCTTTGCCATTATCAAAACTGAGGTTCGATCGTCGGATGCTCCCCGCACCAACAAAAAAATCTAAAATATGTGGGAGCAACGCTCCACCACAACAATCCAAAATTTGTAGGAGCAACGCTCCACCACAAACATCCCATAAGTGACCAAGACACCTAACTATCCAACTAGAGACTGCACGAGATCACTCTACAACATATCACTGTGGGCAGCCAAGGGTATACCAACCTAGTAAGTAAATCAAATCCATCGTTAACTCTATCAACATCATAGTGGGTCACCCACTCATAGGAGAATTAGTTGATAAGATAATACAACAAATGATATAATGTAGGCACTCCACATCCTACACTCAACATAGGTAGAATCATCATGATGCTACCAACAATACACCAAGCACATGTTCACACACAACATAGGTATGATCGACATAATCCTCCAATTAGTACACACCCAACACACTCATAACACAGGTATAAATTAGTGTGATACTTCCAACAATACATACCGAACCCGTGTGCATAAATCAACGTAGGTATAATCGACAATACACCTCAAACAACATTCACCTAACATATATATACACCTATGCCAAGAGAATAATCAACATAATACTTCCAACAAATCATAATAGACACGAGTGTACACACAGAACAAATATAATCAACAAGATACCTCGAATATTACACCGAACACATATGCACATATCACAACTCAGATTAAATCGATAAGATACCTCCAAATAAACAATCAGACACGTATGCCTAACCACTAGAGTAAAATCTACTAGACACCCACAATAATCATAACTGGACAAGTATACACCCACTACATGCAATTAGACCGTCTATCATAGAACTCCTACAACACATAATAATCATTTATACACACCACAAAGATATAGACAATCAGCATATTTAACCCAATCAACCTGACATTCCTTATGCTACCTTCTAAGTTATCTAACCCGGTACATACAGTCCATGGTCAAAGTCTTCATGGAATAGGATACATCGATCCTCTAAAACTAGTCGAGCCGACAATACTATACGGTTATTCTAGTTCTTTCCACGTCGGTACAAGCCCTGTACTCAAATGTGCTTAAAATATCCAACTAAACATGAATAACCCCAAAGATCAGCATCTCTATAATTAGAGTAAGTCGATCCTCTGCTGATCGGACCAACCCAAAAATGAATTGGTCATCAACTATCTAAATATAACAAACGTACATTAATCCTCCATAAGCAACTAAGGCAAATCGATCTACGACTACCCAAGTCGACAAGCATAAATCAGTCTTCTATTGATCGATCTAACCAGAGTCAATTTATCGGTGGTGCGGGTGTCGCTGGTGCCGGGTACATGGTAGGTCCAGGTGCAGGTGTGGGGTATGCTAGTAGTACCCCTGGTGGTACCGTAAATACAATAGGGGTGGATACAATCTGTGTAGCCAAGGTAGGTACCTCTAAAGGAGTCATCGGGGTCTGAGAGCCTGACACGCCCGTAGTATCCTGAGTCTGTCCCTGACTGACAGGCTCAACCCCAGTAGGCATCTCTGGCAAGTCCAGAGATCCCAAGGTCCTCGTACGTGACCGTCCAGCACCACATCTTGCAACTATTCATGTAGATCTCCTCATATCTATTAAGTTATATCACATATATTACTACAAGTATAAAAAATATAAAATAACATCATACCTATTTGCTGTCTGGAGATGTTCTGTCGCAGTCCAGTCCCCCAATTGACCTTAAAATTCCGAACGAGAAAATCACCGGAAACCCATATAAATCCGAAACGGAAGTCCGAAACATAAACATAATGGAAATCCGTGCTAATCCAAAATCAACACCCAATTTGACTCACAAACTTGGCTCTGATACCAAATAAATTGTCACGCTCCGGGGGAGTCCCTGTCCAAAGAAATTTCGGCAGCATCTCCCCTGTGCGGCTGACAATCTGAAACTTTATACATTGCCTCCAAGGCCACATATACATCGGCCAACACAGTCTGAACAATAATAATAATAAAATACAACACACAGACATCCATGTAGTTTAATAGTAAACAAACTAGAGCAGTGATAAGAAGACTCAAAAATAACTCTACTCAACTACACTCATAAAGCACAAAACTGATGTCCTACTCCACTGCACCCATAAAACTCAAATCCGACGATAAAATCAACTCACCTCTTCTGCCGTCTAGGCAGGCAAGTAGAAGATCATATCGAATAAAAAATCCATCGACAATTAAAAAAAATCCATACTGTTAGGATGTATACTAAAAGCCTAGCTTTTGGTATAAACATTTATCTAGAAATAAGAATCACATTGGTCAAATGTCTACATTTATGATAAATGTAGTTGTTCAATTAATTTATATTGAAGATAACATGGTGTGTGGTGTCACACACAGAAGATCATGTTATCGGTTCCTTATAAATTATAAACAGTAGCTCACGACCGAGATGGAAAGGAACAAACCATTGGAAGGTCATAGTGTAATTAGGTATTAGTTTATCTTAACTATATAATTACACTAGTACACTTAGAGTGTATTGAGTAGGACCATTTGAGGTCGTTCCTTTTATACTGACTTTATGAAAGAACAAAGACCTCAATTATTATGGAAGTATGTGCTCTTAATCCTAATATAATAACGAACACATATATTTGATATTTATTTCTTTAATTTATCAATGGGTGAGATTTAGTTCGATAAATCAATAAGCCTGATAAGTTGGGAAATGATATCACTTATAGTGTGTGTTGTTGATTATAGAAGGAAACTGTGTCCTAGTGATCTAGGTTGAGAATGTCCCCAAGAGGAGCTCATAAAGATTGTCATGTTAAACCCTGCAGGTGGACTTAGTCCGACATGATGATAAGGTTGAGTGGTACTACTCTTGGACTAAGATATTAATTAAATGAGTTGTCAGTAACTCACTTAATTAGTGGACATTTGTTATCTTAAACACAGGGAGACTAACACACTCATAATAAGAAGGAGCCCAAAAATGTAATTTGGGATTGGTGCGGTAGTTCAATGATAGTTCTCTAGTGGAATGAATTATCATTGATAAAATTAAGTTGTGTGTTCGGGGCGAACACGGGATACTTAATTTTATCGGGAAACCAAAACCAATTCCTCCTCTCGGTCCCTATCGTAGCCTCTTATTTATAGAGTACTATACCCACCTTCATACCCATGATAAGGGGGACGGCCAAGCTAGCTTGTGGTTCAAGCTAGGGTCGGCCAAGCCTTTGTTCATGGGTGGCTGACCCTAGCTTGAACCCAAGCTTAGGTGGCCGGCCCCCATTAAATTAAAAGGAATTTTAATTTTAATTTTTATCATGTGGAAGATATAATTTATTAAAGAGATTAGAAAATTAAAATATCTTTTAAAAGTCTCTACAAAAGATTAAGGAAAGAGATTAAATCTCTTTCCTTATTTGTAGATTGGAAAGATGTTTAATTTTTATTCTTTGTAAATTATCCACATGATAAAAATTCAAATTATGGAAATTCTTTTTGATCAACCATGAAGGGATTATTATGGAAAAATTTTATTTTAAATTTTTTCCGGAAGCAAATAAGGAAAGTTTAATTTTTCTAGCGAAAAATTTCCTTATTTGCTCTTGTTTGATGTGGCCGGCCATGACATGATGATTTAGGAAATTTTGTTTTATTTTTCTTAATTAATTCATGTCAAGGAAAATTAAGGAAATTTTATTGCAATTAAATTTCCTAATTTACCAAGGCTAAGGAATATAAAAGAGGGGGTTGGGGTGCCTTCATGATAGGACATCCTCTATTATTTTTCTCCCTCTCTTATTCCTTGGGGTGGTCGGCCAACATCTTCTCTCCCTCTCTTCCTCTTTGTGGTGGCCGAAACCTTCTCTTGGCTTGGAGCTTTTGTCTTGGCCGGATACTACTTGGAGAAGAAGAAGAAGGAGGAGAGAAAGCTTTCATCCCTTGGAGCATGGTTGTGGTGGCCGGCCCTATTTCTCTTCTCTCCTCTTGTTGTGGCCAAAATCTATCATCTCTTGGAGCTTGGAGGATGTGGCCGGATCAAGGAAGGAGAAGATGGAGAGAAAGCATGCATCCCTTGGAGCTTGGTTGGTGGAAAATTCTTCATCCTTTGGAAGTTCTTGTGCTTGGCCGAAACTTAAAGGAAGAAGGAAGAAGGTGCCTAGGTGGTTCTCATCTCGGAAGAACGTTGCCCACACAACGTCCGAGGTTAGAAGAGGAATACGATAGAAGATCAAGAGGTCTTTCAAAAGGTATAACTAGTAATTTTTCCTTTCCGCATCATACTAGTTATTTTTGGAAATAATACCAAATACAAGAGGCTTACGATTTTAGTATTTCAAATTTATTTTCGATGTATTGTTCTTAAGTTTTTTTTCCCCTTGTGATTTGATTGTTCTTTTCGGTTAACCTAAAGTTATTTTAGGAAATTAAATATTATCTTTCCATAAAAGGTTTTGTCTAATCGGTGGTGGTTGCTCCCATATCCAAGAAGGCCATGTGCCTCGCCACGTCAGTACTGGAAACCAATTATGGAAATTAATATTTAATGGAATTAATAACTTTGGTGATTTGGATCAAACGTGTTAAGTTCTGCAGGAGATCCAAGTCTAAACCTAAAAGAACAAATAGATTAAGTTTTGGATCAAACGTGTTAAGTTCCGCAGGCGATCCAAAATTTAATTTAAAAGAACACATGGTAGCTAGGAAAAGGTTCAGACATTTGCACAAAATTTTTGTACAGTGGAACCTCTAGGTTTTCCGAGTAGCAACCAACACATACAAGATCCAAATGTATCAAATCAGAACAAGTCTAATAAAGAAGAAACCAAAAGATCAACACACGTCCTCGTGGACTACAGGGGACTAGCGACTGGAACTCTCCGGACAACATCAACCTGAAAATAGCAACGGAGGAGGGTGTGAGTCCAACACTCAGCGGGTAACAACTGATATGCATAATAAATAAAATAACAACCAGCACTAATCATGCGTACAGTCTCCTGATATAAGAAGGATAAATGCAACTAAAATAAGCAGGAGAAACCTGTACTAACCAGGACTAGGGTATAAGTACAACAGGGTCGTCAGACCGAGAGTGTCATAAATCCTGTATGCATGTCAATCATATGCATCCATATAAATGCAGCAAATAAATGCAGCAATCGCAAACAATAAATGCATCAATGCGTATGATGTCAATGCAGGTCCTGGTCACCCCTGACGCTAGTCAGCCATCTCACATACAATGGTGAGACCGAGTGAGTAGGGCTGTGACAACCGTGCACTCTGCCATCAGTGCTCCTGATGAGTGACCGAGCGAATGGAATGTTGTCGGAGTATACCTATCCTCCTATCCCAAATCATAAATGGGGGAGCTCAATGCTCTCATCTCCCGGTACACAATGACGGGGAGGGATTCCTAACGTGCTATCACGTTGCGTCACACTACCCATGAGCGGACCAACGGAGCACCGACAGAGCAAGACTGATGTGCTACCACGCTGCGTTACGCTACCCATGAGCGGACCAACGGAGCACCGACAGAGATAAAATTGGTGATGTGCTCAATAATAATGGAGCAGACTATCGCGCAGCATGCAATCATGCGAATGTTGCCTGACACTATGCATGGTAAAATCCTGAACAAAATAGTAATATCCATATATATATAAAATGAGTACCATAGGACAATGATCCAAATCAAAGGTATACACATCAGATAAGGTGTAACGACCCGGCCCTCTTGGCCCATTTGGCGACCTTTCATGTCGTCGACCGTCGGCCCTTATGTCGTCGGCCCATTTGGCGACCTCTAATGTCGTCGACCGACGGTCGACGACCTGAGGGTCGCCAAATGGGCCGCCAAATGGGTCGGGTCGTTACAATAAAAAGGCTCGTCGGTCGACGACATTAGAGGTCGCCAAATGGGCCGACGACATAAGGGCCGACGGTCGACGACATGAAAGGTCGCCAAATGGGCCAAGAGGGCCGGGTCGTTACAATAAAAGGCACCTTTTTATTGCAACGACCCGGCCCTCTTGGCCCATTTGGCGGCCCATTTGGCGACCCTTGGGTCGTCGACCGTCGGCCCTTATGTCGTCGGCCCATTTGGCGACCTCTCATGTCGTCGACCGACGACCCTTTGGCCGTGCCGTTACTCACTAGGACTTTCCACCCCTGGCAGTGGATTTTTGCCTTCCCCAGGATTCGAACTCTAGACCTCTAGGCTAAGTAGTAGAGTTTATGAATCCTGGTAACCAAGTGAGATGAAAGTAAAGGAAAAGCTAAAGTGATATGAAGGAAGGCGACAAGGAGACGTCGATGGTGTGTGTGGTGGCTGATATGGAAGCTTGGGATCTTGCTAGAGGATTTAAATGAATTCTTGTTAAGAATCTGATAAGAGTTGAATAGAAGTTTTCTTTTAAATTGCTGGATATAATTTAGTCATACTTTTTCTATTAGTAAGTGCAGATTAGTTCAATTTCCTTAAGCAGATACAGATTTGATTTTGTACCTTCCAATTGCCCCTGTTAGTTTGATTCCTTCTTACATATTCCATTTATGAATCTTGGTTACCAGGATTCATAAACTCTAATACTTAAGCCTGGAGGTTTAGAGTTCGAATCCTGGGGGAGGCAAAAATCCACTGACCAGGGGTGGAAAGTCCTAGTGAGTAACGGCACGGCCAAGGGTCGTCGGTCGACGACATTAGAGGTCGTTAAATGGGCCGACGACATAAGGGCCGACGGTCGACGACATGAGAGGTCGCCAAATGGGCCGCCAAATGGGCCAAGAGGGTCGGGTCGTTACATAAGGTATTAAAAACCCTAGGTCCTGAACATAATGAATAACATGGTTGTGTCACTACCTCTATAAGCATGTATAATCAGGCAAGTACTAACATGATGTGCATAACAAATAAACAAACAAGCATGTAACAGATCAGGTAGTGACCAACCGAAGCAGATAAGAAACACAATCATTGCTATTTGTTAAAAACATTACTATGCATATCAAATGACACAAAGTCAAAGTACCCGCCTCCAATAGGAAGGATCGTATCCGGTCCAAATATGACGTCGAGATACTCATTTCGCGTCAAAGTCCTGTATCACCAACATAAATATATTTTATTGTAACGACCACCCTTCTTACTACTCTCTAAGAGTGAGCGTTACTTAACTACTAACTCTACTTTACCGGTACGCTACTTAACTACGAGAAATCTCTACCGAAAAATTTCGGCAGAGTCTCCCCTGTACCGGTGACCAAATCATCAATACAAACAAACTATACTCAGCCACAGGCGGCTGGAACATATATCTTCACAACCACGCAGTTTAATATCACAAATAAAAGAAGGAAACTACCCTAACAATAGCAAACATCAATATCACTCCATCAATAGAACCCAACTACGAACGCGGATTAAACTTAATTACAATATTGACTCATAATAACATTAAAAGAAAACTAAAGAACTCTAAATAGAAAGGTCTTAACAATTCCTTAGCAAACCCTTGATCTCCCCATAGTCCAGCCATCACACACCTTCATCACCACCACCTTGTCGCCTTCCTTGCTAAATCTTTTCCTTTCCTTTATCTGCAGTAGGAGGAAGTGCAGTCTATAAGCATAAAGCTTAGTGAGCGCTATCTACTCACAAAAACTCGATATGCATGTATATAAATAAAGACATGCTAAAACTGAATGCTAACATATAAAACTACTCATGCTCATAAATAGCAAAGGAATCATACTAACTGAAATACTAAACATGTATAGCTAATCATGCTCATAAACCAATAAAGGAATAAAACTATAACTGCATGCTGAAAGCAAATAAAGCTAAACATGCTGAATAATCAAATAGCAAGAAACAAATAAAATTACTACTGCATGCTTCAAATAACAAGAAACTAAACTTTCTAATTCTAAACATATTTGAAGCTCGTTTCATTTGTTTCAAAAAAACTTATACTTTAATACTTCAAAATAATACTAAACTTCTTTTGGGCCCGACATTGTACCACTTAGCGCGCATTCTTAATAAGAATCGAGGTAGCTAATCCCGAAACTACTAAAATACTTCTAGGCCTTGTGCCTAGGGGCATCTTGGAGCCCATCCCTTGGATCTTGTGTCCGGTACATGCCCTTTAAAAGTAAAATGCTTTCTTTTTAACTATAACTTCTTTATACTTGCCCTTACTTGGCATTTAAGCAAACACCTTGTGTGCGCTTTTGATATTCCACTTCTGGAATTAAGATCAATTTAAAACCTTGGTCTTTCTTCGCTTATAACTTCTCATATTAGTCCGATAGCAAAGGACTAAAAATAGGAATCAATACTGCTCATGTTAAACTGATAGTAAAGGAAACTGTACGTTTAATAGCAATAGAAAAAAAGTCTGCTCATGCTTACAAATAGCTAAGGAAAAGCTAGAAAAAGAAAACTGCTATTCTATTAGCAATGTAAAAGAAATCTGCTCATTCTAATTAATTCCAACAAAGTGGAACATAAGGAAAGGATGATTTCTGCTACAATCAAAAGTTACCACATGATATACTAAAGCATATGTTGTTCATGTCCAGTTAATGGCATACGACCTATTCTTCAAAGCTAACATAGAATGATATACTTAAACACATGCTATTCTCAAATCTCCAACTATCTCAATGTTGTACTGTATAATCTGAAAGCAAAGAAAAACAGATCGAAGCTTAACAGAAAATCTGCATACAAAACTAAGTTTCTAAAAGCTTCCTCAGCAATTTGGAAGACACAAGCAGCAACAACTAACTCCTATAGCAAAGTATGGGTAACAGTAACAAAGTAATTGGTCACCTCCTGTTACCTTAGCCTGTTTAGTGAAGCAAAACCAATTAACGAAACCAAAACTCTACCCACATTTCATACACTGCCATGGTCGACACTAAAAGGAAGGATCGTGAACAAGACTTTAGTGCAACCTATCTATCCAAGATTCCTCATCCAGTGCACGAAGAAACATCACAATGAAAAGCCATGTTAAACACCTTCACAAACCCGTCCAAATCTGAAAAAAAACTAACCCAAGATCCGAAATACTAAAATAACAACTAACGAATCTAGGGCTATTCCTGCTCGGCGAGAAAGCAAAGAAGAAAAGCGAAATCGCGGAACAACTCCTACTGCAGGTGAGAAGCAACTCACCGAGCGATCTTGGACTTACAACCGGAAAGGAGAAGTCTAGGGTTCCGGATAGGTGAAGATTCCCGTGATCCCTTGCGGCAACACCTTCTCCTCGATGAAGGGGACTCGCGATTGTGAAGATCTCACCGGGAAAAACCCTCGCCGGCCGCCGGAGATGATGCTAAAGCTTCGTATTTCCTTCGCTCGGCAGAAGCAGCGCCGTCGCACGCAAGGAGAAGAGGAAAAGAATTTTGAGAGAAAATTTTAGGTTTTCGAAATAAGATTTAAATCTTATACCTTAGGTTATTTTCATTTCTAACTTTACCTTATATACTTGTCGCTGCATATTTGATCAGCAAAGACCGCTGGCGCAGTTGGTCCGTTGAGTTTTGCTCGAAGCCACAGGTCTGGGCTTCGATTCTCAGCCGCGCTCCTTTTATTTCCAATTTATTTTACTGTTCCTAACTACTAGCTAAATATATATCGCTCCATATATGATTAACAAAAACTGTGTAGCTCAGTTGGTTGGGCCGGTTTTGCTTGGATCAGTCCGACCCGAGATCGTGGGTTCGAATCTCACCTTCAACATTTTTTTTAAAACTTCTTTCTTTTTGTAACCCTACTAAACGACCTCCAAAAATTACATAAAAATACACTAAAAATTCCTAAAAATCTCTAGAATATTTTAAAAGTATTTCCAAATATTTTTATGGACTTTTAGAACTTGAAATAGGGAAAATTGGGTCGTTACAATTCCCCATACCTTATAAAAAGTTCGTCCTCGAACTTAGAATAGTTCTGGATATTTCTGTCTCATACTGTCCTCCCGCTCCCAAGTGACTTCCTCGTGCTTCTGGTTCTGCCAGACGACCTTCACTAGTGGTACTTCTTTGATTCTTAGTCTCTTGACTGCTCTGTCCACTATCTGTGTAGTTCTACTCTCATAACTAAGATCCTCTTGGATCTGCACTGACTGAGGCTCAATCACTTGGCTAGGGTCATGGAGTCACTTCTTTAGCAGAGAGACATGAAATACATTGTGTATTGCTGACATGTCTTGTGGTAAATCTAGCTTGTAAGCTACTTTCCCAATCCTTTCTGTGATCAGGTAAGGTCCTACATAACGAGGACTTAATTTGCCCTTCTTGCCAAATCTCATCACTCCCTTCATAGGAGCGACCTTGAGAAAGACTGAATCCCCTACTTGGAATTCAAGTGGCCTACGGCGTGTGTCAGCATAACTCTTCTGTCTACTTTGGGCAGTCTCAATTCTCTGTCTGATCTTCTGAGTAGCCTGAGTAGTCTCATCTATCAGCTCTGTCTGAATGCCCAGCTCTACTTCCATTTCTTTCCTTTCACCTACTTCTTGCCAGCAAATGGGTGATCTGCATTTCCTGCCATACAACGCCTCGTATGGAGCCATCTTGATGTCACCTGATAACTATTGTTGTAGGCAAACTCAGCTAAGCATAGATATTTGCACCAACTTCCTTTGAAATCTAGTGCACAAGCTCTGAGCATATCTTCTAGAATCTGATTTACTCGCTCTGCCTGTCCATCAGTCTGAGGATGGAAGGCTGTGCTGAACTTGAGTTTGGTGCCTAGTGCAGTCTGAACACACTCCCAAAAGTGAGAGGTGAAACGCTCATCTCTATCAGACACAATAGATTTAGGAACTCTGTGAAGTCTGATCACCTCTTTAACATACAACTGTGCCAACTGCTCTATAGAGTGGGACACCTTGATGGCTATAAAATGAGCAGACTTGGTCAATCTATCCACTATTACCCATATCGCATCATATCCATTTGTGGTTCTTGGAAGACCTGTTATGAAGTCCATGGATATGTCTTCCCACTTCCACTCTGGTATAGGAAGAGGCTGTAGAACTCCTCCTGGTCTCTGGTGTTCTGCTTTGACCTTCTGACATATCAGGCAGGTACTGACATATTTAGCTACATCTCTTTTGAGTCTAGACCACCAGAATCTTTGTTTCACGTCTTGATACTATTAGATCGAAAAGAATTTAGATATCTCCACAATTGCATGATATTGTCCACTTTGGGCCTAAGCCCTTATGGTTTTGCTCTTGGGCTCTACCCAAAAGGCCTCATGCCAATGGATATATCTTTTTCTCTTATAAGCCTATGATCTTTCCCATGTGTTTCCAATATGGGACTATGTTTGCAACCTTGCAACCCCAACAATCCCCCCCTCAAACAAAGGACCATAGGCTTCCCACGTCCGATCCTCGACCCACCAGGTCTTCCTGCCCCTCGGTCTACCCGACCTACTAGGACTTCCTGCCCCTCGGTCCACCCGACCTACTAGGACTTCCTTGCCTAGCCGCAACTAGGACTTCCTGCCCCTCGGTCCACCCGACCTACTAGGACTTCTTGCCTGGTGTCTGGTCCTCTTGATCCGAACATAGGAGCCCCCACTTTCTTTGTTCGAGGTCAATATTGTACCCACATGGCTCAATCAGACCATAGCTCTTGTGCACAGTCGGTGGTTAAACCTTCTGGCAGTCCGGGCTCTGATACCACTTGTTGGATCGAAAAGAATTTAGATATCTCCATAATTGCATGATATTGTCCACTTTGGGCCTAAGCCCTCATGGTTTTGCTCTTGGGCTCTACCCAAAAGGCCTCATGCCAATGGAGATATCTTTTTCTCTTATAAACCCATGATCTTTCCCATGTGTTTCCAATATGGGACTATGTTTGCAACCTTGCAACCCCAACAGATACATCTTGGTAGAACTAGGATGCATGGAATAAGGTGTACTATGAGTTTCTTCTAAAATTTTCTTTCTCAGCTCTTTGTCATTGGGAACACAAAGGCGGCTCCCCTGATAAAGAATTCCACTGTCTGATATTCGAAACTCTAAATTTTCTTCTTTCTGTATCCCTTGCTTGATCTTTTGGATATCAGGATCTTCACTTTGCTTCTTTTGTATATCCTCAAGCAGGGTTGACTCTAGAGTCAATGCAGAGAGTTGCCCATAAATAATTTCCATTCCAAAGTCTGACAACTCCTTCTGCAGTGGTAGGGCTAATGATGACAAAGACATCAAGGATGCACTGGATTTTCTGCTTAGTGAATCTGCCACTTTGTTAGCTTTTCCTGGGTGTATCACTTTCTATCACTTCCAACTGATAATACCCAGAGCACAGGTCTATTTTAGAGAACACTATTACCCTTTTTAGCTGATCATATAGATCATCTATTCTGGAATGAGGGTATTTGTCCCTAACTGCTACTTTGCTCAGCGCTCTAAAATCTATGCACATTAGCATGGATTCGTCTTTCTTCTTAACGAACAACTCTGGAGTTTCCCGGGGTGAATGACTAGGGCGGATGAAACCCTTGTCAAGTAACTCCTGAAATTGTTCTTATAACTCTTTTAGCTCTGCTAGAGAAATTTGGTACAGAGCTTTTGAAATTGGCTCCACTTCTCTGTTGGGAGGTAGTCCAGGTAGCTCTTCTAGAAATACCTCTGGATATTCACAGACTACTCGAACGTTTTCCTGCTTGGGTCTTTCTTGTTATCTTTATCCTTCCAGTTCTGATTACTTGACTGAGGTCTCTGTTTCCCCCACTATCTTATCTTTGATCTTGACTGACTTATGTTGCGTTTGTTGTGCCTTGATGTTGTTCAGATAATGCTCACTAATGCCCTGCTGACCAGCTCTTCACCAATCTATGGTCGGTGAGTTTCACTACTCACATTAGGTATTATTTCTGGTCTCCGCATTAGAAGCATCAGTCTGACTCGTTCTTTCACTATACTTACTGACTCTAGGCAAAGGTGAGCTAGCCTGTTAAATCTTTTAACCGCTTCTTCTAGTGGTAGGTCACCTTGTCTGAATTCCATAAGCTCCTCATACTGTTTATTGGTGATCTGTTGACGGAAGAATTCTTCATAAAACTCTATCTCGAAGTCAACCCAGCTCATCTGGTTGACTGCTCTCTTACTCTTAACTCGCTCCCACTACATACGAGCATCTCCAGATAGGCAGAAAGAGGCACACTTAATGGTATCAACCTTCTCGACTTCTGGTCAGTCAAAAAGTTCCATTGTGCTCTCAAATGTCTTGAACCAAGCCTGGGCATCCCAGGGCTCAGTCGTGCCTGAGAAGCTTTCTGGTTTCAGCTTCAGCCACTGGATGAGGTATGCTTCTTGTCTTCTAAGTGTTGTGGCGACTTCCAGGGCAACTGATGGGACTTCAGTCACCACTGGGGTCTCCACAGAAATGGTTGGGGGGAGTGGGAGGAGCTGACTTCTGATTGGCCATTAGATTGGCAATCACTTGCTGCTACTCGCTACTTGTCTCTGAAGTTGAGCAACAACTGCAGAGAGAATAGGCCCAGGGGTTCTGGGCTCTTCGTTCTCCTGAACTCGGTCCTTAGTACGAACGATACGGGGACGTCCTCTTCTTGCCATCAAGTCAGGCAGAGGAAAAGAAAACTTAAAATTATCACTATACTTTCTAGATATATCTTACTTATACATGATTCTTGACTTTCAACACCTGTGAGTAGGTACTTCTAAACATTTCTCTATCCTTTCTAAACATACATATTTGTATATGAAGAAAGAAAACAGCAAAAACTCTTATCTTACTTAAGCACTTATAAGCAATCACTCTATACTGCAAATAATAATAAAGGAAAGCAATAAAGAAAGAACTTAAATATTTTCTTACTTGAAGACGACAAGGATTATGCTGATGTGAGTGTGATGCTGGAGAATGGGAACTGCTCTGATACCAACTGTAACGACCACCCTTCTTACTACTGCTACTACTCTCTAAGAGTGACCGCTACTTAACTACTAACTCTACTTTACCGGTACGCTACTTAACTACGAGAAATCTCTACCGAAAAATTTCGGCAGAGTCTCCCCTGTACCGGTGACCAAATCATCAATACAAACAAACTATACTCAGCCACAGGCGGCTGGAACATATATCTTCACAACCACGCAGTTTAATATCACAAATAAAAGAAGGAAACTACCCTAACAATAGCAAACATCAATATCACTCCATCAATAGAACCCAACTACAAACGCGGATTAAACTTAATTACAATATTGACTCATAATAACATTAAAAGAAAACTAAAGAACTCTAAATAGAAAGGTCTTAACAATTCCTTAGCAAACCCTTGATCTCCCCATAGTCCAGCCATCACACACCTTCATCACCACCACCTTATCGCCTTCCTTGCTAAATCTTTTCCTTTCCTTTATCTGCAGTAGGAGGAAGTGCAGTCTATAAGCATAAAGCTTAGTGAGCGCTATCTACTCACAAAAACTCGATATGCATGTATATAAATAAAGACATGCTAAAACTGAATGCTAACATATAAAACTACTCATGCTCATAAATAGCAAAGGAATCATACTAACTGAAATACTAAACATGTATAGCTAATCATGCTCATAAACCAATAAAGGAATAAAACTATAACTGCATGCTGAAAGCAAATAAAGCTAAACATGCTGAATAATCAAATAGCAAGAAACAAATAAAATTACTACTTCATGCTTCAAATAACAAGAAACTAAACTTTCTAATTCTAAACATATTTGAAGCTCGTTTCATTTGTTTCAAAAAAACTTATACTTTAATACTTCAAAATAAAACTAAACTTCTTTTGGGCCCGGCATTGTACCACTTAGCGCGCATTCTTAATAAGAATCGAGGTAGCTAATCCCGAAACTACTAAGATACTTCTAGGCCTTGTGCCTAGGGGCATCTTGGAGCCCATCCCTTGGACCTTGTGTCCGGTACATGCCCTTTAAAAGTAAAATGCTTTCTTTTTAACTATAACTTCTTTATACTTGCCCTTACTTGGCATTTAAGCAAACACCTTGTGTGCGCTTTTGATATTCCACTTCTGGAATTAAGATCAATTTAAAACCTTGGTCTTTCTTCGCCTATAACTTCTCATATTAGTCCGATAGCAAAGGACTAAAAATAGGAATCAATACTGCTCATGTTAAACTGATAGTAAAGGATGTTGGGTTTTTCGGGCCGCGAAAACCGATTTTCGCGTCGCGGAAACCCCGAATCGCCCAAGCCACGGATCTCGTGCAAGGTAAAACCGAACGAAAAATACGAGTACGAGTTTGAAAACTTTAATCTACAGTAGATCTACATAAGGATAAACCATTTATACCTTTGTAGCGAAGCCCTTCGCAATCCCGCTTGTCCTCGGTTCGCCGGATCTCGAAAGTGTCAAAGTAGACACTTCTCTATTTGTATCCACACAAGCAAGAGATGGAGAAGAAACCTTAGAGTGTGCTAGCACTCAAGCAAGGTCTCGGCAAGAAGGAGGAGAGGGAGAGAAGAATTGTGAGCAAGAGGAAGAAGATGAAATCAATTAGCCTTGAATAAAAAATAAAACATTCATGCTTACACTCAAAGTGGCCGGCCACATTAAACCTTGTAACCCCCATGGAATATCAAGAGTCACAACTCTTGGTAACTCCCATGAGGTGGCATTTGGTCAAGTCAAACTTGACCAAATGAAGAGGCCTTGATGATGTGGCATTGGTCAAGTCAAAGTCAAGTCAAAAACATGACTCTTCATCTTCCTACTTAAGTCAAGTCAAACTTGACCACTTCTATCCCTTGGTTGATCTAATCTAACCATTGGTTCAAGCCAATTTTAATTTAATGAATCTCTATTCATTGAATTAAATTAATTAAATGAGTTTAAGTCCAAATTAGACTCACTTAACACATGAACCAACTTGAGTCCAACTCAATTATCCTACTTTGGATTACTCTTAATCCAATTTGGTTCATCATATGAACCTAATCATTTAGGTTCATCAAATGAACTTAATCTCCATCTATTTGCCCTTAGTGTGTGACCCTATAGGTTCTTGTAACGTTGGCAATGCCCCTAAACCCATTTAGGAGCATAAGTAATGAGCGGTATCTAGCAACACATCATTACTACCCAAGTTACAAGAATGTCGAGATCCGACATCACCTTGTGACTACTAATTGTGACTCCTCACAACATGTGACATTGTCCTTCTATCCTAGACATCTAGATTGATCAATATGAGGTATAGACCGTGTCATCCTCTAATCAATCTAAATCTTGAACTCCAAGTAGACTCACTCGATCAAATGAGCTCAACATCTAATGTTGACTCATTTGGGCATGGCCATGCACTTAGTGGTCTCACTCTATCAAGAATAGCGATGTCGCTCCCGTCATATGGGAGGGATAGATCCCATCTACATCACTCACATCCCTCTGCATAATTCGTTATATACCCAGTAATCGCCTTTATAGTCCACCCTGTTACGGGTGACGTTTGACGAAACTAAAGTACATAACTCCTTATGTAGGGATCCATGGTGACTTCAGGTCAAAGGACTAATAGTCATACTAATAGCCACATGAGAAAGTATATGACACTCATATAACGATCCATGATACTTTCTCATGGCGGGTCATTCAGTATACATTCTCTAATGCATACCCATGTGTCAACTTGATATCTCTATATCCATGACTTGTGAGATCAAGTCATCGAGCTGACCTACATGCTATTCTTATTGTATTAACATTGTCCCTGAATGTTAATACTCGACTAGGAATGATTTAGAGTAGTGTTCCCTATATCATCTCACTATCGATTCAACTAATCGATTGATATAGGTATGAACCTTCTACTCAAGGACGCTATTATACTTAGTCTATTTGGCACTAATACAAATAAGTATAATAACCAAACAAATGCCTTTATTAATATACAAGAATATGATACAATGAGTCCATACAATCATCAAATGATTGGCTCTAGGGCTCTAACTAACAATCTCCCACTAGCACTAGTGCCAATCAGTATAGGCTCTAAGGCCTAATGACCTAGTGTGACCATCATGCTTCCTCTGTGCCAAAGCCTTGGTCAAGGATGCGATGTTAGCCTCTGTAGGTACTGCAAATCTTCACATCTCCTCTATCGATAATCTCTCGAGATGAGCCGTAGTATGTGCTTGGTCCGCTAGTGTGAGCGAGGTTCGCGCTGTGCTATAGCTCCATTGTTGTCACAATAGAGCTCAATGGTCGATGCTAGGAACCACCCCAGTTCGATGAATTGCGAATCAAGCGCCTCCTTTTACGCCTCGATGCGGCAATGTACTAAACCTGTTGTAGAATCGACTCACGTATCTGCTTGAACTCTTCCGGTGACACCACCATTAATGCAAAATCGAACCCCATTGCGATCTATAGTCATCCTGGGATCGGAAGCTAGCATCACCGTAACCCTACATTAGCTCATCATTGCCTCCATATATCAAGAAATATTCTTTAGTTCTTCTTAAGTACTTAAGAATATTCTTGACCGCTATCGATGACTTTCACCTGGATCGGACTTATCTGCTCGTCATGCTCAAAGCATACGAGACATCAGGTCAAGTACATAGCATGGCGTACATGATCGATCCTATGGCTGAGGCATAAGGGATCTGATCCATGCGGTCTCTCCTCTAGAAGAGGGACTTTGAGTCTTGAAAGACTCACGCCATGTGACATCGGCGAAATCCCTTCTTGGAGTTACATGGCAAACCAAGGAGTACCTTGTCAATGTGTACTCGACTTGGGTCAAGCAATCTCTTAGATCTATCCTTATAGATCTGTATCCTAGAATGGGATGCCTCACCTAAGTCCTTCATTGAGAAGCAACTCCTAGCCACAGACTGAAGCATAGGGATGTACTTCCCAATGAGTAGTATGTCATTCACATACAATATGAGGAAGACAACTATATCCCCTACAACCTTCTTGTAGACACAAGACTCATCTTCGTTCTTGATGAAACCAAACTATTTGATTACATCATCGAATCGAAGATTCCAGCTCCGAGAAGCTTGCTTTAGTCCATAAATGGACCTATGCAGCTTACATACTCTGCTAGTATACTGTAGATCTATAAAATCCTTAGGTTGTATCATGTACACATCCTCGAGCAAGTTTCCATTCAGAAACGCGGTTTTGACATCCATCTACCATATCTCATAGTCATGGTAGGCTGCAATAACAAGCATGATCCGAATGGACTTAAGCATCGCTACTGGAGAAAAGGTTTCATCATAGTCAATACCATGAATCTGTTTGAAACCTTTAGCTACCAAACGACCCTTATAGATAAGTTCATCCATGTCAGTCTTTCTCTTAAAGACCCACTTACACCCAATGGGTTTTACCCCTTCAGGTGGATCAACCAATGTCCATACTTGGTTGGTGTACATGGAATCCATTTCGGATCTCATGGCTTCTAGCCATTTCTCGGAATCTGGTTTCATCACAGCTTCCTGATAGGTGGTAGGCTCATCCTCTATGAGCATAACGTCATCATGGTCAGACAAGAGAAATGAGTATCTCTCAGGCTGACAACGTACCCTATCAGACCTGTGAAGAGGTATGTCTACTTGAACTGGTTGTTGTTCCTCAACCCTTTGTGGAACAACATCATCCACAACAATTTGTGGTTCTAGTTCAATTTCCATCAGTGCTATTGTTCGCATCTTGAATTTCTTCAAGATCGAACGGCTCCACTAGTCTTTCTAGAAACAAAGTCCCTTTCTAGAAAGACCCGATCTTGCCACAACTACCTTGTGACTATGTAGAAGTAATATCCCTTAGTTTCCTTGGGATATCCGGTGAAATAGCACTTGTCGGTTGGGTCCTAATTTATGCGAGACTTGGCGTCGTCGTAAGCTTCACAACCCCAATCCTCATGAAAGACACCGGCATCTCCCGGTCCATATCCTATATGGTGTCTTTATCACGACCTTTGATGGAACTCGGTTGAGTATGAAAACTGCGTGTCTAGAACATATCCCCATAGATATGTCGGAAGATCATGTGACTCATCATAGATCGTACCATATCTAATAAATCGATTCCTCCTTTCGGATACACCATTCCATCGTGGTGTTCCAGGAGGAGTGAGTTGAGATAAAATCCACACTCTAAGTAGTCACGAAACTCATGGCTTAAGTATTCACCACCTCGATCTGATCAGTACCTTAATACTCTTGCCAAGTCGTTCCGTACTTCATTCTTGAATTCTTTGAACTTTCAAAGGATTCGGACTTATGTCATCAAGTACATCCGTATCTTGAAATCATCGATAAATGTGATGAAGTACCTATAACCGCCTCTAGCGGCAACATTGAAAGGGCCATACATCACTATGTATGAGTCCTAACAAATCGATTGCTCTCGCTATGCCCACTAAAGGGCGTCTTGGTCATCTTGCCTCGTAGGCATGATTCGCATATCTCATATGATTCAAAATCAAATGAGTCCAGCAAACCATCCTTATGGGGCTGGGATAAGCGCTTGTCATTTATATGACCTAAGCGACAGTGCCAGAGATAGGTGTGGTTCATATCGTTCGATTTGAACCTCTTGGTATTAACGTTATAGATAGAGCTCTCAAGGTCTAGAATATAGAGTCCGTTCATCAGAGGTGCACTACAATAGAACATATCGTTTAAATAGACAGAACAACATTTATTCTTTATTATAAACGAGAATCCTTTCTTGTCCAAACAAGAAACTGATATAATGTTCTTAGTCAAGGCAGGCACATAACAACAATCATCTAATTCTAGTACAAGCCCAGAGGGAAGAGATAGATGATAAGTTCCTACAGCAATAGCAGCAACTCGTGCTCCATTGCCTACTCGTAGGTCTATCTCACCCTTCATCAATGCCTTGCTATTCCTCAGCTCTTGTACATTAGTACAAATGTGCGAAGCAC
Source organism: Zingiber officinale (assembly GCF_018446385.1). NCBI lineage: Eukaryota > Viridiplantae > Streptophyta > Magnoliopsida > Zingiberales > Zingiberaceae > Zingiber > Zingiber officinale. Next base: position 13,980,415 of record NC_055990.1, on the reverse strand, counting down.
ATCCGGTATCTAATACCCACGATGAAGAAATAGAGAGGTTGACTTCTATAACATGTATACCTGAAGTAGAAATCTTATTTCTCTTCTTCTTAAGATCTTCTAGGTATTCTTTGGAGTTCCTCTTCCAGTGCCTTGCTTGTCCTTGATATAGGTGACAAAGATGCTCAACCATATCGTAAGCGCCCATCAACTCATGTTGCTTCTGAAGCTCAGAGTTCATGGTCGCGAGCATAAGACAGGACACATCTAATGCGTCATCTTGATGCTTCTTGTAAGCATCTCGGTCTGCTCGCGTGGCAGTGGCAGGAGGAGCCTCCGGAATGGGCTGCTCCAGAACATACAGTTTACGTTCCTGAGTGAGAACAATTCTCAGGTTCCTGTACCAGTCCAGGAAATTTGCTCCGTTGAGCTTGTCCTTCTTAAGGACAGAACGCAGGGAGAAAGAGTTCGTATTCAACGTCATGGTTATCTACAACAGAAAATTTGCAGAAATAAATATCATATTCTTTTAATATCATTTAATTAGGCCTTTAACTAAATGATGCTCCCACTGAATACTATAATTCTTGTGGGACAAGATCCACATCATACTAACCCTTGAGTTAGCTTTGGCTAATACGCCCAAGGCTTAGTATGATCGGTGGGTAACGATTACCAATTACATCTCTATGCAACTCTTGTTTATAGAATCAATATCCGCATTTATATTAAAACTCGAGTTAGCTTTGGCTAATACGCCCGAGAGTTAATATAGATGTGATTTTGACCTATCTTTTCCAACCGTTGGAATAATGCCTATAGTTGACTCGATCCAACCGAGTAACTAGGAATACTCAATCTAATTGAGTTTGTATTCTCCCATGCGTTGATAGGCGGGACCAAGATTGTCCCTCCGTACCCTACCAAGATAATATGTATTGCTCTGATTCAACAATACATGTGATCGAGGTAGTGATAGGTATCACGACACGGTTAGGCATTAGAGTTGAGTCGATTGAGATCTAATCTAATCGAAAAGGGATGCATCTTGTGCACGACTTAGATCTAATCTAATCGCAAGGGTGCATCATGTGCACGACTTAGATCTAATCTAATCGTAAGGCACTAATTAATTAACTACTTATTAAATATGCATCACATACACAAGCAATTAATTAATCTATTTGTGATTTAGTCATGGCCCTACTATGATCTTCTCAAGCCAATGAGAAGATCGATTGGTCAACCTAGGGTCAACAGCTTCTTCAAGCTACTCCCTTTGACCACCTTGTGTTGCTCGTGCCCGCCTCGGAACTCCGTCTCGTGTGGACCCTCCAGTGCTCCAATTTGTACATTACAATTTGAAACTCGAGTTACATTCGAGTCTAAATCTAATTTACAACAAGAAAATAAGAGAAGGCACGACGCGCAGGTCGCGAATAACACATCACGGCACGCAGGCAGTATTATGAATTACAACACAACCAATCATATTGGGCTTTGGGCCATGACTATCACAAATTAATATATAATTCAAAATTATATATTTTCATAATTTTCTATAATTTTAAAATTAATTTTTACAATTTCTGAATAAAATTTCCGGCGGTCCCGTTTAGCGGTTTCGGGCGCAATCGCGGAACGGATCCCCTTGCGGGGGCATCGCCCCTACCCGCGATCTAACCATTGCGAGGGTTCCTTTGCGATCCAACAGCGCCTAAACCCGCTGTCCCAAAATGATTTGGGTCGAGACATTGCCGTTTCGGAAAAATCTTCCAAGTGGGTTCGTTTTTAGCGATTTCGGGTGCAATCCCCTTGCGGGGTTAGGGGCAGTACCCCTACCCACGATCTAACCATCGTGAGTTTCTCCTTTGCGATCTAATGGCACACAAGCCCGCTGTCCCAAACAGATTTGGGGCAAAACGAAGCCGGTTTTGAAAGATCTTTCCGGTAGCCGAAGCCTACTTGTGCTTCGCTTCTACGGAAAAATTACCCATAAAATCATAAAAACTAATTTTACAGAAAATCACAGAAGGTTTTATTTTCATAAAAATAAAACAAACTCGTACAAGCCTTGCACGTGGCTCGATACCACTGTTGGGTTTTCGAAGCGCAGAAACCCCGAATCGCCCAAGCCACGGATCTCGTGCAAGTAAAACCGAAAAATACGAGTATGAGTTTGAAAACTTTAATCTACAGTAGATCTACATAAGGATAAACCATTTATACCTTTGTAGCGAAGCCCTTCGCAATCCCGCTTGTCCTCGGTTCGCCGGATCTCGAAAGTGTCAAAGTAGACACTTCTCTATTTGTATCCACACAAGCAAGAGATGGAGAAGAAACCTTAGAGTGTGCTAGCACTCAAGCAAGATCTCGGCAAGAAGGAGGAGAGGGAGAGAAGAATTGTGAGCAAGAGGAAGAAGATGAAATCAATTAGCCTTGAATGAAAAATAAAACATTCATGCTTACACTCAAAGTGGCCGGCCACATTAAACCTTGTAACCCCCATGGAATATCAAGAGTCACAACTCTTGGTAACTCCCATGAGGTGGCATTTGGTCAAGTCAAACTTGACCAAATGAAGAGGCCTTGATGATGTGGCATTGGTCAAGTCAAAGTCAAGTCAAAAACATGACTCTTCATCTTCCTACTTAAGTCAAGTCAAACTTGACCACTTCTATCCCTTAGTTGATCTAATCTAACCATTGGTTCAAGCCAATTTTAATTTAATGAATCTCTATTCATTGAATTAAATTAATTAAATGAGTCTAAGTCCAAATTAGACTCACTTAACACATGAACCAACTTGAGTCCAACTCAATTATCCTACTTTGGATTACTCTTAATCCAATTTGGTTCATCATATGAACCTAATCATTTAGGTTCATCAAATGAACTTAATCTCCATCTATTTGCCCTTAGTGTGTGACCCTATAGGTTCTTGTAACGTTGGCAATGCCCCTAAACCCATTTAGGAGCATAAGTAATGAGCGGTATCTAGCAACACATCATTACTACCCAAGTTACAAGAATGTCGAGATCCGACATCACCTTGTGACTACTAATTGTGACTCCTCACAACATGTGACATTGTCCTTCTATCCTAGACATCTAGATTGATCAATATGAGGCATAGACCATGTCATCCTCTAATCAATCTAAATCTTGAACTCCAAGTAGACTCACTCGATCAAATGAGCTCAACATCTAATGTTGACTCATTTGGGCATGGCCATGCACTTAGTGGTCTCACTCTATCAAGAATAGCGATGTCGCTCCCGTCATATGGGAGGGATAGATCCCATCTACATCACTCACATCCCTCTGCATAATTCGTTATATACCCAGTAATCGCCTTTATAGTCCACCCTGTTACGGGTGACGTTTGACGAAACTAAAGTACATAACTCCTTATGTAGGGATCCATGGTGACTTCAGGTCAAAGGACTAATAGTCATACTAATAGCCACATGAGAAAGTATATGACACTCATATAACGATCCATGATACTTTCTCATGGCGGGTCATTCAGTATACATTCTCTAATGCATACCCATGTGTCAACTTGATATCTCTATATCCATGACTTGTGAGATCAAGTCATCGAGCTGACCTACATGCTATTCTTATTGTATTAACATTGTCCCTGAATGTTAATACTCGACTAGGAATGATTTAGAGTAGTGTTCCCTATATCATCTCACTATCGATTCAACTAATCGATTGATATAGGTATGAACCTTCTACTCAAGGACGCTATTATACTTAGTCTATTTGGCACTAATACAAATAAGTATAATAACCAAACAAATGGCTTTATTAATATACAAGAATATGATACAATGAGTCCATACAATCATCAAATGATTGGCTCTAGGGCTCTAACTAACAGTCATCTAACTAACCAAACAAATGCCTTTATTAATATTTGAAGCTCGTTTCATTTGTTTCAAAAAAACTTATACTTTAATACTTCAAAATAATACTAAACTTCTTTTGGGCCCGGCATTGTACCACTTAGCGCGCATTCTTAATAAGAATCGAGGTAGCTAATCCCGAAACTACTAAGATACTTCTAGGCCTTGTGCCTAGGGGCATCTTGGAGCCCATCCCTTGGACCTTGTGTCCGGTACATGCCCTTTAAAAGTAAAATACTTTCTTTTTAACTATAACTTCTTTATACTTGCCCTTACTTGGCATTTAAGCAAACACCTTGTGTGCGCTTTTGATATTCCACTTCTGGAATTAAGATCAATTTAAAACCTTGGTCTTTCTTCGCTTATAACTTCTCATATTAGTCCGATAGAAAAGGACTAAAAATAGGAATCAATACTGCTCATGTTAAACTGATAGTAAAGGAAACTGTACGTTTAATAGCAATAGAAAAAAAGTCTGCTCATGCTTACAAATAGCTAAGGAAAAGCTAGAAAAAGAAAACTACTCTTCTATTAGCAATGTAAAAGAAATCTGCTCATTCTAATTAATTCCAACAAAGTGGAACATAAGGAAAGGATGATTTCTGCTACAATCAAAAGTTACCACATGATATACTAAAGCATATGTTGTTCATGTCCAGTTAATGGCATACAACCTATTCTGCAAAGCTAACATAGAATGATATACTTAAACACATGCTATTCTCAAATCTCCAACTATCTCAATGCTGTACTGTATAATCTGAAAGCAAAGAAAAACAGATCGAAGCTTAACAGAAAATCTGCATACAAAACTAAGTTTCTAAAAGCTTCCTCAGCAATTCGGAAGACACAAGCAGCAACAACTAACTCCTATAGCAAAGTATGGGTAACAGTAACAAAGTAATTGGTCACCTCCTGTTACCTTAGCCTGTTTAGTGAAGCAAAACCAATTAACGAAACCAAAACTCTACCCACATTTCATACACTGCCATGGTCGACACTAAAAGGAAGGATCATGAACAAGACTTTAGTGCAACCTATCTATCCAAGATTCCTCATCCAGTGCACGAAGAAACATCACAATGAAAAGCCATGTTAAACACCTTCACAAACCCGTCCAAAACTGAAAAAAAACTAACCCAAGATCCGAAATACTAAAATAACAACTAACGAATCTAGGGCTATTCCTGCTCGGCGAGAAAGCAAAGAAGAAAAGTGAAATCGCGGAACAACTCCTACTGCAGGTGAGAAGCAACTCACCGAGCGATCTTGGACTTACAACCGGAAAGGAGAAGTCTAGGGTTCTGGATAGGTGAAGATTCCCGTGATCCCTTGCGGCAACACCTTCTCCTCGATGAAGGGGACTCGCGATTGTGAAGATCTCACCGGGAAAAACCCTCGCTCGGCAGAAGCGGCGTCGTCGCACGCAAGGAGAAGAGGAAAAGAATTTTGAGAGAAAATTTTAGGTTTTCGAAATAAGATTTAAATCTTATACCTTAGGTTATTTTCATTTCTAACTTTACCTTATATACTTGTCGCTGCATATTTGATCAGCAAAGACCGCTGGCGCAGTTGGTCCGTTGAGTTTTGCTCGAAGCCACAGGTCTGGGCTTCGATTCTCAGCCGCGCTCCTTTTATTTCCAATTTATTTTACTGTTCCTAACTACTAGCTAAATATATATCGCTCCATATATGATTAACAAAAACTGTGTAGCTCAGTTGGTTGGGCCGGTTTTGCTTGGGTCAGTCCGACCCGAGATCGTGGGTTCGAATCTCAACTTCAACATTTTTTTTAAAAACTTCTTTCTTTTTGTAACCCTACTAAACGACTTCCACAAATTACGTAAAAATACTCTAAAAATTTCTAAAAATCTCTAGAATATTTTAAAAGTATTTCCAAATATTTTTATGGACTTTTAGAACTTGAAATAGGGAAAATTGGGTCGTTACATTTATTTAGCTACAACTTAATGAGTAGCTAAATAAAATCCTTAATCCTAAATTATTCAAAATTTCCATTTTTAGATGTAACTACAAGAAGAATAAAAATTCCTCCTCTAGTCAAATCCAAATAGTTATCCCTTCTAAAACTCACCAAGATATAGGGATTCCTCGGTTAGTCAATGTCGAAGGTACACGCTGCGATACCGCTGTCCAACACGGTTAAATGTCCGAAAATTAACAATCCATCACTGTATTACCTATTTTAGAGTCTAGGGTTAACGCTTACCTCAACTCACAACCAAAGCTGGTTGCTGCCGGAAGAAGTAGCTGCGGGAAACCCTCCTTATTGCTTGGATCATGAAACTCCCAAATCAACACCACTCCAAGATCAAGCCCAACATCCACAACTAGGTATAGTACTCACCTCCAAAAAATCGTCGACATAAGTGAGGAGGAGAAGAGGGAAAAATCGTAGGTCAGCCGGGCTAGGGCTCAGCGTCGATTGTGATTGGAGGTCGGTGTAACGACCCAATTTTCCCTATTCGAGTTCTAAATGTCTTTAAAAATATTTAAAAATGCTATAGAAATATTCTAGAGATTTTTAGAAATTTTTAGAGTATTTTTACATAATTTTTGGAGGTCGTTTGGTATTTTTACTAAACGAAAGAAGTTTCAAAAAAATAATGTCCAAGCCGAGATTCGAACAGTGGACCTCAGACTCGAACCGAGCCTTAACCGGATCCAGCTAGCCAACTGTTCAGCAGGAATTTTCTGATCAAATAGGAAACGAAATTTATTTAAGGGTTAACAGAGAACAAATTACCTAGGTTTTAAAGAGAGGACTTGAGTGATTTTCGAAAAAACCTAAACTTCTCCTCTCCTCTCTCGCGACGGCGCCGGCTCTCTCGGGCGGAAACAGAGCCGAATCTAGGGCTCGTCTCCAGCGGCCGGTGAGGACTTTTTTCGACGAGATCTCCACACCTTCGTGATCCCCTCGTCGAGAAGAACAAGTAGATACCAAGAGATCGTTGAGGAAACAACTTCTCCGAACCCTAGCAGCCCTTTCTCTTCGGTTGTAAGTCCAAGAACCCAAAGTAAGTGCTTCTCACCTGCGGTAGGAGTAGCTTTCGGGGTTTTGTTTGCATTTTTTGTTGTTGTGTAATGAACAAGAGCAGCCCTTCATCCTAGTATATTGTCTAGATTTCATCCTTTGCTCTAGCAATTCGGTTTGCGCTTTGGTTCAAGTCTTTTTGTTGTTTTTTTAAAAGCACGGACCAAATTTTAGATGATTTTCCTTGATTGTTATAGCATGCTTATTTAGATGTATTTGTTAGAGTGTATACTAAAAGCCTAACTTTTGGTATAAACATTTATCTAGAAATAAGAATCACATTGGTCAAATATTTACATTTATGATAAATGTAGTTGTTTAATTAATTTATATTGTAGATAACATGGTGTGTGGTGTCACACACAGAGGATCATGTTATCAGTACCTTATAAATTATAAACAGTAGCTCACGACCATAATGGAAAGGAACAAACCATTGGAAGGTCGTAGTGTAATTAGGTATTAGTTTATCTTAACTATATAATTACTCTAGTACACTTAGAGTGTATTGAGTAGGACCATTAGAGGTCGTTTCTTTTATACTGACTTTATAAAGAAACAAAGACCTCAGTTATTATCGAAGTGTGTGCTCTTAATCCTAATATAATAACAAGCACATATATTTGATATTTATTTCTTTAATTTATCAATGGGTGAGATTTAGTTCGATGAATCAATAAGCCCGATAAGTTGGGAAATGATATCACTTATAGTGTGTGTTGTTGATTATAGAAGGAAACTGTGTCCTAGTGATCTAGGTTGAGAATGCCCCCAAGAGGAGCTCATAAGGATTGTCATGTTAAACCCTGTAGGTGGACTTAGTCCGACATGACGATGAAGTTGAGTGGTACTACTCTTGGAGCTAGATATTAATTAAGTGAGTTGTCAGTAACTTACTTAATTAGTGGACATTTGTTATCTTAAACACAGGGAGACTAACACACTCATGATAAGAAGGAGCCCAAAATGTAATTTGGGATTGGTGTGGTAGTTCAATAATAGTTCTCTAGTGGAATGAATTATTATTGATAAAATTAAGTTGTGTGTTCGGGGCGAGCACGGGATGCTTAATTTTATCGGGAGACCAAAACCAATTCCTCCTCTCGGTCCCTATCGTAGCCTCTTAATTATAGAGTACTATACCCACCTATACCCACCTTCTTACCCATCCTATAGGGGCCGGCCAAGCTAGCTTGGAGACCAAGCTAGGGCCGGCCATGGGTATGTTCATGGGTGAATTCATGTGGCCGGCCCTATTAAAATAAAAAGGAATTTTAATTTTAAAATTTTTCTTATGTGGATAATATAATTTAAAAGAGAGTTTAAAAATTTAAATCCTTCCTTTTATAAGATTCTACAAAAGATTAAGAGAAGAGTTAAAATCTCTTTCCTTATTTGTAGATTAAAAGGTTGATTTTTAATTTTGGTAAAAACTTTCCTTTTAATTATATTCATAATTTAAAAGAAAGTTTGAAAATTAAAAATTCTCTTTTATTAGTTTCTACAAAAGATTAAGAAAAGATTTAATATCTTTCCTTATTTGTAGATTGAAAGGAGATTTTAATTTTAGAGATAACTTTCCTTTTGGAAATTATCCACATGTTTAAAAGAAAGATTTTAATTTATAAAATTTCTTTTATTAACCAATCATGAAGGATTAAAATTATTGGAGAAATTTTATAAATTTCTAGAAACAAATTAGGAAGTTTTAATTTTGTTTTAATTAAAACTCTCCTTGTTTTAGGGAGAGTGTGGTCGGCCATTATAATTTGAAAAGAAAATTATTTTAATTAAATAAATTTTCCTTTTCAATGGCAAAAAATTAAGGAAGTTTTATTAAATTTTCCTTATTTGCCAAGACCAAGGATTATAAAGAGGGGTAGAGGAGGCTTCAGGGTGACGACTCTATTCTATTTTCCTCTCTTTTCTCCTTGGGTGTGGCCGGCCCTTTCTTTCCTCTCCTCTCCTTTGTGTGGCGAAACCTTCTCATGGTGGAGATATCTTTGGTGGCGGATCTAAGAAGGAGAAGAAGGAGAGAAAAAGCCTCTTTTCTAGCATCCCTTGGAGCATGGTGGTGGTGGCCGAACCTCTTCATCCTAGGAGAAGTTTTGATGGCCGAAACTTGTAAGGAAGAAGAAGGTGCTTGGTGGTTCTCATCTCGGAAGATCGTTGCCCACACAACGTCCGAGGTTAGAAGAGGAATACGGTAGAAGATCAAGAGGTCTTTCTAAAAGGTATAACTAGTAATTTTTGTTTCCGCATCATACTAGTTATTTTTGGAAATAATACTAAATACAAGAGGCATACGATTCTAGAGTTTCGAATATGTTTTCGATATAGTGTTCTTTTGTTTTTTTTCCCTTGTGATTTGATTGTTCTTTTCGGTTAACCTAAAGTTATTTTAGGAAATTAAATATTAGCTTTCTATAAAAGGTTTTGTCTAGTCAGTGGTGGTTGCTCCCATATCCAAGAAGGTCATGTGCCTCGCCACGTCAGTACTGGGAACCAATTATGGAAATTAATATTTAATGGAATTAATAACATAAGGTGACTTGGGTCGAACGTGTTAAGTTCCGCAGGAGATCCAAGTCAAAACCTAAAAGAACAAATAGATTAAGTTTTGGATCAAACGTGTTAAGTTCCGTAGGCGATCCAAAATTTAATTTAAAAGAACACATGGTAGCTAGGAAAAGGTTCAGACCTTTGTGCAAAATTTTTGTACAGTGGAACCTGTAGGTTTTCCGAGTAGCAACCAACAGTATTTACCTTACATTTCAAGCATGTCTAAGTAGTTATGTTTCCTTCAGGTCACGGCATGATTAAAGGATTGTTAAGATTCAAAAATAAATTAGTTTTACAAGCTTGCTATTTGGAATCTGTTGCTGCCGTGGGCCTGACCAAACTTATTTCCTATGACCATGTAGTCTTTAAATTACTGTTGAGATTGTTTTGAATATATACAGATATATATATCAGTGGCATATGGTTTTAGAATCTCTTGCATAATGTATATATGTGAGAAGTACAAGCAAAGAAAGACCATGGTCACAAATTGATCCTGAATTCCAGAATTTAGAATCAAAGCACACTAAGTGCTTAAATAAATGCCAAGGCATTTTATTATTAGAAGTATTTAAAGATAAAAAGTATTTTACTTTTAAAGGGCATGTACCAGACACAAGGTCCTAGGGATGGGCTCCAAGATGCCCCTAGGCACAAGGCCTAGAAGTATCTTAGTAGTTTCGGGATTAGCTACCTCGATTCTTATTAAGAATGCGCGCAAAGTGGTACAATGCCGGGCCCAAGAGAAGTTGATTATTATTTTAAAGTATAAGAGTATAAGTTGGGGAACAAATGGAACAGTTTCTTTCATCTAAGTTGCAATTTTAGCAAGTTAAATCTATTGTTTCCTTTTAGAGATGCATGATTTAGTGTTAGTTGCTACTTTCATGTTGAATATGCATTTCCTACTTTCTTTTATGCACATGCATTTCTTATCGAGTTTTTGTGAGTAGATAGCACTTACTAAGCTTTTAGCTTATAGATACTACTTTCCTCCTACTTGGGACCTTGCTAAGAAATTTCTGCAAGTTAATTTCTGCAAGTTAATTTAATTAGTTTCCTTCTTAAATAATTAGGAGAATTTAGAGAAATACAGATTCTTACTCCTTCCATTTTGCTGATTAGAGGTGTCCTTAACAGTATTTGGTTTTGTTTAAATTGCTCTTTTGTTATGGTTAAGTGCTACTTGGAATTTCTGCAGTAGGTGCTTCTTTCGGACTGTTCAGATTAAATGATGCTGTGATTGTTTTGTTTTTTTTTTCGAGAATGCTGTTAGTCACTGCCATGTATGTTAGTTTCATTGTTGACATGCTAGTTGTTTGTCCGAGTTTGATTTTTATATATGAAGTTCATATCCGATTCTCAGTTTGCAAATCACAGTTAGAAGTGTGAAATGGTAAGTTCAGTTGCATTAGATTCTGTTATAGCATGGAATGTCTGCAGTAAGATCAGTTTCCGTGATCAGCAAGTTTTATTTCAGTAAATTGATTGTTTACCTTATATTGCTGAAACATTTTCTTGGTACTGCTTAATTTAATTTGGACTGGCAATTTCTGAAGTCGAGTCTCTTTGAAATTTTATTATGAATGCATGCGAATCTTGTATAGCAGAAATCTGATGTGTAACCAGTAGTATGCAAGTAGCAAATTTGGAAGTTGCTGGAATTTATTTTTTTTCTTCCCATTACAATGGCAGCATGCATTACAGATTTTTCCTTTATGTTGTTTCCTTGAAACTTAGGTATAGTAGTTTTAAAATCTCAGAATGAATCACTACATTCTTTTAATAGATATAGAGGCATGTTCTGATATGCTCCCAATAGTTTAAAGTATCTCTAGTATTAGAGTAAGTAGTACCAGATTCGTGAAGTTAGTAGAAACAGTAGCGGTCACCCTCAGAGTAGTAGTAAGGAGGGTGGTCGTTACAGTTGGTATCAGAGCGGTTTCCATTCTCCAGCATCACACACACATCAGCATCATCCTTGTCGTCTTCAAGTAAGAAAGTATTTAAGTTTTTGCTTTTATGCTTCTTTATTATTTGCAGTATGGAGAAATTGCTTACATGTGCTTTAGTAAGATAGAAGTTTTGTTTCTCTTTATTCATACATATGTATGTTTAGAAAGGATTATGTTTAGAATGGATAGAAAAGATATCAAGTCTTTTTCTCTGTCTAACTAGATGTCAAGAAGAGGACGTCCCTGTACCGCTCGTACTGTGGACCGAGCACAGGAGAATGAAGAGCCCAGAGTAGCTGAACTGAATCTCTCTGAAGTTGTTGCTCAACTTCAGAGACAGGTGGCAGAGCAGCAGCAAGTGATCGTCAATCTAATGGCGAATCAGCAGCCAACCCCTCCCACTCCTCCAACAGTAACTGTGGAGACTCCAGTGGTAACTGAGGTTCCACCAGCTGCCCAGGGAGTCGTCACAACATCCCAGAAAGACATTGGAGAGCACCATGGAGCTTCTTGACTAGCCAGAAGTCGAGAAGGTCAAGTGTGCCTCCTTCTGCCTGACTGGAGACGCACGCATGTGGTGGGAGAGAGTCAAGAGTAAGAGGGCAGTCAATCAGATGAGATGGATTGATTTTGAGACAGAGTTCTACGACGAGTTCTTCCGCCAAAGGATCACCAATAAGCACTATGAGGAGTTTATGGAGTTCAGACAGGGTGATCTGATAGTGGAGGAAGCAGTTATAAGATTCAACAGGCTAGCTCATCTCTGCCCAGAACTAGTAAGTACAGAGAAGGAGCGAGTCAGACTAATGCTCAGAATGCTGAAGCCTGTGATATCACTTAATGTGAGTAGTGGAGCTCATCAGCCCCTGACTGGAGAAGAGTTGGTTAGTAGAGCCTTAGTAGCTAAGCATTACCTGAACAGCATGAAGGCACAACGAGAGCAGCACAAGCCAATCAAGATAGAAACCAAGACTGGGGGAAGTCAGAAACCCCAGTTAAATAATCAGAACTGGAAAGGCTAGGGTACTAAAAGAAAGCAGTGGAATTCAGGGAGTAACCAGAAGGGAGGACCAGAAAACAAGCAGACTAATTTCCCTCCCTGCTCCAAATGTGGGAGAACACATCAAGGAGCCTATCTTTTGGGTAAGACTGGATGTTATTCTTGTGGTCAGGAAGGACACATGGCTAAAGAGTGTCCTAACAAGTTCAAAGCACCTCAGCCACAGCCAATACAATATGGAGGCAAGCCTCAGTTACATTACATGCCTGCAACTCTGGAAGGACCTCAGCTCAGTCAAGGAAGGTTGGAAGCTCCACTAGTTCCAGCCGATGCCAGAGTATTCTCCCTCACTAAAGAGGAAGATGTTAGTGCCTCCACAGTCGTAACAGGTCAAGTAGTTATTTTTCAGCGTATAGTTACTGCACTATTTGATACTGGGGTGACCCATTCTTTTGTATCCATACCTTTTTCCAAAGAATTACAGGTACCTATAGAAAGAATGAATTCCAGGTTCCTGACAACCCTACCCTCTGGGGAATTTATGGAATCCAGTTAGTGGCTTCGGTCTGTACCAGTAAGAATTTTAGACCGAGAGCTATGTGCTAACCTGGTAATCCTCGCTATGCAGGATTTCGATATCATTCTTGGCATGGATTTCCTCAGCAAGTACAGTGCTTCACTGGACTACCGCAGAAGGAAAGTAATCTTTAGTCCAGAAGGTGAATCATCCTTTGAATTTACAGTAGTGCCAAAGAGGAAGACCCAGAAATTCCTCTCTTCCCTCACAGCTCACCAGATGTTAGCTAAAGGATGCGCTGGTTTTCTTGCATCCATTGTAAGTACAGAAGAAGAGGAAAGACCCAAGCAAGAGGAAGTTCGGGTAGTCTGTGAGTATACAGAGGTATTCCCAGAAGAGCTACCTGGACTACCTCCCCATAGGGAAGTGGAGTTTGAGATTGAACTGGTTCCTGGTACCGGTCCAATTTCAAAAGCTCCATACCACATGTCTCCAGCGGAGTTGAAAGAGTTGCAAGAACAACTTCAGGAGCTGCTTGACAAAGGCTTCATTCGCCCTAGTCACTCACCATGGGGAGCTCCTGTGTTGTTGGTCAAGAAGAAGGATGGATCTATGCGGATGTGCATAGATTATAGATCTCTGAATCAAGTGACCATCAAGAACAAGTATCCACTGCCCAGGATCGATGATTTATTTGATCAATTGAAAGGGGCAACAGTGTTCTCCAAGATAGATCTGCGCTCTGGGTATCATCAGTTGAAAGTGAAGGAGAGTGATATACCCAGAACAGCTTTCAGGACCAGATACGGACACTACGAATTCGTAGTTATGCCTTTTGGTGTGACTAATGCACCTACAGTCTTCATGGACTTGATGAATAGAGTGTTCAGAGAATACCTTGACAAGTTTGTCATTGTGTTCATCAACGACATTCTAGTCTATTCCAGAACTTCGGAGGAGCATGACACGCACTTGAGAATAGTCCTGCAGACCCTTCAGCAAAAGCAACTCTATGCTAAATTCTCAAAGTGCGAGTTCTGGTTGGAGCAGGTGGCGTTTCTAGGGCACATCGTTTCTAAAGAAGGCATTCAAGTGGATCCAGCCAAAGTAGAAGCGGTCAGAAGCGGAAGAGACCCAAGAATGCCGGGAGATCGGTTTAGCTGGGTACTACAGAAATTCGTGGAAGACTTTTCCGGAATAGCCTCTCCACTTACCTCACCAGGAAGAACAAGAAGTTTGAATGGTCATATAAATGTGAGCGAGTTTTCAAGAACTCAAGAAGAGATTGACCAGTGCTCTCCACAGAGTGACAAGAGTTTTGACATCTACAGTGATGCTTCCAAGATGAGCTTAGGAGTTGTACTCATGCAGGAAGGAAAAGTTATAGCTTATGCTTCCAGACAACTCAAAGACTACGAGAAGAACTATCCCACTCATGATCTAGAGCTGGCAGCTGTGGTCTTTGCACTGACACTACTTGTATGGAGTCTAGTGCAGAATCTTCACAGACCATCAGAGTCTTAAGTACTTCTTCACTCAGAAGGACTTAAACATGAGACAACGCAAGTGGCTAGAGTTGGTCAAAGATTATGACTGTGAAATCCTCTACCACCCAGGTAAAGCTAATAAAGTAGCAGATGCACTAAGCAGAAAATCCAGTGCATCCCTGATGTCCTTGTCATCATTAGCCCTGCCACTACAGAAGGAGTTGTCAGATTTCGGACTTGAAATTATTTATGGGCAACTCTCTGCATTGACTCTAGAGTCAACCCTGCTTGAGGATATACAGAAGAAGCAAAGTGAAGATCCAGATATCCAAAAGATCAAGCAAGGGATACAAGAAGAAGAAAATTTCGAATTTCGAGTATCAGACAGTGGAATTCTTTATCAGGGAAGTCACCTTTGTGTTCCCAATGATGAAGAGCTGAGAAAGAAAATTTTAGAAGAAGCTCACAGTACACCGTACTCTATGCATCCTGGTTCCACCAAGATGTATCAAGATCTGAAACAGAGGTTCTGGTGGTCTAGACTCAAAAGAGATGTAGCTAAATATGTCAGTACCTGCCTGACATGCTAGAGAGTCAAAGCAGAACACCAGAGACCAGGAGGGATGCTACAACCTCTTTCAATACCAGAGTGGAAGTGGGAAGACATATCCATGGACTTTATAATAGGTCTCCCAAGAACTACGAATGGATATGATGCAATATGGGTAATAGTGGATAGATTGACCAAGTCTGCCCATTTTCTAACCATCAAGGTGTCCCACTCTATAGAGCAGTTGGCACAGTTATATGTTAAGGAGGTGATCAGACTTCATGGAATTCCCAAATCTATTATTTCTGATAGAGATGGACGCTTCACCTCTCACTTTTGGGAGTGTGTCCAGAATGCATTAGGCACTATCCATCCTCAGACTGATGGACAGACAGAGCGAGTAAA
Source organism: Zingiber officinale (assembly GCF_018446385.1). Taxonomy (NCBI): domain Eukaryota; kingdom Viridiplantae; phylum Streptophyta; class Magnoliopsida; order Zingiberales; family Zingiberaceae; genus Zingiber; species Zingiber officinale. The sequence continues at coordinate 13,964,988 of NC_055990.1, read as the reverse complement.
CCAGATCCTAGAAGATATGCTCAGGGCTTGTGCACTAGATTTTAAAGGCAGTTGGTGCAAGTATCTGTGCTTAGCTGAGTTTGCCTACAACAATAGCTATCAAGCTACCATCAAGATGGCACCATATGAGGCGTTGCATGGCAGAAAGTGCAAATCACCTATATGCTGGCAAGAAGCAGGTGAAAGATAGGAAATGGAAGTAGAGCTGGGCATTCAGATAGAGCTGATAGATGAGACCACTCAGGCCATCCAGAAGATCAGACAAAGAATTGAGGTTGCCCAGAGTAGACAGAAAAGCTATGCTGACACACGCCGAAGGCCACTGGAATTTCAAGTAGGAGATTTAGTTTTTCTCAAAGTTGCTCCTATGAAGGGAGTGATGAGATTTGGCAAGAAGGTAAGTCCTTACCTGATTACAGACAGGATTGGGAAGGTAGCTTACAAGCTGGACTTACCACAAGACATGTCAGCCATACACAATGTATTTCATGTCTCTATGCTAAAGAAGTGCATTCACGATCCTAGCCAAGTGATTCAGCCTCAGACAGTGCAGATCCAAGAGGATCTTAGCTACGAGAGCAGACCTACACAGATAGTGGACAGAGCAGTCAAGAGACTAAGAAACAAAGAAGTGCCACTAGTGAAGGTCATCTGGCAGAACCAGAAGCACGAGGAAGTCACTTGGGAGCGTGAGGACAGTATGAGACGGAAATATCCAGAGCTATTCTAAGTTCGAGGATGAACTTTTTATAAGGTATGGGGGATTGTAACGACCCAATTTTCCCTATTCGAGTTCTAAATGTCTTTAAAAATATTTAGAAATGCTATAGAAATATTCTAGAGATTTTTAGAGTATTTTTACGCAATTTTTGGAGGTCGTTTGGTATTTTTACTAAACAAAAGAAGTTTCAAAAAAATAATGTCCAAACCGAGATTCGAACAGTGGACCTCAGACTCGAACCGAGCCTTAACCGGATCCAGCTAGCCAACTGTTCAGCAGGCGTTTTCTGATCAAATAGGAAACGAAATTTATTTAAGGGTTAACAGAGAACAAATTACCTAGGTTATAAAGAGAGGACTTGAGTGATTTTCGAAAAAACCTAAACTTCTCCTCTCCTCTCTCGCAACGGCGCCGACTCTCTCGGGCGGAAACATAGCCGAATCTAGGGCTCGTCTCCAGCGGCCGGTGAGGACTTTTTTCGACGAGATCTCCACACCTTCGTGATCCCCTCATTGAGAAGAACAAGTAGATACCAAGAGATCGTTGAGGAAACAACTTCTCCGAACCCTAGCAGCCCTTTATCTTCGGTTGCAAGTCCAAGAACCCAAAGTAAGTGCTTCTCACCTGCGGTAGGAGTAGCTTTCGGGGTTTTGTTTGCATTTTTTATTGTTGTGTAATGAACAAGAGCAGCCCTTCATCCTAGTATATTGTCTAGATTTCAACCTTTGCTCTAGCAATTCGGTTTGAGCTTTGGTTCAAGTCTTTTTGTTGTTTTTTAAAAAGCACGGACAGAATTTTTGATGGTTTTTCTTGATTGTTATAGCATGCTTATTTAGATGTATTTACCTTACATTTCAAGCATGTCTAAGTAGTTATGTTTCCTTCAGGTCACGACATGATTAAAGGATTGTTAAGATTCAAAAATAAATTAGTTTTACAAGCTTGCTATTTGGAATCTGTTGCTGTCGTGGGCCTGACCAAACTTATTTCCTATGACCATGTAGTCTTTAAATTACTGTTGAGATTGTTTTGAATATATACAGATATATATATCAGTGGCATATGGTTTTAGAATCTCTTGCATAATGTATATATGTGAGAAGTACAAGCAAAGCAAGACCAAGGTCACAAATTGATCCTGAATTCCAGAATTTAGAATCAAAGCACACTAAGTGCTTAAATAAATGCCAAGGCATTTTATTATAAGAAGTATTTAAAGATAAAAAGTATTTTACATTTAAAGGGCATGTACCGGACACAAGGTCCAAGGGATGGGCTCCAAGATGCCCCTAGGCACAAGGCCTAGAAGTATCTTAGTAGTTTCGGGATTAGCTACCTCGATTCTTATTAAGAATGCGCGCAAAGTGGTACAATGCCGGGCCCAAGAGAAGTTGATTATTATTTTAAAGTATAAGAGTATAAGTTGGGGAACAAATGGAACAGTTTCTTTCATCTAAGTTGCAATTTTAGCAAGTTAAATCTATTGTTTCCTTTTGGAGATGCATGATTTAGTGTTAGTTGCTACTTTCATGTTGAATATGCATTTCCTACTTTCTTTTATGCACATGCATTTCTTATCGAGTTTTTGTGAGTAGATAGCACTTACTAAGCTTTTAGCTTATAGATACTACTTTCCTCCTACTACAGATATAGGTAAAGATAAAAGGAAAAGCTAAAGTGATATAAAGGAAGGCTGCAAGGAGACGTCGATGGTGTGTGTGGTGGCTGATATGGAAACTTGGGACCTTGCTAAGAAATTTCTGCAAGTTAATTTAATTAGTTTCCTTCTTAAATAATTAGGAGAATTTAGAGAAATACAGATTCTTACTCCTTCTGTTTTGCTGATTAGAGGTGTCCTTAACAGTATTTGGTTTTGTTTTAATTGCTCTTTTGTTATGGTTAAGTGCTACTTGGAATTTCTGTAGTAGGTGCTTCTTTCGGACTGTTCAGATTAAATGATGCTGTGATTGTTTTGTTTTTTTTTTTTCGAGAATGCTGTTAGTCACTGCCATGTATGTTAGTTTCATTGTTGACATGCTAGTTGTTTGTCCGAGTTTGATTTTTATATAAGAAGTTCATATCCGATTCTCAGTTTGCAAATCACAGTTAGAAGTGTGAAATGGTATGTTCAGTTGCATTAGATTCTGTTATAGCATGGAATGTCTGCAGTAAGATCAGTTTCCGTGATCAGCAAGTTTTATTTCAGTAAATTGATTGTTTACCTTGTATTGCTGAAACATTTTCTTGGTACTGCTTAATTTAATTTGGACTGGCAATTTCTGAAGTTGAGTCTCTTTGAAATTTTATTATAAATGCATGCGAATCTTGTATAGCAGAAATCTGATGTGTAACCAGTAGTATGCAAGTAGCAAATTTGGAAGTTGCTGGAATTTATTTTTTTTCTTCCCATTACAATGGCAGCATGCATTACAGATTTTTCCTTTATGTTGTTGCCTTGAAACTTAGGTACAGTAGTTTTAAAATCTCAGAATGAATCACTACATTCTTTTAATAGATATAGAGGCATGTTTTGGTATGCTCCCAATAGTTTAAAGTATCTCTAATATTAGAGTAAGTAGTACCAGATTCGTGAAGTTAGTAGAAACAGTAGCGGTCACTCTCAGAGTAGTAGTAAGGAGGGTAGTCGTTACAATCGGCGCGGCAGAGAGTGGGTCGAGGAAGGCAGCGGCGCAAGAGGGCACAGCGGCGATCGACTATTGTGACAGCGCAAGGAGAGAAGACTAGGGCACAGTGAGGAGCGGCGCTGCTTCGTGCGACGCCGGCGGCTAGGGCAGAGCGAACTGCGGTGTCAGCGCCGTCGAATGTGATTCCTTAGTGGACGGTAGCGACACAGCCTAGATAGAGATGAAGAAATCGCCGTCGGGAAACTAGGGCACAGCGGTGCAAATCGTAAGAGGAAGAGGAATTGGGGGTAGGCTTAGGGAGGAAGAAGGAGAAGAGAAGAGATGGGGCTCGACTTTTGTTCACGAGGAAGGAAACCGTCGAGCGGCGCCGGTTAGGGCACGCGAGGAGAAGGCGCGGGCGGCTCGCCACGCGGGGGAAGAAGAAAAAGGAGAGGAAATATAAATAATTAAACATTTAACCTAAACAGGCTTTCCCGGAATCCAAATTTTATCCCCGCAAACTCATCCATACGAGCTTCGAAAAATTCCCGAAAAACTTCTAAAAATTCCGGGAAAATTCTCTTATTATTTTTCGCCCTTTTCCGGTATTTTATAGAAGGTAAATAAATGGGATCTACTTTTAAATAATTTATTTAATATAAAAGTATTTCTCGGAGAGACGGCCTTGCAACTACAAGCTTGACTGAAGGACATACTTAACAACCTCCACCTTATCGGACACAACCTGGAAATCTGTGACACAATAAGGTACGCTCTGAACACTTTTCCAAGGAATGCTTTGTGGGCATCAATTGTAGATGCGTACAAAGTTTCCAAATATCTTTCAATTCTTAAGTTAGACGAGTTATTTTGTGAATTGGAATTACACGAGCAGTCTAACATAAGCCATGTCGAGAAAGGTGTAGCATTGTATGCAGGTCCAAGCAAGGAGAGTAAAACAAGAACCAAGATCGAGTCTGAAAGTGAGTCAGACTCTGACTCAACGAACGAAGAAGAATTAGTCAACATGGTCCGAAGATTGTTGACTAAGAAGAAATTTAGAAGAAGCACCAAGAAGACACCGCTCAATCAAAACCAGATCAAATCAGAAATGATTTGTTACGGATGCAACAAGAAGGGGCATTTCAAAAACGAATGCGCAAATCGAAATAAAGAAAGACCTAAATCGACAAGACAAAAGAAGGCTCTTCAAGCGACATGGGATGAGACTTCTTCCGACGAATCCAACGCGGAGCAAACGAAGCACTCGAGCCATCTTACATTTATTGCAAGAAACAAAGATTCCAACTCCATGACTGATGACGAGTATGAGTCCGAGATCAACATCGAGTCCGACAAAAGCCACTGATCAGAAGATCAAAATATGGTAACGATTTATTCCTAGTCTAATTTACTTAAAGTAGTAAAATGCTTGTTTAAAAAATTATCAAAATCTGAAAAACAAAATAACTTGTTACTTAAGGAAATAGACCACCTTAAGCAACAAGTTAACTTGAGTGACTCGACTAACCAAGTTCAAGTCGGAACTTTAACTCAAATTGAAAAGCTTGAGGAAGAAAATTCCAATTTGAAAGGACAAGTCGAGCGACTCAAGAAAACGTTGGAAAGGTTCGAATTGGGATCCATGTGTCTAAATATGGTACTTGGATCGCAACGAGCCGTGTACAACAAATCAGGACTCGGTTACAAACCCAAACAAACAAACAAATCATACTTATCTCTAATCAGCCAAAATGACAGAAGTCAAGTCTAAGCATGGGTCCAAACAAAACATTTAATCAAATCAATTAAACCAAACCTTTACTTGGTCCCTAAGAGTCAAATCCATTACCTAGATAGACCTTATCTAAGCTATGACTCAGGGGGAGCAAGTAGAAAAATAATACAACCAACTTGATTAACCAAACTCAACACTTAGGATTAGGTTTATTTTCTGCTTAGAATGGTTAGATGAAAAAGGTTTACCAAACCCTACAACATAGCATCAGAATGGATTGGGATGATAGTACGTTAAGGCAACTTTGTCGAAGGCATATTTAGGCTGAATATGGAATTCTACCTGGTGCACTAGACTTAGTGGATCTGACCGAAGATACCCCAGTCAAACATGGGCTAGTTAGACCAAAATTTAATATTAAGTTTTTTGGGCGGGAAAAGTATGGAAGTCTTCAGCAAGTGGTCCACCGTTGATACACAAGAAGGTCGTATACCTCGCCACTGAACTAAAAGCTTATCCTTATAAAGCCTGCTTGATTAACCCAAAGCTAAGTTTGAATCTAACATTGGTTCAATAACCTTTTTTTTTCAAACGTAATTAAATTTCAAACCTAAAACCTAATTAAATATCAAAGTTAAAACATATTTAAAAACTATTTCTAAAACTAAATTATTTTAAAACTGAGTTTCAAAATTATTTTAAAACATAATTTAAAAATTATTTTAAAACTTAATTATTTCAAAACTTATTTTAAAAAAATTATTTTAATATTTAATTATTTCAAAACTTATTTAAAAAAAATATTTTAAAACTTAATTATTTCAAAACTTATTTAAAAATTATTTTAACACTTAATTATTTTAAAACATAATTTAAAAATTATTTTAAAACTTAATTATTTCAAAACATAATTTAAAATTTATTTTTAAACTTATTTAAAAAAATTATTTTAAAACTTAATTATTTGAAAACTTTTTTAAAAATTATTTTAAAACAAATTAATTTAAAACTTAAATTAAAAATTATTTTAAAACTTAATTTAAAAATTATTTTTAAACTTAATTATTTTAAAACTTATTTAAAAAATTATTTTAAAAATTAATTATTTCAAAACTTATTTAAAAACTTATTTTAAAACTTAATTGTTTAAAAACTTATTTAAAAAAATTATTTTAAAACTTAATTGTTTCAAAACTTATTTAAAAAATTATTTTAAAACTTAATTATTTCAAAACTTAATTTAAAAATTATTTTAAACTTATTTAAAAAAATTATTTTAAAACTTAATTATTTTGAAAATATTTTTTAAAAATTATTTTTAAAACTTGTTTAAAAACTATGTTAAAACTTATTTAAAAACTATCTTAAAACTTAATTAAAAATTATTTTAAAACTTATTTAAAAATTATTTTAAAAGTTAAATTAATTAAAATTATTTTAAAACTTACATTAAAAATTATTTTTCAACCTAATTAAAACTCATTTAAAAAATATTTTAAAACTTATTTAAAAATTAATTAAATATTATTTTTAAAACTTATTTAAAATTATTTAAAACTTAACTATTTTAAAACTAAATTAACTGTAACGACCGCCCTTCTTACTACTACTACTCTCTAAGGGCGATCGTTACCTAACTACTACTCTACTTACTAGTGTCACTGATGCTGTTATTAGCATCAGTTAGATTTATCACGGCTCAGAGGAATTCCTACCGAAAAATTTCGGCAGAGTCTCCCCTGTACCAGTGACCAAATCAATAATACAAACAATGTATACACAGCCATAGACAGCTGGAACATATTTTTTGTGAGATCTCAGAAAATTTAATAAATAGGGTTATTTCAGAAATAGCCTTATAGAATTTTTCCGGAATTTTTAGGAATTTTCTAGGAATTTTTCGGAACTCGTACGGAGGATTTTGAGGGGATAGATCGATGGGTTCAGATAAAGCCTGTTTGGGATACCTATTTAAGTGAGGAAATGTTTCTAATTATAAATTTCATTTCTTCTTTCTTTTCTTATTCCCAAACGGCGATCCACCCTCTCACCCGAACCCTTCTCTTCTCCGACTCCTCTCCCTCTCGTTCCCTCTTGCGGGCGGATCCGTTCCGATCGTCGACATCGCCGGAGGAGCACGTCGCCGGAGCTTGCCGGAGATTGAACCAGGAGTTTCGGATTTCCCGATCTCTTCTCCCCTCTCTGCCCGACTCAAATTTCCGATCTCCTCTTCCCCGATCTTCCTTCGCTCGACACACTCTCTCTCGCGGACGACTCGGTGCCGAGACCAGAGGAGCACATCACCGGAGCTTGACGGTGCTAAGGAAGACAAGCTGGATCTGGCCGAGGGATCTCTATTTCGGTGGCTTCCTGCGCCGATCATCGACGATTCCTTGGTGGCTAGGGCACGGTGAGGAGCAAGATTTGCGTCGACTCCCAACCAATCATCCACCGAAGCTTGGAGAGGTGCCCTAGTCCGGATTTGTGCCACTTGATCACCGGCGTGGGTAAGCTAGCCTTAACCGAAAACCCCTCTTCTTGAATTGCCTCTTGAATCATCACTGGATCCTGGTTGATTCAAGGGTTTAGCTGGATTAGGGTTCTCCTTTTGGGATTGACTCTTCTTGTGCTTGATTCTTTCCCTGATCAGATTGGTCATCTTCTTGTGGTTTGTAATTGATCAGTGATGATCTTCCGATTGGGTGACTTCTTCTGGAGACGACCTTTGGAGATCAGCTTCTTTGCTGTGTTTGAAGTATCAGTTGAAGTGGGAAAGAATTCCAGCAGGGGTTGCATTCTGTGATTGGAATTGTGATCTTTGAGGTGTATCCAGCAGCTTTCCCTAACCGGCAGCAACACCTTTGATTGTGATCAATATGGTGATCACCTTGGATTGAAGGTAAGGAATAGGATAATTGATCTTGTTGTAGATCATGGTATGATTTGAATACTAGATGGTTAGTGTATCATTAGTTGATACATGTTGTATTTAGTTGCTAAATTGTAATTAGATTTATTTGCCTAGATAAATCTAATGGAATGATTAGGGTTAAGATAATTAACCCTAGTCAACTGTTAGATTTAATTTAGATGATGATACATGTTATGATAGATATATTTGCTTAGATTTAATCTAATGGAATGATTAGGGTTAAGACAATTAACCCTAGTCAACTATTGGATTTAATTTAAGTTTATATATCTGATCTAATTGGTGATTAGGGATTAGGTAACTAAACCTTAAATGACCGTTAGATTAATTAGGTAGGTTGTGATTGATGTGATTAGGGCTTTGCCCTAATTTAGTTTTAGAGATTTTATTTAGCTATTCATTTGATTTAGCTAAATAAAATATATACATTGTTTGTTGACACAGGACTTTGATTCGAGACGGGCGTCTCGGCTTCGGATTAGGACTGGATTGTACCTTCTCTTTGAGGCGGGTACCCTCTGACTTATCTTTTGATAATGTCTTATGATATGTGTAGCTTATATATACTTACTAGTGGTAGATAGTAGATTATTCTCTCTCTTGGTCTTAGCTAGTTGATACCTATCACATGCTTCATTTGCTAGTTGCTTTACTTCAGGATTGGATATTATATCTCTTGCCTGTGTATATATGTTCATAGAGATGCATATCTATAGTGCTCTACTCTACTGGATTAGTTGCTTTACATGTGTGATACATGGTCTTGGATTCATGATACTTACATTATTGTTATATGTGATGTCTTTAGATTTATGCTGTTTATTATCCTTGTTATATATGTGTTTATCTGTTTGGCATCTACACATATGGAGGAGGATTTGTTCAGGTATGTCATATTGTAGCCGCATGCACCATATCGCATGATTGCATGCTGGGCGATTGACGACTCCTTTATTGTTGAGCTCGTCGGCCGGCTACATTGACCTGCACACCACGTGACCATTGCATGGGTAGTGGCACAGCACACAGGGTGTGTAGGTTGCTCGGTGGTGCTCCGCTGGAGGCTCCACTCATGGGTAGTGTGATAGGCAGCGTGGTAGCACATCGGGGTCCCTCCCCGTCATTGTGTACCGGGAGATGAGAGCATGGCGCTCCCTCCTATAGTGAGGTTGGAGGATAGGTGTACTCCGGTGCATCCGTCCACTCTCATCTTGGGTAGTGACGGCAGAGTGCACTGTCACAGCCCTACCCACGCGGTCTCACCATTGTGTGAGATTACTGATGGCGTCGGGGTGACCATGTCATTTGCATCATATGATTGCATTAATTATGATTGATGCATTTGGTGATTGCATATGATTGACATGCATATAGGTTTATATGCTCTATCTTTATCTGTATGTTTATGATTGTACCAAGCATGAGTACAGATTTATTTCGGTTATACATTTTCTTATTATTCTTGCTATAGACTGTACTTTATGCCTATAGTTTATTTCGGCTATGCATATCTGTTATTCTGTTAGGAGACTATACCGTAAGTTGTATGGTTAGAGAACTGTACTCTTGATCCTATGGTTTAGGAGACTGTACCTTAGGATATTACTGGTAGCTATATGTTGCTGTACATATCTATTGGATTACCTGCTGAGTTCTTTGGACTCACCCCGTTGTTACTATTTTTCAGGTTGAGGCCGTCGGAAGATATTCCAGTCGCTAGCCCCATTCAGCGAGGATTTTCTTTGTCGGATTTTATCCTGCTTTTGCATCTTATATACTTGTATTGTGGGTTGTATTGTAGACATTGACATTCGGGTTTACTACTATTGTTTTCCGCTGCAGATATTTTCCGTTACTTCGTGGATTTGGTTTTCTTCGATGTAGTGGAGTAGGATGTTTACATATATCTTCGAGATTCTATATCGTCTTTCCTTATTATACTGCGTGGATTGATTATATGTTGACTTATGTGGATTGTTGATATAAACTGCGTGGCTTGTTCTTATTGTATTGTATTATTCCGGCCGTGTGTGGCCGAGGTATGGAGATATATGTATACTGAGCTTCATATTGTCCGCCGTACAGGGGAGATGCTGCCGAAATTTCTTCGGACAGGGACTACCTGGGGGCGTGACAATTTTCACAATCACGCAGTGATAAAAACCACAAGAAGAAGAAAGAAACTACTCTAGCAATAGTAAACAACTACTACCCATATTGCGTCATATCCTTTTGTAGTTCTTGGAAGACCTGTTATGAAGTCTATGGATATGTCTTCCCACTTCCACTCTGGTTGTAAGATATCGAAAAATTAAATAATAAATGTTTTTGGACTAAAAATCATCTTGGATTTTTCAGAAATTTTTAGAATTTTTTCGGGATTTAAATGGAGTCTGTGTGACCCATTTTGAGGTGATGGATTTGGGGTGCGGTAAAAGCCTATTTAGAATACCCTTGAGAGGGAGTTGATTTATTTCATTTAATCTAAATTGACCTAGGTTTAATTGCCGAACCATTTTCCTTCTTCCCGATTTCTTCCCCCTTGCGTTCGAACTCTCCTCGTCTCGACCTCACTGAAGACTGGCGATGTTGCTCTTCCCCTCTCGGCGTCGCCGACATAGAGCAGACCGAAGATTCAAGGAGGAAGGCTACCCATTTCTTTCCTCTCTCTCCTTCTCTCTCGATCTTTCTCTCAGGCGTGGGTGACTCGACGCTGACAGAGAGGCTTTTTTCCATCGCGATCTTGCCCCCACACGTCGTCGGAGAGGAAGGGGCGTGGGATCTCTACGGTACCTGTCATCTTCGGCGGAGCGATTGCATCCTCAGCGGGTTCTTGCTCGCGATCAGCTGTTCCTCAGCGGCTAGGGTACGACGAGGCTAGGACTTGGTGAGGGAGGAGAGATTCGAGCCCTAGTTTCCTATTGTGGGTGGTTAGTGCCTTCTCGTCGTCGGAGCTTGGATCAGGGAGGTCCAACTCCACTGGATTCCGATTCCTCTTCTTTGCCGGCGTAGGTCACCTGCTGATCCCTAGAGTGTGATGGGTTGCCGACATAGAATTGGGGTAATGTAAGACTTATATCAGTTTTCTAGCGATCTAATCACCATTTTCGACTTGGGATGTAGAGATTTGATTTTTGATGTTCTTGTAGCTTCGGTCGGTTGGTGATCCATAGTTTTGACAATCCAATCTCGGCAGTGAACCTCTCTAATCATGTTTCACCAGCAGTTATCAGAGATTTAGGTAAGTTGTTAGCTAAAAGAATGTGGAGTATGATTTAGGGTTTAACTCTTGGTTATGTGTGCATGGAAGGTGAATGGAGATGTTTGAATTGAAAGGGGGATCCTTTTCTGCACAGCTGCTGCTGGTCCTTTCATTGAGCGGTTGCATATTCGGTTTGGGTAAGTTGTGCTGGTCATTGCAAATTCCACTTCTTGAAGCTATGCCCTAGCTTCTAGGTGTTGATTTCTTCTTCCTCTTCATTGATCTGGATTGAGGGCTTCATTGGTAGCTGTCAGCAGGGTTCTTGTGAGGGCTGTTGAGCTACTTGATGCGTTGCCTCCCTCATGGTAAGTGTCTGCCACTAGTTTTCTTATTAGTATGCTATTCTATTAGGGTTTCTATGGGTTGTGGGGTTTGTATTGAGATGGTGACTTGTTGTGGTGGATTGTTATGTGATCATGCTTAGGATCATTGGATTGATTGTTGGTTGGATTATCGGATGTGATGATTCGGTTAGTTGCCGATGATGATGTTAGGTTGTTGTAGACTTATGATGGAGATTTGATTTTATGATAGGTTATTGTGGTTTGATATTATTAGGTGGTGGATTGGTAATTTAGAGATGGATATGTGAGTTGGATTCAAGATGTGTTGATAAGTGAGTTTGGATTGATTAATAGATTTTGGATTATGTTTGGATCTAGAAGGAGTTGGACTGAGGATTGTTTGGAGGATTAATCAGAGATCAGATTTAGTTGGAGTGATCCTAATTGGGTTAGGACTTTTATTTAGCTATTTGATCATATGAATTTAGCTAAATGAAATATATGTATTGATTTATGCAGGACTTGGATATGGGACGTTCATCACGATATGAGATTTATTTATCATGATCGACAGATTAAGGCGGGTATTTCTTCCTTTGCCTCTATATAGTTTCTTTGAAACTTAGTGCATGGTTATTATTGGATGATTAGGCCGCTTTATCTTATATCGTGTTAGTATGTTGATTTCCTGCATGAGACTTATGCTTGACCCTTATGATGATCTATTTAATTCATATACAGTCTTAACTCTTGATATCTATTCTGTTGTGATTACATGTGTAGAGGTTGTCTTGTAGGGATTGTCGGGTTGTGGGTATTACCATGCTGATTGGGTATATGATGTGGACTGTACGTAGGTGGGTATGCATGATAGGAGTCATCATGTTGACCGTGCATTTGCATGTTGTATGTACACACGTATTTGTTATGTACTTTTGGAGGAGTTGTGTTGATTGTATGTTTGTGGTTTATACACGTGTCTGATGTGTTTATTATTGGAGGATACATGTTGATTGTATTTAGGTTATGTGCATATGTGTCCAGTGGGATTATTAGAGATTTTTGGTTGATTATACGTGTGTAGTTGTGTACACGTGTTTGGTGGGATGTGTGGATTTACCATGATGATTATATTCATGTGGTGGAGTGCTTATGTGGAGTTAGAGTTTGCATGGATGATGACGGTGTCTGTATCATGATTATATATATATATATATATCATGTCCATCATTCATTGCATACTGACGACTATCGTCTCCTTTGTAGTTGAGAGGGTTGTCAGTTTTTATAGCTGTCCACTCTACCACTGATGGAGAGTGGTAGCTGGGAGTGGAGTTATGTCCTGTTGCGCTTACTCAGCTGCTCAGTATTTTTACTCTGTCAGCCTCGATCACTCTGATGTAGTGAGTCTTGAGGGTACAGTAGTCAGAGGGCTTGAGTTGTGAGTGGTCAGGGACCCTTAGCTATGTAGTTAGATAACTACATAGTATACTGTCACCTCAGTCGCTTTATAGCGGTTACGTGCGTGAGGTTTGTACGGTTGTCATGGACCCAAGCCTCTCGGCCATACAGGGGTCGTGGTGTCTGGAGAGGTAGCGGGGGTGACCATGGAGCATGCATGCACTTTTGCATATGATGCACGGTGCATCTGGGGGTTATATTTGCATACATGCCTAGTAGATACTAGTTGCATGTGATTGTCGTTGTTACATTTGATTGAGATATGGTTGTTGCATTTGGTTGCCATGCTGCATAAATGTCATTTATTTTACATGTATATGCAGTTGTATTTATATTGCACAGGTGTCATGGGTATGTCTGTTGCAGATCCGGTGAGTTTACTGATCAGTGTACCATGTGTCGATTCCAGATTGGGTATGTACATTCTCTTGTACTAGTTTTGAGTTTATACAGTCGTTATGTATGATATGGTTAGATGTGTGGATTCATGTCAGCTGTAGTCATTATACTATGTGGAATAGACTGGCACTAGTAGGTTGAGTTTATTGGCTTTATCAGTATGATCACGTTCTTTATTCTCTACTGAGACTGTATACTTTTGATCTCCATGTTTATTTACCATGCACTATCTTTTCTATTACCCGCTGAGTTACCTATACTCACCACCGCATGTATACATTTATGTTTTCAGGTAGCGGGTAGATGGTTGGTGTGTCGGTTGGAGTATCATGTCTGCCGGGTCCTACGTCACATCCGAAGACCGTGCTTGTTTTCTTTTGCATATCTTTTTATTATTTTTGTCATTGTATTTATGTGTAGCCATGTGGCTATCTTATGGTTTTGGTGTTGTATTTGTGTTTAAGCCGTGCCGACATGCATTGTATTTATTTGGTTTGTGTGGGCTTTCCTTCGTTTTTCCGCTGTGTTTTTAATACAGCCGTGTGAGCTGTTTTATATATAACTGCGTGGTTGTGATTGTTTCATTCCAGCCGAGTGGGCTGTGATTATAACTGCGTGGTTGTGTATATAAATATTCCAGCTGCATGTGGCTGATGTATTTTGTTTGTAGTGATGCTTCAGATTATCACCCGTACAGGGGAGATGCTGCCGGATTTTTATCTGTCAGAGACTCCTTTGGGGGCGTGACACTGGTATTGGAAGAGGCTGAAGAACTCCTCCTGGTCTCTGGTGTTCTGCTTTGACTCTCTGGCATGTCAGGCAGGTACTGACATATTTAGCAACATCTCTTTTGAGTCCAGACCACCAGAACCTCTATTTCACATCTGGGTACATCTTGGTAGAACCAGGATACATGGAGTAAGGTGTACTATGAGCTTCTTCTAGAATCTTCTTTCTCATCTCTTCATCATTGGGAACACAAAAGCGACTCCCCTGATAAAGAATTCCACTGTCTAATACTCAAAACTCCGAATTGTCTTCTTTCTGTATCCCTTGCTTGATCTTCTGGATGTCTGGATCTTTACTTTGTATTCTCTGTATATCCTCAAGCAGGGTACACTCTAAGGTCAATGCAGAGAGTTGCCCCTCAATAATTTCAAGTCCAAAATCTGACAACTCCTTCTGCAGTGGCAGGGCTAATGATGACAAAGACATCAGGGATACACTAGATTTTCTGCTTAGTGCATCTGCCACTTTGTTAGCTTTGCCTGGGTGGTAGAGGATTTCACAGTCATAGTCTTTGACTAACTCCAGCCACCTGCGCTGTCTCATGTTTAAATCTTTCTGAGTGAAGAAGTACTTAAGACTCTGATGGTCAGTGAAGATTCTACACTGAACTCCATACAAATGATGTCGCCAGAGTTTCAGTGCAAAGACCACAGCTGCCAGCTCAAGATCGTCAATGGGATAGTTCTTCTCGTAGTCTTTGAGTTGTTTGGAAGCATAAGCTATAACTTTTCCTTCTCGCATGAGTACAGCTCCTAAGCCCATCTTAGAAGCATCACTGTAGATGTCAAAACTCTTGTCACTCTTTGGAACAGTCAGAATGGGAGCACTGGTCAGTCTCCTCTTGAGTTCTTGGAAGCTCAGCTCACATTTGTCTGACCATTCAAACCTCTTGTTCTTTCTGGTGAGGGCTGGTAGTGGAGAGGTTATCCTGGAAAAGTCCTCCACGAATTTCCTGTAGTACCCAACTAAACCAAGGAAGCTTCTGATCTCCCAGGCATTTTTGGGTGTACTTCAATTGTTGACCGCTTCTATTTTGGCTGGATCCACCTGAATGCCTTCTTTAGAAATAATGTGACCTAGAAATGCCACCTGATCTAACCAAAATTCGCACTTTGAGAATTTAGCATAAAGTTGTTTCTGCTGTAGAGTCTGCAGTACTATTCTCAAATGCGTATCATACTCCTCTTGGGTCCTTGAATAAACTAGAATGTCGTCGATGAACACAATGACAAATTTGGCAAGGTATTCTCTGAACACTCTATTCATCAAGTTTATGAATACTGCAGGTGCATTAGTCACACCAAAAGGCATGACTACAAATTTGTAGTCTCTAGATCTGGTCCTGGAAACTGTTTTTGGAGTATTACTTCCTTTCACTTTCAACTGATGGTCCCCAAAATGTAGGTATATTTTAGGGAACACTGTTGCCCTCTTCAGCTGATCAAATAGATCATCTATTCTGAAAAAAGGGTGTTTGTCGTTAACCGTTACTTTGCTCAGCGCTCTAAAATCAATGCACATCCGCATAGATCTGTCTTTCTACTTAACAAACAACACTGGAGCTCCCCGGGGTGCATGACTAGGGCGGATGAAACCCTTGTCAAGTAGCTCCTAAAATTGTTCTTGTAACTCGTTTAGCTCTGCTAGAGAAATTCGGTAAGGAGCTTTTGAAATTAGGCTGGTGTCAGGAACCAATTCAATTTCAAACTCCACTTCTCTGCTGGGAGGTAGTCCAGGTAGCTCTTCTGGGAATACCCCTGGGTACTCACAGACTACCCAAACATCCTCCTGCGTGGGTCTTTCTTGTTATCTTTGTCCTTCCAGTTCTGATTACTTGACTGGGGTCTCTGTTTCCCCACTGTCTTGTCTTCTATTTTGACAAGCTTGTGTTGAGTTTGTTGTGCCTTGATGCTGTTCAGATAGTTCTCACTAATGCTCTGCTGACCCGCTCTTTACTAATCTATGGTCGGTGAGTTTCATTACTCACATTAAGTGATATTTCTGGTCTCAGCCTTCGGAGCATCAGTCTGACTCGTTCTTTCTCTATACTTACTAATGTTGATACGGTCTGACCAGGCTGTTGTTTTGATGTTGACACTGATTTAAGTTTGTATCAGATATTAATTAAAATCAGATTGATTACAGATCAATGTTAATCAGGTGGAAGGGAAAAGTCCAAGTATGGAAACTTGGCACGCTAGGTCAGAGAGGGCTCGGTAGCTATTTCACTAGACCGGACGAAGTCAGAGAGGGCTCGGTAGCTCGTTCTACGGACTAGGTCAGAGAGGGCTCGGTAGCTCGTTCTCCGGACTAGGTCAGAGAGGGCTCGGTAGCTCGTTCTCTAGACCAGGAAGGCTTTAGGGTTTTGTAACGCCTGCCCTTCCAGGTAGAACTAAGGCCACCCCGGAGGGACGGACGTCACTGAAACATAGACATCAATTATACTAATGCATATGGATTCATGGCAGCGGAAGACTTATTTAAATTTTTTTTTTATTCATATGCATTTAGTTTACTTATCATGACATGTGAATCAAAGCATACTGAACATTATCATCATATCATCATTATTCTAACATGAGTAAAATATCATAAGTGTATGAAATACTAGTTGAAATCATCAGCATAAGCATAGGTCCAACATTGTTCACATGCATAACTTAGGTAATTCAAAGAAACTTAAATAGATCTATCCACCAGCACTTCCACACACATCTTCCTTGCCTTTCCTGCTCTGCTCCCCTTAAACAATCCATTCCTTGCCTTTATCTGCAGTACAAGGAAAACACGTGTAGCTATAAGCCAAAGGCTTAGTGAGATCCTTGCCTACCCATAAATCCGAAGAAAACACATAACATAACATAACATGTAGAAAACATAGCATAGCATAACATAGCATGGAGAGTCATAACATAGAACATATCTTATCATGTAAAAACCATAACAACTCATAGCGTCACATGAGGGAAAGCAGAACATAATATATCATATCACATAAGGAGCATAACATATCAAAGTCTATCATGTGAAGGTATATCATGATTCATATCACATTCTTTAAGCACATATCATGAAGCCTATCATATCATGTAAACATGTATCATAACTCATACCTGTTCATAAGGGTGCATAAACATAATTTCATAAATATGTGCATGTAGATGCAATATGTATATTTTTAAAACATGTATCATGGAATGCACATATGCATCATGCTTCTTTCAAAACATATAGTATACATACTTGAATATCATATCATCATCATCATGAGAAGGGCCCTGGCTTGTACCACATGTAAACATAAATGCGCGCAATCCCTAGGACAGGGTAGCTAGCCCCGAACCTACTAGGGATCTAGGTCCGTTCATAGTCCGTCGACCTAGGGGCGTACTGAGGAGCCCATCCCTTAACGAGGTCCGTTCATAGTCCGTCGACCCCGGGGCGCTTATGGAGCCCCACCTTGGTACAAGCCATACAAAGTAAAATATCATGCATATCATATCTCATCATATCATACATGTCATAATTCTTGTCATATCATTAAGAGAGCTCTTGATCCCAACTTAAGGGAAGCATCTCTTTACCATAGCATGAAGAGTGCTCTTGATCCCAACTTAAGGGAAGCAACTCTTTTCCATAACATGAAAAGTGCTCTTGGTCCCAGCTTAAGGGAAGCAACTCTTTAGGCTTTTCTTCTTACATAAGCCATTCATACATGCATTATGAAACATAACATGTTCTTATCATAACATAAAGCATAACATGTCATTTCCATATCATCAAACATGGCATATCATCTCATGAACTTAACATACATATCATGAACATGGCATATCATATCATGAGTCTAGCATATCATATCATTAACATGGCATATCATGTCATAAGTCTATCATGTCATATCATAAGCATGGCACATCTTATCATAAGACATAGAAATGCAACATATCATAAAGCATGAAAGCTTACTTCACTTATATATCAAAGACTACATATCATGAAAAATGCCTAAGCATGTTTGGTTAGGTTTAACTCTTTCCTAACCCAATTTATCCATCTTGGCCGAACCATATCAGTAGGTTTCATTCTCATTTCATTCCATATTAAGCATAGAACTTACCCACATAACATGTAAAACTTAATCTACGCACATACAAGGTAATATACTTCATGAATAAGCATGTTTGAGTTCAAAACTCTAACCTTAACCCATTTATCTCAATTTGGACAAAACATATCAGTAGGGTTCTTATATCATTTGGTTCCATATGAAGCATAAAACTTATCCACATAGCATGTAAACTTGATCTAAGCACATACAAGGTAATATACTTCATGAATAAGCATGTTTGAGTTCAAAACTCTAACCTTAACCCATTTATCTCAATTTGGACAAAACATATCAGTAGGGTTTTTATATCATTTGGTTCCATATGAAGCATAAAACTTATCCACATAGCATGTAAACTTGATCTAAGCACATACAAGGCAATATACTTCATGAATAAGCATGTTTGAGTTCAAAACTCTAACTCTAACCCATTTATTTCAATTTGGCCGAAACATATCAGTAGGATTTCATATCATTCTACTCCATAAGAAGCATAAGTCTTAACATGTAACATGCACATTTAATCTAAGTTCCTATAGAGCATAGTACAAGTACCTACAAGGAACCATACTTCATGAATAAGCCTATTTGAGTTCAAAACTCTAACCCTATCCCTTTTATTTTCATTTGGCCGAAACATATCAGTAGGGTTTCATGTCTTTTTATCCCTTAGGAAGCATAAAACTTAAACATGTAGCATGCACATTTAATCTAAGTACCTATAGAATATTGTACAAGTACTTACAAGGAACCATACTTCATGAATAAGCCTATTTGAGTTCAAAACTCTAACCCTAACCCTTTTATTTTCATTTGGCCGAATCATATCAGTAGAGTTCCATATCATTTTATTCCATAAGAAGTATAAAACTTAAACTTATAACAAGCCCATTTAATCTAAGTGCCACCAAGGTATTGTACTTCATGTTCTAAGCATATTTGAGTTCAAAAACTTAAACCCTAACCCATTTATTCAATTTTGCCAACCATATCAGTAGGGTTTACCACCATTTCATTCCATATGAAGCATAAAGACCTTAGTTATAAACATGTAAAAATTCATACATCACAAAGAGGTACAACTAGTATGGTTTCTAACTAAAATTCTTGACCTAAGGCCTTATAATCAATTTGGCCGAACCATATAGCTAGGTTTCTCTTTTTTTTTTTTCTTCACGACATGAAGAACGAAGACTAAACTAACAACATATGAAATTCTTATATCATAGAGTAGAAATTTAAGTATGTGATCAAAGAAAAACTTATTCTAGATCCTTTCTTCCATCCTTGGCCAAATCATGCAACAAGTTCTAAATTTCCTTTTTTTTTTTTTTTATAACATGAAGCATCTCTTATCACTTGTTAACCCTAAGTAACTACCTATTCTTTATCTTGACCATCTTCTTTCAAGAAAAGTTTTAGAGTTTCGAAAGAGAAAAACATTCTAAAAACCGAAGCTACTTGTACTGCAGTGAGGGGATACTCACATCCTTGCGCTTGTTTTCCTTAGAGATTTAACCTTTTGTTGTGGATCCTTTCTAGAGAGGGGAAGCTTCCTTGCTCCTTGATCTCGGCAAGAAGAAGAATGGGTGAAGAAGGGGGCACGGTGAAGGAGGAAGGAGTAAGAGAGTGAATGAGAAAAATGCCAACTCATTTTAATTTCTTCCTTTTATTCATCATGAGAGGAGGAAGGAAAAATATATTTTTCTTCCTCCTTTCTTTTACTCTCTTCATCATTAAGAAAAGTCTAGATACATCCCTTCTTGGTGAGTAAGAAAAGAATATTCTAGAGCATCTCTTCATTAGAGAGGGAGAAGACAACTCTCACTTCTCCTTCTTAAGAGAAGAGCCTTTTCTTCTTACATTTAATTATGGTTTCCCTCTCTTTCCTTACAATAATTTCTCTTGGTCTAGTGGTTATCTTATTCAGGTATCTAATGAGAGATCTAGAGTTCAAGTCCTAGATCTTATGTATTTTTATTCCTATTTTATTTATTTAAGTGTTTGGCTAGGAGCAAAAATTCAACTAAAGCATATATATTTTTCTTTATTCTTTATTCATGATAGAATATTCTAGAATTTTGCTAAGGATCCTATGGGTGTTACAGGTTTAGGGCTGGGAAGCTCTAAACCTACCAACATAGGCATTGGATCGATTTGTTGACCGATCCAGTGATACTATGGATATCTGATCCGTCTGTTGACCGATCCATTGATACTATGGTTATCTGATCGGTCACCAGACCGATCAGTAACCAATCAGTAATTCACTGTGAGAATTACTGATCGGTCTATAGACCGATCAGTAACCAATCAGTAACACTATGAGATTTATTGATCGGTCTGGAGACCGATCAGGAGGTAATGAAGTTCGGGAGAGAGTATAGGGGATCGGTCTGTGGACCGATCCACCTATAGCCTGATCGGTCCACAGACCGATCAGAGCTCTCCTAGACCGATCAAGCCATAGCCTGATCAGTCCAACAAGCTGTGGATCGATCTGTTGACGGATCCACAATACTGTCTGAAGCTTCTGCTGTTTCTCTGCAACTTCTGATCCATCTGATTTAACCATCTGCTGTTAGCTTTTTAAGTTACAGGTTGCAGGTATCATGCCAATGCTTAAATTCAAATTAAGCTCCATCAGAAGAATAAGACAAAGGGTTCTTTCTACTGTGTTTCGCTGCAAATGGTGTAATTGGAGCATCAACGGTTACTGACTGCGAACAGGCTGTGATCTGGCTGCGATCAGTTGGGAATCAGCTTGACTCTTGCTCATTGGTTCGAGTTCAGAGACCCCAGTGAAGACCATGGGTTCTATTGGTGTGAGTTCAGAGAACCAGAGGAGGAGGAAGAGTGATTGGTGATGTCGTAGCTTGTAGCAGGGATTCGGTGCAGGTTGACAGCAATTCGGGACAGGCTGAATGCAGTGGAAGCAGAGGCATAAGATGAAGGATGAAGAGAGGTTCAAGGAGAGAGCTCTCGGTCGATCAAGCAAGGGTGCCGAGCTTTGAGTTCTTGGTTGTGCTTCCTTCTTGTGCTCTGTTTAACTGTTGTCTTCGCGTGGTTGTGAGCGTTTTTCTTCATTCTCTTTAGCCACTGATCTGTAAGTCTTGTGCTTTATTTACATATCTTCTGAGACTTTGTGGAGAGGTTACTCCACCGAGAAGGAGAAATCTTTAGCCGGTATCTATCCGGGGTGTGATCTACCGAAAGATCAAGGGATCGTCCACCTTACGGACACGCCGAGGAGTAGGGGCAAGTTATCCCCGAACCTCGTACATACTGGTGTTAGTGGTGTGTGTCTTTCTTTTCCTTGTATTAGATTTTCATGTGCATATTTCCGCTGCGCTAACGATTTGATTGAAGAATTTAGTTAAGTTTTAGAGGAGGCTATTCATTCCCCCCCCCCCTCTCTAGCCATCCGAAGATCCTAACAAGTGGTATCAGAGCAAGGTGCTCTTTATCCGGCTTAACACCCTAAAGAGCAAGAAGATGGCTATGAAGGAAGGGTTTAGCACCAATCGTCCACCCTACTTCGACGGAGCAGACTTTCAATACTGGAAGAGCTGCATGGAATATTATCTCAAGACCAACATCTCAATGTGGTTCTCCGTCAAGGAAGGGTTTACAACTCCGAAGGACGAAGAAGGTAAGGAACTTGACTCATCAAGGTGGTCCACCCAGCAAACTCGCAAAGGACAAGCTGATGCCAAGGCAGTGGTCACTCTACAATGTGGGATAGCCAAGGATCAACTCGTCAAGGTAGGTCCATTCACGAGCGCAAAAGACTTGTGGAACAAGCTCATCGAGCTCCAAGAAGGAACTCGAGACTCTCGGATCGCCAAGAGAGATTTATTCTTAAACCAACTACAAAACCTCACCATGAAGGAGAACGAGATGGTAAGTGAACTGTTGGTTGCTACTCGGAAAACCTAGAGGTTCCACTGTAGAAAAATTTTGTACAAAGGTCTGAACCTTTTCCTAGCTACCATGTGTTCTTTTAAATTAAATTTTGGATCTCCTGCGGAACTTATCACGTTTGATCCAAAACTTAATCTATTTGTTCTTTTAGGTTTAGACTTGGATCTCCTGCGGAACTTAACACGTTCAACCCAAATCACCTTAAGTTATTAATTCCATTAAATATTGATTTCCATAATTGGTTCCCAGTACTGACGTGGCGAGGCACATGACCTTCTTGGATATGGGAGCAACCACCACCGACTAGACAAAACCTTTTATGGAAAGCTAATATTTAATTTCCTAAAATAACTTTAGGTTAACCAAAAGGAACAATCAAATCACAAGGAAAGAATAAAACAAAAGAACACAACATCGAAAAACATATTCGAAATATTAAATCGTATGCCTCTTGTATTTGGTATTATTTCCAAAAATAACTAGTATGATGCGGAAAAGAAAAATACTAGTTATACCTTTTAGAAAGACCTTTTGATCTTCTACCGTATTCCTCTTCTAACCTCGGACGTTATGTGGGCAACGATCTTCCGAGATGAGAACCACCTAGGCACCTTCTTCCTTCTTCCTTCAAGTTTCGGCCAAGCACAAGAACTTCCAATGATGAAGAATTTTCCACCAACCAAGCTCCAGGGGATACATGCTTTCTCTCCTTCTTCTCCTTCCTTGATCTGGCCACATCCTCCAAGCTCCAAGAGATGATAGATTTCGGCCACAACAAGAGGAGAGAAGAGAAAGGGAAGGGCCGGCCACCACACCAAGCTCCAAGGGATGAAAGCTTTCTCTCCTTCTTCTTCTTCCTCTCCAAGTAGTATCCGGCCACCACAAGAGCTCCAAGCCAAGAGAGGGTTTTGGCCACCACAAAGAGGAAGAGAGGGAGAGAAGATGTTGGCCGGCCACCCCAAGGAATAAGAGAGGGAGGAAAAATAATAGAGGATGTATGTCATGAAGGCACCCCAACCCCCTCTTTTATATTCCTTAGCCTTGGTAAATTAGAAAATTTAATCACAATAAAATTTCCTTAATTTTCCTTGACAACAATCAATTAAGAAAAATTAAACAAACTTTCCTTAATCAACATGTTATGGCCGGCCACATCAAAAGAGAGCAAATAAGGAAAAAATTTTCAACAAGAAAAATTAAAGTTTCCTTATTTGCTTCCGGAAAAATTTTAAAATAAAATTTTTCCAAAATAATCCCTTCATGGTTGATCAAAAGAAATTTTCATAATTTTAATTTGTCAACATGTGAATAATTTTTAAAGAGAAAATAAAATCTCTCTCCCATCTACAAATAAGGAAAGTGATCTAATCTCTTTCTTTTAATTCTTTTGTAGATTCTTTTAAGAGAGATATTTTAATTTTAATTCTCTTTAATAAATTATATCTTCCACATAAAAATTAAAATTAAAATTCCTTTTTAATTAAATATGGCCGGCCCCCACTAGCTTGGGTTCAAGCTAGGGCCGGCCACCCCAATTCATGCTTAGGCCGGCCCCTAGCTTGATTCCCAATGTAACGACCCAATTTTCCCTATTTCAAGTTCTAAAAGTCCATAAAAATATTTAGAAATACTTTTAAAATATTCTAGAGATTTTTAGGAATTTTTAGAGTATTTTTACGTAATTTTTGGAGGTCGTTAGTAGGGTTACAAAAAGAAAGAAGTTTTGATAAAAAAACGTTGAAGGTGAGATTCGAACCCACGACCTCGGGTCGGACTGACCCAAGCAAAACCGGCCCAACCAGCTGAGCTACACGATTTTGTTAACCTTATATGGTGAGAATTAAGTTTATAGCATAGTTAATGATTAGAGAATAAATTGAGGAAAAGTGTGCGGCTAAGGAATTGAAGCCGAGACCCTTCGATTCGGTTAAAAGCCGGCTGACCAACAGGGCTAGCGGCCGGTGTTAATTAAGGAAAGAGTGAATAATACTTAAGCAGTAGTTAGATGATAAAAACCCTAGTTATAAGTGTAGGACCGTTAGATTCGATAGAGGAGGGGGGGGGGGGTGAATATCGATTCGAAAAACAATGAGTATAAGCGCAGCGGAAAAGTAAATGAACACAGTTGTTTTTACTTCGTTCGGAGCCTGTGACGACTCCTACTCGAAGGCCCGTACTCCGTGAGTACTTTCGTTGGGCAATTCACTAGCAGTTCGAAATAATGATTACAAAAAACAGTACAATGAATGCTAATGAAAATGAAAAACAAATACCGACAATAAAGACAAGAAAGGAGCGTAGTGTCGGAGCTTTGTTAGCGTCGCAGAAGTGCAGAGTAGTGGAAGACTTTTCTTTTCGTTGTTGTTCTGAAGCTCTCCTCTGACCCTTCTTTTATATGAGGCTCGGGGCGCCCTGGATGCCTTCCGGGCGCCCTGGTGAGACATGGCAAGTCCAACCAACGAGCTCCACGTGGCGACGCGCGATCAGGATGAAATTTCCCTCCCGGGCGCCCGGACCTCCGGGCGCCCGGACCCTGTTTTCCCGCAGAATCCGTCCTACAAGACAAACGTTAGTCCGGAGGTAAATTTACCCTGCAACACAGATTGTTAGCAAAAGCAAAGTGAGTATGAATTAGCAAAAAGGAGTATGACTTAGATTCCGTCTTTCCGAGACCGGAATCTAGTCACGATCTCGACTTAGATATCCGAAATGGATCTAAGCCGGATCGACGGCTAATGTTCCCTTCCCGGGAACGCGTCCTCGCAGTCACTCCCCTCCAGTGACTTACCTTACTTACCTGCCAGTCAGCCCTTCGACCGTCTGGACTTTTCGCCAATGTCGACCTAGCTGGACTTCTCGCCAAGCGTCCGGTCAGCCCGTCGACCGCTGGACTTCTCGCCGACTATCCGGTCAGCCCGTCGACCTAGTGGACTTCTCGCCAGCGTCCGGTCAGCCCGTCGACTGGACTTTTTCGATCGGGACTCCTTTAGGGGCGTGACATCCGGTCAACCCGTCGACCTGTCTGGACTTCTCCTGCACACTCGATCAAAGTGTCAGACAAAAACAAACTAACTTAACCTGATTTGTCATTCATCAAAACCTGGGCTAAATCGTTAGTGCTAACCGCACCAACAATCTCCCCCTTTTTGATGGAATGACAACTTGGTTAAGTTAGTGAAAACATATGCAAGAAACATGCATTTATGTGGTTTTTAAGTTAGTTTGAATTTTCAGTTTGGTTCAGCTAACTTAACCTAACTTAACCACCTAACCCTCCCCCTTTGGCATTCATCAAAAATAAGCATGAGTTAAGTAATTATAGACTTCAGACAAAGTAAAAAAAATGTCAAGTTAATCTGGGGGAGTTTAAGCTTTTGAAAATTTGTTTAAAGCATTAGCTTTTAGCTTTTTAGAAAGCTAGCTAAGTTTAGATAGTTTCATTTTCAAACATAAGTTTTCAAAAACCAAAATTCCAAAACTAAGTTTGAAAATTTTATTTTTCCAAAAACTGATTTATTTTTCAACATTAAGTTTGTAAATGATTTAATTTAAAACTTAAGTTTTGACAATGATTTAAGTTTGAAAAATTTAACTTTCATAATTTTCAACACTGAGTTTTTGCAAATCAAATTTCAGTTTACAAATATTGATTTTGAACTTTACTTTTAGTTTTCAAAGGAGTTTGGTAGAACTAATTTTGATAAAGTAAAATAATTAAATCTAATTTTCAAAATCAAAATTTTAAAGTTCAAAAGTACTAGTTTCAAAACCATGGTTTAAAATACTTGAAAAGTTCAGTTTTCATAGACTAAGTAAAAAGAATAAAAAGTTTGTGATTTAAAACAAACAATTTTGAGTTGATTTTAAAAAAAATTTCACAATTTTAAGCAAGTTGATTTTGAAGATTGATTTTTAAACTTTGATTTTCAAAATTAAGGAAAATGATTTTGAGAAGCTTAGTTTGTAAACTTAAGTTTTGAAAAATCTAATTTCCACAATTTTCAAAACTAAGTTAAATTTAATTTTCAAAATCAATTTTCAATAAAAAGTAAAACCCAATTCTTAACAACAACTTAGTTTTATAAGAGTTAGTTTTCAAAAGTAGGTTTAAGAAATTTTTAAGAAAACATTTTTCAAACAAAATTTAAAATATTTTATAATAAGGGAAAATTTTAATTAATTCCTCCCCCTGAACCTGACATAAAATTTGAAAATATTTGCTAAAAATATTCAAAGTAGATATTTATTATTATTTTTTTTTATTTTTTTTTTAAATTGAGGTAGAATTTTTTAGAGAGATTTTAAAAAAAATAGCACTTAAGGAGATAATTAAAAAGTAAACCTCCCCCTGAATTTGATACTCCTTTAATTTATTAATCCTCCTTATTTATTACTCCCCCTTAATATAATGCTAAGGTTTGAGTGTGTTAAATTTCAAGCCCTAACACATTTATCTACCTAAGTGTTCTAAGGGATTTGGTAACACTTATATTATTTGCATATTTATCTCTGTATCCTTGATATAATTGTTTATTTGAGTTTGATTAATCAATAATTAATATTAGATTCAGGTGGTTGAGCTTCAGTTTAAGATTTAATAAGATAAACTTTATTAAATCAAAAACAGTTGGCCATTATCAATAATTTATTGATTAATTTTTACATGATTTAATAATTTAATATTTATTTAAAATGAGTTAACCTTTGTATTAATTAATTGAATTGGTTAATAAAAGTATTAGTTATAATTCGATTTTTTCATTTACTTCCTTTTAATTTGGATTAACTTAGTTTAAAGTTAGTAGTGATTTGAAGTACAATTTATTAAAGTTATTAAACATAGTTAAAGTTCAATTTGAATTAATAGTTAATAAGGATAACTTATGATTTAATTTATAGTGAAATTAGGATTTTGATTAATGTTAAAATTAAGATTTATTGAGTTAAATTAAGAATTAATTAACTATTTGGTGTAAGTTAATTTTTTAAGTTCTTATTTCAATTATTCACTTATTAAGTATTTAACTTAGTTTATAATCTTAAGTTAATCAAATTTTAATTATTTGTTAACAACATATTTCAATGTAATTTTGAATTTAATTATTTAATGTTATTTAGTTTTAAGTTTATTCTTAAAATAGTTTTTGAAGGCAATTTAAGTATGATTTTAATTGTAAATTATGTTTAAGTCTTAAACCTAAATTAACTTTAAAGTTTTAATGTTAAGTTTTAACTTTAATTTTAAAGTTAAAATAATGTTTGAGGTTACAATAATGTTTAATGTTAAAAATATGCCTAAAGTCTAAATCATAATTTTTAATTATTATTATTAAAGTGAAAAGTAATTTTTTTGAGAATTTTTAGAATGATTTTTTTTTTTTTTGGTTTTTAAAAGAAAGAATTTTTTAAAATAAGTTTTAAAAGTTTTTTTTTTAAATAAGTTTTAAAAGTTTTTTTAAAGAATTTTTAAAATAAGTTTTAAAAGTTTTTAAAAGAATTTTTAAAATAATTTTTTAAAATAAGTTTTAAAAGTTTTTAAAAGAATTTTTAAAATAATTTTCAAAATAAGTTTTAAAAGTTTTTAAATGAATTTTTAAAATAATTTTTTAAAATAAGTTTTAAAAGTTTTTAAAAGAATTTTTTAAAATAATTTTTTAAAATAATTTTTTAAAATAATTTTTTCAAATAAGTTTTAAATGTTTTTAAAAGAATTTTTAAAATAATTTTTTTTTAAAAAAAAATAAGTTTTAAAATTTTTTAAAAGAATTTTTAAAATATTTTTTTTTTAAAATAAGTTTTAAAAGTTTTTAAAAGAATTTTTAAAATAATTTTCAAAATAAGTTTTAAAAGTTTTTAAAATAATTTTTAAAATAATTTTTTTTTTAAAATAAGTTTTAAAAGTTTTTTAAAGAATTTTTAAAATAAGTTTTAAAAGTTTTTAAAAGAATTTTTAGAATAATTTTTTAAAATAAGTTTTAAAAGTTTTTAAAATAATTTTTTAAAATAATTTTTTTTTTAAAATAAGTTTTAAAAGTTTTTAAAAGAATTTTTAAAATAAGTTTTTTTTAAAAATTAGTTTTAAAAGTTTTTAAAAGAATTTTTAGAATAATTTTTTAAAATAAGTTTTAAAAGTTTTTAAAAGAATTTTAATATAATTTTCAAAATAAGTTTTAAAAGTTTTTAAAAGAATTTTTAAAATAATTTTTTTTTAAAATAAGTTTTAAAATTTTTTAAAACAATTTTTAAAATAATTTTTAAAATTAGTTTTAAAAGTTTTAAAAGATTTTTTAAAAGAATTTTTAAAATAAGTTTTAAAAGAACTTTTAAAAGAGTTTTTAAAATAATTTTTAGGTTAAGATAATTTAAGTTTAATTTTTAAAATAAATTTGTAAGTAAAAGAAAATTTAATTTAAATTTTAAAATAAATTTTTAAATTAAAGAAAATGTTATTTTAATTTAATTGATTTAATTTTAATTTATTTTAATTTAATTAATTTCTTTTAGGTCCTTAGTCATCTCACCTGATCTATATTTTCAATCAGGGAATCCTACAATTTTGTGAGATGAATTATATTTAATTATAGGGTTTGATTTAACTTGTGTTAGATTCAGGTTTAGCTTTGGTATCAACAAATAGGCATTCTTCGGATAAACTTCTAAGCTTGGCGAGTCACTTGGACGTCATTAGAAGTAACCAACCTTTCGAAGTTTTCCGAATAGTCCTATCCATGGAGCTTAGTACTAAACCTTGGTCTAACTAGTTAGGTTCTGTTTAAGGGTAGCTTCGGTCAGTTCCACTTGGCCAAATGCACCAAATCGAAGCCATATCTTTCTAGACATGCGATACCCAAGCTTCCCTAACGTACTATCTTCCAAAAACTTTACCCGTACCGTGATTCAAGTTAAACTGGGTCCCTTTTTAACTAATCCTAATTACCCTGCCGGAATAGTTTATTTGGGTTACCCTGTCGGGTAAGTTATTTTTGGAGGTGCCAGCTATTCTGGAGCCTCTCCTTAAATTATTGATTTTTCTTTTTAAGATTTCTTGTATAATTAGAGTTGGTTTTATTAAGTTTTAATGTTTAATTTGTAATTTAAATTTAAGTTTTTAATTTTGAATTAATTAAATTGGTCAAATTATATTTCTTTAAAAGAGTATATTTAACATTTAAATTTTCTTTCAATTTCAATTTCAATTTTATTGGGTTAATTGAATTATCTTTCTTTAATAGCTTATTTTTAAAGTTTAGGTTTTTATTTATTTTTGAGTTAATTAAATTGTTTGAATTATATTTCTTTAAAGGTTTATCTTTTAACTTTTTATTAATTGTTAATTTTAAATTTTCTAGATTATTTTTGTTTAATATGTTATCTTTAACATTTAATTTTAAGTTTGTTAACTTTCGTTTTGATTTTATCAAAGTGTTTGATTTTATCCTTATATTTTCTTTACCTTTTAAGTTGATATAATTAGTGAAATTTATTAAATAAGTCTTATCATTAAAATTTAATTTTTTGTTAATTAAATTATCTTGGGTTTGGATAGAATTTTCCAGATTGATATTGTCTAGATTATTAAATAATTTATTAATTATGTCTAGATTAATATTGACCTTGTCATCCTTTTTGTTCGAATTTTCAAATTTGTTTAGGTTTAAATTCGAATTTTTAGATTTATTGATTATTTTTAGATTTTCTGTATTTTCTAAATTAATTATATTTATTTTCTCAAAAAATATCCTAGGGGAATTTTCTATATTTTCTGAATTAATTATATTTATTTTATCAGAAAATATCCTAGGGGTATTTTCGCAAGTATTGTCATGTATACTATTTTCACATATACTTTCAGACATATCCAAATTAACATGCACATATTTTAAACTACTGCTAGCAAGGGTGTTTTGATAATTATTACTAACCTTGAGCGCAACCCTAATTCAGCAGGCTTCTCCGTTGGATCTGACTCGAGTCCGGATTCGACTTTAACTTGATCTTCTAGCTCCATTGGCGTCTCGTGAAGCTTGATCAACTGGGTCCATAGCTCATATGCATTCTTGTATTTTTCTAGTCTGCATATAATATTGTTAGGTAAAATATTATAAATGATTTTACTTACGTTTTTATTCAGCTCCGAGTTCTGAGAAGGTTTTTTCAATATTAGCATATAATCGATATCTACGCATCCTAAGAAGCATTCCATTCTTCGCCTCCAGTAGTTGAAATCTTCATCGTACGGTGGTGGTTAATTGGGGTTCCATCCTTCTTGAAAAGACATTTCTTGCACACAATGAAACAAAGACAAAATCCCAAGACTTGGTCTTGGATTAGCAGTGCTGGAAAAAAAATAATATTTCACTACTAATTTTTTTTTAAAAAAATAATAAAATATTATTAAAATATTAATAAAAAAATATTATCTCAAATTTTTGAAAATGTAATATTTTGTCGATACTAAATAATAGTGAAAAGATGACGATGTATTTTTCAAAATTAGTTTTGGAGGGAAAAAAACGAAAGGCGTAAGGTTTTATTTTAAAAACGAACGATATATAATTTTTCTTTAAAAAGACCCCCTCGTTGTCTGATTGGTGGTTGCACCAAATCAGAGCGGTACCTGCTCTGATACCACTTGTAGGACCGTTAGATTCGATAGAGGGGGGGGGGGGTGAATATCGATTCGAAAAACAATGAGTATAAGCGCAGCGGAAAAGTAAATGAACACAGTTGTTTTTACTTCGTTCGGAGCCTGTGACGACTCCTACTCGAAGGCCCGTACTCCGTGAGTACTTTCGTTGGACAATTCACTAGCAGTTCGAAATAATGATTACAAAAAATAGTACAATGAATGCTAATGAAAATGAAAAACAAATACCGACAATAAAGACAAGAAAGGAGCGTAGTGTCGGAGCTTTGTTAGCGTCGCAGAAGTGCAGAGCAGTGGAAGACTTTTCTTTTCGTTGTTGTTCTGAAGCTCTCCTCTGACCCTTCTTTTATATGAGGCTCGGGGCACCCTGGATGCCTTCCGGGCGCCCTGGTGAGACGTGGCAAGTCCAACCAACGAGCTCCACGTGGCGACGCGCGATCAGGATGAAATTTCCCTCCCGGGCGCCCGGACCTCCGGGCGCCCGTATTCCTTCCGGGCGCCCGGACCTCCGGGCGCCCGTATTCCTTCCGGGCGTCGGGACCCTGTTTTCCCGCAGAATCCGTCCTGCAAGACAAACGTTAGTCCGGAGGTAAATTTACCCTGCAACACAGATTGTTAGCAAAAGCAAAGTGAGTATGAATTAGCAAAAAGGAGTATGACTTAGATTCCGTCTTTCCGAGACCGGAATCTAGTCACGATCTCGACTTAGATATCCGAAATGGATCTAAGCCGGATCGACGCCTAATGTTCCATTCCCGGGAACGCGTCCTCGCAGTCACTCCCCTCCAGTGACTTACCTTACTTACCTGCCAGACGTCCGGTCAGCCTTCGACCCGTCTGGACTTTTCGCCAGCTATCCAGTCAGCCCGTCGACCTAGCTGGACTTCTCGCCAAGCGTCCGGTCAGCCCGTCGACCCGCTTGGACTTCTCGCCAGCTATCCGGTCAGCCCGTCGACCTAGCTGGACTTCTCGCCAAGCGTCCGGTCAGCCCGTCGACCCGCTTGGACTTCTCGCCAGCTATCCGGTCAGCCCGTCGACCTAGCTGGACTTCGTGCCAGACATCCGGTCAACCCGTCGACCTGTCTGGACTTCTCCTGCACACTCGATCAAAGTGTCAGACAAAAACAAACTAACTTAACCTGATTTGTCATTCATCAAAACCTGGGTTAAATCGTTAGTGCTAACTGCACCAACAATAAGAAGAGGACTTAAGTTTCACCCGTGACCTAAAAACTCTCGATTCCTCTCCTCTTCTCACGCGACGGCGCATCTCTCCACGGGGGAAACCGCAGCGAGCAAATCTAGGGCATTGCGGTGGCCGGCGAGCACTCTTCTCCGAGAGGTCATCACACCACCGAGCTCCTCTCATCAAGAAGAGGCGCGAGAACAAGAAGAAGCCGAGTATTTCAAGCCTCCGAGCCCTAGATCTTCTTCCTCTCCTTCGGTTGTAAGTCCAAGCAAATACCGGTGAGTTGCTTCTCACCTGCAGTAGGAGTCGTTTCGCGACTTGGTTTTGGTTTTGAATTGGGTTTATGCTCGGTGGATTTTTGATTCTCCTCAAGGTTTCTTTGCGAGCTCTCTGATCGTTCTCTGTTTGCAAAAATGTCTAGCCGAGTTGTTAGATGAATGTATAAGTTGCGTGCTAGATTCTACAGCCTTATAGTTAACATTGATCTCATCTATGGAGAGGTTTTGCTCTCCTGTTGAATTGTTGTAGGAATTGGTTAGTTAGTCATTCATAAATTAAGATTGGATGTTAGATGAAATTGGGTTATGTTATAAGTTGTTCTGTTGCTGTACACGAAATAGCGATAAATGCTATAGCCATACCATGCAAAACATCATGTAAAGAGCCTATAGTTGCAAACTCATAGGCCTACAGACACATATTTCCTTCCACGCAGTATCTTAGAATCTCAACAAAATTTTCATGCTTTAATCTGGATATCATTTAAGCCATCTTCAGAAGCATCAAGTTTTTCACAGCAGCATGCTTTTCATTGTCTAGAATTGCAAAGTACACCCTTCCATATGACCCTATCCCAGTAGGTTTTAGCTTGAGTTTTCTACTTGTAACCACAGAACCCTCTCCTTTGCCTTTTGCCTTGGTCCTAGCGAAAGTAACCATTCCACTATGTTTGTCACAGTCAAGTTACAAGTTTAAGATTCAGAATTTACACTGCGATAGGATCTTCAGAATTAAAAAGATTCCCTTATGAAAATAAGTTAAGTATTAGGCATGTTCTGTTTCATTTACCTTAGCTGAACAGGTTTGGTTTTTATTTTTCTTTAGCTGAGCATGTCACGCCCCGGAGGAGTCTCTGTCCGAAGAAATTTCGGCAGCATCTCCCCTGTACGGCGGACAATCTGAAACTTTTCTACAAGCACTATATACCTCAGCCACATGCGGCTGGAATAATAACAATAAAAGAAAACAAACACCACGCAGTTAATATCAAATTCAGCCTCTGGCTGACACAACCACGCAGTTAAAAATAAAGCAGCCCACTCGGCTGTACCAAAACTAAAACACAAAACTGCTAGCCGGCTAGGCTTACACAACCAATAACAAATACAAAATACCACATAACAACATCAACACTCCAAAAATAAAACCAGAGTACAAAGCTAAACAAACTGATACATAAAACAAACAAAACATACGTGAAATCGATAAGTCTTCTGATGTGACGTGGGGACCAGCAGACAGGATGCTCCAAGCGACACCATAAATAACCTGGTACCTGAAAAAGATAGTGTCAACGGGGTGAGTTCAACAACTCAGCGAATACCAATGGACATGAGTAGTAAGATATATCTAACAGCAACAAACATGGAATACAGCTTCCTACTCATATATAGGAAATATGCAAAACTAAAAGGTAACTGAGGAAGCTGTACTCACCAGGAACTCCTATCCAGACAAAAGGGTCGTCAAACCGAAAGTGTCAATAATCCTGTATGCAGGTCAAAGGTATGCATCCAACCAAAATGCAGCAACCAAATGCAGCAACCACAATCACAATAATATAAATACATCAATGCATATGATGCTAATGATGCGTCCTGGTCACCCCTGACGCCAGTCAGTCCTCTCACACACAAATGGCGAGACCGAGTGGGTAGGGCTATGACAACCGTGCACTCTGTCACTCTCGATGAGTGACCGAGTGGACGGATGTTGTCGACCTGTCCCGTGACCCCAAATCATAAATGGGGAGCTCAATGCTCTCAACTCCACGATGGAGGTATCTCGGCTACCACCGAGTCACGACCAACGGAGCCAACAGAGTCCACCGTCTGCCGGCTACTACGCTGCTACACTAAATGCCAGCGAACTGACTGCCGGCTACCACGCTGGTCATATGACCAACGGAGCCAAATAGCAGAACCGCCACACACCTGCCTGATATACCACTAATCCATGAGTGGTGGTGTGTGCAGTACATGTAACTGGCTATGTGCTCAACCATAGTGGAGCCGACAATCGCGCAGCATGCAATCATGATGCATGACACTAAGCATAGTCATAAACTGATCAACATAACCATATCCATATATATAATATGGGTACCACAATATCATGAGTCAAATCCACAGATCTAGGGTATACAGGTCCTCTATGGTATAACAACCTAGATCCTAAACATATCTCCCTTCCATAACATATGTACCAACAATATACATAGATCAAAGAATCAAAGTCTAGGTACACGAATCATATGTGATATACAAATAGAGGTACACAAGCCGGTCATGGCATAAAAACCTAAGTATCAGATAATCTCGATACACATGACTGAAACCAAAAGTCCAGAACCTAGTCCTAACCTCAGTAAAACATGGTATGTCACTTATTCTAGAAACTAAGATACTCATGGTAATACAGTACTCATGGCAATAAATCACATGATATAAGCACAGATACGTCACAGGCGATAAACCTAACATGCTATGGATATCCAACAGTGACATACCAAAGACAAACATGTTCATTGCTTGTAGTTATAAAATACTATGCATATCCAAAGACAATATCATAAAAGATAAGTCAAGAGGTACCCGCCTCCAATAGATCGTATGTCTTCTAATCAGAGCTCTTGTCTCAAATCAAAACCCTGAAATAAATATACAATCAATCACTTAGGTTTATCGTAGATCGGACAATGCAAGCCAAAATCTCAATAAATCCAATCTAACAATCTCATCCTTTTCTTCCAAAATCCATCCAACACATGAAAATCATTTCTTAACCAATCCATTCAAATTGGGACTTGCAATAAGCATAGTCCATCACAATAACTTAATCTAAACCAATCATAAGAACTCACCCAAATCCAAGATGATCGCTGATGGCTCACAGTCGAAGGGGTTCCCTGCCCAAAATAGAATGACCGGTGTTGTGGATCGCTAGTGAACAATGTTGGCTAAGTTACAAAGACTGGTAGATAAACAATCACAAACTCTAACTACAAATCAAACTTGCATCACTACAAATCTGATATCATTCTTCTTACCTCAACACCAAACACCGCTGTAGGGTTGTCAACTCTCTACTCAGGGCTGAAGCAAGGATCGTTGCTGCTGAAATTTTAAAGCTTTGCTGCTAAAATCCACCGCACAGATTCTGTCCAGAACAGGTTCAAGAACAAAACACCCTTAGTTGGAAACGATTTACACTGTTCGAATCAAGAACAGAAGATGAAAAATCAACATTCCAAACTTACCTCAACCGGAACCTAGGACACAGAGGAAGGCTCGGCCGCACCTAAACTAGGCACAGAACAGTAAGGGGAGGAGTGGTGCTCTACCGGAGTGCTCTGCCGTGGGGAGGAAAGGAAGCTCGGTCGCCGGCACAGAGAGAGTCGGAGAGGTGGCTCGTCGCCGACGGCAGAGGGGTCAGCGTCGCGGCAGAAGGTCGACGATAGGGCACAGGGAATTGGCTCGCGGTGTGCAACAGGGATGAGCGGCGATGGTGGCTCGCTGCTCTCTAGGGCACAAGAGAAGATGAAGAGAGGCGCGGTGAAGAGATGAGAAGAGGAAGAAGCTTCGGCGCTGCACAGAGGAGAAGAGCACAGAGAGAAGAAGAAAGTCGGCTTCTCCCTTGGTCCGGCTTAAGCACGCGTGGGAGAAGAGAGGAGAGAACCGCCGAGTGGCCGGCGTTTAGGGCACCGAAGGAGAAGGGCGCGGCGGCGTCGTGGAGAAGAAGGAAAGAGTGCGGGGTTGGCTCGGGTTCGGCGACAAAAGCAAAGGAAAAGAAATAAAGAAATAAAGAAATAAAGAAATAAAGAGGAAAAGGATATATAAATATAATCTTTTCCTCGCTTAAATTGGGTAGCCTAAACAGGCTTTTCCGGACCCCGTTCTTGTCCCCGTTAACTCGTCCATACGAGCTCCGAAAAATTCCTGAAAAAATATCCAAAAATTCCGAAAAATTCCCTTATTAATATTCGCCTATTTTCAGTATTTTACAGAGCATGTGCAGTGTTAGATCCCATTCTTATACCTTTCTTATGGATTTGAGCATGAGCAGTTCTCTTTATTTTTGTTGTATGCGAGCATGATTAGTTCTTTGCTTTGCTGTTTACGAATATAAGCAGTCTTCCTTGTTTTTATATTAGACTTTATTCATGCAGTTATTAGTTTCTTTGCTATTACATAAGCATGAGTTTCTATCTTTAAGAACTATAAGCAAGAAAGACTAAGGTTTAGACTTGATTTCAATTCCAGAATATTGAATATCAAAAGCGCACACAAGGTGTTTGCTTAAATGCCAAGTAAGGGCAAGTATAAAGAAGTTATAGTTAAAAAGAAAGTATTTTACTTTTAAAGGGCATGTACCTGACACAAGGTCCAAGGGATGGGCTCCAAGATGCCCCTAGGCACAAGGCCTAGAAGTATCTTAGTAGTTTCGGGATTAGCTACCTCGATTCTCACTAAGAATGCGCGCAAGGTGGTACAATGTCGGGCCCAAGAGAAGTTGATTATTATTTTAAAGTATTAAAATATAAGTTTTGAAACAAATGAAACAAGCTTCAAATATGTTTAGAATTAGAAAGTTTAGTTTCTTGTTATTTGAAGCATGTAGTAGTAGTTTTATTTGTTTCTTGCTATTAGATTATTCAGCATGTTTAGCTTTATTTGCTCTCAGCATGCAGTTATAGTTTTACTGGTTTATGAGCATGATCAGCTATACATGTTTAGTATTTCAGTTAGGATGATTCCTTTATTGGATTTTGAGCATGAATAGCTATACATGTTTAGTATTTCGGTTAGTATGATTCCTTTATTGGATTATGAGCATGATTAGCTATACATGTTAGTATTTCAGTTAGTATGATTCCTTCATTGGATTATGAGCATGATTAGCTATACATGTTTAGTATTTCAGTTAGTATGATTCCTTCATTGGATTATGAGCATGATTAGCTATACATGTTTAGTATTTCAGATAGTATGATTCCTTTGCTATTTATGAGCATGAGTAGCTTTACATGTTAGCATTCAGTTTTAGCATGTTTTTATTTACATACATGCATATCGAGTTTTTGTGAGTAGATAGCGCTCACTAAGCTTTATGCTTATAGACTGCACTTCCTCCTACTGCAGATAAAGGAAAGGAAAAGATTTAGCAAGGAAGGCGACAAGGTGGTGGTGATGAAGGTGTGTGATGGATGGATTATGGGGAGATCAAGAGTTTGCTAAGGGATTGTTAAGACTTTTCTGTTTAGAGTTCTTTAGTTTTCTTTTAATGCCATTATGAGTCAATATTGTAATTAAGTTTATTCCGCATTTGTAGTTGGGTTCTATTGATGGAGTGATATCGATGTTTGCTATTGTTAGGGTAGTTTTCTTCTTTTATTTGTGATATTATACTGCGTGGTTGTGAAGATATATGTTCCAGCCGCCTGTGGCTGAGTATAGTTTGTTTGTATTGAGGATTTGGTCATCGGTACAGGGGAGATTCTGCCGAAATTTTTCGGTAGAGAATTCTCGTAATTAAGTAGCGTACCGGTTAAGTAGAGTTAGTAGCTAGTTAAGTAGCAGTCACTCTTCGAGAGTAGTAGTAGTAGTAAGAAGGGTGGTCGTTACACCCAAGCTAGCTTGGCCGACCCCATTAGGTGGGTATAGAAGGTGGGTGTAGGTGGGTATAGTACTCTATAAATAAGAGGCTACGATAGGGACCGAGAGGAGGAATTGGTTTTGGTCTCCCGATAAAATTAAGCATCCCGTGTTCGCCCCGAACACACAATTTAATTTTATCAATGATAATTCATTCCACTAGAGAACTATCATTGAACTACCGCACCAATCCCAAATTACATTTTTGGGCTCCTTCTTATTATGAGTGTGTTAGTCTCCCTGTGTTTAAGATATCGAATGTCCACTAATTAAGTGAGTTACTGACAACTCATTTAATTAGTATCTTAGTCCAAGAATAGTACCACACTACCTTATCATCATGTCGGACTAAGTCCACCTGCAGGGTTTAACATGACAATCTTTATGAGCTCATCTTGGGGACATTATCAACCTAGTATCTCTAGGACACAGTTTCCTTCTATAATCAACAACACACACTATAAGTGATATTATTTCCCAACTTATCGGGCTTATTGATTTATCGAACTAAATCTCACCCATTGATAAATTAAAGAAATAAATATCAATTATATGTGCTTGTTATTATATTAGGATTAAGAGCACACACTTCCATAATAACTGAGGTCTTTGTTCCTTTATAAAGTCAGTATAAAAAGAACGACCTCTAATGGTCCTACTCAATACACTCTAAGTGTACTAGTGTAATTATATAGTTAAGATAAACTAATACCTAATTACACTACGACCTTCCAATGGTTTGTTCCTTTCCATTTTGGTCGTGAGCTACTGTTTATAATTTATAAGGAACCGATAACATGATCTTCTGTGTGTGACACCACACATCATGTTATCTACAATATAAATTAATTGAGCAGCTACATTTATCATAAATGTAGACATTTGACCAATGTTATTCTTATTTCTAGATAAATGTTTATACCAAAAGCTAGGCTTTTAGTATACATCCTAACAATCTCCCACTTATACTAAAAGACTAAGCTGCCATATTTGCTACCATACATCTGATTCCCAACCCTTCAACATGCCCATCAAAAGATATTACCTTAAGGACCTTAGTGAAAGGATCTATAGGTCATCACCTGATGCAATCTATGCGGCAACAACTTCTTCTCGTTTATACGATTTCTCGTATTGGGTGGTACTTGCGCTCTATTGTGTTTACTTGCCTTATAGACTTATGGTTTCTTCGAGTTTGCTACTGCACCAATATTATTACAATAAATTGTAATAATCTTTGGACAAACTAGAAATCATATCCAAGTCTATCTTGAGGTTATTGAGTCATTCAGCTTTTATGGCTACCTCAAAGGCTTGCCATATACTGAGCTTCTATGGTAGAGTCCCGAAAAACACAAATGTTTATCACTCTTCCATAGTTATGACTTTACCTCCTAAAGTAAACACAAAACCCCGAGGTTGACTTATTATTGTCCTTATCCGATTGGAAGTCAAAATCCATGCAACCCACAGGGACCAAAATAGCTGCCTTGTAAACTAGCATATAATCTCTAGTGCCTCTAAGGTACTTCAATATATGCTTTACTACAGACTAATGTCCTTGTCTAGGGTTACTTTGATATCTGCTTAACTATGCACTAGGCAAAACAGATATCTGATCTCGTGCATAGCATACATTAGGTTGTCCAACTGCCGAAGCATAAAGAACTGCCTACATGTCCTTAATCTCCTTTGATGTCTTCGGAGACATCTCTTTAGATAAAGCTACTCTATGCTTAAAAGGTAAGAAACCTTTCTTAGAGTTCTGCATGCTTAAAACGAGCAAGGATTTTTCCGATATATGAAGCTTGGGATAAGTAAAAATATTTTTTCTTGCGATCCCTTATTACTTTAATCTCAAGAATATATACATTCTCCCAAGTCCTTTATATCAAATTGTTTGGACAACCATACCCTTACTTCTGACAACATTTTGATATTGTTTCCAACTACCAAAAATGTTATCTACGTATAGTATATGAAATACCACCACGTTTCCATCACACCTATTGTATACACAAGAGTTATCCGGTTACTAAATAAATCCATAGGTCTGGATTTCATTGACAAACCAGATGTTCCAAGACCTTGAAGCTTTGCCTCAGTCCATAAACTGATTGAGCTTGCACACAAGATGCTCTTTGT
This sequence comes from Zingiber officinale, assembly GCF_018446385.1. Classification (NCBI taxonomy): domain Eukaryota; kingdom Viridiplantae; phylum Streptophyta; class Magnoliopsida; order Zingiberales; family Zingiberaceae; genus Zingiber; species Zingiber officinale. The sequence continues at coordinate 13,924,829 of NC_055990.1, read as the reverse complement.
CCTTTGTAATGAACCCTTCTGGTTGCTTTATATGGATGCTTTCTTCAAGACTTCCATTAAGGAATGATGTCTTGACATCCACTTGCCAAATAGATAAAAGAATCCGGATAGACTTAAGCATGGCTACCAGTGAAAAAGTTTCATTTTTCATCAAGCCTTGCTTTGAAAGTTTCTTCCTTCCTGTCTATCCCTCTTTTCCTATTATAGACCTTTTACTCCCAAAGGCTTTTACACCATTTGGTGGTTCTACAAGCTTTCAGATTTTATTAGAATACATATATTCTAATTCTATTATTCATTACTCTTTGCCAAGATGCTGCATCTTTATCTTGGAGTGCTTCATCATATGTCCGGAGATTAGGTTCATGTCTTCCAGGGATCGAGTCCAAAAACTCTCCCAAAACATGAATCTTTTTAGGTTGCCTAACAACCCTCCCACTACGACAAGGCAGTTTCTGCAATTGTGTATCATTTGTGATACATGTTGCAGTTTCCTTGTGGTATCTCATCTTGTACAGTTGGTACTAGATTAGACATGTCCTTTATTATTTCCTTAAGAACAAATTTTCTTATGGGCACGTGGTTTATTACATAGTCCTTTTTTAAAAAACAGTCATTGATGCTAACAATGACCTTCTGATTTTTAAGACTATAAACCTACTTTCATTTCTCTAGGATAACCCACAAACAAGTGAATTCCTTTCCAACTTATCATTGTCTCTCTTCGGCATATGTGCTGGACTACCTGAATCCGAATATGCTTCAAAATAGGCTTATGCCTATTCAGCAATTCTATATGAGTCGAGAGTTCTGACTTTGGAAGGTACTATATTCAGTTCCATTTCCAGAGTATATCCTTAAAATGATTTGGTAATTTTCTAAATAACTCATCATCAATCTACTTATTTCCATAAGAGTCCTATACCTTCCTTTTTCTACACTATTCTGTTGGGGTGTACGAGGTGCAGTTAGTTGGGATTGAATCCCTACTTCTGATAAGTGACTCCTATATTCTCCCAAGAGGTACTTGCCACTACAATCTTACCGTAGTGTCTTGATACTTTTATTTTGACATTTCTCCACATCAGCCTTGTACTCTTTGAACTAATCAAAGAACTTAGACTTGCGGCACATCAAGTAAATGTATCCAATTCTCAAATAGTTATCTATAAAATAGACAAAATATTTGAAACAACCTCTTTCCTGGATAGTCATAGGATCACACAAATCAGAATGAACTAATTCCTACATATCTTTTGGCTCCATACCCCTTAGACTTAAAGGCTTCTTGGTTATTTTTCCTTCCAAGTAAGACTCGCAGGTCGGAATGATTTCCACTACTAATGAACCCAAAAGTTCATCAGCTACCAATGAATCTTACTCAAGCTAATATAACCTAGCCTTAGATGCCAAAGATATAATTGGTTCATTTCTGAAGGTTGCTTTCTCTTAAAGTTAGAAGATGTGTTACTAATTTCCATTTGTTGCATCGTGAGAGTTATTGGATTTATAAATTGCTAACATACCAGAACAGATAACTTCCCTCTTTTTCTTAATAACAACTTTGTTATTAAAAGAGGTAGAATATCAAGTTCTTTGAATAGTTTAGAAACTGAAAACTAGTTCTTTCTAAACTTGGTACATAAAGACAATTACTCAAAAATCCAGGTTTATTCTTATCAAAGGATAAACATCTCCCACTGCAACAGCTGCCACTTTTACAGCAGTGCCCATGTGGATGGTGTTTTTATTTTCATTTAGTTGTCGGGTTTCCCGGAACCCCTGCAATAAATTGCAGACATGATTAATGGCATCTGTATCTACTCTCCAGGTTCTGGTAGATAGTACCACTAAACATGTTTCAACTAATGAATTAAATGCACCTTTATTGTTCTTAGGTCTAAGAAGACAGACACCTTAATGTCCAAGTCCTATTTCCAATCATTATAAATTGGGACAATTAAGTCTATTCTATAGTATAACAACTAGGGAATTGACTAATCATTTGAAAACCTAAGAATCACAAAAATATTTGGTCAAGGCCAACATCTCAAAATCCCCATGAATTTTGTATGCCACGATAGTGTGGACGTATACAAATTCTAAAAGGAGATTTTATCCATTAATTTTATTATCTTGTTAACCTATGACAAATAAAATTAATAGTTGGTCTGTCTTTAATCAAATATTTATTCAAGACTCTAAATTTAAAATAATATTGATTCCTCTAACAATACTATTTAAATTTACCAACACCTCAAAACACCATGAATTTTGCATGCCACGTTAGTGTGGACGTATACAAAATCAACATTTGTAAGAGGAGGGTTTTACCCATTAATTATCTTGTCAACCTAACTTTATGACAAATAAAATTATCTCAAACACCATTAATTTTGTATGCCACGTTAGTGTGGACGTATACAAAATCAATCATTTGTAAGAGAGGTTTTAACCCATTAATTTTATTATCTTGTCAACCTAGTTATTTGACAAATTAATAGTTGGTTTTCTTCGGTCACACAAATAATAGCAGTGACTCCGATGGGGAGGATACTATTAGACGTGCCTAAGTGTATACCATTACTTGACACTAAGTCCATTAATAAGATTATGCCCCTTCCGTTGGGGAAGATCACACACTCTTAATTAACTAACTATAGTCATCCAAAATGGAAGTTTAATCTAGTGATCCACAAACAAGCTCATCCGTTATGGAGGAAGGCACTAAGAGCCAACGCGCAAGCTTGTTGCATCACTTATAAACTAGTAATGGAGACCGTGGAATTTATTTTAAATAAATTCCTCTCCCACTTAGTTATTTAAAGTGAGGAATTTTACCTATGCTAGTCTATCTAACATGCATACTATCAAGCACACACAACACAACATAAAAAGCAATAAATAGAAAAACTAATTTTCAACTATTATGACTTTTATCTATTGTTGTCCTCCGTGTGTCGCCAACCCTAGCTGCTGTCATCTTTGGCCACTGCCACCGGGTCTAGTTGTCGCATCCATCTTGCTCCTTGTTCCGCTGCGCCTCTGGTCCTCAAAAGGTTCCACGCCTTTCAAGATTCGATCCGCGACATAAATATAATTTTATATTTTTCGATCCTATATTCCTCGAAGGAATGTACATGTAAACTAGATCGAACATAAAATAAAATTTATATCCATCGATCCTATATTCCATAAAGGAATGTACATGTAACTAGATCAAAAAATAAAATCCTAATAAAACTAAATACAGCTCCTGCTGTATTTTATAATACAATCATACACACATATAAATGCCCTTGACATGTCCAAGGGTCCAATCACACACATAATAACTAAAAGCCATAATAGTTGGATCCTGCATCCACAAAGTTAGCACATCCTACTATTAACCTGCCTAAATTTTATATAACATGTGCATAATTAACCTAAATACCAAATACACAGAGGCAAACCCTAGCTCTGATACCAATTGTTGGTTGCTACTCGGAAACCTTGAGGTTCCACTGTACAAAAATTTTGTACAAAGGTCTGAAACTTTTCCTAACTACCATGTGTTCTTTTAAATTAAATTTTGGATCTCCTGCGGAACTTAACACGTTTGATCCAAAACTTAATCTATTTGTTCTTTTAGGATTAGACTAGGATCTCCTACGGAACTTAACACGTTCGACCCAAATCACCTTAAGTTATTAATTCCATTAAATATTAATTTCCATAATTGGTTCCCAGTACTGACGTGGCGAGGCACATGACCTTCTTGGATATGGGAGCAACCACCACCGACTAGACAAAACCTTTTATGGAAAGCTAATATTTAATTTCCTAAAATAACTTTAGGTTAACCGAAAGGAACAATCAAATCACAAGGAAAGAATAAAACAAAAGAACACAACATCGAAAAACATATTCGAAATATTAAATCGTATGCCTCTTGTATTTGGTATTATTTCCAAAAATAACTAGTATGATGCGGAAAAGAAAAATACTAGTTATACCTTTTAGAAAGACCTCTTGATCTTCTACCGTATTCCTCTTCTAACCTCGGACGTTGTGTGGGCAACGATCTTCCGAGATGAGAACCACCTAGGCACCTTCTTCCTTCTTCCTTCAAGTTTCGGCCAAGCACAAGAACTTCCAATGATGAAGAATTTTCCACCAACCAAGCTCCAGGGGATACATGCTTTCTCTCCTTCTTCTCCTTCCTTGATCCGGCCACATCCTCCAAGCTCCAAGAGATGATAGATTTCGGCCACAACAAGAGGAGAGAAGAGAAAGGGAAGGGCCGACCACCACACCAAGCTCCAAGGGATGAAAGCTTTCTCTCCTTCTTCTTCTTCCTCTCCAAGTAGTATCCGGCCACCACAAGAGCTCCAAGCCAAGAGAGGGTTTCGGCCACCACAAAGAGGAAGAGAGGGAGAGAAGATGTTGGCCGGCCACCCCAAGGAATAAGAGAGGGAGGAAAAATAATAGAGGATGTGTGTCATGAAGGCACCCCAACCCCCTCTTTTATATTCCTTAGCCTTGGTAAATTAGAAAATTTAATCATAATAAAATTTCCTTAATTTTCCTTGACAACAATCAATTAAGAAAAATTAAACAAACTTTCCTTAATCAACATGTTATGGCCAGCCACATCAAAAGAGAGCAAATAAGGAAAAAATTTTCCACAAGAAAAATTAAAGTTTCCTTATTTGCTTCCGGAAAAATTTTAAAATAAAATTTTTCCAAAATAATCCCTTCATGGTTGATCAAAAGAAATTTCCAAAATTTTAATTTCTCAACATGTGAATAATTTTTAAAGAGAAAATAAAATCTCTCTCCAATCTACAAATAAGGAAAGTGATCTAATCTCTTTCTTTTAATTCTTTTGTAGATTCTTTTAAGAGAGATATTTTAATTTTAATTCTCTTTAATAAATTATATCTTCCACATAAAAATTAAAATTAAAATTCCTTTTTAATTAAATATGGCCGGCCCCCACTAGCTTGGGTTCAAGCTAGGGCCGGCCACCCCAATTCATGCTTAGGCCGGCCCCTAGCTTGATTCCCAAGCTTGCTTGGCCGACCCCATTAGGTGGGTATAGAAGGTGGGTATAGGTGGGTATAGTACTCTATAAATAAGAGGCTATGATAGGGACCGAGAGGAGGAATTGGTTTTGGTCTCCCGATAAAATTAAGCATCCCGTGTTCGCCCCGAACACACAACTTAATTTTATCAATGATAATTCATTCCACTAGAGAACTATCATTGAACTACCGCATCAATCCCAAATTACATTTTTGGGCTCCTTCTTATTATGAGTGTGTTAGTCTCCCTGTTTTTAAGATATCGAATGTCCACTAATTAAGTGAGTTACTGACAACTCATTTAATTAGTATCTTAGTCCAAGAATAGTACCACTCAACCTTATCATCATGTCAGACTAAGTCCACCTGCAGGGTTTAACATGACAATCTTTATAAGCTCATCTTGGGGACATTATCAACCTAGTATCTCTAGGACACAGTTTCCTTCTATAATCAACAACACACACTATAAGTGATATTATTTCCCAACTTATCGGGCTTATTGATTTATCGAACTAAATCTCACCCATTGATAAATTAAAGAAATAAATATCAATTATATGTGCTTGTTATTATATTAGGATTAAGAGCACACACTTCCATAATAACTGAGGTCTTTGTTCCTTTATAAAGTCAGTATAAAAAGAACGACCTCTAATGGTCCTACTCAATACACTCTAAGTGTACTAGTGTAATTATATAGTTAAGATAAACTAATACCTAATTACACTACGACCTTCCAATGGTTTGTTCCTTTCCATAATGGTCGTGAGCCACTGTTTATAATTTATAAGGAATCGATAACATGATCTTCTGTGTGTGACACCACACACCATATTATCTACAATATAAATTAATTGAGCAGCTACATTTATCATAAATGTAGACATTTAACCAATGTGATTCTTATTTCTAGATAAATATTTATACCAAAAGATAGGCTTTTAGTATACATCCTAACATGAACTACACGGAAGGTTCAAAGAAATTATCAATGGTCTTCATTCCGTAGATGAACGCGTAGAGAATTGTGATCTTGTAAGGTATGCTCTCAAAGCCTTTCCTAGGAATGCCCTGTGGTCATCTATGATAGATGCCTACAAGGTCTCCAAGGACCTTTCAATTTTTAAAGTATATGAATTTTTTTGTGAAATGGAACTCCATGAGTTTGCTAACAAGGGACAAAAAGAGAAAGGTATTGCCTTAGTTGCAGGAGAAAATTAGCAAAGATGGAAGAAGGAAGAAAGAAAAGAAGAAGGAAAAAGAGATTCCTTCATACTCATCCTCCTCCGAGTCCGATGATGAAGGTGGATCATCATCAAGCGAGATGACCAACTTTGTAAGGAGAATCATGAGAAGAAGCCGGAGATACAAAGGGAAAGGTAAACCTATCGATCAAAATGTTGATAAAACTAATGTTACTTGTTATGAGTGTAGCAAGAAAGGACACTATCGGAGTGAGTGTACAAAACTCAAGAAGAAGGAGGAAAGGGCCAAGAACAAGAAAGCTCTCAAGGCTACTTGGGATGAATCCTCCTCAAGCTCATCGGAGGAAGAGAAGAAGGAGAAAAGCACACGTCAATTAGCGCTCATGGCAAGGGAGAAACCGGATTCCGGGAGTGATGGTGACACAAGTGACACCTCAACCGCGGCTTCATCATCTTCGGATGATGAAGAGGTAACCTCTCCTCATTTAGAGAAATATTATAAAACCATTGCACATTTTTCTACTTTGCTTAAGAAATCAAAAACTCAAATTAAATCATTAAAAGATGAAGTAGAGCACTTGAGGGCCCTTAGGGAAGATGAGGTTGATGACCTACATCTAGAGGTCCTTGAGGATGAAAACAAAGCCTTAAAGGGTGAAGTTGAGAAACTCAAGAAAATGCTTGAAAAATTCTCAACTAGCTCTAAGACCTTAGATATGATTCTAAATGCCCAAAGGGCGGTCTACAACAAGGCTGGGTTAGGATATCAACCTAAGGAGTCTAGTTTCATTTCACTAGTGTCTAGAACCCAATTTTATAGATCACATGCTTCTAGGGTTCATGAGACTAGGAAGGTTGTGACCAAGGCATGGGTTCCTAGGTCTTTCATTGTAGATGCATTAGGTCCCAAGATTTGGGTACCTAAAACATCTATTTTTCGTGTCTTGTAGGCATTGGTCAAGGGGGAGCATTTATCAACTTGGTTTGTTGATAGTGGATGCTCTAAGCACATGACCGGGGACAAGTCACTCTTTACCACCCTTCAAAACAAAAATAGAGGTAATGTGTCATTCGGTAATAATGGTAGCCTTAAGGTTATAGGAGTTGGAGACATTCATATATCCGAATGTCTCCAAATCCAGAATGTCCTTCTAGTCAAGGGGATGACCTTTAATCTCCTAAGTGTCAGCCAATTGTGTGATACGGGTTACACAATTGAGTTTCATTCAAGTCAATGTCTGGTCAAACACATTGACACACTTGACACAGTACTAGTAGGCACAAGGGTAGATAACATTTATCAAGTATCTTTTAAAAGTGCTACTAATGCCTCTGCTAAGTGCTTCATATCAAAAGAAGAAGAATCATGGCTTTGGCATAGGAGGTTGGCCCACGTAAACATGAAGAATATTCGAAAGCTGGCCAACAAAGGATTAGTGAGAGGCCTACCAAGCATCAAGTACCAAAAGATAAAATTATGTGATGCATGTCAAAAGGGTAAGCAAACAAAAGCGTCTTATAAAGGTAAAAGCGTTGTAAGTACCTCTACTGCTTTAGATTTATTGCATATGGACTTATTTGATTGTAGTAATGTCATTTCATTGAATGGAAGTAGATATTGCTTAGTGATCATTGATGACTTTACTAGATATACATGTACTTTCTTTTTAAAAAATAAGGATCAAACCATAGATATTTTTGTTTCCTTTTGTAGAAGAACTAAAAATGAAAAATCAACAATAATTAAAACAATTAAAAGTGATCATGGTGGAGAATTTCAAAATCATAGATTTTTAGAATTTTGTCAAGAAAAAGGATATAGGCATGAGTTCTCTACTCCAAGGACCCCACAGCAAAATGGGGTTGTGGAGAGAAAGAATCGAGTCTTGCAAGAGGTTGCATGAAGCATGCTCAATGAGTACTCACTACCGAGCTACTTATGGGCTGAAGCTGTAAATACAGCTTGCTATGTGCAAAACCGAGTTTTGATACATAGGTTTTTAGGAAAGACTCCCCATGAACATTGGTTTGGAAAACCCCTTACAATTAAACATCTTAGGGTGTTTGGTTGTAAGGTGTTTATCTTGAACACCAAGGATCATCTTAGAAAGTTCACGGCTAAGGCGGATGAAGGGATACTGGTCGGGTACTCTCTCATTAGCAAAGCCTATCGAGTCTACAACAATAGGACTAAATTGATTGAAGAGTCCTCGGATGTAGCATTTGAAGAAATCCCTAAATCAAATGATCAATCGAGGGATGTAGGAGAAATTCAATTTGAACTTAGAAGGCTAAGTTTGAATGATCAAAACATAGAAAGAGTCGAAGTTGACTCTGATGATGATGAGCAAAGGCAACAAAGGGCTCATGCTGATCCTTTTCCTGATACTGAGTCTTTGCCTGTGCCTAGTGAGACCACTCATGAGGCACCGCCGACGCCAAGGCAATCCAGGATATCCTCTAGTCATCCCCAAGACTAGATTGTTGGAGACATCCAACAAGGGTTTAGGACTAGATCATTCTTTAGAAATGAGTCTAATGAGGACGCCTTGATCTCAGAAATCGAACCAAAAATAGTTGATGTAGCATTGCACAATCCTGACTGGATCATAGCTATGCAAGATGAGTTAGGTCAATTTGAAAGGAGCCAAGTGTGGGACTTAGTTCCTAGATCTAAGAAGACCACCATTATTGGAACCAAATGGGTCTTCAAAAATAAGTTAAACCAAAATGGAGAAGTCGTAAGAAACAAGGCAAGACTTGTAGCCAAGGGCTATAGTCAAGTCGAAGGTCTCGATTATGATGAGACTTATGCTCCCATGGCCCGATTAGAGTCCATTCGTTTGATGCTAGCTTTTTCTGCACATAGAGGCTTCAAGCTCTATCAAATGGGCGTTAAATCGGCCTTCTTAAACGATTTCATTAAAGAAGAGGTCTATGTTGAACAACCACCGGGGTTTGTGAATACCGAAGATCCAAACCACGTGTACAAGCTCAAGAAAGCTCTTTATGGGCTTAAACAAGCACCTCGAGCTTGGTACGAAAGGTTGTCAACTAACTTATTAGAAAAGGGTTTTGTAAGAGGTCAAATAGATCCAACACTATTTCTGCGTAGAGATGGTGAAAACATATTTGTAGCCCAGGTATATGTCGATGACATAATTTGTGGCTCAAATAACAAGGGCTATTTGAATGAATTTATCACTCACAAAGAAAGTGAGTTTGAGATGAGTCTGGTGGGAGAATTGACATTCTTCCTTGGACTTGAAATCAAACAAATTCGAGATGACATTTATGTCCATCAGACGAAATACACTCAAGAGATGCTCAAGAAATTCAAAATGAGTGACTCTAAGGAAGTATCCACTCCAATGGCGACAAACACTCACCTTGACAATGATGAGAATGGAAAACCAGTTGATCTAACGCAATATAGAAGCATGATCGGTAGTCTTCTATATCTCACAGCTAGTCGACCCGACATACTTTTTACTGTGGGCATGTGCGCTAGATATCAAGTCTGTGCCAAGGAATCTCATTTAATTGCAGTTAAGAGAATCCTGAGATACCTTAAGGGCACAATTAGAGTAGGTCTATGGTACTCTTGTACGAAGTCTTTTGACTTGATACGTTATAAAGACTCCGAATATGCTGGGTGCAAATTGGATCGGAAAAGCACTAGTGGGGGTTGCCAATTTTTAGGTTCATCATTGGTTAGTTGGTCAAGTCGGAAGCAACATTGCGTTGCTCTCTCCACGGCCGAGGCTGAATACATTGCCATGGGAGAGAGTGTATCACAATTGTTGTGGATGATCCACACCCTAGAAGATTATGGGCTTTCGTATAAGGGAGTGCAAGTGTTGTGTGACAACATCAGCATAATAAACCTAATGAAAAATCCAGTCCATCATTCAAGGACCAAACACATTGAAGTGCGTCATCACTTCATTAGAGATCACGTAGCTAGGGAAGACATTGCGCTCACATATGTTGAGTCAAAATCAAACCTAGCCGATATTTTCACCAAACCCCTTCCGGAAAATGAATTTAGTCATTTAAGGAGAGAATTGAGAATGTGTTTGGCTCAATAGGCCATTAGGACTTCATCATGATCAATAAGGACAATTAAAACGACAAGAGAAATTGAGAAATTAATTTGGGCAACTTGGGGACATCTCACACAAACTATAAGGTTTAACAAATTATTTTTGTTTGCTATAAATGGGGTGAGATGCTAGGATCAGCCAAATTATTCAAAATATATCATGCATCTCTTGAATAATTAGGTTGAAGAGACATAAATTGAGTATGGGGAAGACCATTACATAATTCATTTGTATTTCATTCCTAGATCTTACTCATATATTCCAACCAAGGAAACTTGGTTGGACCTTTACCTAGAAATTATCTAACTATGGATGATGTGTTGATTGATACCTTTGATCGATACCTTCCATGATTTTGATTGAAAATAGGATAAGTTGTTGAAGTAATGATAGCAATTTGGATATATTTTAACAAACTCGAAACTGATCATAGCAAGGATGTGTTTTGAACCAGGTAATAGAGAGCTTAAGTCTTGATTAATACCTTGGTCCACTATAGATCATAGTTTCAGAAGTTTTTCTGGCTATGAAACTTTTAGATTCAAAAACGTTTGAACTCTATGCGTTTGGAGTTGATCTAAGTTTTTAAAGGTTTGGAACTTTCGGGTTCTGAGCAATTTCAGATTGTAAAAGCTTATCATTCAGAAATATTCATGTTTGTAGATTCTTCAAGTACTAGGTTCTGAATTTGGAAGTTTTTGAACTTATTGAGTTCTGAATCTTCAGTTTTTAGAAACCCTAAAACTTCTTCGAATCTCAGATTACTGAAATTCCTAAATTTTCAATTTGTCAGACACTGATCGGTCTATAGCCCGATCAGAAGAGGCTGGATCGGTCTATCGACCGATCCACAACTCTATGTTTGCTTGCTGATACTCTCCATGATCGGTCCAGGGACCGATCAGATTATTCTGGTACGCGAGGATCCTGATCAGTCCAGGGACCGATCTGGAGATTCCCTGATCGGTCCACCGACCGATCAGGGTATTTAGGAGACCAAGCGAGGATCCTGATCGGTCCAGGGACTGATCAGGAGATTCCCTGATCGGTCCACCGACCGATCAGGGTATTCAGGAGACCAAGGGAGATCCTGATCGGACAACCATCTGATCAATCAACACCTGGATCGATCCCATTGTTGGTTGCTACTCGGAAAACCTAGAGGTTCCACTGTACAAAAATTTTGTACAAAGGTCTGAACCTTTTCCTAGCTACCATGTGTTCTTTTAAATTAAATTTTGGATCGCCTGCGGAACTTAACACGTTTGATCCAAAACTTAATCAATTTGTTCTTTTAGGTTTAGACTTGGATCTCCTGCGAAACTTAACACGTTTGATCCAAATCACCTAAGTTATTAATTCCATTAAATATTAATTTCCATAATTGGTTTCCAGTACTGACATGGCGAGGCACATGACCTTCTTGGATATGGGAGCAACCACCACCGACTAGACAAAACTTTTTATGGAAAGCTAATATTTAATTTCCTAAAATAACTTTAGGTTAACCGAAAGGAACAATCAAATCACAAGGAAAAGAAAAAAAAACTTAAGAACACTATATCGAAAATAAATTCGAAATACTAAAATCGTAAGCCTCTTGTATTTGGTATTATTTCCAAAAATAACTAGCATGATGCGGAAAAGAAAAATTATTAGTTATACCTTTTTAGAAAGACCTCTTAATCTTCTACCATATTCCTCTTCTAACCTCGGACGTTGTGTGGGCAACGATCTTCCAAGATGAGAAACCACCAAACACCTTCTTCTCCTCCTAGCTAGGTTCGGCCAAAACAAGAAAGCTTCACCAAGTAGTATCTGGGATGCAAGCTTTCTCTCCTTCTTCTTCTTCTTCTTCTCCAAGTAGTATCCGGCCACTACAAGAGCTCCAAACCAAGAGAAAGGTTCGGCCACTACAAAGAGGAAGAGGGAAAGAGAGGTTGGCCGGCCACCACCACCATGCTCCAAGGGATGAAAGTTTTCTCTCCTTCTTCTTCTTCTTCTCCAAGTAGTATCCGGCCTCCACAAAAGCTCCACCAAGAGATAAGTTTCAGCCACCACAAAAAGGAAGAGATGGAGAGAAGATGGCCGGCCACAACACCAAGGAAAAGAGGGAGAAAAATAATAAAGGTTGTGTCTCATGAAGGCACCCCAACCCCCACTTTTATATTCCTTAGCCTTGGTAAATTAGGAAATTTAATTACAATAAAATTTCCTTAATTTTCCTTGTCATGAATTGATTAAGAAAAATTAGTCAAAATTTCCTAATCAACCAAGTTATGGCCGACCACTTCATGGGGAGCAATTTAGGAAATTTTTCGCCAAGAAAAATTAAAGTTTTCTAATTTACTTCCGGAAAAATTTTAAAATAAAATTTTTCCATAATAATCCCTTCATGGTTAATCAAAAAGAATTTCCATAATTTGAATATTTATCATGTGGATAATTTACAAAGAATAAATTAAAATATCTTTCCAATCTACAAATAAGGAAAGAGATTTAATCTCTTTCCTTAATCCTTTGTAGAGACTTTTAAAAGATATTTTAATTTTCTAATATCTTTAATAAATTATATCTTCCACACAATAAAAATTAAAATTAAAACTCCTTTTAATTTAATGGGGGTCGACCACCTAAGCTTGGGTTCAAGCTAGGGTCGGCCACCCATGAATCAAGGCTTGGCCGGCCCTAGCTTGAACCACAAACTAGCTTGGCCGGCCCCTTTATCATGGGTATGAAGGTGGGTATAGGTGGGTATAGTACTCTATAAATAAGAGGCTACGATTGTAACGACCCAATTTTCCCTACTCCAAGTTCAAAAAGTCCATAAAAATATTTTGAAATACTTTTAAAATATTCTAGAGATTTTTAGAAATTTTTAAAGTATTTTTACGTGATTTTTGGAGGTCGTTTGGTATTTTTATGAAGCAAAAGAAGTTTAGGCAAAAAAAAAAAAATTTTGTTGAAAGCAAGGTTCGAACCCACGACCTCGGGTCAGACTGACCCAAGTAAAACCGACCCAACCAGCTGAGCTACACGGTTTTTGTTAACCTTATATGGAGAGAAATAGATTTAAGCTATAATCGGAACATTTTAAATAAAAGAGGGAAAAACGGGTTGCAGCAGGATTTGAACCCGTGACCAAGGGTTCCGGTCAAAAGCAGCTAACCAACTGGGCTGCGCGTGATTTGTTAATAAGTATGAAGCGGGATATATATAAGTTATAGTAAATGGCAAAGTTAGACCTAGGTTATAAATGGGATAAGTTAAGAGGAGAAGGGAATTATTCCCGTGACCTAATCTCACGATTTCTTTCTCTCTCGCGACGGCGCTGTGCTTGGGCGAAGAAGACGACGGAGCTAGGATTTCCTCCCTCCGGTGGCCGGCGAAGGCTTTTTCCGGCCGATCTTCACCTGCGGTGGTGATTCCCTCGTCGAGAAGGTCTGCGGGCGCAAGGGAGGTTGGAGATCCAAGCTAACCGAAGCCCTAAAGCTTCCTCCGTCGGTTGTAAGTGCAAGAGCAAGGGGTGAGTTGCTTCTCACCTGCAGTAGGAGTTGCTCCGAGCTTCGATTTTCTTTCCTTGCTTCCGGATTTCACAGTGCCGAGTAGAAATACATGCTAGGGTTTCTTCCTTGCTTCCGAGATTTGTTTTCTTCATGTTATTTCTGCCGTAGCATTCTATAGCATGCTTAGAGAATTCTATATGAGATTCGCTTACTTCTTTTTAATGTGGCAGTAGCTTACTTTAAGAATTGAATGCATAGAGGTGTTCTGTGAACAACTCTTTGTTCATTCGTTTAAGGATTTTGGTTTAGGTGTTCTTGTGATTTGAACTGCCAAGAGTTTTCAAGGCTTAGAGGTGTTCGGTTTGGGAAATATAGCACTCCCTGTTGGTGCCATTAGTTCCTTGATTATGATATTGGTTCATGCTGTTAGTTTAAATTTATGCTATTACAGAATTGAAGCTCTTTATACCGGGTAGATTAGAGCATCTCTTGCATGGAATTTCTGTTTTGAATTCTTGTTAAACCGGACAGCCCTGATTTCAGCCTATGGTTGTCTTTTAAGCGTGCCTTTAGTTCTTAAATGTGGTACCCATGTAAGTCTAGTTGCTGCCATAAATTCCAGCAAAAAAAAGGGATTCCTTTGTCCTATTTTACAGCATGTTTAGTAAGTCCAAGTTAGTTTTCTTTTGCTCTATTTTATAGCATGTTTAGAAAGTCTAAGTTGCTTTCTTTTGCTCTATTTTATAGCATGATTAGTAAGCTTAAAGTTGCTTTCTTTGCTCTATTTTATAGCATGATTAGTAAGCTTAAAATTGCTTTCTTTGCTCTATTTTATAGCATGATTAGTAAGCTTAAAGTTGCTTTCTTTGCTCTAGTTTATAGCATGATTAGTAAGCTCAAGTTGCTTTTCTTTGCTCTATTTTTACAGCATGATTAGTAAGCTTAAAGTTGCTTTCTTTGCTCTATTTTATAGCATGATTAGTAAGCTTAAAGTTGCTTTCTTTAGCTCTATTTTATAGCATGATTAGTAAGCTCAAAGTTATTTCCATTTGCTATTTTAACAAGCATGAACAGCCATGTATTCTAATGGAAAAATAAGAATCCTATTAAATACTTTTAGAAGTATTAACAAGTAAAAGGAAGATAAAGAAAAGAAAGGGAAAAGGCTAAGGCCTTAAGTAAAATCCCGAATTCAAGACTTTAGGGATTTTGGCACACAAGGTGCTTATTAAATGCCAAGGCATTTTATTATAAGAAGTATTTAAAGATAAAAAGTATTTTACTTTTAAATGGCATGTACCGGACACAAGATCCAAGGGATGGGCTCCAAGTTGCCCCTAGGCACATGGCCTAGAAGGGATGGGCTCCAAGTTGCCCCTAGGCACATGGCCTAGAAGTATCTTAGTAGTTTCGGGATTAGCTACCTCGATTCTTATTAAGAATGCGCGCAAAGTGGTACAATGCCGGGCCTAAGAGAAGTTGATTATTATTTTAAAGTATTAAAGTATAAGTTTTGAAACAAATGAAACAAGCTTCAAATATGTTTAGAATTAGAAAGTTTAGTTGCTTGTTATTTGAAGCATGCAGTAGTAGTTTATTTGTTTCTTGCTATTAGATTATTCAGCATGTTTAGCTTTATTTGCTTTCAGCATGCAGTTAGTATATTATTCTTGTGAGCATGAGTAGCTTTACAAGTTTAGTAGCTATACATGTTAGTTTTTTTCAGTTAGTATGATTCCTTTATTGGATTATGAGCATGATTAGCTATACATGTTAGTATTTCAGTTAGTACGATTCCTTTATTGGATTATGAGCATGATTAGCTATACATGTTAGTTTTTCAGTTAGTATGATTCCTTCATTGGATTATGAGCATGATTAGCTATACATGTTAGTATTTCAGATAGTATGATTCCTTTGCTATTTATGAGCATGAGTAGCTTTACATGTTAGCATTCAGTTTTAGCATGTTTTTATTTATATACATGCATATCGAGTTTTTGTGAGTAGATAGCGCTCACTAAGCTTTATGCTTATAGACTGCACTTCCTCCTACTGCAGATAAAGGAAAGGAAAAGATTTAGCAAGGAAGGCGACGAGGTGGTGGTGATGAAGGTGTGTGATGCCAGGACTATGGAGAGATCATGAGTTTGCTAAGGAAACTGTCAAGACTCCTTTGAGTTTTCTTTCAGTTATTAAGTTGATAGAGATTGTATTAGTTGTTTCCTTTGTCTATGTTGATTAATTGAGTCTATTCCTCATTGTTAGTTGAGTTAATTCCTATTGTTGGAGCTATATAGTTTTCTATTGCTAGAATAGTTTCTTTTTAGTGTCGTGTTATTATTTCTGCGTGGTTGTGAAAAATATGTTCCAGCCGCCTGTGGCTGTGTATATAGTGTTTGTATCCCAGTTTGGGGTCACCGGTACAGGGGAGACTCTGCCGAAATTTTCGGTAGGGATTCCTCGTAGTTAAGTAGCGTACCGGTTAAGTAGAGTTAGTAGTTAAGTAACGGTCATCCTTAGAGTGTAGTAGCAGTATGAAGGGTGGTCGTTATAGTTGGTATCAGAGCGATATTGACCTTTACAGTTAAGAGGAAAAAAAAAATATAGTAGTCAAGTAGTGGTCCACCTTTAGAGAGTAGTAGTAGTGTAGAAAGGTGGGTCGCTACAACGATAGGTACCGAGAGGAGGAATTGGTTTTGATCTCCCGATAAAATTAAGCATCCCATGTTCGCCCCGAACACACAACTTAATTTTATCAATGATAATTCATTCCACTAGAGAACTATCATTGAACTACTGCACCAATCCCAAATTATATTTTTGGGCTCCTTCTTATTATGAGTGTGTTAGTCTCCCTGTGTTTAAGATATCGAATGTCCACTAATTAAGTGAGTTACTAACAACTCATTTAATTAATATCTTTGTCCAAGCATAGTACCACTCAACCTTATCATCATGTCGGACTAAGTCCACCTGCAAGGTTTAACATGATAATCTTTATGAGCTCATCTTGGGGACATTATCAACGTAGATAACTAGGACACAGTTTCCTTCTATAATCAACAACACACGCTATAAGTGATATCATTTCCCAACTTATCGGGCTTAATGATTTATCGAACTAAATCTCACCCATTGATAAATTAAAGAAATAAATATCAAATATATGTGCTTGTTATTATATTAGGATTAAGAGCACACACTTCCATAATAACTGAGGTCTTTGTTTCTTTATAAAGTCAGTATAAAAGAAATGACCTCTAATTGTCCTACTCAATACATTCTAAGTGTACTAGTGTAATTATATAGTTAAGATAAAATAATACCTAATTACACTACGACCTTCCAATGGTTTGTTCCTTTCCATTTTGGTCGTGAGCTACTGTTTATAATTTATAAGGAACCGATAACATGATCTTCTGTGTGTGACACCACACACCATGTTATCTACAATATAAATTAATTGAGCAACTACATTTATCATAAATGTAGACATTTGACCAATGTGATTCATATTTCTAGATAAATGTTTATACCAAAAGCTAGGCTTTTAGTATACATCCTAACAATCTCCCAGTTATACTAAAAGACTAAGCTGCCATATTTGCTACCATACATCTGATTTCCAACCCTTCAACATGCCCGTCAAAAGCTCTTGCCTTAAGGACCTTAGTGAAAGGATCTATAGGTCATCACCTGATGCAATCTAGGCGGCAACAACTTCTCCTCGTTTATACGATTTCTCGTATTGGGTGGTACTTGCGCTCTATTGTGTTTACTTGCCTTATAGACTTATGGTTTCTTCGAGTTTGCTACTGCACCAATATTATTACAATAAATTGTAATAATCTTTGGACAAACTAGAAATCATATCTAAGTCTATCTTGAGGTTATTGAGTCATTCAGCTTTTATGGCTACCTCAGAGGCTTACCATATACTAAGCTTCTATGGTGGAGTCCAGAAAAACACCTATGCTTATCACTCTTCCATAGTTATGACTTTACCTCCTAAAGTAAACACAAAACTCCGAGGTTGACTTATTATTGTCCTTATCCGATTGGAAGTCAAAATTCATGCAACCCACAGGGACCAAAATAGCTGCCTTGTAAACTAGCATATAATCTCTAGTGCCTCTAAGGTACTTCAATATATGATTTACTGTAGACTAATGTCCTTGTCTAGGGTTACTTTGATATCTGCTAACCATGCCCACGGCAAAACAGATATCATGTTTCGTACACAGCATTGCATACATTAGGCTTCCCAGAGCCGAAGCATAAGGAACTGCCTTCATGTCCTTTATCTCCTTTAATGTCTTCGGAGACATTTCTTTAGATAAAGCTACTCCATGCCTAAAAGGTAAGATACCTTTCTTAGAGTTCTGCATGCTTAAAACGAGCAAGAATTTTTTCGATATATGAAACTTGGGATAAGTAAAAAATATTTTTTTCTTGCGATCCCTTATTACTTTGATCTCAAGAATATATACATTCTCCCAAGTCCTTTATATCAAATTGTTTGGACAACCATACCCTTATTCTGACAACATTTTGATATTGTTTCCAACTACCAAAAATGTTATCTATGTATAGTACAAGAAATATCACCACGTTTCCATCACACCTTTTGTATACACAAGAGTTATCCAGTTACTAAATAAATCCATAGGTCTGGATTACTTTGACAAACCGGATGTTCCAAGACTTTGAAGCTTTGCCTCAGTCCATAGACTGTTTGAGCTTGCACACAAGATGCTCTTAGCCCTTTGCAATGAACCCTTCTGGTTGCTTTATATGAATGCTTTCTTCAAGACTTCCATTAAGGAATGCTGTCCTGACATCCACTTGCCAAATAGATAAAAGAATCCAGATAGACTTAAGCATGGCTACCAGTGAAAAAGTTTCCTTTTTCATCAAGCCTTGTTTTGAAAGTTTCTACCTTCCAGTCTATCCCTCTTTTCCTATTATAGACCTTTTTACATCTAAAGGCTTTTACACCATTTGGTGGTTCTACAAGCTTCCAGATTTTATTAGAATACATATATTCTAATTCTATTATGCATTACTTTTTGCCAAGATGCTGCATCTTTATCTTGGAGTGCTTCGTCATATGTCCGGAGATCATGTTCATGTCCTCCAGGGATCGAGTCCAAAAACTCTCCCAAAACATAAATCTTTTTAGGTTGCCTAACAACCCTCCCACTACGACGAGGTAGTTTCTGCAATTGTGTATCATTTGTGATACGTGTTACAGATTCCTTATAGTATCTCATCTTGTACAGTTGGTACTAGATTAGACATTTCCTTAAGAACAAATTTACTTATGGGCACGTGGTTTATTACATAGTCCTTTTCTAAAAATCGGTCATTGATGCTAACAATGACCTTCTGATTTTTAAGACTATAAACCTACTTTCATTTCTCTAGGAAAACCCACAAACAAGTGAATTCCTGTCCAACTTATCATTATCTCTCTTCAGCATATGTGATGGACTACCCGAATCTGAATATGCTTCAAAATAGGTGTACGCCTATTCAGCAATTCTATATGAGTAGAGAGTTCTGACTTTGGAAGGTACTATGTTCACTTTCGTTTCCAGAGTATACCCTTAAAATGAATTTGGTAATTTTCTAAATAACTCATCATCAATCTACTTATTTCCATAAGAGTCCTATACCTTCCTTTTTCTACACCATTCTGTTGGGGTGTACCAGGTGCAGTTAGTTGGGATTGAATCCCTACTTCTGATAAGTGACTCCTAAATTCTCCCAAGAGGTACTTGCCACTACGATCTCACCGTAGTGTCTTGATACTTTTACTTTGGCATTTCTCCACATCAGCCTTGTACTCTTTGAACTAATCAAAGCACTTAGACTTGTGGCACATCAAGTGAATGTATCCGTATCTCAAATAGTTGTCTATAAAATAGACGAAATATTTGAAGCAATCTCTTGCCTGGATAGTCAAAGGTCTTCACAAATCAGAATGAACCTATTCCTATATATCTTTGGCTCAAAACCTCTTAGATTTAAAAGCTTCTTGGTTATTTTTTCTTCCAAGTAAGACTCGTAGGTTGGAAAGGTTTCCACTACTAATGAACCCAAAAGTTCATCAGCTACCAATGAATCCTACTTAAGTTAATATAACCTAGCTTTAGATGCCAAAGATATAACTGGTTCATTTCCAAAGGTTGCTTTCTCTTAAAGTTAGAAGATGTGTTACTAATTTCCATTTGTTGCATCGTGGGAGTTATTGAATTATGAATTGTCAACCAGCATACCAGAATAGATAACTTCCCTATTTTTTTTTATAACAACTTTGTTATCAAAATAGACACAATATCTATTCTATAATAGTTTAGAAACTGAGATCAGGTTCTTTCTAAACTTAGTATGTAAGGACAATTTCTAATAATCCAAATTTTATTCTATTAGAGAATAAACCTCTCCCACTGCAACAGCTGCTACTTTTGCAGTAGTGCCCATGTGGATGATGTTTTTAATTTTCATTTAGTTGTCAGGTTTCCTGGAACCCTGCAAAGAATTACAGACATGATTAATGGCATCTGTATCTACACTCCAGGTTCTGGTAGATAACACCACTAGACATGTTTCAATTAAATACACCTAAATTGTTCTTAGTTCTAAGAAGACAGTCTACCTTAATGTCCAAGTCCTATTTCCAATCATGGCAATTGGGGCTACTAAGTCTTTTCTATAGTATAACAACTAGGGAATTAACAAATATTTTAAATCCTAAGAATCACAAAAATATTTGGTCAAGATCAATTCCTTAAAATCCCCATGAATTTTGTATGCCACGATAGTGTGGACGAATACAAAATCAAGAAGAGATTTTATCCATTAATTTTATTATCTCGTCAACTTTACTTTTTGACGAATAAAATTAATAGTTGATCTGTCTTTGATCAAATATTTGGTCAAAACCTTTTTGAATTTAAAATAACATTGATTCCTCAAACAATATTATTTAAATTCACCAACACCTCAAACACCGTGAATTTTGCATGCCACGATAGTGTGGACGTATACAAAATTAAACATTTGTAAGAGGAGGGGTTTACCCATTAATTATCTTGTCAATAAATCTTTATGACAAATAAAATTACCTCAAACACCGTGAATTTTGTATGCCACGATAGTATGGACGTATACAAAATCAAACATTTGTAAGAGGGGTTTTTAATTTTATTATCTTGTCAACCTATTTATTTGACAAATTAATAGTTGGTTTTCTTCGGTCACACAAATAATAGCAGTGACTCCGATGGGGAGGATACTATTAGACGTGCTTAAGTGTATACCATTACTTGACACTAATTTCATTAATAAGATTGTGCCCCTTCCAATGGGGAAGATCACACGCTCTTAATTAACTTCCTATAGTCATCCAAAATGGAAGTTTAATCTAGTGATCCGTAAACAAGCTCATCCGATATGGAGGATGGCACTCAGAGCCAACGCACAAGCTTGTTGCATCACTTATAAACCAGTAATGGAGACCGTGGAATTTATTTAAAATAAATTCCTCTCCCACTTAGTTATTTAAAGTGAGGAATTTTGCCTATGCTAGTCTACCTAACATGCATACTAACAAGCACACACAACACAGCATAAAAAGCAATAAATAGAAAAACTAATTTTCAACTATTATGGCTTTTATCTATTGCTGTCCTCCGTGTGTCGCCAACCCTAGCTGCTGCCATCTTTGGCCATTGCCACCGGGTCTAGTTGTCGCATCCATCTTGCTCCTTGTTCCGCTGCGCCTCTGATCCTCAAAAGGTTCCACACCTTTCAAGATTCGATCCGCGACATAAATAGAATTTTACATTTTTCGATCCTATATTCCTCGAAGGAATGTACATGTAAACTAGATCGAACATAAAATAAAATTTACATTCATCAATCCTATATTCCATAAAAGGAATGTACATGTAACTAGATCAAAAAATAAAATCCTAATAAAACTAAATACAGCTCCTGCTGTATTTTATAATACAATCATGCACACACATATAAATGCCCTTGACATGTCCAAGGGTCCAATCACACACATAATAACTAAAAGCCATAATAGTTGGATCCTGCATCCACAAAGTTAGCACATCCTACTATTAACCTGCCTAAATTATGTATGACATGTGCAAAATTAACCTAAATACCAAATACACAGAGGCAAACCCTAGCTCTGATACCAATTGTTGGTTGCTACTCGGAAAACCTAGAGTTTCCACTGTACAAAAATTTTGTACAAAGGTCTGAACCTTTTCCTAGCTACCATGTGTTCTTTTAAATTAAATTTTGGATCGCCTGCGGAACTTAACACGTTTGATCCAAAACTTAATCTATTTGTTCTTTTAGGTTTAGACTTGGATCTCCTGCGAAACTTAACACGTTTGATCCAAATCACCTAAGTTATTAATTCCATTAAATATTAATTTTCATAATTGGTTTTCAGTACTGACGTGGCGAGACACATGGCCTTCTTGGATATGGGAGCAACCACCACCGACTAGACAAAACTTTTTATGGAAAGCTAATACTTAATTTCCTAAAATAACTTTAGGTTAACCGAAAGAAACAATCAAATCACAAGGAAAAGAAAGAAAAACTTAAGAACACTATATCGAAAATAAATTCGAAATACTAAAATCGTAAGCCTCTTGTATTTGGTATTATTTCCAAAAATAACTAGCATGATGCGGAAAAGAAAAATTACTAGTTATACCTTTTTAGAAAGACCTCTTAATCTTCTACCGTACTCCTATTCTAACCTCAGACGTTGTGTGGGCAACGATCTTCCGAGATGAGAAACCACCAAACACCTTCTTCTCCTCCTAGCTAGGTTCGGCCAAAACAAGAAAGCTTCACCAAGGAAGAAGAAAAACACCAACCAAACTCCAAGGGATGCAAGCTTTCTCTCCTTCTTCTTCTTCTTCTTCTCCAAGTAGTATCCGGCCACTACAAGAGCTCCAAACCAAGAGAAAGGTTCGGCCACCACAAAGAGGAAGAGGGAAAGAGAGGTTGGCCGGCCACCACCACCATGCTCCAAGGGATGAAAGTTTTCTCTCCTTCTTCTTCTTCTTCTTCTCCAAGTAGTATCCGGCCTCCACAAAAGCTCCACCAAGAGATAAGTTTCGGCCACCACAAAGAGGAAGAGAGGGAGAGAAGATGGCCGGCTGCAACACCAAGGAAAAGAGGGAGAAAAATAATAAAGGTTGTGTCTCATGAAGGCACCCCAACCCCCTCTTTTATATTCCTTAGCCTTGGTAAATTAGGAAATTTAATTACAATAAAATTTCCTTAATTTTCCTTGTCATGAATTGATTAAGACAAACTAACCAAAATTTCCTAATCAACCAAGTTATGGCCGGCCACTTCATGGGGAGCAATTTAGGAAATTTTTCGCAAAGAAAAATTAAAGTTTCCTAATTTGCTTCTAGAAAAATTTTAAAATAAAATTTTTCCATAATAATCCCTTCATGGTTGATCAAAAAGAATTTCCATAATTTGAATTTTTATCATGTGGGTAATTTACAAAGAATAAATTAAAATATCTTTCAATCTACAAATAAGGAAAGAGATTTAATCTCTTTCCTTAATCCTTTGTAGAGACCTTTAAAAGATATTTTAATTTTCTAATCTCTTTAATAAATTATATCTTCCACACAATAAAAATTAAAATTAAAATTCCTTTTAATTTAATGGGGGCCGGTCACCTAAGCTTGGGTTCAAGTTAGGGCCGGCCACCCATGAATCAAGGCTTGGCCGGCCCTAGCTTGAACCACAAGCTAGCTTGGTTGGCCCCTTTATCATGGGTATGAAGGTGGGTATAGGTGGGTATAGTACTCTATAAATAAGAGGCTACGATAGGGACCGAGAGGAGGAATTTGTTTTGGTCTCCCGATAAAATTAAGCATCCCGTGCTCGCCCGGAACACACAACTTAATTTTTTCAATGCTAATTCATTTCACTAGAGAACTATCATTGAACTACCGCACCAATCCCAAATTACATTTTTGGGCTCCTTCTTATTATGAGTGTGTTAGTCTCCCTGTGTTTAAGATATCGAATGTCCACTAATTAAGTGAGTTACTGACAACTCATTTAATTAATATCTTTGTCCAAGAATTGTACCACTCAACCTTATCATCATGTCGGACTAAGTCCACCTGCAGGGTTTAACATGATAATCTTTATGAGATCATCTTGGGGACATTATCAACCTAGATAACTAGGACACAGTTTCCTTCTATAATCAACAACACACACTATAAGTGATATCATTTCCCAACTTATCGGGCTTATTGATTTATCGAACTAAATCTCACCCATTGATAAATTAAAGAAATAAATATCAAATATATGTGCTTATTATTATATTAGGATTAAGAGCACACACTTCCATAATAACTGAGGTCTTTGTTTCTTTATAAAGTCAGTATAAAAGAAACGACCTCTAATGGTCCTACTCAATACACTCTAAGTGTACTAGTGTAATTATATAGTTAAGATAAACTAATACATAATTACACTACGACCTTCCAATGGTTTGTTCCTTTCCATTTTGGTCGTGAGCTACTGTTTATAATTTATACGGAACCGATAACATGATCTTTTGTGTGTGACACCACACACCATGTTATCTACAATATAAATTAATTGAGCAACTTCATTTATCATAAATGTAGACATTTGACCAATGTGATTCTTATTTCTAGATAAATGTTTATACCAAAAGCTAGGCTTTTAGTATACATCCTAACACCCATCCCTCTTAACTCTTCCCGATCCTTTCTCTTCCCATTGCACGTCGAAGCCCTAGCCGACACCCTTCTACGCCTCAACTCTTCTATTCGTTCTCCGAGAGATATGACACCAAGATAACTCCATTCTCCCTGAGCTCTACTCATTTTGGCACTTCATTTTTCATTTCTCATCGTATCTGTGTTATTGGCTTGGTTCTCAGTTGTTAGTGCTTTCCGTGCTCACCTATTTGCCCCATCCATGTCACATTTTTTTTTAAACCTTTAGGAAGAAACAAGCTGGTGAGGGAACCTCTAAGTCGTCAACTGAGAAATCCAAATCTAAGGCTCCCTCCCGACCTCAACCATTCGTTTCTGGACGATTTCCAAACCATCACTTTGAAGAAGCCTTTAAATAGAGAACCTTCAAACTGCTTCCTTGTAGGTATGTGGATCGAAAATTCATGGATGAATTCTGTCCATCTGTGTCAGAAATAATTACCTATTACAAACTTGATTCTCTAGTCTACTTAGAACGGGACATCAATTACGACTTAGTATCCGAGTTTTATAATAATCTTAATCAAACTAATGATATTAATTATAGAACTAGAGTTGCTAAGCAAACTGTTGATTTCTCTTTCTCGGCCTTCATTGACTATCTAGCCTGCCGGAGGTGTTCAGGAAATATCTTTTCCATATATCCTAATTTACCAGACCCTTTACCTTCTCCATTTGATGTCTCATCTGACTCCATTTATGAGTATTTCTTCAGACATCCTAGATCGGGTGGATAGGATGAGTTAGATGTTGATTTTCCTACCTTTGTAGCCCTGAGACTATCTGCCCAAGATTACATTCTTTTTAAGATTGTCACAAATTACCTTCTGCCAATTACATCCAAGCCCTTGTCAGAGATTCGACCATATCACTGCCTGATGCTTTATGGATTGCGTCGGCATCTCAATTTTGACATCATGTCGAGCATTTACTCTTCTATCATCTCCTATAGTGAGCCTAACAGCTTCACAGTTTATATGCCTTATGGGCATATAATTACGGATTGGCTCGAGACCCTACAGATTGATGTCTCCAAGGGAAGGATAGTCAAGATGGTGAGGCAGGACTGTAGACTTGGAAAACGTGCATTTTCCAAGTCTGGCATCATAGGACAGAATGGGGTGGTTCGTTGGAAGGACGGGAGAGCACTGGGTGAGTTACCACGGGCACCTCCACGACAGGTTGATGCTGCTCCCGTTGCTGCTCCTCCTCCTGCTGCTGCTGAGTATGGAGAGGCAGATTCTGATCTGCGCTGGCAGATTGCTGAGCTGGAGAGCCGCATTAATCAGCACGATGAGCTTTACGCAATCAGCAGTTAGCGACGTAGCAGGTGCTTCTGGGATAGATGGCCAGCTACCCACCTCCGCAGTATTACTCGGGCTATCCACCCTCGAGCATGCCGCCTCAGGGATTCATTCCTCCAGCAGATGATGATGATGCTCCTCATATTGAGGATGTTGATTGATACACTCTGTTTTATGTTGGTCATTTTGACTGCCTATGTTTCAGATACTGTTTGATAGATACTATGTCTGACCTGGATACTAGCTGTTTATGCTACTCGTTTTTCTATTACTTGCTTCTCTTTATTTTTTAGTTCTTATTGACTATTTATATGATTTTCATATGCCATATCTTGATTGTCTCTTATTTACTGTCTGATATTACACTTAGAGGGAATTCTGTGTGGATTAAGAAAGAGACAGTATGGGTTAAGTGGGAGTCCTTTGAGTCTTATTACCTAATTCGCACCTTTTCGGTGTTTGATAAAGGGGGAGAAGATGACTAAGTTTAGAGATGAATGAAGTTTTGATAACCTTGAGGATTATTGACTTCCTTAGTGTTGTATTCATCTTAGAGGGAGGATCTTGATTCCCCTAAAATTAGGGAAATATGAGCATTTCTGATCTAAACTTAAATCGTGTTGTCAAACAACAAAAAGGGGGAGATTGTTGATACAGTCTGACCTGGTTGTTGTTTTGATGTTGACACTGATTTAAGTTTGTATCAGATATTAATTAAACTCAGATTGATTACTGATAAATGTTGATCAGGTGGAAGGGAAAAGTCCAAGTATGGAAACTTGGCACGCTAGGTCAGAGAGGGCTCGGTATCTCGTTCTCTGGACCGGACGAAGTCTGAGAGGGCTCGGTAGCTCGTTCTCCGGACTAGGTCAGAGAGGGCTCGGTAGCTCGTTCTCTAGACCGGACAAAGTAGGAGGGGGCTCGGTAGCTCGTTCTCTGGACTAGGTCAGAGAGGGCTCGGTAGCTCGTTCTCTGGACCGGACGAAGTCGGAGAGGGCTCGGTAGCTCGTTCTCTGGACTAGGTCAGAGAGGACTCGGTAGCTCATTCTCTAGACCAGGAAGGCTTTAGGGTTTAGGGCTGGGAAGCTCTAAACCTACCTACATAGGCATTGGATCGGTCTGTTGACCGATCCAGTGATACTATAGATATCTGATCGGTCTGTTGACCGATCCAGTGATACTATGGTTATCTGATCAGTCACCAGACCGATCAGTAACTCACTGTGAGAATTACTGATCGGTCTGTAGACCGATCAGTAACCAATCAGTAACACTCTGTGAGATTTACTGATCGGTCTGGAGACCGATCAGGAGGCAATGAAGTTCGGGAGAGAGTATAGGGGATCAATCTGTGGACCGATCCACCTATAGCCTGATCGGTCCACAGACTGATCAGAGCTCTCCTGGACCGATCAGGCCATAGCCTAATCGATCCAACAAGCTGTGGATCGATCTGTTGACGGATCCACAATACTGTCTGAAGTTTCTGCTGTTTCTTTGCAACTTCTGATCCATCTGATTTAACCATCTGCTGTTAGCTTTTTAAGTTGTAGGTTGCAGGTATCATGCCAATGCTTAAATTCAAATTAAGCTCCATCAGAAGAATAAGACAAAGGGTTCTTTCTACTGTGTTTCACTGCAAATGGTGTAATTGGAGCATCAACGGTTACTGACTGCGATCAGGCTGTGATCTGGCTGTGATCTGGCTGTGATCAGTTGGGAATCAGCTTGACTCTTGCTCATTGGTTCGAGCTCAAAGACCCCAGTGAAGACCATGGGTTCTATTGGTGTGAGTTCAGAGAACCAGAGGAGGAGGAAGAGTGATTGGCGACGTTGTAGCTTGCAGCAGGGATTCGGTGCAGGTTGACAGCAATTCGGGACAGGCTGAACGTAGTGGAAGAAGAGGCATAAGATGAAGGATGAAGAGAGGTTCGAGGAGAGAGCTCTCGGTCGATTAAGAAAGGGTTCTGAGCTTTGAGTTCTTGGCTGTGCTTCCTTCTTGTGCTCTGTTTAACTGTTGTATTCGCGTGGTTGTGAGCGTTTTTCTTCATTCTCTTTAGCCACTGATCTGTAAGTCTTGTGCTTTATTTACATATCTTCTGAGACTTTGTGGAGAGGTTACTCCACCGAGAAGGAGAAATCTTTAGCCGGTATCTATCCGGGGTGTGATCTATCGAAAGATCAAGGGATCGTCCACCTTACGGACACGCCGAGGAGTAGGGGCAAGTTATCCCCGAACCTTGTACATACTGGTGTTAGTGGTGTGTGTCTTTCTTTTCCTTGTATTAGATCTTCATGTGCATATTTCCGCTGCGGTAACGATTTGATTGAAGAATTTAGTTAAGTTTTAGAGGAGGCTATTCACTCCCCCCCCCCCCTCTCTAGTCATCCGAAGAACCTAACAACTAACTCTAGGCAAAGACGAGCTAGCCTGTTGAATCTTTTGACCACTTCTTCTACAAGTAGGTCACCTGGTCTAAATTCTATAAACTCCTCAAAATGTTTATTATTGATCCGTTGGCGGAAAAACTCTTCGTAAAACTGTCTCAAAGTCAGCTCAGCTCATCTGGTTGACTACTCTCCTACTCTTAACTCGCTCCCACCACATACAAGCATTTCCAGATAGGCAGAAGGAGACACACTTAACCTTCTCGCCTTCTGGCCAGTCAAGAAGCTCCATCATGCTCTCCAGTGTCTTGAGCCAAGCCTGGGCATCCCAGGGCTCAGTCGTGCCTAAGAAGCTTTCTAGTTTCAGCTTCAGCCACTGGATCATGTATGCTTCTTGTCTTCTAGGTGTTGTGGTGATTTCCAGGGCAATTGATGGGACTTCAGTCACCACTGGGGTCTCCACATTAATGGTTGGGGGAGTAGCCATTAGATTGGCAATCACTCGTTGCTGCTCTACTACTTGTCTCTAGAGTTGGGCAACAACTTCAGAGAGATTGGGCTCGGTTGATCTAAGCTCTTTGTTCCCCTGATCTTGGTTCTCAGTAGGAATGGTACGAGGATGTCCTATTCTTGACATCTAGTTATGCAGAGGAAAAGACTTGATATCTCCTCTATCCTTTCTAACATACATACATATGGATCAAGAAAGGAGAAACAATAACTTCTATCTTACTTAAGCACTCATAAGCAATCACCCTATACTGCAGTTAATAATAAGGAAAGCAATAAAGAAAGAACTTAAATACTTTCTTACTTGAAGACGGCAAGGCTGATGCTGATGTGTGTGTGATGTTGGAGAATGGGAACTTGGCTCTGATACCAACTGTAACGACCACCCTTCTTACTACTACTCTCTAAGGGCGACCGTTACCTAACTACTACTCTACTTACTAGTGTCACTGATGCTGTTATTAGCATCAGTTAGATTTATCACGGCTCAGAAGAATTCCTACCGTAAAATTTCGGCAGAGTCTCCCCTGTACCAGTGACCAAATCAATAATACAAACAATGTATACACAGCCACAGGCGGCTGGAACATATTTTTCACAATCACGCAGTGATGAAAACCACAAGAAGAAGAAAGAAACTACTCTAGCAATAGTAAACAACTATATCACTCCACGAATAATAAAAGGAAACTAATTACAAGTGTGGAATAAACTCAACTACAATCCCAAGTGGCTAATAACATTAAAAGAGAACTAAAATAACTAAACGGAAAAGTCTTGGCAATTTGCCAGCTCATTCTGGATCTCTCCATAGTCCAGTCATCACACACACCTTCATCACCACCACCTTGTCGCCTTCCTTTCATACTTTAGCTTTTCCTTTATCTGCAGTAGGAGGAAAAATAGATCTATAAGTGAAACACTTAGTAAGTACTATACTATCTCACAAAACTCGAAGTGCATAAAAATGCAAACGATACTGAAACCGAAATGCTAAAAGAAAAGCTACATGTACTCATCTAATAGCAAGGTACTCAAATAAACTGCATACTCATGATATACCAGAATCAAGCTGAATACTGGAAATAAAACTAATCATGCTCACTAAACTAATAAGAAAAGTAATGAAACTCATGCTGTATGCTTAGAATTAAAGGAACTAAACTTCTATAAATTCTAAACATAGGTGATACTTGTTTCATTTACTTATAGCTTTATACTTGAAATTAATCTTTTAATTTCTTTTACTTTTACTTTTCTTTCTTCTTCTTTTAATTTTTCTTTCTTCTTTTTCTTTGGGACCAGGCTTAGTATCATCTTAATCTTATGCGTGCTCCCTAATAGAGACTGCTGTAGTCCCACAGTGTAAAGACCTCGGTCTTACCAGGGCCGAGACCTCGGAAACGGTCACTTGGATTTGTTTAACAACAACCTTGGAAGTCGGGTACTAGCCTCTTACTTTAATTTACTTGTTATCTCTTTTTAACTAGACCTTGGTCTTGTTCTTACTTATAGCTGCTCATTATAGCAAGGAAAGTCCAAGCTAAATGCTATGTGCATACATGTATATGCTAAAATCTGTTCATGCATATCTTAAAGCAAAGGGAACAAAAATCAATATACTACTATATGTTATAATCTGTTCATGCACATCTTAAAGCAAAGGGAAACAAAAATCAGCATGCTACTATATGCTAAAATCTGTTCATATGAATACTAAAAATCTGCACATGTGAATAACAAAAATCTGCACACGTGAATCATTAAAGATCTGCGAATGAAACAGAATTAAAAACTAATACTGCT
Source organism: Zingiber officinale (assembly GCF_018446385.1). Lineage (NCBI taxonomy): Eukaryota > Viridiplantae > Streptophyta > Magnoliopsida > Zingiberales > Zingiberaceae > Zingiber > Zingiber officinale. The sequence goes on along the minus strand of NC_055990.1, from coordinate 13,894,103 downwards.
CATGCTATTCTAATACTGCCTACTTTAAATAAAGGCTGCCCTTCTAACTAAATAAGGGTTGTTTTTTCCCTTTGAGTTGCAAAGAAAATACTAAATCAGTATAACTAATTAAAGGGTTGTTCTTGCCTTTTTAAGTAGCAAGGAAAATACTAACTGCATGCTTAAATAACAAAGGTTATTCATGTTCAGAAACATGGAAATCCAAGGCTAAGATACTAAACTTAAAACTAACCATGTGCATGGAATTAGCAAAGATGAACTAAGCTACAATGAAAAATTCTGCATACAAGGAGATCCAACTACACTAAAATTCTGCACATGATATTCTAATAGCAAGAAAACTAAATTTCCAATGCTACTAAACAAGACTGATCATGTTTATTAATAGCAAGAAAGCTAACACTATGTTCCTGGATCTAAGGTTGTTTGTGCCCACTACTTAGCACAAAAGAAGGGTCTAACAGGAATGCTGATTATAGGGATGTTCTTGCCCAATGCAAAGCACAAAAAGGCCTATACAAACTTATCCACAGCTTAAGTTACTATAGAGTAAAGGAAACCTTTTAGCATGCTTTAAACCAAACTGAAACCAAGCAATTATACTTATCCAACAAACACTCCTAGCTGTTCATTTCTGTTTGCTTGGCCACAAAGGATTTAAAAATGCCTATCTAAAGGAGTGAACCGGAGCTGTACCAATTCTAATACATAGTAAATCTTAGAGGCTGTTCTTATTCCAAAATCTGTAAATTCCAGCAGATTCCGAAATCTGAAGACACGGCAAAACAAGGAAACAAAATTTGTAAATTCCAGCAGATTCTAAGCAACCAACCACATGCTAAACAAGCAAACTAACCCTATTTCTCTTCTTTGAAATACCCGGCAGCACATCAAAAACCCCCAATCTCATAGCATGAATCAGATTCAAGAAACTCAGGAAACAAGGAAACGAAACCGAAAGATCGGAGCAACTCCTACCACAGGTGAGTAGTACTTACCCTTGTTTGCTTGGACTTACAACCGAGAGGAGGAAGGAGGTCTAGGGTTCCGGGTGGAGCTTGAAACTCGGCGGCTCCTTTGTGCTTCCGAGCTCCCTTCGTCGGGATGACTACCCACGGGTGAAGGCTGGCCCGAAAAGAGCTTCGCCGGTGTCGGAAAACAAAACCCTAGCTTGCTGCGTTTCCGCCCGAGCCCAAAAGCGCCGACGCGCGCGTGAGGAGAAGAGAAGGGAATTAGGGTTTGGGGAAAGAAATTAACCATTTATAACCTAGGTTTTATTTCTGCTCCTTACTATAACTTAAATACATCTCGCTTCATACTTGGTTTATAAATCAGGCGTAGCCTAGTTGGTTGGCTGCGTTCTGCTTATGGAGCGGCTCGCGGGTTCAAGTCTCGGCGGCAACCATTTTCCTTCCTATTTATTCTTCTGTTTGATAACTACTGCTTACATTAAATTTTTCTCCTCCTTTAATAAGAAACGATCGCTGGATCAGTTGGTTAAGCGAATCTCTGCTTAACCTGAGGTCTCCGGTTCAAACCTCGGCTTTGACATTTTTTTATCAAAACTTTTTTATTTTTGTAAACATACTAAACGACCTCCAAAAATTACATAAAAATACTCTAAAAATTCCTAAAAATCTCTAGAATATTTTAAAGGTATTTTCAAATATTTTTATGGACTTTTAGAACTTGAAATAGGGAAAATTGGGTCGTTACAATCTCTCATACCTTATAAAAAGTTCGTCTTCGAACTTAGAATAGCTCTGGATACTTCTGTCTCATACTGTCCTCCCGCTCCCAAGTGACTTCCTCATGCTTCTGGCTCTGCCAGATGACCTTCAGTAGTGGCACTTCTTTATTTCTTAGTCTCTTGACTGCTCTGTCCACTATCTGTGTAGGTCTGCTCTCATAACTAAGATCCTCATGGATCTGCACTGACTGAGACTCAATCACTTGGCTAGGGTCGTGGAGACACTTCTTTAGCATGGAGACATGAAATACATTATGTATTGCTGACATGTCTTGTGGTAAGTCCAGCTTGTAAGCTACCTTCCCAATCCTCTCTATAATCAGGTAAGGTCCTACATAGCGAGAACTTAATTTGCCCTTCTTGCCAAATCTCATCACTCCCTTCATAGGAGCGACCTTGAGGAAGACTGAATCTCCTACTTGAAATTCCAATGGCCTACGGCGTGTATCAGCATAACTCTTTTGTCTGCTCTGGGCAGTCTCAATTATCTGTCTGATTTTCTGGATCGCCTGAGTAGTCTCATCTATCAGCTTTGTCTGAATGCCCAGCTTTACTTCCATTGCTTTTCTCTCACCTACTTCTTGCCAGCAAATGGGTGATCTGCACTTCCTGCCATACAGTGCCTCATGTGGTGCCATCTTGATGGTCGCCTAATAACTATTGTTATAGGCAAACTCAGCTAAGCATAGATACTTGCACCAACTTCCCTTGAAATCTAGCGCACAAGCTCTGAGCATATATTCTAAAATCTGATTTACTCGCTCTGTTTGTCCATCAGTCTGGGGATGGAAGGCTGTGCTGAACTTGAGTTTGGTGCCTAGTGCATTCTGAACACACTCCCAAAAGTGTGAGGTGAAGCGCCCATCTCTATCAGAAACGATAGATTTAGGAACTCCATGAAGTCTGATCACCTCCTTAACATATAGTTATGTCAACTGCTCTATGGAGTGAGACACCTTGATGGCTAGGAAATGGGCAGAATTAGTCAATCTGTCCACTACTACCCATATTGCGTCATATCCATTTGTAGTTCTTGGAAAACCTGTTATGAAGTCCATGGATATGTCTTCCCACTTCCACTCTGGTATTGGAAGAGGCTGAAGAACTCCTCCTGGTCTCTGGTGTTCTGCTTTGACTCTCTGGTATGTTAGGCAGGTACTGACATATTTAGCAACATCTCTTTTGAGTCCAGACCGCCAGAACCTCTGTTTCACATCTTGGTACATCTTGGTAGAACCAGGATGTATGGAGTAAGGTGTACTATGAGCTTCTTCTAGAATCTTCTTTCTCAGCTCTTCATCATTGGGAACACAAAAGCGACTCCCCTGATAAAGAATTCCACTGTCTAATACTCGAAACTCCGAATTGTCTTCTTTCTGTATCCCTTGCTTGATCTTCTGGATGTCTGGATCTTCACTTTGTCTTCTCTGTATATCCTCAAGCAGGGTAGACTCTAAGGTCAATGCAGAGAGTTGCCCCTCAATAATTTCAAGTCCAAAATCTGAAAACTCCTTCTGCAGTGGCAGGGCTAATGATGACAAAGACATCAGGGATACACTGGATTTTCTTCTTAGTGCATCTGCCACTTTGTTAGCTTTGCCTGGGTGGTAGAGGATTTCACAGTCATAGTCCTTGACTAACTCCAACCACCTGCGCTGTCTCATGTTTAAATCTTTCTGAGTGAAGAAGTACTTAAGACTCTGTTGGTCAGTGAAGATTCTACACTGAACTCCATACAAATGATGTCGCCAGAGTTTCAGTGAAAAGACCACAGCTGCCAGCTCAAGATCGTGAATGGGATAGTTCTTCTCGTAGTCTTTGAGTTGTTTGGAAGCATAAGCTATAACTTTTTCTTCTTGCATGAGTACAGCTCCTAAGCCCATCTTGGAAGCATCACTGTAGATGTCAAAACTCTTGTCACTCTTTAGAACAGTCAGAATGGGAGCACTGATCAATCTCCTCTTGAGTTCTTGGAAGCTCGGCTCACATTTGTCTGACCATTCAAACCTCTTGTTCTTTCTGGTGAGGGCTGTTAGTGGAGAGGCTATCCTGGAAAAGTCCTCCATGAATTTCCTGTAGTACCCAGCTAAACCAAGGAAGCTTCTGATCTCCCTTGCATTTTTGGATCTAATCTAGTTGTTGACCACTTCTATTTTGGCTGGATCCACCTGAATGCCTTCTTTAGAAATAATGTGACCTAGAAATGCCACCTGATCTAACCAGAATTCGCACTTTAAGAATTTAGCATAAAGTTGTTTCTGCTGTAGAGTCTGCAGTACTATTCTCAAATGCATATCATGCTCCTCTGGGGTCCTTGAATAAACTAGAATGTCGTCGATGAACACAATGACAAATTTGTCAAGGTATTCTCTGAACACTCTGTTCATCAAGTCTATGAAGACTGCAGGTGCATTAGTCACACCAAAAGGCATGACTACAAATTTGTAGTGTCCAGATCTGGTCCTGGAAACTATTTTGGGTGTATTACTTCCTTTCACTTTCAACTGATGGTCCCCAAAATGTAGGTCTATTTTAGGGAACATTGTTGCCCTCTTCAGCTGATCAAATAGATCATCTATTCTGAAAAGAGGGTGCTTGTCGTTAACCGTTACTTTGCTCAGCGCTCTAAAATCCATGCACATCCGCATAGATCTGTCTTTCTACTTAATGAACAACACTGGAGCTCCCCGGGGTGCATGACTAGGGCGGATGAAACCCTTGTCAAGTAGCTCCTAAAATTGTTCTTGTAACTCGTTTAGCTCTGCTAGAGAAATTCGGTAAGGAGCTTTTGAAATTAGGCTGGTGTCAAGAACCAATTCAATTTCAAACTCCACTTCTCTACTGGGAGGTAGTCCAGGTAGCTCTTCTGGGAATACCCCTGGTTACTCACAGACTACCCAAACATCCTCCTACGTGGGTCTTTCTTGTTATCTTTGTCCTTCCAGTTCTGATTACTTGACTGGGGTCTCTGTTTCCCCACTGTCTTGTCTTCTATCTTGACTGGCTTGTGTTGCATTTGTTGTGCCTTGATGTTGTTCATATAGTGCTGACTAATGCCCTGCTGACCCGCTCTTTACTAATCTATGGTCGGTGAGTTTCATTACTCACATTAAGTGATATTTCTGGTCTCAGCCTTCGGAGCACCAGTCTGACTCGTTCTTTCTCTGTACTTACTAACTCTAGGCAAAGACGAGCTAGCCTGTTAAATCTTTTGACCACTTCTTCTACTAGTAGGTCACCTGGTCTAAATTCTATAAACTCCTCAAAATGTTAATTGGTGATCCGTTGGCGGAAAAACTCTTCGTAAAACTGTCTCAAAGTCAGCCCAGCTCATCTGGTTGTCTACTCTCCTACTCTTAACTCGCTCCCACCACATACAAGCATTTCCAGATAGGCAGAAGGAGGCACACTTAACCTTCTCGACTTCTGGCCAGTCAAGAAGCTCCATCGTGCTCTCCAGTGTCTTGAACCAAGCCTGGGCATCCCAGGGCTCAGTCGTGCCTAAGAAGCTTTCTAGTTTCAGCTTCAACCACTGGATCAGGTATGCTTCTTGTCTTTTAGGTGTTGTGGTGACTTCCAGGGCAATTGATGGGACTTCAGTCACCACTGGGGTCTCCACATTAATGGTTGGGGGAGTGGCCATTAGATTGGGGCTTCTGATTGGCCATTAGATTGGCAATCACTCGTTGCTGCTCTACTACTTGTCTCTGGAGTTGGGCAACATCTTCAGAGAGATTGGGCTCGGTTGATCTAAGCTCTTCGTTCTCCTGATCTTGGTTCTCAGTACGAATGGTACGGGGTGTTGGATCGAGACCGCGCTAGAGGGGGGGGGGTGAATAGCGCTCGTGGCTAAATCTTTTGTTTATCGAAATCGTAAACCTCATCGGAGAAGTAACGCAACAGAAAGTAAACAAACACACAGAAAGACAAGCTATTTACTTCGTTCGGAGCCTATCTCGGCTCCTACTCGAAGGCCCGCGGTCGCTGACCGCTTTTGGTGGGCAACAACTATAGTTCATAAAAACTATTACAATCTAAGTACAATTTAAGCAGTAATAAAAATATACCGACAACAGAGGATTAAATCTGAATCGGGTCATCGGGGGTGTTCTTGCAGCACTTTAGGGATGGTCGTATTCGCAGCACGTTGCAGAAGATTGCTTGAGAAAGTGTTGTTTTTTGGCTGCACCCTCGACCCTCTTTTTATATGACATTCCGGGCGCTTGGATCCCTTCCGGGCGCCTGGAGTGTGACGTGGCCAACCAACCAGGATGCTCCACATGGTGAAGTCACGGAATTGGATAAAACTTGGTCCCGGGCGCCCGGACCTGTTTCGGGCCCCTGGACCTCCGGGCGCCCGGATCCATCCCGGGCGCCCGGACCACCTTTTTCCAGCAGCTTCCCCTCCTTCAAAACAAGGTTAGTCCGAGCAAATACCCTACAAGATAGTGTTAGAATCTGGTAAATCAGGGTTAAACAGAACTGACAGTCTTCGGACTGTCCGAGTCTGACTTCGGATTTCCAGCCGGAAACCTTATGTCGACCCGACGCCTACTGTTCCCTCTTCTGGGGAACGCGTCCTCACCTACTCCTCTCGGGAGATTTACCTGTTGCCAGTATGATCCTCCAGATCAATTGGACTTTTGCTCATCGTCCATTGCTTCCGGTCTTCATGCTGGATGTCCGGTCCTCAACCCATCCAGACTTCCACCTGGTTCACGACACCAGGATTTTAACCTAGGGTTACCGCCCCCTAGGATTTTCCTCGAAGCTCCGGCCCGCCAAGACTTCCCGCATAGGGTTACCACCCCCTATGACCTAGGGTTACCGCCCCCTAGGGTTTTTCCTTTGCCTAACCGCAGCTAGGACTTTTCTCCACCTAGGGTTACCATCCCCTAGGACCTAGGACTACCACCCCCTAGGGTTTTCACCTGCCTAACCGCAGTTAGGACTTTCCTGAAACACTCAATTAAGTACGTTAGATAACAATTAAACTTAACTTTGAATCTCTTTGCCATTATCAAAACTAAGGTTCGATCATCGGATGCTTTCTGCACCAACACGGGGATGTCCTATTCTTGACATCTAGTTATTCAGAGGAAAAGACTTGATATCTCCTCTATCCTTTCTAACATACATACATATGGATCAAGAAAGGAGAAACAATAACTTCTATCTTACTTAAGTACTCATAAGCAATCACCCTATACTGCAGTTAATAATAAGGAAAGCAATAAAGAAAGAACTTAAATACTTTCTTACTTGAAGACGGCATGGTTGATGCTGATGTGTGTGTGATGCTGGAGAATGGGAACTTGGCTCTGATACCAACTGTAACGACCACCCTTCTTCCTACTACTCTCTAAGGGTGACCGTTACCTAACTACTACTCTACTTACTAGTGTTGTAACACCCACGAATTTCTTAAGCTAAGTAGGTGAAGATTTCTTTTAGAATAAAAGAAGATAAGATAGGATAAAAAAAAATAATATATATGTATATAAAAAGAATTGATCAAGGATTGAACCTTGAACCTTCTTAAGCTAAGGATTTTGGAATTACCACTAGACCATCATGAGTTATTGTTAAAAAGAGAATAGATATTATAGATAAAGATAAAACCATGATTAAGAGAAGGAAGCAAGAAAACATCAAGTAGCTTTCTTCCTCCTTCTCTTGATTAAGAAGAAAACAAGAAAAATGTCTTCTTCTCCTTCTTTTTCATTTTCGTGGATGACAAGAGAGAAGGAGAGGAGAGGAAGTAGGGGGATGAATGAAGACATTTCTTCATCATTAAGAGAATAAAGATGAGTTAAGAAGAGGGGAAAGCAAAGCCTCTTTTTGCTTCGTACTTCCACCTAGCATAAGAGGGAAAAATCAAGAAGGGACTTCATTTTTTCTTCCCTTTCCTCACCTTGCCATGACCTAGAGCATCCTCTCTTCTTTCCCCAAAATCCAACTAAGGTTTTCTCACTAAGAAAACCAAACCACAAGTAGGAACCCTCAAGATCTACCTCTCACAAGCAAGAGAAACAAAAAGGAGCACTAGGAGGAGAAGCTCTCTTCTTTATTTTCACAAAAGGGTACCTTCTCTTAGGAAAAGACCAAGCAAGAGGAGGTGAGTATCCCATCACCTGTGGTACAAGTGGTTATATGATTTTTGTTTGAGTTTATATGAATTTATAACCTAGAGTTTTTCCTTTAGAAATTTCGGTTATGATACTTGTAAAGTATATGGAAGCTTAAAACCAAAACCAATATGTTTAAGTTTTTCCTCATGATATGTTATGAATATGACCTTGATATTTCATGTTTGTATAAGGCTTGGAGTTAGGTAATACTCTACCTTAGGGTTCGGCCATGAAGAGGCTTAAAACCTAGGGAAGCTCAATTTAAAAACTAACATGCCTATGATCTCTTCTATGATGTTATATGAATATTTTCCTTTATGTTTATACTTGTATGTTGCTTGGAACTAGTAGGACCCTATTCTAAGGTTTCGGCCATGAAGGGATTTAATATCTTAAGGAGGCTAAACCTCAAATCTAGCTTGCTTATGTTTTACCTTATGAAAAGATATGAAAAATAACATAAGGCACTTGAGATTCATGTTGCTTAGGGTTAGGTTTTTTACATGATAAACTTTCGGCCAACATAAAATGAAAGGTTTAGACAAGCCTAAATTCAACCCTAACATGTTTATGTTCCTCCCCATGATATGCTATGAAATTCATAAGGTACTCACATGCTTGTAAATTCTAGAAGAGGTATCAAGTATGAAGTTTTCCACCATATGTTGTGAATGTTCTCTTGATGTTTTATACTTGTATGTTGCTTAGAACTAGTAGGACCCTATCACAAGGTTTTGGCGATGAAGGGATTTAAATACCTTAATGAGGCTCAACCTCAAATCTAGCTTGCTTATGTTTTACCTTATGAAAATATATGAAGATAACATTGTGCACTTGAGATTTCATGTTGCTTAGGGTTATGTTTTTCACATGTTGAACATTCGGCCACCATGAAATGTAGGGCTTAGGCAAGCCTAAATTCAACCCTAACATGTTTATGTTCCTCTCCATGATATGCTATGAAATTTATAGGGTACTCATATGTTTTGAATCCATGCTTTTGTAGCATTCGGCCACTTACACTTGGTGAACTTAGGAAGCTTGAACTTTAACCTAATATGCTCATGTGAATGCTTATGATAAATGCATGCAAAATTTATTTAGATTCACATGCTTACATGCTATTTGTAACCAAGTTTGGACCTTGTATGTTTTGGCCAAGGTGGGTTTAAAACCCTAGGAAGCATAGAACCTAAATCACATATGCTTATGATGTTCCTTATGTTAAATGTTATGAAAATGAATGTGGGTTCATATGCTTGTAAGATTTCATGAAACCTAAATGAGCCTATGCATGTTTCGGCCACCCTTAGTGGGTTGAGAATTTAGACTAAGTTATGACTCAATATGTACTTCCCATGCCATGACATGAACTAGAAGAAGTTAACTTGTGATCCATGCATGATTATGTTTTCTTTTTGTGTTATATTGCTCATTTAAATATGCTTATGAACCATGCATGAGAATGATATCTAAAATGGCTATGTGCCCAAATATGATGGCTATGTGCCCAAGACAAGTATGATGGCTATGTGCCTAAGTATGCATGACTATGTGCCCATTTATGCATACCTTATGAATGACATGAATGATATGAACATGATATGCCATGAATGACATGAACGAAATATGCTATGAATGACATGAACATGATATGCTATGAATGACATGAATATGATATGCTATGAATGACATGAACATGATATGCTATGAATGACATGAATAAGATATGCTATGAACGACATGAATATGTTATGAAATGATAGAGATATGATATGGCATGTATTTTACTTTGAATGGATTGTACCAAAAGGGTGGGCTCCTCATGCGCCCCTAGGTTGAATTACGGGCCTAGTAAAGGGTGGGCTCCTTACATGCCCCTAGGTCGAGCTACAGGCCTAGTTTTTTAGTAGGTTCAAGACTAGCTACCTTGGGTCTACTTAGGATGCGTGCATTATGTATGTATGTGGTACTAAGTCGGGCCCCTTTCATGTTGAGATTATTTTCAAGTACTATATGATATTGTTTTAAGACATCTCACACATGACATAAATCATGTTTTGGAAAGGCATATTGCACATGACATTTACATTTCCCATGTTTTAAAGGACATCTTGCATCCATGCTCACGATATGATGAAAAGTAATGCTTACCGATATGCTATAATATGATGCTTTGTTGTTATGAAAAGAAAGGTCATGATGTTTTCACTTATGCTATGATGTACACTTATGTTATAACATGATCTATACATGGTATGATAATTTCCTATGCTATGATATGACCTATGCCATGATATGATGATTTTCTTATGTTATGATAGTACCTCCATGTTATGATAATGATTTATACCATGATATAATGCTTTCTTATGTTATGATGTGATTTATGCTATGATATGATGTTACTTGTACCATGATAAGATTTATGTCATGATATGTTGTTTACTTTACATTATGTTATTATTGAGATTCATGCCATGATATGATATGTTTTAATTACATGATGATATGAGCATCAATTACTCTATAATGTATGATATGATGATGTTGCATGATATGTTAGTTTTTGTGAGTAGGAAAGGATCTCACTAAGCCTTGAGTGCTGACAGATACTTTTCCTTGTACCACAGATAAAGGTAAAGAATGGAGAAACTAGAGGAGCAGCAGGAAGGGGCAAGAGATGTGTGATGGTGAATTGGCTAAAGAAATAAATTGACCTGCTTAAGTGAACTTATGAATAAAATGTTATGTTATGTTGATGTCTTTGATGATTTCCTATGCATTTGTTAGAAATGAATACTATGACTATTTAAGTTAAACCATGTTATTTCATACTCATATGCTTAGTATATTACTCTATGCTTAGAAACATAGATATGCTTCCGCTGTATGTATGTATGAATGTTTAAGTTTACTAAGTCTAAGGGTAAGAAAGTAACCCCACCCTCACTAGGCAGGAGTGGTAGAAAAGGGGCGGGCGTTACAAGTGTCACTGATGCTGTTATTAGCATCAGTTAGATTTATCACGGCTCAGAGGAATTCCTACCGAAAAATTTCGGTAGAGTCTCCCCTGTACTGGTGGCCAAATCAATAATACAAACTATGTATACACAGCCACAGGCGGCTGGAACATATTTTTCACAATCACGCAGTGATAAAAACCACAAGAAGAAGAAAGAAACTACTCTAGCAATAGTAAACAACTATATCACTCCACGAATAATAAAAGGAAACTAATTACAAGTGCGGAATAAACTCAACTACAATCCCAATTGCATAATAACAATAAAAGAGAACTAAAAGAACTAAACGGAAAAGTCTTGGCAATTTGCCAGCTCATTCTGGATCTCTCCATAGTCCAGCCATCACACACCTTCATCACCACCACCTTGTCGCCTTCCTTTCATACTTTAGCTTTCCTTTATCTGCAGTAGGAGGAAAAATAGATCTATAAGCGAAACGCTTAGTAAGTACTATACTATCTCACAAAACTCGAAGTGCATAAAAATGCAAACGATACTGAAATCGAAATGCTAAAAGAAAAGCTACATGTACTAATCTAATAGCAAGGTACTCAAATAAACTGCATACTCATGATATACCATAATCAAGATGAATACTGGAAATAAAACTAATCATGCTCACTAAACTGATAAGAAAAGTAATGAAACTCATGTTGTATGCTTTGAATTAAAGGAACTAAACTTCTGCAAATTCTAAACATATGTGATACTTGTTTCATTTACTTATAGCTTTATACTTGAAATTAATCTTTTAATTTCTTTTACTTTTACTTTTCTTTCTTCTTCTTTTTCTTTTTCTTTCTTCTTTTTCTTTGGGCCCAGGCTTAGTACCATCTTAATCTTATGCGCGCTCCCTAATAGAGACTACTGTAGTCCCACAGGGTAAAGACCTCGGTCTTACCAGGGCCGAGACCTCGGAAACGGTCACCTGGATTTGTTTAACGACAACCTCGGAAGTCGGGTACTAGCCTCTTACTTTAATTTACTTGTTATCTCTTTTTAACTAGACCTTGGTCTTGTTCTTACTTATAGCTGCTCATTATAGCAAGGAAAGTCCAAGCTAAATGCTATGTGCATACATGTATATGCTAAAATCTGTTCATGCATATCTTAAAGCAAAGGGAACAAAAATTAGCATACTACTATATGTTATAATCTGTTCATCCACATCTTAAAGCAAAGGGAAACAAAAATCAGCATGCTACTATATGCTAAAATCTGTTCATATGAATACTAAAAATCTGCACATGTGAATAACAAAAATCTGCACACGTGAATCATTTAAAATCTGCGAATGAAACAGAATTAAAAACTAATACTGCTCATGCTATTCTAATACTGCCTACTTTAAATAAAGGTTGCCCTTCTAATTAAATAAGGGTTGTTTTTGCCCTTTGAGTTGCAAAGAAAATACTAAATCAGCCTAACTAATTAAAGGGTTGTTCTTGCCTTTTTAAGTAGTAAGGAAAATACTAACTGCATGCTTAAATAACAAAGGTTATTCATGTTCAGAAACATGGAAATCCAAGGCTAAGATACTAAACTTAAAACTAATCATGTGCATGGAATTAGCAAAGATGAACTAAGCTACAATGAAAAATTCTGCATACAAGGAGATCCAACTACACTAAAATTCTGCACATGATATTCTAATAGCAAGAAAACTAAATTTCCAATGCTACTAAACAAGACTGATCATATTTATTAATAGCAAGAAAGCTAACACTATGTTCCTGGATCTAAGGCTGTTCGTGCCCACTACTTAGCACAAAAGAAGGGTCTAACAGGAATGCTGATTATAGGGCTGTTCTTGCCCAATGCAAAGCACAAAAAGGCCTATACAAACTTATCCACAGCTTAAGTTATTATAGAGTAAAGGAAACCTTTTAGCATGCTTTAAACCAAACTAAAACCAAGCAATTATACTTATCGAACAAACACTCCTAGCTGTTCATTTCTGTTTGCTTGGCCACAAAGGATTTAAAACTGCCTATCTAAAGGAGTGAACCAGAGCTGTACCAATTCTAATACATAGTAAATCTCAGAGGCTATTCTTATTCCAAAATCTGTAAATTCCAGCAGATTCCGAAATCTGATGACACGGCAAAACAAGGAAACGAAATCTGTAAATTCTAGCAGATTCTAAGCAACCAACCACATGCTAAACAAGCAAACTAACCCTATTTCTCTTCTTTGAAATACCTGACAGCACATCAAAAACCCCCAATCTCATAGCATGCTTCGGATTCAAGAAACTCAGGAAACAAGGAAACGAAACCGAAAGATCGGAGCAACTCCTACCACAGGTGAGTAGTACTTACCCTTGTTTGCTTGGACTTACAACCGAGAGGAGGAAGGAGGTCTAGGGTTCCGGGTGGAGCTTGAAACTCGGCGGCTCCTTTGTGCTTCCGAGCTCCCTTCGTCGGGATGACTACCCACGGGTGAAGGCTGGCCGGAAAAGAGCTTCGCCGGCGCCGGAAAACAAAACCCTAGCTTCCTATGTTTCCGCCTGAGCCCAAAAGCGCCGACGCGCGCGTGAGGAGAAGAGAAGGGAATTAGGGTTTGGGGAAAGAAATTAACCATTTATAACCTAGGTTTTATTTCTGCTCCTTACTTTAACTTAAATACATCTCGATTCATACTTAGTTAATAAATCAGGCGTAGCCCAGTTGGTTGGCTGCGTTCTGCTTATGGAGTGGCTCTCGGGTTCGAGTCTCGGCGGCAACCATTTTTCTTCCTATTTATTCTTCTGTTTGCTAACTACTGCTTACATTAAATGTTTCTCCTCCTTTAATAAGAAACCATTGCTGGATCAGTTGGTTAAGTGAATCTCTGCTTAACCCGAGGTCTTTGGTTCAAACCTCGGCTTTGACTTTTTTGTCAAAACTTCTTTCTTTTTATAAACATACTAAACGACCTCCAAAAATTATATAAAAATATTCTAAAAATTCTTAAAAATCTCTAGAATATTTTAAAAGTATTTCCAAATATTTTTATGAACTTTTAGAACTTGAAATAGGGAAAATTGGGTCGTTACATTAATTAAAAAACTTAACTTAAATTATATTAAAAACTTAACTTAAAATTATTATAAAACTTAATTAAAAAAAACTTAACTTAAAATTATTTTAAAACTTAATTAAAAAAAACTTAACTTAAAATTATTTTTAAAACATAATTGAAAAACTATTAAAATTATTTTAAAACTTAGTTAAAATTATTTTAAAAACTTAATTAAAATTATGTTAAAACTTAATTAAAATTATTTTAAAAACTTAATTAAAATTATTTTAAAACTTATTTTTTTTAAAACTTATTTTAAAACCTAATTAATATTATTTAATTAAAAATTATTTTAAAACTTAATTAAAAATTTTTAAAAACTTAATTAAAAATTATTAAAAACTATTTTAAAACTTTTAAAACTTAATTACTTTTAAACATAATTAAAACTATTTAAAAAAAAAATTGGGTTCCATCGACCGAAAAAATTATCGGTCGATCGAACCAATGTTGAACTACTTAAATTGTTATCAATTAATCGGTCGACCGAACAAATAAATTCTCATCCGTTCAACTGCTCTCCACCTACCCTTTATCTGTGCCAAAGTTAATATATCGGTCGATCGAACGTTTGCTCACTGGTCAAAAGGATGAGGAATTTAAGGGATCGGTCGACCGAACCCCTTATCGGTCGACCGATCGACCTCTATAAATACAGGTTTCGGCAAGCCGAAAGCCTCATCCCCCCCCCCCTAATCTTCTTTTTCTTTGCTTTCCTCCTTGCATTAGAAGTTCTTCTCGCCGGTTTCAGTTTGTCTAGCAGCCCGACAATGCCTCGGTAACCATTTCTTTGTTCTAATTCTTTTAAATACTTATGCACAATTATTTATTGTTTTTTTGTATATAGTGAAAAAAGTAGAGCTATTGCGCAACGAGAGGCTAGCTCTCTTAATCCCAGTCAGGACCCTAGGTTTTCTTCTGAGGAGTTAAGGCAATCTTTTCCAAATAAAAAATTTAAGGTGATAGGTACTCGTTGTCTAGATCTCCAATTCTACCAAATCTTTTGTCCTGAAGCCATAGAGATCAATCAACACTATCAACTAGATACCATTATCTTTTGCAGGCATGCATACAATCCTATCCTCTATTCTGAATTTTATCACAACTTGTGTGAACTTGATCTTCATCACTATAGGACTAGGGTCGCCACCAGAGAGATGTTATTTGATCTAGATATGTTTCTTCGATTTTTACTGATACAACCCTCAGTTAACCCTATATTTTTCAGTGCTTCTCTTCCAAATCCATTACCTGCTCCGTTTGCACATCTTACTCTTGATCTTATGTATGCCGACTTCTTTGAGGGACCACGCCCTAAAAAGATGTCTATTGTACCCCTTAGTCCAACAGACAATGCTTTTTATAAAATGATTGTTTCCTGCATTCATCCTCTGTCATCTAGAGATCAGGGTGTTTTACGACCAGTTCATCTTTTTCTGATGTATGCATTACACCATAGACTAGATTTTGACTTAGGTTACTAGGTGTTTCAGTCCATTATCTATTATTCGGGGTATAACACCTCAAATAAAGTTTATATGATCCAGTGTCATGTTCTTACTGCCTATATTACTTCTTTGGGTGTGGGAGTTCATCGGGGTGAGTTGATTGAGTTATCTGATTTTGATCTTGTCGGAATTAGGCAGTTGTCCTTGGCTGTGATTAAGACTAGCGCCGAGGGTCTGGTGTATAAACGGTCTCATCCATACTACGTACCACCGGTTGTTGAAGAACCCATTTCTAAAGATGATCCGGTCCCAGTAGCTATGCCTCCTCCGTTGTTTATTGATTCAGGATTTGCCATGACGCCTTACTTTGATTTTTCTCAGAGCAGTTCATATGCTCTACCTCCTCAGCCTAGTGACTTTTTTACCCTTTTGCGTGATGATATTTTTAGTCGATTTAACTCCTTAGAGACAAAGATGGATGATCAGTACAACTCTCTTCAGGGTCAAATTGCATATTTTCGCCAAGAGATGATGGATCATACTGATGCTTTAGAAAAGGAGCAGAGGCGGATGTTTGACTATTTTTGAGATGATGAGGATGAGGAGGAGTGATTTTAGGACTTATTACTTATGACTTATTGTATCTATTGACTTGGATTATGACTAAGTTTGATCTTCGAAACTTTTCAATTATTAATGTCTTCTGGTATATTTTATAGAATAGATTCTTTTAGTTTTTTAAAATCATTACTTGGTTTATTTTTCAAAATTATTTTTGTAAAAATTCCCTTTTCAAAATTTTGGTTTTCAAAAAAACTTTCAACATATTTTAATTTTCTAGAATAGTCTAGGTTCTACCGTAGAACTGCATGATCCTATAGTTCTAGGAGCCAGCATCTCACAAGAACAGTAGGATACCTTGTTTGATAACTTAGAATGGGTGAGATGCCTAGGACCTAGCCTAAGATTTTAGATGCTTATGTCAGTGCATCGCTATAAATCTGGGCTTTAAACAACATACATGAATCAATTTGAGTTAACTAGCTAGTAAAAACCTAGTTAGTACTAAATACTCAAATTGACCAACCTAAGTCTATTGCTGCTATCTTATGGTAGTTAGCTTTGTACAAAGGTTGTACATTTCAAGGACATTTTTCCTTAGTCTTTTTGCCCATGCTTGGAATTTTAGGTACTTATCAATTTCATGGGGAGCTTCATACTAAAATTACAAAGTTTTACTCTCTATAATATCCTTTTTCAAAATTAGTACTTAGTGGCAAAATTATTTTCAAACATTTGAACCAAAACGTTTTACTTCATTATTTTTTAATCGCATTGAAAGTTTCTTTTAGAAATTTTAACTTAGTAAAATTATTTTATTATTTTACTTAGTAAAACTTTCCTCTCTTCAAAATATTTTACTTAAGTAAATTTTTTTTCTCAAAATATAGTCTCTTCAAAATTATTTTTAACATGGTAAATTTTTTTCTTCTTTTTAAATATTTTTCAAAATAACTGTTTAACTTAGGAATATTATTCTTAGTAAAAAATTTTAAATTTTTTTAGCTTTTTAACTTAGTTAAAAACATCTTTAAATATCAACTTTTTCATTTCAAATAATTTTTAATCACTTCGTTAAAATTGTTATACAATTCAACCCTTCTGGTTTGTTAGTCTTCCCCTATTTTTGATGTGTGTCAAAGGGGAAGAGATAGTGAATTCAGGGGGAATTGTTTAACCCAGGGGGAGTATTAACAGTTAAATTGCTTATTTATTTAATTATTGCATATTTTTAACTTAACTTTGAACCTTGGTTGCCAAACATAAAAAAGGGGGAGATTGTTGGTGCAAGTTGCATCAGAATCAAACCTAAGTTTTGATGTTGTCAAAGGTTCAACTTAAGTCTTGTTATGATCTAACAAGTTGAGTAAGTGTGCAGGATGGTTACTCAATTGGGAAAGACCTAGTTGGAGGCTAGGCAGGAGAAATCTTAGCAGATCGTGGAACCCAGGTGCAAGTCCAAGAAGGTCTAGGGGACCCAAAGCTTGGCAGTGTGATCGAGCGGTCTGGAGGACCGAAGATCAAGAGAAAAGTCCTGGGGAGCCAATCAAGGCTGAGTGAAAAGTCTAAACTAGATCTGGAGGATCAAAGTTTGGCAGGTAGGTTGAGGTAAACAAACTGGAGGAGCGACAGTGAGGTCGGGTTCCCGAAGGGAACAACCTTAGGTCGCTGATCCAACTGAAGAAATCGGGGAGGTTTCCAAGTTGAGATCAAGACAGTTTTACTGTCTTTCATATTACTCATGCATTTTATATTACTATGCTAATCTCAGTTTTGCAGGGTGTTTACTTAACACTATTTTATTGGTTCTGTCCGATCGGTCGACTGAACCACTTGATTGGTTGACCGAACCAGGCAAGTTCAGTTCAGTATTCAGATCGAACCAAAATATAGTATGAGCCCGATCAAAGCTTGATCGGTCGACCGAAAAGTAAGATCGGTTGACCGAACCTTGATGACTCAGCTCAGCCAGTTCATCAGCACCGATCAGTAAAAAAGGAAAAGAAGTCGATCAGTCGACCGAACCCAGGGATCGGTCGACCGATCCAATCAACATTAAAGCTGCATTAATTGAAGATCTTGGCAGATTTCAATAAACAAGGAAAAAGCTTGTTCGGTCGACCGAAAAATGGGATCGGTCGACCGAACCATTCATGAGCATTTACTGTAAAAGATTGAGCCAGCTTCAGACTCCAACCTGGAAGGAAGGGAGCGAGTTCGGTCGACCGAACAGAGGGATCGATCGACTGAACCTCCAGTACACCTATAAAATGTGCTCGAAGTTAGAAGCTCAAGACAATAATTCTGATCATCAAAAAGGTTCTTTTCTGCCTGCTGCTCATGTTCCAAGCCTTCATCAAGCTAAGCAAGCTACTTCGTCCAGAAGCACCGACCGCGCCTCAACCTTTATTTATTACTGTCGGTACATTTCTTATTGCATTTAATTTCATATAAGATAGTAGGGTTGTTACTCTCTTATATTCTTGTAACTGTACGATCTGCTTCTTTCCGAAGGATTTTGGAAAGAAGAGTTATAGTGATTTGCCCATCGGTGCGGTCAAGGACCACGGGCCTTCGAGTAGGAGTCGAGCTAGGCTCCGAACGAAGTAAATAACTTTGTCTCTTTTCTTATTTCCGCTGCACGACTTTGTTTTTTAAAAAGTTTAAAGAAAAAGTTTTAAACGCGCGATATTCACCCCCCTCTATCGCTCGCATCCGATCTATCAGTATTCACATGTAGAGTATATATGGTAGGATGCATCTTGTTAACTGAGTTAATATGTTGATTATGCAAATGGTGTTATGTGTACAGATATTTGGTATATGCCATAAGAGTTATCATGTTAACCGTGCATTTATATATTGTATGTGTTGGATCGTGAATGTTCGATAGAGGGGGGGTGAATATCGATTCGAAAACTCGAGTGTAACAGTACGCAGCGGAAAAGTAAATGAACACAATTGATTTTACTTCGTTCGGAGCCTGTGACGACTCCTACTCGAAGGTTCGTAGTCCTTGACCACTTTCGTTGGGCAATCACTAGCAATTCGAAATATAGATTACAAAAAGGAGTACAAGAAATGCTAATGAAATAGAATCACAAAGCTATACTGAAAAAGAAAACTTGAAGAGCAAGAGCGCGTTTGTCGGAGCTTTGTTAGCGTCGCTGGAGCATAGAGCAGCAAAGCAATCTGGGAATTTTGAGGTTATTCTGAAGCTCCACCCCTGGGGCTTCTTTTATATGCTGCTCTGGGCGCCTGGATCCCTTCCGGGCACCCTGGTGTGACGTGGCAAGTCCAGTCAGGATGCTCCACGTGGTGAGACGACGCAGAGGATAAAGCTTGCCTCCGGGTGCCCGGATCCCCTCCGGATGCCCGGACCACCTTTTTTCCAGAGATTCTTTCTCCTGCAAAACAAGGTTAGTCCGAGGCAAAATATACCTTGCAACACAGATTGTTAACACAATTTATAAAGTATGATTTAACAGTGAAAGTATGACTTAGATTCCGTCTTTCCGAGACCAGAATCTAGTCACGATCTCGACTTAGATATCCGAAATGGATCTAAGCCGGATCGACACCTAATGTTCCCTTCCCAGGAACACATCCTCACAGTCACTCCCCTCCAGTGACTTACCTCACTTACCTGCCAGATGTCCGGTCAGCCCGTCGACCCGTCTGGACTTCGTGTCAGCTATCCGGTCAGCCCGTCGACCTAGCTGGACTTCGTGCCTAAGCGTCCGGTCAGCCCGTCGACCCGCTTGGACTTCGTGCCAGCTATCCGGTCAGCCCGTCGACCTAGCTGGACTTCGTGCCAGACATCCGGTCAGCCCGTCGACCTAGCTGGGCTTCGTGTCAGACATCCGGTCAGCCCGTCGACCTGTCTGGACTTCTCCTACACACTCGATCAAAGTGGTAGACAACAACAAACTAACTTAACCTGATTTGTCATTCATCAAAACCTGGGTTAAGTCGTTAGTGCTAACCGCATCAACAATGTCCCCCTTTTTGATGGAATTACAACCTGGTTAAGTTAGTGTAAACATATGCATAAGACAACATGCTTTTAATGTGGTTTTTAAGTTAGTTTGTATTTTCAGTTTGGTTTAGCTAACTTAACCACCTAACCCTCCCCCTTTGACATTCATCAAAAATAAGCATGGATTAACCAAGCATAGACTTTAGACAAGAAAAATGTCAAGATAATCTGGGGGAGTTTTAAACTATTTAAAGCATTAGCTTTTAGATTTTTTAAAAAGTAGCTAGGTTTAGATACACAAGTGTATAAGTTCTAAACTCTAAGATCAAATTTTTCAATACAAGTTTCAATTTTGAATGCTTTTCAAATAAGTTTTCAACAAATTCCAAAACTGAATTTGAAAGCGATTATATTCAAAACCGATTGAAATATTTTTCAACACTAGGTTTGTAAAAAGATTTGATTTGTAAACTTAAGTTTTTTTTTTTAAAAAAAAATCTTATGTCCAAAATTTTCAATAACATAGCAAACTAAATTTTGCAAAATTTTAACTTTCAAACACAAATCAAATTTTGAGAAGTAGACTTTTAATTTTCAAAACTAAAATAATATTCAAAATCAATTTTCAATAAAAAAATGAAACTTAAAAAACTTGATTGTATAAGTGTTAGTTTGCAAGCATGGTTTTAGAATATTCAAAGTAGATAAAAAAATTCAAATATAAGTGTTTTAGCTCCAAATTTCAAAGAGTTTTTTAAATTTTCAAAATAAGTTTCAACTTTGAAACACCTTACAAAGATGAGTTTTCAAAACCGAAATTTTAGAGCTGAGTTTGAAAGATCTACTTTTCAAAACTAATTACAATTGATTTTCTAAAACTAAGTTTGTAAAAGATTCAATTTTCAACAATAAAATTAAGACTTGATTTTATAAAACTAGTTTTCAGAATTTAGGAGGATATAAAAAATAGATTCAAAAGCTAAGTTTTGAAACACACTAGCTAAGTTTTGTGAAAAATAGCTAAGATTTTCATAACCAAGTTGATAGTAAT
Organism: Zingiber officinale; assembly: GCF_018446385.1. Taxonomy (NCBI): domain Eukaryota; kingdom Viridiplantae; phylum Streptophyta; class Magnoliopsida; order Zingiberales; family Zingiberaceae; genus Zingiber; species Zingiber officinale. The sequence goes on along the minus strand of NC_055990.1, from coordinate 13,873,094 downwards.
TTATAAAGCTTATTTTTCAAAATTCAGATTTTCAAAACTAAGTAAAGTCTAATTTTTAAAAACAGGAAAATCTAATTTTGAGAAATTAAATTTATAAAATAATTTTTCAAATAAACCTTAAAGAGAAATTTTCAAAATCACAGCTAGCAAGCTTAAGACATCTTGAAATATTTTTTTTTTTAACTTTAATTTTCAGAAAAATGAATTTTCAAGACTGAGTAAAGAATGTTTTCCAAAAACTAAGTAATTTTCAAAACAAAGTAGAGTTCAACTTTCAATTTAAATTTTCAAAAGCAAGTAAACTTTGATTTTCAAAACCAAGAAAAAGAATCCAATTTGTAAAATTGAGTTTGTAAAATCTAGTTTACATAACTTATTTTGTAAAATTTAATTTTCAAGTCTAAACCCAATTCTTAAAAACAACTTAGTTTTATAAGAGTTAGTTTTCAAAAATAGGTTTAAGAAATTTTTAAGACAATATTTTTCAAGTACAAGTTTAAAATATTTTAAGTAAAGGGAAAATTTTAATTAATTCCTTCCCCTGAGTCTAACATAAAATTTTGAAAACATTTGCTAAAAATATTCAAAGTGGAAATAAATATATATTTTTTTTAAATAGATTAAGGTGGAATTTTCTAGAGAGATTTTAAGGAGAAAAATGCTTAAGGAGATAATTAAAAAAATAAACCTCCCCCTAAATTTGATACTCCTTTAATTTATTAATTCTCCTTATTTTATTACTCCCCCTTAATATAATGCTAAGGTTTGCGTGTGTTAAATTTCAAGGCCTAACACATTTTTATTTATATAAGTATCTCTATATACTTGGTATAATTGTTTATTTAAGTTTAATTACTCAATTATTAATTAATTTTAGATTCAGGTCCTTAAACTCTAATTGAAGGTTAGATAAGATAGCATGTTATTAATTCAATAACAATTAATCATTATCAATAATTTATAGATTAAATTTTACTTGAATCAATAATTTAATACTTATTAAAATAATTTAAATTTCGTATTAATTGATTGAGTTGATTCATTGAATCAATCGTTAATAATGATAAATTATGATTTAATTATTAAGATTTTGATTAATGTTAAATATTAGATTTATTGAGGTTAAGAATTAATTAATTGTTTAGCGTAAGTTAAGGTTGATTTTTGAAGTTCTTCCTTTAATTATTAACATATTAAGTATTTAATTAAGTTTATAATCTTAAGTTAATCAGAACTTAATTATTTGTTAATAGCATCATTAAGGTTTAACATATTTTAATGATATTTAACTTTAAGTTTTCTTGAAAAGTTTTTTTTTTTAAAATTAATTTAAGTTGAAAGTAATTTTTTGAGTTAATAGTATATTTAATATAATTTTCAATGATGATTTAACTTTAGTTTTAATTGTAAATTTTAAATTAAGTTTAAATTTTAAGTTAATGGAAAAAGCCTTTTTTTTTAAAAAAAAGGTTTTTTTTTAAAATGATTTCTTAAATAATTTATAAAAGGTTTTTTTTAAAGGTTTTTAAAATGATTTTTAAATAATTTTTAAAAGACTTTTTAAAAGGATTTTTTTAAATAATTTTTTAAATAATTTTTAAAGTGATTTTTAAAAGTTTTTTTTAAAAATAATTTTTATATAATTTAAAATATATTTTAAAAGATATTTTAAATAACTTTTAAATTAATTTTTTAAAGAGTTTTTATTTTTAAATAATTTTAAAAATAAATTTAAAATGATTTTTTAAATAATTTAAATAATTTTTAAAATAATTTTTAAAAGAGTTTTTAAATAATTTAAAATAATTTTTAAAAGATATTTTAAATAATTTAAAATAATTTTTCAAAATAATTTTAAAAGATTTTTTAAATAATTTTTAAAAGAGTTTTTAAATAATTTAAATAATTTTTAAAATAAATTTTAAATGAGTTTTAAAATAATTTAAATAATTTTTAAAATAATTTTTAAAAGAGTTTTTAAATAATAATTTTTAAAAGAGTTTTTAAATAATTTAAAATAATTTTTAAAATGTATTTTAAATAATTTAAAATATTTTTTAAAATAATTTTAAAAGATTTTTTAAATAATTTTTTAAATGAGTTTTTAAATAATTTAAATAATTTTTAAAATAAATTTTAAATGAGTTTTTAACAAATTTAAATAATTTTTAAAATAATTTTTAAAAGATTTATATATATATATATATATAAATTTTGAAAATAACTATATTTAATTTATTTTAGGTTATGTTAATTTAATTTAATTTACCTTTTTTTTGGTTTAATTTACTTTAATTTAATTTACTTTATTTTAATTAGACTTAATTCGATTCGATTCGATTCGATTTGTTTCGATTCGCTTCGATTTGTTTCAATTCGTTTCGATTCATTTCGATTCGATTTGATTTGTTTTGATTCGATTCGATTCAGTTGGATTCTGTTTATAATCCTTAGTCATCTCACCGATCTATGTTTTCAATCAGGGAAACCTATAATTTTGTGAGATGAATTAGGTTCAATTTTAGGGTTTATTTTAACTTTGTGTTAGATTCAGGTTTAGTTTTGGGTGCAACAAACAGACATTCTCTGGATAAACTTCTAGGCTATGGTGAGTCACCTGGACATCATTAGAGTGTAACGACCCAACTCCTGGGTACTAATCTGTGAGCCGGATCGCTACATTAACTACTGAAGCTACTGTGCGGAAAACTGGGTAAAATAAAAATTTCACTAGTTGACTCTATTAAACTGACAACTGATACACCCATGCTGTTATAAAGAAGGATTCAAGACCCTTTCCGGTTGGTGTACATGTGCTAAGGAGGATACTTGACCTCCCATCTGAGCTAGGAACTCAGAACTAACTTCCCAGCTAGCTGCTGATCGATCCACGGATCGATCAACTTGCTACGATTCTGTGCCCTGCTGGATCGGTCTGCGGACCGATCCAGCAAAGGCTGGATCGGTCGGCAGACCGATCCAGGTGTGTCTGGATCGGTCTGCAGACCGATCCAGGCACCTGCGATCGGCTGACCGATCCTGGGAGACACAGTGAGCTACTGTATCCATCTGGATCGGTCGGCTGACCGATCCAGGAGAAGGAATGGCACTGGATCGGTCTGCTGACCGATCCAGTTTCTGATAGTCTGAAACGACATCAGAATTTCTGATTTCCAGCACTGATTCGTGCCAAAAATCGCATACACAAGTTCTAGATACATGAAAACACTCTAGCACGTAAATAATAACATTCTAAACATGATAATCTAAACAAAACATAGTTCACTAAGCTATAACACCTAGCAACAAGGCTAAGTCATAAAACTAGTCATGTTAAGTATCAAAACTGAAATGGAAGCGTATAGATCCCCAAGGATCTTTATTCCAAACCCCTTGCACACACACATCATCGTAGCATCGCCCTCCAGCCTCCGCTAGTCCACTTTTCTTTTACCGGTATCTGCAGTATAAGAAAAGTAGCATCTGTAAGCTTAAAGCTTAGTAAGAAACCATCTACCTCACTAAAACATGCAACGATGCGATTATGTTTTTAAATCATGCTATTTGAAACATACTGAATATGCAAGCATGGCATGGCATGGTATCATACAAAGCATAAACTGGAACTGAAACATGGCATAGCATATAAACATGAAACTGAACTAGTCATACATATATCTAAATCTGTACATGAACTCAAATCATGTAAACTGAACCTGAACTGAACTGAAAGCTAAATTAGTGTTCTCATCACTAGTTTCAAATTTGAAAACTATACATATAATAGATGAAAATACTAAACATGCTGTTGGGCCCTGGCAACTGTACTAACTGTGCGCGCATCCCTACGAGACCCAGGATTGCAAGTTCCGAATCCAGCAGGGTTACTAGGTTATCTGAACCTATGGACGACTGTGGGAGTCCAGCCCATGGATATCTGATCCAAGTACAGTGCCAACTGAATAAAAGTAAAATACTGAATACTGTTTTATTTTACTTTGCTGTTCTAGGTTATCTGAACCTAGAGCTAGGTTATCTAAACCTAGAGGCTACTGTGGGAGCCCACCCAATGGATATTTGATCCATATAGCTGTAATAACTGGTAATAAACTGAATAAAATGTTTCTAATACATTTTACATGCTGTTAGGACGCCTACTAGTGCATCCTTCTGAACTGGGCATTCTACCGAATGCTTGATGTGCACTAAAAGCACAAACTAATGCCAAAACTAACAAGCGAGAGCAATTATACTGCAAGTGAGGGGTTTCTTACCTCAATCGTAAGGTTTTCTTACGATTCTAACCGCTAGGTTTTCCGGAAAACTGCTCCGTTCGATGAACTCGCGTTCCTCTCGCGGAGAAGAACCTTTTTCGTGTTGGAGTCGTCGCCGGAAGATGTTCCCTTGACCCTTAGCTTGGTGTGTGCCGTGCATGAGGAAGAGGGGAAGAGGAGAGGTGCGGCGGTGGTGTTAGGTCTCGGTGGAAAAGATGTTGCCGAACCAAGTTCCCCAAATAAACCAATTCCAACTTAAGTTCATTATTCATATCAAGTGGTTTAATGAACCCAACTCTAATATAAATATATTTGGTTCTTCTTTCTTTCAGCACGGCCCTGCTGGGTTACTAGCATTATCCCTTACACCATAGGTCTCGGGTTCGATTCCCGCCTAAGCTATTTTGCGGTTCTAATTATTTTTGCTACTTCTGATACTCGGAAAATTCCGGAAAAATATCTAAAAATTCCAGAAAAATCATAGAATAATTCTAAAATAAATTCTGGAATTTTTCGGGCTTTACAATCCCCCATACCTTATAAAAAGTTTGTCCCCGAACTTAAAACAATTCTGGGTACTTCTGTCTCATGCTGGCCTCTGTCTCCCAAGTCGCCTCTGCTGCTGTGTGATTTTGCCAACTGACTTTGACTAATGGTACTTCCTTGTTCCGTAATTTCTTTACTGCTCGGTCTATTATCCGAATAGGTCGATTGTCATAGCTGAGATCATCACGGACTGTACAACTGGGCTCAATCACCGGTGGCGTGGAATATGCTTCTTGACATGGAGACATGAAATACGTTGTGGACGGTGACATCTCTGAGGTAGCTCTAGCTCATATGCTACCTTGCCCACTCTCTTCGTGATAAGGTATGGTCCCACATATCCGGGAGCTAGCTTGCCTTCTTCCCAAAACGCATGACTCCTTTCATGGGAGCTACTCTGAGAAACTGTATCCCCAATCGAAAACTCTAGGGGTCTGCGTCGTGTATCGGCATAGCTCTTTTGACTCTGTCTTGTCTCTATCCTCTAGCTTCTGTATGGTAGCTTGCTACTAGATCTGTCTGAAACTCTAGTTCCTTCATTCACCACTCTCATACCAGATTGGTGATCCGCACCTCAGCCCATAGAGTGCCTCATAAGGTGTCATGCCGATAGTGGCACGATAGCTGTTGTTGTATGCAAATTACGCTAGACTCGGATATTTGCACCAACTTCCTTGAAATCTAGGGCACAAGCTCGGAGCATATCTTGAGTGCACGATTTACTCGCTCCGTCGACCATCGGTGCGAGGATGGAAGGCTCTAAATTTTAGCGGGTGCCCATAGGGCACACACTTCCAGTGTGATGTAAATCTGTTTGTCTCGATATAATGGTTCGTGGGACTCCATGCTGCTGACAATCTCCTTGAGATACAACCGAGCTAGCTGCTCCATGGAATAGGATATTCTGATAGCTAAGAAGTGGGCTGATTTAGTCAACCTGTCGACTATTACCCAAATGGCATCAAAACCATTCGTGGTTCTGGGTAATCCCACTATGAAGTCCATAGAGATATCCTCCCACTTCCATTCTGGAATCTGGATCGGCTGCAGAACTCCTCCTGGTCGCTGATGTTTTGCCTTAACCCTCTGACAGGTTAGACAGATGCTGACGTATCTAGCGATATCTCGCTTCATCCCAGGCTACCAAAATCGTTTCTTTAGATCCTGATACATTTTGGTGGAACCAGGATGCATCGCATAGGGAGTCCTGTGTGCCTCGTCTAGAATCTGATCTAGAACACAAAGTCTGTCACCACAGTACACTACCCCACTGGCGGACACTCTGAACTCTCCATTTTCTGATTCTGCTAACCCTTGCTTGATTTTCTGGATTTCAGGATCCTGCTCCTGAGCTGTCTGGATATCATCAAGCAAGGTAGATGCTAAGGACATAGTGGAAAGCTGTCCGACTATAAGCTCGAGACTAAAGGCTGTAATCTCCTTCCTTAGGGGTGGTGACATAGCTGCTAAAGATAATAAGGTAGCACTGGACTTCCTGCTGAGTGCGTCTGCTACCTTATTAGCTTTCCATGGATGGTATATATATGTCATAATCTTTGACCAGCTCTAACCATCTCGCTGTCGCATATTCAGATCCTTCGAGTAAAGAAATACTTGAGACTTTGATGATCAGTATACACTCGCACCGAGCTCCGTACAAATAATGTCTCCAAATCTTGAGCGAACACCACCGCTGCAAGCTCAAGGTCGTGAGTAGGATAGTTCCTCTCATAATCCTTGAGTTGTCTAGAGGCATAGGCGATCACCTTGCCTGCATCAGTACTGCTCCTAATCCCAATTTAGAGGCACTGTAGATGTCGAAGTTGTCCATGTTTTCCGGTATAGCTAAAATAGGAGCATTGGTCAATCTCCATTTTAGTTATTTTCTCATGATCCTCATCCGAAATTTCTTGTTCTTCTGGTGAGAGATGTCGGTGGGAGGCTATCTGGAGAAGTCCTCTCACAATTTCTGTAGTACTGCTAATCCCGAAAGCTTCGATTTCATTGGCGTTCTGGGTCTCTTCCGTTACTTACGCTTCTATCTTCTTTGGGATCTACCATAACACCATCCTTGGAGATGATGTGACCGAGAAAGGCTACCTGGTCTAGCCAAAATTCACATTTCGTGAATTTGGCGTACAGCTGGTTCTGCTGAAGGATCTGCAAAACTGTCTTCAGATGCTCTGCATGGTCCTCCTGAGTGCCTGAATAGATAAGAATGTCATCGATGAACACGATGACAAACTTGTCTAAGTATTCTCTGAATACTCTGTTCATGAGGTCCATGAAAGTAGCTGGAGTATTTGTCACACCGAAAGGCATGACTACGAACTCATAATGTCCGTATCTGGTCCTGAAAGCTGTTTTAGGTATATCACCTTTCTTGACTCTAACCTGGTGATATCCTGATCTAAGGTCAATTTTAGAGAACACTGTGGCTCCCTTTAGTTGATCAAACAGGTCATCTATCCTGGGGAGAGGGTACCTATTTTTAATTGTGACCTGGTTCAAGGCACGATAGTCTATGCATAGGCGCATGCTTCCATCCTTCTTCTTCACGAACAACACAGGTGCTCCCCATGGTGAGTGACTAGGGCGTATGAAACCCTTGTCAAGAAGCTCCTGTAATTGCTCCTGAAGTTCCTTTAGTTCAGCTGGAGCCATGCGGTACGGTGCCTTGGAAATTGGATTTGTGCCGGGAATGAGCTCTATCTCAAATTCAATCTCCCTGTCTGGTGCTAAGCCTGGTAGGAAGACTGCTGGGTAGTCATAAATGACTCGAACCTCTGATAGCTGTTGGTTCTTGTCCTGGCTGGTGTTGACTACATTTGCTAAAAACCCCATGCATCCTGAATCCATTAGCTGCTGTGCTTTCAGTGCTGAGAGAAACTTCCTGGCTTTTCTCTTTGGTTTTCCCATGTACTCAATACTCACCTTGAGGTTGGAATATGACCTTACAGCACTCTATAGCCGTATCGATCGAAAATCCATTCCAAAGATGACATCGTAGTCCGTCATTTCTAGCACTATCGGATCACCAAAAGTTCTCTGTCTGCTACTGCTCTGAGCCAATGTGTAGATGCCATAATGTCTCCTGAGGGTAGTGTTGTCGACCGACTATTGAGTACATCCGGAGGTGTTGCTAATTTCTCGGCAAATGCCCCGGATACATAAGAGTGGGTTGCCCAGTATCGAATAAGACAGTTGCATTATCTTTGTAAAATATCGACCTGTGACAACCGCCGAGGCATTTGCTACGTCCTCTCGGTCGGTGAGAAAATCTGGCATTTGTGTTGGGGGCTTCTAATGATGTGGACCATCTAAGTGCATACACTGTGTATTGGTGAGCTCCATCTTGTATCGGTGGTGAGGAAGATCTGTTCTTGTTCGAACCTTGTAGCCATGTGCCCTTCATCACATTCAAAACAACCTCGCGTACCCTTGCGGCAAACTCACGGATGATGTTTCCCACAAGTAGTACATTTGGGATGTCTGGAATGTTTTCCTGGTCCTCCTTTTGGGTCATTGCTTGCCTTGCGTTTCCCCTTCCAGTTGGAGCTATGTCCTTGTTGTTGAGTACCTGAGCTAGCTTGTCCCTTGGGCTCTGTGGAAACATGCTTCTGTTATTGTCTTGATAGTGCTCGGTGATCGAGCACTACTCACTAACTCCTCCGTGGTTTGTGGCCTATGAACGCCACCACCACATTCATTGCGATCTCAGTGCGAGCATCTTGACATAAAGCGTACTCGTTCCTTCTCGGTGACTAGTTACGGACATAGGCAGGCCAACTTGTTAAATTTCTTCACGGCCTCCTGAACAGATAGCTGACAAAATTCTGTAAACTCGTCATAGTGTCGGTTCGTGACTTGCATGTGAAAGAATTCCTCGAAGAATTCTTTCTCGAAGTTGGCCCATTTCATCTGATTTACTGGCCACTTCGATTTAATCCGCTCCCACCACATGCGTGCATCTCCTGATAAACAGAAAGAGGCACACTTCACCTTTTCGTGCTCTGGCCAGTCTAGAAGCTCCATCGTGCTTTCCAGTGTTTTAAACCATGCCTGAGCATCCCATGGTTCGCTGGTGCCTGAGAAGTTCTCGGGCTTAATTCTCTGCCACTGGATAAGGTAAGCTTCTCTCTTAGCCCCTGCTACTGGGGCCACTGGGACTGGTACTGCAGGCTGAGTTGGTGGGGGAGTAGTCTGCTGGTTAGCCTTTAAGGAGGCTATCTCCTATTGCTGATCAGCTAACTGCTGTTGTAGCTGAGCCACTAGTGCTGTAAGGTCTGGGGGAGGCACTGAACTGCCTGCCTCATGCTGGGGCTCAGCCACTGATGCTTTCTTTGCTGGACGTCCTCGTACCATTTTCTAAATAGCAGAGAACAAATATATATAACTATGCTATCATGTCATAGTTAACTACTGGTAACATGTTAAATACTATCACTGTAAACATGAATTAATTAACTACCAACATGAGAGCAAACATGAAAAGCACATATAGCTGATATGAAAGCTGAAAACAAAATTGAGTGAGAGATGTTCTTACTTGGAAGCTGTAGGCACAATGCTGATGTGTGTGTAGGAAGTAAGGAACTTGCTCTGATACCACTCTGTAACGACCCAACTCCTGGGTACTAATCTGTGAGCCGGATCGCTACATTAACTACTGAAGCTACTGTGCGAAAAACTGGGTAAAATAAAAATTTCACTAGTTGACTCTATTAAACTGACAACTGATACACCCATGCTGTTATAAAGAAGGATTCAAGACCCTTTCCGGTTGGTGTACATGTGCTAAGGAGGATACTTGACCTCCCATCTGAGCTAGGAACTCAGAACTAACTTCCTAGCCTGGATCGATCCACGGATCGATCAACTTCTGATTACGTGCCTTCTTTGGATCGATTGCGGACCGATCCGGCAAAGCTGAATCGATCGTGCCGATCGGTGTGTCTAGATCGATGCAGCCGATCCGAACTGAAAATCTTGGATGCCTTACATTCGATGTTGGATCGGTCGGTTGACCGATCCGAATCTGATGAGCTCTTGTATCCATCGGATCGGTGGCCGATCCGGAGAAAGAATAACCTTTGGATCGGCGGCCGATCCGATTCTTGATAATCAAAGCGACATCGAATTTCGATTTCCGGCGATTCGTGCCAAAATCGCATACACAAGTTCTAGATACATGAAAACACTCTAGCACGTAAATAATAACATTCTAAACATGATAATCTAAACAAAACATAGTTCACTAAGCTATAACACCTAGCAACAAGGCTAAGTCATAAAACTAGTCATGTTAAGTATCAAAACTGAAATGGAAGCGTATAGATCCCCAAGGATCTTTATTCCAAACCCCTTGCACACACACATCATCGTAGCATCGCCCTCCAGCCTCCGCTAGTCCACTTTTCTTTTACCGGTATCTGCAGTATAAGAAAAGTAGCATCTGTAAGCTTAAAGCTTAGTAAGAAACCATCTACCTCACTAAAACATGCAACGATGCGATTATGTTTTTAAATCATGCTGTTTGAAACATACTGAATATGCAAGCATGGCATGGTATCATACAAAGCATAAACTGGAACTGAAACATGGCATAGCATAGAAACTGAACATGAAACTGAACTAGTCATACATATATCTAAATCTGTACATGAACTCAAATCATGTAAACTGAACCTGAACTGAACTGAAAGCTAAATTAGTGTTCTCATCACTAGTTTCAAATTTGAAAACTATACATATAATAGATGAAAATACTAAACATGCTGTTGGGCCCTGACAACTGTACTTACTGTGCGTGCATCCCTACGAGACCCGGGATTGCAAGTTCCGAATGCAGCAGGGTTACTAGGTTATCTGAACCTAGGGAGTCCAGCCCATGGATATCTGATCCAAGTACAGTGCCAACTGAATAAAAGTAAAATACTGAATACTGTTTTATTTTACTTTGTTGTTCTAGGTTATCTGAACCTAGAGCTAGGTTATCTGAACCTAGAGGCTACTGTGGGAGCCCACCCAATGGATATCTGATCCATATAGCTGTAATAACTGGTAATAAACTGAATAAAATGTTTCTAATACATTTTACATGCTGTTAGGACGCCTACTAGTGCATCCTTCTGAACTGGGCATTCTACCGAATGCTTGATGTGCACTAAAAGCACACCCTAAAACTGAAAACTGTAAAATTACTGAACTAACACCAAAACTAACAAGCGAGAGCAATTATACTGCAGGTGAGGGGTTTCTTATCTCAATCGTAAGGTTTTCTTACGATTCTAACCGCTAGATTGCTCCGTTCGACGAACCGCTTACGTCCTCGCGTTCCTCTCGCGGAGAAGAACCTTTTTCGTGTTGGAGTCGTCGCCGGAAGATGTTCCCTTGACCCTTAGCTTGGTGTGTGCCATGCGTGAGGAAGAGGGGAAGAGGAGAGGTGCGGCGGTGGTGTTAGGTCTCGGTGGAAAAGATGTTTCCGAACCAATTTCCCCAAATAAACCAATTCCAACTTAAGTTTATTATTCATATCAAGTGGTTTAATGAACCCAACTCTAATATAAATATATTTGGTTCTTCTTTCTTTCAGCACGGCCCTGCTGGGTTACTAGCATTATCCCTTACACCATAGGTCTCGGGTTCGATTCTCGCCTAAGCTATTTTGGGGTTCTAATTATTTTTGCTACTTCCGCTACTCGGAAAATTCCGGAAAAATATCTAAAAATTTCAGAAAAAATCATAGAATAATTCTAAAATAAATTCGGGAATTTTTCTGGCTTTACATAGAGTAACCATGCCTTCGAGTTTTTCCAAATAGTTCTGTCCACTAAGCTTAATACAAAACCTTGGTCTAACTAGTTAGCATCCGTAAGGGGTAGCTTCGGCTAGTTCCACTTAGGCAAATGTACCAGGTCGAAGCCATATCTTCCTAGACATGCATAGACTAAGTTTCCCTAATGGACTATCATCCAGAACTTCACCAGTACCGTTGGTCAAGTTAAACTATTATCCCTTTTGAACTAGTCCTAATTACCCTGCCGGGTACATTAGTTATTGGTTACCCTGTCGGGTAAGTTAGTTTTGGAGGTGCAAACTGTTCTGGAGCCTCCCCCTAAAATGTTGATTTTTTATTTTTAAGATTTCTTGTATAATTTAGTTTTAGTTAAGATTTAATGTTTAATTTGCAATTTAGATTTAAGTTTTTAATTTTGAATTAATTAAATTAGTCAAATTATCCTTCTTTAAGAGAGTGTATTTAATATTTGAATTTTCTTTCAATTTTAATTTTATTAAGTTAATTAAATTATTTTTATTTAATGGATTATCATTAATGATTGAGTTTTTATTAGTTTTTAAATTTGAATTAATTAAATTATATTTCTTTAAAGGTTTATCTTTTAATCTTGTATTAACCGTTAACTTTAAAATTTTCAGATTATCTTTGTTTAATATGTTACCTTTAACATTTAATTTTAAATTTGTTAATTTTATTTTTGATTTTTTCAGAGTATTTGAGTTTATCATTATATTTTCTTTACCTTTTAAGTTGATATAATTAGTGGAATTTATTAGATACGTTTTATTTTTAATATTTAATTTTTTGTTAATTAGATTATTTCGAGTTTGGATAAGACTTTCTAGATTAATATTGTCTAGATTAAATAATTTATTAATTTTATCTAGATCAATATTACCTTGTCATCTTTTTTTCTTGAATTTTTCAAATTTGTTTAGGTTTAAATTCAAATTTTTACATTTATTGATTATTTTCAAATTTTCTGTATTTTTTGAATTAATTATATTTGTTTTATCAGAAAATATCCTAGGGGTATTTTCTGTATTTTCTGAATTAATTATATTATTTAAATTGATTTGGTCATTGTTCTGTTTGACCAAGTCAAGATTGATGCCAAATTGATCAGAGTCTTGATTGACTTGATCAGAATCTAGATTATTTTGTGATTTTGAATTTGAATTATTTATATGTAGATTATCATGTACCATACTTGAAATAATTTCATACTTATTTGAATCATCATGCTGATTGTTTAAGCTACTATTAGCAGGGGTATTTTGGTAAATATTACTAACCTTGAGCGCAACCCCTAATTCAATAGGCTTCTCCGTTGGATCTTATTCGAGTTCGGATTCAACTTGATCTTCTAGCTCCATCGGCGTCTCGTGAAGCTTGATCAACTGGGTCCACAGCTCATATGCATTTTTGTACTTTTCTAGTCTGCATAAAACATTGTTAGGTAAAACATTACAAATAATTTTACTTACATTTGTGTTTAGTTCTGAGTTCTGAGAAGGTTTTCTCAATGTCAGCCAATAATCAAAGTCTAAACTTCCTAAGAAGCATTCCATTAATTGCTTCCAGTAGTTTAAATCTTGATCGTATGGTGGTGCTTCGTGAGGGTTCCGTCCTTCTAGAAAAGTCATTATTCTTGCACACAGAGAAACAAACAAAAAATTCCAAGACTAGGTGTTGGATTAGCAGTGCTGGAAAAAATAATATTTCACTATTTTTTTAAAAAAATAATAAAATATTATTAAAATATTAATAAAAAATATTATTTCAAATTTTCGAAAATATAATATTTTGTCAATACTAAGCAATGGTGAAGAGATGGCGATGTTTTTTTCAAAAACAGTTTTGGAGGGAAAAAAAATGAAAGACGTAAGGTTTTATTTTAAAGATAAACGATATCTAATTTTTCTTTCAAAAAGTCCCCCCTTTGCCTGATTGGTGGTTGCACCAAATCAAAGCGGTACCTGCTCTGATACCACTTGTTGGATCGTGAACGTTCGATAGAGGGGGGTGAATATCGATTCGAAAACTCGAGTGTAATAGTACGCAGCAGAAAAGTAAATGAACACAATTGATTTTACTTCGTTCGGAGCCTGTGACGACTCCTACTCGAAGGCCCGTGGTCCTTGACCACTTTCGTTGGGCAATCACTAGCCATTCGAAATATAGATTACAAAAAGGAGTACAGGAAATGCTAATGAAACAGAATCACAAAGCTATACCGAAAAAGAAAACTTGAAGAGCAAGAGCGCGTTTGTCGGAGCTTTGTTAGCATCGCAGGAGCACAGAGCAGCAAAGCAATCTAGGAATTCTGAGGTTATTCTGAAGCTCCACCCCTGGGGCTTCTTTTATATGCTAATCTGGGCGGCTGGATCCCTTCCGGGCGCCCTGGTGTGACGTGGCAAGTCTAGTCAGGATGCTCCACGTGGTGAGGCGACGCAGAGGATAAAACTTGCCTCCGGGCCCCCGGATCCCTTCCGGGCGCTCGGACCTCCGGGCGCTCGGACCTCCGGGCGCCCGGACCACCTTTTTTCCAGAGATTCCTTCTCCTGCAAAACAAGGTTAGTCCGAGGCAAAATATACCCCTCAACACAGATTGTTAGCACAATTTATAAAGTATGATTTAACAGTGAAAGTATGACTTAGATTCCGTCTTTCCGAGACTAGAATCTAGTCACGATCTCGACTTAGATATCTGAAATGGATCTAAGCCGGATCGACGCCTAATGTTCCCTTCCCAGGAATGCGTCCTCGCAGTCACTCCCCTCCATTGACTTACCTCACTTACCTATCAGACGTCCGGTCAACCCGTTGACCCGTCTGGACTTCGTGCCAGCTATCTGGTCAGCCCGTCGACCTAGCTGGACTTCGTGCCAGCTATCCGGTCAGCCCGTCGACCTAGCTGGGCTTCATGCCAGACATCCGGTCAGCCCGTCGACCTGTCTGGACTTCTCCTGCACACTCGATCAAAGTGTTAGACAACAACAAATTAACTTAACCTGATTTGTCATTCATCAAAACCTGGGTTAAGTCGTTAGTGCTAACCGCACCAACAGTATGTGTTAATATTACCCCTAGTAGCAATTATGAGATGATTGTAAAGAGCTCATTTTGTATCATATTTCATTATTAATAAAATACAAAGTTGGTTATTATATTTATTTTAGTCCAGTGCCGATTGAAAAAGTATAATAATATCCTTGGGTAGTAGGTTCTTATCTATAGCATATCAATTGGTTGAATTGATAGTGAGATATTGTAGATATACATAGAACATTGCTCTTAACTGTTAGGGTTGAAATGTAGCTAGAGGGGGGTGAATAGCTCTTCATGATCTCGTGCTTGTCGTTGTTTGCTTCTTGTGATGATGTGCAGCGAAAAATATAAGAAACAATACACTACAACGCTAACACATAGATTTACTTGGTATCCACCTCAAGAAGAGGTGACTAGTCCAAGGATCCACACACTCACACACCCTCTACTATGAAAACACTCCTTTACGGTAACTACCAAAGGCAGAGAAGTCTTACAAGCTCACAATACAACAATAAGAAAGAAGGAAGCAAAATACAAATAAATCTTACAAGATTTTATACAGTGAAACCCTAGCTTCTTGTTCTTCTTGTCGTCACTCACCTCTTGACTTGGATGTGCCTCCAAGAACCTTCAAGAACTGGTGGTGAGGATGAAAGAATCACTACGGAGGTTTGCTGTGATTGCCTGTGGAGAAGAGAGGAAGAACTAAGAAGAAAAACGCTCGCTGATGACTTTATCCCGCCAACGGTTGAATCCCAATCGATTGGATTGCTTCAATCGATTGGGAAGGCTTTGGATCGATTGGCTGATTGATCCAAAGTGCCTCTGTGCTCTTTGAAACTCGCATGAATCGATTGCCCAATCAATTCAAAGCTTCTCGCGTGATTTCCAGCCTCCCAATCGATTGCCCAATCGATTGGAGGTTTCAATCGATCAACTGATTGATTCAGAAGCTCATTCTTTGCTCAAAAACTCTCTCAATCTATTGACCAATTGATTGAGGAAGTTTCAATCGATTACCCAATCGATTCAGCCCATTTCTTCATAAAATCATGTCAACCAATCGATTGAACCCCCCCCCCCCCCAATTGATTGGCCAATCGATTGGCAAGCCGAAAACTGTGTAGAGCTTGAAATTAGCTTCATCGCATCTGAGATCACCTCATTCTGATGTTCGAGTTAAAAGTTATAGCCTTCGGAAGTTTACTACGTCCGAACTTCCTAGTTCCATACCAACTCCCTATTGGACTTACGACCGCTAAAAGTTCGGTCAACTTTTGACTCATCTGGACTTTCTTCTCGTGCCAAGTGTTCAGTCAACCATGACCTACTTTGACTTTCTTCCACCAGATGTCCGGTCATCCTTGACCCATCTGGATTTCCTCGTGCCTGACTTCACTCACCAGGTCTTTCCATTGCCCGACTTCACTCACCGGAACTTTCACTTAGCCTGGCTTCACTCACCAGAACTTTTACTCTACTTATCTTCACTCACTAGGTCTTTCACCTGACTTCACTCACCAGGATTTTTCAACTGCCCGGCTTCACTCACCGGGACTTTCCATCTGCCTGGCTTCACTCACTAGGACTTTCATACTGCCTAGCTTCACTCACTAGGTCTTTTTACCTGGCTTCACTCACCAGGATTTTCGTACTGCCTACCTTCACTCACTATGTCTCTTCACCTGACTTCAATCACCAGGATTTTCGTACTGCCTAGTTTCACTCACTAGGTCTTTTCCCAGTCAAGTATCTGGTCAACTTTAACCTACTTGACTCTTCTTCAAACCCTGATCAGAGGGGAATTATACCAACAATCTCCCCAGATGAATGATTACACCTGCAATCTCTATGTATTGTCAAACATCGAAACCCAAACATCAAAACTCAAACTTGAGCCAACTCAAGCTTAGTCAACCAGGTCAACCTTGACCTAAGTAATATTGCACAAACAATCTCTCTCTTTTTGATATTTGACAATACCTTTAAGTTAGGCTAATCCCATAGCCTCAACTTTCCTTCATGCCAATGTATGGATGAGGGTTCCCTTCATTCTTCCCCCTTTCCTAGAGGGCAAACTCCCTCTGTAAGGGAATGAAGGCCTAACTTAAACCACACATTCTTCCCCTATGGCATACATCACAAACTCTCCCCCTGAAGAGTTACCCAACGTTGTTCACAACTTCACTCATTGTTCACAACACAACAATGAAGATCCAATACCCTTCATTATTTCCAATACTCATCTTTGAGCAATGACAAACAAACAATGAGGACATCCACTCTCCATTGCATTTTAAAATGCTCAACCTTGATCAATTACGCTAAGGAAGGTTAACCACCTTCCAAGGTGTATGAAAAATAGTTTTCATGTCCTTAAAGAGTAACTCCCCCTAAAGATATGCACGTAATTTCTGTCATTGCATCAACAATGACCTGGAATCCCTAAATATATAGGAAACCCAAAATTAGAAGTTTTGAGATTTAAAAATTCAATAATGAAATCAAACCTCAACCTAAACCTCTACTTAGTCTTCCTTAACCAATCCATCCTTGTTTTCATCATAAAAACTTCCCCTAAATGTATACAAATGCGTTTTAAGGGGTTAGGAATGGTTACCTAGACTAAAAATGTTGAAATCTAGTTTACCCAGCCAAACTCAGCAGCCTCAATCGATTGGGAAGGGATCCCAATCTATTGAACTAAGTTCAATCGATCCACTGATCGATTAACTCAGTGTGGATCAATCGGTCAACCGATCCAGTGAGCTTCTTCTAGCGAGAAAACCTTTCTCAATCGATCGCCCGATCGATTGAGGCACTTCAATCGATCGGGTGATCGATTGAAGCACTGAAAAATTGAAATTCAATTTCAGTGAATTTCAGAAACCCCTAAAAAATTCTATAAAATTTTAAAAATCATGAAAATTCATGTAGACACTACTTAGGGGATATACTATCAAGGAAAAATAGTTTTCTATGAAAATACTTCCTATTTTCAAATATTGACATAAACTTGGAAACTTGTAAAAACTTTAGTGTTTTCTTCCAAGTTTGTGCTCAACTATTCAATGATGATTACTATCAAAAGATAGCCTTCATCAAGGTTTTCCAAAGTATATTTGAAATCATTTTCAAAACCAATATTCAACCATGTTCTTTGGGCTCAATGCACATGACTTGTACATTAGCTTTCCCAATGATTGGAAAACACATAACTATGTATTTTGATGAACTTAAAACTCAAAAGAATGCACTAAATCAACATCTTGAGTTTTTTTCATCATCCTAACATCTCACTTGAATCTAATGTGCACTAAAACACATACAAGTCACCTTATAGTACTTGTGAGATGTAAAATTTTAGTTTTGCCCTAAACTAGGGATCATGCATATCTATCTAGTCATTTTGAGTTATGAACATCCACCATGGATGTTACTTGTTAATGAATGTCATTTGTCCTTAATTTGCAAGGAATTAAAAATTAATGCATGATGAATTATGGCATACATCAAAATAGATAATTTTTAAAAGAAAATTTCCTATAACTACATGATGTATGTATGACATGACATGATATTTTTATATTTTTTATAATAAGGCATGAATGCAAAATATGATGTCATGACATATGATGGGCAAACAAAGGTGCCTTTTTATTGTAATGACCCGGCCCTCTTGGCCCATGGCGACCCATTTGGCGACCCTCGGGTTGTCGACCGTCGGCCCTTATGTCATCGGCCCATTTGGCGACCTCTCATATCGTCGACCGACGACCCTTGGCCGTGTCGTGACTCACTAGGACTTTCCACCCCTGGCAGTGGATTTTTGCCTCCCCCAGGATTCGAACTCTAAACCTCCAGGCTTAAGTATTAGAGTTTATGAATCCTGGTAACCAAGTGAGATGATCTCACTTGTGACACTCCTAATAGTGATAACTTCAATACTTACACTCCTAAAAGCTTCTGTAACCTTAATATTATGAATAACTCTTTCCTCAATGCTATAATTCAAAATCTGCTATGCTGACAAATCATAAATCTGCTTGTGCTTAATTGCTTTGGACCTTGTTTCCTTTTTGTTACTGCTTGTTTCGGAATCACGCCATGAAGATGATAGAATTTGGGGGTTTTGGATGCTTTCTTCCGTGGCCTTCATGAAGGAAAGGGAGAAGGAAACACTTTGTTTTGGTTAGGGTACTCCGCTGGTATTTAGAGCAGTTGCCTTAGCATGGTTAATTCCTTTGCTGCCTTTGCTGGTTAAATTCCCTATTCTGTCTTAGCTTGGTTGATTTCCTCTGCTGCTTTAGCTTGGTTACTAATCCCTTTGCTGTTGTATATTGGCATTCTCGAATTTGAAGCATGAAGGGCAAATTCGAATTTAGGTATTAGTTTCCTTCTTGATTTGGATTAACCTGCACATTCCTTGCTGCCGTGAACCCTGAAGAAAGAGGAGGAGGATTAGTTCAGTTCAAGCATGGCCTTGTAGATTTCAGAATCGATTCATTGGTGATTTGGGTTCTTGGAGTTGGTTATAGTTTTGGTGGTAGATCTATAGGATGAAGTGTGAATTCATATGAGGCTCCTGCACATTTTGATGGGTTCAGGATTTCCTTTCTTTATGGACAGGTTAGTGGATTTCCAAAGTTGATATGAGGTTGTAGTTCGACATTTCTAGAATTGTGGATAGATCTAGTACTCTATGACGTAGAAGTAAGGGGATTGTTGCTCCTTGTATTGGCATCGAATTCTTTTGTTATGGACAGATTTTGTAAATGTTAGATCAATTCTGAGCATGATTTCTACTCTTTCTAGATGACCCTAAATATTGGTACAACACTTATTTAATGACAAAACCTTTCTTCTAGATAGGGTAATGGTTAGTTCAGATAACTCTTTATCATGACTAAATGAGCAAGATTGTAGAATGAGTAGAGTTGAAGTTCACCTCCTGTTAGCTGATTTTGGGTAGTTGTGATCCATCGATTTTACGATATTTGAATGTTACTGCACTATTGAGGTTTAATGTAGTTGCTTCACCTAGTTGCTTAGGAGGTTTGGAATTATGGAACAACTAAAGTTGTAGTCCTTATTTTAAAAATACAGATTTGAGGTTTAGATATGCAGACTTTCATAAGTATTGCTTGCAGATTTTGATAAGTATTGTATGCAGAACTCAAATCTTAGAACATATTTTATTAAGCTTAATATGCAGAATTTTATTAGCATAGTAGGCAGATTTTTTTTGGTTTAAGCATTTCGATGTTAGAATTTGCTTAAACATTTCAGTTTCTTTTTAAAGAAGCAAACTTTTAGAAGTATTAACGAGTATAAGAAAGATAAAGAAAAGAAAGAAAAAAAGGCCAAGGCCTTAAGTAGATCCCAAAGTCAAGACTTTAGGGATTTTGGCACACAAGGTGCTTGTTAAAATACCGAGGTGTTATATAGAAGTATTAAAAGATAACAAGTATTTTACTTTTATCAGTGGCACTGTGCTGGACTCTCAGTTGTCCTTGGGTTGGGCTCCCATAGTCGTCCCTAGGTTTAGATAACCTAGTAGTAACGGCACGACCGACGGTTGATGGTCGACGACCCGAGGGTCGCCAAATGGGCCACCAAATGGGTCGGGTCATTACAAAAGTAAAAGCAAGTACAGTTGCCGGGCCCAAGAGAAGTTGATTACTATTTTGAAGTATTATAAGTATAAGTTTTTGAACAAGTAAAGCAAGTCTTACATAAGTATAAAGTATTAAAGAATAAGTTTTCAACAAGTGAATTAAAGAATAAGTTTAGAACAGATGAATTAAGTTTCACTTTGTTTTAAAATCAGCAAGTTGAGTTTGCTTTTATGCTAGCATGTTATTTAGATTAGCTTACTGTTCTTTTCTATTAGAAGAGCATGAGTAGTTTTACATGTTTAGCATTTCAGCCTGTTTGATTCCTTTACTATTAGATGAGCATGATTAGTCTTCAGTAAGCATTCAGTTAGTTCATGTTATAGATATATGTACATGCACATCGAGATTTTGTGAGTTAGATAGCGCTTACTAAGCATTTTGCTTATAGATTGCATTTCCTCTTACTGCAGATACAGGAAAGGAAAAGATTTAGCAAAGGAAGGCAACAAGGTGGCGCGGATGGTGTGTGATGCCAGGACTATGGAAGCCTTGGGACCTAGCATAAGAATTTATTAAGATTGTCATTTATTAAAAATGTATTAGATGAGTCATTTAGTCTTCCGCTGCTAGTTAATTGTATGTTTTTATTTTGTTTCCGCTATTCATTACTTGCATGATTTGATTTCATTAAACTGCGTAGTGATGTTATTTCTTTTGTGTGTTTGATATATGTTCCAGCCACCTGTGGCTGATGTATATTGTGTTTGTATTGATGTTTATGGTCACCGGTACAGAGGAGATTCTGTCGACATTTTTCGGTAGGGATTCCTTATAGTTTCAATCATACCGGTTAAGTAGAGTTAGTGGTTAAGTAACAGTCATCATTAGAGTGTAGTAGTAGTAAGAAGGGTGGTCGCTACAGTTGGTTAAAAAATTGCTATTCTGTAACAACCCAAATTTCTCCATTTTGAGCCCCAAAAATAATTCAAAAATATTTAAAAATGCTATAGAAAAATTCTAGAGATTTTTAGAAATTTTTAGAGTATTTTTATGCAATTTTTGGAGGTCGTTTGGTATTTTTACTAAACGAAGGAAGTTTTGACAAAAAAATATACAAGCCGAGGCTCGAACCGGCAACCCCTAACCCGAGCAAAACATGACTAACCAACTGGGCTAGTAGTTGTTACTTAATCAAATAAAGGAAGAATTTTATTTAAGTAATAGAAGTTAATAGTGAGAAATAATAGGAAGAAAATAGGTTACAGCCGGGATTCGAACCCACGAGCTGCGCCTTAAGCAAAACGTAGCCAACCAACTGATCCAACGATCATTTCTTATTAAAAATGGAGAAAAATTCCATTTAAGCAGAAGTTGGAACATTTAAAATAAATTGGGGAAAAGGGAGCGCGGCTGAGGATTCGAAGCCCAGACCTGTGGCTTCGAGCAAAACCCAGCTGACCAACTATGCCAGCGGGCTTTGTTAATTAAGGAAAGAGTGAATAATATTTAAGGTATAGTAATTAATAAAAATCTTAGTTATAAGAAAAGGTTTAAATTGTTTTCCCGAACCCTAAACTTTTCTCACCTGAACCTCTCTTCTCCTCTCACGCTCGCAACGGCGCGCGACGGCTCTCTCTCGGGCGAAACGGAACCGGAGCTAGGGTTCTTCCTACGGCGGTCGGCGAGGGTTTGTTCCGAGAGCTTCTCATATCTTCGGGACCGTCTCACCAAGGAGAACAAGAAGATAGGGAGAGATCGTCGAAAAGCGAGTTTATCCGAACCCTAGAGCTGCCTTTCTCCTTCGGTAGTGAGCTGAAGAATGCACTGTAAGTCGCTTCTCACCTGCGGTAAGAGTAGCTATCGGATTCTGTTTTCTTCTTGTTTGACCGAAGTATGCAGTAGAAGTGTTGTTCTTGAGTTTTGCTGCCGTGAATCTCAATTTCAGATCTATTTAGGTTTGGAAAATGAACAAATTGATCAGATGGGCATGTAGTTTATCATTTCAGCTTGTAGAGGTTTTGGAATAGATTTCTTTTGTTATTAGTTTTTTAAGCATGCAGTGGTTGATCCATTGGTTGTGTAGTATAGTTTTCAATTCCAGAATCTCTTTTGTTAAATCTGAGCATGAGGAATGGTATTTGTTAAGTTTTCCAGTAGCAAACCCTTTACTAATTGCAATGGTTTCCTTGCCGGGGTACTGAACAAGGGATTAGTAGAGGTTTCGGCTTGTTCTATTTGATACCTGCTGTTATGAAACTTAATGCAGATTTGTTTAGATTTTGAAGAAATGTTAAGTTGTTGCCATGAATTTCAAAGAAGAACATGAATGGTTGTTTAGATTTGCTGTACAGTTTAGTTGCCTTGGAAGAATTCTGTGAAGTCTGAATCGTATTAGAGTTTGCTGTACAGTTTAGTTGTTTTGGAGATTTCTGTGAAGTCTAAATGGTATTAGAGTTTGCTGTACAGATTTGATTAAGTTTGTAGGCAATGATTTGATTTGCAGATTTCTGATTTGTCAGCATGGCAGATTTTGAATTATAGCATTGAGGAAAGAGTTATTCATAACATTAAGGTTACAGAAGCTTTTAGGAGTGTAAGTATTGAAGTTATCACTATTACTTTTGGAACGGTTCAAAATATCTGTACGATTTGGATAACTAAGATATTCAAGAGAAGTTAACAATTTTCTACCAACAATTGGAATAAGAGATTTTAGTATTTATTCATACTAATAAATTGGAATAAATATTCTTCTAATTATAAATGGATCATGTTGATGATGAAACAGAAAGTTTAGAAAGCAGTTGTTGATACTAGATGAGTGGGGGAAACTGAAATAATTCCAACAAGTCTTAGATTTAGTTTAAGCCTGTATGGTATGCAGATTTATATAAGTATTGCTTGCAGTTTTGATAAGTGTTGCATGCCGAACTCCAATCTTAGAACAAATTTTTATTAAGCTTAATATGCAGAATTTTATTAGCATAGTAGGCAGATTCTTGGTTTAAGCATTTCAAAGTTAGAATTGGCTTAAACATTTCAGTTTCTTTTTAAGAAGCATCCTTTTATTAGAAGTATTAACAAGTATAAGAAAGATAAAGAAAAGAAAGAAAAAGGCCAAGGCCTTAAGTAGATCCCAAGACCAAGACTTTAGGGATTTTTGGCACACAAGGTGCTTATTAAAAATGCTGAGGCATTATATATTAAAAGTATTAAAAGATAACAAGTATTTTACTTTTATCAGTGGCACTGAACTGGACTCTCAGTTGTCCTTGGGCTGGGCTCCCATAGTCGTCCCTAGGTTTAAATAACCTAGTAGTAACGGCACGACCGACGATCGATGGTCAACGACCATAGGGTCGCCAAATGGGCCGCCAAATGGGTCGGGTCGTTACGATAGTAAAAGCAAGTACAGTTGCCGGGCCCAAAAGAAGTTGATTATTATTTTGAAGTATTATAAGTATAAGTTTTTGAACAAGTAAAACGAGTTTTACATAAACATAAAGTATTAAAGATTAAGTTTAGAACAAATGAAATAAGTTTCATATAGTTCTAAAAATCAGTAAGTTTAGTTCTTTATTCTACCATGTTTATCTAGTAGATGAGTAGTTTTTCATGTTTACCTATTAGATGAGCAGCATGATTAGCTATTAGAATTACATGAGTAGATTCCTTAGCTTTTCTTTGCTATTAATTTGACATGAGCATTTATGTTTATGCTTTACTTTCTTTTAGAGCATATAGTTTCTAGTTCTTTCTGTATACATGCATATTCGTGTTTTTGTGAGTTAGATAGCGCTTACTAAGCAAATTTTGCTTATAGTTTGCATTTCCTCTTACTGCAGATACAGGAAAGGAAAAGATATAGAAAGGAAGGCGATAAGGAGGTGTACGAAGGATGTGTGATGCCAGGACTATGGAGAGACCTGAGAAGTTTTGAGTTTTCATGTTTATTGGATAGAAATAGTTGAGTTGTACCTTATGGTTTATGTCTTTGAGATTGTATTTTCATTCCGCATTGTTAGTTTGGTTGTTTTCCACTGTTGAAGTTTTATTCATTTGTTATTGTTAGAATAGTTTATTTTTTTAAGTTGTTGTGTCTTATAAACTGCGTGGTTGTTTGATAAATGTTCCAGCCTCCTGTGGCTGTGTATATTATGTTATGTATTAATGATTATGGTCACCGGTACAGGGGAGATTCTGCTGAAATTTTTCGGTAGGGATTCCTCGTGGTTTTTAATTATACCGGTTAAGTAGAGTTAGTAGTTAAGTAACGGTCACTCTTAGAGAGTAGTAGAGTATTAAGAAGGTGGTCGTTACATATTCTGATGGTTTATTCCTTTCCATCTTAGTCACGAGCAGCTGTTTATAATTTATAGAGAACCGACAACATGATCTTCTGAGTGTGACACCACACTCCATGTTGTCTACTATATAAATTAATTGAACAATTACATTTAATAAATAAATACAGATATTGACCAATGTGATTCTTTTATTTCAACAAATAAATATTTACAAAAGCTAGGCTTTTAGTATACACTCTAACAATCTCCCACTTATACTAAAAGACTAAGCTACCATATCTGTTGCCTTACATCTGATTCACATCCCCTCCACATGCCGATCAAAAGCTTTCGCTGGAAGGGCCTTTATGAAAGGATCTGCTAGGTTATCTTCTGATGCAATCTTGGCGACGACAACTTCTCCTCGCTTGACGATATCTCGTATCAGGTGGTACTTGTGCTCTATATGTTTACTTTCCTTATGAGCTTGTGGTTCCTTCGAGTTTACAACTACACCGCTATAATCACAATAAATTGTGATGATCTTGGGCAAACCAGGAATCACATCTAAGTCCATTAGAAAGTTCCTGAGTCATACAACTTCTTTGGATGCCTCAGAGGCTGCCACATACTCAGCTTCCATGGTTGAGTCCGAGACGCATTTCTGCTTAACACTCCTCCATGAAATGGCTCCACCTCCTAGAGTAAACACATAGCCTGATGCAGACTTACTATTATCCCTTTCTGATTGGAAATCCGAATCCGTGTAACCCACAGGGAGCAAATCGTCTGCTTGGTAGACTAGCATATAATCTCTAGTCCTTCTCAGGTACTTTAAAATATGCTTCACAGTAGTCCAATGTCCTTGTCCAGGGTTTCTTTGATATCTGCTAACCATGCCCACGGCAAAACAGATATCAGGTCTCGCACACAGCATTGCATACATAAGGCTTCCTACAGCTGAAGCATAAGGAACTGCCTTCATGTCCTCAATCTCCCTTGATGTCTTCGGGGACATCTCTTTAGATAAGGCTACTCCATGCCTAAAAGGTAAGAAACCTTTCTTGGAGTTTTGCATACTAAAACGAGCAAGGATTGTGTCTATATATAAGGCTTGGGATAGACACAACATTCTTTTCTTACGATCCCTTATAACTTTGATCCCAAGAATGTGTGCACATTCTCCTAAGTCCTTCATATTAAATTGTTTGGATAATCATACCCTTACGTCCGATAATACCTTGACATTATTGCCAATTAACAAAATATCATCTACGTATAGTGTTGGTGCAATATCCCTTAGGTCAAGTTTGATTGAGTTGACCAAGCTTGAGTCTTGGTCATAGTTTCGATGTTTGACAATACATGTAGACACATGGACAATGCAGGTGCAGTTGTTCATGTGGGGAGATTCTGATCAGGCATTGATCAGTTTGATTGAAGAAGAGTCAAGTAGGTCAAGAGTGACCGGATACCTGACTGGGAAGTCCTAACTGGAAGGCTAGGCAGAAGAAAATCCTGGTGAGTGAAGCCAGGTGAAAGTCCTAGTGAGTGAAGCTAGGCAGAAGGAAATCCTGGTGAGTGAAGCTAGGTGAAAGTCCTAGTGAGTGAAGCTAGGCAGAAGGAAATCCTGGTGAGTGAAGGCAGGTGAAAGTCCTAGTGAGTGAAGCTAGATGAAAGTCTTGGTGAGTGAAGCCAGGCAAGGGAAAATCCAGATGGATCAAGGATGATCGGACATCTGGTGTTGGGAAGTCTAAGAAGGTTAAAGGATTTACTAGATACTTGGCATGAAGAAATCCAGATGGGTCAAGGTTGACCAGACATCTGGTGGAAGTCCAATTAGGTCAACGGAGTGACCGGATACTTGGCACGAAGAGAAAAGTCCAAGTGGGTCAAAGGGATTGACCGGACACTTGGTGGGGAGTCCTGGCAGGTCAAGGGAGTGACCAGATGCTAGGCATGATGTACCAACAGGTCAAGGTTGACCGAATGTTAGTTTGAGAGGCTTGGGACTTGGTTTTGGGCAAAAACCAAGAGCTGGATTGATCAGTGGATCGATCCAGGAGCTGGATCGATCAGTGGATCGATCCAGGAGCTGGATCGATCAGTGGATCGATCCAGGAGCTGGATCGATCAGTGGATCGATCCCGACTTTTCCCAGCGAACAGAAAGCCTCTCGATCAATCAGTGGATCGATCCAAGCCTTTCCCAGTGAACAGAGAGCCTCTGGATCAATCAGTGGATCGATCCAAGCCTTTCCCAGTGAACAGAGAGCCTCTGGATCGATCAGTGGATCGATCCAGAGGTCCCAATCGATCAGCCGATCGATTGGGACGTTGTTGGTTCGCGCGATAAGCGCTGGATCGATCTGTGGATCGATCCAGGCGTTTTCCCAGAGCACAGAGGTGCTCTGGATCGATCCAAAGCCTCTCGATCGATTGGTTGCTTTCGAATCGATCGGGATCTGACCGTTGCGTCGTATTTGAGCTGCAGGCGTGCGATGGCTGCGGCACTTCTTCACCGATTCTTCTCAAATCATCACAGTGCTTCCACAGCTTCTCCACAAAGTTCAGATCGCCAGTTCTTGAAGGTTGTTGGAGGTTTTTCCAAGTCAAGAGGCGGATCTACAGCTGAAGAAGAAAGCTAGGGTTATGGTCTTCTTATAAGCTTGTGCTGTATTTTGTTTCCCTTTCCTTTTCTTCTTGTAGTGTGAACTTGTAGGGCTTCTCCTCCTTTTGTAGTTGCCATAAAGGAGGGTTTTCATAGTGGAGGGTGCGTGAGTGTGTGAATCCTTGGATTAGTCATCTCTTGTGAGGTGGATACCAAGTAAATCCTTTTTGTTAGCGTTTGTGTATTTTGTTTCTTTGTATTCCGCTGCACATCTTTTGAAGAAACAAGCAACGGCAAGCACACGAGAAGCGCGAAGAGCTATTCACCCCCCCCCCTCTAGCTCAATTTCGGTCCTAACAAGTGGTATCAGAGCGAGGCCGCTCTTCACTGGAATCATCGCCGGAAGGGTCAAGCATAACAAGAAGAGCTAGAGGGTGAAGAAGTTGAAGCAAAATTGTTAAAGTCAAAGAAATTCAGAAGCTCAACTTCTACAATGGAATTCCGAGATGGGCTCGGATTCGACACGAGGGTGGCTCCACCATACACTTCTACGAGCTTCGATTCTTGGAAATCAAGAATCGAAAATTTTCTTATGATGGAGATAGAGCAATGGTTTGCTCTTATGGAAGGCTTCAAGACTCCAACAAACTCAAAGGGCAAAGTTCTCAAGAGGAGCAAGTGGAGCCAAGAGCAAGTCCAAAGGTGTGAGGCAAATGACAAAGTGACCAAGCTTTTGGTCAATTTATTGCCAAGCACCATCCTTTGCAAAATTGGAGAATTTGAAGATGCAAAAGAATTATGGAGTAAATTGGCCAAGCTTCATGAAGAGATCCCCTCCACTGTACAAGACCAAGAAAAATCCAAAGAGGGCGACTCATTGAAGCAAGACCAAGAGAAGGAGAACTCCGAAGTTGAGAGATGCTCAACTTCCGAAGAAGACGAAGTCCAAGAGGCCTCATCTTCAAAGGAATGCAATGAAAAAGGAAAGGAGGGAGCATACTCCTTGTTCCATGTAGAAGATGAAAATGAGGAAGTCTCCACCTTTAGGATTGAGGGGGAGCAATCTTTGGTGACGCCGGATCAAGAAGAAGAAGAAGCCTCTACATCCGAGTCAAGAGAAGAAGTGGAGGAAGAAGCTTCCACCTCTACAAGTCAAGCTAAATCAATGGGAGAAAAATCATTTACGGATCAAGAGGAAGCCTCTACCTCCGGATCAAAAGGAGAAAGTGCCATCCCTACACATGAAGGTATAAGTGTGTCAATTAATAAAAATCATATCATATGCTTTGAATGTAGGGAACATGGGCATTACAAGAGTAAATGCCCTATTTTGGCCAAGAAGAAGGGCCAAGTAGCACAAAAGGGCAAGGAGAAGCCCAAGGAGACCATCCCCAATACAAAGAAGAGCAAGGAGCACATTGTGTGCTTCTCTTGCAATAAAAAGGGACATTATCGGAGTCAATGTCCCAAGGGGAAGAAAGCGGTCAAGACTCAAGGGGGAGCCTCCAAGGTAAAAAGGAAGGTAACATTTATTGAGCCTACCCCTTTAAATAATGGTAAAAAGCATGATAATTCTAATTTATATCATTTCAATGCTATTTACCATGAAAATAGGAGGCATGATAGGATTAAAGAAAAACATATAGCCTTTCATGCCAAGACTAGCAAACCTAAGGTTAGGAAGGTAGATAGAAACTTGGGCAAGAACACTAAGAATAATAGATACAAGCCCGAGAATAAAAATGCTCATGGATCAAATGAAAATTCAAAAATGAAGGATTTAGTGATGGAAAATCAAGTCTTGAGGTCAAGACTTGATAAAATTGAAAAGACCCTAAAAAGGATGGAAAACAATAGGGAAAAATGAGAAAAACCTAGGTGTAGGATGATAAAGGCCATCCAAGAGCTATAGGGGTTTGGGATACAAACCCAAAGCTAAAAAGGATGTGCCTAGTTATCATAGGGTTCCATACAGTTATGGGACAAACCCTAAGTCTAGAGGTCAAGTCAAGGATACAAGGGAAGATATCCCTAGAAGTATCTTTGCAACTAAAGTGACTAAGACTTCTAAGAAGTCTAAGAAAGTCATTAACAAGGTCACAAGGGAGGCTATCCCTAGAGTTGACCTAGAAAATGTGACCAAGGCTTCTAAGAAGCCCAATAATGTCACTAGGAAGGTATCTAGGGAAGTTATCCCTAGTGAGTACCTAGAGCATCCAAGGAGCACCAATAGGTGTTGGGTTCCTAGGAGCATCTTCTCTACCCCATAGATGGGTTAGAGAGTGTCAACTCCGATTAGAAGGGTAGTTAACCCAACTTTGAGGAAATTGACACTCAAGGAGCATTTTCAAGGTTTTTGTTAACCTTTGAAAATGAAATGGAATTATTATTTACTCCTTGAAAGAGTAAAATGTGCCTAATGGTGGAAAAATTGATTTTATCTTAAAATGGCATAAATTGGGAAAACCTAGAGAAATACCAAGTTGGGATTTTGGTATTCCCTTAGAAATTTAAGGCAATCCGGGCCTTGATTTATGTGATTACTCTTGAAGAAAAATGGAATATGCCAACATTTGAGGATATGCTTAGTTTTAAGTGGCATAAACAAATCAAGAGAAATAGAAATGTCAATTTAGGTTTTAGCATTTCTTTGAAGCATTTAGGGCAATTTAGGTTTAACGTTTTAAGTTATAACAAGTGGTATTTTGAGTTAGCTAAGTGGTTAAGGATACTTAGATAGGTAATCTAGGTATATTATTATTTATGCTAAACTTTGCCATGATTGTTTGCCCATCATATGCCATGACATCATATTTATTTTTGCATTCATATCTTATTATGAAAAATCCAAAAATATCATGTCATGACATTCATATGTCATGTAGTTACAGGATATTTTCTTTTGAAAATTATTTCCTTTTGATGTATGCCATAACATAATCATGCATTAAGGTTAATTCCTTGTAATTAAGGATAAATGACATTTAACAACATTTATTAACAAGTGACATCCTAGGTGGATGTCCAATATCTCTAACATGCCTAGATAGATATGCATGATCCCTAGAATAGGGCAAAAACCAAAATCTCACATCTCTCACAAGGACTATAAGGTGACTTGTATGTGTTTTAGTGCACATTAGATACAAGTGAGATGTTAGGAAGATGAACAAAACTCAAGATGTTGATTTAGTGCATTCTTTTGAGTTTTAGGTTCATCAAAACACATAGTTATGTGTTTTTCCATCATTGGGAAAGCTAATGTACAAGTCATGTGCATTAATCCCAAGGAATGTGATGGGATATTGGTTTTGAAAATTATTTTAAAAATGCTTTTGAAAAACCTTGGTGAAGGCTATCTTTTGATAGTAATCACTATTGAATAGTTAGACACAAACTTGAAGAAAACACTAAAGTTTTAGCAAGTTTTTAAGTTTGTGTCAATCTTTGAAAATATGATGTATTTCCATAGAAAACTATTTTTCCATGATCAAGTATGCCCTAAATAGTATCTACACAAAATTTCACGATTATTGGATTTTTGTAGAATTTTCTAAGGGTTTCTGAAGTTGACTGAAATCATTTTTCAGCAACTATCAGACCTCAATCGATCCACCGATCGATTGAGAGTCTCAATCGATCAGTGGATCAATTGGGAGAAAGCTTCTCACGAACAGAAGCTTTCTGGATCGATCAGCCGATCGATCCACAAGGCCTGAATCGATCAGTGAATCGATTCAAGAAGTTTCAATCGATTGGAACCCAACTCCAATCGATCTAGGAGGCAATTTTTGGCTGGGAAGGCCTGATTACAGCATTTTGAACCTATTTTAGTCTATGTAATCATTCCTAACCCCACAAAATATATTTGTATACATAAAAAGGGTGTTTTCATGTTGAAAACAAGGATGGATTGGTTAAGGAAGACTAAAGTGAAGTTTAGGTTGAGGTTTGTTTCAAATTTTGAACATTTGAACCTCAAAACTTCTAAATTTGGGTTTCCTACAGGTTTAGGGATTCCAAGTCATTGTTGGTACAATGACAGAAGTTACCACCATGTCTTTAGGGGGAGGGACTTTCTAAAGACATGAAAAATTATTTTTCATGAACCTTGGAAGGTGGTTAACCTTCTTTAGCGAAAATGCTCATGAATGAGCATTTGAACTTGAAATAGGGAGTGGATATCGTCATTATTTCAAGTGGTATTTCAAGTGGTTGAAAGAGTGAAAAATGCTCAAGGTTGATGATGTGCGTAGATTATATACTCTTTTATGCATGTTTTTACGCACATTTACATACTTTGAGCATGCTTGATCTATGCATTTTTATACTTCTAGCTTTCCTTTTAGCATATTTACTCTTTTGGTTCGGAGATCTACTTTTTGTGCATTTTCTGTACGCAGGAGTCGAAATTGGTGAAGATTATGCGTCCTCGGGAAAGCTTGGAGGAAACAAAGGGAGAAAGCACTAGGCCGTGTACCTCAAACGACCCTGCACTGGTATGGAGCTTGGGCCGTGTGGAATTTGGCACAAACAGAAGAGGAAGATGACATGGCCGTGTGAACCTCACACGGCCGTGTCAAGATTTGAAGCCAACCAGAGCAGAAGCCTTACATGACCGTGTGGATCTACTCGGTCGTGTGAGGTTTCCAGAGACCAAGCAGGCTGTGGCAGTGTGCACCACACGGCCGTGTAGCATTTCCAGAGGACAGAAGGGTCCTGGCCGTGTGGATCTACACGGCCGTGCTTGGCTGCTTTAAAGAGAAGAGGGTTAGGCCGTGTGAGTCACACGGCCGTGCAGTTTTGGCAGAGAAGGAACTGGACATGGCCGTGTGAATATCACATGGTCGTGTCGTGGGGCTGTGTGGCGCCCGAATTCCTCCTCTATTTAAACCCTCTTTCATGAATTGGAGAGGGATCTCTCCCCCTTTGGGAGAAGGCAAGATTTGGTGGTTTCCTCCCATTCTTGGGAGGATTTCTGGGAAATTCAAGGGGAGTTCTTGACGATTTCGACTCCGTAGCGAGGATTGGATCCGAAGACGAGGCTTCTTCATAGATAAGTTTTCTCTTTTCCCCTTTTTCTTGTTTTCTTGGATTGGGGATTGGAGAAATGCTTGTAATCTCTATTTCTTTGGGTATTCTTCCTCGATTCATGGAGTAGATCTTGTATTCTAGGATTAAGGGAGTATTTGTATGATGGATTGATGTAATCTCTTATGGATTTGCCATTTTCTTGTTTCAATGACATTGTCTTGCTTGTGTCAATTAGATCTTGAATGATTAATGGTGATTTATGCTTAATTCTCATTCTTGATTGATTGTTTGGATTTCTTGTGGACTTTGTAAAGATAAACTTTAACTCGATCATCCGAGGGATCCACGTGACAGGTGCAAGCCCGTGTAAGGACGTTTGAGAGATAATCTTGAAGAGGAAATAGGAATATTCAAGAAAGTAGGATGAATCTTGGATTAGTTTCTTGTATCTAGATAGATTAATAAGTTGTGGGCTTCTATGTTGATATCCGAGGAAGGCATAGTAATAGGTGCGCTTCTGTGTAAGGACAACGTAGGTTCGTGTCTAATTGATCATATTTAGATACATTTCTCAGTCCTTAGCCGATTATCTATTGCAAGAGAGAACCGACAACTTTCTACATGTGTTTGGCAATTGAGGGATAAGAATTGGTGAACCATTTACATTCAAGAAATCTTACAAAGAAACCGAAACTCCTAGAATTTCCTTTTATCATAACCCAAAACACTAAATTCTTGTTTGTTGATCTTTAATATTAGATTTGTTTACCTTCACTTTGCATTTGAAACAATTGGATAGTTGTTTAGCTAATTCGCTTTGTGTAAAGACCCAATTTTCCCTATTTCAAGTTCTAAAAGTCCATAAAAATATTTGGAAATGCTTTTAAAATATTCTAGAGATTTTTAGAAATTTTTATAGTATTTTTACGCAATTTTTGGAGGTCGTTTAGTATGTTTACAGAAAGAAAGAAATTCTGACAAAAACCGTTGAAGGCAAGGCTCGAACCCGTGACCTCGGGTCGAACTCGATCTAACCGGACGCAGCCGACCAGCTGAGCTACGCGGGTTTTGTTAACCCAATATGGAGAGAAATAGATTTAAGTTATAGAAAAGGGCAGAAATAAACCTAGGTTTTAAAGGGTTAATTTTCTTCCCAAGCCCTAATTTCTATTCCTTCTCCTCTTCGGGTGCGTCGGCGTCACTGGTCTCGGGCAGAAACGCAGCAACTTTGGAGCTTCTCTCCGACGACCGGCGAAGGCTTCTTCCGGCGAACCTTGCGGATCCGAGTTCCTCCCGTCGAAGAGAGCCCGCAAACACAGAAGAAGCGCCGAGATTTGAGCTCATCCGAACCCTAGACCCCCTTCCTCTTCTCGGTTGTAAGTCCTAGCAATCAAGGGTAAGTACTACTCACCTGCGGTAGGAGTTGCTCTGATACCAACTGTAACGACCACCCTTCTTACTACTACTACTACTCTCTAAAGATGACCGTTACTTAACTACTAACTCTACTTAACCGGTATGATTAAATATCACATGGAAACCCTACCGAAAAATTTCGGCAGAATCTCCCCTGTACCGGTGACCAAATCAATAATACAAACATAGTATACGCAGCCACAGACGGCTGGAACATATTTCCCACAACCACACAGTAATAAAAATCACAATAAAAACAAAGAAACTACTCTAGCAATAGCAATGACTACAGCACTCCACAAATAATAAAAGAGACTAGCTAGACATGCGGAAATAAACTCAACTACAATCCCAAATGTAATACAACATTAACAGAGGACTAAAAGAAAGTCTAGACAATTTTGCCAGCTACTTCTGGACAGTCCAGACATCACACACCTTCATCACCACCACCATCCTGTCGCCTTCCTTTCATATCTTAGCTTTTCCTTTATCTGCAGTACGAGGAAAAAAAAAAAGATCTATAAGCGAAAACGCTTAGTAAGTACTAATCTATCTCACAAAACATCGAAGTGCATAAAAGAAATGCAACAAAACAAAAACTGAAATGCTAAAAGCAAAGCTGCATGTACTCATGGTATACAGAAATAAAACTGAATACTAAACATGCTCACTAACTGACAGGAAAGTAATGAAACAACTACTGTAAGCTTAGAATTAAAGAACTAAACTTTTATTGATTCTAAGCATAAAACTTGTTTCATTGTCTTATATCTTTATACCAGAAATTGATCTTTTAATTTCTCTTTTATCTTCTTCTTCTTTTCTTCTTGCTTTACTTATACTAGAAATTAATCTTTTAATTTCTCTTTCACTTTCTTCTTCTTGTTCTTCTTTTCTTTTCTTTTCTTCTTTGGGCCCAGGCTTAGTACCATCTTTGTTTTGCGCGCTCTCTAATAGTGACTGAGGTAGCGAGCCTCTAGTCCTATGAGATAAAGACCTTGGTCTTACCAGGGCCAAGACCTTGGAATTGGTCACCTGGATTTGTTTAACGACAACTTTGGAAGTCGGGTACTAGCCTCTTACTTTAGTTTACTTGTTATCTCTTTTAACTAGACCTTGGTCTTTTTATTTTTACTCAGTTTTCTCATAATCCTTTATTAGAGTTTATTGAAATCCTTTAGATATACCTAACAAATGTAGGATTACAATTAACTAAGCATGCTATAAAAACAATACAAGGGAAACAAATCTAAACTCTCTCTAAGCATGTTATAAAACAAAGCAACAGAAAAGCAAAATCTGATCTTTCTAAACATGTTGTAAAACAAAGGAAAAGAAAGCACATCTGAACTTACTAATCATGCTATAGAATAGAGCAAAAGAGAGCTAGTTTGAACTTTTAAAACATGTTGTGATAAGAGCAAAGAAAGATAGAGTACTTGTTTTTTGAGTACTAAAGTAAGATAGAAGATTTAGTTTCCCTTTTCTTTATTCATATTTATGTATGTTTAGAAAGGATAGAGAAATGTTTAGAAGTACCTACTCATAGGTGTTGAAAGTCAAGAAACATGTATAAGTAAGATATACCTAGAAAGTATAGTGATAATTTTAAGTTTTCTTTTCCTCTGCCTGACTTGATGTCCAGAAGAGGACGTCCTCGTACCGCTGGTCCTGAGAACCAAGATCAGGAGAACGAAGAGCTTAGATCAACTGAGCCCAATCTCTCTGAAGTTGTAGCCTAACTCCAGAGACAAGTAGCGAGCAGCAGCAAGTGATTGCCAATCTAATGGCCAATCAGAAGCCAGCTCCTCCCCACTCCCCCCAACCATTAATGTGGAGACCCCAGTGGTGACTGAAGTCCCATCAGTTGCCCTGGAAGTCGCCACGACACCTAGAAGACAAGAAGCATATCTCATCCAGTGGCTGAAGCTGAAACCAGAAAGCTTCTCAGGCACGACTGAGCCCTGGGATGCCCAGGCTTGGTTCAAGACACTTGAGAGCACAATGGAGCTTCTTGACTGGCCAGAAGTCGAGAAGGTCAAGTGCGCCTCTTTCTGCCTGTCTGGAGATGCTCGTATGTGGTGGGAGAAGATAAGGACCAAGAGAGCAGCCGATCAGATGAGCTGGGTAGATTTTCAGTTAGAGTTCTATGAAGAGTTCTATCACCAACAAGCACTATGAGGAGTTTATAGAGTTCAAGCCAGCTAAGATAGAAGACAAGACAGTAGGGAGCCCGGAGCCCCAGTCAAGTAAGTGTAGAAGAATAGAAAGAAGGTAAGAAAGAGGGGGCTCGGGTGGTCTGTGAATATCCCGAGGTATTCCCAACGGATCTACTTGGACTGCCTCCCAATAAATGAGTGGATTTGAGATTGAATTGGTTCCTAGAACCGGTCCAATTTCAAAGGCTCCGTATCGCATGTCTCCAGCAGAGCTGAAGGAGTTACGAGAACAACTACAAGAGTTACTTGACAAAGGCTTTATTCTCCCTAGTCATTCACCCCAGGGAGCTCCAGAGTTGTTCGTTAAGAAGAAAGATGGATCCGTGCTAATGTGCATAGATTTCAGAACGCTGAGCAAAGTAGCAGTTAAGGACAAGTACTCCCTTCCCAGGATGGATGACTTATTTGATCAGTAAAGAGGAGCAACAGTGTTCTCAAAGATAGACCTACGCTCTGGGTACCATCAGCTGAAGGTGAAAGAAAGAGATATACCCAGAACGGCGTTCAGGACCAGATACGAGCACTACGAGTTTGTAGTCATGCCTTTTGGAGTGACTAATGCACCTGCGGTCTTCATGGACATGATGAACAGAGTGTTCAGAGAATACCTTGACAAATTTGTCATTGTGTTCATCGACGACATTCTAGTCTACTTAAGGACCTCAGAGGAGCATGACACGCACTTGAGAATAATACTGCAGACTCTACAGCAGAAACAACTTTATGCTAAATTCTCAAAGTGCGAGTTCTGGTTAGAGCAGGTGACGTTTCTAGGTCACATAATTTCTAAAGAAGGTATTCAAGTAGATCCAGCCAAAATAGAGGCGGTCAATAAATGGAGTATACCCAAGAACGCTAGGGAGATCAGAAGTTTTCTTGGTTTAGCTGGGTACTACAGGAAGTTCGTGGAGGACTTTTCCAGGATAACCTCTCCACTAACAGCCCTCACCAGAAAGAACAAGAGGTTTGAATGGTCAGATAAATGTGAGCAGAGTTTCCAAGAGCTCAAGAAGAGACTGACCAGTGCTCCTATCCTGACAGTTCCAGAGAGTACAAGAGTTTTGACATCTACAGTGATGCTTCCAAGATAGGCTTAGGAGCTGTACTCATGCAAGAAGGAAAAGTCATAGCCTATGTTTCCAGACAACTCAAAGACTACGAGAAGAACTATCCCACTCACGATCTTGAGCTGGCAGCTGTGGTTTTTGCACTGAAACTCTGGCGACATTATTTGTATGGAGTTCAGTGTAGAATTTTCACAGACCATCAGAGTCTTAAGTACTTCTTCACTCAGAATGACTTAAACATGAGACAGCATAGGTGGCTAGAGTTGGTCAAAGATTATGACTGTGAAATCCTCTACCATCCAGGCAAAACTAACAAAGTGGAAGATGCACTAAGTAGAAAGTCCAGTGCATCCCTGATGTCTCTGTCATCATTAGCTCTGCCACTGCAGAAGGAGTTGTCAGACTTTGGAGTGGAAATTATTTATGAGCAACTCTCTGCATTGACCTTAGAGTCTTCATTGTTTGAGGAGATACAGAGAAAGCAAAGTGAAGATCCGGACATCCAGAAGATCAAGCAAGGGATACAGAAAGAAGACAAATCAGAGTTTCGAGTAACAGACAACGGGATTCTTTATCAGGGGAGTCGCATTTGTGTGCCCAATGATGAAGAACTGAGAAAGAAGATTTTAGAGAAAGCTCATAACACACCATACTCCATGCATCCTGGTTCTACCAAGATGTACCAAGATGTGAAACAGAGGTTCTGGTGGTTAGGACTCAAAAGAGACGTTGCTAAATATGTTAGTACCTGCCTGACATGTCAGAGAGTCAAAGCAGAACACCAGAGACCAGGAGGAGTTCTTCAGCCTCTCCCAATACTAGAATGGAAGTGGGAAGACATATCCATGGACTTCATAACGGGTCTTCCAAGAACTACAAATGGATATGACGCAATATGGGTAGTAGTGGACAGATTAATTAAGTCTGCCCATTTCCTAGCCAGCTAGGTGTCCCACTCCATAGAGCAGTTGGCACAACTATACATTAAGGAGGTGATCAGACTTCATGGAGTCCCTAAATCTATTGTTTCTGATAGAGATGGACGCTTCACCTCACACTTTTGGGAGTGCGTTCAGAATGCACTAGGCACCAAACTCAAGTTCAGCACAGCTTTCTATCCTCAGACTAATGGACAGACAAAGCGAGTAAATCAGATTTTGGAAGATATGCTCAGAGCTTGTGCGCTGGATTTCAAAGGAAGTTGGTGCAAGTATCTATGCTTAGCTGAGTTTGCCTACAACAATAGCTATCAAGCCACCATCAAGATGGCACCTTATGAGGCGTTGTATGGTAGGAAGTGCAGATCACCTATTTGCTGGCAAGAAGTAGGTGAGAGAAAAGAAATGAAAGTAGAACTGGGCATTCAGACAGAACTGATAGATGAGACTACTCAGGCTATCCAGAAGATCAGACAGTGGATTGAGACTGCCTAGAGTAGACAAAAAAGTTATGCTGACACACGCCGTAGGCCACTTGAGTTCCAAGTAGGGGATTCAGTTTTTCTCAAGGTTGCTCCGATGAAGGGAGTGATGAGATTTGGCAAGAAGGGCAAGTTAAGTCCTCGCTATGTAGGACCCTACCCAGTTACAGAGAGGATTGGAAAGGTAGCTTACAAGCTGGATTTAGCACAAGACATGTCAGCAATACACAATGTATTTCATGTCTCTATGCTAAAGAAGTGCATTCACGACCCTAGCCAAGTGATTCAGCCTCAGACAGTGCAGATCCAAGAGGATCTTAGCTACGAGAGCAGACCTACACAGATAGTGGACAGAGCAGTCAAGAGACTAAGAAACAAAGAAGTGCCACTAGTGAAGGTCATCTGGCAGAACCAGAAGCACGAGGAAATCACTTGGGAGCGGGAGGACAATATGAGACAGAAGTATCCAGAGCTATTCTAAGTTCAAGGACGAACTTTTTATATGGTATGGGGGATTGTAACGACCAAATTTTCCCTATTTCAAGTTCTAAAAGTCCATAAAAATATTTGGAAATGCTTTTAAAATATTCTAGAGATTTTTAGAAATTTTTATAGTATTTTTACACAATTTTTGGAGGTCGTTTAGTATGTTTACAAAAAGAAAGAAATTCTGACAAAAACCGTTGAAGGCAAGGCTCGAACCCGTGACCTCGGGTCGAACTCGATCTAACCGGACGCAGCCGACCAGCTGAGCTACGTGGGTTTTGTTAACCCAATATGGAGAGAAATAGATTTAAGTTATAGAAAAGGGCAGAAATAAACCTAGGTTTTAAAGGGTTAATTTTCTTCCCAAGCCCTAATTTCTATTCCTTCTCCTCATCGGGTGCGTCGGCGTCACTGGTCTCGGGCGGAAACGCAGCAACTTTGGATCTTCTCTCCGGCGGCCGGTGAAGGCTTCTTCCGGCGAACCTTGCGGATCCGAGTTCCTCCCGTCGAAGAGAGCCCATAAACACAGAAGAAGCGCCGAGATTTGAGCTCATCCGAACCCTAGACCCCCTTCCTCTTCTCGGTTGTAAGTCCTAGCAATCAAGGGTAAGTACTACTCACCTGCGGTAGGAGTTGCTCCGAACTTTGGATTTCGTTCCTTGCTTCTGGATCTTGCTGTGCCGAGTAGAAGAGCATGTTAGGGCAATAGATTTTCAGATTTTTATGCTAGGCTTTCCTTTTCAATCAACTAGGGTTGTTGTGTTGAAATTTCCTATGCGAGTTTCCTTGTAGAAGTTGCTGTGCCAAATTTGCCATGCTAAGTGCTGTGCCGAGGGTTTCTTGCTTGAGTTGCTATTGAACAAGACTATAAGCTAGGGTTTTCCCTTTTATTCCTTACCTTCTGTAGCATAACTATTGAGCATGATAGGTTATGGTTCGAGTTTAATTGTATA
Organism: Zingiber officinale; assembly: GCF_018446385.1. NCBI lineage: Eukaryota > Viridiplantae > Streptophyta > Magnoliopsida > Zingiberales > Zingiberaceae > Zingiber > Zingiber officinale. Next base: position 13,833,306 of record NC_055990.1, on the reverse strand, counting down.
GAGGAAGTTTAGCTCTTGATTGTAGTATCCGTGTATGTCCACCTGCTGCCATAAATTCCAGCAAGTTCATTTTCTTGTTTTGGCCGAGCAAATGGGCATAAACAGCCCTTAGTTAATAGTAGGTAGTTCTGGGTTTTGTTTGCTACCTCCATGAACGTGAACAGCCCTGCACAATTAGTTTCCCTTGCCATTAAATGAGCATGCACAACTTAGTATACTAGTAAGTTTGGATAGATTACTTGTTACTGTTTTAAGGGCAAGAATAACCTTGTTATAACAGTTCAAAGTTAGTTCATTTTGCCCTATTTTACAGCATGGTTAGTAAGCTTAAAGTTGCTTTCTTTGCTCTATTTTATAGCATGGTTAGTAAGCTTAAAGTTGCTTTCTTAGCTCTATTTTATAGCATGATTAGTAAGTTTAAAGTTGCTTTCTTAGCTCTATTTTATAGGATGATTAGTAAGATTAGATTAGCTTTCTTTGCTCTTATCACAACATGTTTTAAAAGTTCAAACTAGCTCTCTTTTGCTCTATTCTATAGCATGATTAGTAAGATCAAATTAGTCTTCCTTTGCTCTATTTGTAGCATGATTAGTAAGATTAGATTAGCTTTCTTTGCTCTTATCACAACATGTTTTAAAAGTTCAAACTAGCTCTCTTTTGCTCTATTCTATAGCATGATTAGTAAGTTCAGATGTGCTTTCTTTTCCTTTGTTTTACAGCATGTTTAGAAAGATCAGATTTTGCTTTTCTGTTGCTTTGTTTTATAACATGCTTAGAGAGAGTTTAGATTTGTTTCCCTTGTATTATTTTTATAGCATGCTTAGTTAATTGTAATCCTACATTTGTTAGGTATATCTAAAGGATTTCAATAAACTCTAATAAAGGATTATGAGAAAACTGAGTAAAAAGAAAAAGACCAAGGTCTAGTTAAAAGAGATAACAAGTAAACTAAAGTAAGAGGCTAGTACCCGACTTCCAAGGTTGTCGTTAAACAAATCCAGGTGACCAATTCCAAGGTCTTGGCCCTGGTAAGACCAAGGTCTTTATCTCATAGGACTAGAGGCTCGCTACCTCAGTCACTATTAGAGAGCGCGCAAAACAAAGATGGTACTAAGCCTGGGCCCAAAGAAGAAAAGAAAAGAAAAGAAAAGAAGAACAAGAAGAAGAAAGTGAAAGAGAAATTAAAAGATTAATTTCTAGTATAAGTAAAGCAAGAAGAAAAGAAGAAGAAGGTAAAAGAGAAATTAAAAGATCAATTTCTGGTATAAAGATATAAGACAATGAAACAAGTTTTATGCTTAGAATCAATAAAAGTTTAGTTCTTTAATTCTAAGCTTACAGTAGTTGTTTCATTACTTTCCTGTCAGTTAGTGAGCATGTTTAGTATTCAGTTTTATTTCTGTATACCATGAGTACATGCAGCTTTGCTTTTAGCATTTCAGTTTTTGTATTGTTGCATTCTTTTTATGCACTTCGATGTTTTTGTGAGATAGATTAGTACTTACTAAGCGTTTTCGCTTATAGATCTTTTGTTTTTTTTCCTCGTACCGCAGATAAAGGAAAAGCTAAGATATGAAAGGAAGGCGACAGGATGGTGGTGGTGATGAAGGTGTGTGATGTCTGGACTGTGGAGAGATCCAGAAGTAGCTGGCAAAATTGTCTAGACTTTCTTTTAGTCCTCTGTTAATGTTGTATTACATTTGGGATTGTAGTTGAGTTTATTTCCGCATGTCTAGCTAGTCTCTTTTATTATTTGTGGAGTGCTGTAGTCATTGCTATTGCTAGAGTAGTTTCTTTGTTTTTATTGTGATTTTTATTACTGTGTGGTTGTGGGAAATATGTTCCAGCCGTCTGTGGCTGTGTATACTATGTTTGTATTATAGATTTGGTCACCGGTACAGGGGAGATTCTGTCGAAATTTTTCGGTAGGGTTTCCATGTGATATTTAATCATACCGGTTAAGTAGAGTTAGTAGTTAAGTAACGGTCATCTTTAGAGAGTAGTAGTAGTAAGAAGGGTGGTCGTTACACTTTGAGACATTTCTAGTGCTTATTCCAGTCCCTGTGGATACGATAATCTTTTATATTACTTGCGACATTTCCGTACACTTACGGAGCGTAACAAGTTTTTGGCGCCGTTGCCGGGGACTGCGCTATAACATTGGAGATTATCAATTGAGTTAGACTAAACATAATTTTTTTGATTTGCATAGTTATAACTAATTGTTAGAATTCTGTTTTCATAAGTTTTTCCTTTCTTGAATAACATTCTTGCCAATACTTTTTGTTGCAATTCTAATTCTAATTCTAACTTTGCATTCTTGATTTCTTGTACTCTAATCTAACTTTTCTCTGTTTTCTCTTTTGATCTTGTTTCTTTCTTCTTTTCTTTTGTAAACATATCTTGCAATTTTTAGCATATGAATTATTCTAGACATTTTTCTTTTTCCTTTTATCTTTTCTTTCTTGTTTTCATTATGCACTTTCTTTCTTGAAATTTAAATTCTGCATTTGCTTTCTTGCTTTTCATATTGCATTTTATTTCTTGTCTTGGATTCTTAATAATTTTCTTTTTCTTCTTGAATATCCATGAGTACTAACATGTCAAGCAGGTCCATGAGAAATTTTTCTACACCCTTTTCTGCAAGATTTTTATCTCCCATTGTGCAACCTCAAATTGAAGCAGAAAGTTTCCAACTAGACCCAGAGATAATTTTCATGATACAAGGTCACAAATTTGGAGGAGAAGTATCAGAAAGTCCTTATCTGCATCTTGAAACATTTTTAGAGATTTGTGATTTGGTGAAATGTGAAGGAGTATCAGCAAATGCAGTTCGATTGATGACATTTCCTTTCAGTATCAAGGATAAAGCAAGGACTTGGCTATATTCTCTCTGTCCTCAAAGCATCACAAGTTGGGAACAATTGGAGAAGCAATTTCTGAATCATTTTTTCCCTCCAAGTAGAACGGTGTATATGAGGAATTGCATAACAAATTTTTCTCAGGCATATGGAGAATCATTATTTGAAGCATGGGATAGATTCAAGAGTCTTCAAAGACAGTGCCCTCATCATGGTTTTGAAAAATGGTTGATTTTGCACATATTCTATGGGGGAATTTCTTTCTCAGACAAGACTTTATTGGATTCATCAGCTGGAGGTTCTTTTATGGACAAAAGTGTAGATGAAGCTTATTCGTTAATTGATCAAGTGACATTGAACCTCCATGAATGGTCGAACAAAAGTTGGATGGAATTTCCCTCAGATATTCAAGAAGTGCAAGCCATAAATGTAAGAGAGCCTGTCAAACAAAATGAAATTCAACCACCTAAAAATGTTGAAATTCACAAGTCACAGAGTGAGGAGTTCAAACATTTGGGGGCAAAGCTTGATAATATTGTTTCAAAATGGTTTAAAGAAGATCCCCCTCCTACACAGTCAAGATCCAATGAAAAGTGTGATGATGTTGGGTTGAGAAGTGGCAAAAATCATGAAGAACTTCTGAAGAATGACATGTTTAGAATTGAGGAGAAGAATAATAGAAGATCACAAGAACTCAATTCCATTTCTCTAGGAAGTTCCCAAAGGCTAGAAGTACCTTTCCCTCAACGATTAATCACACCAACATTAGATAAGCAAGTTGGACCTCCTCCAAAAGCTCAAAGGGAATTTGGGAAAAAGGGAGTTCAGTCTTTCCCAGGACCTTCACTAAGGGTTCCTTTTCCACAAAGGTTAGTGGGGGTCAATGAAAATAAAGACTTCGGCAAATCCTGTGACACTAATATGGTTGAGTGTAGATTTTTGAATTTATATGAAGATGAAGATTTTTCAGATGAGGATTTTATTGATAATGTAACGACCACCCTTCATACTGCTACTACACTCTAAGGATGACCGTTACTTAACTACTAACTCTACTTAACCGGTACGCTACTTAACTACGAGGAATCCCTACCGAAAATTTCGGCAGAGTCTCCCCTGTACCGGTGACCCCAAACTGGGATACAAACACTATATACACAACCACAGGCGACTGGAACATAAATACTTCACAACCACGCAGTAATAATATCACAATAACTAAAAGGAAACTATTCTAGCAATAGTAAACAAATAGAACTCCAACGATAAGACATACCAAACTACAAGTGCGGAATAGACTCAATTACAATCTCAACTTCGTCATAGCATTAAAAGAGAACTAAAATAACTAAACAGAAAAGTCTTGGCGATTTGCCAGCTCATTCTGGATCTCTCCATAGTCCAGTCATCACACACCTTCATCACCACCACCTTGTCGCCTTCCTTGCTAAATCTTTTCCTTTCCTTTATCTGCAGTAGGAGGAAGGTAGTATCTATAAGCATAAAGCTTAGTGAGCGCTATCTACTCACAAAAACTCGATATGCATGTATATAAATAAAAACATGCTAAAACTGAATGCTAACATATAAAACTACTCATGCTTATATATAGCAAAGGAATCATGCTAACTGAAATACTAAACATGTGTAGCTCATCATGCTCATAAACCAATAAAAGAAGCATACTAAACATGTAAAGCTACTAAACATGTAAAACTACTAAACATGTAAAACTAACATGCTCATAAGAATGAAACTATAAAAGAAGCATACTAAACATGTAAAGCTACTAACATGTAAAACTACTAAACATGTAAAGCTAAACATGTAAAGCTACTAAACATGTAAACTACTAAACATGTAAAACTACTAAACATGTAAAGCTAAACATGTAGAATAATCTAGTAGCAAGGAAACAATTGAAACTACTACTGCATGCTTACTAAGAACAGCAAGTAAGTATAACTAACTGAAATACTAACATGTGAAGCTAGTCATGCTCATAAATAGCAGTAGAAAGTCTCAATGGCATGCTAATATAAAAGAACTAACTTGCTGAATTTTTAGAGATAGAAATGACTATCTTGCTGAAATAAAACTAAGACAGTTAACTTGCTGAAATTGAAACAAAAGAACTATCTTGCTGATTTCTGAACTTAAATTAAGTTTATTTCTTTTGTTCTAAAAGCTTATATATATATGTATATATATATACTTCAAAATAGATAATAAACTTCTTTTGGGCCCGGCATTGTACCACTTTGCGCGCATTCTTAGTAAGAATCGAGGTAGCTAATCCCGAAACTACTAAGATACTTCTAGGCCATGTGCCTAGGGGCAACTTGGAGCCCATCCCTTCTAGGCCATGTGCCTAGGGGCAACTTGGAGCCCATCCCTTAGATCTTGTGTCCTGTACATGCCATTTAAAAGTAAAATACTTTTTATCTTTAAATACTTCTTATAATAAAATGCCTTGGCATTTAATAAGCACCTTGTGTGCCAAAATCCCTAAAGTCTTGAATTCAGGATTTTACTTAAGGCCTTAGCCTTTTCCCTTTCTTTTCTTTATCTTCCTTTTACTTGTTAATACTTCTAAAAGTATTTAATAGGATTCTTATTTTTCCATTAGAATACATGGCTGTTCATGCTTGTTAAAATAGCAAATGGAAATAACTTTGAGCTTACTAATCATGCTATAAAATAGAGCTAAAGAAAGCAACTTTAAGCTTACTAATCATGCTATAAAATAGAGCAAAGAAAGCAACTTTAAGCGTACTAATCATGCTGTAAAAATAGAGCAAAGAAAAGCAACTTGGACTTTCTAAACATGCTGTGATAAGAGCAAAAGAAAGCTAATTTGATCTTTCTAAACATGCTGTGATAAGAGCAAAAGAAAGTAACTTTAAGCTTACTAATCATGCTATAAAATAGAGCAAAGAAAGCAACTTTAAGCTTACTAATCATGCTATAAAATAGAGCAAAGAAAGCAACTTGAGCTTACTAATCATGCTGTAAAAATAGAGCAAGAAAAGCAACTTGAGCTTACTAATCATGCTGTAAAAATAGAGCAAAGAAAAGCAACTTGAGCTTACTAATCATGCTGTAAAAATAGGGCAAAAGAATGCAACTTTACACTTTCTATCATGCTGTAAAAACATGGCAAAGGAAATCCCTTTTTGCTGGAATTTATGGCAGCAACTAGACTTACATGGGTACCACATTTAAGAACTAAAGGCACGCTTAAAAGACAACTATAGGCTGAAATCAGGGCTGTCCGGTTTAACAAGAATTCAAAACAGAAATTCCATGCAAGAGATGCTCTAATCTACCCGGTATAAAGAGCTTCAATTCTGTAATAGCATAAATTTAAACTAACAGCATGAACCAATATCATAATCAAGGAACTAATGGCACCAACAAGGAGTGCTATATTTCCCAAACCGAACACCTCTAAGCCTTGAAAACTCTTGGCAGTTCTAATCACAAGAACACCTAAACCAAAATCCTTAAACGAATGAACAAAGAGTTGTTCATAGAACACCTCTATGCATTCAATTCTTAAAGTAAGCTACTGCCACATTAAAAAGAAGTAAGCGAATCTCATATAGAATTCTCTAAGCATGCTATAGAATGCTACGGTAGAAATAACACGAAGAAAACAAATCTCGGAAGCAAGGAAGAAACCCTAGCATGTATTTCTACTCGGCACTGTGAAATCCGGAAGCAAGGAAAGAAAATCGAAGCTCGGAGCAACTCCTACTGCAGGTGAGAAGCAACTCACCTTGTTGTTCTTGGACTTACAACTGAAAGGAAGAAGAAAAGCTCTAGGGTTTCGGTCAACTTCGTATCTCGGCGGCTTCTTCGTATTTTCGAGCTCTCCTCGTCGAGGTGGTCACGCACGGATGAAAACCGGCCAGAAAAGCCCTTCGCCGGTGCCGGAGACAAAGCTAGGGCTTCGTTTTCGCCCAAGCACAGAACGGCGCCGCTCCGTCGCGTGAGAAAGGATGAGGAAGAGATTTAGGTCACGGTAATCCCTTCTCCTCTTAACTTATCCCTTTTATAACCTAGGTCTAACTTTGTTCTTTACTATAACTCATATATATCTCGCTTGAGACTTATTAACAAACCACACGTAGCCCAGTTGGTTGGCTGTGTCCGGTTGGGTCAGGTTCGGCCGGAGGTCTTGGGTTCAAGTCTCACCTTTAACAATCTTTTTGGTCAAAACTTCTTTCTTTTGTTACCATACTTAACGACCTCCAAAAATTACGTAAAAATACTCTAAAAATTCCTAAAAATCTCTAGAATATTTTAAAAGTATTTCCAAATATTTTTATGGACATTTGGAACTCGAAATAAGGAAAATTGGGTCGTTACAATTCCCCATACCTTATAAAAAGTTCGTCCTCGAACTTAGAATAACTCTGGATATTTCTGTCTCATACTGTCCTCACGCTCCCAAGTGACTTCCTCGTGCTTCTGGTTCTGCCAGATGACCTTCACTAGTGGTACATCTTTGTTTCTTAATCTCTTGACTGTTCTGTCCACTATCTGTGTAGGTCTGCTCTCATAACTAAAATCCTCTTGGATCTGCACTGACTGAGGCTGAATCACTTGGCTCGGGTCGTGGAGACACTTCTTTATCATGGAGACATGAAATACATTATGTACTGCTGACATGTCTTGTGGTAAATCCAGCTTGTAAGCTACTTTCCCAACCCTCTCTATGATAAGGTAAGGTCCTACATAACGAGGACTTAATTTGCCCCTCTTGTCAAATCTCATCACTCCCTTCATAGGAGCGACCTTGAGAAAAACTGAATCCCCTATTTGGAATTCAAGTGGCCTACGGTGTGTGTCAGCATAACTCTTCTGTCTACTCTGGGCAGTCTCAATTCTCTGTCTGATCTTCTGAATAGCCTGAGTAGTTTCATCTATCAGCTCTGTCTGAATGCCCAGCTCTACTTCCATTTCTTTTCTTTCACTTGCTTCCTGCTAGCAGATGGGTGATCTGCACTTCCTACCATATAACGCCTCATAAGGTGTCATCTTGATGGTGGCCTGATAGCTATTGTTGTAGGCAAACTCAGCTAAGCACAGATACTTGCACCAACTTCCCTTGAAATCTAGTGCACAAGTTCTGAGCATATCTTCTAGAATCTGATTTACTCGCTCTGTCTGTCCATCAGTTTGTGGATGGAAAGTTGTGCTGAACTTGAGTTTGGTGCCTAGTGCATTCTGAACACACTCCCAAAAGTGAGAAGTGAAGCGCCCATCTCTATCAGAAACAATAGATTTAGGAACTCCGTGAAGTCTGATCACCTCTTTAACATACAGCTGTGTCAACTGCTCTATAGAGTGGGACACCTTGATGGCTAGAAAAGGAGCAGACTTGGTCAATCTGTCCACTATCACTCATATCGCATCATATCCATTTGTGGTTCTTGGAAGACCTGTTATGAAGTCCATGGATATATCTTCCCATTTCCATTCTGGTATTGGAAGAAGCTGAAGAACTCCTCCTAGTCTCTGGTGTTCTACTTTGACCCTCTGGTGTTCTGCTTTGACCCTCTGATATGTCAGGCAGGTACTGACATATTTAGCTACATCTCTTTTGAGTCCAGACCACCAGAATTTCTGTTTCACGTCTTAATACATCTTGGTAGAACCAGGATGCATGGAATAAGATGTACTATGAGCTTCTTCTAAAATTTTCTTTCTCAGCTCTTCATCATTGGGGACACAAAGGCGGCTCCCCTGATAAAGAATTCCACTGTCTGATATTCGAAACTCCGAATTTTCTTCTTTCTGTATCCCTTGCTTGATCTTCTGGATATCTGGATCTTCACTTTGCTTTCTCTGTATATCCTCAAGCAAGGTAGACTCTAAGGTTAATGCAGAGAGTTGTCCATAAATAATTTCCATTCCAAAGTCTGACAACTCCTTCTGCAGTGGTAGGGCTAATGATGACAAAGACATCAGGGATGCCCTGGACTTTCTGCTTAGTGCATCTGCCACTTTGTTAGCTTTACCTGGGTGTATTACATCCTTCCGCTTTCAACTGATGGTTCCCAAAACGCAGGTATATTTTAGGGAACACTGTTGCCCTCTTTAGCTGATCAAATAGATCATCTATTCTGGAAAAAGGGTACTAGTCCTTAACTGTTACTTTGCTCAGCACTCTAAAATCTATGCACATTAGCATAGATCCGTCTTTCTTCTTGACAATCAACACAGGAGCTCCCCAAGGTGAGTGACTAGGGCGGATGAAACCCTTGTCAAGTAGCTCCTGAAATTGTTCTTGTAACTCTTTTAGCTCTACTAGAGAAATTTGATACAGGGCTTTTGAAATTGGGCTGGCGTCAGGAACCAATTCAATTTCAAATTCCGCTTCTCTGTTGTGAGGTAGTATAAGTAACTCTTCTAGAAATACCTTTGGATACTCACAGACTACCCGAACATCTTCCTGCTTGGGTCTTTCTTGTTCTTACTTCTGTCCTGATTACTTGACGTCTCTGTTTCCCCACTGTCTTGTCTTCTATCTTAACTGACTTGTGTTGCGTTTGTTGTGTCTTGATGCTGTTCAGATAGTGCTTACTAATACCCTGCTGACCAGCTCTTCACCAATCTATGGTCGGTGAGTTTCCCTACTCACATTAGGTGTTATTTCTGGTCTCAGCATTAGGAGCATCAGTCTGACTCATTCTTTCACTGTACTTACTAACTCTAGGCAAAGGTGAGCTAGCTTATCAAATCTTTTAACCGCTTCTTCTACTGGTAGGTCACCTAGTCCAAATTCTATAAACTGCTCATAATGTTTATTGGTGATCCGTTGGCGGAAGAACTCTTAGTAAAACCCTATCTCAAAGTCAACCCAGCTCATCTGGTTGACTGCTCTCTTACTCTTAACTCGCTCCCACCACATACAAGCATCTCCAGATAGGCAGAAAAAGACACACTTAATGGTATCAACCTTCTCGACTTCTGGTCAGTCAAGAAGCTTCATTGTGCTCTCAAATGTCTTGAACCAAGCCTGGGCATCCCAGGGCTCAGTCGTTCCTGAGAAGCTTTCTGATTTCAGTTTCAGCCACTGGATGAGATATGCTTCTTGTCTTTTAGATGCTGTGGCGACTTCCAGGGCAGCTGATGGGACTTCAGTCACCACTGGGGTCTCCACATTAATGGTTGGGGGAGTGGGAGGAGCTGGCTTCTGATTGGCCATTAGATTGGCAATCACTTGTTGCTGCTCTACTACTTGTCTCTGGAGTTGGGCAACAACTTCAGATAGATTGGGCTCGGTTGATCTAAGCTCTTTGTTCTCCTGATCTTGGTTCTCAGTACGAACGGTACCGGAATGTCTTATTCTTGACATCTAATTATGCAGAGAAAAAGACTTGGTATCTTCTCTATCCTTTCTAACTTCTCTATCCTTTCTAAACAAACATATGTATATATGGATAAAGAAAAGGGAAATAAAATCTTCTATCTTACTTAAGCACTTAAAAACAAATACTCTTATCTGACTTAAGCACTCATACGCAATTACTTTATACTGCAAATAGTAATGAAGGAAAGCAATAAAGAAAGAAATCAAATACTTTCTTACTTGAAGACGGCAACGATGATGCTGATGTGTGTAATGCTGGAGAATGGGAACTGCTCTGATACCAACTGTAACGACCACCCTTCATACTGCTACTACACTCTAAGGATGACCGTTACTTAACTACTAACTCTACTTAACCGGTACGCTACTTAACTACGAGGAATCCCTACCGAAAATTTCGGCAGAGTCTCCCCTGTACCGGTGACCCCAAACTGGGATACAAACACTATATACACAGCCACAGGCGACTGGAACATAAATACTTCACAACCACGCAGTAATAATATCACAATAACTAAAAGGAAACTATTCTAGCAATAGTAAACAAATAGAACTCCAATGATAAGACATACCAAACTACAAGTGCGGAATAGACTCAATTACAATCTCAACTTCGTCATAGCATTAAAAGAGAACTAAAATAACTAAACAGAAAAGTCTTGGCGATTTGCCAGCTCATTCTGGATCTCTCCATAGTCCAGTCATCACACACCTTCATCACCACCACCTTGTCGCCTTCCTTGCTAAATCTTTTCCTTTCCTTTATCTGCAGTAGGAGGAAGTGTAGTCTATAAGCATAAAGCTTAGTGAGCGCTATCTACTCACAAAAACTCGATATGCATGTATATAAATAAAAACATGCTAAAACTGAATGCTAACATATAAAACTACTCATGCTCATATATAGCAAAGGAATCATGCTAACTGAAATACTAAACATGTGTAGCTCATCATGCTCATAAACCAATAAAAGAAGCATACTAAACATGTAAAGCTACTAAACATGTAAAACTACTAAACATGTAAAACTAACATGCTCATAAGAATGAAACTATAAAAGAAGCATACTAAACATGTAAAGCTACTAACATGTAAAACTACTAAACATGTAAAGCTAAACATGTAAAGCTACTAAACATGTAAACTACTAAACATGTAAAACTACTAAACATGTAAAGCTAAACATGTAGAATAATCTAGTAGCAAGGAAACAATTGAAACTACTACTGCATGCTTACTAAGAACAGCAAGTAAGTATAACTAACTGAAATACTAACATGTGAAGCTAGTCATGCTCATAAATAGCAGTAGAAAGTCTCAATGGCATGCTAATATAAAAGAACTAACTTGCTGAATTTTTAGAGATAGAAATGACTATCTTGCTGAAATAAAACTAAGACAGTTAACTTGCTGAAATTGAAACAAAAGAACTATCTTGCTGATTTCTGAACTTAAATTAAGTTTATTTCTTTTGTTCTAAAAGCTTATATATATATGTATATATATATACTTCAAAATAGATAATAAACTTCTTTTGGGCCCGGCATTGTACCACTTTGCGCGCATTCTTAGTAAGAATCGAGGTAGCTAATCCCAAAACTACTAAGATACTTCTAGGCCATGTGCCTAGGGGCAACTTGGAGCCCATCCCTTGGATCTTGTGTCCGGTACATGCCATTTAAAAGTAAAATACTTTTTATCTTTAAATACTTCTTATAATAAAATGCCTTGGCATTTAATAAGCACCTTGTGTGCCAAAATCCCTAAAGTCTTGAATTTAGGATTTTACTTAAGGCCTTAGCCTTTTCCCTTTCTTTTCTTTATCTTCCTTTTACTTGTTAATACTTCTAAAAGTATTTAATAGGATTCTTATTTTTCCATTAGAATACATGGCTGTTCATGCTTGTTAAAATAGCAAATGGAAATAACTTTGAGCTTACTAATCATGCTATAAAATAGAGCTAAAGAAAGCAACTTTAAGCTTACTAATCATGCTATAAAATAGAGCAAAGAAAGCAACTTTAAGCGTACTAATCATGTTGTAAAAATAGAGCAAAGAAAAGCAACTTGGACTTTCTAAACATGCTGTGATAAGAGCAAAAGAAAGCTAATTTGATCTTTCTAAACATGCTGTGATAAGAGCAAAAGAAAGTAACTTTAAGCTTACTAATCATGCTATAAAATAGAGCAAAGAAAGCAACTTTAAGCTTACTAATCATGCTATAAAATAGAGCAAAGAAAGCAACTTGAGCTTGCTAATCATGCTGTAAAAATAGAGCAAGAAAAGCAACTTGAGCTTACTAATCATGCTGTAAAAATAGAGCAAAGAAAAGCAACTTGAGCTTACTAATCATGCTGTAAAAATAGGGCAAAAGAATGCAACTTTACACTTTCTATCATGCTGTAAAAACATGGCAAAGGAAATCCCTTTTTGCTGGAATTTATGGCAGCAACTAGACTTACATGGGTACCACATTTAAGAACTAAAGGCACGCTTAAAAGACAACTATAGGCTGAAATCAGGGCTGTCCGGTTTAACAAGAATTCAAAACAGAAATTCCATGCAAGAGATGCTCTAATCTACCCGGTATAAAGAGCTTCAATTCTGTAATAGCATAAATTTAAACTAACAGCATGAACCAATATCATAATCAAGGAACTAATGGCACCAACAGGGAGTGCTATATTTCCCAAACCGAACACCTCTAAGCCTTGAAAACTCTTGGCAGTTCTAATCACAAGAACACCTAAACCAAAATCCTTAAACGAATGAACAAAGAGTTGTTCATAGAACACCTCTATGCATTCAATTCTTAAAGTAAGCTACTGCCACATTAAAAAGAAGTAAGCGAATCTCATATAGAATTCTCTAAGCATGCTATAGAATGCTACGGTAGAAATAACACGAAGAAAACAAATCTCGGAAGCAAGGAAGAAACCCTAGCATGTATTTCTACTCGGCACTGTGAAATCCGGAAGCAAGGAAAGAAAATCGAAGCTCGGAGCAACTCCTACTGCAGGTGAGAAGCAACTCACCTTGTTGTTCTTGGACTTACAACCGAAAGGAAGAAGAAAAGCTCTAGGGTTTCGGTCAACTTCGTATCTCGGCGGCTTCTTCGTATTTCCGAGCTCTCCTCGTCGAGGTGGTCACGCACGGATGAAAACCGGCCGGAAAAGCCCTTCGCCGGCGCCGGAGACAAAGCTAGGGCTTCGTTTTCGCCCAAGCACAGAACGGCGCCGCTCCGTCGCGTGAGAAAGGATGAGGAAGAGATTTAGGTCACGGTAATCCCTTCTCCTCTTAACTTATCCCTTTTATAACCTAGGTCTAACTTTGTTCTTTACTATAACTCATATATATCTCGCTTGAGACTTATTAACAAACCACACGTAGCCCAGTTGGTTGGCTGTGTCCGGTTGGGTCAGGTTCGGCCGGAGGTCTTGGGTTCAAGTCTCACCTTTAACAATCTTTTTGGTCAAAACTTCTTTCTTTTGTAACCATACTAAACGACCTCCAAAAATTACGTAAAAATACTCTAAAAATTCCTAAAAATCTCTAGAATATTTTAAAAGTATTTCCAAATATTTTTATGGACATTTGGAACTCGAAATAAGGAAAATTAGGTCGTTACAGATAATGTAGTGGTAAATAAGTTTTCAGATCTACCTCAAAATTTTGTAAGGTGTTATAGTGACATTGAATTTTCAGATGATGAATGTGATGTGGTAGATCAACTTAAAACTGCAAGTGAAGTTATTGATCCTCTTGTTATTGATTCTCCTATTGAGGACATAAATGTTAGTTTATTTTTTGATGTATGTGTTGATGATGATGATATGGAAGAATGTGTAGGGAGCTGTGTTGTGGAAGCAGCATCTCAAGGATCACCACCTTTGTCAAGACAACCCTTCGAGGTATTAAGAATTGATCATGTTGTGGAAAAATGTGTAGGGACTTATACAGAGCTAGTAGAGTCTCAAGAATCACTATCATTGATATCATCAACACCTAAGCTAGAGCCAGAACCATCATTTGATTCAGAGGAAGTCACATCTACATGTTTAGAAATTTCAGGTATTTCTCAGCAAAGTAAGGTTAGTATTTCTTGTGATCTTTTGGAAAACTTTATGGAGGTACCTATAATTGACTTTGTTGGATGCGATTCAGTTTTTATTACTTATTCATCTTATCTTGATATGGTTCTAGCTCTATACTATATAAGATGCTTGTGGGAGATTTGTTTTTCTTTTGGATGTGCAGATTTCACATGGGCCAATAATTGGAAGCTCAATCTGAATCGTCTTCGACCACCTGAAAAAATTTCTAAGAAGACGAAGATGGAGAGAGTTATACTTTACTTTGTAGCTCCTTTGATGAAAGCTCCCTCCATAATAAGAGCCCTTGGTAGGAGGGTTCTAAAATATTTTACCCCTCCAAGAGTAAGATTTAGATGAATCTAATGAGGTGGTCGAGCTAATGACCTTAAACAAGCGCTTCTTGGGAGGCAACCCAAGTTCATTTTCCTTATTTTCTTTTATGTCTTTAGTTCTCTCTTTATAATAAACATGTATCCTCTACTTAATTTTTCTTGTCTATCTTATTGTTGTAGAATTCAAAGTTGTGGAGGAATGTGAGTATTGGATGGAGGAGTATCTTTAAAAACATGAATGTCAACCATTTGGAGCTCATCACTTGGTAACTTCTCTTAAAATCTCCTCCACATTGTTTTTAGTTTTCATTGGGACAATGAAAAATTTAAGTCTGGGGGGATGCATTATATGCATTTGATTTGCTTTGTTTGTTTTTATTTTTGCTTATGTCTTGCATTTTGTTTTGATCTTTTGGGGCATACATTTTGAGAACATCAAATTTTCACTCATATGCTTTCTTGGATTCAAGTGAAATGTTAGCACAATTATTGTCTTGATTCATGATGTTCCAATGATGCTAGTAGTAAACTTTGTGTAGTTCTTTTTTCTATCTTGGGAAGCATTAATAAGCTAAGAATCTTATGGTGATGAGTTTTAGTTTTGGTTCAACCTTAAGGATTTTATCTTCACTACACTTGTGCTTGATGCTTGAATAGTTGATGTCATTGAAATAGTCATGATTCATCTTGTTTGCTTAGTACTTGGTTTCCATGGTGATTTCACAACTTTCATTTTGGTTACTGGATGAGGCTCAAATCATTAAAGCTCATTTGGAAAAATCAAAATATCCCAACATGTGTGCTAAAAGTACATTTGTGAATAAGTTTTGCACAATGCAAACACTAAAAAAATAATAATAAATAAATAAGGGATATAAAAAACAGTTATCATAAGTGAAATCTAGCAAGTTACCCCTTTGAGACCGAGTTAGGTTACTGGGGAAATGACTGCTTAGCTTCCCTTAAGATTGAGCACACCTTTGAGACCTTGGGTTAGTTGAGAAATATGAACCAAGTGAATGGTGAGTAAGTGCCTATCACTGGTTACTTATCTTTCACTGGAAACACTAGGAATACAAATTTGATGACGACTTGACTAGGACATGGATTGAAACTTGAAGGGTATTGAGTTACTTTTACACTGTGCACAAGATTCTTATGCTTGAACCATACTTTACTTGTTTTCATGATCATGCTTGTTAATGAAACTTTTTGATAGAGTTAGGAAAGTGCACTTGGTTTTATGAATGTGTTGTAGAACATATGAATTTAGACTGCAGCATTTTGCTTGAGGACAAGCAAAGGTTTAAGTCTGGGGGTGTGATGTGCGTAGATTATATACTCTTTTATGCATGTTTTTACGCACATTTACATACTTTGAGCATGCTTGATCTATGCATTTTTATACTTCCAGCTTTCCTTTTAGCATATTTACTCTTTTGGTTCGGAGATATGCTTTTTGTGCATTTTCTGTACGCAGGAGTCGAAATTGGTGAAGATTATGCGTCCTCGGGAAAGCTTGGAGGAAACAAAGGGAGAAAGCACCAGGCCGTGTACCTCACACGACCCTGCACTGGTATGGAGCTTGGGCCGTGTGGAGTTTGGCACAAACAGAAGAGGAAGATGATATGGCCGTGTGAACCTCACACGGCCGTGTCAAGATTTGAAGCCAACCAGAGCAGAAGCCTTACATGGCCGTGTGGATCTACTCGGCCGTGTGAGGTTTCCAGAGACCAAGCAGGCTGTGGCAGTGTGCACCACACGGCAGTGTAGCATTTCCAGAGGACAGAAGGGTCCTGGCCGTGTGGATCTACACGGCCGTGCTTGGCTGCTTTAAAGAGAAGATGGCTAGGCCGTGTGAGTCACACGACCGTGCAGTTTTGGCAGAGAAGGAACTGGACATGGCAGTGTGAATATCACACGGCCGTGTCGTGGGGCCGTGTGGCACCCGAATTCCTCCTCTATTTAAACCCTCTTTCATGAATTGGAGAGGGATCTCTCCCCCTTTGGGAGAAGGCAAGATTTGGTGGTTTCCTCCCATTCTTGGGAGGATTTCTGGGCGATTCACGGGGAGTTCTTGACGATTTCGACTCCGGAGCGAGTATTGGATCTGAAGACGAGGCTTCTTCGTAGATAAGTTTTCTCTTTTCCCCTTTTTCTTGTTTTCTTGGATTGGGGATTGGAGAAATGCTTGTAATCTCTATTTCTTTGGGTATTCTTCCTCGATTCATGGAGTAGATCTTGTATTCTAGGATTAAGGGAGTATTTGTATGATGGATTGATGTAATCTCTTATGGATTTGCCATTTTCTTGTTTCAATGACATTGTCTTGCTTGTATCAATTAGATCTTGAATGATTAATGGTGATTTGTGCTTAATTCTCATTCTTGATTGATTGTTTGGATTTCTTGTGGACTTTGTAAAGATAAACTCTCACTCGATCATCCGAGGGATCCACGTGACAGGTGCAAGCCCATGTAAGGACGTTTGAGAGATAATCTTGAAGAGGAAATAGGAATATTCAAGAAAGTAGGATGGATCTTGGATTAGTTTCTTGTATCTAGATAGATTAATAAGTTGTGGGCTTCTTTGTTGATATCCGAGGAAGGCATAGTAATAGGTGCGCTTCTGTGTAAGGACAACGTAGGTTCGTGTCTAATTGATCATATTTAGATACATTTCTCAGTCCTTAGCCGGTTATCTATTGCAAGAGAGAACCGACAACTTTCTACATGTGTTTGGCAATTGAGGGATAAGAATTGGTGAACCATTTACATTCAAGAAATCTTACAAAGAAACCGAAACTCCTAGAATCTCCCTTTATCATAACCCAAAACACTAAATTCTTGTTTGTTGATCTTTAATATTAGATTTGTTTACCTTCACTTTGCATTTGAAACAATTGGATAGTTGTTTAGCTAATTCGCTTTGAGACATTTCTAGTGCTTATTCCAGTCCCTATGGATACGATAATCTTTTATATTACTTGCGATATTTCCGTACACTTGCGGAGCGTAACAGTTGGGCATTTATCTACATTGAAGGAGAATGTAGGGAAAATGAAGGGTATGTGACCTTCATTATGAAGTTGTAACAAATGATGAGTATCTCTTCAGGGGGAGAGATAGTATTTGTTTGATGTGTGCCAATAGGGGGAGAATGTGTGGTCTAAGTTAGGCCTTCATTACCTATGGGGGAGATCATAGGGGGAGAATGAAGGGAATCAACATTCATACTTTGGCATGAAGAGAGTTAAGGTGATGGGATTAGCTTAACTCAAAGTGGTCCTAACTTAAAGGTATTGTCAAACATCAAAAAGGGGGAGATTGTTGGTGCAATATCCCTTAGGTCAAGTTTGACTGAGTTGACCAAGCTTGAGTCTTGGTCATAGTTTCGATGTTTGACAATACATGTAGACACATGGACAATGCAGGTGCAGTTGTTCATGTGGGGAGATTCTGATCAGGCATTGATCACTTTGATTGAAGAAGAGTCAAGTAGGTCAAGAGTGACCGGATACCTGACTGGGAAGTCCTAACTGGAAGGCTAGGCAGAAGGAAATCCTGGTGAGTGAAGCCAGGTGAAAGTCCTAGTGATTGAAGCTAGGCAGAAGGAAATCCTGGTGAGTGAAACCAGGTGAAAGTCCTAGTGAGTGAAGCTAGGCAGAAGGAAATCCTGGTGAGTGAAGCCAGGTGAAAGTCCTAGTGAGTGAAGCTAGATGAAAGTCCTGGTGAGTGAAGCCAGGCAAGGGAAAATCCAGATGGATCAAGGATGATCGAACATCTGGTGTTGGGAAGTCTAAGTAGGTCAAAGGATTTTACACTTGCATCCAATGGCTTTTACACCATCAGGTGGTTCTACAAGCTCCCAGACCTTATTAGAATACATAGATTCTATTTCGGAATTCATTGCCTTTTGCCAAGATACTGCATCTATATCTTGGAGTGTTTCGTCATATGTCCGGGGATCAGGTTCATGTTTACCCGGGATCAAATTCGAAGACTCTCCCAAAAACATGAATCTCTCAGGCTGCCTTACAACCCTCCCACTACGACGAGGCACCGTCTGTGGTTATGTATCATGTGTGACACGTGTTGCAGTCTCTTGTGGTACTTCATCTTGTACTGTTGGTACTGAAGTAGACGTGTCCTCTCTATGTTCTTCTAGAACAATTTTGCTACTGGGCTTGTGGTCCATTATATAGTCTTCTTCTAAAAACTGGGTATTGGTGCTAACAATGACCTTCTGGTCTTTAGGACTATAAAATAAACCACCCTTCGTTCCTTTGGGATAACCTACAAACACACGAACTTCTATTCGAGATTCTAACTTATCAGCATCTGGTTTCAACACATGTGTTGGACTACCCCAAATCCGAATATGTCTTAGACTAGGCTTTCACCCATTCCACAATTCTGTGGGAGTAGAAGATACTGATTTAGAAGGTACTAAGTTCAGAATGTGCGCTACTGTTTCTAGAGCGTATCCCCAAAATGAATTTGGTAATTCTGAATAACTCATCATCGATCTAACCATCTCCATAAGAGTCATATTCCTTTGTTCTTCCACACCATTCTATTGGGGTGTACCAGGTGTGGACAATTAGGATTGAATCCCGGCCTCTGATAAGTAATTCCTAAACTCTCCTAAGAGGTATTCGCCACCACGATCAGACCGTAGTGTCTTCATACTTTTACCTAGACGTTTCTCCACATCAGCCTTGTACTCTTTGAACTTATCAAAGCACTCAGATTTGCGGCGCATCAGGTAAATGTATCCATATCTTGAATAATCATCTATAAAGAGATAAAATATTCAAAACCACCTCTAGCCTGGATAGACATAGGACCACACAAATCAGAATGAACTAATTCTAACGCTTCTTTGGCTCTATACCCCTTGGCCTTAAAAGGTCTCTTGGTCATTTTACCTTCCAAGAAAGATTCATATGTTGGAAAGTTTTCCAACTCTAATGGACCCAAGAGTCCATCGGCTACAAGTCTTTGAATCCTACTTAAGTTAATATGACCAAGCCTTAGATGCCAAAGATGTGTTTGGTTCATTTCCAAAGGTTCTTTTCTCTTATTAGAGTTAGAAGATGTGTTATTAATTTTCATATTTTGCTTTGTGGCAGAAATTAGATTTAAAGTATATAAATTGCCAACCAATGCACCAGAACAGATAATCACTTTATTTCTCTTTATAACCACATTGTTACTAAAAGAAACTGAATATCCATCCAAATACAGTTTAGAAACTGAAATTAAATTCTTTCTAAAACTGGGTACATAAATACAATTTCTTAAAATCAAATTTCTATTCCTATTAAAAGATAAGTAAACGTCTCCCACTGCAACAGTCGCCACCTTAGTAGCATTACCCATGTAGACGGTAATCTCTCCTTCAGTTAGTAGTCGGGTTTCCTGGAACCCCTGCAAGGAATTGCAGACATTATCAGTGACTCCTGTATCTACACACCAGTTGCTGGTAGATAACACCGCTAAACATGTTTCAACAACTAGAGTATGAGATATACCTTTATTTTTTTGATTCCTTACGAGGACAGTCCGCCTTCCAATGTCCTATCTGCTTGCAGATGAAGCACTTGCCTTTCGGCTTCTTCATTCCAGCTTTTTATCCCTGAGGTTTATTCACTCTCTTTGCTGAACCATTTTGTTTCTTCTTCTTCTTGCCTTTTGGTTTAGAAGTAGAACCATTTTCAGCATAGTGAATTTGAGAATGTTGACAAAATAGCCCTTCGGCTGCTTGAAGTTCTGTCAGTAGTTCCGCCAATGAATACTTCCTTTTATTCATATTATAGTTCAGGCGAAAATGCTCAAAACTTCTGGGCAGCGTTTGGAGGATAATATCGACCTGGGTTTCCCCATTAATTTCTCCTCCAAGAACTTGTATTTCGTTCAAGTAAGCCATCATCTTAAGAATATGATCCCTTACGGGAGTCCCCTCAGTCATGGTGGATATCATCAGTTTTCTCATTGCCTCTTGCCTAGCAGCCTGATTCTGATGTCCAAAGAGTTCCTTGAGATTGTTCATTATATCATAGGCTGTTGGTAAGTCCTGATGCTGATGTTGTAATACATTTGACATCGAAGCCAAAATGTAACACCGCGCCATTTCATCAGCTTTTACCCATTTACTATGATACTGAATCTCCTCTGGGGTAGAATCATTGCTAGGTGTATCTGGGCATTCCTCTGACAATACAAACTTATAATCTTCAGCAGTTAAGACAATGTCCAGGTTTCTTTTCCAATCTATATAGTTGGGACCAGTAAGTCTGTTCTCTTTTAGAATAATGGTCAGTGGGTTGAAAGTCATCCTAAGAATCACAAAAATAACTTTGGTCAGGACACTAAATTTAGAATAATATTGATTCCTCAAACAATACTATTTTAAATTAACCAACACCTTAAAACACCATGAATTTTGTATGCCACGATAGTGTGGAGTATACAAATTCAACATTTGTAAAAGGAGAGTGTAACCCATTAATTTTATTATCTTGTCAACCTAACTTTTTGACAAATAAAATTAATAGTTGGTTTCCTTTGGTCACACAAATAATAGCAATAACTCCAATGGGAAGGATACTATTAGACGTGCCTAAGTGTATACCATTACTTGACACTAAGTCCATTAATAAGATTGTGCCCCTTCCGATGGGGAAGATCACACGCTCTTAATTAATTTCCTATAGTCATCCAAAATGGAAGTTTGATCTAGTGATCCGCAAACATACTCATCCGATATGGAGGAAGGCACTCAGAGCCAACGCGCAAGTTTGTTTGCATCACTTACAAATCAGTAATGAAGACCGTGGAATTTATTAAAATAAATCCCTCTCCACTTAGTTATTTAAAATAAGGAATTTTAGACTATCCTAGCATACATCACATGCATATAAACATCACAGTAAATAAAAGCAATAAATTTGGAAATTAATTTTCCAACTATTATGGATTTTTCCATCACTGTCTTCAGTATGCTCCAACCCTAGCTGCTGCCATCTTTAGCCACCGCCATCGGGTGGAGTCGTCGCATCCATCTTGCTTCTTATTCCGCTGTGCCTCTGGTGCTCCAAAAGTACCACGCCTCGCAAGAATCCGATTCGCGACAAGAATAGAATTTTTACATATATCGATCCTATATTCCTCAAGGAAATGTACATGAAATCTAGATCGAAAAATAAAATTCTAAAAATAATACAACTCCTGCTATATTTTATACATACAATCATGCACACAAATAATGCCCTTGACATGTCCAAGGGTCCAATCACACATAATATCAATAAGTCATAATAGTTGGAGCCTGCAACCAAAGAGTTAGCACATCCAACTGTTTTCCTGCCTAAATTTTGTATGACATGTGCATAACCTATTTGAATTCTAAAAATACACAGAGGCAAACCCTAGCTCTGATACCAGTTGTTGGTTAATCCTAGGAAAATGTACCGGTTCCACTATATAAAATTTTTTGTACAAGTGTCGAACCTTTCCTTAAATAACATATTATGTTCTTTAGAAGTTAAATTAGGAATCGCAGATGGAACTTAACATCATTGATTCCAAATTTAACTTATCAGTTCTTAATGGTTTAGATTTGAATCGCAAGCGAAACTTAACAATATTGATTCAAATCTACCTAGGTTATTAATTCCATAAATATTATGTTGGCGCAGCGGAGACCGGCAAGAGGGGGGTGAATTGCTGTAAACAAAAACAAACTAAACCCTCCTCGGATTTCAACTCAATTAATGCAATAATAAAAGCAGCAGTAAAATAATAGCAACTAAATTAAGGAGACAGAAAATAAATCAGAAACAGGTTTTAACCTGGTTACAACCAAGGAGGTTGTTAATCCAGGACGATGAAAAGCTCCACTAGAAGAATCTCCTTTACTGTAGGCGGAGAAGCCTTTTTACACTTAGAATGCTCACCTAGTTGCTAGGAATTGATTGCAAGTTGTATGCTTGAGTTGTTATTGAATTCCTAGCTCCAGGGGCCTTTATATAGGCCCTGGAAATCTTATCCTGAGAGTCCAAGGCGCCTCCAACAGGGTTCAAGGCGCCTCCAACTCGATCTGCGGATAAAACTTTATCCGCAGCGCAAACCGTCAAATTGGCCTGCTCAAGGCGCCTTCAATGTGTTTAAGGCGCCTTCAATGTGTTTAAGGCGCCTTCAAGGTTCCTTCTACAGTAATTTCTGCTACAGTAATTTCTGCTTCTTTTGACTCCTTTTCTTCTTCGCTTTGGCTTCTGAAGCTCCGTTCTTTTGGGTGATTGCGGCCAACCGAAATAGGGCTCACCCGAACCCAATTCCCGGCCTTCTCCTCAAGCAGCCTTCCGTCCCGGCTTAACATCCCTCGAACCCTGTGCATGCTCTTCACGCCCACCGGAGTACTCTTTCACAACTCTCTCGTCCTTCGGACGCACAGAGCCCGTCGGCTCCCTTCCCGTGCCGTCCTTCTCGCTAGCTGCGTCTTCCGCTCGACTTCCTGTTCTCCTAAGCTCCTGCACACTCAGACACAAGGATCAAACACAAAAGCAGGACTTAACCAACTTGGTTGATCACATCAAAACTACCACGGGGTCCAACATATTAATTTCCAAAATAGGCTTCCAGGACTGCATGGCGAGACACATGGCCTTCTTGGATATGGGAGCAACCACCACCTCCTAGGCAAAGCCTTTTAAGGAAAGTTAATATTTATTTCCTTAAATAACTCTAGGTTAACCAAAAGGAACAATCGAATCACAAGTTCGAAAAATAAGAAAACACAAACTCAAAAAATAAATTCAAAAAACTAGATCTAATTGCCTTTTGTATTTAGAATTCTTTCAAAGAAAATAACTAATATGATGCGGAAGAAAATTACTAGTTATACCTTCTCTTTGAAAGTTAATGACCTCGAGATCTTCTGCCGTATTCCTCGCCTCGCCTTGGACGTTGTGTGGGCGACGATCCTCCAAGATGAACACCACCCAAAAGAGTCCTTCCTCTTCCTCTCTTTCCTAAAGTAGGAGTTAAAAAAAGGAAAGTTTCTAAAAATTAAAACCATGTTTTATAATTTAAAAACTCTCTTATAAAATTTCCTTTTTTAACACGATGATAGAAAATTTTAATTTTAAAACTTATCTTCCTTTTTTTTCTTAAACCATGAGGATGGTTGAAAAAGGAAAGTTTTAAAACTTTTAAAACTCTCTATTAAAACATGTGGCCAAATTCAAATAAGGAAAGTTTTTAAAATTAAAAACTCTCTTTTAAAACTTATAGCTTTCTACAAAGAGAAGATTTTTAAAAATTCAAAAACAACCCTTCTTGTTTGAATATTGTGGCCGACCCCTTCATGCTTGGTCACCAAGCAAAGGGCCGGCCCCTATAGGAGAGGATGTGGCCATCCCTTGCTTGGTCACCAAGCATTGGACTAGCCCACTTCTTGGACACCAAGAAGAACCTTACATTTGGATGGACTTGAGGTTATAATGAGGCTACGACAGGGACCTAGAGGAGAAATTGGTTTTGGCCTTCTGATGAGCTTGAGTATCCCGTGTTCGCCCCAAACACACAACTCAAGTTCATCGATAATAACTCATTCCACTAAAGAGTTATTACCGCACTACCGCACCAATCCCAAATTACATTATGGGCTCCTTCTTATCATGAGTGTGTTAGTCTCCCTGTGTTTAAGATTACGAATGTCCACTAATTAAGTAAGTTACTGACAACTTACTTAATTAATATCTAGCTCCAAGAGTAGTACCACTCAATTTTATTGTCATGTCGGACTAGGTCCACCTGCAGGGTTTAACATGGCAATCCTTATGAGCTCTTCTTGGGGACATTCTCAACCTAGATAACTAGGACATAGATTCCTTCTATAATCAACAACACACACAATAAGTAATATCATTTCCCAACTTATCGGACATATTAATTTATCGAGCTAAACCTCACCCTTTGATAAGTCAAAGAAATAAATATTAAATATATGTGCTTGTTATTATATTAGGATTAAGAGCACACACTTCCATAATAACTAAGATCTAGTTCTTTTACTAAGTCAGTACAAAAGAACTTACCTAAATGATCCTACTCAATACACTTAAAGTGTATCAGTGTAATTTATTAGTCAAGATAAACTAATATTTAATTACACTACGACTATTCTGATGGTTTGTTCCTTTCCATCTTAGTCACGAGCAGCTGTTTATAATTTATAGAGAACCGACAACATGATCTTCTGAGTATGACACCACACTCCATGTTGTCTACTATATAAATTAATTGAACAATTATATTTAATAAATAAATGCAGATATTGACCAATGTGATTCTTTTATTTCAACAAATAAATATTTACAAAAGCTAGGCTTTTAGTATACACTCTAACATGGATGACCCTGTTGGTGCGGAAAGCATCCGACGATCGAACCCGAGTTTTGAAAATGGCAAAGGATTCAAAGTTAAGGGGTTTGTGATCTGACATGTTTGATTGAGTGCTTCAGGAAAGTCCTAGCTACGGTTAGGCAAAGGGAAAACCCTAGGGGGTGGTAACCCTAGGTCATAGGGGGTGGTAATCCTATGCGGAAAGTCTTGGCAGGTTGATAGCTTCAGGTAAAAGTCCTAGGGGGTGGTAACCCTAGGTGGAAAGTCCTGGTGTCGCGAACCAGGTGAAAGACTGGACTAGCCGGGAAGCGGATGTCCAGCAGAAAGTCCGGAAGAATCAAGTGCTGAGCAAAAGTCCAGTCGATCTGGAGGATCGTACTGGCAACAGGTAAATCTCCTGAGTGGAGTAGGTAGTGGAGTAGGTGAGGACGCGTTCCCCACAGAGGGAGCAGTAGGCGTCGGGTCGACCTAGGGTTTCCGGACGGAAATCTAAAGTCAGACCCGGACAGTCCGGAGACTGTCTTAAACATTCTTTATTATCCATACTGTTATTTTGTGCTAACTTTGTGTTGCAGGATGTTGTTTGGGACTAACATATCTTGCAGGTACAAAATAACGAAGATTTTCCTCGGATGAACAGTGTCCGAGGCGCCTCCATGGGGCTTGGAGGCGCCTCGGGTTCAAAATCCTGAGCTGGCGCGAGGAGCAGGCTTGAGGCGCCTTGGAGGGGTTTAAGGTGCCTTAGACAGCTTGGAGGCGCCTTGAATGGGTTTAAGGCGCCTTCAGGTCGCGGCAGTCAAAGGATTATCCCAGCGAGCAGATCGGGATAAAGTTCTCATTTAAGGCGCCTTGAAGGGCTTCAAGGCACCTTGAACACCCTTTATAAGGGGTCTCGAGCAGCAGCAACAAAACATCAACTTTCAAGTGATTCTAGTGCTAAGTGCTGCTCCAAACAACGTTTCGAAGTGCTGCTACTTGTGCCCGACGACCAGGAGCTCCGAATCTTCATTTCTTTGTCGTCGGTATAATTAATTATTGTCATTTATTGTACTTCAAATTGTAATTATTATCGAGCTTATAGTTGTTGCCCACCGGAAGCGATCAAGGATCGCGGGCCTTCGAGTAGGAGTCGCCTTAGGCTCCGAACGAAGTAAATCTTCCGTGTTCTTTGTGTGTTTGCTTTTCTTTTCTATTTCCGCTACTTATTACTCTATTAGATTTACAAACGTTTTCCGATAATCGAACAAAATAGCCACGAGCGCTATTCACCCCCCCCTCTAGCGCGGTCTCGATCCAACAATTGGTATCAGAGCGGGGTTGTTTTAATTAGGGCAACCACCATTTAAAACATTTTTTTTCGTGGTGTTTTTCGATTCTTTTTGGAGTCAAATTAGAATTAGCTCGATAGCTAAAATTCTAATTATTGTTATCGAATCGGTTCTTGCTTGAAGTTGGTACAATACCACTCAAGCTCGTCATTTTTTTTATTTTTCTCCCGCACTACTAATCCAAGACTTAGTCTTGGAACAGAATTCGTTTAATTTTTGTCGTGCAGGATTACAAATGGCCCAACAAGAGGGTTAGAGTACCGTCCGTCCCCCACTCTTCATCTGAGAAGATTTTGGATACTGGAAAGGACGGATGGAGACATTTATGAAAACCCAGTTCGAGACTGGATTACAACTACCAACTGACAAAGATGGCAAGACTACATCCTAGAAGATTGGGACCCAGCTTTAATCAAGAAGGTGGAAGCTGATGCCAGATCTACTTGCATTCTCCAATGCGGTCTTACCAAGGAGGAGCTCAACAGAGTCGGTCACTTTACAACCGCAAAGGAACTCTGGGAGAAGCTGATCGAATTCCACGAGGGCACCACCGACACAAAAGTAAGTAAAAGAGATTTATTATTTAATAAATTGTATAACTTAAAAATGCAGGAAGGTGAGATGGCAAGTCGGCTTCACGCACGCATCCAGGACATTCTCAACTCTCTTCATGGAATTGGACAGAGAGTTGAAAATCGGAACGTCATAAGGTACGCATTAAATTCATTTCCAAGGAGTACATTGTGGGCATCAATGGTAGATGCCTACAAGGTCTCCAAAGATTTATCTTCTTTAAAGTTAGACGAGTTATTTTCTGAATTTGAACTTCATGAACAAACTAATGCACAACCATTCGAGAAAGGTATATCTTTGCTTGCAGGCACAAGTAGAACGCGTGAACCAAGATCCCGGCGAAAAATCGAACCGGAATCAGAAGACGAACCCGACTCAGAAGACTCAGAAGACGAACTGACCAGCGAACTTGTGAACCTTGTGAAGAAGCTCTACAAGAAGAAGAAGGGCTTCAACAAGAAAGATCTGAAGAAGGCAGTTCAATCCAGAGAGGCCCAACCGAAATCAAAGGTAAAGTTCGAAGTCACTTGTTACGGGTGCAACCAGAAGGGGCATATCAAAGCCAATTGTCCCAACCAAAAGGAGGCCAAAAAGCAAAGAAGAAAGAAGGCCCTGAAAGCAACCTGGGATGAATCTTCTTCAGAGGACGACGATGATGAACCTGATCAAACAAGTCTACTTGCACTGATGGCCCAGGACTAGATCATTGAGAGCGTGTCAGAAGCCGAGTCCGAGCAAAGCCACGGATCCGCATCCGTTTCAGAAGGGCCAGACTCCAATGTAAGTATTCCAAGGCTTAATAATTTAGTTAATTACTTACTTCGCATACTAGCTAAATCAAATCTTAGGATTAAATCACTTCTAAAGGAAGTAGCTGTCCTTAAAGAAGTGACAAGCACTAATTCTTTGCCTGATCAAACTAAAAATTCTACTCAAGTTCAAAAACTTGAGGAAGAAAATTCTAGTTTGAAAAATCAGGTAAAAGATTTAAAAATTACTTTAGAAAAGTTTTCTCTGGGCTCCAAGAATTTGGACCTAATTCTTGGAACACAAAGAGCCATTTACAACAAAACGGGGCTGGGATATAAAAGTAAAAAGAAATATAGATCTTATCTATCCTTAATAAACAAACAAAATTGTAAATCAGTCCAAGCATGGGTCCCCAAATCCAAATTGATCAATCAAGTTGGACTTGGCCAATACTGGGTTCCGAAGGATCAAATACACTACCTTGAAAGACCATACCGAGGATATGATCCAGGGGGAGCTAACAGAAAAACAATATTAAGAACATAATTCAAGTAAAAATTCGAAATTAAATTTAAAAATTAAAAATTCAAGTAAAAATTCGAAATTAAATTTAAAAATTAAAAATTCAAGTAAAAATTTGAAATTAAATTAAAAATTAAAAATTCAAGTAAAAATTCAAAATTAAACTCAAAATTTAACATAAATCAAAGAAAAATAGAAGGAGGATCCAGAATAGCTGGCACCTCTGAAACTTATCTACCCGACTGGGTAACCGAACTTCAACTACCCGAAATGGGTAAACAAGAGTAGACTACTCGGCAGGGTAATTAAGGTTAGATTAAAACGGGATAGGTTTAACTTAAATTACAGTACTGGTGAAATTTTTGGATGATAATATATTAGGGAAGCTTGGGCATCGCATGTCTAGGAAGATATGGTTTCGACCTGGTGCATTTGGCCAAGTGGAACTGACCGAAGCTACCCTTAAATGGATCCTAACTAGTTAGACAAAGGTTTAGTATTAAATTCAATGGGTAGGACTATTTGGAAACCTCAAAGGCATGGTTACTTTAATGAGTTCCTTGTGACTCACCACAGCCCAGAAGTTTATCCAAAGAATGTTTACTTGTTGAACCCAAAGCTAAACCTAAATCTAACACAAAGTTAAACCTTACCCTAAAATTCAACGATAATTCATCTCACAACAATTATAGGGTTCCCTTATTGAAAATTTAGATCGGGTGAGATGACTAAGAAATTAAAAGTAAAAATGACTTGACTTAAATTAATTAACTCAATTAAATTAAATCATCTTCAAATTAATTATCTTAAATTATCTTCAAATTAATTAACACAAAATGATTTCAAACTTAATTATTTTTTAAAAAAACTTAAAATTGTTGAAAATAGGAAGCACCGACACGTTGATCCTAATCCAGCTAGAATTCCATCAGCAGATATCAGATTCCCGACTATACATCTTAAGGATACCTTTGCTAATTACATCTTTGAACCTATCAAACCTAGATATGTAAATAAGACTTTTTATACCCAGTATTGTCAGCCAACTATCCAAATGATAGAGCACTATCAACTGGACCAATTAGTTTACTGCACTGATACAGTAAACCAGGAGTTATGTGCACAGTTTTATCACAACCTGAGAGGGTTGATGATAATAGGTACACCACCAGAGTTGTTGGCGTTAACATTGAGCTTACTCCCACTTTGCTACGCACCACCCTAGGACTTAGGGTTTCAGAGTCTACCTTTTTATGCTACCCCAGTAGGGATCTACCATTTGGCGATCCTTACTCTCACATTACGTTAGATACTATCTATACGTATTTCTTCGGGGGAGAGAGACCTGCTGGCTTGACTGAGTTCAGGTCAGTTACTCTTCGGGTTCAGGACTACGTGATGTATAGGGTCCTGACAGCATGTATTCTGCCGATCTCATCTCGGGATGTCCCGAAGATGAGACCTTCCCACTCATTTTTCTTGTACGCCCTGTGTCATCGATTAGATATCGATATAGCCCTGCATATGTTCCAGAACATTATCTATGCATTTGGGACAGTCACCTCCAAGATAGTACACATGCCCTATTGTCATATTCTGACACGTTTCTTTTCGACCATAGAGGGTATAGATGTGACTAGAGGCACAGTCATTCCTCTTACTATATATGATGAGCTAGGATCCCGTAGTTGTAGACTAGCCAGTGCCGATATCACAGCTGATGGAGTTCTAGCGTGGATAGGACGACCACAGCAGGCAGCTGCCCCTATCGCTCCAGCAGCCGAGGATATACCAGGCGAGGGAGAAGAGTGGGCTGATTTCTTAGCTGAGGATCTTTTCGCGGATCCCTCCCCGTCTGCCAGACCATCCACCTCAGCTGGACCTTCGACCTCTGCCTCACTCTCTGTTGAGGACAGACTTGCTCGACTCGAGGTCGAGTCCATCCAGACACGATGGATAGTTCTCTCTATTCGATCAGAGATGGCTGCCGGATTTACGTCCCTTCGTGACGAGATACGACGTCTAGGTCGGCCAGCATCTGAGCAGCACCATGATCCTCCAGCTGATTCTCCTCGAGCAGATGATCCTGCCATTTGATATGACTCTGTTATGCATTGTACCATGGATTGTTGCCTCTTTTTGTTTAAACTTCCTTGAAGTAATATATACTTATGTGCATGCTTAGTCAGTTTCACAAAATCTGGGTTTTACTTATCACTTTTCAAATTTTAGGAAAAATAAATTTCAAATTCCCAACTTCCTAGATTTTTCAAAATGTTGAACTTAACCTAGATTTCCCCTAGAAATCATGTTCTCCTAGAATTAAGCCAGAGCATCTCACAAACACCTAGGTATACCTTGATTATGCTTGAAAAACATAGAATGACGTGAGATGCATAGGGTACTGCCTGGACTCAAGAATGCTTATATCTGTGCATCAATATGAG
This sequence comes from Zingiber officinale, assembly GCF_018446385.1. Taxonomy (NCBI): domain Eukaryota; kingdom Viridiplantae; phylum Streptophyta; class Magnoliopsida; order Zingiberales; family Zingiberaceae; genus Zingiber; species Zingiber officinale. The sequence continues at coordinate 13,802,605 of NC_055990.1, read as the reverse complement.
TCTGAGCGTTAAACATGCAATATACATCATTCAAGTCAAGTCTTCCAGCTCTAGTCAAAACTATCTGGACCAAATTGACTTAACTTGACTAACCATGTGAAAGCTGTTGCTCTGTAGGCAATCAGCAAGTAGCTAAAGGTTAGACAGCTTGTAAAGAATACTCAATTTTCTAGTTAAACATGTCTGCTCTTTAGGGCTCTGATACACATTAATTAAACTTGACTCATGCTTGGATTTAAGGACAATCTAAACTAAACATTTAGCTACTCCCTCTTTGCTAATAAAACCTTTTTAACCTAAATATTTTTAAATATGAGAATGTTTTTCTATTACTTAAAAACCTTTAGCTATACTCTTACATCTTTTTCAAAATTCACCATTTAGGACTCCTTCAAAATTCAACTAAAGTATTTGCAAAAAAGCTTAGTCAAGTGATTTCTATTCAACCATTTTATCAAATACTTTCAAACTTAGTCAATTTTAAGAATAGTTTATTCAAAAATCTAAGTACTTATAATCTTTTAAAGTTATCTTTCAGTGACTTAAAATCTTTTGTAATTAAACTAAGTCGATTTTTTTAAAAAAAAAGAAATTTTTTTTTTTTGATTTTTATCTCACTTAGCTAAAAGATCAAAACAATGAAAATTAGTATAACAAAACTAAGTGTTATAAAAGTGATGAATCAGTTTCTTAAGTACAAAATCTCAAGTTTTTTTTAGTGATGAATTTTCGAAACCAGTCTACTTTTATCCCTCTTTTAAAAACTAAGTATCAAACTAACTTACTTTTCTGAAAAACTCATTTTTTTTGGTATATTTTGATCCTTTATCAAACTTAGCCAAACTTGAAACCTAACTTTATAAATTCCTGCTAAGATATTTTAAATAAGACTGGCCTATTTTTGATAAATGGCAAAGGAGGAGAGTAGGAAATTCAAATTCAAAACAAAAATGAGGGCTTTTATAAACAAAAACGAGGGCTTTTATTAAGGGGGAGTTTACTATTACAAAGTTAAAAGTTTCCAGCTTAACTGTGCTTGCATTTAAAGTTTATTTACTTAAAGCTTGGTTAAAACTTTATGCATCTATTTGTTATCACATGTTTTTTTCTTAACCTTGAATTTCCTGTTGCCATAATCAAAAAGGGGGAGATTGTTGGTGCGGGAAGCATCCGACGATCGAACCCGAGTTTTGATAATGACAAAGGATTCAAAGTTAAGGGGTTTGTGATCTGACATGTTTGAATGAGTGCTTCAGGAAAGTCCTAGCTGCGGTTAGGCAAAGGGAAAACCCTAGGGGGTGGTAACCCTAGGTCATAGGGGGTAGTAACCCTATGCGGAAAGTCTTGGCAGGTTGATAGCTTCAGGCAAAAGTCCTAGGAGGTGGTAACCCTAGGTGGAAAGTCCTGGTGTCGCGAACCAGGTGAAAGACTGGACTAGCCGGGAAGCGGATGTCCAGCAGAAAGTCCGGAAGAATCAAGTGCTGAGCAAAAGTCCAGTCGATCTGGAGGATTGTATTGGCAACAGGTAAATCTCCTGAGTGGAGTAGGTGAGGACGCGTTCCCCGTAGAGGGAACAGTATGCGTCGGGTCGACCTAGGGTTTCCGGACGGAAATCTAAAGTCAGACCAAGAAAGTCCAGAGTCTGTCTTAAACATTCTTTATTATCCATACTATTATTTTGTGCTAACTTTGTGTTGCAGGATGTTGTTTGGGACTAACATATCTTGCAGGTACAAAATAACGAAGATTTTCCTCGGATGAACAGTGTCCGAGGCGCCTCCATGGGGCTTGGAGGCGCCTCGGGTTCAAAATCCTAAGCTAGCGCGAGGAGCAGGCTTGAGGCGCCTTGGAGGGGTTTAAGGCGCCTTAGACAGCTTGGAGGCGCCTTGAATGGGTTTAAGTGTTGGATCGAGAACGCGCTAGAGGGGGGGTGAATAGCGCTCGCGGCTATTTTGTTCGACTATCGGAATTGTAAAACGTTCGTAGAGTAATTAAAGCAGCGGAATAAAAGAAACAAACACAAGAACACAGTCGTTTACTTCGTTCGGAGCCTAGGTCGACTCCTACTCGAAGGCCCGCGATCCTTGATCGCTTTCCGTGGGCAACAACTATAATTTCGTATGGATATTACAGATGAATTACAAAATGTAACTGTAATTAAAATTATACCGACAACAGTAGTAGAAAGGAAATCTGAGCTCCGGGTCATCGGAATATTGCAACAGCACTTCGGGAGCAGCACTTGAGCAGAACACAGCAGAATGGAAGCTTGTCAATCGTTGTAGAGAGCTGCTGGTCGAGACCTCTTATAAAGAGGGTTCAAGGCGCCTTACACTGTTCATCAAGGCGCCTTGAACGAGCCGAGTCACCCGCGTGGATCAGCACTGACCTGGTCGAACTCTATCTGGTTCAAGGCGCCTTTATCCTATCCAAGGCGCCTCCAACCTCCGGTCCAAGGTGCCTTGAACTCCATTCAAGGCGCCTCCAGTCAGCTGCGCTGGCCTTTTCCTGGCTCGCACCCGAGGCGCCTCCAAGCTCCATGGAGGCGCCTCGGACACTGTTCATCCGAGTTGTAACTTGCTCCTTTGTTCCTGCAAAATGTGTTAGTCCCAAAAACACATACCCTGCAAAACAAAGTTAGCATAGTACACATAAAATAAAGTATAGACAGTTTCCGGACTGTCCGAGTCTGACTTCGGGTTTCCGACCGGAAACCCTAGGTCGACTCGACGCCTACTGTTCCTTGTACGGGGAACGCGTCCTCACCTACTCCACTCAGGAGATTTACCTGTTGCCAGTACGATCCTCCAGATCGACTGGACTTTTGCTCGGCACTCGATGCTTCCGGACTTTCTGCTGGACATCCGCTTCCCGGCTAGTCCAGTCTTTCACCTGGTTCGCGACACCAGGACTTTCCACCTAGGGTTACCACCCCCTAGGACTTTTGCCTGAAGCCATCGACCTGCCAAGACTTTCCGCATAGGGTTACCACCCCCTATGACCTAGGGTTACCACCCCCTAGGGTTTTACCTTGCCTAACCGCAGTTAGGACTTTCCTGAAACACTCAGCAAAAGCTGTCAGATAACAAAGCACCTTAACTTTGAATCCTTTGCCATTATCAAAACTTAGGTTCGATCGTCGGATGCTTCCCGCACCAACAATCTCCCCCTTTTTGATTATGACAACACGTAATTCAAAGTTAAGAAAAATAAGATATGTAATAACTGCATTAAGTTAACCAGGCTTAAATAAATAAACTTCAAATGCAATAACAGTTAAGCTGGAAACTTTTAACTTTGTAATATTAGACTCCCCCTTAATAAAAGCCCTCCTTTTATTAAATACTTTAATTTTCCTTTAACTTTAATTTACCTACTCTCCCCCTTTGGCATAAATCAAAAAAAAAAAAAAAAAACTAGTTTAAGAGTAGATTTGTATTTTTCTGAAGGAAAGTTTTCAAAGAAAAGAAAGAAAAAAATATTTCTTTTTGGCAAAACGACTTAACTTTTTGAATTTTGGAATTTGCTAAATTTGAAAGTACTTAGTTATATTTTTAGCTTTGAAATGATTTGTCTTGAGAAAATGTTTTGCCAAATAGCTAAGTTTAGAGTACAATATAACTAAGTCTAGTTAAAATAGTCTTAAAAAAGTAGGAGTATTTGTATTTTCAATAAAAGGATTTGTTTAGAAGTTATAAAATATGAAGTCACTTAATAAAAACTTTTAAACGGTTACAAAAAGTTGACTAGATTTGAAAATAATTGAATATTCACTACATAGATAAGTTTTCTTAAAAACTGTAATTAAGTTTTGAATACCCATTTTGAAGAAAATTTGATACTAAGGAAATATTTAGTTTTAGGACAAAGGGAGTAGCAGTAGTTTGTTTTCTAATCCAAGCATGAGTCAAATTAAATTATTGAGTTTAATTTGATTAAGTATCAGAGCCTTTAAAATAATCAGGTAACGTAATTTGATTAGAACCTTAAGTACTATCATGCTTGACCAAAAATTGAAACATACTTTTCCCAATTGTCTAACCTTTAGCTACTAGCTGATTGCCTAGAGGGCAGTAGCTTTCACATGGTTAGTCAAGTTAAGTCCTTTTGGTCCAGTTAGAATTGGCTAGAGCTGGAAGACTTGACTTGATTACTATTTATGATGTGTTTAACGCCCAGACTCATATTGATGCACAAATATAAGCATTCCTGAGTCCAGGCTGTACCCTATGCATCTCACGCCTTTCTAAGTTTTTTTTTAAACACAAGCAAGGTAGACCTGGGTGTTTGTGAGATGCTCTGGCTTTAATCTAGGGGTACATGATGTCTAGGGGAATACCTAAGCTAAATCCAAATTTTAAAAAATCTAACAAAATCGGAGTTTTGAAAACTGTTTCTCCTAGAATTTGAAAAGCAAATGATAACTGAACATTGTCTATTCTACCCAACACATTCCTATTTGTCTTCTAAGTGAGCTGAACTCAAGTTCAGGTAAGGGCTTTGTGAAGATGTCAGCTAGATTTGATTTTGACTCAACATAGTTGAGTGTAATATCACCCTTAGCTACATGATCCCTTACAAAATGGTGCTTCACTTCTATATGTTTAGTCCTTGAGTGATGAATTGGATTTTTTGTTAAATTTATGGAACTTATGTTATCAATTGAGATTTTTGTGTTATGATAGTTCAGTTGATAGTCTTTAAGAGTGTGCATCATCCAAAGTAATTGAGATGTGCATTCACCTAAGGCTATATATTCAGCTTCAGTGGTAGATAAAGCAACACAATGTTGCTTTCTACTTGACCAGCTTACTAGGCACTGTCCTAGAAATTGACAACTACCACTTGTGCTTTTTCTATCTAACTTGCATCCGGCGTAATCCGAGTCAGAATAGCCAAGAAGGTCAAAGGTGCAAGTTCTAGGGTACCAGAGTCCTATATTTAGAGTACCTTTAATATACCTAAGTATTCTTTTAACATAGGTTAAGTGTGACTCTTTTGCACAAGATTGGTATCTTGCGCACATACCAACCGCAAATAATATGTCGGGTCGGCTTGTAGTTAGATAAAGCAAGCTTCCTATGGCACTCCTATAGTACTTTGGATCTACTGGTTTTCCCTCAGGGTCGGAGTCTATGTTACTGTTGGTTGCCATTGGAGTATTTATTATTTTTGAATTTTCCATGCAGAATTTTTTAATTAATTCCTTTGCATATTTAGTTTGATAAATGTATATTCCATCTCTAGTTTGTTTTATTTGTAAGCCTAAGAAAAAGTTAAGTTCACCAACCATACTCATTTCAAATTCATTTTCCATTAATCTAATAAATTCTTTTAAAAATTTAGAGTTATTTGATCCAAAAATTATATCATCAACATAGATTTGAGCTATGAAGATGTCTTTTTCTACAGTTTTTACAAATAGAGTTGGATCTATTTGACCTTGTTTGAAACCTTTGGATATTAAGTGATTTGATAATCGTTCATACCATGCCCTAGGGGCTTGTTTAAGTCCGTACAAGGCCTTTTTTAACTTAAATACATGATTAGGATATCCTAAGTCCTCAAATCCTGGGGGTTGGCTTACATATACTTCCTCCTTAATAAATCCATTTAAGAATGCTGACTTGACATCCATTTGGTATAGTTTAAATCCTTTGTTTGCTGCATAGGCTAACAACATTCTAATAGATTCGAGTCTAGCTACTGGGGCATAGGTTTCATCATAGTCCAAACCTTTAACTTGGCTAAATCCTTTAGCTACAAGCCTGGCCTTATTTCTAATTATTTCGCCTTGATCATCTAGCTTGTTTCTAAATACCCATTTTGTATCGATTATTGATTTATTTGAGGGTTTAGATACAAGTTCCCAGACTTGATTTCTCTCAAATTGGGCTAACTCTTCCTGCATAGCTATGATCCAGTCCGGGTCGGGTAGTGCTTCTTCTATTGTTTTTGGTTCGATTTTAGAGATCAGGGCAATCTGACTGTGGATTCTATAGGAGGATCTAGTTCTGACTCCTAGATTTGGATCACCCAAAATTTGATCAGATGGGTGAGAGGTACTGGCCCTAGTTGGTCTTATAAATGGATCAGGGGCTGGTTCCTCAGGTTTATTAAGATTTGGTTGAATTTCATCATCTTCTATATTTCTTGGATTAATATCAACATTCTCATTTATATTTGGTAGATTATTTTCTTCATCAAATATTATATTAGTTGTTTCTTCAACTTTTAGGGTGTTTTGATTGTAGACTCTATAGGCTCGACTATTTGAGGAGTATCCTAAAAATATTCCTTTGTTAGATTTGGGTGTGAATTTTCTTAAATAATCTTTAGTATTTAAAATGTGAACATTACATCCAAATATTTTTAAATAATTTAAGTTAGGAATTTTATGATAATATAGTTCATAAGGGGTTTTCTTGTGAAATTTGTTGATCAAAATTCGATTTTGAATATGATTTGCAGTATTTATTGCTTCTGCCCAAAATTGGTGATTCAAATTATATTCATTTAACATGGTTCTAGCGGCTTCTTGTAGAGTTCTATTTTTACGTTCCACCAGACCATTTTGTTGAGGGGTTCTAGGACATGAAAATTCATGTTGGTATCCATTTATTTTACAAAATTGGGTAAATTTATGATTTTCAAATTCCCCTCCGTGATCACTTCTTATTCTTTTAATTTTAGTATCTTTTTCATTTTCTATTAATTTAAAAAAGTTACTAAATATTTCATAGGTTTCATCTTTGGTCTTTAGGAATTTTACCCATGAAAATCTAGAATAGTCATCAATTATTACTAAGCAATACTGGTTCTTGCTTAGTGACTTAGCTCCATGTGAATCAAATAAGTCAAGGTGAAGGAGCTCAAGTAAGGAACTGGTTCTTTCGAGATTTGTTGATTTGTGTGTTGACTTAGTTTGTTTTCCCTGTTGACAAGCATTACAGATTGAATTTTCAATGAATTTTAGTTTTGGTAAACCTCTAACTAGACCATTATGACTCATTTTTGAAATGAGTCTAGTGTGAGTGTGACATAATCTTCTGTGCCACAAATCAGTTTCCTCTTCTTGTGTTAGAAAACACTTTGTTGAGGATGTCGGTAGATTAATTGAATACATATTATTTGTCCTAGGTCCCTTAAGTAAGATTTCAGGATTTTCAATGTTTTTAACTAAGCACCTGGTTTTGTCAAAAGTTACTAAGTATCCGCTATCACACAATTGACTTATACTTAGTAAATTAAACTTGAAATTTTCAACTAAAAGGACTTTTCGAATAATAAAATCGGAGTTGAGTTCGATATTACCTCTTCCGATTACCTTAAGTTGACCTTCGTTACCGAATGCAACTGATCCTAAGTTCTTGTACGTGAGTTTAGTAAACTTCGACTTATCTCCAGTCATGTGTCTGGAGCAGCCACTATCCAACATCCATTGATCCAATTCCTACATAGGAAGTGGTTGAATTGTTTTAATGGATTGAAGTAAACTTGTTAGAGATAGATTTGCAAGAGTTTTGAATTTTGAAATAATTTTGAGTTTAAAAATAATTTTGAATTTGAGTTTTAAAATGAAGTTTTACAATAATTTTGAAATTAAGTTTTAAAATAATTTTGAAATTAAGTTTTTAAAATAATTTTGAAATTGAGTTTTAAAATTAAGTTTTTAAAATAATTTTGAAATTGAGTTTTAAAATGTTTTTTGAAATTGAGTTTTAAAATGAAGTTTTAAAATAATTTTGAAATTGAGTTTTTAAAATAATTTTGAAATTAAGTTTTAAAATTAAGTTTTAAAATAATTTTGAAATTAAGTTTTTAAAATAATTTTGAAGTTGAGTTTTAAAATTAAGTTTTAAAATTATTTTGAAATTAAGTTTTAAAATTAAGTTTTAAAATAATTTTGAAATTAAGTTTTTAAAATTAAGTTTTAAAATAATTTTGAAATTAAGTTTTTTTTTTAAAATAATTTTGAGATTGAGTTTTAAAATTAAGTTTTAAAATTTAAAATAATTTTGAAATTAAGTTTTTTTTTAAAATAATTTTGAGATTGAGTTTTAAAATTAAGTTTTAAAATAATTTTGAAATTAAGTTTTAAAATTAAGTTTTAAAATAATTTTGAAATTAAGTTTTAAAATTAAGTTTTAAAATAATTTTGAAATTAAGTTTTTAAAATAATTTTGAGATTGAGTTTTAAAATTAAGTTTTAAAATAATTTTGAAATTAATTTTCTAATGAATGTTATTACTTAGTCATCTCACCCGATCTAAATTTTCAATCAGGGAATCCTATGATTGATGTGAGATGATTTATTGTTGAATTCAGGATTTTGGTTTAACTTGTGTTAGATTCAGGTTTGGCTTTGGGTTCAACAAGTAAGCATTCTTTGGATAAACTTCTGGGCTATGGTGAGTCACAAGGAGCTCATTAAAGTAACCATGCCTTCGAGGTTTTCCAAATAGTCCTACCCATTGAACTTAATACCAATCCTTGGTCTAACTAGTCAGGATCCATTTAAGGGTAGCTTCGGTCAGTTCCACTTGGCCAAATGCACCAGGTCGAAGCCATGTCTTCCTAGACATGCGATGCCCAAGCTTCCCTAACGTACTATCATCCAAAAACTTCACCAGTACTGTGGGTCAAGTTAAACCTAGCCCGTTTTAATCTAACCTTAATTACCCTGCCGGGTAATCTACTCTTGTTTTACCCATTTCGGGTAGATTAGGTTTAGTTACCCTACCGGGTAGTTTAGTTGGGGGTGCCAGCGAGTCTGGATCCTCCATTTTTATTTTCAGTGTTAACTTAATTTCGAATCTTGAATAACGTAACTTTAAATTTTTGAAGTTGATTTTAATTTTGAGTTTTGAATTGATAATTTGATTTTGAATTTAATTTTAAATTTCAATTTCGAATTTTGAATTTAATTTTTAATTTTGAATTTCAAATTTTGAATTTAATTTTGAATTTTGAATTTAATTTTAATTTTGAATTGATAATTTGATTTTGAATTTAATTTTAAATTTCAATTTCGAATTTTGAATTTAATTTTTAATTTTGAATTTCGAATTTTGAATTTAATTTTGAATTTTGAATTTAATTTTAATTTTGAATTGATAATTTGATTTTGAATTTAATTTTAATTTTGTTTTTAAATTTTGAAGTTGATTTTAGTTTTGAATTTTAATTTTAATTTCGAATTTTGAATTTAATTTAATTTTAATTTTAATTTTGAATTTAAATTTTAAATTCTTAGGATTGTTTTTCTTTTTGCTCCCCCTGGATCATGGCCTCGATATGGTCTATCGAGGTAGTATATTTGATCCTTTGGAACCCAGTATTGTCCAAGTCCAACTTGATTAACCAAATTAGACTTGGAGACCCATGCTTGGACTGTTTTATTACTTTGTTTGTTTATTAATGATATATAAGATTTATATTTACTTTTGTAACCCAGCCCAGTTCTGTTGTAGATGGCTCTTTGTGTCCCAAGAATCAAGTTCAAATTCTTGGAGCCCAAAGTAAACCGTTCTAAGGTATTTTTTAAATCTTTAACCTGATTTATTAGACTTGAATTTTCTTCCTCAAGTTTTTGAACTTGAGTTGGAAATTCAGTCTGACTCTGGTCAGGTAAGGATTTGGTGTTAGCCACTTCTTTAAGGACACTAACTTCCTTTAGAAGTGACTTAACTTTCAGATTTGATTTAGCTAATTTGCGTAATAAATAGCTAACTAAAATGTTCAACCGGGAGATACTTACAGCGGGGTCTGGTCCTTCGGAAATGGATACGGATCCGTGGCTTTGCTCGGACTCTGCCTCAGACTCGCTCTCACATCCGGATTCGACGACTTGGTCCCGGGCCATTAATGCAAGTAGACTCGTTTGTTCGAGCTCGTCGTCGTCGTCCTCCGATGAAGATTCGTCCCATGTTGCCTTAAGGACCTTTTTCCTTCTTTGCTTTTTGACCTCCTTCAGGTTAGGGCAGTTGGTTTTGATGTGCCCTTTTTGGTTACACCCGTAGCATGTAACTTCAAACTTCATCTTTGTATTTTGTGAGCCTTCCTTTGATTTTACTGCCTTCTTCAGATCTCTTTTGTCGAATCCTTTCGTCTTGTAGAGCTTCTTCACGAGGTTTACCAGCTCGGTTGTAATGTCACCTTCTTCATCGTCAGAGTCTGGTTCAGCTTCCGATGCTGGTTCGGTTCTCCGTCGTGGTCTCGGTTCCCGGGTTCGGCTTGTACCTGCAACCAACGCAATACCTTTCTCGGTAGGCTTTGCATTAGTCTGCTCATGAAGTTCAAATTCACTAAAAAGTTCATCTAGTTTTAAAGAGGATAGATCCTTGGAAACTTTGTAGGCATCTACCATTGATGCCCACAATGTATTCCTTGGAAACGAGTTTAGGGCATACCTTATTACGTCCCGATTTTCTATCTTCTGGCCAATTCCGTGAAGAGAGTTAAGGATGTCTTGTATTCTCGCGTGAAGAGAACTCGCTGTTTCGCCTTCCTGCATTTTTAGATTATATAGTTTATTAAGTAAAAGATCTCTTTTACTTACCTTTGTGTCGTCAGTGCCTTCGTGGAGTTCGATTAGCTTTTCCCAGAGCTCCTTTGCAGAGGTGAACGGGCCAACTCTGTTGAGTTCTTCCTTGGTAAGACCACACTGAAGGGTGCAGGTAGCTTTGGCGTCGGCTTCTACTTTTTTTATTATAGGAGCGTCCCACTTCTCGCAGGGTGTGGTTTTGCCGTCGTCATCGACTGGCAGTTTCAGTCCCGTCTTTATGATCATCCATGTTTCAAATTGTATCTTTAGATACGTTTCCATTCTTCCCTTCCAGTAGCCAAAATCCTCTCCGGAGAATAGCTGGGGGCGTACAGTGCTGAAACCCTCTTGTTGGGCCATTTATAATATGTAACAACAAAGAAAGACAGAATATGTTCCAAGACTAAGTCTTGGATTAGTAGTGCTGGAATAAAGAATAATAAAGACGAACTCGAGTGGTGTTGCACCTACTTCGAGCAAAAGTCGATTCGAGGGAAACAAAAAATTAGAATATAGCTATAAGGCTAAATTCTAATTCGACTCCGAAAACAAAAAAAACTGCGAAAAATTTGTTTTGAAAGGTGGTTGCACCAATTCAAAACGACCCCGCTATGATACCAATTGTTGGATCGAGAACGCGCTAGAGGGGGGGTGAATAGCGCTCGCGGCTATTTTGTTCGACTATCGGAATTGTAAAACGTTCGTAGAGTAATTAAAGCAGCGGAATAAAAGAAACAAACACAAGAACACAGTCGTTTACTTCGTTCGGAGCCTAGGTCGACTCCTACTCGAAGGCCCGCGATCCTTGATCGCTTTCCGTGGGCAACAACTATAATTTCGTATGGATATTACAGATGAATTACAAAATGTAACTGTAATTAAAATTATACTGACAACAGTAGTAGAAAGGAAATCTGAGCTCCGGGTCGTCGGAATATTGCAACAGCACTTCGGGAGCAGCACTTGAGCAGAACACAGCAGAATGGAAGCTTGTCAATCGTTGTAGAGAGCTGCTGGTCAAGACCTCTTATAAAGAGGGTTCAAGGCGCCTTACACTGTTCATCAAGGCGCCTTGAACGAGCCGAGTCACCCGCATGGATCAGCACTGACCTGGTCAAACTCTATCTGGTTCAAGGCGCCTTCATCCTATCCAAGGCGCCTCCAACCTCCGGTCCAAGGCGCCTTGAACTCCATTCAAGGCGCCTCCAGTCAGCTGCGCTGGCCTTTTCCTGGCTCGCACCCGAGGCGCCTCCAAGCTCCATGGAGGCGCCTCGGACACTGTTCATCCGAGTTGTAACTTGCTCCTTTGTTCCTGCAAAATGTGTTAATCCCAAAAACACATACCCTGCAAAACAAAGTTAGCATAGTACACATAAAATAAAGTATAGACAGTTTCCGGACTGTCCGAGTCTGACTTCGGGTTTCCGACCGGAAACCCTAGGTCGACCCGACGCCTACTGTTCCCTGTACGGGGAACGCGTCCTCACCTACTCCACTCAGGAGATTTACCTGTTGCCAGTATGATCCTCCAGATCGACTGGACTTTTGCTCGGCACTCGATGCTTCCGGACTTTCTGCTGGACATCCGCTTCCCGGCTAGTCCAGTCTTTCACCTGGTTCGCGACACCAGGACTTTCCACCTAGGGTTACCACCCCCTAGGACTTTTGCCTGAAGCCATCGACCTGCCAAGACTTTCCGCATAGGGTTACCACCCCCTATGACCTAGGGTTACCACCCCCTAGGGTTTTACCTTGCCTAACCGCAGTTAGGACTTTCCTGAAACACTCAGCAAAAGCTGTCAGATAACAAAGCACCTTAACTTTGAATCCTTTGCCATTATCAAAACTTAGGTTCGATCGTCGGATGCTTCCCGCACCAACATTAAGGCGCCTTCAGGTCGTGGCAGTCAAAGGATTATCCCAGCGAGCAGATCGGGATAAAGTTCTCATTTAAGGCGCCTTGAAGGGCTTCAAGGCGCCTTGAACACCCTTTATAAGGGGTCTCAATCAGCAACAACAAAACATCAACTTTCAAGTGATTCTAGTGCTACGTGCTGCTCCAAACAACGTTACGAAGTGCTGCTACTAGTGCCCGACGACCAGGACTCCGAATCTTCATTTCTTTGTCGTCGGTATAATTAATTATTGTCATTTATTGTACTTCAAATTGTAATTATTATCGAGCTTATAGTTGTTGCCCACCGGAAGCGATCAAGGATCGCGGGCCTTCGAGTAGGAGTCGCCTTAGGCTCCGAACGAAGTAAATCTTCCGTGTTGTTTGTGTGTTTGCTTTTCTTTTCTATTTCCGCTGCTTATTACTCTATTAGATTTACAAACGTTTTCCGATAATCGAACGAAATAGCCACGAGCGCTATTCACCCCCCCTCTAGCGCGGTCTCGATCCAACAGACCCTTGTTGTCCTAAACCTAGGTTTTGCTCTTTTGCCCTTTTAGGATATTCTCCATCCTTTTTAGGATCTTTTCTATTTTATTAAGTCTTGACCTCAAGACTTGATTTTCTCTCCACAAATCCTTAGATTTTGGTTTTTCATTGAATCCTTGAGTATTTTTATTTTTAGTCTTGTAACTAAAGTCCTTAGAGTTCTTGCCTAAATTTTTATCTACCTTCCTAAACCTAGGTGTGGTAGTCTTAACATAAAGAGCCACATGATTTTCATTTATTCTATCATGCCTCCTATTTTTATGATAAATATAATTTAAATGATATAAACTAGAATTAGCATGCTTTTTACCATAATTTAAGTGTATATGCTCAATAAATGATACCTTGGATTTTACCTTGGAAGCTCCCCCTTGACTTGTGCTTCCTTCTTTGACTTTGACCACTTTCTTTCCCTTTGGACATTGGCTTCGATAATGTCCTTTTTGATTACACAAGAAGTACACAATGTGCTTCTTGCTTTTCTTTGTTGTGGAAGCGGTCTCCTTGAGCTTTTCCTTGCCCTTTGGTGTCACTTGGCCCTTCTTCTTGACCAATTTAGGGCACTTACTCTTGTAGTGCCCATGTTCCCTACACTCAAAACATATGATATGATTTTTGTTTTTAATTGAAACATTTATACCTTCACATGTAGGGATGTCACTTGCTCCTCCATTTGATGTTTCTTAATTTCTGGAGAATGCATCATCTTCTTCTTCACTTGACCCATATGTAGAAGCTTCTCCTTCTTCTTGATCCGGTGTCACCGAAGGTCGCTCCCCCTCAATCCTAGAGGTGGAGGCTTCTTCATCTTCATCTTGTATATGAAACAAGGAGTATGCTCCCTCCTTGCCCTTTTCATTGCATTCCTTTGAAGATGAGGCTTCTTGGACTTCTTCTTCTTTGGATGTTGAGCATCTCTCAACTTTAGAGTCCTCTTCCTCTTGATGTTAATTCAATGAGTCACCCTCTTTGTATTCTTCTTGGTTTGGTATAGTGGAGGGGATCTCATGAGCCTTTGCCAATTTGCTCCAAAGCTCCTTGGCATCCTTGAATTCTCCAATTTTCTCCATGATGTTGTTCGGCAATAGATTGACCAAAAGCTTGGTCACTTTATCATTGGCCTCACATCTTTGGACTTGGTCTTGGCTCCACTTTCTCTTCTTGAGGATTTTTCCTTTAGAATTCCTTGGAGCTTCGAAGCCTTCCATGAGAGCAAATCATTGCTCTATCTCCACCATCAAGAAATTTTTAATTCTTGATTTCCAAAAATCGAAGCTCGTCATTGTGAATGGTGGAGGCACCTTTGTATTGAATCCAAGTCCATCTTGGAATTCCATTTGAAGTTGAGCTTGATAAAATCTTTGACTTGATGAATTTTGCTCCAACTTCTTCACCCTCTAACCTTGTTGCCCCTTCCGGCGATGATTCTGGTGTAGAGCGACCTCGCTGTAATACCACTTGTTAGGGTCGAAATGTAGCTAGAGGGGGGTGAATAGCTCTTCGTGATCTCGTGCTTGTCGTTGTTTGCTTTTGGTGATGATGTGCAACGGAAAATACAAGAAACAACACACTACAACGCTAACACGTAGATTTACTTGGTATCCACCTCAATAAGAGGTGACTAGTCCAAGGCTCCACACACTCACGCACCCTTCACTATGAAAAAAACTCCTTTATAGTAACTACTGAAGGCAGAGAAGCCTTACAAGCTCACAATACAACAATAAGAAAGAAGGAAGCAAAATATAAATAAATCTTACAAGATTTTATACAGTGAAACCCTAGCTTCTTCTTCTTCTTGTCGTAACTCACCTCTTGACTTGGATGTGACTCCAAGAACCTTAAAGAACTAGTGGTGAGGATGAAAGAATCGATGTGGAGGTTTGCTTTGATCGCCTGTGGAGAAGAGAGGAAGAACTACGCAGAAAAACGCTCGCCAATGGCTTTATCCGCGCCAACGGTCGAATCCCAATCAATTGGATTGCTTCCAATTGATTGGGGAGGCTTTAAATTGATCGACCGACCAATCCAAAGTGCCTCTGTGCTCTTTGGAACTCACCTGAATCCATTGCCCAATCGATTCAAAGCTTCTCGCGCGATTTCCAGCCTCCTAATCGATTGGAGGTTTCAATCGATCAACTGATCGATTCAGAAGCTCACTGTTCACTCAAAAACTTTCCCAATTGATTGACCAAACGATTGGGGAAGTTTCAATTGATTACCTAATCGATTCAACCCATTTCTACACAAAATCATGTCAACCAATCGATTAAACCCCCTAATCAATTAAACCCCCAATCGATTAGCAAGTAGAAAACTATGTAGAGATTGAAATTAGCTTCGTTTCGCATCTGGGATTACCTCATTCCGACATCTGAGTTAAAAGTTATGGCCTTCGGAAGTTTACTATGTCCGAACTTCCTAGTTCCATGCCAACTCCCTATTGAACTTACGACCGCTAAAAGTTTGGTCAACTTTTGACCCATCTGAACTTTCTCCTCGTGCCAAGTGTTCAGTCAACCATGACCTACTTGGACTTCCTTCCACCAGATGTCCGGTCATCCTTGACCCATCTGGATTTCCTCGTGCCTGGCTTCACTCACCAGGTCTTTCTATTGCCCGGCTTCACTCACTGGGACTTTCACTCTGCCTGGCTTCACTCACCAGGACTTTCACTCTATCTAGCTTCACTCACTAGGTTTTTCACCTGGCTTCACTCACCAGGATTTTTCAACTTCCCGGCTTCACTCACCGGGACTTTCCATCTGCCTGGCTTCACTCACCAGGACTTTCGTACTGGCTAACTTCACTCACTAGATCTTTTCACCTGGCTCCACTCACCAGGATTTTCATACTATCTAGCTTCACTCACTAGGTCTCTTCACCTGGCTTCACTCACCAGGATTTTCGTACTACCTAACTTCACTCACTAGGTCTTTTCCCAGTCAAGTATCTGGTCAACCTTGACCTACTTGACTCTTCTTCAAACCCTGATCAGAGGGGAATTGTACCAACAATCTCCCCAGATGAACGATTACACCTGAAATCTCCATGTATTGTCAAACATCGAAACTCAAACATCAAAACTCAAACTTGAGCCAACTCAAGCTTAGTCAACCAGGTCAAACTTGACATAGGGAATATTGCACCAACATTAACTATTCTTAGTCAAGCATTAATATACAAGGACAATATTAATCCATTGAGACTAGCATGTAGGTCAACAGATGACTTAATCTCACAAGTCATGGATATAAGATATCAGATTGGCACATGAGTATATATTAGAGAATATATACTGAATGACCCACTATGAGAATGTTTCATTCATCATTATATGAGTGTCATAAATATTCTCATGTGACTATTGATATGAATAGTCCTTATACTTAAAGTCACTATGGTTCCCTACATAAGGAGTTGTGTACTTTGGTATCGGTAAACGTCACCTGTAACTAGGTGGACAATAAAGTCGATCACTAGATATGCAATGAATTATGCGGAGGGATGTAAGTGATGTAGATGGGATCTATCCCTTCCATATGACGGAAGCGATATCTGTGGGCCTCTTGATTAGTAGGACACAAGAATGCATGGTCATGCTCAAATGAGTCAATATGAGATATTGAGCTTATTTGATTGAGTGTGCCTACTTAGAGATCAAGAAACACAAAGGTTGATAAGAGGATGACACAGTCTATGCCTCATTGATCAATCTAGATATTAAGGATAGAGGGACCAAGTCATACAAGATAATAGTCACGGACAGGTTAGGTCGGATCTCAACTTTCTCGTCACTTGGGTAGCAATGATGACTTGCTAGATGTCGCTCATTGCTTATGTATCTAAATATTGATTTGGATATACTACCAACGTTACGAGAACTATTAGGTCATACACAAAGAACAAGTAGATTTGGAGATGAGTTCATATGATTAATCATTGGATTAAGTCTAATCCAAATTGGACTTATTGAGTTACACTCAATTGGATCTAATTATTGGATTGAGTCCAATTCAAACTAGACCCAAGGAGTCAATACAAATTAATAAAATAGTAATTCATTATATTTGAAATTTCATGAGATCAATTGAGTAAGAGTCGATTGAATTGGACTTGAGTTACATCAAGTGGATTAGACTTGAGTTAGACTCAAGTGAATTCATTCTAAAGAGAATTAATGGAGATTAATTTATTGAATTTCAAAATTTAATAAATCATTCAATTTTCAAAATTGAATTTAAAATGAAGAGGTTCAAATGTGGTCCTTAATGGAGTGTAAATACTCATTAATGCTCATTAAGTATTTTCATTGGATGAAAATACTTAAGCATGGTTGCCTTCTCCACTTTGTGAGTTTGTGAGACAAACGAACACTTGTTCGTGTGGATACCATAGAGGCGCGAACGTGTGATCGTGCTGAGATCCAAGCTATCTGGAATTCGTGTGCACTCATCAAAGGTATACTACCATGATATAAACTTAGTATAGATTGTAACATTTATTCTTCCCTTCCTTCGCATGGATCCTCTTGATAAGGAACTAGATTTTCTACTGCGCTTTCGCGTGTTTAGCGCCCTAGTTTCTTACAGTATGTGTACACATGTCTGGTGTTATCTATTGGAGGTTTCATGTTGATTATATCTATGTTGTGTGTACATATGTCTGACGTGTACTATTGGAGATGTCATATCGATAATACATATGTCAGTGATCATATGTATCTGGTGGGATATTGGGGGAGTCATCTTGATTATACCTATATTATAGGGTGTATACTATTGGTGCAATATCCCTAGGTCAAGGTTGGCCTGGTTGACTAAGCTTGAATTGAGTCACGCTCGAGTCTTGATGTTTGACTTTCGATGTTTAACAATACATATAGACAACATAAAGATTGCAGGTGCAATTGTTCATGTGGGAAGATTGTGAAGGAGAGTCAAGTAGGTCAAGGGTGACTGGACACTTGACTGGAAAATCCTGGTGAGTGAAGCCAGGTGAAAGTCCTAGTGAGTGAAATTAGGTAGAAGTGAAAGTCCTGGTGAGTTAAGCAAGGCAGATGGAAATCCTGGTGAGTGAAGCCAGGTGAAAGTCCTGGTGAGTGAAGCCAGGCAGATGGAAATCCTGGTGAGTGAAGCCAGGCAGATGGAAATCCTGGTGAGTGAAGCCAGGTGAAAGTCTTAGTGAGTGAAGCCAGGTAGATGGAAATCCTGGTGAGTGAAGCCAGGTGAAAGACCTAGTGAGTGAAGCTAGGAAGATGGAAATCCTGGTGAGTGAAGCTGTTGGATCGAGACGCGCTAGAGGGGGGTGAATAGCGCTCGTGGCTAAAATCGTTCGATTATCGGAATCGTAAAAACTATCGGAGAAGTAACGCAGCGGGAAGTAAACAAACACACAGAAAGATAAGAGAATTTACTTCGTTCGGAGCCTGTGACGACTCCTACTCGAAGGCCCGCGATCCTTGATCGCTTTCCGTGGGCAACAACTATAAGCTCGACAAGAGTACAAGTATTACAGTTAAGTATAATGAAAAAGTACAGTTATACCGACGAAAATATCGTAATCTGAAGATTTCGAAGCTCCGGGTCGTCGGTGTCTTGTAGCAGCACTTCGGGATCGTCTCGTGAGCAGCTTGTAGCAGAAAGATTGCTTGGAAGTTGTTGTGCAGAGCTGCTGGTCGAAACCCCTTATAAAGGGTGTTCAAGGCGCCTTCTACTGTTCACCAAGGCGCCTTGAACAGCCGAGTCAGCCGGGGAGATGAGGAGCGAACTGGTCGAATCTTATCACAGACTCAAGGCGCCTTCCACTGTTCACCAGGCGCCTTCATTTGTTCAAGGCGCCTCCAGCCTTGCATCCGAGGCGCCTCCAAGCTCCATGGAGGCGCCTTGGACACTGTTCATCCGAGGCTTTAAGTTGCTCCTTTGCACCTGCAAGATACGTTAGTCCCAAACACTACCCTGCAGCACAAAGTTAGCACATAATACAACAAATATTATAAATGAAGTATTAACAGTCTCCGGACTGTCCGAGTCTGACTTCAGGTTTCCTACCGGAAACCCTAGGTCGACCCGACGCCTACTGTTCCCTCTCACCTACTCCACTCGGAAGATTTATTGCCAGTACGATCCTCCAGATCGACTGGACTTTTGCTCGGCACTCGACGCTTCCGGACTTTCTGCTGGACATCCGCTTCCCGGCTAGTCCAGACTTTCACCTGGTTCGCGACACCAGGACTTTCCACCTAGGGTTACCACCCCCTAGGACTTTTGCCTGAAGCCATCGACCTGCCAAGACTTTCCGCATAGGGTTACCACCCCCTATGACCTAGGGTTACCACCCCCTAGGGTTTTCACCTACTTAACCGCAGCTAGGACTTTTGCCTAAGTATCACTTAGGACTTTCCTGCAAGCTCCATGAACTTTGATAGATAACACCACCACTTAACTTTGAGCCCTTTGCCATAATCAAAACTCAGGTTCGATAATCTGGTGCTCACTGCACCAACAGAAGCCAGGTGAAAGTCCTAGTGAGTGAAGCTAGGCAGAAGTGAAAGTCCTGGTGAGTGAAGCCAGGCAGATGAAAAGTCCTGGTGAGTGAAGCCAGGCACGAAGAAATCTAGATGGATCAAGGCTGATCAGATATCTGACATCTGGTCTTAGAAAGTCCAAGTAGGTCAAAGGGATTGACCGGATACTTGGTACGAGTTGGAAAGACCAAGTAGGTCAAAGAGATTGACTGGATACTTGGCATGAAGAGGAAAAGTCCAAGTGGGTCAAAGGGATTGACCAGACACTTGGTGAGCGAGTCCTAGCAGGTCAAGGGTGACCAAATGCTAGGCACGATGAACCAATAGGTCATGATTGACCGGATGTTGGTTTAGGGGACTCTGGACTTATTTTTGGGCAAAAACAAGGAGCTGGATCGATCAACCTATCGATTGGCACATGCCCAATCGATCGGTCCATCGATTGGGTGTCCTCGTGACAAGCCTTCTCCCAATCGATCAGTGGATCGATTGGGGAGAAGCATCGCGCAAACAGAACAGCTCTGGATAGATCGGTCGATCGATCCAGATCCCCCAATCGATCAGTGGATCTATTGGGAGGCGCGTTTTCACGCGATGGGACCTGGATGGATTGATCGATCGATCCAAATGATTCCCAGAGCACAGAGGCGCTCTGGATCGATCCACCGATCGATCCAAAGCTTCCCCAATCGATTGGGATCCGACCGTTGGCGCTGGATAAAGACGTTGGCGTGCGATTTCGTCGACAGTTCTTCCCGAGATCTTACGGATTTCTTCTCCAGTGAGCACAACATCTCCACAGCATCTCTTTGAGGTTCAGATCGCCAGTTCTTGAAGGATCTTGGAGAGACATCCAAGTCAAGAGGTGAGAACACAACAAGAAGAAAAGCTAGGGTTAGGGTTTTCATTGCTTATCTTGTAAGATATTTCTTGTATCTATTTTCCCTTTGCTTTCTTCTTGTATAGAGAGATTGTAGGGCTTCTCCACCTTTGGTAGTTACCATAAAGGAGTGTTATGCATAGTGGAGGGTGTGTGAGTGCGTGGATCCTTGGATTAGTCACCTCTTGTGAGGTGGATACCAAGTAAATCCTTTTTTGTTAGCGTTGTGTATTTTGTTTCTTGTATTTCCACTGCATATCAGTGAAGAAACAAGCAACGACGAGCACGAGGATCGCGCCGATCTTTTCCCCCCCCCCCCCCCCCCCCTCTAGCTACACATTCGGTCCCAACAAGTGGTATCAAAGCAAGGTTGCTCTTCACCGGAATCATCGCCGGAAAGGAAAAAGAGCTAGAGGGTGAAGAAGTTGGAGCATTTCTACAAGTCGAAGACTTCATCAAAAGGCTCAACTTCAATGGAATTCCAAGATGGGCTTGTATTCGATACAAGGGTGCCTCCATCATTTATTTCAACAAGCTTCGATCTTTGAAAATCAAAGATCAAGAATTTCTTGATGATAGAGATAGAGCAATGGTTTGCTCTAATGGAAGGATTCGAAACTCCAACAAACTCCAAGGGCAAGTCTCTCAAGAAAATCAAATGGAGTCAAGAGCAAGTTCAAAGAAGCAAGGTAAATGAGAAAGTGTAACGCCCGAAAATTCTCAAACTTGCATTAGAATTATTCAATGATTTTTCTGGAATTTTTAGATATTTTTCCGGAATTTTCCGAGTAGCGGAAGCAGCAAAAATAATTAGAAAACGAAAAACGACCTAGGCGAGAATCGAACCCGGGACCTCTCGGGTCCGCTAAACCTTTAGTTAGCATTAGTAACCGGTGAACCCAGCAGGGCCGTGCTGAAAGAGAAGGGAAACATTTATATTTATATTTGAGTTGGGCCTAGTTACCCACTTAATATAAATTAAGAACTTAAGTTGGTTTGGGTTATTTTGGTTCGGCAACTTCTCCCTCTCCAAACCCTCACCGACGCCAACCCCTTCTTCTCTCCTTCTCTCAGCGCCAACCACAAGGGAGACCTAGGGTTCTCTCCCTAGGGCCCCAAGGACATCTTCCGGCGATAACTCCGACACGAGGACGCTCTCCTTCGCGAGGGGAACGCATAGACGCGAGAAGATCGTCGGGAAGTCGTCTCCACCGGAAATCTAGCGAAAGGAATTGTAAGAAAACTAGCGTACGAGGTAAGAAACCCCTCACCTGCAGTATAAGTAGCTCTCGTGTGTTTTCTTTGATGCATTAGATTAGTTCATTGGATTTTTGTCAGCATATAGGGTGTATCTTGACTCTTATTACAGATTTAGGGATTTGTGAGCATCTCTAGATGGACTGAGCACGTGTATCCTCTGTAGATAGGGGTTTAGACGCTGCTGGGTGCCTAGAGGTGGTCTCCCTGGTCGGGAGGAGAGTTAGAGAGCGCCAAATGCTCGACAAAATGCCTAGCACAGCCGTATGATACAGTGGGCATTTAGTTAAATGTCATAGAACATGTTAATTAGCATAATCAAATTTTATTTTAGCTTTTATGAGACTAGATGTCAAATGGGTGGGCTCCCACAGTCGCCTCTAGGTTCAGACAACCTAGCTCTAGGTTCAAATAACCTAGAAACGGCAAGTTAAAAACAGTTAGCAATATTCAGTATTTTATTTTCAGTGACACTGTACTGGATCAGATATCCATTGGGTTGGACTCCCACAGTCATCCCTAGGTTTAGATAACCTAGTAACTCTACTAAATTCGGGACTTGCAAACCCGGGTCTAGCTAGGGATGCGCGCACAGCAAGTACAGTTGCCTGGCCCAAACAGCATGATTATGTATTTTCACTTATTATGAATTAGTTTTCAAAGCTCAAAATTAGTCTTGATAGTTGAGTTTGAATTCAGTATCAGTTTAGCTACAGTTTAGCTTATTATATGCTCAGTTCAGTTATCTTCATTGATATCATGTTCAGTTTTAGATATGCCATGATTGTATGCTTATATGTCATGCCATGTTTAGTTTTTCAGTATACTTTGCATATCCTTTCAAACAGCATGATTTAAAATCATATTTGCATCATATGCATGTTTTAGTGGGGTAGATGGTTTCTTACTAAGCTTTTTAGCTTACAGATACTATTTTCCTTATACTGCAGATACAGGAAAAAGGAAAATGGATTAGCAGTGGAGGCTGGAGGTCAATACAGATCAAGATGTGTGTGGCAGGAACTGGAATAAAAGATCCTTAGGGGATCTAGTTTTACTTTATGATGCATTAGTACTTATAGCAAGCGCTACCCTATGTTTCTGTTAGTTAGCAAGAGAACAGTTTAAAAACCTTGTTAGTTTTGGTTTCCATGTGTTTGCATGCCATGAATTAGTATTCTATGCCTTAATAATGTTCAGTATGTTAGTCATTACCTATTAGAAGGTTTCCCTTAGCTTTTATAGTGTTGTGTAAAGATTTTGGCACGATCAAGTGCTGAAATCAGAGTTTCAGTGCGAAATCAGAAACTCCGATCGATCCATGGATCGATTGGAGGTCCTGGATCAATTCATGAATCGATTGAGGGCTGACTCCGCGAACAGTGTGTCTCTGGATCGATCAGCCGATCGATCCAGTCACCTTCTGTTCTCACAGTAAGCCTCTGGATCGATCGGTCGATCGATCCAAGCTTTTCCTTGTGAACAGAAGGGTTCGGGATCGATCACTGGATCGATTAAATGACCTGGATCGATCAGCCGATCGATCCAGGGTATCGCCCGTGCATAGTGTTGTACTGGATCGATCACTGGATCGATCCAACCCAAGCTCACAGAACAGAGGCAGGCTGGATCGATCCAACCATTCCGATCGATCCGTGGATCGATTGGAACATATGACAGCAACCACAAACCTTCTGTTAGGTTCCTTGACCATAGGGGGAGGTAATAATGACAAGAAAAGGTTAGATTACACCCCTTAGCACCTGTAGAATGCATGAAAGATAATAGTTTAGCAAAATTTTAATTAGCACAGCTTCCGTAACCAGGTTTACTGATGGTCAGGGATTAGTTTAGTACAGTAATCCCGTAGCGATCTGCCTTACAGCTCAGTAGGTAGAAGGTGGGTCATTACAGAAAGTGACCAAGCTTTTGGTCAATTTATTGCCAAGCAATATTTTGGCTCAAGTTGGAGAATTCAAGGATGCCAAGGAGCTTTGGAGCAAATTGGAAAAGATTCATGAGATCCCCTCCACTATACCAAACCAAGAAGAATCCAAAGAGGGTGACTCATTGGATCAAGACCAAGAGGAAGAGGACTCCGAGGTTGAGAGATGTTCAACTTCCGAAGAAGAAGTCCAAGAAGCTTCATCTTCAAAGGACTTAAATGAAAAGGGCAAAGAGGGAGTATACTCTTTGTTTAACATAAAAGATGAAGATGAAGAAGCCTCCACCTCTAGGATTGAGGGGGAGCATAACCCTTGGTGACATCGGATCAAGAAGAAGGAGAAGCTTCTACATCTGGGTAAAATGGAGAAGAAGACAATGCATCCTCCACAAGTCAAGTCAAATTTATTGGAGGAGAATCATTGTCAGATCAAGAGGAAGTTTCATCCTCTGGATCAAAAGGAGAAGATGCCATCCCTACACATGAAGGTATAAACATTTCAATTAAAAATAAAAATCACATTATATGTTTTGAGTGTAGGGAACATGGGCATTATAAGAGCAAATGCCCCAAATTGGCCAAGAAGAAGGGCCAAGTAGCACTAAAGGGCAAGGTGAAGCCCAAGGAGACCGTCCCCACAACAAAGAAGAGCAAGGAGCACATTGTGTGCTTCTCTTGCAATCCAAAGGGACATTATAGGAGCCAATGTCCCAAGGGGAAGAAAGCAGTCAAGGCTCTTGAAGGAAGCACAAGTCAAGGGGGAGCCTCCAAGGTAAAGAGAAAGGTATCATTTATTGAGCCTATCCCCTTAAATAATGGTAAAAAGCATGCTAGTTCTAATTTTTATCATTTTAATGCTATTTACCATAAGAATAGAAAGCTTGAGAGCTTTAAGGAAAAACATATGGCTCTCCATGCTAAGATTACCACACCTAGGGTTAGGAAGGTAGGTAAAAGTCTAGGCAATAACACTAAGGATCATAGTTATAAGCCTAGAAATAAAAATGCTCATGGGTTTAATGAGAAACCAAAATCTAAGGATTTAATTATGGAAAATCAAGTCTTGAGGTCAAGACTTGATAAGTTAGAAAAGACCCTAAAAAGGATGGAAAATATCCTAAAAGGGCAAAATGAGCATAGCCTAGGTCTAGAAGTACAAAAGTCATCCAATGGCCATAAGGGTTTGGGATACAAACCTAAAACCAAAAAGGATGTACCTTCTTACCATATGGTTACATATAATTATGGAACCAACCCTAGGTCAAATAGTCAAGTCAAAAATACAAGGGAAGTTATCCCTAGAAGTATTTTTGCAACAAATGTGACTAAGACTTCTAAGAAGTCAAAGAAAGTCACAAAGAAGGTCACAAGGGAAGCAATCCCTAGGATTGGCCTAGAAAAAGTGACCAAGGCTTCTAAGAAGCCTAACAAGGTCACTAGGAAGGTATCTAGGGAGGTTATCCCTAGTGAGTACCTAGAGCATCCAAGGAGCACCAATAGGTTTTAGGTTCCTAGGAGCATTTTCTCTACCCCTTAGATGGGTTAGAGAGTGTCAACTCCGATTAGAAGGGTAGTTAACCCAACTTTGATGAAGTTGACACTCGGAGAGCATTTTCAAGGTTATTGTTAACCTTTGAAAATGATAAGGGTTAAATGTTTACCCTTGGAAAGAGTAAAATGTGTCACATTTTAAGAAATTAGATGGAATTTTATAGTGACACAATTTGGGAAATCATAAGAACTACCAAGTTGGGATTTTGGTATGTTCTTAGGGAATTAAAGGCAATTTGTGCCTTAATTGATTACTCTTGGAAGAGTAAATTGTGCCAAGACTTGAGGAGTTTGGTTTAATTTAAGTTGGCACAAATTGAGAAAAGCAAAAGAAATGTCAAAATTGGTTTTTGGCATTTTTCTTGGGAAATAGTGGGCAATCTAGGATTTAGCTAAGGTTTAAGGATGGTTAGATAGTTATTCTAGGTATTTTATTGATGCTAATTTGTCATGCTTTGTTTTCCCATCATATGCCATGACATCATATTGTTGCATTCATGCCTTATTATGAAAAATACAAAAATACCATGTCATGTCATACATACATCATGTAGGTCATAGAAAATTTTCTTTTGAAAATTATTTCTCCTTGATGTATGCCATAACACATCATGCATTGTTTTTAATTCTTTGCAAACTAAGGACAAATGACATTCATTATCAAGTAACATCCTTGGTGGATGTTCATAATTTCAAAAATGCCTAGGTAGATATGCATGATCCCTAGATTAGGGAAAAACCAAAATTTTACATCTCACACAAACTATAAGGTGACTTGTATATGATTTCGTACACATTAAATACATGTGAGATGTTAGGATGATGAACAAAACTCAAGATGTTGATTTAGTGCATTACTTTGAGTTTTAGGTTCATCAAAACACATAGTTATGTGTTTTCCAATCATTGGAAAAGCTAATGTACAAGTCATGTGCATTGAGCCCAAGGAACATGGTTAGATATTGGTTTTGAAAATATTTTTAAAATGATTTTGGAAAACCTTGGTGAAGACTATCTTTTGATAGTAATCATCATTGAATAGTTGAGCACAAACTTGAAGAAAACACTAAAGTTTTTACAAGTTTTCAAGTTTATGTCAATCTTTGAAAATAAGATATATTTTCTTATAAAACTATTTTTCCATGATAATATATGCCCTAAATAATGTCTACAACAACTTTCACAATTTTTGGGATTTTGTAGAATTTTCTAGGGGTTTTTGAAATTGAATGAAATTGAATTTCAGCAATTTCAGAGCTTCAATCGATCACCCGATCGATTGGAGTGCCACAATCGATCGGGCAATCAATTGAGAAGGCAGCTCTCGCGAACAGAAGCTCGCTGGATAGATCATCCGATTGATCCAAGCAGTCTGAATCGATCCACTGATCGATTCAGAAGGGTTCAATCGATTGGGACCCAACTCCAATTGATTTGGGATGCTGATTTTGGCTGGGAAAGCTTATTTTCAGCATTCTAAACCATTTTTAGTCTCTAAAACCACTCCTTACCCCTCGAAACATATTTGTATTCATTTAGGGGAGTTTTCATGATGAAAACAAGGATGGATTGGTTAAGGAAGACTAAGTAGATGTTTAGGTTGAGGTTTAGTTTCAATATTAAATTTTTGAACCTCAAAACCTCAATCGAGTGCCGTAATAAGAAGGTAGTCTTCCGACCTAAAGCTGAACTGATGTTTGAATTTATCGGGGAATCTGGGAAAGAAACTGAAAGATACATATCAGCGGTAAAGGCATAAAGTATGGTAGACAAGGGTTGTAATAGATTTCTAGCGCACATGGTTGATACAAGACCAAAAGGAAGCCAGAAATTAGAAGAGGTTAGAGTAGTATGCAACTATCCGGAAGTATTTCCGGATGAACTACCGGGATTAGCACCTAATAGAGAAATAGAATTTACAATTGAAGTAGTTCCGGGTACTAAACCAATTTCTAAAGCACCTTACCGGATGGCACCTACTGAGTTGAAGGAACTTCAAGAACAGCTACGAGAATTACTTGACAAGGGACTTATTCGCCCTAGTCACTCTCCATGGGGAGCTCCGGTACTGTTTGTGAAAAAGAAGGATGGGTCTATGCGAATGTGTATAGATTACCGAGCACTGAACAACGCGACAATCAGGAACAGATACCCCCTTCCGTGGATCGATGATCTGTTCGACCAATTGAAGGGAGCAACGGTTTTCTCAAAGATTGACTTAAGGTCCGGCTATCATCAAGTGAAAGTGAAACCAGAGGATATACCAAAGACGGCCTTTCGAACAAGATACGGGCATTATGAGTTTGTAGTTATGCCCTTCGGGGTAACAAATGCCCCTGCTGTGTTCATGGATTTGATGAATAGAGTATTTGCGGCATATCTCGACAAATTTGTGATTGTCTTCATTGACGATATTCTCATCTATTCGAGAACTCAAGAAGAGCATGCCAAACACCTGAATACAGTATTGCAGATCCTTCGAGAAAAACAACTATATGCGAAATTCTCCAAATGTGAGTTCTGGCTCAATCAAGTATCATTCTTGGGTCATATTATCTCCAAGGACGGAGTAATGGTAGATCCGAATAAGATTGAGGCTGTAAGCAACTGGAATAGTCCAAAGAACGCCAGTGAAGTCAGAAGTTTTCTTGGGCTAGCAGGCTACTACAGGAAGTTTGTAGAGGACTTCTCCAAAATAGCAGCCCCGATGACAGTTCTCACCAAGAAGAACAAAAAGTATGTATGGACGGATGACTGCGAGAAGAGTTTTATGGAACTAAAATGGAAACTGACCAGTGCTCCGATTCTTACTCTTTCGGAGAGCAACAAGGATTTTGATATGTATAGCGATGCTTCCTTTCTAGGACTCGGAGCTGTACTTATGCAAGATGGCAAGGTCATTGCCTATGCCTCTAGACAACTCAAGGAACATGAAAAGAATTACCCCGTGCATGATTTAGAGCTAGCAGCGGTGGTCTTCGCCCTAAAGACATGGAGGCATTACTTATATGGGGCTCAGTGCAGGATTTATACAGACCACCAGAGTCTAAAATACTTCTTCATGCAGAAGGATCTAAATATGAGACAACGCAGATAGCTCGAGCTAGTCAAGGACTATGATTGCGAGATCTTCTATCACCCTGGTAAAGCAAACAAGATAGCCGATGCACTCAGCAGGAAGTCCGGCACCACCTGACGAAGCTATTTTAAGTTCGAGGACGAACTTTCTACGAGGTATGGGGTACTGTAACACCCATAAAATTATAAGATAAGTATATGGGTGTTATTTGCTTAAGAGCCTAAAAGTTAGAAGAATCAAAAAGAAATAAGAGAAATAAAGAAGAGGTGAAGGTTTGCACCTTGAACCTCTCACAAAGGATAGGAATAAAATTATGTATGATAACCACTAGGATAATGAATAATATGTGAATGGGAAATGATGAGAATTGTAGTTAAAAGTAAAGATAAAATTTAGTGAGAGAACAAGATAAAAATCAAGTAGCTTTCTCACTCTTGTTTACCTCTTGGTTAAGAAAAGGAGTAACAAAAGACAAGTTGTCTTCTCCCTTTCCTTCTATATTTTCATGGGGATTAAGAGGTTAATGAAGAGAAGATTTAAGGGGAAGGAATGAGGACATATTCTCATTAGAAAAAAATACATGCATGCATTAAGAGGGAAGGGAAGCAAAGTTCATCTTTGTAACTTCCACCCACTTAGCATAAAAAGGAAAGGAAGAAAAGGATTACATTTTCTTCCTCCTCCCTCACCATTGCCGAAACTAGAAGCCTCCTCCCTCATCTCCACAAGCCAAGTTTAGGTTTCTCCCTAAAAGAAAACTAAACTACAAGAAGAAACCTTCAAGGTGTACCCTTCCAAGCAAGAGAAATCGAAAGGAGTGCTAGAAGGAGAAACTCCCTACTTCCTCCTCACCAAGGGTACCATTTCTTTAAGGATTAAAAAGTGAACACTAGGTAAGCTTCCCCTCACCTGTGGTACAATAGTTTATATGGTTTTTCATGGAGTTAGATCACTTAAAAACCTAGGACTTGCCTTAAGTAGATTCGGCCAAAGCAAGAAGGAGAGTTTAAGAAAGTTGTAACTAGATATGCTTACTATTTTTCTTGTGATATGTATTTTATGTAAGAGATTAATCTAAGGTTTCCATGCTAGAAAAAAATGATGAAAACTTAGATCCATAAGCTTTAGACTCTCGGACAAGCATGAACAAGCAGACTAGGTAAGTTTAAGACTCAAACTAAGCATGTTTCCTTATTCTTATGTTATGTACCCTATGATAATGATGTTGTTAACTTTTCTATTACTTGTATATTGTTTGAAACTCCATTACCATGCTCATGAATATTCGTCCATGTAAGAAGTAAAGGCCTAAGAGAGAGTTTTAAACCTAGGACTAAGCATGCTAAGATTTTTCCTAAGACAAGGTATGAAGCTAAAATGTTATGTCATGATTGTATGTTAGTTATGAATCTTATTTCATGCTTATAAAGGTTCGGTTATGCTGAGACTTGAAGTCTAGGAAAGTTTAAACCAAGGCTAGGAGGCTTATGTGTTGGGTTTTTCGGGCCGCAAAAACCGCTTTTCGCGTCGCGGAAACCCCGAATCGCCCAAGCCACGGATCTCGTGCAAAGAAAAATTTTTGAAAACACATGTACGAGTTTAAAACACGATCTACAGTAGATCTAGGAAGGGAAAAACCATTTTACCTTCGATGCGTGCCCTCGCAAATCCCGCTCGTCCAACGGTACGCCGGATCTCGAGAGTGTCAACATAGACACTCCTCTAATGATATCCACACGAACAAGGAGTGTCTCCCACACTCAAAGGATGGAGAAGAGAGCCCCAAGAGTGCTAGCACTTTCTAGAGCTCTCGAATGGGATTGGAAAGGAAGAAAAGAAGAAGATACAAAAGAAAAACTTATACACTCACTAGTAGTATCCTTCCTTTTGTGACCTTCACTCTTCCTTTGTTCTTGGAATCAACTCAACCATCTTCTCCTCCATGAAACCCACGACCACAGCAAGAGAGGGAGGAAGAAAGACTCAAGGAAGAAGATAACATTCATCACACATAATTGCCACACAATAAAAACCTCCACACACATTAACTCCCCTCATTTAATGTGGGCCGACCACATTAATTGGTATAAGATGTGTAACCTCCATGAGGTGGCACACCATTATGAGGTGGAAATGATGTGGCAAGGTTAGTCATGCCATGTAGGATGAGTCAACCTTCATGATGTGGCAATACATCAAGTCAAACTTGATGTTTCAACTTCCATTTGGTCAAGTCAAAATTGACCAATTTTCTTCCTTGTTGAGTTAAATCCAACCTTTGATTCAAGTCAATTTTAATTTAATAAATCTCAATTCATTAATATAAATTGACTCAATGAATCAAATCTAAATTAGACTCATTCAACAATTGAATCTAATTGAGTCTAACTCAATAAGTCTAATTTGAATCCAATTGGTTCATCATATGAACCCAATCCAATTGGTTCATCATATGAACCTAATCTCCATCCACTTGTTCTTTGTGTGTGACCCAATAGGTTCTTGTAACGTTGGCAATGTTTCTAAACTCCTTTAGAAACATAAGCAATGAGCGGCATCTAGCAATACATCATTGCTACCCAAGTTACAAGAAATGTCGAGATCCAACATCACCTTGTGACTACTAATTGTGACTCCTCACAATATATGACAAGTGCCCTTCTATCCTAGACATCTAGATTGATCAATGTGAGGCATAGACCGTGTCATCCTCTGACCAATCTAAATCTTGAACTCCAAGTAGACTCACTCAATCAAATGAGCTCAATATCTCATATTGACTCATTTGGGTATGGCCATACACTTCGTGGTCTCACTCTATCAAGAATATCGATGTCGCTCCCGTCATATGGGAGGGATAGATCCCATCTACATCACTCACATCCCTCTGCATAATTCGTTACATACCCAGTAATCGCCTTTATAGTCCACCCAGTTACGGGTGACGTTTGACGAAACCAAAGTACATAACTCCTTATGTAGGGATCCATGGTGACTTCAGGTCTAAGGACTAATAGTCATACTAATAGCCACATGAGAAAGTATATGACACTCATATAACGATCCATGATACTTTCTCATGGCGGGTCATTCAGTATACATTCTCTAATGCATACCCATGTGTCAGCTTGATATCTCTATATCCATGACTTGTGAGATCAAGTCATCGAGCTGACCTACATGCTAGTCTTATTGTATTAACATTGTCCCTGAATGTTAATACTCGACTAGGAATGATTTAGAGTAGTGTTCCCTATATCATCTCACTATCGATTCAACTAATCGATTGATATAGATATGAACGTTCTACTCAAGGACGTTATTATACTTATTTTATCTGACACTAATACAAATAAGCATAATAACCAAAAACCAATGCCTTTATTAATATACAAGAATATGATATACATGAGTCCATACAATCATCAAATGATTGACTCTAGGGCTCTAACTAACATTATGACCTTAGGAAAGTTTAAACCAAGGCTAGGAGGCTTATGACCTTAGTGATAAAATGATATGAAACTAGTTGATGTTTTTATGGTTGCTTGTTACATAGAATTTTTGAGTACATGAAACTTTCGGCCACACTAAAGTTCTAGAGCTAGTTGTTAGGATCCTTCGTACGGAGGCTAGAGAGGGGGGTGTGAATAGCCGACACCAAATTGTCGCGTTTCTACAAACTTGGTTAGCGCAGCGGAAAATAACACGTAGAAACGAAGGAAAAGAAGACAAACCTCAAACAAACCGATGTAACGAGGTTCGGAGATTAGGGCTCCTACTCCTCGGCGTGTCCGTAAGGTGGACGAGTCCAGTCAATCCGTCGGTGGATGAGTCCCCGGAAAACCGGCTAAAAATAACTCCTTATGGGTGGAGAAACCTCGCCACAATACTCTTGCAACAGCAAGATGAATGTACAAGAAATACAAGAAAGCAGAAGACAATACAAGTATAAAAACAATCTTGCCTTCTCGTCGACTGGAAGAAGCAACAGCTCCAAGCGCCTACAACAGCAGGTGATCCAGCCGGAAGCTCACGCGAAGCTTTGGAGAAGCTCAACAAAGCTCAAGCACAACAGCACTTAGGAACAGGAAGAAGGAAAAAGAAGGGATAGCACCAAAGCCTTGATCTCCTTTTATAACCTGCGAACCTGCACAGCGAAGACAGAAGCCAGCGGAAAAGACGGAGCGACCCGTTGTGACTCAAGGGTCGAACGTGGACCGATCAGGCTCCACCCTGATCGGTCTAGGACCCTTCTGATCGGTCTGGGGACCGATCAGGCCCTGGGCTGATCGGTCCCTAGACCGATCAGGCCCTGGGCTGATCGGTCCCTAGACCGATCAGAATGCTTCACAGAAAGTTGCCCAACTTTCTGTTCGTTTCCTGATCGGTCTGTGGACCGATCAGGACATAGCTGGATCGGTCGTGGAGACCGATCAGGCTTCATGCTGATCGGTCCCCAGACCGATCAGTAAGCTCACAGAACCGATGTGCTTTGCCATCTGTTTGTTATCTTATCGGTCACCTGACCGATCAGATACACAAACGTATCACTGGATCGGTCTGCAGACCGATCCAGAGCTTGGTTTTTGCCCAAACCAAGTCCCAAGTTTCCCACACCAACATCCGGTCAACCTTGACCTATTGGTACATCATGCTTAGCATCCGGTCACTCCCTTGACCTGCTAAGACTCTCCACCAAGTGTCCGGTCAATCCCTTTGACCCACTTGGACTTTTCTCTTCGTGTCAAGTATCCGGTCACTCCCTTGACCTACTTGACCTTCTCAACACCAGATGTCCGATCATCCTTGATCCATCTGGATTTTCCCTTGCCCGGCTTCACTTACCAGGACTTTCACCTAATTTCACTCACTAGGGTTTTCACCTGGCTTCACTCACCAGGATTTCCACAACTGCCTGGCTTCACTCACCAGGACTTTTCCCCGCGCCAAACTCCCTGTTTGGACTTTTCCCGTGCCAAGTCTCCATACTTGGACTTTTCGCGTGCCAAGCTACCTGCTTGGACTTTTCCCCGTGCCAAGTCTCCGTACTTGGACTTTTCCAGTGCCAAGTCTCCATACTTGGACTTTTCACCGAATTAGGTCAACCAGGTCAACCTTGACCTATGGTTGCACCAACAATTTCCCAAACATCTATTCTTGTCAAACATCAAGAATAGAACTTCTCTTCTCGTCAAAACATCGTCAAACATCAAAATACAACTCGAGTCAGGTCAACTCGAGTCGGGTCAACCAGGTCAACCTTGACCTAAGGTTGCACCAACAATCTCCCCCTTTTTGATGTTTGACAAAATTCATAATCAAGTTAGGTTAAATCGATAACCTAACGTAGGTTTTCCAATTCCAATGTTCTCTCTGAACATTCTCCGGGCATTCTCCCATTCTCCCTCTTGGGACATCTCTCCCCTTTTTTGACATACATCAAAAAGAGGGAATCAAGGTCAAGAGTTTCTTCCCAATGAAAGTCCCATACCTTTCATTGAAACCCTTAATTTCCCCCTTGATACTAAACACAACAATCAACTTAGTGACAATCTCATATCACTAATCCTCAAAAAGTCTTAAGGAGTAAAAACTCCCCCTAAAAGTCAACTCCCCCTTGACAAATAGTTAAGACTCCCCCTAAAGGTCAACTCCCCCTTGACCATTGCACCAACAATGTCTTGGAGAGTTTCAAACCTTTAGAAAACCCGAAACTCAACTCCCACAGCTGAAATTTCATACCACAGTCGAAATTCAGCAAATTCAGCACGCCTGATCGGTCACCGGACCGATCAGGACCCCTCTGGATCGGTCCCCAGACCGATCCAGCCTTCCCTGGATCGGTCCAGTGACCGATCCAAGTTCAGATCAGGCGGTTTCTGATTTCTTCTCTCCCGAAATTCAGAAACTCACAACAAATTCCAGAAAATTTGAAAAATTATGAAATTTTGAGGATACATTCGTCATACCATATACTATCAAGGAAAAATAGTTTTCTATGAAAATAACTTCCATTTTCAAATCTTGATACAAAGTTCAAAAGTCTTTGAAATAGTTCAAAGTTAACTCATCTTTGTATCAATTTGCTCAATGATGAATGCTATCACTAGAAAAGGTTCATCAAGGTTTTTTAAACCAATTTCAAAATGATTTTAAACCTTTTAATTTAGGACCACAATCTTAGGGCTATATGTACATGACTTGTATATAAGCTTTCCCTATGATCCCCAATCTCTTGAGTTAGGCTCATCTAGGTACAAGAACTATGTACCTTGATCCTAACTCATGATCCTAATATCTCACACACATCTAAAGTGTATCAAACACATCCAAGTCAATTTTGATGTGAGATATGGGTTTAGGTTATCTTAGGCTAAGTTCTCATGCATTTTCTAAACACCAATTTGATCTCAATATCAAATTATGTTTTTATCCTTAAATCAATTTCATTGATTATTAATGTAAGAGAGGATGACTTGGCATGAAATAATATCATAAATGAAAACATGTGCCAATGTCATGATGTCATGGCATAAAGTATGAAATTTAACTAAAGCATGACATATAAAGAACCTAAGCTTTATCATGACATATCAAATGATAACATTAACCATGGTGTCATGACATGTGAGGCAAATAATCATGGAAAGATTTAGCATGAATAAGACATACCTAGATTACCTATCTAAGTATCCTTAGCCTTAGCTAATACTTAAGCTTTAACCCTTGATTGCCCTAATATGTCAAAATCCTAATTTTGACACTTCTTGAACTCTAGATTCATTCATGCCACTTAAAGATCAAATTTATCCTCAAATCTTGGCATGTTTCATTTTTCCTCAAGAGTTCTCTAGATTTTCCCAAATTGTGCCAATTGAAATTAACATCATCATTTTCCATGATGACACATTTTACTCTTCTAAGGAGTAAATATTCCATTTCATTTTCAAAGGTTCCCAAAAACCTTGAAAATGCTCCTTGAGTGTCAATTTCCTCAAAGTTGGGCTAACTACCCTTCTAATCGGAGTTGACACTCTCTAACCCATCTATGGGGTAGAGAAGATGCTCCTAGGAACCCAATACCTATTTGAGCTCATTGGGTTCACTAAATATTCACTAGGGATAACTTCCCTAGCAACCCTCCTAATGACCCTCTTAGGCTTTAAAGCCTTGGTCATTTGGGACTCATCAAGATCAACTCTAGGGGTGACTCCCCTTGTGACCTTGGTGGTGGTTTTCCTAGCCCTAGATTTTGTTCCATAATCGAATGGAACATTATGATAAGTGGGCTTGACCACTTGGGACTTAGGTTTGTGACCCAAACCTTTCTTGTCCTTGGACATTGGTTTTTGACCCTTAAACCCTAGAGTCAAATCCTTAAGAGCCTTTTCTAGAGAGTCAAGTCTTGACCTCAAGACTTGATTTTCTTTCTCTAATACCTCAAACTTTAATTTATCATTCTTCTTTGAGGTGTTCCTAAGCATATGTCTAGTTGTCTTGGGGTTTCTACCTAGGTTCTCCTTAGCCTTAGATGAGTTAATCCTAGGGTTGGCCTTCCTCGTGTTATCCTTATCTAGGCTTACATGTTTGGCTCCTAAGCACATATATTGATTCCTAAGATTATCAGACTTATCATTCTTGACAATTGCAATAAAACTACTAGCATGAGTCTTATTATTATTGCAAGAATGTGCCTTAAATGTTACCTTAGGGTTTGCCTTAGCTCCCCCTATCGACGTGCTCGGTCTCTTGTCCTTGTGAGATTGCCTCCCCCTCGGACATTGACTCCGATAATGTCCCCTTCGCTTGCATTGAAAGCACACCACGTGCTCTTTGCCTTTGCGTATCGGGACTCCGGCTTTCTTAACCTTTGGCGCCGGTGGAGTCTTCCTAACCCTCTTTGGACACTTACTCTTGTAGTGCCCAAATTCCCTACACTCAAAGCACATTATGTGTAATTTGCTAGAAATTAAAATGCTTGAGTTACCTAGGTTTGAGGATGGATGAACGCTCTCTCCTTCATCCCTTCCGGAGGTAGAAGCTTCTTCTTCTTGCTCCGAACTTGAAGAAGAACTCTCCTCTTCTTCTTTAGATGTTGAGTGGCCCTCAACTTCTAAATCCATTCCTCCATGATGTGAACTCCTTGGCTCACTTGACTCCTCTTCATGACTTGAAGTGGAGTTCTCCTCATGGAACTTTGCCAAGTTATTCCACAACTCCTTGGCATCGTTATATCCACCTATCCTACACAAAACATCATTAGGTAAAGAGAATTCAATGATTTTCGTTACCTCATCATTGATGGTTGATTGGTGGATTTGCTCCTTGGTCCACTCCTTCTTCTCTAGGATTTCTCCTTTCTTGTCCATAGGAGGCTTGAAACCTAATTGAACACAACTCCAATTTTCAAGGTTAGTCATAAGAAAATACCTCATTCTTACCTTCCAATACGCGAAGTCGCAGCACTCGTAGAAGGGTGGAAACGTGATGTCTTCTCCGAGTCGATCCATTCTCTAGCTTGTGCTCCCACGGGTGTTAATCCGACGAAGAGAAACCTTGCTCTGATACCACTTGTTAGGATCCTTCGTACGGAGGCTAGAGAGGGGGGTGTGAATAGCCGACACCAAATCGTCGCGTTTCTACAAACTTGGTTAGCGCAGCGGAAAATAACACGTAGAAACGAAGGAAAAGAAGACAAACCTCAAACAAACCGATGTAACGAGGTTCGGAGATTAGGGCTCCTACTCCTCGGCGTGTCCGTAAGGTGGACGAGTCCAGTCAATCCGTCGGTGGATGAGTCCCCGGAAAACCGGCTAAAAATAACTCCTTATGGGTGGAGAAACCTTGCCACAATACTCTTGCAACAGCAAGATGAATGTATAAGAAATACAAGAAAGCAGAAGACAATACAAGTATTAAAACAATCTTGCCTTCTCGTCGACTGGAAGAAGCAACAGCTCCAAGCGCCTACAACAGCAGGTGATCCAGCCGGAAGCTCACGCAAAGCTTTGGAGAAGCTCAACAAAGCTCAAGCACAACAGCACTTAGGAACAGGAAGAAGGAAAAAGAAGGGATAGCACCAAAGCCTTGATCTCCTTTTATAACCTGCGAACCTGCACAGCGAAGACAGAAGCCAGCGGAAAAGACGGAGCGACCCGTTGTGACTCAACGGTCGAATGTGGATCGATCAGGCTCCACCCTGATCGGTCCAGGACCCTTCTGATCGGTCTGGGGACCGATCAGGCCCTGGGCTGATCGGTCCCTAGACCGATCAGAATGTCAGT
Organism: Zingiber officinale; assembly: GCF_018446385.1. Classification (NCBI taxonomy): domain Eukaryota; kingdom Viridiplantae; phylum Streptophyta; class Magnoliopsida; order Zingiberales; family Zingiberaceae; genus Zingiber; species Zingiber officinale. The sequence goes on along the minus strand of NC_055990.1, from coordinate 13,765,091 downwards.
TGCCCTATGCTGATCTGTCCCTGGACCGATCGCAGATCTCCCAGATCGGTCGTGGAGACCGATCAGGCTTCACGCTGAGCGGTCCCGGACCGATCGGAAGCTCAGTAACCGCGCTTTACCTTACTTTGTTATCGATCGGTCACGGATCGATCGATACACAACGTATCCTGGATCGGTGCGGCCGATCGAGCTTGGTTTTGCCCAAACCAAGTCCCAAGTTTCCACACCAACATCCGGTCAACCTTGACCTGTTGGTACATCATGCTTAGCATCCGGTCACCCCTTGACCGCTAAGACTCTCCACCAAGTGTCCGGTCAATCCCTTTGACCCACTTGGACTTTTCTCTTCGTGTCAAGTATCCGGTCACTCCCTTGACCTACTTGACCTTCTCAACACCAGATGTCCGATCATCCTTGATCCATCTGGATTTTCCCTTGCCCGGCTTCACTTACCAGGACTTTCACCTAGTTTCACTCACTAGGGTTTTCACCTGGCTTCACTCACCAGGATTTCCACAACTGCCTGGCTTCACTCACCAGGACTTCCGACTGCCTGGCTTCACTCACCAGGACTTTTCCCCGCGCCAAACTCCCTGTTTGGACTTTTCCCGTGCCAAGTCTCCATACTTGGACTTTTCGCGTGCCAAGCTACCTGCTTGGACTTTTCCCCGTGCCAAGTCTCCGTACTTGGACTTTTCCAGTGCCAAGTCTCCATACTTGGACTTTTCACTGAATCAGGTCAACCAGGTCAACCTTGACCTATGGTTGCACCAACAATTTTTCAAACATCTATTCTTGTCAAACATCAAGAATAGAACTTCTCTTCTCGTCAAAACATCGTCAAACATCAAAATACAACTTGAGTCAGGTCAACTCGAGTCGGGTCAACCAGGTCAACCTTGACCTAAGGTTGCACCAACACTAGTATGTGTAGATTTTTAACTAAGTTTACTCATGTTGTTCCTTGTTATGATGCCATGAAAATTGTGTAGGGTTTCCATGCTTCTAGACCATATGAAAAACAAAAACCTAACTCACATGTTTCGGCCACCTTTGGATTAAAGGACTAGGAAAACTTAGAACCCAACTTTTATATGTTCATGATGTTTCTTGTGGTAAGTACTATGAAATGTAGTTGTGGTTCCATGCTCTTATGCCACTAGAAATTTAGTTCATACTTGTTTAGGTTTCGGCCAACACTAGTGCAAAGGCCTAGAGAAAACTTTGAAACCAACTTACATATGTTCATGATGATCTTGTGATAAGTACTATGAAATGTAGTTGTGATTCCCATGCTCTTACGTCACTAAAAATCTAGTTCCATGATTTATATATTTCGGCCACTAAAAGTTTAAAAGCCTAGAGAAGACTTAAAACCCAACTTATATATGCTTATGATGTCTTGTGATATATGCTATGAAATGTAGTTATGGTTACCATGCTCTTATGCCACTAAAAACCTAATCCCATGAGTTATAGGTTTCGGCCACCTTGGGTTAAGGGGTCTAGGAAGTTTGAAATTTAAACAAATATGCTTATGTTGTTGCTCATGAAAATGTATAAGATATTGGCCTAAGGTTCAACACTTCCATGCTACTTGTAACCTAGAAGGAGACATGTTAGGGTTCGGCCATGATAGGTTTGGGAGCTTAGGGAACTTAGAACCCAAACTAAATATGCTTTAGTAGTTCCTTATGAAATATGATATGATATGAGTTTAGGGTTTACATGTTGCATGTTGCTTAGAACTTGATTGCTCTTCATGAAAGATTTCGGCCATGAAAGAATTAGAGACCTAGGAGGGCTTAAAATTTTAGGTTAACATGCTCATGACCTTTCTTATGCTAGTATGTGAAGATATCATGAGATTTTTTTTATGTTTGTATGTTGTCTAGAGATCATGCCTCTACTTAAGACTTTCGGCCACATGGGTTTAGTGACCTAGATGTACCTCACATGCTATGAATGAATCAAGAGATGTTATCTAATGATTCCATGAATGGTTATGTCTTTTTTTGATAGGTGATATGTTCTTTTATGTATGCTTATGACCCATGTATGTGGTATGTGGTCAAATATGCTTGCTTTATGATATGATAAAATGATATGTTCATTATGCAAGCTTATGATTCATGCATGTGTTGTGTGCCCAAATATGCATGCTTTATGATAAGTGATATGTTCATGATGTATGTTATGATTCATGCATGTGCTGTGTGCCCAAATATGCATGTTTTATGATATGTTAAGAAATAAGATATGCATGGAACGATATGAACTATGATATGTAATACATGCTACTTTACTTTATGTATGACTTGTACCAAGGGTGGGCTCCATAAGCGCCCCGGGGTCGATGGACTAAGAAACGGGCCTCGTTAGGGATGGGCTCCTAAGTGCCCCTAGGTCGATGGACTAAGAAACGAGCCTAGTATGTATGCCTTGTAGGGTTCAAGACTTGCTACCTTGGACCTACATAGGACGCGCGCATTTATGTATGTGGTACAAGCCGGGGCCCTAATCATGTTGAGACTATGTTTAAGTATGTATATTATAAGTTTTCAAAAGACATGTTGCATATGTTGCATGATATATATTTAGGACTTTACCTTGCTTATGCTTTATGATTATGCCATCATATTTATGATGATGCTATGCTATGACAGAATACATTTGATGATCATGTTATAATATGCCATGATACTTTATGTTATGTTATGATATGCTGCTTGATATGTTGAAATTGTCTTTATACCTTATGACTTGTGATTTTAATATGCTTTACGTTTTTTGTGAGTAGGAAAGGAACTTACTGAGCCATGAGTGCTCACAGCTTACTTTCTTGTACCACAAATAAAGGAAAGGAATGGATGTACTAGGGGAGCAGCAGGAGGGGCTAGAAGGATGTGTGCGGTAGTGGACTGGCTAAAGAAAAAGACTTGCTTTTGTTTAATAAAAAAAAATATGCCATCTTGATATCTTTACTTTATGACTCCATGGCATTAAGTATGTGTTACGGTATTAAGACTCAAAAACTATGATAGGTATTATGCTATGTAGTTCTTTTATGTCCATGGTGATGTTAAAGTGCTAAAAAGTTTTCTTTAAAAAACTCTATAAGCAAGACTTCCGCTGTGTTAAGTATGTATGTGTCGCAAGTAACCCCCGTCGCCTTAGCAGGAGGGGCAGGGTGTTACAGTTTGGTATCAGAGCGAGGTTAGCCTTTCCACTACACACATGTCAAGCCTCTATCCTGCCGCTCCAAGTAAGATTTTATATGCTTAATGTAAAATTTTGTTTTATATGCTTTAATATTATGCATGCTTACTTATTCTTGATTTAATTTAATTTTGATGCTTTAATATTTTGCCTGTTTACTTATTCTCTGATTTAGTTTAATTTAACTTTTGCTAATGCTCTAATATTTTGCATGTTTACTTATACTGTGAATTAGGATAGGTATGCATGATGGTAGGATAGGAATAGTAATAACCTTATGACGACAAATAGGGATAACGATAATTTGTTGTTGTTAATGAAGATAAGCATGGCTAGGAGACGTACTACCCGAGCAGACGAGGCAGTAACCCCACCAGATCTGACTCAGGTAGTCACCGACCTTCAACGTCAGATCACGGAACAACAACAGTTGATCACGACCTTGATGGGTCAACAAGGAACCCCTACCACCCCACCAGTAGTTCAGAATGCAGTGCCCGTTGTGCCACTAGTTGCACCAGTACCACCGGTAGCCCCTGCCCCAGTGGTTCGACAGGAGACCTATTTGATACAGTGGTTGAGGCTGAAACCGGAGAACTTCTTGGGTACTTGCGAGCCGTGGGATGCTCAGGCCTGGTTCAAGACAGTAGAAAGCACAGTGGAACTTCTAGACTGGCCTGAATCATAGAAGATCAAATGTGTATCTTTCTGCTTCTCCGGAGATGCGAGAATGTGGTGGAAAAGAGTTAAAGCAAAGAGGCAAATTAATCTGATGAATTGGACGGACTTCGAGACAGAGTTCTTCGAAGAATTCTTTCATACGCAAGTGACGAACCGGCATTATGACGAGTTTACCGAGGTCTGGCAAGGTGACTTATCAGTGAACGAAGCAGTAAAGCGCTTCAACCGTCTAGCACGCCTTTGTCCTGAATTAGTGCGCAGAGAGAAAGGGTCGATCGATGTCAAGATGCTTCGACCGAGATAGCACCGAACGTGGCGGAGTTAATAGACCAGACCACGAGGAATTAGTCGGTGCATCGATTACGAGCATTATCGGAAAGCAATGAAGGAGAATAAAGGTCGACACGAGCCGAGGGACAAAAACCTCAAAGCTGGAAAGGAACTTCTACCGGAAAAAGAAATCGGTGGGACAATGCAAAAGTGGGTCAAGAATAAGCAACCGAGATACCCCAGTGTTCTATTTGTGGGAAGTCGCATATCGGATTGTGTCACAAAGGTACCGAAAGTGCTATAATTAGAAGGGCATTTGGCCGAGATCCTACTCACAAGCACCATTCCAGAACAACCGATCAGGTGCCCCTTCACAGCTACACCAGATGCAAACTGCTATAGAAGGGACTTCGATCAACCAAGGGAGATTGGAAGCCCCGCCAGCGACGACGAATGCCAGGGTTTTCGCGCTTACCAATGAAGATGTGGCGAACACCTCTACTGTCGTTACAGGTCAGCTGCCTATTTTTAATCAGCATGCTTTAGTATTATTTAATACTGGGGCGACACACTCGTTCGTCTCAACACCATTTACAAAGAAATTAGACATACCACCTCAAACACTAAATGGTACGTTCTTAACAACCCTACCATCCGGGGAAGTTATGCCATCGGATCATATACTACGGGTCGTACCTATCCGAATCGCAGATAGAGAACTCTATTGTAATCTGATAGTACTTGACATGCAGGATTTTAACATTATACTGGGCATGGACTTCTTAAGCAAGTACGGCGCCACAATCGAATGTCGTAATAAGAAGGTAGTCTTCCGACCTGAAGCTGAACCGATGTTTGAATTTATCGGGGAATCTGGGAAAGAAACTGAAAGATACTTATCAGCGGTAAAGGCATAAAGTATGGTAGACAAGGGTTGTAATAGATTTCTAGCGCACATGGTTGATACAAGACCAACCGGAAGCCATAAATTAGAAGAGGTCAGAGTAGTATGCAACTATCTGGAAGTATTTCCGGATGAACTACCGGGATTAGCACCTGATAGAGAAATAGAATTTACGATTGAAGTAGTTCCGGGTACTAAACCAATTTCTAAAGCACCTTATCGGATGGCACCGACTGAGTTGAAGAAACTACAAGAACAGCTACGAGAATTACTTGACAAGGGACTTATTCACCCTAGTCACTCTCCATGGGGAGCTCCGGTACTGTTTGTGAAAAAGAAGGATGGGTCTATGCGAATGTGTATAGATTACCGAGCACTGAACAACGCGATAATCAGGAACAGATACCCCCTTCCGTGGATCGATGATCTGTTCGACCAATTGAAGGGAGCAACGGTTTTCTCAAAGATTGACTTAAGGTCCGACTATCATCAAGTGAAAGTAAAACCAGAAGATATACCAAAGACGGCCTTTCGAACAAGATACGGGCATTATGAGTTTGTAGTTATGCCCTTCGGGGTAACAAATGCCCTTGCTGTGTTCATGGATTTGATGAATAGAGTATTTGCGGCATATCTCGACAAATTTGTGATTGTCTTCATTGACGATATTCTCATCTATTCGAGAACTCAAGAAGAGCATGCCAAACACCTGAATACAGTATTGCAGATCCTTCGAGAAAAACAACTATATGCGAAATTCTCCAAATGTGAATTCTGGCTCAATCAAGTATCATTCTTGGGTCATATTATCTCCAAGGATGGAGTAATGGTAGATCCGAATAAGATTGAGGCTGTAAGCAACTGGAATAGGCCAAAGAACGCCAGTGAAGTCAGAAGTTTTCTTGGGCTAGCAGGCTACTACAGGAAGTTTGTAGAGGACTTCTCCAAAATAGCAGCCCCGATGACAGTTCTCACCAAGAAGAACAAAAAGTATGTATGGATGGATGATTGCAAGAAGAGTTTTATGGAACTAAAACGGAGACTGACCAGTGCTCCGATTCTTACTCTTCCGGAGAGCAACAAGGATTTTAATATGTATAGCGATGCTTTCTTTCTAGGACTCGGAGCTGTACTTATGCAAGATGGCAAGGTCATTGCCTATGCCTCTAGACAACTCAAGGAACATGAAAAGAATTACCCCGTGCATGATTTAGAGCTAGCAGCGGTGGTCTTCGCCCTAAAGACATGGAGGCATTACTTATATGGGGCTCAGTGCAGGATTTATACAGACCACCAGAGTCTAAAATACTTCTTCACGCAGAAGGATCTAAATATGAGACAACGCAGATAGCTCGAGCTAATTAAGGACTATGATTGCGAGATCTTCTATCACCCTGGTAAAGCAAACAAGGTAGCCGATGCACTCAGCAAGAAGTCCCGCACCACCTTACGAAGCTATTTTAAGTTCGAGGACGAACTTTCTATGGGGTATGGGGTACTGTAACACCCACAAAATTATAAGATAAGTATATGTGTGTTATTTTCTTAAGAGCCTAAAAGTTAGAAGAATCAAAAAGAAATAAGAGAAATAAAGAAGAGGTGAAGGTTTGAACCTTGAACCTCTCACAAAGGATAGGAATAAAATTATGTATGATAACCACTAGGATAATGAATAATATGTGAATGGGAAATGATGGGAATTGTAGTTAAAAGTAAAGATAAAATTTAGTGAGAGAACAAGAGAAAAATCAAGTAGCTTTCTCACTCTTGTTTACCTCTTGGTTAAGAAAAGGAGTAACAAAAGACAAGTTGTCTTCTCCCTTTCCTTCTCTATTTTCGTGGGGTTTAAAAGGTTAATGAAGAGAAGAGTTAAGGGGAAGGAATGAGGACATATACTCATTAGAAAAAAATACATGCATGCATTAAGAGGGAAGGGAAGCAAAGTTTATCTTTGTAACTTCCACCCACTTAGCATAAAAAGGAAAGGAAGAAAAGGATTACATTTTCTTCCTCCTCCCTCACCATTGCCGAAACTAGAAGCCTCCTCCCTCATCTCCACAAGCCAAGTTTAGGTTTCTCCCTAAAAGAAAACTAAACTACAAGAAGAAACCTTCAAGGTGTACCCTTCCAAGCAAGAGAAATCGAAAGGAGTGCTAGAAGAAGAAGCTCCCTACTTCCTCCTCACCAAGGGTACCATTTCTTTAAGGATTAAAAAGTGAACACTAGGTAAGCTTCCCCTCACCTGTGGTACAATAGTTTGTATGGTTTTTCATGGAGTTAGATCAATTAAAAACCTAGGACTTGCCTTAAGAAGATTCGCCCAAAGCAAGAAGGAGAGTTTAAGAAAGTTGTAACTAGATATGCTTACTATTTTTCTTGTGATATGTATTTTATGTAAGAGATTAATCTAAGGTTTCCATGCTAGAAAAAAATGATGAAAACTTAGATCCATAAGCTTTAGACTCTCGGCCAAGCATGAACAAGAAGACTAGGTAAGTTTAAGACTCAAACTAAGCATGTTTCCTTTTTCTTATGTTATGTACCCTATGATAATGATGTTGTTAACTTTTCTCTTACTTGTATATTGTTTGAAACTCCATTACCATGCTCATGAATATTCGGCCATGTAAGAAGTAAATGCCTAAGAGAGAGTTTTAAACCTAGGACTAAGCATGCTAAGATTTTTCCTAAGACAAGGTATGAAGCTAAAATGTTATGTCATGATTGTATGTTAGTTATGAATCTTATTTCATGCTTATAAAGGTTCGGTTATGATGAGACTTGAAGTCTAGGAAAGTTTAAACCAAGGCTAGGAGGCTTATGACCTTATTGATAAAATGATATGAAACTAGTTGATGTTTTTATGGTTACTTGTTACATAGAATTTTTTAGTACATGAAACTTTCGGCCACACTAAAGTTCTAGAGCTAGTATGTATAGATTTTTAACTAAGTTTACTCATGTTGTTCCTTGTTATGATGCCATGAAAATTGTGTAGGGTTTCCATGCTTCTAGACCATATGAAAAACAGAAACCTAACTCACATGTTTCGGCCACCTTTGGATTAAAGGACTAGGAAAACTTAGAACCCAACTTGTATATGTTCATGATGTTTCTTGTGGTAAGTACTATGAAATGTAGTTGTGGTTCCATGCTCTTATGCCACTAGAAATTTAGTTCATACTTGTTTAGGTTTTGGCCAACACTAGTGCAAAGTCCTTGAGAAAACTTTGAAACCAACTTACATATGTTCATGATGATCTTGTGATAAGTACTATGAAATGTAGTTGTGATTCCCATGCTCTTACGTCACTAAAAATCTAGTTCCATGATTTATATGTTTCGGCCACTAAAAGTTTAAAAGCCTAGAGAATACTTAAAACCCAACTTATATATGCTTATGATGTCTTGTGATATATGCTATGAAATGTAGTTGTGGTTACCATGCTCTTATGCCACTAAAAACCTAATCCCATGAGTTATAGGTTTCGGCCACCTTGGGTTAAGGGGTCTAGGAAGTTTGAAATTTAAACAAATATGCTTATGTTGTTGCTCATGAAAATGTATAAGATATTTGCCTAAGGTGTTAGGATGTATACTAAAAGCCTAGCTTTTGGTATAAACATTTATCTAGAAATAAGAATCACATTGGTCAAATGTCTACATTTATGATAAATGTAGTTGTTCAATTAATTTATATTGTAGATAACATGGTGTGTGGTGTCACACACAGAAGATCATGTTATCGGTTCCTTATAAATTATAAACAGTAGCTCACGACCAAGATGGAAAGGAACAAACCATTGGAAGGTCGTAGTGTAATTAGGTATTAGTTTATCTTAACTATATAATTACACTAGTACACTTAGAGTGTATTGAGTAGGACCATTTGAGGTCGTTCCTTTTATACTGACTTTATGAAGGAACAAAGACCTAAGTTATTATGGAAGTGTGTGCTCTTAATCCTAATATAATAACGAGCACATATATTTGATATTTATTTCTTTAATTTATCAATGGGTGAGATTTAGTTCGATGAATCAATAAGCCCGATAAGTTGGGAAATGATATCACTTATAGTGTGTGTTGTTGATTATAGAAGGAAACTGTGTCCTAGAGATACTAGGTTGATAATGTCCCCAAGAGGAGCTCATAAGGATTGTCATGTTAAACCCTGCAGGTGGACTTAGTCTGACATGACGATAAGGTTGAGTGGTACTACTCTTGGACTAACATGTTAATTAAATGAGTTGTCAGTAACTCACTTAATTAGTGGACATTCGATATATTAAACACAGGGAGACTAACACACTCATAATAAGAAGGAGCCCAAAAATATAATTTGGGATTGGTGCGGTAATTCAATGATAGTTCTCTAGTGGAATGAATTATCATTGATAAAATTAAGTTGTGTGTTCGGGGCGAACACGGGATGCTTAATTTTATCGGGAGACCAAAACCAATTCCTCCTCTCGGTCTCTATTGTAGCCTCTTATTTATAGAGTACTATACCCACCTATACCCACCTTCTATACCCACCTAATGGGGCCGGCCAAGCTAGCTTGGGAATCAAGCTAGGGCCGGCCTAAGCATTAATTGGGGTGGCCGACCCTAGTTTGATCCCAAGCTAGAGGGGCCGGCCACATTAAATTAAAAAGGATTTTTAATTTTAATTTTTATTATGTGGAAGATATGATTTATTAAAGAGGATTAAAATTAAAATATCTCTCTTGTAAAAGATCTACAAAAGAATTAAAGGAGAGAGATTAGATCACTTTCCTTATTTGGAGATTGGAGAGAGATTTTATTTTCTCTTTAAAAATTATTCACATGATGAGAAATTAAAATTATGGAAATTTCTTTTGATCAACCATGAAGAGATTATTTTGGAAAAATTTTATTTTAAAATTTTTTCGGAAGCAAATAAGGAAACATTATTTTTTCTTGTGGAAAAATTTTTCCTTAATTGCTCTCTTTTGATGTGGCCGGCCATTATGTTTTAATTGGGGAAATTTTATTTTATTTTTCTCAATTAAATCATGTCAAGGAAATTAAGAAAATTTTATTGTAATTAAATTTCCTAATTTGCCAAGGCCAAGGAATATAAAAGAAGGGGTAAGGGTGCCTTCATGAGGTGAACCTCTTATTATTTCTCTTCTCTTTTCCTTGGTGATTGTGGCCGGCCAACATCCTTTCCCTCTCTTCCTCTTGTGGTGGCTGAATCCTTCATCTCCCTTGGAGTTCTTGTGGTGGCCGGATACTACTTGGTGAGGAAGAAGAAGAAGGAGAGAAAGCTTTGATCCCTTGGAGCATGGTGGTGGTGGCTGGCCAACCTCTCTTCCCCTCTTCCTCTTTGTGGTGGCCGAACCTTTCTCTTGGCTTGGAGCTTTTGTGGTGGCCGGATACTACTTGGAGAAGAAGAAGAAGAAGGAGAGAAAGCTAGTATCTCTTGGAGCTTGGTTGGTGTTTTAATCTTCATCCTTGGTGAAGCTTCCTTGTTGTGGCCGAACCTAGCTAGGAGGAGAAGAAGGTGGTTGGTGGTTTCTCATCTCGGAAGATCGTTGCCCACACAACGTCCGAGGTTAGAAGAGGAATACGATAGAAGATCAAGAGGTCTTTCTAGAAGGTATAACTAGTAATTTTTCCTTTTCCGCATCATACTAGTTATTTATGAAAATAATACCAAATACAAGAGGCTTACGATTTTAGTATTTCGAATTTATTTTTGATGTAGTGTTCTTAAGTTTTATTTTCCCTTGTGATTTTATTGTTCTTTTCGGTTAACCTAAAGTTATTTTAGGAAATTAAATATTAACTTTCTATTAAAGGTTTTGTCTAGTCAGTGGTGGTTGCTCCCATATCCAAGAAGGCCATGTGCCTCGCCACGTCAGTACTGGGAACCAATTATGGAAATTAATATTTAATGGAATTAATAACTTAAGGTGATTTGGGTCGAACGTGTTAAGTTCCACAGGAGATCCAAGTCTAAACCTAAAAGAACAAATAGATTAAGTTTTGGATCAAATGTGTTAAGTTCCGCAGGCGATCCAAAATTTAATTTAAAAGAACACATGGTAGCTAGGAAAAGGTTCAGACCTTTGTACAAAATTTTTTGTACAGCGGAACCTATAGGTTTTTCCTAGTAGCAACCAACAATTGGTATCAGAGCTAGGGTTTGCCTCTGTGTATTTGGTATTTAGGATAATCATGCACATGTCATACATAATTTAGGCAGTATAATAGTAGGATGTGCTAACTCTTTGGATGCAGGATCCAACTATTATGACTTTTAGTTATTATGTGTGTGATTGGACCCTTGGACATGTCAAGGGCATTTATTTGTATGTGCATGATTGTATTATAAAATACAGCAGGAGCTGTATTTAGTTTTATTAGGATTTTATTTTTTGATCTAGTTACATGTACATTCCTTTTATGGAATATAGGATCGATGGATGTAAATTTTATTTTATGTTCGATCTAGTCTACATGTACATTCCTTCGAGGAATATAGGATCGGAAAATGTAAAATTCTATATATGTCGCGGATCGAATCTTGCAAGGCGTGGAACCTTTTGAGGACCAGAGGCGCAGCGGAACAAGGAGCAAGATGGATGCGACAACTAGACCCGGTTGCGGTGGCCAAAGATGGCAGCAGCTAGGGTTGGCGACACACGGAGGATAGCAATAGATAAAAGCCATAATAGTTGAAAATTAGTTTTTCTATTTATTGCTTTTTATGCTGTGTTGTGTGTGCTTGTTAGTATGTATGTTAGGTAGACTAGCATAGGCAAAATTTCTCACTTTAAATAACTAAGTGGGAGAGGGATTTATTTTAAATAAATTCCACGGTCTCCATTACTGGTTTATAGGTGATGCAACAATCTTGCGCGTTGGCTTGTAGTGCCTTCCTCTATAACGGATGAGCTTGTTTGCGGATCACTAGATTAAACTTCCATTTTGGATGACTATAGGAAGTTAATTAAGAGCGTGTGATCTTCCCCAACGGAAGGGGCATAATCTTATTAATAGACTTAGTGTCAAGTAATGGTATACACTTAGGCACATCTAATAGTATCCTCCCCATCGGAGTCACTGCTATTATTTGTGTGACCGAAGAAAACCAACTATTAATTTGTCAAATAACTAGGTTGACAAGATAATAAAATTAATGGGTTAAAACCTCTCTTACAAATGATTGATTTTGTATACGTCCACACTAACGTGGCATACAAAATTAACTGTGTTTGAGATAATTTTATTTGTCATAAAGTTAGGTTGACAAGATAATTAATGGGTAAAACCCTCCTCTTACAAATGTTGATTTTGTATACGTCCACACTAACGTGGCATGCAAAATTCACGGTGTTTTGAGGTGTTGGTAATTTAAATAGTATTGTTAGAGGAATCAATATTATTTTAAATTTAGAGTTTTGACCAAATATTTGATCAAAGATAGACCAACTATTAATTTTATTTGTCATAGGTTGACAAGATAATAAAATTAATGGATAAAATCTCCTTTTAGAATTTGTATACGTCCACACTATCGTGGCATACAAAATTCATGGGGATTTTGAGATGTTGGCCTTGGCCAAATATTTTTGTGATTCTTAGGATGTTTGTCAATCCCCTAGTTGTTATACTATAGAAAATACTTAGTAGTCTCAATTGTAATGATTGGAAATAGGACTTGGACATTAAGGTAGACTGTCTTCTTAGAACTAAGAACAATATAGGTGTATTTAATTCATTAGTCGAAACATGTTTAGTGGTGTTATCTACCAGAACCTGGAGTGTAGATACAGATGCCATTAATCATGTCTGTAATTTATTGCAGGGGTTTCAGGAAACCCGACAACTAAATGAAAATAAAAACACCATCCACATGGGCACTGCTGTAAAAGTGGTAGCTATTGCAGTGGGAGATGTTTATCCTTTGATAAGAATAAAACATGGATTTTTGAGTAATTGTCTTTATGTACCAAGTTTATAAAGAACTAGTTTTCAGTTTCTAAATTATTCAAAGAACTTGATATTCTACCTCTTTTAATAACAAAGTTATTATTAAGGAAAAGAGGGAAGTTATCTGTTCTAGTATGTTGGCAATTTATAAATCCAATAACTCCCACGATACAACAAATGGAAATTAGTAACACATCTTCTAACTTTAAGAGAAAGCAACCTTCGGAAATGAACCAATTATATCTTTGGCATCTAAGGCTAGGTTATATTAGCTTGAGTAAGATTCATTGGTAGCTGATGAACTTTTGGGTTCATTAGTAGTGGAAATCATTCCGACCTACGAGTCTTACTTGGAAGGAAAAATAACCAAGAAGCTTTTAAGTCTAAAGGGGTATGGAGCCAAAAGATATATTGGAATTGGTTCATTCTGATTTGTGTGATCCTATAACTATCTAGGCAAGAGGTTGTTTCAAATATTTCATCTATTTTATAGATAACTATTTGAGATACGGATACATTTACTTGATATACCGCAAGTCTAAGTTCTTTGATTAGTTCAAAGAGTACAAGGCTGATGTGGAGAAACGTCAAAGTAAAAGTATCAAGACACTACGGTGAGATCGTAGTGGCAAGTACGTCTTGGGAGAATTTAGGAGTCACTTATCAGAAGAAGGGATTCAATCCCAACTAACTGCACCTAGTACACCCCAACAGAATGGTGTAGAAAAAGGAAGGTATAGGACTCTTATGGAAATAAGTAGATAGATGATGAGTTATTTAGAAAATTACCAAATTCATTTTAAGGGAATACTCTAGAAACGAAAGTGAACATAATACCTTCCAAAGTCAGAACTCTCTACTCATATAGAATTGCTGAATAGGCGTACACCTATTTTGAAGCATATTCGGATTCGGGTAGTCCAGCACATATGCTGAAGAGAGATAATGATAAGTTGGACAGGAATTCACTTGTTTGTGGGTTATCCTAGAGAAATGAAAGTAGGTTTATAGTCTTAAAAATCAGAAGATCATTGTTAGCATCAATGACCGATTTTTAGAAAAGGACTATGTAATAAACCACGTGCCCATAAGTAAATTTGTTCTTAAGGAAATAATAAAGGACATGTCTAATCTAGTACCAACTGTACAAGATAAGATACCACAAAGAAACTGCAACACGTATCACAAATGATACACAATTGCAGAAACTGCCTCGTCGTAGTGGGAGGGTTGTTAGGCAACCTAAAATGATTCATGTTTTGGGAGAGTTTTTGGACTCGATCCCTGGAGGACATGAACCTGATCTCCAGATATATGACGAAGCATTCCAAGATAAAGATGCAGCATCTTGGCAAAGAGTAATGAATAATAGAATTAGAATATATGTATTCTAATAAAATCTGGAAGCTTGTAGAACCACCAAATGGTGTAAAAGCCTTTAAGAGTAAAAAGGTCTATAATAGGAAAAGAGGGATAGACAGGAAGGTAGAAACTTTCAAAGCAAGGCTTGATGAAAAAGGAAACTTTTTCACTGGTAGCCATGCTTAAGTCTATCCAGATTCTTTTAACTATTTGGCAAGTGGATGTCGAGACAGCATTCCTTAATGGAAGTCTTAAAGAAAGCATCCATATAAAGCAACTAGAAGGGTTCATTGCAAAGGGCTAAGAGCATCTTGTGTGCAAGCTAAATCAGTCTATGGACTGAGGCAAAGCTTCAAGGTCTTGAAACATCCGGTTTGTCAAAGTAATCCAGACCTATGGATTTATTTAGTAACCGGATAACTCTTGTGTATACAAAAGGTGTAATGGAAACGTGGTGGTATTTCTTGTACTATACGTAGATAACATTTTTGGTAGTTGGAAACAATATCAAAATGTTGTCAGAAGTAAGGGTATGGTTGTCCAAACAATTTGATATAAAGGACTTGGGAGAATGTATATATTCTTGAGATCAAAGTAATAAGGGATCACAAGAAAAGAATATTTTTTACTTATCCCAAGCTTCATATATCGGAAAAATCCTTGCTCGTTTTAAGCATGCAGAACTCTAAGAAAGGTTTCTTACCTTTTAGGCATGGAGTAACTTTATCTAAAGAGATGTCTCCGAAGACATTAAAGGAGATAAAGGACATGAAGGCAGTTCCTTATGCTTCGGCTCTGTGAAGCCTAATGTATGCAATGTTGTGTACGAGAAAGAATATCTGTTTTGACGTGGGCATAGTTAGCAGATATCAAAGTAATCCTAGACAAGGACATTAGTCTGCAGTAAAGTATATATTGAAGTACCTTAGAGGCACTAGAGATTATATGCTAGTTTACAAGGCAGCTATTTTGGTCCCTGTGGGTTGCATGGATTTTGACTTCCAATCGGATAAGGACAATAATAAGTCAACCTCGGGGTTTTGTGTTTACTTTAGGAGGTAAAGTCATAACTATGGAAGAGTGATAAACATTTGTATTTTTCTGGACTCCACCATAGAAGCTTAGTATATGGCAAGCCTCTAAGGTAGCCATAAAAGCTGAATGACTCAATAACCTCAAGATAGACTTAGATATGATTTCTAGTTTGTCCAAAAATTATTACAATTTATTGCAATAATATTGGTGCAGTAGCAAACTCGAAGAAACCATAAGTCTATAAGGCAAGTAAACACAATAGAGCGCAAGTACCACCCAATACGAGAAATCGTATAAATGAGGAGAAGTTGTTGCCGCATAGATTGCATCAGGTGATGACCTATAGATCCTTTCACTAAAATCCTTAAGGCAAGAGCTTTTGATGGGCATGTTGAAGGGTTAGGAATCAGATGTATGGCAGCAGATATAGCAGCTTAGTCTTTTAGTATAAGTGGGAGATTGTTAGGATGTATACTAAAAGCCTAGCTTTTGGTATAAACATTTATCTAGAAATAAGAATCACATTGGTCAAATGTCTACATTTATGATAAATGTAGTTGTTCAATTAATTTATATTGTAGATAACATGGTGTGTGGTGTCACACACAGAAAATCATGTTATCGGTTCCTTATAAATTATAAACAGTAGCTCACGACCAAGATGGAAAGGAACAAACCATTGGAAGGTCGCAGTGTAATTAGGTATTAGTTTATCTTAACTATATAATTACACTAGTACACTTAGAGTGTATTGAGTAGGATCATTTGAGGTCGTTCCTTTTATACAGACTTTATGAAGGAACAAAGACCTAAGTTATTATGGAAGTGTGTGCTCTTAATCCTAATATAATAACGAGCACATATATTTGATATTTATTTCTTTAATTTATCAATTGGTGAGATTTAGTTCGATGAATCAATAAGCCCGATAAGTAGGGAAATGATATCACTTATAGTGTGTGTTGTTGATTATAGAAGGAAACTATGTCCTAGAGATACTAGGTTGATAATGTCCCCAAGAGGAGCTCATAAGGATTGTCATGTTAAACCCTGCAGGTGGACTTAGTCCGACATGACGATAAGGTTGAGCGGTACTACTCTTGGACTAACATATTAATTAAATGAGTTGTCAGTAACTCACTTAATTAGTGGACATTCGATATCTTAAACACAAGGAGACTAACACACTCATAATAAGAAGGAGCCCAAAAATATAATTTGGGATTGGTGCGGTAGTTCAATGATAGTTCTCTAGTGGAATGAATTATCATTGATAAAATTAAGTTGTGTGTTTGGGGCGAACACGGGATGCTTAATTTTATCGGGAGACCAAAACCAATTCCTCCTCTCGGTCCCTATCGTAGCCTCTTATTTATAGAGTACTATACCCACCTATACCCACCTTCTATACCCACCTAATGGGGCCGGCCAAGCTAGCTTGGGAATCAAGCTAGGGTCGGCCTAAGCATTAATTGGGGTGGCCGGCCCTAGTTTGATCCCAAGCTAGAGGGGCCGGCCACATTAAATTAAAAAGGATTTTTAATTTTAATTTTTATTATGTGGAAGATATGATTTATTAAAGAAGATTAAAATTAAAATATCTCTCTTGTAAAAGATCTACAAAAGAATTAAAGGAGAGAGATTAGATCACTTTCCTTATTTGGAGATTGGAGAGAGATTTTATTTTCTCTTTAAAAATTATTCACATGATGAGAAATTAAAATTATGGAAATTTCTTTTGATCAACCATGAAGAGATTATTTTGGAAAAATTTTATTTTAAAATTTTTCCGGAAGCAAATAAGGAAACTTTAATTTTTCTTGTGGAAAAATTTTTCCTTAATTGCTCTCTTTTGATGTGGCCGGCCATTATGTTTTAATTGGGGAAATTTTATTTTATTTTTCTCAATTAAATCATGTCAAGGAAATTAAGAAAATTTTATTGTAATTAAATTTCCTAATTTGCCAAGGCCAAGGAATATAAAAAAAGGGGTAAGGGTGCCTTCATGAGATGAACCTCTTATTATTTCTCTTCTCTTTTCCTTGGTGATTGTGGCCGGCCAACATCCTTTCCCTCTCTTCCTCTTGTGTTGGCCTAATCCTTCATCTCCCTTGGAGTTCTTGTGGTGGCCGGATACTACTTGGTGAGGAAGAAGAAGAAGGAGAGAAAGCTTTGATCCCTTGGAGCATGGTGGTGGTGGCCGGCCAACCTCTCTTCCCCTCTTCCTCTTTGTGGTGGTCGAACCTTTCTCTTGGCTTGGAGCTTTTGTGGTGGCCGGATACTACTTGGAGAAGAAGAAGAAGAAGGAGAGAAAGCTAGTATCTCTTGGAGCTTGGTTGGTGTTTTAATCTTCATCCTTGGTGAAGCTTCCTTGTTGTGGCCGAACCTAGCTAGGAGGAGAAGAAGGTGGTTGGTGGTTTCTCATCTCGGAAGATCGTTGCCCACACAACGTCCGAGGTTAGAAGAGGAATACGATAGAAGATCAAGAGGTCTTTTTAGAAGGTATAAATAGTAGTTTTTCCTTTTCCGCATCATACTAGTTATTTATGGAAATAATACCAAATAGAAGAGGCTTACGATTTTAGTATTTCGAATTTATTTTCGATGTAGTGTTCTTAAGTTTTATTTTCCCTTGTGATTTGATTGTTCTTTTCGGTTAACCTAAAGTTATTTTAGGAAATTAAATATTAACTTTCTATAAAAAGTTTTGTCTAGTCGGTGGTGGTTGCTCCCATATCCAAGAAGGTCATGTGCCTCGCCACGTCAGTACTGGGAACCAATTATGGAAATTAATATTTAATGGAATTAATAACTTAAGGTGATTTGGGTCGAATGTGTTAAGTTCCGCAGGAGATCCAAGTCTAAACCTAAAAGAACAAATAGATTAAGTTTTGGATCAAACGTGTTAAGTTCCGCAGGCGATCCAAAATTTAATTTAAAAGAACACATGGTAGCTAGGAAAAGGTTCAGACCTTTGTACAAAATTTTTTGTACAACGGAACCTCTAGGTTTTTCCTAGTAGCAACCAACATAAGGTTCAACACTTCCATGCTACTTGTAACCTAGAAGGAGACATGTTAGGGTTCGGCCATGGTAGGTTTGGGAGCTTAGGGAACTTAGAACCCAAACTAAATATGCTTTAGTAGTTCCTTATGAAATATGATATGATATGAGTTTAGGGTTTACATGTTGCATGTTGCTTAGAACTTGATTGCTCTTCATGAAAGGTTTCGGCCATGAAAGAATTAGAGACCTAGGAGGGCTTAAAATTTTAGGTTAACATGCTCATGACCTTTCTTATGCTAGTATGTGAAGATATCATGAAATTTTATTTTGTTTGTATGTTGTCTAGAGATCATGCCTCTACTTAAGACTTTCGGCCACATGGGTTTAGTGACCTAGATGTACCTCACATGCTATGAATGAATCAAGAGATGTTATCTAATGATTCCATGAATGGTTATGTCTTTTTTTGATAGGTGATATGTTCTTTTATGTATGATTATGACTCATGTATGTGTTATGTGCTCAAATATGTTTGCTTTATGATATGATAAAATGATATGTTCATTATGCAAGCTTATGATTCATGCATGTGTTGTGTGCCCAAATATGCATGCTTTATGAAAAGTGATATGTTCATGATGTATGTTATGATTCATGCATGTGTTGTGTGCCCAAATATGCATGTTTTATGATATGTTAAGAAATAAGATATGCGTGGAACGATATGAACTATGATATGTAAGACATGCTACTTTACTTTATGTATGGCTTGTACCAAGGGTGGGCTCCATAAGCGCCCCGGGGTCGATGGACTAAGAAACGGGTCTTATTAGGGATGAGCTCCTAAGTGCCCCTAGGTCGATGGACTAAGAAACGAGCCTAGTATGTATGCCTTGTAGGGTTCAAGACTTGCTACCTTGGACCTACATAAGACGCGCGCATTTATGTATGTGGTACAAGCCGGGGCCCTAATCATGTTGAGACTATGTTTAAGTATGTATATTATAAGTTTTCAAAAGACATGTTGCATATGTTGCATGATATATGTTTAGGACTTTACCTTGCTTATGCTTTATGATTATGCCATGATATTTATGATGATGTTATGCTATGACAGAATATATTTGATGATCATGTTATAATATGCCATGATACTTTATGTTATGTTATGATATGTCATGATATGCTGCTTGATATGTTGAAATTGTCTTTATACCTTATGACTTGTGATTTTAATATGCTTTACGTTTTTTGTGAGTAGGAAAGGAACTTACTGAGCCATGAGTGCTCACAGCTTACTTTCTTGTACCACAGATAAAGGAAAGGAATGGATGTACTAGGGGAGTAGCAGGAGGGGCTAGAAGGATGTGTGTGGTAGTGGACTGGCTAAAGAAAAAGACCTTCTTTTGTTTAATAAAAAAAAATATGCCATGTTGATATCTTTACTTTATGACTCCATAACATTAAGTATGTGTTTGGGTATTAAGACTCAAAAACTATGATAGGTATTATGCTATGTAGTTCTTTTATGTCCATGGTGATGTTAAAGTACTAAAAAGTTTTCTTTAAAAAACTCTATAAGCGAGACTTCCACTTTGTCAAGTATGTATATGTCGCAAGTAACCCCCGTCGCCTTAGCAGGAGGGGCGGGGCGTTACAGGAAAATCCTAGTGAGTGAAACCAGGTGAAAGTCCTAGTGAGTGAAGCTAGGCAGAAGTGAAAGTCCTGGTGATTGAAGCCAGGCAGATGGAAATCCTGGTGAGTGAAGCCAGGTGAAAGTCCTGGTGAGTAAAGCCAAGTAGATGGAAATCCTGGTGAGTGAAGCCAGGTGAAAGTCCTAGTGAGTGAAGCTAGGCAGAAGTGAAAGTCCTGGTGAGTGAAGACAGGCAGATGAAAAGTCCTGGTGAGTGAAGCTAGGCATGAGGAAATCCAGATGGATCAAGGCTGATCAGACATCTAGTGTTGGAAAGTCCAAATAAGTCAAAGGGATTGACCGGATACTTGGCACGAGTTGGAAAGACCAAGTAGGTCAAAGGGATTGACTGGATACTTGGCATGAAGAGGAAATGCCCAAGTGGGTCAAAGGGATTGACCGGACACTTGGTGAACTAGTCCTAGCAGGTCAAGGGTGACCGGATGCTAGGAACGATGAACCAACAGGTCATGGTTGACCGGATGTTGGTTTAGGGGACTCTGGACTTGTTTTTGGGCAAAAACAAGGAGCTGGATCGATCAACCGATCGATTGGCACATGCCCAATCGATCGGGCGATCGATTGGGTGAGTCCTCACGACAAGTCTTCTCCCAATCGATCAGTGGATTGATTGGGGAGAAGCATCGCACAAACAGAATAGCTCTGGATCGATCAGTCGATCGATCCAGAGCCCCCAATCGATAAGTGGATCGATTGGGAGGCACGTTTTCATGCGATGGGACCTGGATTGATTGACCGATTGATCTAGGCGATTCCCAGAGCATAGAGGCACCCTGGATCGATCCACCGATCGATCCAAAGCCTCCCCAATCGATTGGGAGCAATCCAATCGATTGGGATCCGACCGTTGGCGCTGGATAAAGACGTTGGTGTGCAATTTCGTCGACAGTTCTTCCCGAGATCTTACGGATTTCTTCTCCAGCGATCAGAACATCTCCACAGCATCTCTTTGAGGTTCAGATCGCCAATTCTTGAAGGATCTTGGAGAGACATCCAAGTCAAGAGGCGAGAACACAACAAGAAGAAAAGCTAGGGTTAGGGTTTTCATTGCTTATCTTGAAAGATATTTCTTGTATCTATTTTCCCTTTGCTTTCTTCTTGTATAGAGAGATTGTAGGGCTTCTTCGCCTTTGGTAGTTACTATAAAGGAGTGTTATTCATAGTGGAGGGTGTGTGAGTGCGTGGATCCTTGGATTAGTCACCTCTTGTAAGGTGGATACCAAGTAAATCCTTTTTTGTTAGCGTTGTGTATTTTGTTTCTTGTATTTCCGCTGCATATCATTAAAGAAACAAGCAACGATGAGCACGAGGATCACGCCGAGCTATTCACCTCCTCCCCCTCTAGCTACACATTCGGTCCCAACACATACGAGTATGTTATGTACGTGTTTGGTGGGCTACCTATTGTATTTGTTAGTTAGTAGGCATCAGTTAGATCTACCCATACCTATGGATATAGGTGTTAGATAGATCATTGTACTAGAGGTGCTTATGTGGATTGGGAGGTTTCATTGATGATGACGATGTTTATATTATGATTATCACATCATGCCCATCATTGCATTGCATGCCGATGACCATTTTCTCCCTTGTTGTATGAGCTAGTCTCCAGTCATATATGTGGATGGTTTGATGACCACAAGCTCTATTAGGTATAAGCTAGTCATCAGACATGTTAGCTGTCCATTCAGCCACTGAGGGAGAGTGGTAGCTAGGAGTGGAGCTAGTCCTGTTGTGCTCACTTGACCGCTCAGTGTTATACTCTGTCAACCTTGGCCACTCATGAGTAGTGGTATCTGTTGAACCCCATGGTTATTTTGATGTGAACAACCAAGATAGGTTAGGTCCTACTTGTTATTTGATCTCTGTGTCTAAGTGTGCAGGAGCTTAGGAGCGTAGGAAGTCGAACGGAAGACGCAGCTAGCGAGAAGGACGGCACGGGAAGGGAGTCGATGGGCTCGGTGCATCCGAAGGACGAGAGAACTGTGGAAGAGTACACCGGTGGATGAGAAAAATATGCGCGACGTTCGAGGGACGAGAAGCCGGGATGGAAGCCTACTCGAGGAGAAGATCGGAAGTTGGGTTCGGGTGAGCCCTATTCAGGATAGCGGAGATCACCCAAGTGAGTGGATCCGGAGTAGAAGACCCGGACCTAGGCAAGCAGAGCCAGAGCAGAGGACTCAGACTGAAAAAGTCAACCAGAGTTGACTTTGGGGTCCGAGATGCCCGTAACAATCTGGGGGCGCCCGGACCTGCCCAGGGCGCCCAGAACCCTTCCGGGCACCCGGACCTGAAAAGTTGACCAGATCGCGTCAAACGCGATCTGAACATTGGGGGATAAAGTTTTATTCCCCCCAGGGCGCCCGGATTGTAACCAAGTTAAATCCTTGTCTCCTCTTCTTTTTTTTTGTCATTTAGTTTTTATTTTATAATTGTTCCTAGTTTTTGAGTTGAAAGTCTTTAAGGAGGGTATACTTTTATTTTGCAGGCAATTCACCCTCCTCTTGCCGGCCCTACTGCACCTACAAATGGTATCAGAGCCCGACAACCTCAAAAGGACTAACCGCTGACTGAAGCACAAAGATCAAGACAATGGCCGGAGCAAACATTCATCCCCCGAAGTTCGACGGAGACTTCGCTACATGGAAGCGAAAAATGGAGCTATTTTTTAAGACCAAATTTGATATCATTTTAATAATGAAATATGGATATACAGCGCCAAAAGATAAAGAAGAATACATATGGACGAAGAAGGAGTAGGGCGATTTTGTGGGCAACGGAAAGGTGGAATTTCACCTGCTCAGCGTTCTGCCGCCCGAGGAGGTAAGTCGGATCGGAAGCTACGACTCTGCTAAAGACCTCTGGGAAAAATTCCTGGAGCTCCACGAAGGCACCTCAGAAGAAAAGCTTGCGAGGCGCAACGTCCTCCGGACCCAGTTGACGAACCTCCGAATGAACAACGGCGAGAAGGTAACGCAACTCCAGGTGAGAATTAAGGAGTTGATAATTCAATTGACCAACCTCGGAGAATCGGTAACGAACCGAGACTCTATCCGATATGCTCTCAACGCCTTCCCAAGAACTCCAGAATGGGCGTCCTTAGTAGATGATTATTACATCTCTAAGGACTTTGAG
The DNA here is from genome assembly GCF_018446385.1 of Zingiber officinale. Lineage (NCBI taxonomy): Eukaryota > Viridiplantae > Streptophyta > Magnoliopsida > Zingiberales > Zingiberaceae > Zingiber > Zingiber officinale. The sequence goes on along the minus strand of NC_055990.1, from coordinate 13,741,800 downwards.
GTAAGTAGTTTAGAAAATTTATTCTCTACATTTAAACATCACGAGTCTCGAATCGCAGAGCCTAAACAAATGGAGAAGACGAACCTCAATGTTGCCCTACGAGCCAAAAAGGGCGATCCCGATTCTGAAGCAATGATCGATGAAACTGAAGCGGCTCTTCTGGTAAGAAAATTAAATAAATTCATTAAAACTAACAATTTTATATCGCAGTCGAAAAAGCATCAACGTAATAAAAGGACGGTTCGATGCAACAACTGCAATGAGAAAGGGCACATCAAGGATGACTGCCCCAAATTGAAGAAAAAGGACAAGTCTCAGAGACCAACATCCACTAAATGCAAGAGTCTGAAGGCCACTTGAGATAATTCGTCATCCTCCGAATCAGAAGTCGAAGCCTTCTCAGAAATAGCACTGATGGCTAACCATCTCTTTGAAGATGACTCAAGCTCAGAGATGAGCATAGATGAAGGGGGAGGTGTTGGTGCGGGAAGCATCTGATGATCGAACCTAAGTTTTGATTATGGCAAAGGATTCAAAGTTAAGGTACTTTGTTATCTGACAGCTTTTGTTGAGTGTTTCAGGAAAGTCCTAACTGCTGTTAGGCAAGGTAAAACCCTAGGGGGTGGTAACCCTAGGTCATAGGGGGTGGTAACCCTATGCGGAAAGTCTTGGCAGGACGATGGCTTCAGGCAAAAGTCCTAGGGGGTGGTAACCCTAGGTGGAAAGTCCTGGTGTCGCGAACCAGGTGAAAGTCTGAACTGGCCGGTGAAGCGGGTGTTCAGCAGAAAGTCGAGTGCTGAGCAAAAGTCCAGTCGATCTGGAGGATCGTACTGGCAACAGGTAAATCTCCTGAGTGGAGTAGGTGAGGACGCGTTCCCCGTAGAGGGAACAGTAGGCGTCGGGTCGACCTAGGGTTTCCGGCTGGAAACCCGAAGTCAGACTCGGACAGTCCGGAGACTGTCTATACTTTATTTTATGTGTACTGTGCTAACTTTGTTTTGTAGGGTATGTGTTTTGGGACTAACACATTTTGCAGGAACAAAGAGCAAGTTACAACTCGGATGAACAGTGTCCGAGGCGCCTCCATGGAGCTTGGAGGCGCCTCGGGTGCGAGCCAGGAAAAGGCCAGCGCAGCAGACTGGAGGCGCCTTGAATGGAGTTCAAGGCGCCTTGGACCGGAGGTTGGAGGCGCCTTGGATAGGCTGAAGGCGCCTTGAACCAGATAGAGTTCGACCAGGTCAGTGCTGATCCACGCGGGTGACTCGGCTCGTTCAAGGCGCCTTGATGAACAGTGTAAGGCGCCTTGAACCCTCTTTATAAGGGGTCTCGACCAACAGCTCTGAACAAGAATTTACAAGCAATCTTTCTGCTACAAGCTGCTCACGAGACGATTCCGAAGTGCTGCTACGAGACACCGACGACCCGGAGCCCCGAACTTTCTTTTCTACTACTGTTGTCGGTATAATTTTAATTGCAGTTACATTTTGTAATTAATCTGTAATATTCATACGAAATTATAGTTGTTGCCCACGGAAAGCGATCAAGGATCGCGGGCCTTCGAGTAGGAGTCGACCTAGGCTCCGAACGAAGTAAACGACTGTGTTCTTGTGTTTGTTTCCTTTATTCCGCTGCTTTAATTACTCTACGAACGTTTTACGATTCCGATAGTCGAACAAAATAGCCGCGAGTGCTATTCACCCCCCCTCTAGCGCGTCTCGATCCAACAATTGGTATCAGAGCGGGGTCGTTTTGAATTGGTGCAACCACCTTTCAAAATAAATTTTTCGCAGTTTTTTTTGTTTTCGGAGTCGAATTAGAATTTAGCCTTATAGCTATATTCTAATTTTTTGTTTCCCTCGAATCGACTTTTGCTCGAAGTAGGTGCAACACCACTCGAGTTCGTCTTTATTATTCTTTATTCCAGCACTACTAATCCAAGACTTAGTCTTGGAACATATTTTGTTATTTTCTTTTGTTACATATTATAAATGGCCCAACAAGAGGGTTTCAGCACTGTACGTCCCCCGCTATTCTCCGGAGAGGACTTTGGCTACTGGAAGGGAAGAATGGAAACGTATCTAAAGATACAATTCGAAACATGGATGATCATAAAGACGGGACTAAAACTGCCAATCGATGACGACGGCAAAACTACACCCTGCGAGAAGTGGGACGCCTCTTTAATAAAAAAGGTTAAAGCCGACGCCAAAGCTACCTGCACCCTCCAGTGTGGTCTTACCAAGGAAGAACTCAACAGAGTTGGCCCGTTCTCCTCTGCAAAGGAGCTCTGGGAAAAGCTAATCGAACTCCATGAAGGCACTGACGACACCAAGGTAAGTAAAAGAGATCTTTTACTTAATAAATTATACAATCTAAAAATGCATGAAGGCGAAACGGCGAGTTCTCTTCACGCGAGAATACAAGACATCCTTAACTCTCTTCATGGAATTGGCCAGAAAATAGAAAATCGGGACGTAATAAGGTATGCCTTAAACTCGTTTCCAAGGAATACATTGTGGGCATCAATGGTAGATGCCTACAAAGATTCCAAGGATTTATCCTCTTTAAAACTAGATGAACTTTTTAGTGAATTTGAACTTCATGAGCAGACTAATGCACAGCCTACCGAGAAAGGTATTGCGTTGGTTGCAGGTACAAGCCGAACCCGGGAACCAGACTCTGACGATGAAGAAGGTGACATTACAACCGAGCTGGTGAACCTCGTGAAGAAACTCTACAAGACGAAAGGATTCGACAAAAGAGATCTGAAGAAGGCAGTAAAATCAAAGGAAGGCCCACAAAATACAAAGATGAAGTTTGAAGTTACATGCTACGGGTGTAACCAAAAAGGGCACATCAAAACCAACTGCCCTAACATGAAGGAGATCAAAAAGCAAAGAAGAAAGGTCCTCAAGGCAACATGGGACGAATCTTCATCGGAGGACGACGACGACGAGCTCGAACAAACGAGTCTACTTGCATTAATGGCCCGGGACCAAGTCGTTGAATACGAATGCGAGAGCGAGTCTGAGGCCGAGTCCGAGCAAAGCCACGGATCCGTATCCGTTTCCGAAGGACCAGACCCCGCTGTAAGTATCTCCCGGTTGAACACTTTAGTTAGCTATTTATTGCGCAAATTAGCTAAATCAAACTTGAAAGTTAAATCACTTCTAAAGGAAGTTAGTGTCCTTAAAGAAGTGGCTAACACCAAATCCTTACCTGACCAGAGTCAGACTGAATTTCCAACTCAAGTTCAAAAACTTGAGGAAGAAAATTCAAGTCTAATAAATCAGGTTAAAGATTTAAAAAATACCTTAGAACGGTTTACTTTGGGCTCCAAGAATTTGAACTTGATTCTTGGGACACAAAGAGCCATCTACAACAGAACTGGGCTGGGTTATAAAAGTAAATATAGATCCTATTTATCATTAATAAACAAACAAAGTATTAAAACAGTCCAAGCATGGGTCTCCAAGTCTAACTTGGTTAATCAAGTTGGACTTGGCCAATACTGGGTTCCAAAGGATCAAATATACTACCTCGATAGACCATATCGAGGCCATGATCCAAGGGGAGCAAAAAGAAAAACAATCCTAAAAATTCAAAATTAAAATTAAAAATTAAATGCAAAATTTGAAATTAAAATTAAAATTAAATTCAAAATTAAAATTAAAAATTAAATTCAAAATTCAAAATTAAAATTAAATTCAAAATTCAAAATTCAAAATTAAAATTAAATTCAAAATTCAAAATTCAAATTAAAAAATTAAATTCAAAATTCGAAATTAAAACTCAAAATGAAGATAAGGGATCCAGACTCGCTGGCACCCCCAACTAAACTACCCGGGAGGGTAACTGAACCTAATCTACCCGAAATGGGTAAAACAAGAGTAGATTACCCGGCAGGGTAATTAAGGTTAGATTAAAACGGACTAAGGTTAACTTGAACCACAGTACTGGTGAAGTTTTTGGATGATAGTACGTTAGGGAAGCTTGGGCATCGCATGTCTAGGAAGATATGGCTTCGACCTGGTGCATTTGGCCAAGTGGAACTGACCGAAGCTACCCTTAAATGGATCCTAACTAGTTAGACCAAGGTTTAGTACTAAGCTCAATGGGTAGGACTATTTGGAAAACCTCGAAGGCATGGTTACTTTAATGAGTTCCTTGTGACTCACTATAGCCCAGAAGTTTATCCAAAGAATGCTTACTTGTTGAACCCAAAGCTAAACCTGAATCTAACACAAAGTTAACCCAAACCTTAAAATTGAATTATAAATCATCTCACATCAATCATAGGTTTCCCTGATTGAAAATTTAGATCGGGTGAGATGACTAAGTAATAACATTCATTTGAAAATTATTTACAAAATCAATTTTAAAACTCAATTTTCAAAATCAATTTTTAAAACTCAATTTCAAAATCAATTTTAAAACTCAATTTTCAAAATCAATTTTTAAAACTCAATTTCAAAATCAATTTTAAAACTCAATTTCAAAATCAATTTTTAAAACTCAATTTCAAAATCAATTTTTAAAACTCAATTACAAAATCAATTTTAAAACTCAATTTTCAAAATCAATTTTTAAAACTCAATTTCAAAATCAATTTTAAAACTAAATTTTCAAAATCAATTTTTAAAACTCAATTTCAAAATCAATTTTAAAACTCAATTTTCAAAATCAATTTTAAAACTCAATTTTCAAAATTATTTTAAAACTTAATTTCAAAATTATTTTAAAACTTAATTTTAAAACTCAATTTCAAAATTATTTTAAAACTTAATTTCAAATTTTTTTTTAAAACTTCATTTTAAAACTTAATTTCAAAATTATTTTAAAACTTAATTTTAAAACTTAATTTCAAAATTATTTTAAAACTTAATTTTAAAACTCAATTTTCAAAATCAATTTTTAAAACTCAATTTCAAAATCAATTTTAAAACTCAATTTCAAAATCAATTTTAAAACTCAATTTTCAAAATATTTTTAAACTCAATTTCAAAATCATTTTAAAACTCAATTTCAAAATCATTTTAAAACTCAATTTCAAAATTATTTTAAAACTTAATTTTAAAACTCAATTTCAAAATGATTTTAAAAAATCAATTCTAAAACTCAATTATTTCAAAACCTCTTCAAAATTAAATTAAATTTAAATTTAAAAAAAAAAAATCGGGTGGAGCTTATCAGAGGCGCCTCCCATCAAAAGGAGGCGCCTTAGCAAGCGACGGGAAAATTCCCGCCGCTTCGTCTTAAGGCGCCTCGGATCAACCCGAGGCGCCTCCAACTTATATAAGGCGCCTTAAACCTTGGTTTAAGGCGCCTTCAACACTTTATATCAAAACGAACAGAAGCCTTTCTGTTCGTTTTCTGTCGACGCCGAGCACGCGTTACTAGTGCGGTTTCCTCCCAACTAAGGCGCCCTCAACCGGTTTTTTTTTCCCTCTCTACGTGACAATGCCTCCTAGGTATAATCCTAATCCCTTCCGATCAAGTTTTACTTAGAACTTTTGCTTATTTCTGTCAATTTTTGGTAAAATCGTTCAAAATAGGAAACGCCGACATGTTGATCTTAATCCAGCTAGAATTCCATCAGCAGATATCAGATTCCCGACTATACATCTTAGGGATACCTTTGCTAATTACATCTTTGAACCTATCAAGCCTAGATATGTGAATAAGACTTTTTATACCCAGTATTGTCAACCAACTATTCAAATGATAGAGCACTATCAACTGGATCAATTGGTTTACTGCACCGATACAGTAAACCAGGAGTTATGTGCACAGTTTTATCATAATCTTGAGAGGATTGATGATAATAGGTACAACACCAGAGTTTCTGGCGTGGACATTGAGCTTACTCCCACTCTGCTACGCACCACCCTAGGTCTTAGGGCTTCTGAGTCTACCTTTCTATGCTATCCCAGTAGGGATCTGCCATTTGGCGATCCTTACTCCCACATTACGTTAGATACTATCTATACGTATTTCCTCGGGGGAGAGAGACCTGCTGACTTGACTGAGTTCAGGTCAGTTACTCTTCGGATTCAGGACTACATGATGTATAGGGTCCTGACAGCATGTATTCTGCCGATCTCATCTCGGGATGTCCCGAAGATGAGATCTTCACACTCATTCTTCTTGTACGCCCTGTGTCATCGGTTTGACATCGATATTGCCCTGCATATGTTCCAGAACATTATCTGTGCATCTGGGACAGTCACCTCCAAGATAGTCCACATGCCCTATTGTCATATTCTGACACACTTCTTTTCGACGATAGAGGGTATAGATGTGACCAGAGGAACAGTCATTCCTCTTACTATATATGATGAGCTAGGATCCCGTAGTTGTAGACTAGCCAGTGCCGATATCATAGCTGATGGAGTTCTAGCGTGGATAGGACGACCACAGCAGGCAGCTGCCCCTATCGCTCCAGCAGCCGATGATTTACCAGGCGAGGGAGAGGAGTGGGCTGATTTCTTAGCTGAGGATCTTTTCGCGGATCCCTCCCCGTCTGCCAGACCATCCACCTCAGCTGGACCTTCGACCTCTTCCTCACTCTCCGTCGAGGACAGACTAGCTCGACTCGAGGTTGAGTCCATCCAGACACGACGGATAGTTCTCTCTATTCGATCCGAGATGGCTGCCGGATTTACGTCCCTTCGTGACGAGATACGACGGCTAGGTCAGCCAGCACCTGAGCAGCCCCATGATCCTCCAGCTAGTTCTCCTCGAGCAGATGATCCTGCTATTTGATATGACTCTGTTATGCATTATTCTGTGGATTGTTGTCTCACTTGTTTAGACTTCCTTATTCTGTGGATGTACTTATTTGCATGCTTATTCAGTTTCACAAAAATCTGAGATTACTTATCACTCATTCAAATTCTAGGTAAAATAGTGTTCAAAACTCCAATTTTGTTAGATTTTCAACATTTGGATCTAGCTTAGGCATTCCCCTAGATATCATGTACCCCTAGATTAAAGCCAGAGCATCTCACAAACACCTAGGTCTACCTTGCTTGTGTTTGAAAAACTTAGAAAGGCGTGAGATGCATAGGGTACAGCCTGGACTCAGGAATGCTTATATTTGTGCATCGATATGAGTCTGGGCGTTAAACACATCATAAATAGTAATCAAGTCAAGTCTTCCAGCTCTAGCCAATTCTAACTGGACCAAATAGACTTAACTTGACTAACCATGTGAAAGCTACTGCCCTCTAGGCAATCAGCAAGTAGCTAAAGGTTAGACAATTAGGAAAAGTATGTTTCAATTTTTTGGTCAAGCATGATAGTACTTAAGGTTCTAATCAAATTACTTTACCTAATTATTTTAAAGGCTCTGATACTTAATCAAATTAAACTCAATAATTTAATTTGACTCATACTTGGACTAGAAAACAAACTACTGCTACTCCCTCTTTCCTTAATATCAAAGTTTCTTCAAAATAGGTATTCAAAACTTAATTACAGTTTTTCAGAAAACTTATCTATGTAGTGAATATTCAATTATTTTCAAATCTAGTCAATTTTTTTGTAACGGTTTAAAAGTTTTTAAGTGACTTCATATTTTATAACTTCTAAACAATTCCTTTTATTGAAAATTCAAATACTTCTATTTTCAAACCTAGTTAATGTCAAGACTATTTTAACTAGACTTAGTTATACTGTACTCTAAACTTAGCTATTTTGGCAAAATATTTTCTCAAGACAAATCATTTCAAAGCTAAATATATAGCTAAGTACCTTCAAATTTGGCAAATTCCAAAATTCAAAAAGCTAAGTCGTTTTGTCAAAAAGAAAATTTATTTTTTTCTTTGAAAACTTTCCTTCAGAAAAATACAAATCTACTCTCAAACTGGTTTATTTTTTATGTATGGCAAAGGGGGAGAGTAGGTAAATTAAAAGTTAAAGGAAAATTCAAAGTATTTAATAAAAGGCGGGCTTTTATTAAGGGGGAGTCTAATATTACCAAGGTAAAAAGTTTCCAGCTTAACTGTTATTTCATTTGAAGTTTATTTAAGCTTGGTTAACTTTATGCAGTTATTACATATATTCAGTTATTAGAAATGTTGTTTTTTTTTTCTTAACTTTGAATTACGTATTGCCATAATCAAAAAGGGGGAGATTGTTGGTGCGGGAAGCATCCGACGATCGAACCTAAGTTTTGATTATGGCAAAGGATTCAAAGTTAAGGTACTTTGTTATCTGACAGCTTTTGTTGAGTGTTTCAGGAAAGTCCTAACTGCTGTTAGGCAAGGTAAAACCCTAGGGGGTGGTAACCCTAGGTCATAGGGGGTGGTAACCCTATGCGGAAAGTCTTGGCAGGACGATGGCTTCAGGCAAAAGTCCTAGGGGGTGGTAACCCTAGGTGGAAAGTCCCGTGTCGCGAACTGTGAAAGTCCGAAGCGGGTGTTCAGCAGAAGTCCGAAGCATCGAAAGTCGAGCAAAGTCCCGATCCGGAGGATCGCATCGCAACATGTAAATCTCCGAGTGGAGTAGGTGAGGACGCGTTGCCCGTAGAGGAACAGAGGCGTCGAGTCGACCTAGGGTTTCCGGTTGGAAACCCGTAGACGGTCCGGAGACTGTCTATACTTTATTTTATGTGTACTGCTAACTTTGTTTTGTAGGGTATGTGTTTTGGGACTAACACATTTTGCAGAACAAAGAGCAAGTTACAACTCGGATGAAAAGTGTCCGAGGCGCCCCATGGAGCTTGGAGGCTCGGCAGAATGGAGGCGCCTTGAATGGAGTTCAAGGCGCCTTGGACCGGAGGTTGGAGGCGCCTTGGATAGGCTGAAGGCGCCTTGAACCAGATAGAGTTCGACCAGGTCAGTGCTGATCCACGCGGGTGACTCGGCTCGTTCAAGGCGCCTTGATGAACAGTGTAAGGCGCCTTGAACCCTCTTTATAAGGGGTCTCGACCAGCAGCTCTGAACAAGAATTTACAAGCAATCTTTCTGCTACAAGCTGCTCACGAGACGATTCCGAAGTGCTGCTACGAGACACCGACGACCCGGAGCCCCGAACTTTCTTTTCTACTACTGTTGTCGGTATAATTTTAATTGCAGTTACATTTTGTAATTAATCTGTAATATTCATACGAAATTATAGTTGTTGCCCACGAAAAGCGATCAAGGATCGCGGGCCTTCGAGTAGGAGTCGACCTAGGCTCCGAACGAAGTAAACGACTGTGTTCTTGTGTTTGTTTCCTTTATTCCGCTGCTTTAATTACTCTACGAACGTTTTACGATTCCGATAGTCGAACAAAATAGCCGCGAGCGCTATTCACCCCCCCCCTCTAGCGCGTCTTGATCCAACAGGAGGATCCTTAGAAGAGGAAGAAAGCTACGACGAAGGAGGAACATCACCAAGTGAGGTAAGTAAGGTACGTGATCTCACCCCTACTCAGTCCTTTCAATTTATTAAAATACTTACGAAAGATCTAGCAAAATTAGAAAAATAAAATGCTAAATTGAAATTGAATTTAGCTAAAGCATGCCCACTAAAAATGTATGACAATTTAAAATTAGAAAATTAAAAATTAAAATTGAGAAATTGAAAAATAATCATGCATGCTTAAATAAATTTCCAAAATCAAAACTAAGGATTTTTAGAAAATTAAATTGGTATATTAGAAAACATCAGGGACAACTTAAGAAAGTTCCTATAAACTATATACCCCCTAAGTTTCTGATTAATCCAGTAGGGAGGAACCTTTACTGGGTTCCAAAATCATTGTTAGATTAATTTTTTTTTAAAAAAGACCTTCAGTGAAAAAATTAAACAGAAAGTTTCTTTATAAGGCTTTGTCTAAGGAAGTGGTTGTTGCTCCAATAACCAAGAAGGCTCAGTGTCTAGCCACTACCTGGAAGCCGAAATATCGAAATAAAATGTTTAATTAACTTTCTGATAAAAGTATTAAAATTAGAATTAAATAATACTTTGAAAAGTTTTTAAACAATTTTTTGGAAGTTCTTTATACTTAGAAAAATGTTTCTTACACTTTTACTTAGAAAAATTCTTGCGTAAATTTTTAACTCTTGCAAAAATATTTTTACTTAAAAATATTTTTACTGAAAGTACTAAGATTTTTTTCTTATAAAAAGTTCTCAAAAATATTATTTTTGCAAAAATTTTAACTTAAAATTTGTTTTGGAAAATCTTTAAAAAACTATTTTTGCCTAAGTTAAAAAGTCCTCTAAAGTTAGAATTTTTTTTTAACTTAGAATCTTGGTTTAACTTAGAATTTTTACAAAAAATTAAGGAAATTCTTAGAAATTTTCCAAATATTTATCAAACATATCAATATTTTTATTTCTGAAATATTCTCAAGTTTCAAACTTGATTTTTTTTACTCTTACTTTAAAAAAAATTTTAATTCGAAAGTTTTACTTCTTACCCCATTCTTTTTGTTGTGATCAAAGAGGGAGAGATAGGTACAAGTTGAGGGAGAGTTAGTAAAATTGAGAAATTTTAAAAAAAAAAATTGTGTTGCAAATTTTTATTGCAATCTTTATGCTTAAACTGGTAGTTTAATAATTTCTTTAAATTATTACTTGTTTGTTTTACCCTAACTTGAACTTGGGTTGATGCACATCAAAAAGGGAGAGATTATTGAACCCCGTGGTTGTTTTGATGTGATCAACCAAGTTAGGTTAGGTCGTGCTTGTTATTTGATCCCTGTGTCTAAGTGTGCAGGAGCTTAGGAGCGCAAGAAGTCGAGCGGAAGATGCAGCTAGCCAGAAGGACGGCACAGGAAGGGAGTCGACGGGCTTGGTGCGTCCGAAGGATGAGAGAGCTGCGGAAGAGTACACCGGTGGATGAGAGGAATGTGTGCGGTGTTAGAGGGACGAGAAGCCGGGATGGAAGCCTGCTCGAGGCGAAGATCAGAAGTTGAGTTCGGGTGAGCCCTATTCCGGATAGCGGAGATCACCCAAGCGAGCGGATCTGGAGTAGAAGACCCGGATCGAGGCGAGCAGAGCCGGAGAAGAGGACCCGGACTGAAAAAGTTAACCACAGTTGACTTCGGGGTCCGGGGCGCCTAGAACAGTCTGGGGCGCCCGAACCTGCCCGGGGTGCCCGGAACCCTTCCAGATACCTGGACTTGAAAAGTAGACCAAATCACGTCAAATATTATCTGAACGTTGGGGGATACAGTTTTATCCCCCCAAGGCGCCCGGAAGTTCTTCGAGGTGCACCTACCAAGGCTATAAATATAGCCTTGGTCCAGAAGCTTAGAATCATCTCTGCATTCAACTCTGTATTCCATTCTAAGCAAATGTCTATGCGTCAAGGGTGTAAAAGGCTTCACCGCCTTCAGAGAAGGAGAAATTCTAGTGGAACTGTTCGACTTCCTTGGATTAACAACCCCCTGGGTTGTAACCAAGTTAAATCCTTGTCTTCTCTTCTTTTTATGTTATTTAGTTTTTATTTTATAACTGTTGCTAGTTTTTGAGTTGAAAGTCTTTGAGGAGGGTATACTTTTATTGTCACACCCCCAGAGGAGTCCCTGTCCGAGAAAAATTTCAGCAGCATCTCCCCTGTACTGCGGACAATCTGAAACTTTTCTACATCTCATATACCTCAGCCACATGCGGCTGGAATAATAATAGTAAATAAAATAATCACCCACGCAGTTTATATAAATCTCAGCCTCTGGCTGACACAACCACGCAGTAATAATATGACTCGAAAACAACCCTACTCCACTACACCCATAAAACTCAAATCCGATTTTTCCTACTCCACTACACTCATAAAACACAAATCCGACAAACTTACCTCTTCTGCCGTCCAGGCAGGCAAGTAGTAGAATAAAACCAAATCAAATCCAAAATCCAACCACAAATATAATCCATACAAGTTCCAAGTATTTAAACAATACAAGTTCAAAACATATTCTAATATAAAGAAAAACTAAAAGATCAATAAGTCCTCGTGGTCTGCAGGGGACCAGCAACTGGAACTCTCTACTGACAACATCAACCTGAAAATATCAACAATGGAGGCGGGGTGAGTCCAACACTCAGCAGGTACAACAGATATACAATGTAGGGAAATAACACCTAGCATTAATCATGCATAAAGTCTCCTGATATAAGAAAGATAAAAATGCAACTGAAGTAAACAGGAGAGAAACTGTACTAACCAGGACCTTGATATAAGGACAAACAGTCCGAGTGGTATAAAAATCCTGTATGCATGTCAAACATAGGCATCCAAACAATATGCAGCATATAAATGCATCAAGCACAAACACAAGCAGTAAATGCATCATGCATATGATGCCAATGATGCGTCCTGGTCACCCCTGATGCCAGTCAACCATCTCACACAAAAGTGAGGCCGAGTGGGTAGGGCTGTGATAACCGTGCACTCTGTCCTCACTGCTCATGATGAGTGACCGAGTGGACGGGATGCTGTCAGAGTACACCTATCCTCCTACCCCAAATCATAAATGGGGGAGCGCAATGCTCTCATCTCCAGGTACACAATGACGGGGAGGAATCCCTGCCGGATAACACGTTGTGTCACACTACCCATGAGCGGACCAACGGTGCCTAACAGAGTCCCTGCTGCAACACACTCAGCCTGAATCGACCACTAACCCATGAGTGGTGGTGTGTGCAGATCCATGTAACTGGCGATGTGCTCAACAATAATGGAGCGGACTATCGCATAGCATGCAATCATGCAAATGGTGCATGGCACTAACCACAAAATATCCTAACATAGTCCATATATATATAAAAGTGCATCATAGGTCAACGAATCAAATCAAATCAAAGGTACACAAAAGGTATAAAGCTTAGGTCCTGAACATGGCAACGTATGGTATATCACTACCCCCATAAACATGTATAAGCAGGTAAAATATACATGAGATGCAAAGCAAGCAATCAATCAATCATATAACAGGTATTGGATAGTGACTAACCGAAACAAATAAGAACATAATTAATGCAACTTGTTAAGTTCACTACTGTGTATATCAAATAACATAAGTCAAAAGTACCCGCCTCCAAATCGAAAAGTCCAATCTGGTCCACGACGTCGAGATACTCGTCTCGCGTCAAAGTCCTGTATCAAACAAAATGTCTAGTTTTAGCTAATTCTATAATATAACAATTAGCCAAACTAAATTCTAATCCAACTAATCAATTAGGATTAATTTCGTTAACCTTAACCCTTCCTTCATTCAATTGATCAGATCTATCTATAACCAACCTAGTTAAATAAACTCGAATACATTCTATTCTTAACCTTTTCCAGTTCAAGCCTAGAACATGCTGCCGCAAATACAAAAAAAAAAAGAAATTCTTCCACTCCTTACCTCACTTCACAATCGCTGCAAAAACCAAGTGCTGCTGGAGGGAATTCTGCCAGAACAAAAGAGGAGATTCACTTATCCACACCCAACAATACTACCCAAATTTCACCAGTTAGGGTATAAAACTCACCTCCCAGATCACTGCTAGGGCACAGGAGGCGTGACCATAGTAAAGAAGAAGGTGTGGAGGCAGTGGCACAGAGACGAAGAAATCGACGTCGTTACCACTTCAGGAAGTAGGCAGTGGCTAGGGCACCGACCACAAATCAACTCGGGTGCTCGGCTCTTGTCCCCGACCCGAAGAGGCGAAGGCTCGGGTGACACTCAAACGCCGACGGCGATGAAGATGCGAGGAATGAAGAAAAAGCAAGGTTCGGCCGGCGGTGAGCGATCAAATTTTGGCAGTCGGCTAGGGTAAATTCGTCGTGAGAGCTCGGGTAGCGTCGTCGGTGCTTAAACAGGGAGGAAGAGGAAGAAAACTTGGGTCAGCGGTGGCTCGTCGGACCAGAGAAGGGGGAAAGGAAATCGGGAGACGACGGCGGCGGTTGTTGCGGCGCTGGTTAGGGCAAGGAGAGGGCGCGGGCGGTTTCGGGGACAAGAAACAGAGGAAATGGAGAAAAATGAAGGAAAAAGGAAAATTAAATAAAGGAAAAGAATTAAGAAAAATTCAACTTTTCCTTATTTAAATGGCATAACCAAAACAGGCTTTCCCGGGCCTCGTTTTTATCCCCGTTAACTCATCCATACGAACTCCGAAAAATTCCTGAAAAATTCCTTTATTCATATTCGCCTATTTTCCGATATTTTACATTCTCCCCCACTAATAAAAAATTTGGTCCCCGAATTTCGTTAACTATCATCAGCAAGTACTAACAACAGATATAGAGTATAAATGCTGAACGGTAAATAAATCACATACATCATATGAAAATATGGGGGTATCGAGCTCGGATAGTATCCTCGAGCTCCCAAGTAGCCTCCTCATCCGAATGATGCTGCCATCCGACTTTAACCAGCCGGATAGTCTTGTTCCGCAACTAACGCTCCTTCCGGTCTAGAATCCGTACCAGAACCTCCTCATAAGTAGCATCAAGCTGAAGGGGAACTGGGATATCTGTCAGCACATGTGTCGGATCAAGTACGTATCTCTTCAGCATAGATACGTGGAATACATTGTGGATGCCTGCCAGGGACGGTGGTACTGCCAACCGGTAAGCTACTGCTCCGATCCTCTCCAAGATCTCGAAAGGGTCAATGTATCACGGAGCTAGCTTACCTCTGAGGCCAAATCTCTTCACCCCTTTCGTGGGTGAAACTCGAAGAAATACATGGTCGCCAACAGAGAACTCCAAGGGTCTGCGTCTCCAATCTGCATAACTCTTCTGGCGGTCCTGTGCCTCTGACATCCTCCGTCTGATCATACGGACTAACTCTACGTCCTGCTGAGCTCTATGAGGTCCCAACAGCTGGGCCTCTCCAACCTCATCCCAGAGAGTGGGTGTCCGACAAGGCCTACCATACAATGCCTCAAACGGTGCCATCTGGATAGCCGAATAAAAGCTGTTGTTGTAGGCGAACTCTACCAACGACAAATGGTCCTCCCAATTGCCTCCAAAATCTTGTACACAAGATCTCAGCAAGTCCTCCAGAGTCTGAATAGTCCGCTCTGACTGTCCATCTGTCTGTGGATGGAAAGCTGTACTGAATCGGAGCTGAGTGCCCAAGTCCTGCTGCAAACTCTGCTAGAAACGAGACGTGAACCGTGGTTCTCTATCCGAAATGATACTCAATGGAACACCATGTAGTCTGATGATCTCTCGGTAATATAGATCTGCCAATCGATCCAGGGGATCAGTCCTACAGATCGCTAAGAAATGCACGGATTTGGTTAATCGATCAACGATTACCCAAAACACGTCATGGCCTCGTCGTGTCCTCGGCAAACCCACCACAAAGTCCATGGTAATGTGATCCCATTTCCACTCGGGAATAGGAATCCGCTGAAGTAACCCTGCAGGTCTCTAGTGCTCAGCCTTCACCTGCTGACAGACAAGACATCTAGCTACGAAATCCGCGATGTCTTTCTTCATGCCGTTCCACTAGTAGGAACGTCTCAAGTCTCGATACATACGAGTTCCGCCTGGATGGATCGCAAATCGAGAGCGGTGAGCCTCCTGAAGTAACTCCTGTAGGATCGGATGAGACTGGGGTACACATAATCTACCTCAGAAGTATAAAATACCCTCCTCGTCTCGTGTAAACTCGATCTGCTGTCCGGAGGCTATCTGACTTCTAATAAACTGCAAATGTTGATCACTAGCCTAGGCTTCTCGGATCTTTGTCCTGATCGACGACTGAGCAACCATGGTAACAAGAATACCCTGCTCTGTAGATCCCTGCTCCTCAAGGTCTAACTCGGAGAAACCCTGAATCAAGTCTGTAACTGAAACTCGGCGGCAATCCAAAGTCCCTCTGGACTTCCTGCTGAGTGCATCTGCAACCACATTAGCTTTCCCTGGGTGGTAGCTAATGGTACAATCGTAGTCCTTCAAGAACTCCATCCATCTCCTCTGTCGGAGATTAAGCTCCTTCTGAGTAAAAATATATTTGAGACTCTTATGATCAGTGAGAATCTCAAATGTGATGTCGTACAAATGATGTCGCCATAGCTTCAGAACAAAGATGATGGCAGCTAACTCCAGATCATGTACTGGGTAGTTTTTCTCATGCTCCTTCAACTGTCGAGAAGCATAGGAGACTACCCTGCCGTGCTGCATCAGAACAGTGCCCAAACCCTGAAGAGATGCGTCGGTATAGAGTACACATCCATCCTCTCCAGAAGGTAAAACTAAAACTGGAGCCGACACTAATCTCCGCTTCAGCTCCTGAAAGCTGGTCTCGCAATCCTCGGACCACGGAAAATTCACGCCTTTCCTGGTAAGATGTGTTAGTGGCATAGCAATGCGCGAGAAACCCTCGACAAATCATCGGTAATATCCTGCTAGTCCCAGAAAACTACGGATCTCCTGCACTGACTTCGGCTGCTCCCAGCTAGTGACAGCCTTGATCTTCTGAGGATCAACTGAAATACCTCTGCTAGAAACCACGTGTCCCAGAAAACCGACTTAGGATAGCCAGAATGCACACTTGCTGAACTTCACGTACAACTGATGTCGTCGAAGAATCTCCAAAACTGTTCAAAGATATTGTGCATGCTCCTCCTCGGAACATGAGTAGACCAATATGTCATCAATGAAGACGATAACAAATTGGTCAAGATACTCCAGAAAAATATGGTTCATCAAGTCCATAAACACCGCTGGAGCATTGGTAAGCCCAAATGGCATTACCAAAAACTCATAATTGTTGGTGCAACCTTAGGTCAAGGTTGACCTGGTTGACCCGACTCGAGTTGACCTGACTCGAGTTGTATTTTGATGTTTGACGAGAACAGAAGAGTTGTATTTTGATGGGAGATTGTTGGTGCAACCTTAGGTCAAGGTTGACCTGGTTGACCTGACTCGAGTTGACTTGACTCAAGTTGTATCTTGATGTTTGACAAGAACAGAAACTTGGGAGGTTGTGGGTGCAACCCTTGGTCAAGGTTGACCTAGTTGACCCGGGGTGAGTTGACTTGGCACGGAAAAGTCCAAGCAGGGAGCTTGGCACGGGAAAAGTCCAAGCATGGAGCTTGGCACGGGAGAAAGTCCAAGTATAGAGACTTGGCACAGAGAAGTCCAAGTATGGGAACTTGGCATGTGGAATTCAGAGAGGGCTTGGTAGCTCGTTATTCGGACTGTGGTCAGAGAGGGCTCGGTAGCTCGTTCTCTGGACCTGATGGAGTCGGAGAAGGCTCGGTAGCTCGGTCTCCGGACTATGGTCAGAGAGGGCTCGGTAGCTCGTTCTCTGGACCGGATGTGAAAGTCAGAGAGGGCTCGGTAGCTCGTTCTCCGGACTAGGTCAGAGAGGGCTCGATAGCTCGTTCTCTAGATCAGGCAAGGGAAAGTCCTGGTAAGTGAAGCCAGGTGAAAACTCTAGTGAGTGAAGCTAGGTGAAAGTGAAAGTCCTGGTGAGTGAAGCCAGGCAGTGGGAAAGTCCTGGTGAGTGAAGCCAGGCAGTTGGTGAAAGTCCTGGTGAGTGAAGCCAGGCAAGGGAAAGTCCTGGTGAGTGAAGCCAGGCAGTTGGGAAGTCCTGGTGAGTGAAGACGGACAAGGAAAAATCTAGATGGATCAAGGATGATCGGACATCTGGTGTTGAGAAGGTCAAGTAGGTCAAGGGAGTGACCGGATACTTGACACGAAGAGAAAAGTCCAAGTGGGTCAAAGGGATTGACCGGACACTTGGTGGGGAGTCTTAGCAAGTCAAGGGAGTGTCCGGATGCTAAGCATGATGTACCAACAGGTCAAGGTTGACCGGATGTTGGTGTGGGAGACTTGGGACTTGGTATTGGGAAAAACCAAGCTCTGGATCGATCTGGGGACCGATCCAGTGATACGGCTGATCGGTCTGGTGACCGATATGTACGGCGATCGTCGGTGACCGATCAGTAACCAAACAGAATGCTTCAGGATTATCTGATCGGTCCGAAGACCGATCAGGAAGCAAACAGAAGAGAAGAAGGAGAAAGGCTGATCGGTCCAGGCTTAGCCTGATCGGTCCCCAAGACCGATCAGGGACAGTGTGGACCGATCAGGTTGGAGCCTGATCGGTCCAGGCCCTAGCCGTTGCGACACAACGGCTAGTTTCTGTGTCTTCTTCTGCCTTCACAGGTTTGCAGGTTTAGATACAAAAAGAGTCGAGCGACTATACAGGTTTAGCTCTTCTTGCTTCTGCAAGTTCTTCCTGGTTCGAAGCTTCTGCTTCTTCTTCTTCACTACTGTGATTTGAGCTTTGCTGAGCTCGCTTCTGCTTGAATCTTCGTGTGAGCTTCATCGGCTGGTTCCTGCTGTTGTAGGCGTCTTGTGAAGCTGCTGCTTCATCCAGTCGAAGAGAAGAAGGCAAGCTAGTGTTGTTACATTTATGTTCTTAGCTTCTTGCTGTACTTCTACTTCTGCTTGCTGTTGCAAAGTTTGTGGCGAGGTTTCTCCACCCAGAAGGAGTGTTCATTAGCCGGTTCTCCGGGGTCTCATCCACCGACGGATTGGTAGGCTTCGTCCACCTTACGGACACGCCGAGGAGTAGGAGTTTATCTCCGAACCTCGTTACATCACTGCGTGTTGAGGTTTGATCTTCTTGTCTTTGTTTCTTTGTTTTATTTTCCGCTGCGCTAACGTCAACTTGTAGAAAGAAACGAGTATTTGGGGTCGGCTATTCACACCCCCCCTCTCTAGCTGCGACCATCGATCCCAACAAGTGGTATCAGAGCGAGGTCGCTCTTCGTTGGATCAACACCCGGGGGAGCACGAGCTAGAGAATGGATCTATTTGGAGAAGATGTCACGATTCCACCCTTCTACGATCGCGACGACTTCGTGTTTTAGAAGGTAAGAATGAAGTACTTTCTTATGACTAACCTTGAAAATTGGAGTTGTGTTCAATTAGGTTTTAAGCCTCCGATGGACAAGAAAGGAGAAACCCTAGAGAAGAAGGAGTGGACGAAGGAGCAAATCCACCAATCAACCATCAATGATGAGGTAACGAAAATCATTGAATTTTCTTTACCTAATGATGTTTTGTGTAGGATAGGTGGATATAACGATTCCAAGGAGTTGTGGAATTACTTGGCAAAGTTCCATGAGGAGAACTCCACTTCAAGTCATGAAGAGGAGTCAAGTGAGCCAAGTAGCTCACATCATGGAGGCATGGATTTAGAGGTTGAGGGCTACTCAACATCTAAGGAAGAAGAGGAGGAGAGTTCCTCTTCAAGATCGGAGCAAGAAGAAGAAGCTTCTATCTCCGAAAGGGATGAAGAAGAGAGCTCACATTCATCCTCAACCCTAGGTAACTCAAGCCATTTAATTTCAAATAAATTACACATAATGTGCTTTAAGTGTAGGGAATTTGGGCATTACAAGAGTAAGTGTCCAAAGAGGGTTAGGAAGACTCCACCGGCGCCAAAGGTCAAGGAAGCCGGAGTCCCGACACACAAAGGCAAGGAGCACGTGGTGTACTTCCAATGCAAGCGAAAGGGACACTATAGGAGCCAATGTCCGAGGGGGAGGCAACCTCATAAGGACAAGAAACCAAGCACATCGATAGGGGGAGCTAAGGCAAACCCTAAGGTAACCTTTAAGGCTCATTATTGCAATTCTAATAAGACACATGCTAGTAGTTTTATTGCAATTGCTAATAATGATAAGCATGTTAATTATAGGAATCGATACATGTGCTTAGGTGCCAAACATGTTAGTTTAGGTAAGGATAATACTAGAAATGCCAACCCCAGAATTAACTCATCTAAGGTTAAGGAAAACCTAGATAGAAATCCCAAAATGACTAGACATATGCCTAGGAATACCTCAAAGAAAAATGACAAATTGAAACTTGAGGTATTAGAAAAGGAAAATCAAGTCTTGAGGTCAAGACTTGACAATTTAGAAAAGGCCCTTAAGAATTTAGAGAAGTCAACTCTAGGGTCTAAGGGTCAAAAGCAAAAACCCAAGGACATGAGAGGTTTGGGTCACAAACCTAAGACTCAAGTGGTCAAGCCCACTTATCATAATGTTCCATTCGATTATGGAACAATACCTAGGGCTAGAAAGACCATCACCAAGGTCACAAGGGGAGTCACCCCTAGAGTTGATCTTGATGAGTCCCAAATGACCAAGGTTTAAAGCCTAGGAGGGTCATTAGGAGGGTTGCTAGGGAAGTCATCCCTAGTGAATATTTAGTGAACCCAATGAGCTCAAATAGGTTTTGGGTTCCTAGGAGCGTGATTTCATCACGCTAGATGGTTTAGGGTGTACCAACCTTACTTGAATAGGTAGTTAACCTAATCATTGGAAAAAGGTGGCACTTTAGGAATTTTCAAGGTGTAATCAAGCCTTGAAAATGAAATGAAAAGTTATTCCTAAGGTGATTAGGATGTGCCAATCATAGTTGAGGAGTTGTTTAGAGTCAATCTAATTGGCACATAGTGATCTAAAAATCTTTGGTATAAGATGCTAGGTCTATTACACTTAGGAATATAGAATTTATGGCAAAATGATCGAAATTATCAAAAATGACAACTAAGGCTAGAATTAGGTATTTTCTATACCTTTACATGTTATTTGCCATATATTGTTTGTCATATGCCATGTCATGACATCATATTTAATTTATTATCATTTTAAATGTCATGATAATGCATAGGTTAGTTAAATGTCATGCTCTATTTAAGTTTCATACTTTATGCCATGACATCATGACATTGGCACATGTTTTTACTTATGATATCATTATATGCCATGTCATCATATTTTGCATTTATAATCAATTAATTTGTTTTAAGGACAAAAATATAATTTGATATGGAGATCAAATTGTTGTTTAGAAAATGCATAAGAACTTAGCCTAAGATGACCTAAACCCATATCTCACGTCAAAATTGACTTGGATGTGTTTGATACACCTTAGATGTGTGTGAGATATTAGGATCATGAGTTAGGATCAAGGTGCATAGTTCTTGTACCTAGATGAGCCTAATTCGAAATGGAGGATCATAGGGAAAGCTTGTGTACAAGTCATGTACATTTAGCCCTAAGATTATGGTCCTAAATTGAAGGGTTTAAAATCATTTCAAAATTGATTTGAAAAACCTTGATGAAGCTTTTCTAGTGATAGCATTCATCATTGAGCAAGTTGATACATAGTTGAGTTAAACTTGAACTATTTCAAAGTTTTTCGAACTTTCTATCAAGTTTTGAAAATGGAAGTTATTTTCATAGAAAACTATTTTTCCATGATAGTATATGTTATGAGGAATGTATCCTCAAAATTTTATAATTTTTGAAATTTTTTGTGATTTGTTAGAAGTTTCTGAATTTCGGGAGGAAAATCAGAAACCTGATATCAGAGGTTGGTGACCGATCAGGAGGTTCCCTGATCGGTCCAGTGAAGGTTGGATCGGTCACCAGGACCGATCCAGTGAAGGCCTGATCGGTCTGGTGACCGATCAGCGCGTGCCAACTTGCTGATTTTCGACTGTTTTGTCTGAAATTTCAGCTGGGAGTTGGTGTTTTGGATTTCTAAAGGCTTGAAACTCTCCAAGACATTGTTGGTGCAATGGTCAAGGGGGAGTTGACCTTTTGGGGGAGTTTTACCTATTAGTCAAGGGGGAGTTGACTTTTAGGGGAAGTTTTTATTCTAAAGACTTGAGTGATATGGGATTATCACTAAGTTAATTATTGACCTTAGTATCAAGGGGGAAATTAAGGGTTTCAATGAAAGGTATGGGACCTTCATTAGAAAGAGACTCTTGACCTTGATTCACTCTTTTTGATGTGTGTCAAAAAGGGGGAGAGTGTAGGTTTGGGGAGAATGTTCAAGGAAGAACATTAGAAAACCTAAGTTAGGTTATGGTTTTGTCAAACATCAAAAAGGGGGAGATTGTTGGTGCAACCTTAGGTCAAGGTTGACCTGGTTGACCCGACTCGAGTTGACCTGACTCGAGTTGTATTTTGATGTTTGACGAGAACAGAAGAGTTGTATTTTGATGGGAGATTGTTGGTGCAACCTTAGGTCAAGGTTGACCTGGTTGACCTGAATCGAGTTGACTTGACTCAAGTTGTATCTTGATGTTTGACAAAAACAGAAACTTGGGAGGTTGTGGGTGCAACCCTTGGTCAAGGTTGACCAGGTTGACCCGGGGTGAGTTGACTTGTCACGGAAAAGTCCAAGCAGGGAGCTTGGCACGGGAAAAGTCCAAGCAGGGAGCTTGGCACGGGAGAAAGTCCAAGTATGGAGACTTGGCACAGAGAAGTCCAAGTATGGGAACTTGGCATGTGGAAGTCGGAGAGGGCTTGGTAGCTCGTTATCCGGACTGTGGTCAGAGAGGGCTCGGTAGCTCGTTCTCTGGACCTGATGGAGTCGGAGAGGGCTCGGTAGCTCGGTCTTTGGACTATGGTCAGAGAGGGCTCGGTAGCTCATTCTCTGGACCGGATGTGAAAGTCAGAGAGGGCTCGGTAGCTCGTTCTCCGGACTAGGTCAGAGAGGGCTCGGTAGCTCGTTCTCTAGATCAGGCAAGGGAAAGTCCTGGTAAGTGAAGCCAGGTGAAAACCCTAGTGAGTGAAGCTAGGTGAAAGTGAAAGTCCTAGTGAGTGAAGCCAGGCAGTGGGAAAGTCCTGGTGAGTGAAGCCAGGCAGTTGGTGAAAGTCCTGGTGAGTGAAGCCAGGCAAGGGAAAGTCCTGGTGAGTGAAGCCAGGCAGTTGGGAAGTCCTGGTGAGTGAAGCCGGGCAAGGAAAAATCTAGATGGATCAAGGATGATCGGACATCTGGTGTTGAGAAGGTCAAGTAGGTCAAGGGAGTGACCGGATACTTGGCACGAAGAGAAAAGTCCAAGTGGGTCAAAGGGATTGACCGGACACTTGGTGGGGAGTCTTAGCAAGTCAAGGGAGTGACCGGATGCTAAGCATGATGTACCAACAGGTCAAGGTTGACCGGATGTTGGTGTGGGAGACTTGGGACTTGGTATTGGGAAAAACCAAGCTCTGGATCGATCTGGGGACCGATCCAGTGATACGGCTGATCGGTCCAGTGATCGGTCTGCAGACCGATCAGGAAACGACGATCAGAAGGCAAGAAGGGAAGGGACATGCATGATGATCGGTCCTCAGGACCGATCAGAGTCTTCCTGGACCGATCAGGACATAGCCTGATCGGTCCAGGCTTAGCCTGATCGGTCCCCAAGACCGATCAGGGACAGTGTGGACCGATCAGGTTGGAGCCTGATCGGTCCAGGCCCTAGCCGTTGCAACACAACGGCTAGTTTCTGTGTCTTCTTCTGCCTTCACAGGTTTGCAGGTTTAGATACAAAAAGAGTCGAGCGACTATACAGGTTTAGCTCTTCTTGCTTCTGCAAGTTCTTCCTGGTTCGAAGCTTCTGCTTCTTCTTCTTCACTACTGTGATTTGAGCTTTGCTGAGCTCGCTTCTGCTTGAATCTTCGTGTGAGCTTCATCGGCTGGTTCCTGCTGTTGTAGGCATCTTGTGAAGCTGCTGCTTCATCCAGTCGAAGAGAAGAAGGCAAGCTAGTGTTGTTACATTTATGTTCTTAGCTTCTTGCTGTACTTGTACTTCTGCTTGCTGTTGCAAAGTTTGTGGCGAGGTTTCTCCACCCAGAAGGAGTGTTCATTAGCCGGTTCTCCGGGGTCTCATCCACCGACGGATTGGTAGGCTTCGTCCACCTTACGGACACGCCGAGGAGTAGGAGTTTATCTCCGAACCTCGTTACATCGCTGCGTGTTAAGGTTTGATCTTCTTGTCTTTGTTTCTTTGTTTTATTTTCCGCTGCGCTAACGTCAACTTGTAGAAAGAAACGAGTATTTGGGGTCGGCTATTCACACCCCCCCCCTCTCTAGCCGCGACCATCGATCCCAACAATAATGACCGTATCTGGTACGAAAAGCTGTCTTCTGAATATCTGAGTCTCTGACTCTCAGCTGATGATATCTGGATCGCAGATCAATCTTAGAATACACTGGTGTACCTCTGAGCTGATCAAACAAATCCTCGATCCGTGGCAGGGGGTACTTATTTCTGACGGTCATTGCATTCAGCTGCCTATAGTCAATACATAACCTCATGGTGCCGTCCTTTTTCTTGACAAACAAAACTTGAGAACCCCATGGAGAAACACTAGGGAGAATAAATCCCCTATCCAGAAGCTCCTGGAGTTGAACCTTCAGCTCGTTCAACTCTTTTGGTGCCATACAATAAGGAGCTTTCGATGTCGGCGCGGTCCCCGGAATCAGCTCAATAGCGAACTCCACTTGCCTTCTGGGAGGCAAACCTAGCAACTCCTCTAGGAATACATCTGGGTACTCTCGGACTACAGGAACGTCGGAGAGCTGTGAACTACTGCTGTCCTCAGTACTGATCAAAGACAGCAGAAAACCCTGACAGCAGCTTCTGCGCCCGAATCGCAGAAATAATAGAGAGGTCGTCGTCTCTGATGCTAGTGAAATTCCACAAGAGTTGGTTCGGAGGCTGGAAGGTGACCACCCTCGTCTGGCAATCCACGGTAGCATGATATACTAACAGCCAATCCATGCCAAGTATGCTATCAAACTCGACCATCTCCAATACTAAAAGATCTACCGTGAGTATCATGTTGCCAAAGTCTAACGGGCAACCTTTGACCTCCTGGGTGACATCTAAAGTATCACCGGACGGTAGGGAGACGACCAGTCGCTGCAGTCTACAAGTAGGAAATCTACCAATCTCCTGCATAAAAGTACGGGATATAAAAGAGTGCGAGCTACCATTATCAATCAATATATCAGCGGAAAATGCATAAACGAAAATCGTACCATGGAAAATGGATCCGTCGGCTCGCTGAGCATCCTCTCTGGTAATCGCATGAATATGTCCAGTCTCTGGCGGAGGAGGAGGTGGTAACGCTGCCAGCGGCTGCTGCGGCTGGGCAGAAGCTTGCCACTGAGTCTGGTACTGGCCTAGATGCTGAGGCTGCATCTGATACTGTCCCTGCGTCGGATAATATGGTCCTGGAACAGAACTCTGGGGTGCTATGGAAGCACTGGAGTACTCCTGTCCAAGCATGCCAAATGCCGCTGCTGCAGGTGAAGCTATCCCCTGCTGACGATGTGAAGATTGGGCTTTCTTACCTCCTCGATATGCCCCTGTCTGACTAGACTGTCCCCTCTGACCTGATCCTCCGGAAGCCGTGTGCTGAGCCTTCAGATGACAATCTCGGCTCTGGTGCCAGGAAGTTTGCAATAAAAGCAAACTGGCCATCCCAGAGAGCATGCAGAGGTGAGGTGATCTCTGGACCCACATCGGAAACAGTGAGTATCGCTGGAAGGTGGTTGTCGGTTTTGCTGAGAAAACCGGGAATGTCCTGAAGATGACCGTCCAGACTTCTGAGGCCTACGAGATACCCTAGAAGTACCCTGACCTGACCAACTGCGACTACTCTGCTGCTGTCCAGTCGTCTGTGTCTGCTGGATCTGCCCGGATGCCTGACCCGTATGCTTCCTCTTCCTGTCCAGAAATGCTCTCTGCTAAGTTAACTCTATCATCAAGGCTCGATCCAGCGCATCTGAGTATGATGCAATCCCTAAACTGGCAAGCCTTACTTGCAGATAACCATTCAGTCCCTGTATAAACAGCATCATGCAAGATCTGTCCTCCGCAACTAACTCTGGACAAAACTTAGCCAACCGGTTGAATTCAGTATTATACTCTATCACCGTGCGATTGTTCTGACGCAGACTTATGAAATCTTGCCGGCGAGCCATCTGATACGCTAGTGGAAAGAAACGGCTCTCAAAAGCCTCTCTGAACCTGGCCCAAGTCACGTTCCGCTCGCCAATGATGGAACGCTAAGTAATCCACCAGGTGTTAGCCTCATCTCGTAAATGGAAAGCAGCCAGCTCTGCTTTCTCCCATTCGGAGCAAGCCATATAGAAGAAAGTCTGCTCTATAGTCTCTATCCATGACATGGCCACACTCGGATCAAGGTCTCCTCGGAAGAGTGTGAATCGAGTCTTCATCGACTCTGCCAATGCTGGAATCCTAGCTCGTGCTGCAACAATATCAGTGAACTGTGTCGGGACGGTCGCATGAACTGGCAGAACTACTGGAGCTGGTGCTACAGGTGGTACCGCTGGAAAGACCGGGGAAGGTATCCCGGGTGCTGCTGCATAAACAGGGACAGATGCCGCTGGTGGCACTGTAGGATCAACATAGGTAGCTGCAGCTGAAGGTATGACAGATGATGGTACCGGATGCGGAGCAACTGATACCGCTGGTGCAGGCGCTACTGGGTATACAGTAGGTACTGAGGGCACATGTGCCGCTGGTGTCGGGTATACTGTAGATCCAGGTGGCGGTGGTGCCGAGTACGCCGTAGGCTGGGCTAGAGCCAGTGTCGAGTATGCCAATGGTACCTCTGGTGGTACCGGAGATACGGTAGGGATAGGTACACTCGGCACAGTTGAGGTAGGTACCTCTATAGGAGCCATCGGGATCTGAGAGCCCAACGCACTCGCGATATGCTGAGTCTGTCCCTGACTGATAGGCTCAGCCCCAGTAAGCATCTCTGGGGAACCCAGAGATCCCAAAGTCCTCATACGTGGTCGTCCAGCACCACGTCTCGTAGCAATACGAGTAGATCTCCTCATATCTGTTAAATTAAATCACAGATATTACTAGAAGTATAAACAACTATAAAATAACATCATACCTATTTGCTGTCTGGAGTTGTTCCGTCGCTGTCCAGTCCCCATATTGACCTCGGAATTCCGTACAAGAAAATCCCCAGAAATCCCTATAAATCCGAAACAAATACCCGGTTTGACTTGCAAAACCAGGCAAAACCAAAAATCCAGAATACCAAAAGTAGGTATCCATAACCCGCTCTGATACCAATAAATTGGTATCAGCTAAATCTCGAAAATCCAACATAGAAATCCAACAAGTATCGCCAAACCTTGGCACTCTGATACCAAGTAAATAAATTAGTATCAGGTTATACCAAACATCCAAACAACAAAAACAAAGATCTTAAAACCTTGCTCTGATACCACTAAATTGTCACGCCCCCAGAGGAGTCCCTGTCCGAGAAAAATTTCGGCAACATCTCCCCTGTACTGCGGACAATCTGAAACTTTTCTACATCTCATATACCTCAGCCACATACGGCTGGAATAATAACAGTAAATAAAACAATCACCCACACAGTTTATATAAATTTCAGCCTCTGGCTGACACAACCACGCAGTAATAATATAACTCGAAAATAACCCTACTCCACTACACCCATAAAGCTCAAATCCGATTTTTCCTACTCCACTACACTCATAAAACACAAATCCGACAAACTTACCTCTTCTGCCGTCCAGGCAGGCATGTAGTAGAATAAAACCAAATCAAATCCAA
The DNA here is from genome assembly GCF_018446385.1 of Zingiber officinale. NCBI lineage: Eukaryota > Viridiplantae > Streptophyta > Magnoliopsida > Zingiberales > Zingiberaceae > Zingiber > Zingiber officinale. The sequence continues at coordinate 13,714,421 of NC_055990.1, read as the reverse complement.
AATCCAACCACAAATATAATCCATACAAGTTCCAAGTATTTAAACAATACAAGTTTAAAACATAGTCTAATAAAAAGAAAAACTAAAAGATCGATAAGTCCTCGTGGTCTGCAGGGGACCAGCAATTGGAACTCTCTCCTGACAACATCAACCTGAAAATATCAACAATGGAAACGGGGTGAGTCCAACACTCAGCAGGTACAACAGATATACAAAGTAGGGAAATAACACCTAGCATTAATCATGCGTACAGTCTCCTGATATAAGAAAGATAAAAATGCAACTGAAGTAAACAGGAGAGAAACTGTACTAACCAGGACCTTGGTATAAGGACAAACAGTCCGAGTGGTATAGAAATCCTGTATGCAAGTCAAACATAGACATCCAAACAATATGCAGCATATAAATGCATCAAGCACAACACACAAGCAATAAATGCATCATGCATATGATGCCAATGATGCGTCCTGGTCACTCCTGACGCCAGTCAACCATCTCACACAAAAGTGAGGCCGAGTGGGTAGGGCTGTGACAACCGTGCACTCTGTCGTCACTGCTCCTGATGAGTGACCGAGTGGACGGGATGTTGTCGGAGTACACCTATCCTCCTACCCAAAATCATAAATGGGGGAGCGCAATGCTCTCATCTCCCGGTACATAATGACGGGGAGGAAGCCCTGCCAGATAACACGTTGTGTCACACTACCTATGAGCAAAACAACGGTGCCTAACAGAGTCCCTACTGCAACACATTCAGCCTGAATCGACCACTAACCCATGAGTGGTGGTGTGTGAAGATCCATGTAACTGGCGATGTGCTCAACAATAATGGAGCGGACTATCGCAAAGCATGCAATCATGCAAATGGTGCATGACACTAACCACAAAATATCCTAACCTAGTCCATATATATATAAAAGTGCATCATAGGTCAACGAATCAAATCAAATCAAAGGTACACAGAAGGTATAAAACCTAGGTCCTGAACATGGCAACGTATGGTATATCACTACCCCCATAAACATGTATAAGCAGGTAAAGTATACATGAGATGCAAAGCAAGCAATCAATCAATCATATAACAGGTATTGGCTAGTGACTAACCGAAACAAATAAGAACATAATTAATGCAACTTGTTAAGTTCACTACTGTGTATATCAAATGACATAAGTCAAAAGTACCCGCCTCCAAATCGAAAAGTCTAATCTGGTCCACGACGTCGAGATACTCGTCTCGCGTCAAAGTCCTGTATCAAACAAAATGTCTAGTTTTAGCTAATTCTATAATATAACAATTAGCCAAACTAAATTCTAATCCAACTAATCAATTAGGATTAATTTCGTTAACCTTAACCCTTCCTTCATTTAATTGATCAGATCTATCTATAACCAACCTAGTTAAATAAACTCGAATACATTCTATTCTTAACCTTTTCCTGTTCAAACCCAGAACATGTTGCCACAAATACAAAAAAAAAAAGAAATTCTTCCACTCCTTACCTCACTTCACAATCGCTGCAGAAACCAAGTGCTGTTGGAGGGAATTCTGCCAGAACAAAAGAGGAGATTCACTTATCCACACCCAACAATACTACCCAAATTTCACCAGTTAGGGTATAACACTCACCTCCCAGATCACTGCTAGGGCACGGGAGGCGTGACCACAGTAAAGAAGAAGGTGTGGAGGCAGTGGCACACAAAGGCAGTGGCACAGAGACGAAGAAATCGGCATCGACACCACTTCAAGAAGTAGGCAGTGGCTAGGGCACCGACCATAAATCAACTCAGGTGCTCAGCTCTTGTCCCCGACCCGAAGAGGTGAAGGCTCGGGTGACACTCAAACGCCGACGGCGACGAAGACGCGAGGAATGAAGAAGAAGCAAGATTCGGCCGGCGGTGAGTGATCAGATTGTGGCAGTCGGCTAGGGAAAATTCGCCGTGAGAGCTCGGGTAGCATCGTCGGTGCTTAAACAGGGAGGAAGAGGAAGAAGACATGGGTCAGCGGTGGCTCGTCGGACCAGAGAAGGGGGAAACGAAATCGGGAGGCGACGACGGCGATTGTTGCGGCGCTGGTTTGGGCAAGGAGAGGGTGTAATGACCCAACTCCTAGGTACTAAGCTGTGAGCCGGATCGCTACCTTAACTACTGAAGCTACTGTGCTGTACGGTACGGAAACTGGATAAAATAAAATTTTCACTAACTGACTCTATTAAACTGACAACTGGTACACCCATGCTGTTATAAGGAAGGGTTCAAGACCATTCCGGTTGGGGTATATGTGCTAAGGAGGATACTTGACCTCCCATCTGAGGTAGAACTCAAAGCTGACTTCCCAGCTAGCTACTGTTCGATCCACGGATCGATCAAACTTGCCCTGCTTCTGTGCTCTGCTGGATCGGTCTGCGGACCGATCCAGCAGAGGCTGGATCGGTCGGCAAGACCGATCCAGGCACCTGGAGACGCTGGGATGCCTACTGTTCGATGCTGGGTCGGTCGGCTGACCGATCCAGGGAGATACAGTAAGCTACTGTATCCATCTGGATCGGTCGGCTGACCGATCCAGGAGAAGTAATGAAACGAAATCAGGATTTCTGATTTCCAGCACTGATTCGTGCCAAAAATCACATACACAAGCTCTAGATACATGAAAAACACTCTAGCATGTAAATACTAACATTCTAAACATGATAAACTCAACAAGACATAGTTTACTAAGCTATAACACCTAGTAACAAGACTAAGTCATAAAACTAGACATGTTAAGTACTAAAACTGAAATAAAAGCGTATAGATCCCAAGGATCTTTATTCCAGACCCCTTGCACACACACATCATCATAGCATCGCCCTCCAGCCTCCGCTAGTCCACTTTTCTTTTACCGGTATCTGCAGTATAAGAAAAGTAGCATCTGTAAGCTAAGAAGCTTAGTAAGAAGCCATCTACCTCACAAAAACATGCAACGATGCGATTATGGTTTTAGAACATGCTGTTTGAAAACTTAACTGAGCATGGCAACATGGCATGGCATACAAACATGTACTGAACTGATCATGGCATACAAACAAGCTGAGCATAGCATACTATATCTGAAACTAAGCATAAATACTGAACTGGTCATGCATATACATCTAACTGGTCATGAACTCAAATCATGAAACTTAACTGAGATAATTAACTAAAACTGAAACTAAGTTAGTGTTTCCATCACTGATTACATATTTGGAAAACTATATATAATAATAGATGAAAATACTAAACATGCTGTTGGGGCCCTGGCAACTGTACTTACTGTGCGCGCATCCCTACGAGACCCAGGATTGCAAGTTCCGAATCCAGCAGGGTTACTAGATTATCTGAACCTAAGGACGACTGTGGGAGTCCAGCCCATGGATATCTGATCCAAATACATTGCCAACTGAATAAAAGTAAAATACTGAATACTGTTTTATTTTACTTCGCTGTTCTAGGTTATCTGAACCTAGAGGCTACTGTGGGAGCCCACCCAATGGATATCTGATCCATATAGCTGTAATAACTGATAATAAACTGAATAAAATGTTTCTAATACATTTTACATGCTGTTAGGACGCCTACTGGTGCATCCTTCTGAACTGGGCATTCTACTGAGTGAGAGCACACCTTATAACTGAAAACTGTAAAACTACTGAACTAACGCTGAAACTAACAAGCGAGAGCAATTATACTACAGGTGAGGGGTTTCTTACCTCAATCACAAGGTTTTCTTACGATTCTATCCGCTAGGTTTTCCGGAAACAGCTCCGTTCGACGAACCGCTTACGTCCTCGCGTTGCTCTCGCGGAGAAGAACCTTTTTCGTGTTGGAGTCGTCGCTGGAAGATGTTCCCTTGACCCTTGGTTTGGTGTGCCGTGCGTGAGGAAGAGGAGAAGAAGAGAGGTGCGGCGGTTTTAGGTTTCGGGTGAGGAAAAACTATGGTGAGAAATAATCTAAAACTTCTCACTTAAATCCTTATTTATATTTACTAATTAATTCATCCAAAAATCAATTATAAATATAATTGATTCCCTCTTCTTTCAGCACGACCCTACTGGGTTCAACTGGTTGCTAGCATTATCCCTTACACCATAGGTCTCGGGTTCGATTCCCGCCTAAGCTATTTTGCGGTTCTAATTATTTTTGCTACTTCCGCTACTCAGAAAAATTCCGAAAAAATATCTAAAAATTTCAGAAAAATCATAGAATAATTCTAATGCAAGTTTGAGAATTTTCGGGCGTTACAATCCCCCATACCTTATAAAAAGTTCGTCCCCAAACTTAAAACAATTCTGGGTACTTCTGTCTCATGCTGGCCTCTGTCTCCCAAGTCGCCTCTGCTGCTGTGTGATTTTACCAGCTGATTTTGACTAATGGTACTTCCTTGTTCCGTAATTTCTTTACTGCTCGGTCTATTATCTGAATAGGCCGACTGTCATAGCTGAGATCATCACGGACCTGTACCAACTGGGGCTCAATCACCTGGGTGGCGTCTGGAATATGCTTCTTCAGCATGGAGACATGAAATACGTTGTGGACAGCTGACATCTCCTGAGGTAGCTCTAGCTCATATGCTACCTTGCCCACTCTCTTCGTGATAAGGTATGGTCCCACATATCGGGAGCTTGCCCTTCTTCCCAAAACGCATGACTCCTTCATGGGAGCTATCCCCATTGAAAACTCTAGGGTCGTGTATCATAGCTCTTCCGACTCTGTCTTGTCTCTATCCTCTGGCGAATCTGCTATAGCTTTTGTGGTATCTGCTACTAGATCTGTTGAAGCTCTAGTTCCTTCTGTTCACCACTCTCAAAATTGGTGATCTGCACCTCCGCCCATAGAGTGCCTCATAAGGTGTCATGCCGATGGTGGCACGATAGCTGTTGTTGTATGCAAATTCTACTAGACTCGGATATTTGCACCAACTTCCTTGAAATCTAGGGCACAAGCCGGAGCATATCTTCGAGTACAGTTACTCGCTCATCGACCATCCATGAGGATGGAAGGTGTGATGAATTTTAACTGGTGCCCATAGTTGCATACACACTTCGGAAGTGTGATGTAAATCTCTTGTCTGCATCGATATAATGGTTCGTGGGACCCCATGCACCTGACAATCTCCTTGAGATACAATTGAGCTAATTGCTCCATGGGATAGGATATTCGATAGCTAAGAAGTGGGCTGATTTAGTCAACTGTCGACTATTACCCGATGGCATCGAAACCATTCGTGGTTCCGGGTAATCCCACTATGAAGTCCATAGAGATATCCTCCCACTTCCATTCTTGAATCTGGATCGGTGCGTCCTCGTCACTGATGTTCTGCCTTAACCCTCCGACAGGTTAGACAGATGCTGACGTATCTGGCGATATCTCGCTCATCCTAGGCCACCAAAATCGTTTCTTTAGATCCCGATACATTTTGGTGGAACCAGATGCATCGTATAGGAGTCTGTGAGCCTCGTCTAGAATCTGCTTTCGTAGTTCCTCTTGATGTCACCAAAATACAACACCCCACTGGCGGACACTCGAACTCTTCACTTTCGATTCCGCTAACCCTTGCTTGATTTTCGGATTTTGCTCCTGAGCTGTCTGGATATCATCAAGCAAGGTAGATGCTAAGGACATAGCGGAAGCTGCCCGACTATAAGCTCGAGACTAAAAGTTGTAATCTCCTTCCTTAGGGGTGGTGACATAGTTGCTAAAGATAATCTGCTGAGTGCGTCTGCTACCTTATTAGCTTTCCCTGGATGGTAGAGGATATCTATGTCATAATCCTTGACCAGCTCTAACCATCTGCGCTGTCGCATATTCAGATCCTTCCGAGTAAAGAAACTTCAGACTTTGATGATCTGTATACACTCTGCGCTGAGCTCCGTACAAATAATGTCTCCAAATCTTGAGAGCGAACACCACTGCTGCAAGCTCAAGATCGTGAGTAGGATAGTTCCTCTCATAATCCTTGAGGGAGGCATAGGCGATCACCTTGCCCTGCTGCATCAGTATTGATCCTAATCCCAATTTAGAGGCGTCACCTGTATGGCTCTTTGTGCGTTATAGCTTCTCCTCTGGTTCTGCCTGTATTCTCGCACTTGATCTTCAAACAGTGGTGCCCCTTCTGTCCTTGTGATTGTTGTCACAGGGGGATATCTGCTCGATGTGGCCATTACTTCTTTGCTGCCTTAGCTTGTTCTTCTTTCAGAATTTAATGCTTCATCTTCTTGGGATCTACCATAACACCATCCTTGGAGATGATGTGACCTAGAAAGGCTACCTGGTCTAGCCAAAATTCACATTTCATGAATTTGGCGTATCAAGGATCTGCAAAACTGTCTTCGATGCTCTACATGGTCCTCCTGAGTGCTCGAATAGATAAGAATGTCATCGATGAACACGATGACAAACTTGTCTATGTATTCTCTGAATACTCTGTTCATGAGGTCCATGAAAGTAGCTGGAGCATTTGTAAAAGGCATGACTACGAACTCATAATGTCCGTATCGGGTCTGAAAGTTGTTTTAGGTATATCACCTTTCTTGACTCTAACTTGGTGATATCCCGATCCGAGGTCAATTTTAGAGAACACCGTGACTCCTTTAGGTGGTCAAACAGGTCATCTATCCCGGGAGAGGTACTTTTTAATTGTGACTGGTTCAAGGCACGGTAGTCTATGCATAGCGCATGCTTCCATCCTTCTTCTTCACGAACAACACAGGTGCTCCCCATGGTGAGTGACTAGGCGTATGAAACCCTTGTCAAGAAGCTCCTGAAATTGCTCCTGAAGTTCCTTTAGTTCTGCTGGAGCCATGCGATGCAGTGCCTTGGAAATTGGATTTGTGCCGGAATGAGCTCTATCTCAAATTCAATCTCACTGTCTGCTCTTCATGGAAGACTGCTGGGTAGTCATAAATGACTCGAACCTCCGATAGCTGTTGGTTCTTGTCTGGCTGGTGTTGACTACATTTGCTAAAACCCATGCATCCCGAATCCATTAGTCTTTGTGCTTTCAGTCCTGAGAGAAACTTCACGGCTTTTCTCTTTGGTTTTCCATGTACTCAAACTGTACTCCTTCAGGTTGGAATATGACCTTCTATTTACGACACTCTATAGAAGCGTCGTATCTATCAGAAAATCCATTCAAAGATGACATCGTAGTGTCATTTCTAGCACTATCGGATCACCAAAAGTTCTCTGTCTGCTCTTAGCCAGTGTGTAGATGCCATAATGTCTCCGAGGGTAGTGTTGGAAACCGACTATTGAGTACCTCTGGAGGTGTTGCTAATTTCTCGGCAAATGCCCCGGATACATAAGAGTGGGTTGCCCGATATCGAATAAGACGGTTACATTATCTCTGTAAAATCGATCGACTGTGACAACTGTCGAGACATTTGCTCGTCCTCTCCGTCGGTGAGAAAATCCCGGCATTCATGATAGTTGTGGGGCTTCTAATGCCGATCATGGACCATCTAAGGCGACATACATGGTGTTGGTGACTCCATCTTGTATCGGTGGTGAGGAAGATTCTTGTTCGAACCTTAGCCATGTGCCTTCCCGTCCACATTCAAAACAACCTCGCGTACCCTTGCGGCAAACTCTGGATGATGTTTCCCACAAGTAGCACACTTGGGATGTCTGGAATATTTTCCAACTAGTCCTCCTTTTGGGTCACTGCTTGCCTTGCGTTTCCCCTTCCAGTTGGAGCTATGTCCCTGTTGTTTCTGCTGAGTACCTGAGCCAGCTTGTCCCTTGGGCTCTGTGGAAACCTGCTTCTGCTGGGTGATGCTGTGCTGATAGTGCTCGGTGATCAGAGCACTACTCACTAGCTCCTCTGTGGTTTGTGGCCTATGAACGCCACCAGCCACATTCATTGCGATCTCTGGTATGAGCATCTTCAGCATCAACCGTACTCGTTCCTTCTCTGTGTTGACTAGTTGACACAGACGGGCTAACTGTTGAATTTCTTCACGGCTTCCTGAACTGATAGGTTGCCTTGACGAAATTCTGTAAACTTGTCATAGTGTCGGTTCGTGACTTGCATGTGAAAGAATTCCTCGAAGAATTCTTTCTCGAAGTTAGCCCATGTCATCTGGTTTACTGGCCACTTCGATTTAATCCGCTCCCACCACATGCGTGCGTCTCCTGTTAAATAGGAGGCACACTTCACCTTTTCGTGCTCTGGCCAGTCTAGAAGCTCCATCGTGCTTTCCAGTGTTTTAAACCATGCCTGAGCATCCCATGGTTCGCTGGTGCCTGAGAAGTTCTCGGGCTTAATTCTCTGCCACTGGATAAGGTAAGCTTCTCTCTTAGCCCCTGCTACTGGGAGGCTGAGCTGGTACAACCTCTGGGATTACTGGAGTCGTGAGGTTCGGTACTGGAGTGATTGGGGGAGTAGTCTGCTGGTTAGCCTTTAAGGAGGCTATCTCCTGCTGCTGTTCAGCTAACTGCTGCTGTAGCTGAGCCACTAGTGCTGTAAGGTCTGGGGGAGGCACTGAACTTCCTGCCTCATGCTGGGGCTCAGCCGCTGATGCTCTATTAGCTGGACGTCCTCGTACAATTTTCTAAATAGCAGAGAACACATATATATAACTAGGCTATCATGTTATAGTTAACTACTGGTAACATGTTACATACTATCACTGTAAACATGAATTAATTAACTACCAACATGAGAGCAAACATGAAAGCACATATAACTGATATGAAATCTGAAAACAAACTGAGTGAGAGATGTTCTTACTTGGAAGCTGTAGGCACAATGCTGATGTGTGTGTAGGAAGTAAGGAACTTGCTCTGATACCACTCTGTAACGACCCAACTCCTAGGTACTAAGCTGTGAGCCGGATCGCTACCTTAACTACTGAAGCTACTGTGCTGTACGGTGCGGAAACTGGGAAAAATAAAATTTTCACTAACTGACTCTATTAAACTGACAACTGGTACACCCATGCTGTTATAAGGAAGGGTTCAAGACCTTTCCGGTTGGGGTATATGTGCTAAGGAGGATACTTGACCTCCCATCTGAGCTAGAACTCAAAGCTGACTTCCCAACTAGCTCCTGTTCGATCCACGGATCGATCAAACTTGCCCTGCTTCTGTGCTCTGCTGGATCGGTCGGCAAGACCGATCCAGGTGTGTATGGATCGGTCTCAAGACCGATCCAGGCACCTGGAGACGCTGGGATGCCTACTGTTCGATGCTGGGTCGGTCGGCTGACCGATCCAGGGAGATACAGTAAGCTACTGTATCCATCTGGATCGGTCGGCCGATGTATCGGTCTGCTGACCGATCCAGTTCTGATAGTCTGAAACAAAATCAGATTTCGATTTCCAGACCGATTCGTGCCAAAAATCACATACACAAGCTCTAGATACATGAAAACACTCTAGCATGTAAATACTAACATTCTAAACATGATAAACTAAACAAGACATAGTTTACTAAGCTATAACACCTAGTAACAAGACTAAGTCATAAAACTAGACATGTTAAGTACTAAACTGAAATAAAAGCGTATAGATCCCAAGGATCTTTATTCCAGACCCCTTGCACACACACATCATCGTAGCATCGCCCTCCAGCCTCCGCTAGTCCACTTTTCTTTTACCGGTATCTGCAGTATAAGAAAAGTAGCATCTGTAAGCTAAGAAGCTTAGTAAGAAACCATCTACCTCACAAAAACATGCAACGATGCGATTATGGTTTTAAAACATGTTGTTTGAAAACTTAACTGAGCATGGCAACATGGCATGGCATACAAACATGTACTGAACTGATCATGGCATACAAACAAGCTGAGCATAGCATACTGTATCTGAAACTAAGCATGAATACTGAACTGGTCATGCATATACATCTAACTGGTCATGAACTCAAATCATGAAACTTAACTGAGGTAATTAACTGTAACTGAAACTAAGTTAGTGTTTCCATCACCGATTACATATTTGGAAAACTATATATAATAATAGATGAAAATACTAAACATCTTAGTTGGGCAATCAGCATTGTACTTCTTGTGCGTGCATCCCTCGAGACCGGGATTGCAAGTTCGAATCCAGAGGTTACTAGGTTATCGAACCTAGGGACGGGAGTCCACCTATGGATATCTGATCCAAATACATTGCCAATCTGAATAAAAGTAAAATCTTGAATCTTGTTTTATTTTACTTATTGTTCTAGGTTATCTCGAACCTAGAGCTCTGTGGAGCCCACCCAATGGATATCTGATCCATATAGCTGTAATAACTGATAATAAACTGAATAAAATGTTTCTAATACATTTTACATGCTGTTAGGACGCCTACTGGTGCATCCTTCTGAACTGGGCATTCTACCGAATGCTTGGTGTGCACTGAGAGCACACCTTATAACTGAAAACTTTAAAACTACTGAACTAATGCCGAAACTAACAAGCGAGAGCAATTATACTGCAGGTGAGGGGTTTTTTACCTCAATCGCAAGGTTTTCTTACGATTCTATCCGCTAGGTTTTCCGGAAACTGCTCCGTTCGACAAACCGCTTACGTCCTCGCGTTCCTCTCGCGGAGAAGAACCTTTTTCGTGTTGGAGTCGTCGCTGGAAGATGTTCCCTTGACCCTTGGTTTGGTGTGCCATGCATGAGGAAGAGGAGAAGAAGAGAGGTGCGGCGGTTTTAGGTTTCGGGTGAGGAAAAACTACGGTGAGAAATAATCTAAAACTTCTCACTTAAATCCTTATTTATATTTACTAATTAATTCATCCAAAAATCAATTATAAATATAATTGATTCCCTCTTCTTTCAGCACGGCCCTGCTGGGTTCAACTGGTTGCTAGCATTATCCCTTATACCATAGGTCTCGGGTTTGATTCCCGCCTAAGCTATTTTGCGGTTCTAATTATTTTTGCTACTTCCGCTACTCGGAAAAATTCCGGAAAAATATCTAAAAATTCCAGAAAAATCATAGAATAATTCTAATGCAAGTTTGAGAATTTTCGGGCGTTACAGAGGGCGCAGGCGGTTTCGGGGAGAAGAAACAGAGGAAACGGCAAAAAATGAAGGAAAAAGGAAAATTAAATAAAGGAAAAGAATTAAGAAAAATTCAACTTTTCCTTATTTAAATGGGATAACCAAAACAGGCTTTCCCGGGCCCCGTTTTTATCCCCGTTAACTCGTCCATACGAACTCCGAAAAATTTCCGGAAAATTTCCCAAAATTTTGGAAAATTCTTTATTCATATTCGCCTATTTTTCGGTATTTTACATTTATTTTGCAGGCAATTCACCCCCCTCTTACCGGCCCAGCTGCGCCTATAGTATCTGGAGGGTACAGTAATCAGGGGACTAGAGATGTGAGTAGTCAGGGACCCTGATATTATGTAGCTAGATAACTACTTAGCGAACTATCTGCCTCGGCCGCTCTATAGTAGTTGTACTGGAGGCTATTACAGTTGTCACGAACCCAAGCCTCTTAGCCAATACAGGGGTAGTTGTGTCTAGATAGGTGGCGGGGGTGACCATGTGGCATGCATGTGCATTTTTGCATATGATGCGCAGTGCATCTGTGGATATATATTTGCATACATGACTAGTAGATACTAGCTACATGTGATTGTGATATGTTGCACTTGTTTGTGCTATGATTGTTGCATATGGCTTCCATGCTTCATACATGTCATTTATTATACATGTATATGCTGTCGATTATATTGCTCAGGTGTTATGAGTAGATCTGTTGTTGATCCCCGGTGAGTTTATCGATCATTATACCGTATGAGTTGATTCCATATTGGGTATGTGCATTTTGTTGGTGCGGGAAGCATCCGACGATCGAACCTGCGTTTTGATTATGTTAAAGGGTTCAAAGTTAAGTTGTTTTGTTATCTGATATGTTGATTGAGCTTTGCAGGAAAGTCCTAAGTGTACTTAGGTAAAAGTCCTAGCTGCGGTTAGGCTGGTTGAAAACCCTAGGGGGTGGCAACCCTAGGTCCTAGGGGGTGGTAACCCTAGGCGGAAAGTCTTGGCGGGTCGGAGCTTCGGGCAAAAATCCTAGGGGGCGGTAACCCTAGATTGAAATCCTAGTGTTGCGAACCAGGTGGAAGTCTAGACGGGTCATGGACCGGATGTCCAGCATGAAGATCGGAAGCATCGGACGCTGAGCAAAAGTCTAGTCGGTCTGGAGGACCGAACTAGCAAAAGGTAACTTCTCCTGAGTGGAGTAGGTGAGGACACGTTCCCCGGAAGAGGGAACAGTAGGCGTCGGTTCGACCTAGGGTTTCTGATTGGAAATCTGAAGTCAGAACCGGATAGTCCGTGACTGTTAGACTTTCATATTTAATGTTATTATGTGCTAACTTTATTTTGTAGGGTGTTTTTAGGACTAACGTATCTTGCAAGTACAAAGGAGCAAGCTTAAGCCTCGGATGAACAGTACCCGAGGCGTCCTCATGAAGCTTGAGGTGCCTCGGGTGCAAGGCAGAAGAAGCACACATAGCAGAGCTGGAGGCACTTTGGACGGAGCTAGAGGCGCCTCAGACAGGCTTGAAGGTGCCCTCAAGGTGTATGGAGGCGCCTTCAACCAGATAGGCTCGAAGGATTTGATGCTCATCCGCACGGCGAACTCGACGCATATGAGGGCACCCTCAAGGGGATTGAGGGTGCCCTCAGTAGGCTTTATAAAGGGGCTCGACCAGCAGCTTTAAATCATTAATTCCAAAGTGATCTTTCTACTATTTGCTGCTCAAGAGACGACCCAGAGGTGCTGTAGCAACGCCCCGACGACTAGGAGCTTCAAGTTTTCCATTTCAGTTGTTGATATAAGATTGATTACTGCTTTATTTGTAATAACTATTTGTAATCTTTGCGTTATTATAGTTGATTGCCCAAAGTAAACGCTCAATGAGCATGGGCTTTGGTGTAGGAGTCGCCTAAGGCTCTGAACCAAGTAAAAATACTTGGGTTTTTCTGTGATTGTTTACTTATTCCGCTGCATTTACTCTTTAGTTTTCTGATTACGATAAGTGAAAGCCACAAATGCTATTCACCCCCCCCTCTAGTGCTTCTCGATCCAACAATTGGTATCAGAGCGGGGTCACTTTGATTTGGTGCAACCACCAATCAAGCACATTTGGTGGCATTTTTCAGTTTTTCGGAGTCAATCGGAATCGGTATTCTTGTCATCTTCCGATATAGTTTTCTTTCGTAATCAGATTTGTCTCAAAGTTGGTGCAACACCACTCAAGATCATAATTTATTTTTATTTTTATACCGCACTGCTAATCTAGGACATGTTTTTTGTTTCCTTTGTTCGTAAGTTTTAATGGCTCTCCAAGAAGGTTTTAGCACGGTCCACCCGCCACTCTTTTTCGTTGAGGACTTTGGCTATTGGAAGAACCGGATGGAACACCACCTCAAGACACAAGTCGAGACGTGGATCATTATCCAGACTGGTCTCGAGCTTCCACGTGACGACACTGGAGAACTAGTCTCATGCATCAATTGGGATGCTAGCATAATGAAGAAAGTTGAAGTCGGTGCCAAAGCAACCTGCATGCTACAATGCGGGCTGACAAAAGAAGAACTGAATCGAGTCTGGCCATTCTCAAGCGCGAAAGAGCTATAGGAAAAACTAATCGAGCTACACGAGGGCACTCTTGGCACAAAGGTAAGCAAGCGTGAATTATTGTTTAATAAATTGTATAACTTAAGAATGCAGGAAGGAGAGATGGTGATACAACTTCACGCGCGCATCCAAGACCTGCTGAACGGTCTTCACGCAATTAGCCAGAGAATTGAAAACCACGAAGTAATAAGGTATGCACTTAACGCTTTTCCGAGGAACACTTTGTGGGCATCCATGGTTGATACTTACAAAGTTTCCAAGGATTTATCTTTAATTAAACTAGATGAACTTTTTTTCAAATTCAAATTGCATGAACAGACTAATGCATGTCCAACTGAGAAGGGTATTGCCTTGATTGCAGGTACAAGCAGAACTCGGGAAGCTAAAACAAAGCAAAAATCCAAACTCGAATCCAATGGCGAATCGGACTTAGAAGACGACAACGAGATTATTTCCGAACTAGTAAGGCTCGTACGAAAGATATGCAAAAAAAAGGTGACTAAAATGAACACGAAGGTCAAGGCTGGAGTCACATGCTACGGTTGTAACCAGAAGGGGCACTACAAGTCAGATTGTCCAAATCAGAAGCAACGAAGAAAGTGTTGGTTGCTACTCGGAAAACCTAGAGGTTCCACTGTACAAAAATTTTGTACATAGGTCTAAACCTTTTCCTAGCTACCATGTGTTCTTTTAAATTAAATTTTGGATCGCCTGCGGAACTTAACACGTTTGATCCAAAACTTAATCTATTTGTTCTTTTAAGTTTAGACTTGGATCTCCTGCGGAACTTAACACGTTCGACCCAAATCACCTTAAGTTATTAATTCCATTAAATATTAATTTCCATAATTGGTTCCCAGTACTGACGTGGCGAGGCACATGGCCTTCTTGGATATGGGAGCAACCACCACCGACTAGACAAAACCTTTTATAGAAAGTTAATATTTAATTTCCTAAAATAACTTTAGGTTAACCGAAGAGAACAATCAAATCACAAGGAAAAACAAAAGAACACAACATCGAAAAACATATTTGAAATATTAAATCGTATGCCTCTTGTATTTGGTATTATTTCCATAAATAACTAGTATGATGCGGAAAAGGAAAAACTACTAGTTATACCTTCTAGAAAGACCTCTTGATCTTCTACCGTATTCCTCTTCTAACCTCGGACGTTGTGTGGGCAACGATCTGCCAAGATGAGAAAACACCAACCACCTTCTTCTCCTCCTAGCTAGGTTCGGCCACAATGAGATAGCTTCACCAAGGAAGAAGAAAACCACCAACCAAGCTCCAAGGGATGAAGACTTTCTCTCCTTCTTCTTCTTCTTCTTCTTCTTCAAGGGGTATTCGGCCACCACCAAAAGCTCCAAGGATGGTGGAGTTTCGGCCACCACAAAGAGGAAGAGAGGGAGAGGGTATGGTCGGCCACACCAAGGAATAAGAGAGGGAGGAAAATAATAGAGAGTTGTGTCTCATGAAGGCACCCCAACCCCCTCTTTTATATTCCTTAGCCTTGGTAAATTAGGAAATTTAATCTCAATAAAATTTCCTTAATTTTCCTTGATAACAATTAATTAAGAAAAATTAAACAAACTTTCCTTAAGTGAGATGTTATGGTCGGCCACATCAAGGAGCAAATAAGGAAAAAATTTTCACAAGAAAAAATTAAACTTTCCTTATTTGCTTCCGGAAAAATTTTAAAATAAAATTTTCCATATTAATCCCTTCATGGTTGATCAAAAGAAAATTTCCATAATTTTAATTTCTCATCATGTGAATAATTTTTAAAGATAATAAAATCTCTCTCCAATCTACAAATAAGGAAAGTGATCTAATCTCTCTCCTTTAATTCTTTTGTAGATCTTTTACAAGAGAGATATTTTAATTTTAAATCTCTTTAATAAATCATATCTTCTACATAATAAAAATTAAAATTAAAAATCCTTTTTAATTTAATGTGGCCGACCCCTCTAGCTTGGGATCAAGCTAGGGCCGACCACCCCAATTAATGCTTAGGCCGGCCCTAGCTTGATTCCCAAGCTAGCTTGGCCGGCCCCATTAGGTGGGTATAGAAGGTGGGTTTAGGTGAGTATAGTACTCTATAAATAAGAGGCTATGATAGGGACCGAGAGGAGGAATTGGTTTTGGTCTCCCGATAAAATTAAGCATCCCGTGTTCGCCCCGAACACACAACTTAATTTTATCAATGATAATTCATTCCACTAGAGAACTATCATTGAACTACCGCACCAATCCCAAATTACATTTTTGGGCTCCTTCTTATTATGAGTGTATTAGTCTCCCTGTGTTTAAGATATCGAATGTCCACTAATTAAGTGAGTTACTGACAACTCATTTAATTAATATCTTAGTCCAAGAATAGTACCACTCAACCTTATCATCATGTCGGACTAAGTCCACCTGCAGGGTTTAACATGATAATCTTTATGAGCTCATCTTGGGGACATTATCAACCTAGATAACTAGGACACAGTTTCCTTCTATAATCAACAACACACACTATAAGTGATATCATTTCCCAACTTATCGGCTTATTGATTCATCGAACTAAATCTCACCCATTGATAAATTAAAGAAATAAATATCAAATATACGTGCTTGTTATTATATTAGGATTAAGAGCACACACTTCCATAATAACTGAGGTCATTGTTTCTTTATAAAGTCAGTATAAAAGAAACAACCTCTAATGGTCCTACTCAACACACTCTGAGTGTACTAGTGTAATTAGACAGTCAAGATAAACTGATACCTAATCACACTATGACCTTCTAATGATTTGTTCCTTTCCATTTTGGTCGTGAGCAACTATTTATAATCTATAAGGTATTGATAACATCATCTTCTGTATGTGACACCACATACTATGTTATCTACAATATAAATTAATTGAACAACTACAAACAAATGTAGATAATTTGACCAAATGTGATTCTTTATTTAAAACAAATGTTTACAAAAGCTTAGGCTTTCAGTATACACTCCAACAGAAAGAAGGTATTGAAGGCAACTTGGTCCGAGTCATCAGATGAATCCGAGTCTAACAAAGAAGAACCAGGAAGCTTCCTCGCTTTACCAGTGCAAGCATACATTGCTGAAACCGAGTCTGATCAGAAACCGAGTCTGAGTAAATCCACTGATCCATATCCATTTTCGAAGGACCTAACCCCACTATAAGTTCTCTACTCATCGAGACTCAATTAGACGATTTACAAAAATTAGTTCCTTATTTGATAAAGAAATTGGTTAAGTCTAATGTTCGGGTCAAGTCACTCCAAAAGGAGGTAACAACCCTTAAGGAAGCGACTGACTCGAGTTCTTTGACTGAGCCAGTTCAAATTGGAAGTTCAACAACTTGAGGAAGAAAATTCTAATTTGAAAACTCAAGTTAAAGAACTCAAGGACACGTTGGAACGGTTCACCCTGGGTTCCAAGAATCTTGATCTGATTCTTGGAAAACAGCGTGCCATTTACAACAAATCTGGACTTGGATTTAAAACTAAAGGAAAATACAAATCATATTTATCCCTAGTTAATAGAAATAATAGAAAAATAGTCCAAGCATGGGTCCCCAAGTCAAACATGGTTAATCAAGTTGAACTTGGACACTATTGGGTTCCCAAGGATCAAATTCATTACCTTGATAGACCTTATCGAGGCTATAATCCAGGTGGAGATAATAAAAAGACCATTTTTATCATAAAATGAATTATTTGATGCTTTCTTTTTTTGCTTTTTATACATACTTAGATTATGATAGATTAAGGACCTAGGCGTAATTTACACTTGTTTAGTTAAACCTAGGGGTTTCAAAAGAGAAATTAAATATATGTTTTCTTTGAGCGGCTCTATCTAGAAGTGGTGGATGATCCTATACCCCAAAAGGCCTAGTGTCTCACCACAGCTTGGGAGCCAATCTTCGAAATGTATATTTAATTAACCAATTGAAAAACTTAAGTTTAACTCAAATGTAAATTAATCCTTAGAAATAATCTAAATTAAAGATAACCATCTCACAACACTACTTAAGACTCCCTAATTGGTAATATAGAAAAGGGTAAGATGGACCTAGATTAAAATAGTTTTTTAAATTTTTTAATTAAATTTCAAAATTATACTTAATTAATTTTTTAAATCATAATTAAATTTTCAAAATTATACCTAATTAATTTTTTAAATCATAATTAAATTTCAAAATTATATTTAATTAATTTTTTAAAATCATAATTAAATTTCAAAATTATACTTAATTAATTTTTAAAATCATAATTAAATTACAAAATTATACTTACTTAATTTTTTTAAATCATAATTAAATTTAAAAATTATACTTAATTCATTTTTAAAAAATCATAATTAATTTAAAATTATAATTAACTTTTAAAAATCATAATTAATTTCAAATTATAATTAACTTTTAAATTTTTTTATAATTTCAAATTATAGTTAACTTTTAAAATCATAATTAATTTTGAAATCTTACTTAATTCTATAAATATTTTCAAGTTATTTTTCAAAATAATCATTACTTTCAAATCATTAGAATTATCATAATTAATTTCAAAATAGTTAATTATCTTTAATTAATTTTAGTAAAAGTTCGAAAAATCTTAATTATTATAATTAAAATTTCAAATTATTAATTCCTATACTTTTAAAATCTTAATTAATTTTCAAATCATATCATAATTATATTTTCAATGATAATTAATTTTTAAAATCTTAATTAAATCTCAAATCATATTTTCAAAATATGATTGGAAACTCAATTAATTTTTAATATATTTTCAAAATCTTAAAAAATGTTAAATGTTTACTTATTTGGAATTCAAACTTATTTTAAAATATCAATATTTTTTTAAAATTAAAGACAACTCTGTCTCACACTCACTCATAAGCTGAACGTGCCTGATAACCTAGAATGGGTGAGATGGAAAATTAGGAAAATATAATTTTTTTTATTTTTACATGCTTGGACTCTAGGATCCTCAAAAATTTTAGGCATTAATTAAGGGGGAGTCAAAAGAAAAGTTAAACCTAAGCTTTTTATCATTTTTTAAAAGATGAAATACTTAACTAAGTTTTTCTCTAACTCATTTTCAAAAATAATTTTAAAAAAGAAAAAGAAAGTTTCAAAACTTAAGGTTTATTTTCATATGTTTTATCAAAGTATTTTTAAGTTAAGCTAAGTACTTGACTAAAATATTTATTTTCAAAATTTAGCTAAATCTCTATTGAAAATCAAGTTTATGAAGTTTTGGCCAAGTTTTTTTTTGAAAAATCAAGTTAAAATACTTTTGAAAGAGTTTTAAGTTTATAAAATTCTTAACTATGCTTTTTATCTAGTTTCTTTTAACCAAGTATTTAACTAAGTTTCTTTTGAAAATCTTTTTAATATAATACTTAATTGATTTTTTGTAAGAATATTTTTAAAATATATGCTTTCAATCAACTCCTTTTAAATGCTAAGTTTTGAAAGCTAAGTACCAAATTTATCAAAACCTCCCTAGAAGCTAAATGTTTTCAAAGCTAAGCTGAGCTTTTAGCTAAAAATTTCAAATTGAGCTAAGTGTTTTTCAAAACAATTCTTTTTGAAATGCTAAATCATTTTCAATTGTTAAAAAATAGATAAAGTTCTACCCTTCAGGGGGAGCTGAACAACCCTCTCTCTACTCGTTTTTCTTTTTGATTTATATCAAAGGCGGAGAGAAAAGTCAAAGTTAAGCTAAGAATTAAGAACTTAAACATAATGAAAGGGGGAGCATAAGATTTCGTTTCAATTCAAATTCATTTTTACATTTACTGTCATATTTTTACTTAACTTTGAACCATGTTGTCATAATCAAAAAGGGAGAAATTGTTGGTGCGGGAAGCATCCGATGATCAAACCTGCATTTTGATTATGTTAAAGGGTTCAAAGTTAAGTTGTTTTGTTATCTGATATGTTGATTGAGCTTTGCAGGAAAGTCCTAAGTGTACTTAGGTAAAAGTCCTAGCTGCGGTTAGGCTGGTTGAAAATCCTAGGGGGCGGCAACCCTAGGTCATAGAGGGTGGTAACCCTAGGCGGAAAGTCTTGACGGGTCGGAGCTTCGGACAAAAATCCTAGGGGGCGGTAACCCTAGGTTGAAATCCTGGTGTCGCGAACTAGGTGGAAGTCTGGACGGGTCATGGACCGGACGTCCAGCATGAAGACCAGAAGCATCAGACGCTGAGCAAAAGTCCAGTTGGTCTGGAGGACTGAACTGGAAAAAGGTAACTTCTCCTAAGTGGACTAGGTGAGGACGCGTTCCCCCGAAGAGGGAACAGTATACATCGGTTCGACCTAGGGTTTCCGATTGGAAATCCAAAATTAGAACCAGATAGTCCGTGACTGTCAGACTTTCATATTTAGTGTTATTATGTGCTAACGTTGTTTTGTAGGGTATTTTTATGACTAACGTATCTTGCAGGTACAAAGGAGCAAGATTAAGCCTCGGATGAACAGTACTCGAGGTGCCCTCATGGAGCTTGAGGTGCCTCGGGTGCAAGGCAGAAGAAGCGCACGTAGTAGAGCTGCAGGCGCCTCGGACAGAGCTGGAGGCACCTCGGATAGGCTTGAAGGCACCCTCAAGGTGTATGGAGCCGCCTTCAACCGAATAGGCTCGAAGGATTCAACGCTCATTTGCGCGGCGAACTCGGCGTGGATGAGGGCGCCCTTAGCAGACTTTATAAGGGGTCTCGACTAGCAGCTTTAAATCAATAATTCCAAAGTGATCTTTCTACTGTTTGTTGCTCAAGAGACGACCCAGAGGTGCTGTAGCAATGCCCCGAAGACCAAGAGCTTCAAGTTTTCCATTTCTGTTGTCGGTATAAGATTGATTACTGCTTTATTTGTAATAACTATTTGTAATCTTTGCGCTATTATAGTTGATTGCCCAAAGTAAATGCTCAACGAGCATGGGCCTTGGAGTAGGAGTCGCCCAAGGCTCCGAACCAAGTAAAAACACTTGGGTCTTTCTGTGATTGTTTACTTATTCCGCTACATTTACTCTTTAGTTTTCCGATTACGATAAGTGAAAGCCATGAGTGCTATTCACCCCCCCCCCCCAGCGCTTCTCGATCCAACACATTTATTATGTCATTATCGATCTTGACTTTATATGTTAGCTCCAGATTGGGTATGTACATTCATTATATCAATTTATGACCATGTTCTTATTTCCCTGATAAGGCCGTATACTTTGATCTCCATATTTTTTATAGATCATGTACTATCTAATATATTACCCGCTGAGTGACCCGCACTCACCACCGCATTTTTGTGTTGTCTTTTCCTCAGGTAGCAAGTAGTAATTATGGAGTTGCTTGGAGTATCCTGTCTACCGACCCCACGTCACATCAGAAGACGGTTTTACTTTGCTCTTGTTTCCTTGCATGTTTTTCTTTATGGTATTGACATTGTATTGATGTTTAGCCATGTGACATCATTACCATTTTTAGTATTTTGTTGTGTTTATGTCGTGCCGACATGCATTGTATCATTTTGGTTTGTTTAGGCTTTCCTTTTATTTTTCAGCTATGTTTTTAGTACAGTTTTGTGGGCTATTTATTATATAACTACGTGGTTGTAATCATTTTATTCCAACTGAGTGGGTTGTGTATATAACTGCGTGGTTGTGTATGTTTCAGCGTGTGGGCTGATGATTATAGATTGTGAGTAGCTTGTGGATGTATTCATGAATCATATTTTCACAGTTACAAGGGAGATGTTATCCGTTTACCGGGTAGGGCCTCCCCTGGGGTGTGACAACTGTACTTCTTCTTCTTCCACCTTTGAACGAGAGAACTAACTTGATCGTCGGAGGGCCTAGCCAGGGATTCCCACCCTAGTCTTAGGTCGCTAACACTTTGTTGGCTTGTCTCATTGTGCGCTGGAGCATCGAGGAGTTTTTCCAGATCTCCAGGAGTTCATCTTCCTCACCACCATCGTCCATCGGAGCTAGTACACCATCTCGTAGTTTTTAGACAGGATCAATGACATTCAGGATTTCTAGGAAATACGTTAAGCGCGTACCTTAGAGAATCTTAGTTGCTTACCTTTTCTCCGAGATTCGTGAGTCTAGTCATGAGCTCATTGATCCTTGAGTGAAGCTGTGCAATGGTTTCACCTTCTTCCAGTTTGATGTTGCTGATTTAGTTTCTGAGTAGATCCCGTCTCATGAGTTTCGCCTCTGAGGTTCCTTCGTGTAGTTCTAAGAATTTCTCCCAGAGCTCCTTTGCAAACTCGTAGAATCCGATCTAGTTTACTTCTTGTGGCAGTAAAACGCTTAGCAGATGGAACTTAGCTTTATCGTTTCCCACAAAGTCGACTTGGTCCAGTGGTATTTTTCTTTACCTTTAGATCCTACAAAACCAAATTCCATTATTAAAAATAAATCTAAATCAGTTTTGAAAAATACCTCCATCTTTTTCTTCCAGTTGGTAAATTCCCCATCGAACTTTGATGAGTGGATGCTTGATCCGACCATCTCATGTGCTTCATTCGACGGTTAATCCTTCTGAAGCGACCTTACTTTGATACCAATTGTTGGACCGCTGGCGGCTGGCTAGAGGGAGGGGTGAATAGCCATGCAAAAGTAAGACAAACCTTTCTCGACTTTAAAGCGTAAACAATTGCATACAAAAAATAAATAAACTAAAAGAAGAGACACAACGAATTACTTGGTTACAACCAGGGAGGTTGTTAATCCAAGGAAGATGAAAGCTCAGTAAACTCTCCTTTGGGCGGAGAAGCCTCTTACAATAGTTGAAGCACCCAATTACAGCTCTTAACTCAAGATGGATCAATCACAAGTGTTGTTATATATTTCCTAGGTCCAACGGTCTTTTTATAGCCCCTGGAAAATCTTATCTATGTCTTAAAGGTGCCTTTAATAGAGGTTCAAGGTGCCTCCAGCATGGAGAAATTATCCGTGCGAAGATAGAACTCTATCTTTGCTAACGGCTGAATTTTGCCTGGTCGAATGCATCTTCAAGGCGCCTTCCATGGTGGATTGAAGGCGCCTTCAACCCTGTTGAAGGTGCCTTCCCACTGAAAGGCGTGGAGGCGTCTTTAACCTCTATTGAGGGTGTCTCCAGCAGCTCCCTTTTAGCTCTTCCATTGCTCCAATCGCTTGGGTGATTTCGTCCATCTGTAATAGGGCTTACCAGAATCCAATTTCCAATCTTCTCCTCGAGTAGAGTTCCTCCCCGGTTTCTCGTCCCTCGGACCGTCGCGCGCATCCTTCTTGTCTGCCGGTGTACTCTTCCGCAGTACCTCGTCCCTCAGACGCACCGAACCCTGTCGACTCCCTCCCGTGTTGTCCTTCTCACTAGCTGCATCTTCCACTAGACTTTCTGTGCTTCTAAGCTCCTACACACTTAGACACATATATCAAATACTAACAGGACCTAACCTGACTTGGTTGATCACATCAAAATTACCACGGGATTCCAATAGCGTAGTGGCACCTTTTTGTTCATCTTTATGTTGTTGTTGGGTTAAGTCATTTCGGCATGCAATAAGTTATTTCTTTTTTTTATATTGTGAGTGGATTGTGTTGATCCCTCTATACCATTGTTGTTGTATTTTATATCTTCAGCTAAGTATTTATGTCCGTATTTTGGACTCATATCATGTTGTATCATACATTGTCACTGTTGGATCGAGACCGCGCTAGAGGGGGGGGGGGGTGAATAGCGCTCGCGGCTTTTTTTTTCACAATCGATTTAAAAATCGTAAAAGTAAGAGAGTAAATAAACGCAGCGGAAAGTAAATGAAATGCAAGACACAAGAACACAAGAGGAGTTACTTCGTTCGGAGCTTAGGTCGACTCCTACTCGAAGGCACGCGGTCCTTAACCGCTTTCGGTGGGCAACAACTATATAGTGCAAATCTTTACAAGTGAGTAAGTACAAGTATTAAACACAAAAGATTATACCGACAAATACAAAGATGAATGAAGTAGTTGTCGTTTGTCGGAGTAGTAGAGTCTAGTTGAAGCTTTCTGAGCAGCGCACAGGATCACACGTTCTTCTGTTCGAATTTCATGTTTGGCTGCACCTCAAGGCCTCCTTTTATAGTCTCTGCAAGTTTGATCCGGATCCTCAAGTCTGGGGATCAGTTTTGACCCAAAACGGATCGGTCGACCGATCCTCATGTTCGGTCGACCGATCAGATGATCTCCACCCATCTGATCCGTCCATCTGTCGATCCGCTTCAATCTGGCCAAACTTTATCCCTGGGTTCGGTCGATCGATCCCAGCGTTCGGTCAACCGATCAGTCTCCTCTGACCCGCTCACCTCGGCCTGATCAAGACGCCACCTGTCCCAGGTTCGGTCGATCGATCCCAAGGTCCGGTCGACCGAACCCCTAGTCAAGCCCGATCCAACTTCTAGAAACTTGATCTGTTAGCTTGGGGGGTTCGGTCGACCGATCCCAATGTTCGGTCGACCGATCCCGGTCAACTCTAACCCTGCACAAAAATATTAGTCTCCTGCAAAACAGAGTTAGAACACAATAGATAATATGTAAACAAATGAATTGACAGCCTTCGGACTGTCCGGGTTTGACTTCGGATTTCCGATCAGAAACCCTAGGTCGATCCGACGCCTACTGTTCCCTCTACAGGGAACGCGTCCTCACCTACTCCACTCAGGAGATTTTACCCGTTGCCAGTTCGATCCTCCAAATCGACTGGACTTTTGCTCAGCACTCGACGCTTTCGGACTTTCTGCTGGACATCCGCTTCCCGGCTAGTCCAGTCTTTCACCTGGTTCGCGACACCAGGACTTTCCACCTAGGGTTACCCCCCCCCTAGGACTTTTGCCTGAAGCCGTCAACCTGCCAAGACTTTCCGCATAGGGTTACCACCCCCTATGACCTAGGGTTACTACCCCCTAGGGTTTTCCCTTGCCTAACAGTAGTTAGGACTTTCCTGAAACACTCAACAAAGCTGTCAGAACACACAACCCCTTAACTTTGAATCCTTTGTCATTATCAAAAATCGGGTTCGATCGTCGGATGCTTCCCGCACCAACAATCTCCCCCTTTATGATTATGGCAACAATAAATTCAAAGTTAAGAAAAACATGCGATATCAAATAGATGCATAAAGTTTTAACCAAGCTTAAGCATAGCCTTTTAACTTGTAATACTAACTCCCCCTTAATAAAAGCCCTCCTTTTTGTTTTGAATTTGCCTACTCTCCCCCTTTGCCATATATTAAAATATACCAGTTTAAAAGAAGTCTGAATTTTTCAGAAAAGTAAGTTAGTTTGATACTGAACTTTTTAAATAAGGATAAAAGTAGACAAGTTTTGAAATTCCAATACTTGAAAAAAAATGAGATTTTGTACTTAGAAGGATTTTTAAAGAGCTTTTATAACACTTAGCTTTGTATTGTACTAATTTTCATTGTATTGATCTTTTAGCTAAGTGAAATAGAAATAAAAAAAATGACTTAGTTCATTTTACAAAAGATTTTAAGTCACTAAAAAACTTTTAGCTTTCCGAATAATATATTCTTAAAATTGATTAAGTTTGAAAGTAGCAGAAAAACATTCTCATATTTAAAGATATTTTTAGATTAAAAGGTTTTATTAACAAAGAAATGTTTAGTTTAGACTGTCCTTATGTCCAAGCATGAGTCAAGTTAAATTTTCTAATTTAATTTGATTAGATATCAGAGCCCTAAATATCAAAGCACGCTTAATCAGAAAACTGAGTGTCCTTTACTAACTATCTAACCTTTAGCTACATGCTGATTGCCTACAGGGCAACAACTTTCATATGGTTAGTCAAGCTAAGTCACTTTGGTCCAGTTAGATTTGACTAGAACTGGAGTACTTGACTTGATCAATGTATATTATATGTTTAACGCACAGACTCATATTGATACACAGATATAACCATTCTTGAGTCCAGGCTAAACTCTATGCATCTCACACCATTCTATGTTTGTTAAACACAATCAAGGTATACCTAGGTGTTTGTGAGATGCTCTGGTTTAAGTCTAGGGGAACATGATTTCTAGGGGGTAAAGCCTAGACTTAGTCAAATTTTTGAAAAATCTAATAAATTGGAATTTTGAAAACTGTTTTTCCTAGATTTTGAAAAGCAATAATTAAAACAAGATGCGACAAAATGAGACACCTACTCTACCCAACACATTCCTATTTGCCTTCTAAGTGCACTTAACTCAAGTTCAGGTAAGGGTTTTGTAAAGATGTCAGCTAGGTTTGATTTGGACTCAACATGGTTGAGTGCAATTTCACCTTTAGCTACGTGATCCCTTACAAAGTGATGTTTTACCTCAATGTGTTTAGTTCTAGAGTGGTGAATAGGATTTTTTGTCAGATTAATTGAGCTGATGTTATCAATAAAGATTTTTATATTTTTATAGTCTAGCTGAAAGTCTTTTAAGGTATGCATCATCCACAACAGTTGAGATGCACATTCTCCTAGAGCTATGTATTCAGCTTCTGTAGTGGATAGAGCAACACAATGTTGCTTTCTGCTTGACCAACTTAAAGCACTGACCTAGAATCTGGCAGCTACCACTAGTACTTTTTCTTTCTAACTTGCATCCGGCATAGTCTGAATCAGAATAGCCATACAGGTCAAAGGTGCAAGTTCTTGGGTACCAAAGTCCTACATTTAGAGTTCCTTTTATATACCTAAGTATTCTTTTGACATATGTTAGGTGTGACTCTTTTGCACAGGATTGGTATCTTGCGCACATACCTACTGCAAACAGTATGTCGGATCGGCTTGCAGTTAAGTAAAGTAAGCTACATATGGCACTCCTATAGTACTTTGGATCTACTGGTTTTCCTTCAGGGTCAGAGTCAATGTTAATGTTGGTTGCCATTGGAGTATTTATAATTTTTGAATTTTCCATGCAGAATTTTTTAATTAATTCCTTAGCATATTTGGTTTGATAAATGTAGATTCCATCTTTGGTTTGTTTTATTTGTAATCCTAAGAAAAAGTTGAGTTCCCCAACCATGCTCATTTCAAACTCATTTTCCATTAATTTTCCAAATTCTTTTAAGAACTTAGAGTTAGTCGAGCCAAAGATTATATCGTCAACATAGATTTGGGCTATAAAGATGTCTTTTTCTATGATTTTTACAAATAAGGTCGGATCTATTTGTCCTTGGTTAAATTCTTTGGATATTAAGTAATTATATAATCTTTCATACCATGCCCTAGGGGCTTGTTTTAGACCATATAACACCTTCTTTAGTTTAAATACATGGTTTGGGTAGTCTAAGTCTTCAAATCCTGGAGGTTGGCTTACATAGACCTCTTCCTTGATAAACCCATTTAGAAAGGCTGACTTAACATCCATTTGGTATAATTTAAACCCTTTATTTGCTGCAAAGGCTAATAGCATCCTAATGGATTCGAGTCTAGCTACTGGAGCATAAGTCTCGTCATAGTCTAAGCCTTCAACTTGACTAAACCCTTTGGCTACTAGTCTAGCTTTGTTTCTTATAATATCACCCTGATCATCCAACTTGTTCCTAAAAACCCACTTGGTGTCTATTATTAATTTATCTAAGGGTTTAGGTACAAGGTCCCAAACTTGGTTTCTCTCAAATTATGCTAACTCCTGCATTGCAATGATCCAATCTGGATCAGGTAGGGCTTCTTCTTGTAGGACCGTTAGATTCGATAGAGGGGGGGTGAATATCGATTCGAAAAATAAGAGTATAAATACGCAGCGGAAAAGTAAATGAACACAGTTGTTTTTTACTTCGTTCGGAGCCTGTGACGACTCCTACTCGAAGGCTCGTACTCCGTGAGTACTTTCGTTGGGCAATCACTATCAATTCGAATATTACAGAGTTAAGTACAAGAATTGACAGATAAATAAAATACCGACAATAGAATTAAAACAAAACCAGCACTGAGTCGGAGAGCTTTTCGTGGCGTCGCAAGAGCACAGAGCAGCAGATCTTGGATTCTTAGTTCTTATCGAAGCTCTACCCTTGCCCCTTCTTTTATATGAAGCTCAGGGCGCCCCGGATCCCTTCCAGGCACCTGAGACCGTGGCAGGTCCAACCGGTGAGCTCCACGTGGCGACGAATCGGGATAAAACTTGCCTCCGGGCGCCGGATCCCTGCCGGGTTTTCCCACAGAATTCGTCCTGCAAGACAAACGTTAGTCCGGAGGCAAATATATATCTGTAAATAGATTGTTAGCACAATTAAAGTTCAACAAAGTAATAGCAAGAGTATGACTTAGATTCCGTCTTTTCGAGACGGAATCTAGTCACGATCTCGACTTAGACATCGAAATGGATCTAAGCGGATCGACGCCTAATGTTCCTTCCCTCACTGGATCCTCCTCCTCGGTGACTTACCTCACTTACCGCAGACGTCCGGTCAGCCCGTCGGCCCTCGGACTTCTCGCCAAGCGTCCGGTCGGCCGTCGACGCTTGGACTTCTCGCCAGCTATCCGGTCAGCCCGTCGACCTAGCTGGACTTCTCGCCAAGCGTCTGGTCAGCCCGTCGACCCACTTGGACTTCTCGCCAGCTATCCGGTCAGCCCGTCGACCTAGCTGGACTTCGTGCCAGACATCCGGTCAGCCCGTCGACCTGTCTGGACTTCTCCTGCACACTCGATCAAAGTGTCAGACAACAACAGACTAACTTAACCTGATTTGTCATTCATCAAAACCTGGGTAAAATCGTTAGTGCTAACCGCACCAACACTTCTATCATCTTAAGTTCAATTTTAGAAATGAGAGCAATCTGACTGAAGTTTCTATAAGAGGATCTAGTTCTGACTCCTAGGTTTGGATCACCCAAAATTTGGTCAGGTGGGTGAGAGGCAATTACTCTAGTTTGTCTTACCTGTGGGTCAGAAACTGGTTCTCTTGATTCATTAAAGTTAGGTTGGATTTCATCATCTTCTATAGCTCTGGGATTGATGTCAATATTTTCATTTATATTAGATGGGTTGTTTTCTTCATCAAAAATTACATTAGTTGTTTCTTCAACTTTTAAGGTATTTTGATTATATACTCTAAAGGCTCTATTGGTTGAGGAGTATCCTAGAAATATTCCTTGATTAGACTTGGGTGTAAATTTTCCTAGGTAATCTTTAGTATTTAAAATATGAACTTTGCAACCAAATACTTTTAAATAGTTTAGGTTGGGAATTTTATGGTAATAAAGTTCATAGGGTGTTTTATTGTGGGGTTTGTTAATTAAAATTCTGTTTTGAATATAATTTGCAGTATTTATTGCTTCAGCCCAAAATTGGTGATTTAAATTTAACATTGTTCTAGCAGCTTCTTGTAGTATTTTATTTTTGTGTTCCACTAGACCATTTTGTTGGGGGGTCCAAGGACATGAAAATTTATGTTGGTATCCATTTATTTTACAAAATTGGATAAACCTATGATTTTCAAATTCTCCCCCGTGATCACTTCTTATTCTTTTAATTTTAGTGTCTTTTTCATTTTCCGTTAATTTACAAAAATTGCTAAATGTTTCATAGGTTTCATCTTTTGTTTTTAGGAATTTTACCCATGTGTACCTAGAGTAGTCATCAATTATTACTAAGCAATATTGGTTCTTGCTTAGTGATTTGGCTCCATGTGAGTCAAATAGGTCAAGGTGAAGGAGCTCAAGTAAGGAGTTAGTTCTTTCTAGGTTGGTTGACTTGTGGGTTGACTTGATTTGTTTTCCTTTTTGACATGCATCACAGATTGAATTTTCAATGAATTTTAGTTTGGGCAAACCTCTAACTAGACCATTTTGACTCATTTTTGAAATAAGTCTAGTGTGCATGTGACACAGTCTTTTGTGCCACAGTTGGGTTTCCTCTTGTTGTGTCAAGAGATACTTTATTGAGGATATTGATAAGTCAATTGTGTAGATGTTATTCTTCCTAAGTCCCTTAAGTCTAATTTCAGGATTTTCGATATTTTTAACTAGACATCCAGATTTATCGAAATTGACTAGATATCCACTGTCACATAATTGATTTATACTTAGTAAATTAAAGTTAAAATTTTCAATCAATAAAACGTTTCGAATAATGAAATCGGAACTAAGTTCAATATTACCTTTTCCGATTACTTTAAGTGTACCGTCGTTGCCGAATTCAACTGATCCTAAATTCTTGTACTTGAGTTTAGTAAACTTCAATTTATCTTCAGTCATATGTCTGGAGCATCCACTATCCAACATCCATTGATCCAATTCCTACATATGAAGTAGTTGAATTGATTTCTCTTTAATGGATTAAAGATAGCTTAATTGAAGTAAACTCTTTAGTTTATCTATGTTACTCTCTCTAAGCAAGCAATTAATTCTATGCTTGTTTTTAATCAACGTTTTGAAATGTTTTGGATAGGTATTTGAAATAAGTTTTTAAAATTACTTTGTAATTTAGTTTTAAAAAATTTTAAGTTGATTGAATTTTTGAAAGTATTTTTAATTTAATTGATTTTGAAAATGATTTTAAGTTAATTAATTTTGAAAATAATTTTAGGATAATTAAATTTTGAAAACAATTTTAAGTTAATTAATTTTGAAAATGATTTTAATTTTGAAAATAATTTTAGGTTAATTAAATTTTGAAAAAAATTTTAATTTAATTAAATTTTGAAAATAATTTTAAGTTAATTAAATTTTGAAAATAATTTTAGGTTAATTAAATTTCTAAAACAATTTTAAGTTAATTAAATTTTGAAAACAATTTTAAGTTAATTAAATTTTGAAAATAATTTTAATAATTTTTAAGTTAATTAATTTTGAAAATGATTTTAAGTTAATTAAATTTTGAAAACAAATTTAAGTTAATTAAATTTTGAAAAGAATTTTAAGTTAATTAATTTTGAAAACAATTTTAAGTTAATTAAATTTTGAAAATAATTTTAATAATTTTTAAGTTAATTAATTTTGAAAATGATTTTAAGTTAATTAATTTTGAAAATAATTTTAAGTTAATTAATTTTGAAAATAATTTTAAGTTAATTAATTTTGAAAATGATTAGTTAATTAATTTTGAAAATGATTTTAAGTTAATTAAATTTTGAAAACAATTTTAAGTTAATTAATTTTGAAAACAATTTTAAGATAATTAAATTTTGAAAATAATTTTGGGTTAATTAATTTTAAAAAAAATAGTTTTAAGTTTTAATTTGGTTGAATTAACTTGATTTAAGTCTAAGTCAATTTTAGTTTCTTAGTCATCTCACCCGATCTAAATTTTCAATCAGGGGAACCTATCATTGTTGTGAGATGAATTATGATTGAATTTTAGGGTAAGGTTTAACCTTGTGTTAGATTCAGGTTTAGCTTTGGGTTCAACAAGTAAGCATTCTTTGGATAAACTTCTGGGCTATGGTGAGTCACAAGAAGCTCATTAAAGTAACCATGCCTTCGAGGTTTCCCAAATAGTCCTACCCAGTGAGCTTAATACTAAAACTTGGTCTAACTGGTTAGGATCCATTTAAGGGTAGCTTCGGTCAATTCCACTTGGCCAAATGCACCAGGTCGAAGCCATATCTTCCTTGACATGCGATGCCCAAGTTTCCCTAACGTACTATCATCCAAAAATTTCACCAGTACTTTGTGTTAAGTTAAACCTATCCCGTTTTAATCTAACCTTAATTACCCTACCGGGTAATCTACTTTTGTTTTGCCCATTTCGGGTAGATTAAGTTCAGTTACCCTGTCGGGTAGTTTAGTTGGGGGTGCCAGCTATTCTGGATCCTCCGTTTATTTTTTATTTGATTTTAATTTCAAATTTTTAACTTGAATTTTGAATTTTGAATTTAATTTAATTTGGAATTTTTAATTTAAATTTTGAATTTTGAATTTAATTTAATTTGGAATTTTTAATTTGAATTTTGAATTTTGAATTTAATTTAATTTCGAATTTTTAATTTGAATTTTGAATTTAATTTAATTTCGAATTCTTTATTTGAATTTTGAATTTAATTTAATTTTGAATTTTGAATTTAATTTAATTTCGAATTTTTTATTTGAATTTTGAATTTCTAAGATCATTTTTCTTTTTGCTCCCCCTGGATCATAGCCTCGATAGGGTCTATCGAGGTAGTGTATTTGATCCTTCGGGACCCAGTATTGACCAAGTCCAACTTGATTGATCAATTTGGACTTTGGAACCCATGCTTGGACTGATTTACTATTTTGTTTGTTTATTAATGATAAATAAGATTTATATTTCTTTTTACTTTTATACCCTAGCCCAGTTCTATTGTAAACGGCTCTTTGTGTCCCAAGAATTAGGTCAAGATTCTTGGAACCCAAAGAAAACCGTTCTAAGGTATCTTTTAAATCCTTGACCTGATTTTTCAAACTTGAATTTTCTTCCTCAAGTTTTTGAACTTGAGTTGAATCTCCAGTCTGAACTTGATCAGGTAAGGATTCAGAGTTAGTCACTTCTTTAAGGACAACTACTTCCTTTAGAAGTGACTTAATTTTAAGGTTCGACTTAGCTAACTTGCGAAGTAAATAATTAACTAAATTATTAAGTCTAGAGATACATACAGTGGAGTCTGGCCCTTCGGAAACGGATGTGGATCCGTGGCTTCTCTCGGACTCGGCTTTCGACTCGTCCTCGCTTTCGGATTCGATGATCTGGTCCCAAGCCATCAGTGAGAGTAAGCTCGTTTGATTGAGTTCATCGTCGGTATCTTCTTCTGAGGATTCGTCCCACGTCGCCTTTAGGACCTTCTTCTTTCTTTGCTTCTTCGCATCCTTTTGATTAGGGCAGTTGGCTTTGATGTGCCCTTTCTGGTTGCACCCGTAACATATCACTTCGAACTTTACCTTGGAACTTGGTTGGACCTCCTTGGATTGGACTGCCTTCTTTAGGTCCTTCTTGTTGAAGTCTTTCTTCTTCAAGCAGTGCTATAACTGGATTTTTAGATTATACCTCCGTTGGCAGATCCATTCTTTAGGTCCTCCGTTGGCAGATCCAAACCAGTCTTGACGATCATCCACATTTCGAATTGGATTTTCAGAAAGTTTTCCATTCTGCCATTCTAGTAGCCAAAGTCCTCTCCGGTGAAGAGCGGGGGACAAACAGTGCTATACCCCTCTTGTTGAGCCATTTTAAAACAACTGTGAAGGAAAAATAATGACAAGAAAATTCCAGGACTTGGTCCTGGATTAGTAGTGCGGGAAGTGTATAAAAGAAACGATCTCGAGTGGTGTTGCACCAACTTCGAGCAAAAACCGATTTTTAAAAAAAAATTAGAATGTAGCTATGATGCTAAATCCTAATTGACTCCGAAAAAGTCTGAAATCACCACAAAAAAATTATTTTGAATGGTGGTTGCACCGATTCAAAACGACCCCGCTCTGATACCAATTGTTGGATCGAGACCGCGCTAGAGGGGGGGTGAATAGTGCTCACAGCTTTTTTTTTCACAATCAATTTAAGAATCGTAAAAGTAAGAGAGTAAATAAATGCAGCGGAAAGTAAATGAAATGCAAGACACAAGAACACAAGAGGAGTTACTTCGTTCGGAGCCTAGGTCGACTCCTACTCGAAGGCCCGCGATCCTTGACCACTTTCGGTGGGCAACAACTATATAGCGCAAATCTTTACAAGTGAGTAAGTACAAGTATTAAACACAAAAGATTATACCGACAAATACAAAGATGAATGAAGTGGTTGTCATTGTTGGGGATCGGACGACCGGCTTGAAGGGGGGTTGGATAGATGGCGCCCCCAAATAGTCGCTTCTTTCTACAACGTTAGTGCGCAAGCGGAAATGGAAACAAAGCAAGTAGAAAGCTAAATACTAAAGGAAAGAATGCAAACCAAGCTACACGATCATTTACGTGGTTCGGAGATAAAGCTCCTACTCCACGGCGTGTCCGTAAGGTGGACGATCCCTATCCGTCGGTGGATTACTCCCCGGAAGATCTCCGGCTAGCTCAAACCTCCTTGTGGGTGGAGAAACCTCACCACAACCCTCACAAGAGCTCCTTTGACGCTAGGGCACAGGTAGACTACTAATAGAGATTAACCACCTCTATTTCGTCAACTCAAACCAAGCTCCCAAGCTTTGGTTTTATAGGCCACCGGTTGGAAAACCCCGCCTACCAGTCGACTGCTAAAACATGCAGTCGACTGCCCTCTGTGGAAATTCGACCGTTACATCCCAACGGCTCGATTCCACACATTCTGTTCGCTGCCAGTCGACTGCCCCAGTCGACTGCACCAGTCGACTGCTACAGTACTGCTACAGTAGCGCTACAATACTGCTACAGTCGCGCTACAGTAAAACCCTAAAAATTAGGATTTTACTCCGAGTACAATCTCTCGTGCACTCGTACCCTCACCCTTATGACTCACTTGATTCTTCCTTTGCAGCTTTGACCTTTTGCCTTCAAGCCTACTTCCTTTGGCTCTCGTCCCTCGGATGCATTCAAGTCTGCGGCTCGTCCTCAATGTCATCCTTCGCGTATGCCTCGAAGTCACTTCCATCCGCCCTTATCCTCGCTGCCTTGTCCACGGTCCCTCGGATGCTCCATCCTTCACCGGACCCGAAGCCATCAACCTGAGTCATATGTGTATCCTGCAAACCTGCACAACTCAAATACACATATCAAATACAAGGATGAACCTAACTTAAACCCTTTGCCCAAACACCAAAACACATGGTCCCGCGGACCATTGGGATTGCTCCCCCTTTTTGGTGTTTGGCAATACGTTTAAGTTAGGGAAAACATATAGCAAATAAACATGCTAAAACAAATGGACTTACGTTGCCAAGGCTACACACTTGGACTTACACCGCCGAATGGACTTACGATGCCAAGGCTACACACTTGGACTTACAACGCCGAATGGACTTACGTTGCCAAGGCTACACACTTGGACTTACACTGCCGAATTGGGCTTACGTTGTCAAGGTTACACACTTGGCAACCGCCGAAACAATGCACAGGGCTTTTTAAGAACCTATCCCAAGGCTCCCCCTACACCTAAGCTCCCATTGAGCTAGGATTTTCCACATAAGGCTTTTTAAGGACCTATCCCAAGGCTCCCCCTTTACCTAAGCTCTCCATTGAGCTAGGATTTTTACAACGGGTTTTTTAAGAACCTATCCCAAGGCTCCCCCTACACAAAGGTACTTTCAGGTTTTCCTAACTAAACCTTACTTCTCCCCCTTTTCCTAACATCCAAAAAGTTCTCCAACAATATCCCAATTATTGAAAACTTGTAATCCAAATGACCCTAAACTCATGTATGTATCACCCATGGATCCCATACATCTATATGAGCTGACCCGGTCAAAATCTAGTGCTGAAAACACTTTCAGACTGGTATCAGTCGACTGCAAGAAGTACCAGTCGATTGCCCACAGAGACATTCTGTGCTCGTGAATAGTGTTACCAGTCGACTGGTAACTGTACCAGTCGACTGGTACACTATTCATGAAAAATCAGCCTTTTCTGGCCAACTTCAGAAATGCGCCAGAAATTCCACAGACCTCCAAAAATCCCCAAATTTTGTGGAGAGGTCTATTATATCAATATCTACTTGGGAAAAATATATATAAAAATATATCTATCACCAATCCCAAGATTGACACAAAACACAAAACTAGCTAAAAAGTTCAATTGAACCTTGACCTAAAGTCCTAGTTTTGGCTTCCTCTTGATGTATTTGCCCATATTAACCCATAATGCATCCCTAGCATTGATTTATATGGCATCTATACATCCAAAACCAATTATCATGCTATATGACCCCAATTGTCATATTTCTTGCATGAAATACAAACCATGTGTGCCAATTCCCCAGGTTTGAGATTCAAGTCTGTCTCTAAACCACTTGGCACACTCCATGGCTCCTCTAGACCCCCAAGTAGAACCCACCTGAGATCCATTGGCCATGGGTCCCAAATTGACTCTTGGAGCTCCCCCTAGAGCTCTTTACCTTAGTCACCTCCCTAGGTGACTCATCTATTGTGACCAAACCACAATGATGTCCCTTAGAAGATCTCCTTATCTTCTTAACCTTGGACACATCATCCTTGCCATAATCATATGCAACCCTAGCATATTTATTTTTATTGGCCTTGGATGACTCTCCCTTGCCCTTATCATGTGCCACCCTAGCACATGGTCTCCTTTTGACCTTGGAGGGACTAGATTGGTATCCCAAGCCCGATCTATCATTGTTGGGTCTTTGACTACCCAACATCATCCTTAATTCCTTAGATCCAACATTGAATCTCTTAAGGAATTGTACCAACTTATCAAGCTTTCCCCTTAAAGCTTGATTCTCCTTCTCTAGGTTTCTAACCCTAGAGTTAATTTGTCCAAATTGGACATTCCTAGACCTACCCTTCCTAGGCATGTGTCTCCCCTTCTTGGGATTAATGCCTTGGGTCTCCCTAGGTCTATTGTTTCTAGATTTTTCATGCATAGATTTCTTAGGGTTTTGATCTACATTAACCCTATTCCTATCATGATATTTAAATCCAAAATTTTGCATGGGTAAATAATAACAATTATTCCTAGCATGCATGGAGGAATTTAAATTTGATTTCGAATTTAAATTTGGGTTTACCTTACCCTTTACCTTTGGAGCTCCCCCTTGCATGAGCCTCCATTCTTCCTCCACTTCTTCTCCTCCTTCTTCAAATGTGCCAACTTTTTAATCTCTTTCTTCTTTGGGCATTTGGTGTGGTAATGACCCCGCTCACCACACGTGAAGCACACTATGTGCTTTTTCTCCTTCTTCTTCCTACAACTCAAATTAGATTCAAAATGAATTGAATTGAGTTTAGGAGCTACCTTCTTCTTACCCATAGGACATCTACTCTTGTAGTGTCCCTTCTCATTGCACCCGAAGCAAATTATGTTGTTCTTTGACTTCACTTCGATGGAGGTGCTTGCTATGTTTACTTCCAAGACTTCATCTTCTTCACTTGTCTTGGAATCTTCTTCAATTCTTGAGGATGTAGATGATACCTCATCTTCCTTCTCCTCCTCGGATATTGAGCGTGACTCAACTTCCGTTTGCTCCACCTCCTCTTCTTGAGCTACTAAACCCAACTCCTTGGGCTCCACATCCGATTGGTCCTTCTTCTCCTCTTGGACCACTTCATCACTTTCTTCGGATTTTTCTTCTTCTTCTTGTGTAGG
Source organism: Zingiber officinale (assembly GCF_018446385.1). Lineage (NCBI taxonomy): Eukaryota > Viridiplantae > Streptophyta > Magnoliopsida > Zingiberales > Zingiberaceae > Zingiber > Zingiber officinale. Next base: position 13,677,610 of record NC_055990.1, on the reverse strand, counting down.
CAAAAATTTCTCCCATGGAAATTTCTTCACTTTACTCCACAATTCATGGGCGTTCTCATATTTACCTACACCACTTATCACATAAGGAGGCAATAAATCAATTAAAATTGCTATTACCTTTGAGTTTGCCTCCGATCGTGAGGTTTGCTCCTCCGTCCAATGTCGTGTTCGGAGCTTCTTCCCTTTCTTGTCTTTAGGGACTTCAAATGGATCTTCCACCACCATCATTGTGTCCCAATCCGTATTGAAGAAGATCTCCATCTTCATCATCCAATACGTGATGTCCCCAAGGCTTCCTCCTTCAAATTTTGGCGGTTCAATCAAGACGATCATCTTTGCTTCCTTGGCGATTAGTCCAATGGAGAGCAGCCTCGCTCTGATACCACTTGTTGGGGATCGGACGACCGGCTTGAAGGGGGGTTGGATAGATGGCGCCCCCAAATAGTCGCTTCTTTCTACAACGTTAGTGCGCAAGCGGAAATGGAAACAAAGCAAGTAGAAAGCTAAATACTAAAGGAAAGAATGCAAACCAAGCTACACGATCATTTACGTGGTTCGGAGATAAAGCTCCTACTCCACGGCGTGTCCGTAAGGTGGACGATCCCTATCCGTCGGTGGATTACTCCCCGGAAGATCTCCAGCTAGCTCAAACCTCCTTGTGGGTGGAGAAACCTCACCACAACCCTCACAAGAGCTCCTTTGACGCTAGGGCACAGGTAGACTACTAATAGAGATTAACCACCTCTATTTCGTCAACTCAAACCAAGCTCCCAAGCTTTGGTTTTATAGGCCACCGGTTGGAAAACCCCGCCTACCAGTCGACTGCTAAAACATGCAGTCGACTGCCCTCTGTGGAAATTCGACCGTTACATCCCAACGGCTCGATTCCACACATTCTGTTCGCTGCCAGTCGACTGCCCCAGTCGACTGCACCAGTCGACTGCTAAAACATGCAGTCGACTGCTACAGTGCTGCTATAGTAGCGCTACAGTACTGTTACAGTAACGCTACAGTACTGCTACAGTAAAACCCTAAAAATTAGGATTTTACTCCGAGTACAATCTCTCGTGCACTCGTACCCTCACCCTTATGACTCACTTGATTCTTCCTTTGCAGCTTTGACCTTTTGCCTTCAAGCCTACTTCCTTTGGCTCTCGTCCCTCGGATGCATTCAAGTCTGCGGCTCGTCCTCAATGTCATCCTTCGCGTATGCCTCGAAGTCACTTCCATCCGCCCTTATCCTCGCTGCCTTGTCCACGGTCCCTCGGATGCTCCATCCTTCACCGGACCCGAAGCCATCAACCTGAGTCATATGTGTATCCTGCAAACCTGCACAACTCAAATACACATATCAAATACAAGGATGAACCTAACTTAAACCCTTTGCCCAAACACCAAAACACATGGTCCCGCGGACCATTGGGATTGCTCCAACAATCTCCCCCTTTTTGGTGTTTGGCAATACGTTTAAGTTAGGGAAAACATATAGCAAATAAACATGCTAAAACAAATGGACTTACGTTGCCAAGGCTACACACTTGGACTTACACCGCCGAATGGACTTACGATGCCAAGGCTACACACTTGGACTTACAACGCCGAATGGACTTACGTTGCCAAGGCTACACACTTGGACTTACACTGCCGAATGGGCTTACGTTGTCAAGGTTACACACTTGGCAACCGCCGAAACAATGCACAGGGCTTTTTAAGAACCTATCCCAAGGCTCCCCCTACACCTAAGCTCCCATTGAGCTAGGATTTTCCACATAAGGCTTTTGAAGGACCTATCCCAAGGCTCCCCCTTTACCTAAGCTCTCCATTGAGCTAGGATTTTTACAACGGGCTTTTTAAGAACCTATCCCAAGGCTCCCCCTACACAAAGGTACTTTCAGGTTTTCCTAACTAAACCTTACTTCTCCCCCTTTGCCTAACATCCAAAAAGTTCTCCAACAATATCCCAATTATTGAAAACTTGTTATCCAAATGACCCTAAACTCATGTATGTATCACCCATGGATCCCATACATCTATATGAGCTGACCCGGTCAAAATCCAGTGCTGAAAACACTTTCAGACTGGTATCAGTCGACTGCAAGAAGTACCAGTCGACTGCCCCCATGAAAACGAGCTTACAGAGACATTCTGTGCTCGTGAACAGTGTTACCAGTCGACTGGTACACTATTCATGAAAAAATCAGCCTTTTCTGGCCAACTTCAGAAATGCGCCAGAAATTCCACAGACCTCCAAAAATCCCCAAATTTTGTGGAGAGGTCTATTATATCAATATCTACTTGGGAAAAATATATATAAAATATATCTATCACCAATCCCAAGATTGACACAAAACACAAAACTAGCTAAAAAGTTCAATTGAACCTTGACCTAAAGTCCTAGTTTTGGCTTCCTCTTGATGTATTTGCCCATACTAACCCATAATGCATCCCTAGCATTGATTTATATGGCATCTATACATCCAAAACCAATTATCATGCTATATGACCCCAATTGTCATATTTCTTGCATGAAATACAAACCATGTGTGCCAATTCCTTAGGTTTGAGACTCAAGTCCGTCTCTAAACCACTTGGCACACTCCATGGCTCCTCTAGACCCCCAAGTAGAACCCACCTGAGATCCATTGGCCATGGGTCCCAAATTGACTCTTGGAGCTCCCCCTAGAGCTCTTTACCTTAGTCACCTCCCTAGGTGACTCATCTATTGTGACCAAACCACAATGATGTCCCTTAGAAGATCTCCTTATCTTCTTAACCTTGGACACATCATCCTTGCCATAATCATATGCAACCCTAGCATATTTATTTTTATTGGCCTTGGATGACTCTCCCTTGCCCTTATCATGTGCCACCCTAGCACATGGTCTCCTTTTGACCTTGGAGGGACTAGATTGGTATCCCAAGCCCGATCTATCATTGTTGGGTCTTTGACTACCCAACATCATCCTTAATTCCTTAGATCCAACATTGAATCTCTTAAGGAATTGTTCCAACTTATCAAGCTTTCCCCTTAAAGCTTGATTCTCCTTCTCTAGGTTTCTAACCCTAGAGTTAATTTGTCCAAATTGGACATTCCTAGACCTACCCTTCCTAGGCATGTGTCTCCCCTTCTTGGGATTAATGCCTTGGGTCTCCCTAGGTCTATTGTTTCTAGATTTTTCATGCATAGATTTCTTAGGGTTTTGATCTACATTAACCCTATTCCTATCATGATATTTAAATCCAAAATTTTGCATGGGTAAATAATAACAATTATTCCTAGCATGCATGGAGGAATTTAAATTTGATTTCGAATTTAAATTTGGGTTTACCTTACCCTTTACCTTTGGAGCTCCCCCTTGACATGAGCCTCCATTCTTCCTCCACTTCTTCTCCTCCTTCTTCAAATGTGCCAACTTTTTAATCTCTTTCTTCTTTGGGCATTTGGTGTGGTAATGACCCCGCTCACCACACATGAAGCACACTATGTGCTTTTTCTCCTTCTTCTTCCTACAACTCAAATTAGATTCAAAATGAATTGAATTGAGTTTAGGAGCTACCTTCTTCTTACCCATAGGACATCTACTCTTGTAGTGTCCCTTCTCATTGCACCCGAAGCAAATTATGTTGTTCTTTGACTTCACTTCGATGGAGGTGCTTGCTATGTTTACTTCCAAGACTTCATCTTCTTCACTTGTCTTGGAATCTTCTTCAATTCTTGAGGATGTAGATGATACCTCATCTTCCTTCTCCTCCTCGGATATTGAGCGTGACTCAACTTCCGTTTGCTCCACCTCCTCTTCTTGAGCTACTAAACCCAACTCCTTGGGCTCCACATCCGATTGGTCCTTCTTCTCCTCTTGGACCACTTCATCACTTTCTTCGGATTTTTCTTCTTCTTCTTGTGTAGGCAAAAATTTCTCCCATGGAAATTTCTTCACTTTACTCCACAATTCATGGGCGTTCTCATATTTACCTACACCACTTATCACATAAGGAGGCAATAAATCAATTAAAATTGCTATTACCTTTGAGTTTGCCTCCGATCGTGAGGTTTGCTCCTCCGTCCAATGTCGTGTTCGGAGCTTCTTCCCTTTCTTGTCTTTAGGGACTTCAAATGGATCTTCCACCACCATCATTGTGTCCCAATCCGTATTGAAGAAGATCTCCATCTTCATCATCCAATACGTGATGTCCCCAAGGCTTCCTCCTTCAAATTTTGGCGGTTCAATCAAGACGATCATCTTTGCTTCCTTGGCGATTAGTCCAATGGAGAGCAGTCTCGCTCTGATACCACTTGTTGGGGATCGGACGACCGGCTTGAAGGGGGGTTGGATAGATGGCGCCCCCAAATAGTCGCTTCTTTCTACAACGTTAGTGCGCAAGCGGAAATGGAAACAAAGCAAGTAGAAAGCTAAATACTAAAGGAAAGAATGCAAACCAAGCTACACGATCATTTACGTGGTTCGGAGATAAAGCTCCTACTCCACGGCGTGTCCGTAAGGTGGACGATCCCTATCCGTCGGTGGATTACTCCCCGGAAGATCTCCGGCTAGCTCAAACCTCCTTGTGGGTGGAGAAACCTCACCACAACCCTCACAAGAGCTCCTTTGACGCTAGGGCACAGGTAGACTACTAATAGAGATTAACCACCTCTATTTCGTCAACTCAAACCAAGCTCCCAAGCTTTGGTTTTATAGGCCACCGGTTGGAAAACCCCGCCTACCAGTCGACTGCTAAAACATGCAGTCGACTGCCCTCTGTGGAAATTCGGCCGTTACATCCCAACGGCTCGATTCCACACATTCTGTTCACTGCCAGTCGACTGCACCAGTCGACTGCTAGTAGCGCTACAATACTGCTACAGTAAAACCCTAAAAATTAGGATTTTACTCCGAGTACAATCTCTCGTGCACTCGTACCCTCACCCTTATGACTCACTTGATTCTTCCTTTGCAGCTTTGACCTTTTGCCTTCAAGCCTACTTCCTTTGGCTCTCGTCCCTCGAATGCATTCAAGCCTGCGGCTCGTCCTCAATGTCATCCTTCGCGTATGCCTCGAAGTCACTTCCATCCGCCCTTGTCCTGGCTGTCTTGTCCACGGTCCCTCGGATGCTCCATCCTTCACCGGACCCGAAGCCATCAACCTGAGTCATATGTGTATCCTGCAAACCTGCACAACTCAAATACACATATCAAATACAAGGATGAACCTAACTTAAACCCTTTGCCCAAACACCAAAACACATGGTCCCGCGGACCATTGGGATTGCTCCAACAGTCATTTGTCGGAGTAGCAGAGTCTAGTTGAAGCTTTCGGAGCAGCGCACAGGATCACACGTTCTTCTGTTCGAATTTCATGTTTGGCTGCACCTCGAGGCATCCTTTTATAGTCTCTGCAAGTTTGATCCGGATCCCCAAGTCTCGGGATCAGTTTTGACTCGAAGCGGATCGGTAGACCGATCCTCATGTTCGGTCGACCGATCAGATGATCTCCACCCATCTGATCCATCCATTTGTCGATCCTCTTCAATCTGGCCAAACTTTATCCCCGGGTTCGGTCGACCGATCCCAGCGTTCGGTCGACTGATCAGTCTCCTCTGACCCGCTCACCTCGGCCTGATCAAGACGCCACCTGTCCCGGGTTCGGTCGACTGATCCCAAGGTCCGATCGACCGAACCCCTAGTCGAGCCCGGTCCAACTTCTGGAAACTTGATCTGTTAGCTTGGGGGGTTTGGTCGACTTAGCCCAATGTTCGGTCGACCGATCCCGGTCAACTCTAACCCTGCACAAAAATATTAGTCTCCTGCAAAACAGAGTTAGAACACAATAGATAATATGTAAACAAATGAATTGACAGCCTTCGGACTGTCCGGGTTTGACTTCGGGTTTCCGACCGGAAACCCTAGGTCGATCCGACGCCTACTGTTCCCTCTGCGGGGAACGCGTCCTCACCTACTCCACTCAGGAGATTTTACCAGTTTCCAGTTCGATCCTCCAAATCGACTGGACTTTTGCTCAGCACTCAACGCTTCCGGACTTTCTGCCGGACTTCCGCTTCCCGGCTAGTCCAATCTTTCATCTAGTTCGCGACACCAGGACTTTCCACCTAGGGTTACCCCCCCCCCCCCTAGGACTTTTGCCTGAAGCCGTCAACCTGCCAAGACTTTCCGCATAGGGATACCACCCCCTATGACCTAGGGTTACCACCCCCTAGGGTTTTCCCTTGCCTAACGGTAGTTAGGACTTTCCTGAAACACTCAACAAAGATGTCAGAACACACATGTAACAACCCAATTTTCCCTATTTCAAGTTCTAAAAGTCCTTAAAAATATTTATAAATGCTATAGAAATATTCTAGAGATTTTTAGAAATTTTTAGAATATTTTTATGGAATTTTCTGAGGTCGTTTGGTATTTTTACAAAACGAAGAAGTTTAGACAAAAATTGTGTAAGCCGAGATTCAACCCGTAGACCTCGGACAAGTCATAAGCCTTAAGCAAAGTGAGGCAACCAAGTGAGCCGCGGGTCTTTTGTGAATATATATGGAACGAAATATATATATATGCAGTAGTTAGAACATTTAAAATAAATCGAAATAAAAAGGGCGTGGCTGAGAGATTGAAGGCGAGACCCTGGACTCGATTAAAACCCAGCCAACCAACTGTGCTAGCGGGCGTTTCTTATTATAGAAGGAGAAATATTCTAGTTAAGCAATAGTTAATGATTAGGGAATAAATAGGAAGAAAAATGGTTGGAGTCGAGACTCGAACCCGTGAGTTGCGCCTTAAGCAAAACGCAGCCAACCAACTGTGTCAGCGGCTGTTGTTAATTAAGGAAAGAACGGATTATATTTAAGGTATAGTTAGTAGTCGAATATCCTAGTTATAAAGGGAGTTTTATTTTCTCCCGTGACCTAACTTTCTTCTCTTCTCTTCTCATGCGATGGCGCCGACTCTTGCTCGGGCGAAAACGCAGCACCTCCTAGGGCTCTCTCTCCGGTGCCGGCGAAGGGCTTTTCCGGCGGGTCCTCAACCGTGTGCAACCACCATCGTCGAGGAGGATCTGTGGGCGCAAGAAGAAGCCGAAAACTCAAGTTATTCGAACCCTAGAATCCTTCATCTTCTTCGGTTGTAAGTTAAAGAAGCAAGGTGAGTTGCTACTCACCTGCAGTAGGAGTAGTTCCGCGAGTCTTGATTTGTGAATGAACTCTGATTTGGTATTTCTGCGCCTTCCTGTTGTTCGGCTGGTTTCCTTTTGGTTCTTGCAATTTTGGTGTTGCTGTCGTGGGTTTCAAAGAAGGATTAAGAAATGGTTTAGTTTAATTGAGCATCTAGATTGAATTAAATAACAAGAAATAGTTACATTTATATGTAGTTATATATAGTTCTGTATCTTATGGAAATGAATCTGCAAATGTTTAAATGCCATCTTGTAGCTTCATTCTCATATTAAGATGCGGATACACTTCAAAATAGGTTGTGATTAACTTAAATGAATTTTAAGTTCATGTTTACCTTCAACTTGGGTTTTGTAAGCCTATAGCATTCAAATTGTCAATTAAGGTATAAGCTATGAACAAATGGAACAAGTTTTACATAAGTTTGAAGATTCCAGTAGGTTTTAGCTTGAGTTGGAGCTTGCTGTGAGGTTTCGGTTTGCGCTGTAAAAGGGGCACGAACAGTCTTATTTTCTGTGGTATTTGCAGTAGATATGGACAACTCCAATTGGAGTATAGAATAGCCTTCCTTGGTGGATTTCTGCAGATACGGGCAGCTTCATTTGGAGCATAGAACAACCCTCCTCCTTGTGTAGTTTTCCATGTTTCATTTAGTTCTTTAACAATAGCCTATGTTTGTTATCATGTGTACGTGTACAGAAGTTTTCATTGCTATCAGTTGAGAATGTGCAGCATCTTAGTTTTTGATTCCTCTTTGCTATTTAACAAACATGATCAGCCCTATGTTTAGCATTTTTCTGTTTAGACCTTTTTGTGCTAATTTAATGAGCATGAATAGTTTTTTTTAGCATTGGAAGATTCTGTTTATATTCCAGTAAGCATGAGATTTCCTATTTGTTATTCTAGCAAGAATGAAGTTTTCATTGCTAGTTATTAAGCACGAACAACCTCTAATTTCCAGAAAGTAGTTTGTTTCTGTTTAATTACAGTTGGTATATCTTGAGCATGCAATTATTAGTTTCTTTGCTATTTCATAAGCATGAGTTTCTGTCTTTGAGAAGCTATAAGCAAGAAAGACCAATGTCTAGGCTTGATCTCAATTCTAGAAGTTGAATATCAAAAGCGCACACAAAGTGTTTGCGTAAAGGCCAAGTAAGCGCAAGTATAAGGAAGTTATAGTTAAAAGAAAGTATTTTAATTTTAATGGCATGTACCGGACACAAGGTCCAATGGGTGGGCTCCTAGATCGCCCCTAGCCACAAGATCGCCTAGAAGTACCTTAGTAGTTTCGAGATTAGCTACCTCGACTCTTATTAAGGATACGCGCAAATTGGTACAATGCCGGGTCCAAAAGAAGTTTATTATTATTTTGAAGTATTAAAGTATAAGTTTTGAAACAAATGAAACAAGCTTCAAATATGTTTAGAATTAGAAAGTTTAGTTTCTTGTTATTTGAAGCATACTGTAGTAGTTTTATTTGTTTCTTGCTGTTATATTATTCAACATGTTTAGCTTTATTTGCTTTCAGCATGCAGTTATAGTTTTATTCTTATGAGCGTGAGTAGCTTTACATGTTTAGTATTTCAGTTAGTATGCTTCCTTTATTGGTTTATGAGCATGATTAGCTACACATGTTTAGTATTTCAGTTAGTATGATTCCTTTGCTATGTATGAGCATGAGTAGCTTTACATGTTAGCATTCAGTTTTAGCATGTTTTTATTTATATACATGCATATCGAGTTTTTGTGAGTTTGATAGCGCTCACTAAGCTTTATGCTTATAGTTTGCATTTCCTCCTACTGCAGATAAAGGGAAAGGAAAGATACGGTGAAGGAAGGTGACAAGGAGATGCAAGAGAAGTGTGTGATGTGTGGACTATGGAGATCCTTGGGACTTAGCTAAAGAACTTACTTAGTTTAAGAATATGTTTAGTTTAATTTCTTATTAAGTTGATAAGAAAATTTTGTAGTAAGAAGTTATGTTTCCACTGTTGGAGTTTTATTCATTTACCATTGCTAGATTAGTTTTATTTTAAGTTGTTGTACCTTATTAAACTGTGTGGGTCTTTGATATATTTCCAGCCGCCTGTGGCTGAGTATATATGTATGTATTGTTGAATATGGTCACCGGTATAGGGGAGATTCTGCCGAAATTTTTCGGTAGGGTTTCCATGTGTTTTTAATTATACCGGTTAAGTAGAGTTTGTAGATAAGTAACGGTCATCCTTAGAGAGTAGTTGTGGTAAGAAGGGTGGTCGTTACAGTTGGTATCAGAGCAGTTCCCATTCTCCAGCATCACACACACATCAGCATCAGCCTTGCCGTCTTCAAGTAAGAAAGTATTTAAATTCTTTCTCTTATTGCTTTCCTTATTATTAACTGCAGTATAGAGTGATTGCTTATGAGTACTTAAGTAAGATAGAAGTTATTGTTTCTCCTTTCTTGATTTATACCTACGTTTGTTTAGAAAGGATAGAGAAAATATCATGTCTTTTTCTCTGCATAACTAGATGTCAAGAAGTGGACATCCCCGTACCGTTCGTACTGAGAACCAAGATCAGGAGAACGAAGAGCTTAGATCAACTGAGCCCAATCTCTCTAAAGTTGTTGCCCAACTCCAGAGACAAGTAGTAGAGCAGCAACCAGTGATTGCCAATCTGATGGCCAATCAGAAGCCAGCTCCTCCCACTCCCCCCAACCATTAATGTGGAGACCCTAGTGGTGACTGAAGTCCCATCAGTTGCCGTGGAAGTTACCACAGCACCTAGAAGATAAGAAGCATACCTCATCCAGTGGCTTAAGCTGAAACTAGAAAGCTTCTCAGGCACGACTGAGCCCTGGGATGCCCAGGCTTGGTTCAAAACACTAGAGAGCATAACGGAGCTTCTTGACTGGCCAGAAGTCGAGAAGGTTAAGTGTGCCTCTTTCTGCTTATTTGGAGATGCTCGTATGTGGTGGGAGCAAGTTAAGAGTAGGAGAGTAGTCAACCAGATGAGCTGGGCTGACTTTGAGATAGAGTTTTACGAAGAGTTATTCCGCCAACGGATCACCAACAAGCACTACGAGGAGCTTATAGAATTCAGACAAGGTGACCTACCGGTAGAAGAAGCGGTCAAAAGATTCAACAGGCTAGCTCGTCTTTGCCTAGAGTTAGTAAGTACAGAGAAAGAATGAGTCAGACTGATGCTCCGAATGCTGAGATCAGAAATAATACTTAATGTGAGTACTGAAACTCACTGACCACAGATTGGTGAAGAGCTGGTCAGCAGGGCATTAGTGAGCACTATCTAAATAGCATCAAGGCACAATAAACGCAACACAAGCCAGTCAAGATAGAAGACAAGACAGTGGGGAAACAAAGACCCCAGTCAAGTAATCAGAACTGGAAGGACAAAGATAATAAGAAAGACCCAAGCAAGAAGATGTTCAGGTAGTCTGTGAGTATCCAAAGGTATTTCCAGAAGGGCTACCTGGACTACCTTCCAACAGAGAAGTGGAGTTTGAAATTGAGTTGGTCTCGAGTACTGGACCCATTTCAAAAGCTCCATACCGCATGTCTCCAGCAGAGCTAAAAGAGTTACAAGAACAATTTCAGGAGCTACTTTACAAGGATTTCATCCACCCTAGTCATCCACCCCGGGGAGCTCCACTGTTATTCGCTAAGAAGAAGAATGGATCTATGCAAATGTGCATAGATTATAGAGCGCTGAACAAAGTGACAGTTAAGAACAAGTACCCTCTTCCTAGAATAGATGATCTATTTGATCAGTTAAAGGGGGCAACAGTGTTCTCATATAGACTTGCGTTCTGGGTACCATCAGTTGAAGGTGAAAGAAAAAGATATACCCAGAACAGCTTTCAGAACCAGATACTGATACTACGAGTTTGTAGTCATGTCTTTCGGTGTGACTAAGCACCAGCAGTCTTCATGGACTTAATGAACAGAGTGTTCAGAGAGTACCTTGACAAATTGTCATCGTATTCATCGACGACATTCTGGTCTATTCAAGGACCCCAGAGGAGTATGACACACACTTGAGAATAGTCCTGCAGACTCTTCAGCAAAAGCAGCTTTATACTAAATTCTCAAAGTGCGAGTTCTGGTTAGATCAGGTAGCATTTCTAGGTCACATAATTTCTAAAGAAGGTATTCAAGTAGATCCTGCCAAAATAGAAGCGGTCAGCAACTAGAGTAGACCCAAGAACGCCAGGGAGATCAGAAGCTTCCTTGGTTTAGCTGGGTACTACAGAAAATTCGTGGAGGACTTTTCCGGGATAGCTTCTCCACTAACGGCCTTAACCAGGAAGGACAAGAAGTTTGAATGGTCAAACAAGTGTGAGCAGAGTTTCCAAGAGCTCAAGAAGAGACTGACCAGTGCTCCTATCCTGACTGTTCCAGAGAGTGACAAGAGTTTCGACATCTATAGTGATGCCTCCAAGATGGGTCTAGGAGCTGTTCTCATGCAAGAAGGAAAAGTTATAGCTTATGCTTCCAGACAACTCAAAGATTATGAGAAGAACTACCCTACTCATGATCTTGAGCTGGCAGCTGTGGTCTTTGCACTTAAACTCTGGCGACATTACTTGTATGGAGTCCAGTGCAGAATCTTTACAGACCATCAGAGTCTTAAGTACTTCTTCACTCAGAAGGACTTAAACATGAGACAGCGTAGGTGGCTAGAGTTGGTCAAAGACTATGACTGTGAAATCCTCTACCACCCAGGCAAAGCTAACAAAGTGGCAGATGCACTAAGCTGAAAGTCCAGTGCATCCTTGATGTCTTTGTCATCATTAGCCTTGCCACTGCAGAAGGAGTTGTCAGATTTTGGACTTGAAGTTATTCATGGGCAACTCTCTGCATTGACCTTGGAGTCGAACCTGCTTGAGGATATACAGAGAAAGCAAAGTGAAGATCCAGACATCCAGAAGATCAAGCAGGGGATACACGAAGAAGATACAGAGTTCTGAGTATCAAACAGTGGAGTTCTTTATCAGGGGAACCACCTTTGTGTCCCCAATGATGAGGAATTAAGAAAGAAGATTTTAGAAGAAGCCCATAGTACTCCTTACTCCATGCATCCTGGTTCCATCAAGATGTACCAAGACTTGAAACAAAGGTTCTGGTGGTCTGGACTCAAAAGAGATGTTGCTAAATATGTCAGTACTTGCCTGACATGCCAGAGAGTCAAAGCAGAACACCAGAGGCCAGGAGAAATGTTACAGCCTCTCCCAATATCAGAGTGGAAGTGGGAAGACATATCCATGGACTTCATAACAGGTCTTCCAAGAACTACAAATGAATATGACACAATATGGGTAGTAGTGGACAGATTGACTAAGTATGCTCATTTTCTAGCCATCAAGGTGTTCCACTCTATAGAGTAGTTGGCACAACTATACGTTAAGGAAGTGATTAGACTTCATGGAGTTCCTAAATCTATCATTTCTGATAGAGATGGGTGCTTCACCTCACACTTTTGGGAGTGTGTTTAGACTGCACTAGGCACCAAACTCAAGTTCAGCACAGTCTTCCATCCTCAGACGGATGGACAGATAGAGCGAGTAAATCAGATTTTAGAAGATATACTCAGGGCTTGTGCACTAGATTTCAAAGGAAGTTGGTGCAAGTGCCTATGCTTAGCTGAATTTGCCTACAACAATAGTTATCAGGCCACCATCAAGACGGCACCTTATGAGGCATTGTATGGTAGGAAGTGTAGATCACCTATTTGTTGGCAAGAAGCAGGTGAAAGAAGAGAAATGGAAGTAGAGTTGGTTATTCAAACTGAGATGATAGAAGAAACAACTCAGGCTATCCAGAAGATCAGACAGAGGATCGAGACTGCCCAAAGTAGACAGAAGAGTTATGCTGACACACGCCGTAGGCCACTTGAATTCCAAGTAGGGGATTCAGTCTTTCTCAAGGTTGCTCCTATGAAGGGAGTGATGAGATTTGGCAAGAAGGACAAATTAAGTCCTCGTTATGTAGGACCTTACCTGATCACAGAAAGGATTGGGAAAGTAGCTTACAAGCTAGATTTACCACGGGACATGTCGGCAATACATAACGTATTTCATGTCTCTATGCTAAAGAAGTGTATTCATGACCCTAGTCAGGTGATTCAACCTCAGTCAGTGCAGATCCAAGAGGATCTTAGCTACGAGAGCAAACCTACACAGATAGTGGACAGAGCAGTCAAGAGATTAAGAAACAAAGAAATGCCACTAGTGAAGGTCATCTGGCAGAACCAGAAGCACGAGGAAATCACTTGGGAGCATGAGGACAGTATGAGACAGAAGTATCCAGAATTGTTCTAAGTTCGAGGACGAACTTTTTATAAGATATGGGGAATTGTAACAACCCAATTTTCCCTATTTCAAGTTCTAAAAGTCCTTAAAAATATTTAGAAATGCTATAGAAATATTCTAGAGATTTTTAGGAATTTTTATGGAATTTTCTGAGGTCGTTTGGTATTTTTACAAAACGAAGAAGTTTAGACAAAAATTGTGTAAGCCGAGATTCAACCCGTAGACTTCGGACAAGTCATAAGCCTTACGCAAAGCGAGGCAACCAAGTGAGCCGTGGGTCTTTTATGAATATATATGGAACGAAATATATATATATGCAGTAGTTGGAACATTTAAAATAAATCGAAATAAAAAGGGTGTGGCTGAGGGATTGAAGCCGAGACCCTGGACTCGGTTAAAACCCAGCCAACCAACTATGCTAGCGGGCGTTTCTTATTAAAAAAGGAGAAATATTCTAGTTAAGCAATAGTTATTGATTAGGGAATAAATAGGAAGAAAAATGGTTGCAGTCGAGACTCGAACCCGTGAGTTGCTCCTTAAGCAAAACGCAGCCAACCAACTGTGCCAGCGGCTGTTGTTAATTAAGGAAAGAACGGATTATATTTAAGGTATAGTTAGAATATCCTAGTTATAAAGGGAGTTTTATTTTCTCCCGTGACCTAACTTTCTTCTCTTCTCTTCTCACGCAACGGCGCCGACTCTTGCTCGGGCGAAAACGCAGCACCTCCTAGGGCTCTCTCTCCTGTGCCGGCGAAGGGCTTTTCCGGCGGGTCCTCAACCATGTGCGACCACCATCATCGAGGAGGATCTGTGGGCGCAAGAAGAAGCCGAAAACTCAAGTTATCCGAACCCTAGAATCCTTCATCTTCTTTGGTTGTAAGTTAAAAAAGCAACGTGAGTTGCTACTTACCTGCAGTAGGAGTAGTTCCGCGAGTCTTGATTTACGAATGAACTCTGATTTGGTATTTCTGCGCCTTCCTGTTGTTCAGCTGGTTTCCTTTTGGTTCTTGCGATTTTGGTGTTGCTGCCGTGGGTTTCAAAGAAGGATCAAGAAATGGTTTAGTTTAATTGAGCATCTAGATTGAATTAAATAACAAGAAATAGTTACATTTATATGTAGTTATATATAGTTCTGTATCTTATGGAAATGAATCTGCAAATGTTTAAATGCCATCTTGTAGCTTCATTCTCATATTGAGTTGCGGATACACTTCAAAATAGGTTGTGATTAACTTAAATGAATTTTAAGTTCATGTTTACCTTCAACTTGGGTTTTGTAAGCCTATAGCATTCAAATTGTCAATTAAGGTATAAGCTATGAACAAATGGAACAAGTTTTACATAAGTTTGAAGATTCCAATAGGTTTTAGCTTAAGTTGGAGCTTGTAGTGAGGTTTCGGTTTGTGCTGTAAAATGGGCATGAACAGTCTTATTTTCTGTGGTATTTGCAGTAGATAAGGACAACTCCAATTGGAGTATAGAATAGCCTTCCTTGGTGGATTTCTGCAGATACGGGCAGCTTCATTTGGAGCATAGAACAACCCTCCTCCTTGTGTAGTTTTCCATGTTTCATTTAGTTCTTTAACAATAGCCTATGTTTGTTATCATGTGTACGTGTACAGAATTTTTCATTGCTATCAGTTGAGAATGTGCAGCATCTTAGTTTTTTATTCCTCTTTGCTATTTAACAAACATGATCAGCCCTATGTTTAGCATTTTTCTGTTTAGACCTTTTTGTGCTAATTTAATGAGCATGAATAGTTTTTTTTAGCATTGGCAGATTCTGTTTATATTCCAGTAAGCATGAGATTTCCTATTTGTTATTCCAGCAAGAATGAAGTTTTCATTGCTAGTTATTAAGCACGAACAACCACTAATTTCCATAAAGTAGTTTGTTTCTTTTTAATTACAGTTAGTATATCTTGAGCATGCAATTATTAGTTTCTTTGCTATTTCATAAGCATGAGTTTCTGTCTTTGAGAAGCTATAAGCAAGAAAGACCAATGTCTAGGCTTGATCTCAATTCCAGAAGTTGAATATCAAAAGCGCACACAAAGTGATTGCGTAAAGGCCAAGGGCAAGTATAAGGAAGTTATAGTTAAAAGAAAGTATTTTACTTTTAATGGCATGTACCGGACACAAGGTCCAGGACACAAGGTCCAATGGGTGGGCTCCTAGATCGCCCCTAGCCACAAGATCGCTTAGAAGTACCTTAGTAGTTTCGGGATTAGCTACCTCGACTCTTATTAAGGATGCGCGTAAATTGGTACAATGCCGGGCCCAAAAGAAGTTTATTATTATTTTGAAGTATTAAAGTATAAGTTTTGAAACAAATGAAACAAGCTTCAAATATGTTTAGAATTAAAAAGTTTAGTTTCTTGTTATTTGAAGCATGCAGTAGTAGTTTTATTTGTTTCTTGCTATTAGATTATTCAACATGTTTAGCTTTATTTGCTTTCAGCATGCAGTTATAGTTTTATTCTTATGAGCGTGAGTAGCTTTACATGTTTAGTAGCTTTACATGTTTAGTATTTCAGTTAGTATGCTTCCTTTATTGGTTTATGAGCATGATTTGCTACACATGTTTAGTATTTCAGTTAGTATGATTCCTTTGCTATGTATGAGCATGAGTAGCTTTACATGTTAGCATTCAGTTTTAGCATGTTTTTATTTATATACATGCATATCGAGTTTTTGTGAGTTAGATAGCGCTCACTAAGCTTTATGCTTATAGTTTGCATTTCCTCCTACTGCAGATAAAGGGAAAGGAAAGATACGGTGAAGGAAGGTGACGAGGAGATGCAAGAGAAGTGTGTGATGTGTGGACTATGGAGATCCTTGGGACTTAGCTAAAGAACTTACTTAGTTTAAGAATATGTTTAGTTTAATTTCTTATTAAGTTGATAAGAAAATTTTGTAGTAAGAAGTTATGTTTCCACTGTTGGAGTTTTATTCGTTTACCATTGTTAGATTAGTTTTATTTTAAGTTGTTGTGTCTTATTAAACTGTGTGGGTCTTTGATATATTTCCAGCCGCCTGTGGCTGAGTATATATGTATGTATTGTTGAATATGGTCACCAGTATAGGGGAGATTCTGCCGAAATTTTTCGGTAGGGTTTCCATGTGTTTTTAATTATACCAGTTAAGTAGAGTTTGTAGATAAGTAACGGTCATCCTTAGAGAGTAGTAGTGGTAAGAAGGGTGGTCGTTACAACACAACCCCTTAACTTTGAATCCTTTGCTATTATCAAAACTCGGGTTCGATCGTCGGATGCTTCCCGCACCAACAGTGACTAGGGGGTGCCGTCCATTCTGTCGGGCATACCTTCGAAACATGACATAAAATTCATAAGTTAGTCTCAAATGAACAAAGTTTGAGGCGTCTTGGAGATGATGGGAGGTGCCCTAGACAACATGGAGGCGCCTTAGCGTAGATAAGTTTTGTTATAGGAAGGTGCCTCAGAGCAGAATGGAGATGCATTGTAACACATTGGAGGCGTCTCAGAGCTTATAGAGGAGCCCTCACAGGGATAAAGACCACAATGTTTGGATCAGATAAGTGCCATTGGATGCACCCTAAAGCATTGGAGGCACTCCAACACTGTTTAAAAGAAGGTGGCCAAGGGGTTCACATAATAATTTGCACTCTCATTCTCGACTATCCAACTGTTTCGACTTCGTTCTAATACCATATTGCGACGCTGCTACACACAACTACTATAGAAGGACCAACTCTAACACTCAAGCTCAATCCAGATCTTCATCTTCACGTGTTAGGTAATAAATTTCTATTATTTCAGTTATTGCTTAAGGAAGTGTAGGGTTGTTATACTTCCCTTATCTTGTAACTGATTCTATGATTGATTAGTTGATTACCCTTCAGATATGTCCAAAGGGCCTAGGTCTTGGAGTAGGAGTCGCTGAAGGCTCCGAACCAAATAAAAATCGTTGTATCTTATTTTATTCTGTTTTACTTAGTTGTTTTTGCTTCCGCTGCACACATGTTTTTAAGATTTGAAAAAGAAATGTTTTCAAAATACACATGATTCACCTCCCCTCTCTCACGTATCTATGGTCCTACAGTAAGTACTTAGGATAAGACCGTAGTGGTTTTTTTTTTGGCCAGGGGGGGTTCAAAATTCTCTGTAAAGGGTTTATTTATCGCCTCTGTAGACTCCCGCCCATGTACTTGCCACTTGAACTTCCCTGCTTTACCACTCTCTCAATGGTAGTGGGCTACCTAGGGGTGCTGCTAATGTGATGGATTCATATTTTTTTTTCCTTCTCAATTTTAAATGGGGTGTATAATCAAAAGATGTTGGACTTCTTGTAACGACCCGCCTCCTACTGGTTAGGCTGCGAGGCAGATCGCTACGGGATCGCTATGCTGGACTATTCCCTGACCATCAGTAATCTAGATGCGGAAGCTGGGCTAATTAAAATTTTGCTAAACTATTATATTTCCCTTATCTACAGGTGCTAAGGGGTGTAATCTAAGCCATTCATGTTGTTATTACCTCCCCCCATGGTCAAGGAACTGAATTAAAGGCCTCCCTGAAAATTTCAGGCCTCCCAATCGATCCACTGATCGATTGGTATGATTGAATCAATCCAGTGATCGATCCAGCCTGCTCCTGTAAGGTGAGCTTGGGTTGGATCGATCCAGTGATCGATCCAGCACGCTACTATGCTCGGTCGATAATCTGGATCGATCGGTTGATCGATCCACACTGGCCAATCGATCCAGTGATCGATCCCAAAGCCTTCTGTTCGCGACAGGATTTGCTGGATCGATCGGGTGATCGATCCAGGGCCCTACTGTTCGCGTACACGCTTCTCAATCGATCCACCGATCGATCGAGGAGCCTCGGATCGATCAGCTGATCGATCCGAGTTTCTGATTTCGAATCAGAACTCTGATTTCAGCACTTATTCATGTCGAAATCACTTATAGCCATTCCAACTCACATACAAAACATTCTAACATCCTAAAATAGTATTCTAAGCATGTTAAGATGCATGATTAACCAATTCATAACCTTTGACAAACTAAGGTGCATAATAACCAAAATACTAAGAGGTTCAAATGCTTGAACAAAGTTTAATAGATCCCTAAGATCTTTTATTCCGAACTCCTGCCCACACACATCTTTGCAGCATTGAACTCCAGCTCCCTTTGCTAGTCCATCTTTCCTTTACCTTTATCTGCTGTATAAGGAAAGTAGAATCTGTAAGCTTAAGGCTTAGTAAGAAACCATCTACCTCACAAAACATGCATACGATGCAAATATGATTTTAAATCATGTTGTTTGAAAGGATATGCTAAGTATACTGAATAATCTAAATATGGCATGGCATATAAGCATACAATCATGGCATATCTAAAGTTGAACATGATATCAATGAAGATAATTGAACTGAGCATATAATAAGCTAAACTGTAGCTAAACTGATACTGAATTCAAACTCAACTAACAAGACTAATTTTGAGCTTTGAAAACTAATTCATAATAAGTGAAAATACATAATCATGCTGTTTGGGCCCGGCAACTGTACTTGCTGTGCACGCATCCCTAACTAGACCCGGGTTTGCAAGTCCCGAATTTAGTAGGGTTAACTAGGTTATCTAAACCTAGGGACGACTGTGGGAGTCCAACCCAATGGATATCTGATCCAGTACAGTGCCACTGAAAATAAAATACTGAATATAGCTAACTGTTTTAACTTGTCGTTTCTAGGTTATCTGAACCTAGAGCTAGGTTATCTGAATCTAGAGGCGACTGTGGGAGCCCACCCATAGGACATCTAGTCTCATAAAAGCTAAAATAAAACTGATCATGCTAATTAACGTGTTCTATGGCATTTAACTAAATGCCCACTGTATCATACGACTGTGCTAGGCATTTTGTCGAGCATTTGGCGCTCTCTAACTCTCCTCCCGACCAGGGAGACCACCTCTAGGCACCTAGCAGCATCTAAACCCCTATCTACAGAGGATACACGTGCTCGGCCCATCTAGAGATGCTCACTAATCCCTAAATCTGTAAGAAGAGTTAAAATACACACTATATGCTGACAAAATCCAACAAACTAATCTAATGCATCAAAGAGAACACACGAGAGCTACTTATACTGCAGGTGAGGGATTTCTTACCTCGTACGCTAGTTTTCTTACAATTCCTTTCGCTAGATTTCCGGTGGAGACGACTTCTCGACGATCTTCTTGCGTCTATGTGTTCCCCTCGCGACGGAGAGCGTCCTCGTGCCAGAGTTATCGCCGGAAGATGTCCTTGGGGCCCTAGGGAGAGAACCCTAGGTCTTCCTTGTGGTTGGCGCCGAGAGAAGGAGAGAAGAAGGGGTTGGCGTCGGTGAGGGTTTGGAGAGGGAGAAGTTGCCGAACCAAATAAAAATAACCCAAACCAACTTAAGTTTTTAATTTATTTTAAGTGGGTAACTAGGCCCAACTCAAATATAAATGTAAATGTTTCCCTCCTCTTTCAGCACGGCCCTGCTGGGTTCACCGGTTACTAAGGCTAACTAAAGGTTTAGCAGACCCGAGAGGTCCCGGGTTCGATTCCTGCTTAAGCCCTTTTTATTCTTCTAATTATTTTTGCTACTTCCGCTACTCGGAAAATTCCGAAAAAATATCTAAAAATTCCAGAAAAATCGTAGAATAATTCTAATGCAAGTTTGAGAATTTTCAGGTGTTACAATCCCCCATACCTTATAAAAAGTTCGTCCTCAAACTTAGAACAATTCTGGGTACTTCTGTCTCATGCTGGCTTCTGTCTCACAAGTTGCCTCTTCTGCTGTGTGACTGTGCCAAGTGACTTTGACTAATGGTACTTCCTTGTTCCGCAATTTCTTAACTGCTCGGTCTATTATCTGAATAGGCCGACTATCATAGATGAGGTCTTCGCGGATCTGTACCGACTGGGGCTCAATCACCTGGGTGGCATCTGGGATATGCTTCTTCAGCATAGAGACGTGAAATACATTGTGGACAGCTAACATTTCCTGGGGTAGCTCTAACTCGTATGCTACCTTGCCCACTCTTCTACTGATAAGGTATGGTCCCACATATCTGGGACTAAGTTTGCCCTTCTTCCCAAAACGCATCACTCCCTTCATGGGATCTACTCTAAGGAACACTGTATCCCCGACTGAAAACTCTAAGAATTCTATCCATGTATCAAGATAGCTTTTCTCAGGCTGTCTCTATCCTCTGCGGATCTGCTGTATAGCTGCTATGGTATCTGCTACTAGATCTGTCTCAAGTTCTAGTTCTTCTGTTAAGACTCTCATACCAGCAGATTGGAGATCTACACCTCCGCCCATAGAGAGCCTCGTAAGGTGCCATGCCGATAGTGGCATGATAGCTGTTGTTGTATGCAAATTCGGCTAGATATTTGCACCAACTTCCTCTGAAGTCTAGGGCACATGCTCTGAGCATATCTTGAGTACTGATTTACTCGTCCGTCCATCCGTCGAGGATGGAAAGTCATCTTGAACTTTAGCCGTGCCCAAAGTCGATGCACTCCCAGAAGTGTGATGTGAACCTACTGTCTCTGTCTGAAATAATGGTCCGTGGGACTCCATGTAGTCTGACGATCTCCTTGAGATACAACTGAGCTAGCTGCTCCATGGAGTAGGATATCCTGATAGCTAAGAAGTGGGCTGATTTAGTCAATCTGTCGACTATTACCCAGATGGTATCAAAACCATTTGTGGTTCTGGGTAATCCCACTATGAAATCCATAGAAATATCCTCCCACTTCCATTCTGGGATCTAGATAGGCTGCAGAACTCCTCCTGATTTCTGATGTTCTGCCTTGACCCTCTGACAGGTCAAACAGGTGCTGACATATCTAGCGATGTCTCTCTTCATCTCAGACCACCAAAAACGTTTCTTCAGGTCCTGATACATTTTGGTAGAGCCAGGATGCATCGCATAGGGAGTCCTATGAGCCTCATCTAGAATCTTTCTTTATAGTTCCTCCTGATCGGGAACACATAATCTGTCGCCAAAATACAGCACCCCGCTAGCGGACACTCTAAACTCTCCACCTTCTGATTCTGCTAGCCCTTGCTTAATTTTCTGAATTTCAGGATCCTGCTCCTGAGCTGTCTGGATGTCACCAAGCAAGGTAGACTCTAACGTCATAGTAGAGAGCTGTCCGACTATGAGTTCAAGACCGAAGTCTGTGATCTCCTTCTGTAGGGGCGGTGACATGGCCACTAACGATAATAAGGTAGCGCTGGACTTTCTGCTAAGTGCGTCTGCTACCTTATTTGCTTTCCCTGGGTGGTAGAGGATGTCTATATCGTAGTCTTTGACCAGCTCTAGCCACCTGCGCTGTCGCATATTCAGATCCTTCTGAGTGAAGAAGTACTTCAAACTCTGATGATCTGTATACACTCTGCATTGAGCTCCATACAAGTAATGTCTCCAAATTTTGAGGGCGAACACCACTGCTGCAAGCTCAAGATCGTGAGTAGGGTAGTTCTTCTCATAATCTTTGAGTTGTCTGGAGGCATAGGCGATCACCTTGCCGTCTTGCATCAGTACTGCTCCTAGTCCCAATTTAGAGGCGTCACTATATATATCAAAGCTGTCCGTATTTTCTGGCAGTATCAGAATGGGTGCACTGGTCAATCTCCTCTTGAGCTCACTGAAGCTGTTCTCGCAGTCCTCTGTCCACTGAAATTTCTTGTTTTTTCCTGGTAAGAGCTGTCAGTGGGGTGGCTATCCTGGAAAAGTCCTCTACGAATTTCCTGTAATAACCTGTTAATCCCAAAAAGCTTCTGATCTCACTAGCGTTCTTGGGTCTCTTCCAGTTGCTCACAGCTTCTATTTTGCTGGGGTCTACCATGATACCATCCTTGGAGATGACGTGACCCAGGAAGAACACCTGATCTAACCAAAATTCACATTTCATGAATTTGGCGTATAGCTGGTTCTGCTGAAGGGTCTGCAACACTATACCCAGGTGCTCTGCGTGTTCTTCCTGAGTTCCTGAATAGATAAGAATGTCATCAATGAATACGATGACAAACTTATCTAAGTACTCCCTAAATACTCTGTTCATAAGGTCCATGAAAGTAGCTGGAGCATTTGTCACCCCGAAGGGCATGACTACGAACTCGTAGTGTCCGTATCTGGTCCTGAATGCTGTCTTGGGTATATCCCCTTCTTTGACTGATCTGAGATCTATCTTAGAGAACACCGCTCCCTTCAATTGATCAAACAGTCGCCTATTCGGGAAGAGGATACCTTGATCGTAACTTGATTCAAAGACGTAGTCTATACATAGGCGCATGCTCCGTCCTTCTTCTTCACGAACAATACAGCGCCCCATGGTGAGTGACTAGGGCGTATGAAGTCTAGCAGCTCCTGTGGTTGCTCATGAAGTTCCTTCAGCTCGGCGATGTGGCGCTTTGGAGATAGGATTTGTACCGAATGAGCTCTATCTCAAATTCGATCTCCCTGTCTGGCGCAACTCTTCTGGATAGTCACATACGACTCGGACCTCTACTGGTCCTGGTACCGACTATGTGTGCTAAGAACCCCGTACATCCCGATCCATCAACCTCTGTGCCTTCATAGCTGAGAGAAACTTCTTGGCTTTTCTCCTAGGTTCTCCGACAAATTCGAATCCGCTTCGGGTTGGAATATGACTTTCTTTTTGGCACTCGATGGAAGCACCGTATCGATTAAGAAGTCCATTCCAAAATGACATCGTAGTTAGTCATATTTAGCACGATCGGATCACAAAAGAGTTCTCTCATCGCTATAATGACCGGCACCGCCGAGCCTGTGGATGCCATAATTCTCCCGGCGTGTCGTGACCACTCTGAGTACCTCCGAGGTATTGCTAACTTCGCAAATGCCACGATATATATGAATGGGTTGCCCAGATGTCGAATAAGGCGGTTGCTATTTGTCAAAATATTAATCGACTGTAACAAGCGCCGAGGCATTTGCTACGTCCTCTCTGGTGAGTGAGTAGATCCTCGCATTGGTCATAGCTGGAGGGGCTTATAATCTGCCCTGGCTGATGTGTGGACCATCTAAAGCGGCCTGCATCTGATGTAACTGAGCTGGCTGGCCTCCATACTGAATCGGTTGTGGCTAAGGAAGACTGGTCTTGTTTGGGCACTGCTTAGCCATGTGCCCTTCTTGTCCACATTCAAAGCATCCTCGTGTGCCCTTACGACAAACTCCAGGATGGAATTTCCCACAAGTAGCACACTTTGGATAACTGGGCTGCTTGCTGGCTGGTCCTCCTTTTGGGTAACTCCCTGGTTTGCGCTTGTTGCCGGAGTTCCCTTTCCAGTTAGAGTCGTGGGAGCTATGGCCCTGGTGTTTCTGAGTACCTGAGCCTCCTTGGCCCTTAATCTCTGAGAAGACTTGCTTCTGCTGTTTGATGTTGTTCTGGTAGTGTTCTGTGGTCAGAGCACTACTAACCAGCTCTTCAGTGGTTTGCGGCCTGTGGATGCCGCCAGCCACGTTCACTGCTATTTCCGGCCTCAGCATCTTGAGCATCAACCGGACTCGTTCTCTCTCTGTGCTAACTAGTTCTGGGCATAGACGAGTCAACCTGTTGAATTTCTTCACGGCTTCCTCCACTGACAGGTTGCCCTGACGAAACTCTGTGAACTCGTCGTAGTGGCGGTTCGTAACCCGCATGTGAAAGAATTCCTCAAAGAACTCCTTCTCGAAGTCAGCCCACAACATCTGGTTCACTGGGCGCTTCACTCTGATTCTCTCCCACCACATGCGTGCATCTCCTACTAGGCAGAAGGAGGCGCACTTCACCTTCTCGTGTTCTGGCCAGTCCAGAAGCTCCATCGTGCTCTCCAGTGTTTTGAACCAGGACTGAGCGTCCCATGGTTCACTAGTGCCTGAGAAGTTCTCTGGCTTGACTCTCTGCCACTGGATCCAGATAAGCTTCTCTTCTTGCCTCTGTTGCTGGGGCTACTGGTGCTGTAGGTTGGACTGATGGTACCTCTAAGACTACTGGTGTCGCTATGTTTGGTTCCGGGGTGGCTGTGGGAGTATTCTGCTGGTTAGCCTTTAAGGTGGCTATTTCCTGTTGCTGTTCAGCTAGCTGCTGCTGTAACTGAGCCACCAACGCTGTAAGGTCTGGAGGAGGCACTGAACTTCCTGCCTCATGCTGGGGCTCAGTAGCTAGTGCCCTCTTAGCTGGGCGTCCTCGTGCCATTTCTAAAGACATAGAGGATACCTATGCTTAACACAATCATAATAAGGTAACTACTGTTATCATGTTAAAGCTATCATATACAAGCATGCTATAATTATCCATAGACATGAAAGCAAAACATAATTAAAGTAGAGGTATTCTTACTTAGAAGCTGCAGGTTCAATGCTGATGTGTGTGTAGAATGTATGGAACACTGCTCTGATACCACTCTATAATGACCCGCCTCCTACTGGTTAGGCTGCGAGGCAGATCGCTACGGGATCGCTGTGCTGGACTATTCCCTGACCATCAGTAATCTAGATGCGGAAGCTGGGCTAATTAAAATTTTGCTAAACTATTATATTTCCCTTATCTACAGGTGCTAAGGGGTGTAATCTAAGCCATTCATGTTGTTATTACCTCCCCCCATGGTCAAGGAACTGAATTAAAGGCCTCCCTGAAAATTTCAGGCCTCCCAATCGATCCACTGATCGATTGGTATGATAGAATCGATCCAGTGATCGATCCAGCCTGCTCCTGTAAGGTGAGCTTGGGTTGGATCGATCCAGTGATCGATCAAGCACATTACTGTGCTCGGCCGATAATCTGGATCGATCGGTTGATCGATCCACATTGGCCAATCGATCCAGTGATCGATCCCAAAGCCTTCTGTTCGCGACAGGATTTGCTGGATCGATCGGGTGATCGATCCAAGGCCCTACTGTTCACGTACACGCTTCTCAATCGATCCACCGATCGATCGAGGAGCCTCGGATCGATCAGCTGATCGATCCGAGTTTCTGATTTCGAATCAGAACTCTGATTTCAGCACTTATTCATGCCGAAATCACTTATAGCCATTCCAACTCACATACAAAACATTCTAACATTCTAAAATAGTATTCTATGCATGTTAAGATGCATGATTAACCAATTCATAACCTTTGACAAACTAAGGTGCATAATAACCAAAATACTAAGAGGTTCAAATGCTTGAACAAAGTTTAATAGATCCCTAAGATCTTTTATTCCGAACTCCTGCCCACACACATCTTTGCAGCATTGAACTCCAGCTCCCTTTGCTAGTCCATCTTTCCTTTACCTTTATCTGCAGTATAAGGAAAGTAGAATCTGTAAGCTTAAGGCTTAGTAAGAAACCATCTACCTCACAAAACATGCATACGATGCAAATACGATTTTAAATCATGCTATTTGAAAGGATATGCTAAGTATACTGAATAATCTAAACATGGCATGGCATATAAGCATACAATCATGGCATATCTAAAGCTGAACATGATATCAATGAAGATAACTGAACTGAGCATATAATAAGCTAAACTGTAGCTAAACTGATACTGAATTCAAACTCAACTAACAAGACTAATTTTGAGTTTTGAAAACTAATTCATAATAAGTGAAAATACATAATCATGTTGTTTGGGCCCGGCAACTGTACTTGCTGTGCGCGCATCCCTAACTAGACCCGGGTTTGCAAGTCCCGAATTTAGTAGGGTTAACTAGGTTATCTAAACCTAGGGACGACTGTGGGAGTCCAACCCAATGGATATCTGATCCAGTACAGTGCCACTGAAAATAAAATATTGAATATAGCTAACTGTTTTAACTTGTCGTTTCTAGGTTATCTGAACCTAGAGCTAGGTTGTCTGAATCTAGAGGCGACTATGGGAGCCCACCCATTGGACATCTAGTCTCATAAAAGCTAAAATAAAACTGATCATGCTAATTAACGTGTTCTATGGCATTTAACTAAATGCCCACTGTATCATACGGCTGTGCTAGGCATTTTGTCGAGCATTTGGCGCTCTCTAACTCTCCTCCCGACCAGGGAGACCACCTCTAGGCACCTAGCAGCGTCTAACCCCCTATCTACAGAGGATACACGTGCTCGGCCCATCTAGAGATGCTCACTAATCCCTAAATCTGTAAGAAGAGTTAAAATACACACTATATGCTGACAAAATCCAACAAACTAATCTAATGCATCAAAGAAAACATACGAGAGCTACTTATACTGCAGGTGAGGGGTTTCTTACCTCGTACTCTAGTTTTCTTACAATTCCTTTCGCTAGATTTCCGGTGGAGACGACTTCTCGACGATCTTCTTGCGTCTATGCGTTCCCCTCGCGACGGAGAGCGTCCTCGTGCCGGAGTTATCGCCGGAAGATGTCCTTGGGGCCCTAGGGAGAGAACCCTAGGTCTTCCTTGTGGTTGGCGCCGAGAGAAGGAGAGAAGATGGGGTTGGCGTCGGTGAGGGTTTGGAGAGGGAGAAGTTGCCGAACCAAATAAAAATAACCCAAACCAACTTAAGTTTTTAATTTATTTTAAGTGGGTAACTAGGCCCAACTCAAATATAAATGTAAATGTTTCCCTCCTCTTTCAGCACGGCCCTGCTGGGTTCACCGGTTACTAAGGCTAACTAAAGGTTTAGCAGCCCTTTTTATTCTTCTAATTATTTTTGCTACTTCCGCTACTCGAAAAATTCCGGAAAAATATTTAAAAATTCCAGAAAAATCGTAGAATAATTCTAATGCAAGTTTGAGAATTTCGGGCGTTACACTTCTAAACAGTCCACCGTAAATACTTTTTAATTTAGCCTAACGGTCGATAAAAAATTTTCATAGGATCGCATCCATCGCCCAAAATTCTATATTATATGATTCATAATTTTTTCTTTCCTTCCCCAACTTTATTTCTTCTTGCAAACATGCCTCAAGTGTAAAAAAAGGGTAAATCGACACTAATGTTGCCGCTACTTAGCCCATTCTGTTGTCCAGCCCTTGTATGAGTACCTTAGGTCTAGGGTTTTGTTTGACTGAGCAATTGTCCAAAATGAGCTCCTTGCCAATTCATCTGATTGCCCCATCAACCTCCCGATTGCGCTTTGAGGGTAGTCAAGTGTGGGCTCCGTTTTCTGACCACTTGGATCTCTACCCTTCCCTCTTCAACATTTATTTATTCAATTGATAAATTTTTATCATATTAAAATTGATTAGGTTCAATATAATAAGATCATTAAAATATGTAAATAAATACTTAATTCATATGGACTTTAATACAATGTTTTAATTTTGTAAATGATATTTATATAAAAAAAATTAAAGATTTGATCATATTAATAAAACAATTTTTAACATTAGGAAATACTACATTTATTAATTAATTAACTATAAAATTTACAAAAAAGAATAATTTTCTGCTTTTTATCCTCAAAAATATTAATTGCAAGAAGCTAATCAATTTTTTTTTAAAAAATAATAATTTTAAATTAATAGTTGAGATTTAGTATTTATCAAAAATGATATTTAGCTATATTTAAATTTATTTAGATTTTTTATTTTCTAGTTTTAATATGATTTATTAAATATATGACATGTTTAAATTGTATCTTATTTTTATTAATAATGAATAGATATTTTCAATCAATTCAATCTTCAATTGCTTTTTGGATAAGATTTTCTAAGAAAATAAGAACATATCAAAATTCAACATTATCTTTATATTGATCAAGCCCTTAGACTGCTGCTTCCTTGTATCCCTATCTTATTGCTCACAACGACTCCTTCTCCCACCTCTATCCACCATCAATATTAATAAATTTATCACAATTCTTCCCTATGCTCGTTCAATTCCACACTTTCTAATAGATCCTTTTTTTTTTCCCTCTACAACCGTTTCTTATCTTCTGATCTGAGTCTGATCACATACCTTCCAATGGCGTGTGAGCGTCCCTTACTGTCTGGAAGAGTTCAGCAACCAAAGCTGACAAGGGAGAATGATGCCAGCGGGGACTACAAGGTTCTGAAGCAAGTCGCCCAAGACATACGAGCGATATTGATCAAGGTATACAATCACGAAGGGTTACTCAACCAACTTGTCAAAAATCAACCACCACCAAAAGCTCAGATGGGTAAGATTCACAATTGATTGTTTAACTTGTCCATCTCCATTGAAATCTAAGAAGTATTCATGGAAAGAGAAGTCACATGCTCAATAAATGTTGCGTAAACTAAAATTTCTAAGTTTTGGTTCTATTTTTGTTTATCTACGTTAATACTTTTGAGAGAGTAAACTTATTTTTAATTTTTTTTGACATACCATTAAATTAATATTTATACATATTTAAAATTATCTAGATTTTTGTTCATATTATTATTTTGGTATTATTATTTAATAAAATTTATTAAATTTATGATCTTCCCAACAACACTTTCTAAAATTTTATTAGTAGTTAATAATAATTTTCTGTTAATTTAATTCTTAATTTCTTCTATGAAAAAAATCCAACAACAATAACAATATGTTTAGTATATATATATATATATATATATATATATATATATATATATATATATATATATATATATATATATATATATATATATATATATATATCAATAAAATAAAATTATAATGCATTATTTTTATTTTGTGTTATCCAGATGAAGTGTCTATGCCACGCTAGGTATCATCGTTATGATACTCCGATTAGTTGTCCTTGCCTTGTGCATGATTGAAGTGTTTGGTAAGGCAGATTACTGGAGAATCTACGCACCCATTTCACTACAAAAAATAAAGTATTTTGGGATAAAATTGGAGATGAATTTTAAAAAAAAATTCGTTGCAAAAATTTTTGGGAGAAAATTTGGGACGAAAATTTTTTCGTCCCAAAATGGTTGATGCCAACTTTTGGAACGAATTATGGATTGTTGCAAATTTGGGAACTAATTTAGGGACGAATTTGGCGACGAATAAAATTTTCGTCCCAAAATTCGTTGCAAAAAAGTATACAAATTTGCAACGAAAATTATTTTTGTTGCAAACTTAGGAACGAATTTGGGGATGAATTCACATAAAATTTCTGCCAAATTTGTCTCTATTTTTGCAACAAATTTGGGGACGAATTCGGTGACAAATTATATTTTGTTGCCAAGTTTGTCCCTAGTATTGCAACGAATTTGGGGACAAATTCGGTGACAAAATTTTTTTTGTTGCCATTTTTGTTCCTAAATTTGCAACGAATAATAAATTTGTTGCAAAACTGGCAACGAATTTGGCAACAAAAACTTGCCAAATTCTTTGATAATCATAAGATAAATTTTCGTCCCAGAATTCGTCCCAAATTTGGGACGAATTTTGGGACGAATTTTATTGATTCGTCCCATAATTCGTCCCAGAATCTGGGACGAATTTTGGAACGAATCCACAAAATTCATCCCAGAATTCGTCCCATAATCTGGGACGAATTTTGGGGCGAAATTTTTTTTGTCCCAAATTACAATAGAATTGGGACAAATCGTTTTCGTTGTCAAATTCGTCCCTATATCAAAATTTTTTTTCCAGCTTCAAATTATTTCTGCAATACAATCCAAATACATAAAAAACCAAATTCAAATAACAAATAATATGCATTCAACACATCCTAATTTAACATTCAACACATCCTACTAATTTAACATTCAACACATCAACTCATAATTCAAGAATTTGGAAACAAAACAATGTTTACAAGATCCATCTTGTTCAAGCTGCTAGAAAATATGATACAAAGTTCAACAACCTAATGTTTTATAAGTCCATCATCCATCCAACAACACCAAGAATACATATAGTCATCTCCATGTGCCACAAAATCTTTAATCCTTATCAAATCTCCTTTGCCTACATAATAACAAACAAATAAACAAGATCATGTGTAACAAGAAAGATTGTAAATATTATACGATATGGCCATGTAAAAAGAATAATTAGAAACAAAACATAAATGTGAAATTCCTTAAACATTCTAATAAAAGCCCTAATTCTAATAAAAGTCATATTTACCAATGATATGAATCATCCATGTCATAGCAACGGTAAATAAAATTATAAGAATTATTTTGAAGCTAAGTACATGTATCGTAACTATGATACAACCTAATATAATTGGCACATCATATAGAGAGAATGAGAGAGATCTTGTGAAGTATGGTATTAGGGTTCAAATTTTCTCACTTAATTAACTTTATTTTTCATTTTAATTTACTAAATTTATAGTTTTGTCTTTGGTTGGTATTTAATGTAAACTAAAGGATGTTTAAAATAATTGTTCCTTTCATTGTGTTAACTAGTTGACAATTTCATATGAATAACTTTAGCACATTTTTAACAACTCTTTGCAAAATATTAAGGTAGGAGCATGCATCGTTATCTAGTAAAGAACTTTAGAATAGTGTGATGTAATTCTAGATGAAATATAGAACTTTTATGTATCTATATAGTTTTGAGACTGTACATAGATCAAATTCAGAAATTTTATGCATCATTATTGATCCGGCGATAAGAACAGTGCCCCCCCCCCCCCATCGAGGGAAGTCAACGCCACGTGGAGGTCAAAAGGTTGACAGGCCAACCGGCCGAACGGAGTAAGCGACGACCCTGCGCAGAGTTGGGTTTCCGACGTTCCAAGTAAACAAGTTCGTTGAGCCGAGTGGTCGGGGCCGACCGCTCGGCTGAAGTATAAAGTAGCCATGCTGAGGTTTCATCTAAGCACCCGAGCACCCGATTTGGAAGCTCCCGAACGGGTCCAGATAAACGTCCGGTCGGACGCAACAGGAGAGCCGAGCGGTCGGACGCTCGGTATGTAGGAACAGAAAAGACAAAGGGACGAGAGAAACAACCTCTGACAGCAGGCATGACTAGTGATCAGGCCATACTTCGGACCTGACAGAAAGTTCCATTGTCCCATCAGAAAGGTGCTCAGACTGTGCAGTATGGTGTCAGGCAAGGCTTTCTGACAAGCCCATGCCGAGGTATGGTGGGAGGACATGTATTCACCTCGGTGTGCGTGCTTGAGCTCCTCCACAGCCTTATATAAAGGGCCTTCATTCTTCATCGGAGGTACACTTTGAACACATTCACGCATACACAGCCTTTGGAGCTACCTCTTCCACTATTCGCTTGCCTGACTTGAGCGTTGGAGGGTCATCGCCGGGAACCCCCTCCCGTCCCGACTTCTGTGCAGGTTCGCCGGAGCTTCGTGCCTCCAGTCGAAGATCCACGTCAGCAGTAGGATAGCGCCCGTGTCCAGCGTCCGTTGACTCTGCATTCGGACAGGATCAATTTGGCGCCGTCTGTGGGAACGCTCCTGCATCCGAACGGAAACCATGGACGAGGCTGGACGACAACACACGGTGACGCTTTCGAAGGAGGAACTCAATGCTCTGATCGAAATAAGGGCAGCGAAGCTTGTGGAGAAGAAACAAAAAGCAGCAGCCGAGCGGACTGAACAGCAAGCCACGTCCGCATCTGGTGGCCGAGCGGAAGTACTTCCGGACACGGTACAATTTCATCGAGCTCTCTTCCGCACTCCCCCTGAAGCCGCTGTAGCCCGTCGAGAAAGAGGCTCTTCGTCAGAAGAAGTGCCAATGCGAGATAACAGAAAAGGGAAAGCTCCCCGAGTGGACGCATCGCCTGAGAGGATTAATCGCCAATTCTCAGAGGCTATTTTAAGAGACCCCCTGTCCAGGCACTATGCGCCTCCGACGATCGACGAGTACAATGGGACTATCGACCCGGATGATCACCTGGGTAAGTTCGATAACACAGCCACTCTCCATCAATACACAGATGGAGTAAAATGCCGAGTCTTTCTCACCACTCTCTCGGGGTCGGCTCAACGGTGGTTTCGGAGGCTGCCGGACGGATCCATCACAAATTTCAAGGACTTTCGAACGGCCTTCCTTCATCATTTTGCGAGCAGTCGACGCTACCAGAAAAGCAGCGTGAGTCTGTTCGCCATTAAACAAGAGACAAGAGAACCGCTCAGGGCTTACATCCAGCGGTTCAATCAGGTGGCCATGGATATCCCTACAGCCACCTCGGAGACAATGATGAACGCCTTCACGCAAGGCCTCCTAGATGGTGAGTTCTTCCGATCACTTATTCGGAAGCCGCCTCGGGATTACGATCATATGCTGCACCGAGCCAACGAGTACATTAACGTAGAGGAAGCCCAAGCGGCCCGAAAGAAGGAAACACCAGCCGAACGGGCTATACCTGCCGAGCGGAAGCCTCACACCACCTGTCAACCGCCCAGAGGGCCGAGGGCCGAGGCCATCCGTTCCCCTCACGCCAGGACTCACGTACAGGAAGTAGCTGCCACCCGGCCCAAGCCAAAGAAGAGGTGGACCCCTATGTTCTGCTCCTTCCACCGGACGGACACGCACAACACAAGGGATTGTCGAAGTCTCCCCTTCGTGGCTCATCCCGTGCCCCGAAACAGCGACCGCCGGTCTCCCTCGGTCGACAGGAGACAAAGAGCTAATGAAGCCGATCGGACGCGAGCCGATAGGAGACAGCAACAGACTCCTGATAGGCACTGTTCTCCAAGGCAGGAGAGTCGCCGATCGTCCAGAGAACGGTCTCGACCGTCCGCTCGGGAAGAGGAAAATCGAAGCAATACTTCCCGAGGCGAAATCAATGTTATTGCTGGCGGGCCGACCGGAGGAGACTCCAACAGAGCAAGAAAGGCGAGCGTCCGACAACTCCAGATCCATGCGGTCGGTTGCAGCCAGGAAAGAGCAAGTGGACCCGAGATCAGTTTTGGGCCCAAGGACTTGGAAGGAGTTGACGTACCCCACGACGATGCTCTGCTCATCAAAGCGGTAATAGCCAATTACACTATTCACCGCGTATTTGTTGACACAGGGAGCTCGGTCAACATCCTATTTAAGAAGGCGTTCGATCAGCTGCAAATTGATCGAGCCGAGCTGCTACCCATGACCACTCCGCTCTACGGGTTTACGGGTAATGAAGTTCAGCCGGTCGGACAGATCCGGCTTGCTATCTCGCTGGGAGAGGAGCCGCTCAAGAGGACAAGAACAGCAAACTTCGTGGTAGTCGACTCCCCCTCGTCCTACAATGTAATCTTGGGACGACCAGCGCTTAGTGAATTCCGCGCCGTCGTCTCAACCTTCCATCAGAAGATCAAGTTCCCCGTGGAGGACAAAGTAGGAGAAGTCCGGGGAGATCAGTTAGCAGCTCGGCGATGCTACATCGAGATGGTCCGAGCAGAAGCCAATTCCGCTCGGAAGGCGCCCCGGATCGAGGTAAACGCCATCACTGAAAAGCCACCCTCTTTAATTTATGAAGAAAAAGAGGAAGTGCAGATCCACCCTACCCGACCGGAGGCCACAACCTTTGTTGCGTCCGATCTGGAGGAAAAATAGAAAGAAGAGCTGATCCAATGCCTCCGAAGAAATCATGATGTCTTCGTCTGGTCGAAGCATGAGCTGCCCGGAATTTCACCCAATATAGCGCAGCATGAGCTACATGTCCGACCGGACGCTCGGCCAGAAAAACAAAGAAAAAGAGATTTTAGTGCCGAGCAGAACATCATCATCCGGGCGGAAGTAGAGAAGCTTCTGGAGGCCGGCCATATACGCGAGGTTCAGTTCCCGAGCTGGCTGGCGAATGTGGTGTTGGTCTCCAAGCCAGGCAACAGATGGAGAGTGTGTATAGATTTTCGGGATCTCAACAAAGCTTGCCCGAAAGATTTTTATCCCCTGCCCCGAATAGATCAGCTGGTGGACTCTACGGCCGGCTACAAATTAATCTGTATGCTCGATGCCTACCAGGGCTACCACCAAGTGCCGCTCGCCCATGAAGATCAAGAAAAAGTCAGCTTTGTGACAGCCGACGACACTTATTGCTACAATGTGATGCCATTCGGGTTGAAGAATGCAGGGGCCACATATCAGCGCTTGATGAATAAGGTATTCAGAGAGCAGATCGGACGGAACCTAGAAGTTTATGTGGACGACATTCTTATTAAGTCCGTCCGAGCGGCCGATCTTTTCAAGGACATGGAAGAAACCTTCCGAACGTTGCGCAAATATGGAGTCAAGCTGAATCCCCAGAAATGCCTGTTCGGAGCAAAAGGAGGGTGTTTTCTGGGGTACATAGTGACCGAGCGGGGAATCGAAGCAAATCCCAGCAAGGTGAAGGCACTACAGGATATGTCGCCCCCTAGAAATACAAGGGAAGTGTAGCGTTTAACCGGACGGATAGTCGCTCTGTCCAGATTCATCTCCAAAACCGCTGATCGGAGCCTTCCTTTTTTCAAGATTTTACGCAAGGCTACAAAATTTTGCTGGGACGAAGAATGCGACCGGGCGTTTGAAGAGTTGAAGGCTTATCTGAGCTCTCTCCCGGTATTAGCCAAGCCGACTGCGGGTGAGCCGCTTCATATGTACTTGTCTTCAACCGAGTATGCAATCGGCTCAGCTTTAGTGAGGTCGAGCGGGGAAGAGCCTGTATATTTCCTTAGCCACATTTTAAAAGATGCTGAATCTCGCTACACTGGGCTCGAGAAGCTAGCCTTTGCTCTGGTACTCGCCGCTCGGCGACTTCGCCCTTATTTTCTGGCGCATACCATCATTGTCAAGACCAATAGCCCGCTCGGCCGTGTTCTACTAAATCCAGAGGCATCCGGACGGCTCATCAAATGGACGACTGAGTTGAGTGAATTTGATATTCAATATCAGCCCCGCTCGGCAATCAAAGCACAGTCGTTGGCGGATTTCGTGACTGAAGTTCAGAATTCAGAGCCGGAAGCAATGTGGAGAATATTTGTGGACGGATCATCCACTCGGCTCGGAAGCGGAATTGGAATACTGTTGCTCTCCCCTCAAGAAGAAAAGATGCATTTATCCGTCCGGCTGGATTATAAAGCTACCAACAATGAGGCGGAGTATGAGGCCCTCATAGCCGGCTTGCAGGCCACCCGGCATGTGGGCGCCGGACGGGTAACACTCCACTCAGATTCGCAGTTGGCCGCTCAGCAGCTCTCTGGTACCTTCGAGATCAATAGCGCTCGGCTCAAGCTCTACGCTGAAGCCTTCGAGAAGCTCAAAGCAGACTTTAGAGAAGTTATTGTTCAGAAGATACCCAGAACAGAAAATCAAGCGGCCGATGAGTTAGCCAAGCTCGCGAGCTCAATAACACCGGTCGCCGTCCAGCAGCCGATTGAAAAAATACTGTTGGTTGCACACGTCGACCGAATGGAAGGCCTCACCTATCCAAGCGACTGGCAGACACCCATCATAGAGTTCCTCCGATCGGGGGCCATACCTTCGAATGAGTATGAAACCCAACTGCTAAGGAGGAGAGCCGGTCGGTTCACACTCATCGGTGATCAGCTTTACAAAAAAGCTTTCTCACGCCCGTTGTTGAAATGCGTGAGCTCGGAGGACTCGGCTTACATTCTCCAAGAAGTACATCAAGGATCGTGTGGGGGGCATCCGGGCGGACGTTCGTTAGCCAAGAAGATCCTCTTGGCGGGGTACTTTTGGCCAACCTTACAAGCAGACACCGCTCAGACAGTATCTACATACCTTTCGTGCCAGAAGTATCACAACTTCTCCCACCGACCGGTAGAAGAGATGAAGGCATCAACCATTTCATGTCCGTTCGATCAATGGGGAATGAATATTGTTGGTCCATTTCTGATGGCGACCGGGCAGAGGAAATTTTTGCTAGTAGCGGTCGACTATTTTTCAAAGTGGGTGGAGGCCGAGCCGCTGGCAAAAATCACCGAACAGATGGTCAAAAAATTCATCTGGCAACACATCATCTGTCGGTTCGGCATCCCTCGCCGACTGGTTTCCGACAATGGGCGGCAGTTCACAGGCAAGATGCTGGAGGATTGGTGCAAAAGCTACGGCATCGAGCAACACTTCACGTCCGTGGCTTATCCCCAAAGCAATGGTCAAGCCGAAGTAGCCAATCGGGAAATTATTCGCATTCTGCGCGCTCGGCTCGATCATTTGGGAGGAAGTTGGCCGGAGGAAGTGCCGGGCGCCTAATGGGCCATCCGAACAACTCCGAAGGAAGGGACGGGCGTCACACCGTTCCATTTGGTGTATGGCGGCGAGGCGGTTATTCCGGTGGAAGTCGGTGTTGAGTCCGTCCGGATCCAGAGCTATGATGATGATAACACCGAACGGAGGAACATGGAGCTAGATCTAGTTGACGAGGAGCGAGCCAAGGCGTCCGTCCGGCTTATGGCGTACCGGCAGCGGATGAAGCAAAATTACAACAGGCGCGTTATGCCCCGATCATTTCAAGTCGGCGACCTTGTCTGGAAGAAAGTCAAGCCGATCGGCGACGTCGGCAAGTTAGAAGCTTCTTGGGCAGGCCCCTTTAAGGTTATTGAAAAGCTCCGCTCGGGCGCGTATTATTTGGAAGATGAAAACGGGCGGCAGCTGGATCGACCGTGGAGTGCAAATCATCTCCAACCTTACCGGGCAGGGTGAAAGGTGCATCAATATAATGTGTGTTGTACATTTTTCATTTGGCTGTATATTTGGAATGTAGGAAGCAAAATGGTTAAAACGCAATTGGCATTATCTGCCGAGCGGCCTAGCTCCATGATGTATAATATTCGAGGCATCAACTCGATAACGAAGGCCCCGCACCGTTCGGCCGGAGGTATAATAGCCGAGCCCAAGGCTCGATAACGAAGGCCCCGAGCCGTTCGGCCAGAGGTATAATAGCCAAGCCCAAGGCTCGATAACGAAGGCCCCGAGCCGTTCGGCCGGAGGTATAATAGCCGAGCCCAAGGCTCGATAACGAAGGCCCCGCGCCGTTCGGCCGGAGGTATAATAGCCGAGCCCAAGGCTCGATAACGAAGGCCCCCGCGCCGTTAGGCCGGAGGTATAATAGCCGAGCCCAAGGCTCGATAACGAAGGCCTCGCGCGGTTCGGCCGGAGGTATAATAGCCGAGCCCAAGGCTCGATAACGAAGGCCCCGTGCCGTTCGGCCGGAGGTATAATAGCCGAGCCCAAGGCTCGATAACGAAGGCCCCGCGCTATTCGGCCAGAGGTATAATAGTCGAGCCCAAGGCTCGATAACGAAGGCCCCGTGCCGCTCGGCCGGAGGTAAATATCGAGAGACGGATCGGCGTCTATAAACCCTCCGATCGGAAGATCGACGAGCACCGTCGTTAAATATCGAGAGACGGATCGGCGTCTATAAACCCTCCGATCGGAAGACCGACGAGCTCCGTCGTTAAATATCGAGAGACGGATCGGCGTCTATAAACCCTCCGATCGGAAGACCGACGAGCACCGTCATTAAATATCGAGAGACGGATCGGCGTCTATAAACCCTCCGATCGGAAGACCGACGAGCTCCGTCGTTAAATATCGAGAGACGGATCGGCGTCTATAAACCCTCCGATCGGAAGACCGACGAGCACCGTCGTTAAATATCGAGAGACGGATCGACGTTTATAAACCCTCCGATCGGAAGACCGACGAGCACCGTCGTTAAATATCGAGAGACGGATCGGCGTCTATAAACCCTCCGATCGGAAGACCGACGAGCTCGCTTATCAAAAATGTGCGGAAAACCCCTTTGGGAGTAAGGCTCAAAGCAAAGGTTGGTCAGTAGAAGTTAAAGAGTTATTAGCATGCAAACGCCGAGCGGCCTCGTTAGACCTCTGAGCGGCGGCTCAGTCAGATGATGAAAGACATTAAAGATAATCAACTTGTCTGGCGGTGCGTAATGCCGAATGGAAGGGTTTTAAAGAACACTTCAGTCGTGACGAAAGAAAAATTTCTTGCCAAAACAGAAGGAACAGAAAAGATTATCTATTATGCACTGGGCAAACCAAAAAAGTTACAACAAAAATAAGTTCGGCCGAACGGTTGGAACACAAAAAGAAAATGAGTTGATTATGCGTCAAAGTCAAAAAGATTGTCTGGGATAGCGCCCATCACGTTCGCGAGGTCCTCGGGGGGGGGATGGCCAGCTCGGCGGGCAGGTGGCCCTTGGTCTTCAGGTAATCCACCGCCGCCTTGATCGCCTCTTCGAAAGTGAGGGATATCTTGTCGGTAAACTTCTCTCCGAAATCTTCCGAGCGGAGATACGCCTTCCTCACTTCGTCAGAACGAGCCGACTCCCCCTCTTGGTATTCTTTGAGCGCGGCGTGGGCAGCATCGCTGGTGGCTTGGAGATCCTTCAAGTCTCCATCAAACCTTTGAAGATCGGCCCAGCGGCTCTCCTTCTCGGTGGCCAACAGGGCGTCCAGGTCTTTGATACGTTGCTCCAGCCCTCTGATCTCCACCTTCATTCGGTCCATGTCATCAACGGCCTGGCGCTTCCGGGTGGTCGCTGTCTTGATCTCCTTATCTCGTTGCTTGATCATCGCCTCAAGCCGGACGACCTTGCTCGCCAGATCGGAAGCCCTTTTCCGTTCGGCTTCCAGTAATTTTTTGGCCTTCTCCACAGCGGCCGTTGATTGTCGGCTGTCTCCCGCGGCCTTGAGCTTTTTTAACTCATCCTCCAGCTCAGCCAACCGATTGCTAATGGCAATATGCTCAACCCAGTTCTGCGAGCAGACATGAACCAGTTAAAAACTTAATTCAAATACACAAGTAAAGAAGAGCATACCCCGGTGGCTTGTTGGAGGTTGCTGTCGCCGAGATGCACAAGAGTCATTGCAGCTATCCGACGCTGAGCGTCCTCCCAAGCTCTTGCAAGATGGCCCGTCAGAGTGATCTGCTGCTCAGGGACCACGGGTCGGTCGGTAGCTGCCATATATTTCTCTGAGGGGAGGCGCAGGACGGTTTTAATTAAATTTGGGCCGGCCGGCTCACCCTGAGAAGCATCAGCCTTACTGGTTGGCCCACCGGTGGATGAGGAAGGAAGCTCGCCCAAACGCCTGATACGGCGTCGAATTCTTGAAGGACTGGACGGCGGCACCTCATGGCTTGCCCTCGGAGAGCCCTGTGGGGTCGGGGTACCCTCCGGGGAGATCGTCTCGGACAACACCGGAGCATCCGCGCCCCGCTCGGGCTGTGGCTCGTCAACAGAAATTGAAGCAGATACGGGTTCTGGTCGTCTCCGCTTCCGAGTGAGTAGCGGAGCATCATCGGCCGAGCGGCCCTCCACCGCGACTTGGGTGGAAGGTTCTGTGTCGCCCGCAACCCCGTAGTGAGAGGCAGCAGCTGCTGCAGCTTCAGGGACCTCCTGAGTCCCCTCACTTGCTTCGCCGGTCGGAATGAGTCCCCGCTCGGCGACCTCCTTATTCTTCACCGCTTCAATCTGAGCGGCTTTCAGCTTGAGTTTTTCTGTCGCCTTGGTGCGCCACATGACTTCAACTGCAGAAGCAAAAAATAAATCAGTTAGAACAAAACAAATGGGAAGACAAGGGAACTTACTCATGCTGCAGGGCAGATCGGCTGGGGTAGAAGATAAGCCGAATATGTGCATTACTCCCGGGAGGAGCAGCTTGTCAATGTGATAACGTTGACCCACCAGCCGTTCGGCTGCATGAAGGTAGGCCGCGTCGCCTCTAAATTTGCCGAGCTTCGGCTGCGCTGGCATCGCCGTCTGCCACTTGGTACGAAAATTTGGCAGCTCGGGAAAACGTACATAGAAGAATTGCTCCTTCCAATGTTTGTTGGAGCTCGGCATGCTATCGAAGAGGACGAAACCTATCCTAGATTGAAAGACAAAAGTTCCCCACTCAACCTGCTTGGGATAGTAGAAGTAGTGGAAAATTTTTGGGTCCAGGGGGATGCCGTTCAGCTTGAATAAGATTATCACTCCGCTCAGCAGCCTAATGGAGTTGGGAACTACCTGGCCGAGCGGAATGCGAAAATAATTACAGACTTGTAAGAAAAATTTGTGGGGTGGAAAACGCAGTCCGGCCAGAAATTGGTCTCGGAAGAATAGAACGGTGCCGGGCGGCAGTTCATGAGGCCGATCGGCCGGTGTGGCTAACACTATTTCATGGTCGGTCGGCAGATCATAGGTCCGAGTGAGGCGCATGGCGTCCTCCTCGTCGAACAGGCTCTCCATGGTCGAATACCAGAGACCCGGAGCACTGCCGGTCAACTGCGAGGTACTAGTCATGATCGAAAGACAAGAATGCGGGACCAAAAAGGAAGGTTCAAGCAAGGATTGGATGGAAACCGGCTGAAGGAAGCAATAAACAGAAAGAAGAAAGCGTTAGGAGCGAGAAAAATGGTCTTACAAACAAAGAAGATGATCAACGGGGGCCTGGAGGTTGCTGGAAAACCGGAA
Organism: Zingiber officinale; assembly: GCF_018446385.1. Taxonomy (NCBI): domain Eukaryota; kingdom Viridiplantae; phylum Streptophyta; class Magnoliopsida; order Zingiberales; family Zingiberaceae; genus Zingiber; species Zingiber officinale. The sequence continues at coordinate 13,636,825 of NC_055990.1, read as the reverse complement.
CGCAGAATCGCCGGAGAAGAAAGCGAGCAGAGGGGTGCCGGAGGAAGATGAAGCAACAATGCGGCAGAAACAGAATCGCGGCCTTTATATCGCCGCCCGGGAGCAACCTACGCCGTCCGATCCAGGTCGTCGATATCGAGGTCGCCATCTAGCCGTTCATTTCAAACGGCGGCTGTCCCATCGGAAGTGACGCCACCGCCATACTCTGACAAATGCACGATCGCCACGTGTCATAAGGGTACTGGCCGCATTTAATAAGCTCCCCTTACCGGGTGCGGCGCACGTGATGATTAGTAGGGGGGAGCATCGGACATAGAGTCCAAGAGGATACAAGGCACGGACAAGATACCGCCGAACGGACGAGCAACCTTAGGCCTGACCGAGCGGCCTAATGCAGTATCATTGCTCAGTCAGATCGGCAGTCTAGTCAGTCAAACTTTGCCTCCTTCGACTAGACTTGAAGGGGAGGCAAGTGATCCGGCGATAAGAACAGTGGCCCCCCCCCCATCTAGGGAAGTCAACGCCACGTGGAGGTCAAAAGGTTGACAGGCCGACCGGCCGAACGGAGTAAGCGACGACCCTGCGCAGAGTTGGGTTTCCGACGTTCCAAGTAAACAAGTTCGTTGAGCCGAGCGGTCGGGGCCGACCGCTCGGCTGAAGTATAAAGTAGCCATGCTGAGGTTTCATCTAAGCACCCGAGCACCCGATTTGGAAGCTCCCGAACAGGTCCAAATAAGCGTCCGGTCGGACGCAACAGGAGAGTTGAGCGGTCGGACGCTCGGTATGTAGGAACAGAAAAGACAAAGGGACGAGGGAAACAGCCTCTGACAGCAGGCATGACTAGTGATCAGGCCATACTTCGGACCTGACAGAAAGTTCCATTGTCCCATCAGAAAGGTGTTCAGACTGTGCAGCATGGTGTCAGGCAAGGCTTTCTGACAAGTCCATGCCGAGGTATGGTGGGAGGACACGTATTCACCTCGGTGTACGTGCTCGAGCTCCTCCACAGCCCTATATAAAGGGCCTTCATTCTTCATCGGAGGTACACTTTGAACACATTCACGCATACACAGCCTTTGGAGCTACCTCTTCCACTATTCGCTTGCCTGACTTGAGCATCGGAGGGTCATCGCCGGGAACCCCCTCCCGGCCCGACTTCTGTGCAGGTTCGCCGGAGCTTCGTGCCTCCAGTCGAAGATCCACGTCAGCAGTAGGATATTGCCCGTGTCCAGCGTCCGTTGACTCCGCATTCGGACAGGATCAATTATCATTGAAGACAAAATAAGAAAGAGCAGCTTATCAAAAAGAAGGAACACAATTAAACAACTATTTTAAGCTAACTTTAACATAATTATTTAAAGTTAACTTTATATAATTAAACAACTATAACATAATTATTTAAAGCTAACTTTATATATAGATCAGTAAATGCATATTAATGAACTTAGGAATACCGAAAAGAGGTGAACAAATACAGCTGTCTTCAACTACATTGAGATCACATCAAATTGAGACCTGCACAAACAACATTATCAAATCAGGATAAAAATAAAGTCAGAGTATTAGATACTCCATTCATATTGCCTAGTTATGCTTTAATTTTGTTACTGGTACACAACTAAGAATCATATAGATTAATCTACGTCAAAGATAAGTCATCTCATACATTGACACTGGAACAGTGCAAGAAGACAACAGACTTAACCTACAAATGGCAGAGTTGAAAAGTTAAAAAATCATTGATTAATGTGTAAAGCAGTAAACATGAGAAAAAAAATTCATCATACATTATTAAAATCATCAAAAATCATCACCGCCATCATCGTTATCATCGTAGGCATCATCATCGTCATCATTGGGAGGATTCTGACTTTGAGCGGAGCTCAACTGAAAGTGTTGCATGATTAATTCTTGTTGTCGGCGCATATCTCTAATATCTTTCTCCAAATTAGGTCGTTCTAGGTCTCTTTGCACCCTTTCTTGGTCTCTTTACGATATTATTTCCTTCAGATGGCTAACCTCATCAGTCAAGGTATTTATTTGGGTCGTAAGTGCTGATGTGGAGGAAGAAGTTCCAACTAATCTTTGGGTTCTACTCAAGGAACCCATCCCCAATATCCTTCCCCCTTTTGGTCCTCCACTGGCTTCTAACCATAAACTCAAATTATTGCCAACAGACTCCTCAGAGCCCTGACTATCGATACCAGCTTGTGAGCATGTTTGGGATTGCTCGAGTTGATCATATTTTTCCTGTTTTGTAAAACACATACGATATTGATTAGATATAATAGAAACACATATAATATTAAGACAATAATGGTAGGTAACTAATTAAATTAAACCATATATTAAGGTAAAATAAATATTAATTCCAACCTTGACTGCTTTTGCTCTCGCCCCACTCCATGTGTTATCTTTTTTTTTAAAAGTGCGAGTGAAAGTATCAATGAAAGAAGGCTCCTTCCCTGTCTCCTTGGTCTAAAAAAACATTATTTCAAATAATGAAATAATTTGATATATATTAAAAATTTGTGAAAGAGTGAAACAATTACCATTCTCCGTCTATGCTCATCTATGTTAATGGAGGCTCCCGCATATATAGCACTTGAGTCACCAGAATTGTGAGATTGATTCATTCTATTCAGGTCACTCCTTTGTTTACTTTCCTCCGTTGCCCAAAATATAGTGATCCTCTCCCAATTTTCTTCAGTGATGAAGTTTGGCTTTTTTCGCCGACTCTTTGCATGACTTAATACATGTCTAATGTGATCGCCACATTTCTTTTTAAATATTCTTCATATCTCCATTTCGTCATTCGGGTCCCAATTATTTAAGCGCTAAAATAGAAATTTATTTTATTATATAATCATTGTAAAATTGAAGTAAACTCAAGAAAATATACTTTGAACTCGCTCCACCAAAGTTGTTTTGTGGCTGATGGAGTGCTTGAATATGTCAAAGAATCCCCTCCCCAATGGTTGTTCACGATTCTATTTATTTCTCGAACAACTTATACCGGATTTTCAAAGATGCATTAAATTACAAAATAACGATGTTAAATAATTAAGATAGGTCTAACAAATAAAATATTTTATAGTACTTACGAATCACCGATGGGGACTAAAGGAGCTCTATCATTCCTAAACTCAGCAAATGAGTTTCTTGCTGAGTCAGGAGGATCTGAGTGGACAGGTAACTGCTCTGGGTAAGGTACTTGTGGTGGCGAATATGAAACCGGTGCAGAAGGTACATGAGATGGGCCCGGCTGATGAAGGGGTGGCATAGGTACACTGGCAGGGGAATATGATGCCGGTGGAGAAGACACATGGGATGGGCCTGCCTGAGTAGGGGGTGGCATAGGTTCATGGATGTGTCTGGTCCTGTGGTCGCCGTTTACGTCCACCACGTCGAAATATATGCTGGAAATTTCAATAATTTAATAAAGTTAATTACAGATCTGATACATAACAAAGGATAATTAAAAACTTACCATTTTTATGTAAAGATTATGGAAAAGGGTGGAGGGGAAATTTATGAAATGGGACCTCTGATGACCTGTAGGAACAAATACAATGTGTTAACAGATAAAGTAAATCAAATTATAAAAGAGACAGTATATACAATAAAATATGAGAAATTTCTTTAAATAAGCTAACAAAACTTACCCATCATCAAAAAGCAAAGTCATCATTGTCATTATCATCCTCCTCCTCCTCTTCCTCTTCCTCCTCCTCTTCCTCTTCCTCTTCCTCCTCCTCTCCTTCCTCCTCCTCCTCCTCATCATCATCAATTTCACTTCTATCTACGTTGATTACTACACCGTTGGGATCTCGTAAAGTTGGAATAATATATTCTTCAATCTAAAAGGTGTTTGAAACTTCCTCTTGTTGATATGCAATGTTTTCCCAACGTGCCTCAATTTTTTTTCGTGCTTTAGTTTTACAAACAGCCCACCAATCAATCTTATCGCATTTCAAACTCGGATATGAAGAATAGAATACTTGAATTGCTTGTTGTGCCAACACAAATGGTTCATATCTCTTATAAAATCTCTTATGATTTATTTCAACTAAATTATAATGTGGATGAACTTTCATCCCTCTAACAGGGTCAAACCAGCGACACATAAATAATATAACTTGCATTTGTGGTCCTGGGTATTCTACTTCTATAATTTCATCCAACAAACCATAAAAATCATTGCTTGCACCTCCTTCATTGGATGACGATACGCACACCCCACTATTCATGGTATTCTTGCCCATTCCATAGTCTTGAGTATGAAAATTATATCCATTTATGAAATATGCTGACCAAGTGCGTACACATGAATTTGGACCCCATGACAGATGGATTAGCCATTCTTGCTCAAGGTGAGCTTGATTAGCTTGAACCTAAGGTCAAAACACAAATTGTTAAAAGTATGCATATGTATCAACAAAATATAGATTTTTTACTTACATATGATTTGAACCATGCAGCAAATTCTTCTTCACAAAATCGATCGAACTCTTGTGTTGATAATTCAGAATATAAGTTGGTAAATATCCTACTCAAAAAATATATTGTTACACAAAAAATTGAAAAAATTAAAAAATAAAAAATATATATATACTTACTCGTAATATGATGATACTTCTGGACAATTTAGTAAAATATATGTTTGGGCTGCCCGCCATTCTTTACCAGTTAAGTATCTTTGTTTACATGGTCCACTTGGTCGACCAAGGTAGTTAAAAATTGAAAATGAGGTAACATTTGGATCAGTAGGACCCTCATCATTTCTGCCCGCTCTTCGCCTTTTGCATTGAACATGAGGTTCAAAATAATATGATGCAAAAGTGGTGACTTCCTCCACAATGTATGCATTAACAATAGAGGCTTCAACTCGTGCTTTATTTTTCACCTTTTTCTTCAAATGATATAAGAATCTGTTGAAGATATATAAAATTATATTAAATATATATATATAAATGATCCAGGAGTAGAAGTATTTTTTTTTTCATTCAAACAGTCGAATTATACAATTAAGACACTCTACCTTTCAAATGGATACATCCACCGAAAATGGACGAGTCCTCTAACTTTGGCCTCATATGGAAAGTGAATCAAAAGATGCTCCATGGAGTCAAAAAAAGAGGGTGGAAATATCCTTTCCAAATTACACAAAATGATTGGAATATCTCTCTCTAACTTCTCCATGTGTGAACGTCTTAAAACTGTTGAGCAAATATCATGTAGGAAAATACTTAACTCCATAATCGCTCCCCATACAAATTGTGGTAAGAGTTCCTTAAAAGCAATAGGAATCAGTCTTTGCATTATGATATGACAATCATTACTTTTCATACCAATTAACTTCCATTCTTTCATATCGACACATCTTCCAAGATTAGAGACATACCCATCTGGAAATTTCAAAGATTTCAACCATTCACATAGGACACGTCTTTGATCCTTATTTAATGTATAAATTGCCTTTGGCTTTGGTCCTCTACTATTTTCATTGACATCAAGAGTGGGTCTTTTACATATGAGTCGCATATCTTTTCTTTCATTGAGATAGTCTTTTGTTTTTCCGGTGAAATCCATCATAGTATTTATCAGATTATCAAAAACATTCTTCTCAATATGCATTACATCGAGATTATGATGTATCAAATGACTAAACCAATACGGTAAATCCCAAAATATACTTCATTTAGTCCATTTATGTGTACTACCATATTCATATGTTGTACCATATGGTTGTTCAATAACAGAGGGAAAGTGATGCACTCTGTACCAAATATCTTGACCTGTCAATCTCAATGGCGGAAGTGTTCTTTCGATCCTATTTTTAGTGAATTCATCTTAATTCTTTCTGAACTTATGATTTGTTGGTAAGAATTGGCTATGACAATCAAAATAACTTGGTTTCTTTCCGTGTTTCAATCTGAATGACTTTGATCTCTCCATACATATTGGGCATCCCAAGATCCCAGCAGTACTCCAACCTGATAGCATACCATAAGCTGGAAAGTCATTTATGGTCCAAAGAAGGGAAGCCTTCAGTATAAACATCTGGTTAGAATGAACATCGTATGTAGGAACACCTTCATCCCATAGTTGTTTAAGTTCTGCTATCAGAGGTTGCATATAAATATCTATTAACTTCTTTGGATTTTGCGGACCTGGTACAACCAATGTTAAAAACATATAATGTGTTTTCATGCACATCCCAGGTGGAAGATTATACGGTGTTAAGATAACTGGCCAACAAGAATAATTTTTCCTGATTTACCAAACGGAGCAAATCCATCAGCATAGAGACATAATCTAATATTTCTAGTCTCCTTTGAAAAATCTGGATATGTTCTATCAAAATTTTTCCACGCATCTACATCTGATGGATGACACATTAAACCCTCTTCTGTTTGATGAGTTGTATGCCAAGTCATGTGTTCCGCAGTTGCCTTTGATGCATACAATCTTTGTAACCTAGGAGTTAAAGGTAAATAAAACAACTGGCTGTGTGCTTTACGTTGTTGTTGACTCCTTCTGGTTGTCTTATACCTATCTTGATTACAAAATTTACAAACCTCTACATCTGCATCATCTCCCCAATATAACATACAACCATCTCTGTAAACATCAATTCTTTCAACTAGAAGACCTAAATCTTTCACCAGTTTTTTCATACTGTAAAAATCAAGAGGAAAATTGTGATCACATGGCAATGTATCGTCAAACGCTTGAACAATATCATTAAAACAATCTTGCGACATATTATGATTTGCCTTTATATTTAATAATCTGGATGTGAGAGATAATTTAGTCTGACTATCACAACCGGAATATAATGGTTCATTTGCAACACTCAATACTTCTTGAAATTTGTAATATATTTCATCCAGACCTAGTACATCAGGCTCCTCCAACGGTAATGTATTAGTGGCAAACATTTGTTCACTTGTTGGAGGAAAACTAGAACTTGCACCAAGCGTCTCGGGAATATAATTCTGACAACTTGCATCAATTACCATCCTCTGATATGGATTGAATTGTTCATAATAACTCTGATCCCCACTAGTAGAGGCTTGCAAATTCCGTCCATAATCCTCATCAGATATGAACGGTTCACCATGACTTTGTTGGTGCAACCTTAGGTCAAGGTTAACCTGGGTGACCCGACTCAAGTTGACCTGACTCGAGGTATATTTTGATGTTTGAAAAGAATAGAGAAGTTATATTTTGATGTTTGACAATAATAGGAACCTGGGGGATTGTGGGTGCAACCTTTGGTCAAGGTTGACTTGGTTGACTCGACTTGAGTTGACCTGATTCGGGAAAAGTCCAAGTATGGAGACTTGGCACGGAAAAGTCCAAGCAGGGAGCTTGGCACAGGAAAAGTCCAAGTAGGGAGCTGGGCACGGGGAAAAGTTCAAGTATGGAAGCTTGGCATGGGAGGTCAGAGAGGACTCGGTAGCTCATTCTCTGGACCGGACATGGAAGTCGGAGAGGGCTCGGTAGCTCGTTCTCCGGACTAGGTCAGAGAGGGCTCGGTATCTCGTTCTCTGGACCGGACGAAGTTGGAGAGGGCTCGGTAGCTCGTTCTCTGGACTAGGTCAGAGAGGGCTCGGTAGCTCTTTCTCTGGACCGGACGTGGAAGTCAGAGAGGGATCGGTAGCTCGTTCTCTGGACTAGGTCAGAGAGGGCTCCGTAGTTCATTCTCCGGACTAGGTCAGAGAGGGCTCGGTAGCTCGTTCTCTGGACTGGATGGAGTCGGAGAGGGCTCGGTAGCTCGTTCTCCGGACTAGGTCAGAGAGGGCTCGGTAGCTCGTTCTCTAGATCAGGAAGGTGGGATTGGATCGGTCTGCTGACTGATCTAGTGATACTATGGGTATCTGGATCGGTCTGCTGACCGATCCAGTGATACACTGATTCTCACTGTGGGTCATCTGATCGATTTGGTGACCGATCAGTAACCAAACAGATTGGGAGAGGGAATAGGAGGGATCGGTCTGTGGACCGATCCACCTATAGCCTGATCGGTCCACAGACCGATCAAGGCTCTGCAACCAACTCTCTGTGAGAGTTGGGATCGGTCTAGGGACCGATCAGCCGAGGGCCTGATCGGTCCCCTGACCGATCAGATCCGTCCTGGATCGATCAGGGTGGAGCCTGATCGGTCCAGGTCTAGCCATTGTGACCGTTGAGTCACAATGGCTAGATTTCTGTGTCTGTGTCTTCTTCTTCATAGGTTCATATAAATCAAGAGATGGAGGGCCTCTAGGCTGACGACTTCTTCTTTCTCTTGCTATATGAGCTTTTTTGAGTTCTCCATTGCTGAAGCTTCGTGTGAGCTTCCCTCGGCTGGACTCCAACTGATTAGTTGCTGCTGTTGTTGGCATCCGTGAAGTGGTTGCTTCATCACCAGTCGACGAGAAGGCAAGAAAACTAGTGCTTTTACATTCATATTGTTCTTGGCTTCTTGCTTTATCTTTGTACTCCGATCTTGCTGTTGCAAGAGAGATTGTGGCGAGGTTTCTCCACCCAGAAGGAGTTTTTATTAGTCGGTTTTCCGGGGTCTCATCCACCAACGGATTGATAGGATTCGTCCACCTTACGGACACGCCGAGGAGTAGGAGTATTATCTCCGAACCTCGTTATATCGTCGCGTTTGAGGTTTGATATTCTCCTGTTTCGTTTCTATCTTTTATTTCCGCTGCACTAACTAAAATTGTAGGAAGAAACGTGAATTTGGGGTCGGCTATTCACACCCCCCCTCTCTAGCTGCGTCCAAAGGTCCTAACAAGTGGTATCAGAGCAAGGTCGCTCTTTGTCAGATTAACACCCGGGGGAGCACGAGCTAGAGAATGGATCAACTTGGAGAAGACGTCACGATTCCACCCTTCTACGACCGCGACGACTTCGTGTATTGGAAGGTAAGAATGAAGTACTTTCTTATGACTAACCTAGTAAATTGGAATTGTATACAAGTAGGTTTTATTCCTCCGGTGGATAAAGAAGGAGAACCTCTCGAGAAGAAGAAGTGGACGAAGGAACAAATCCACCAATCCATAATCAAGGATGAGGTAACAAAAATCTTTGAATTCTCATTACCTAATGATATCTTGTATAAGATAGGTGGATACAACTATGACAAGGAGTTGTGGAACAACTTGGCTAAGTTTCATGAGGAGAGCTCCAATTCAAGTCATGAAGAGGAGTCAAGTGAGCCAAGTAGCTCACATCATGGAGGTATGGAATTAGAAGTTGAGGGTTATTCAACATCTAAGGAAGAAGAGGAGGAGAGTTCTTCTTCAAGACTGGAGCAAGAAGAAGAAGCCTCTACCTCCGGAAGGGATGAAGGAGAGAGCTTATATCCATCCTCAACCCTAGGTAACTCAAGCAACTTAATTTCAAGTAAATTACATATAATGTGCTTTGAGTGTAGGGAATATAGTCATTACAAAAGTAAATGTCCAAAGAGGATTTGGAAGACTCCATCGGCACCAAAAGTCAAGGAAGCCGGAGTCCCGATACGCAAGGGCAAGGAGCACGTGGTGTGCTTCTAATGCAAGCAAAAGGGACATTATAGGAGTCAATGTCCAAGGGGGAGGCAACCTCACAAGGACAAGAGACCAAGCACATCTATGGGGGGAGCTAAGGCAAACCCTAAGGTATCCTTTAAGGCACGTTCTTGCAATTCTAATAAGATACATGCTAGTAGTTTTATTGCAATTGTCAATAATGATAAGCATGATAACCATAGAAACCGATACATGTGCTTAGGTGCCAAACATGTTAGCCTAGATAAGGACAATGCTAGAAATGCCAACCCTAGAGTTAACTCATCTAAGGTTAAGGAAAACCTAGATAGGAATCCCAAAATAACTAGACATATGCCTAGGGATACCTCAAAGAAAAATGGAAAATTAAAGCTTGAGGTATTAACGAAGGAAAATCAAGTCTTGAGGTCAAGACTTGACACTTTAGAAAAGGCTCTTAAGAATTTGGAGAAGTCAACTCTAGGGTCTAAGGGTCAAAAATCAAAGCCCAAGGACATGAGAGGTTTGGGTCACAAACCTAAGTCTCAAGTGGTCAAGCCCGCTTATTATAATGTTCCATTCGATTATGGAACAAGACCTAGGGCTAAGAAGACCATCACCAAGGTCACAATGGGAGTCACCCCTAGAGTTGATCTTGATGAGTCCCAAATGACCAAGGTTCTAAAGCTTAGGAGGGTCATTAGGAGGGTTGCTAGGGAAGTCATCCCTAGTGAATATTTAGTGAACCCAATGAGCTCAAATAGGTATTGGGTTCCTAGGAACGTGATTCCTTCACGCTAGATGGTTTAGGGTGTGCCAACCTTAATTGGATAGGTAGTTAACCTACTCATGGCAAAAGGTGGCATTTTAGGAATTTTCAAGGTGTAATCAAGCATTGAAAATTAAATTAAAAAATTATTCTAAGGTGATTAGGATGTGCCGACCACATTTGAGGAGTTTTCTAGGGTCAATCTAATTGGCACATAGTGATCTAAAAATCTTTAGTATGTGATTTTAGGTCTATTACACTTAGGAATATAGAATTTATGGTTAAAATGATCAAAATTATCAAAAATGGCAACTAAGGCTAGAATTAGGTATTTTCTATACCTTTATATGTTATTTGCCATACATTGTTTGTCATATGCCATGTCATGCCATCATATTTATTTTATTATCATTTGAAATGTCATGATAATGCTTAGGTTAGTTATATGTCATGCCTTATTTAAGTTTCATACTTAATGACATGACATCATGACATTAGCACATGTTTCCACTTATGATATTATTTTATGCTATGTCATCATCTCTTGCATTTAAGATCAATTAATTTGATTTAAGGATATAAACATAATTTGATATGGAGGTCAAATTGTTGTTTAGAAAATTCATGAGAACTTAGCTTAAGATGACCTGAACTCATATCTCACATCAAAATTGACTTGGATGTGTTTGATACTGTTGGGGGATCGGTGGCCGGCTTGAAGGGGGGTTGGATAGACGGCGCCCCCAAATCCTTGCTTCCTATGATGTTAGCGCAGCGAAATACAAACAAACACAAGTAGAAAGCTAAACACTAAATACAAGAATGGAAATGAAAACCGCTAACACGTTCGTTTACGTGGTTCGGAGATAAAGCTCCTACTCCACGGCGTGTCCGTAAGGTGGACGATCCCTATCCGTCGGTGGATTACTCCCCGGAAGACCTCCGGCTAGCTCAAACCTCCTTGTGGGTGGAGAAACCTCACCACAACCCTCACAAGAGCTCCTTTGACGCTAGGGCACTGGTAGACTACTAATAGATTATTAACCACCTCTATTTCGTCAACCCCAACCAAGCTCCCAAGGCTTGGTTATATAGGCCACGGGTTGGAAAACCCCGCCTACCAGTCGACTGCTAAAACATGCAGTCGACTACCCTCTGTGGAAATTCGACCGTTACATCCCAACGGCTCGATTCTACTTTCTGTTTGATGCTAGTCGACTGCCCCAGTCGACTGCTAAAACATACAGTCGACTGCTACAGTACTGCTACAGTAAACCTAGGATTTTACTCCCGAGTACAATTCTCATCGCACTTAGACCCTCACGCCTCATTGACGCTTCTTTGTGGCTTTGACCTCTTGCCTTCAAGCCTACTTCCTTTGGCTCTCATCCCTCGGATGCATTCAAGCCCGCGGCTCGTCCCCAATGCCATCTTTCGCGTATGCCTCGAAGTCGCTTCCCTCGGCCCTTGTCCTCGCTGCCTTGTCCACGGTCCCTCGGATGCTCCATCCTTCACCGGACCCGAAGCCATCAACCTGAGTCACATGTGTATCCTGCAGTCCTGCATAACTCAAATACACATATCAAATACAAGGGTGAACCTAACTTAAACCCTTTGCCCAAACACCAAAACACATGGTCCCGCGGACCATTGGGATTGCTCCAATAATCTCCCCCTTTTTGGTGTTTGGCAATACGTTTAAGTTAGGGAAAACATATAGCAAATAAACATGCTAAAACAAATGGACTTACGTTGCCAAGGCTACACACTTGGACTTACACCGCCGAATGGACTTACGTTGCCAAGGCTACACACTTGGACTTACACTGCCGAATGGACTTATGTTGCCAAGGCTACACACTTGGACTTACACTGCCGAATGGACTTACGTTGCCAAGGCTACACACTTGGACTTACACTGCCGAATACAATGCAACAAGCATTAGAACCTATCCCAAGGCTCCCCCTACACCTATGCTCCCCATTGAGCTAGGAATTTTATCACAGGGCTATTTAAGAACCTATCACAAGGCTCGCCCTACACCTAAGCTCCCGAGCTAGGATTTTCACCATCGCAAAGGTATTTTCCAGGTTTTCCCAACTAAACCTTACTTCTCCTCCTTTGCCTAACATCCAAAAAGTTCTCCAACAATATCCCAATTGTTGAAAACTTGTTATCCAACTGACCCTAAACTCATGTATTCATCCCCCGTGGATCCTATACATCTAAATGAGTTGACATGGTCAAAATCCAGTGCTGAAAACAATTTCAGGCTTGTATCAGTCGACTGCAAGAAGTACCAGTCGACTGGTCGCTATTAGCTGAGCGAACAGAATGTTTCTGTTCGTTGCCAGTCGACTGCAACTTTTAGCAGTCGACTGGCACAGTTTTTCAGCCTTTTTCAGCATTTCTGACCCAATTTCAGAAATACGCCAGAAATTCCACAGACCTCCAAAAATCCCCAAATTTTGTGGAGAGGTCTATTATATCAATATCTACATGGGAAAAATATATATAAAAATATATATATCACCAATCCCAAGATTGACACAAAACACAAAACTAGCTAAAAAGTTCAATAGAACCTTGACCTAAAGTCCTAGTTTTGGCTTCCTCTTGATGTATTTGCCCATGTCAACCCAACAATGCATCCCTAGCATTGGTTTATATTGCATCTATACATCCAAAATCAATTATCATGCTATATGACCCCAATGTCATATTTCCAAGCATGAAATACAACTCATGTGTGCCAATTCCCTAGGTTTGAGACTCAAATCCGTCTCCAAACCACTTGGCACATTTCATGACCTAACCTAGACTCCCAAGTAAAATCCACCTGAGATCCATTGGCCATGGGTCCCAACTTGACTCTTAGAGCTCCCCCTAGAGCTCTTAACCTTAGCCACCTCCCTAGGTGACTCATCCACAATGACTAGGCCACATCGGTGCACCTCCGGTGACACTTGGCCTACAAATCTTACTTTCTTAACCTTGGACACTTTGTCCTTGGTTAATTTTTCCTTACCTTTAAATGACTTTCCCTTGCCATTTATTGGCTTCTCCTTGCTATAGTTATATGCAACCCTAGCATAAGACTTTCCCTTAGCTTTGGAGGACTCTCCCTTGCCATGATCATTTGCCACCCCTAGCATATGAACTCTTATTGGCCTTGGAGGGACTAGATCGGTATCCCAAGCCCGATCTATCATTGTTGGATTTTTGGCTACCCAACACCATACTTAATCCCTTAGATCCAATAGTGAATCTCTTAAGGAATTTCTCCAATTGATCAAGCTTTGCTTTCAAAGCTTGATTTTCCCTTTCTAGGTTCCTAAACCTAGAGTCAACATGTCCACCATGGACATTCCTAGACCTAGCCTTCCTAGGCATATGCCTCCCCTTCTTGGGATTAATGCCTTGGGTCTCCTTAGGTCTTTCATTTCTAGGTTTATCATGTATTGGTCTCCTAGGGGTTTGATCTACATTAACCCTATTCCTATCATGATATTTGAAACCAAAATTTTGCATGGGCATATAATGATTAACATTATTTTTCCTAGCATGCATGGAGGAATTTAAATTTGACTTCAAATTTAAATTAGGGTTTACCTTACCCTTTACCTTTGGAGCTCCCCCATGACATGAGCCTCCATTCTTCCTCCACTTCTTTTCCCACATCTTCAAGTGCGCCAACTTCTTGAGCTCTCCCTTTTTGGAGCATTTGGTGTGGTAGTGGCCCTTCTCCCCACACGTGAAGCATATGATACACATCCTTTTTCCTTGGGTTTCTTTATTCCTACAACCCTTGTTAGTGTTTAAATTAACTTGAACGGGTTTAGGATTTACCTTCTTCTTACCCATAGGGCATCTATTCTTGTAGTGTCCCTTCTCATTACACCCGAAGCATATTATATGGTCTTTTGACTTCACTTCGGTGGAGGTGCTTGCTAGGTTGATTTCCAAGACTTCTTCTTCTTCTTCGCTTGTCTTGGATTGTTCTTCAACCTTTGAGGATGTCTCCTCATCCACACTAGTGGATGACATTTCTTCATCCTTCTCCTCTTTCTCCTCGGAAGTTGAGTGCTCTTCACCTTCCGATTGCTCCTCCTCTACTTGAGCTTCTTCATCCGTTTCTTCAAATTTTTCTTCTTCTTGTGTAGGCATAGGTTCTTCCCATTGAGCCTTCTTTATCTTGCTCCACAAATCGTGAGCATTCTCGTATTTACTACAAGGCTCATTACGTCATTAGGCAAAATATCAATTAATATAGATATTACCTTGTCGTTTGCCTTTGACCGAGAGGTTTGCTCCTCCGTCCAATGTCGTGGTCGGAGCTTCTTCCCTTTCTTGTCCTTCGGGACTTCAAACGGCTCTTTGACCACCTTCATGGTGTTCCAATCCGTGTTGAAGAAGACCTCCATCTTCATCATCCAATATGTGATGTCCCATAAGCCTCTACCTTCAAGCTTTGGCGGTTCAATCAAACCGGTCATCTTTGCTTCCTTGGCAGTTAGTCCAACGGAGAGCACCCTCGCTCTGATACCACTTGTTGGGGGATCGGTGGCCGGCTTGAAGGGGGGTTGGATAGACGGCGCCCCCAAATCCTTGCTTCCTATGATGTTAGCGCAGCGGAATACAAACAAACACAAGCAGAAAGCTAAACACTAAATACAAGAATGGAAATGAAAACCGCTAACACGTTCGTTTACGTGGTTCGGAGATAAAGCTCCTACTCCACGGCGTGTCCGTAAGGTGGACGATCCCTATCCGTCGGTGGATTACTCCCCGGAAGACCTCCAGCTAGCTCAAACCTCCTTGTGGGTGGAGAAACCTCACCACAACCCTCACAAGAGCTCCTTTGACGCTAGGGCACAGGTAGACTACTAATAGAGATTAACCACCTCTATGACCACAACCAAGCTCCCAAGGCTTGGTTATATAAACCAGGTTGAAATCCCGCCTACCGATCGCTAAAACATGCGATCGGCGCCTCTGAAGTCGGCCGTTACATTCCAGCGGCTCGATTCCACTTTTGATGTCGATCGGCCCGATCGGCGCGATCATTGCTAAAACATGCGGTTGGCGCTGATCTTGCTACTGATGGCGCTTCTGATCTGATAAAACCCTAAAACTAGGATTTTACTCCGAGTACAATATCTCATGCACTCGTACCCTCACCCTTATGACTCATTGACGCTTCATTTGCAGCTTTGACCTCTTGCCTTCAAGCCTACTTCCTTTGGCTCTCGTCCCTCGGATGCATTCAAGCCCGTGGCTCGTCCCCAATGCCATCCTTCATGTATGCCTTGAAGTCGCTTCCCTCGGCCCTTGTCCTCGCTGCCTTGTCCACGGTCCCTCGGATGCTCCATTCTTCACCGGACCCGAAGCCATCAACCTGAGTCACATGTGTATCTTGCAGTCTTGCATAACTCAAATACACATATCAAATACAAGGGTGAACCTAACTTAAACCCTTTGCCCAAACACCAAAACACATGGTCCCGCGGACCATTGGGATTGCTCCAACAGATACACCTTAGATGTGTGTGAGATATTAGGATTATGAGTTAGGATCAAGGTGCATAGTTCTTGTACCTAGATGAGCCTAATTCAAATTTGAGGATCATAGGGAAAAATTGTGTACAAGTCATGTACATTTAGCCCTAAGATTGTGGTCCTAAATTGAATGATTTAAGGTCATTTCAAAATTGATTTGATAAACCTTGATAAAGCTTTTCTAGTGATAGCATTCATCATTGAGCAAGTTGATACAAAGATGGATTAACCTTGAGCTATTTCAAAGTCTTTCGAACTTTGTATCAAGATTAAAAAAATGGGAGTTATTTTCATAGAAAAACTATTTTTCCATGATAATATATGTTATGAGGAATGTATTTTCAAAATTTTATAATTTTTGGAATTTTCTGTGATTTTTTTGGGGTTTCTGAATTTCGGGTGAAAAATCAGAAATCCCTATCAGAGAGTTGTGGACCGATCAGAGAAGATCCTGATCGGTCCAGGGAAGTCTGGATCAGTCACTGGACCAATCCAGGGTAGTGTGGATTGGTCTGGTGACCGATCCAGTGAAGTTCTGATCGATCTGGTGACCGATCAGAGCATGCCAAAATACTGATTTTCGACTGTTGTCTGGAATTTTAGCTATGGAAGTTGGTGTTTTAGATTTCTGAAGGGTTGAAACTCTCCAAGACATTGTTGGTGCAATGGAGTTGACCTTTAGGGGGAGCTTTGCCTATTGGTCAAGGGGGAGTTGACTTTTAGGGGGAGTTTTTACTCTGAGGATGAGTGATATGGGATTATCACTAAGGGTTTTAAGGGGGAGAATGTTGTCTTTTGTATCAAGGGGGAAATTAAGGGTTTCAATGAAAGATATGAGACTTTCATTAGGAAGAAACTCTTGACCTTGATTCACTCTTTTTGATGTATGTCAAAAAGGGGGAGAATGTCTAGAGAATGTTCAAGGAAGAACATTGGAGTTTGGAGAACATTGGAGAACTACTGGAAAATCTAAGTTAGGTTATCGGGTTAACCTAACTTGATTATGGTTTTTGTCAAACATCAAAAAGGGGGAGATTGTTGGTGCAACCTTAGGTCAAGGTTGACCTGGGTGACCCGACTCGAGTTGACCTGACTCAAGGTATATTTTGATGTTTGACAAGAATAGAGAAGTTATATTTTGATGTTTGACAAGAATAGGAACCTGGGGGATTGTGGGTGCAACATTTGGTCAAGGTTGACCTGGTTGACCCTGTTGGAGCAATCCCAATGGTTCGTGGGACCATGTGTTTTGGTGTTTGGGCAAAGGGTTTAAGTTAGGTTTACCCTCGTTATTTGATATGTGTACTTGAGTGTGCAGGACTGCAGGTGACACATGTGACTTAGGTTGATGGCTTCGGGTCCGGTGAAGGATGGAGCATCCGAGGGACCGTGGACAAGGCAGCAAGGACAAGGGCCGAGGGAAGCGACTTCGAGGCATACGTGAAGGATGGCATTGGGGACGAGCCGCGGGCTTGGATGCATCCGAGGGACGAGAGCCAAAGGAAGTAGGCTTAAAGGCAAGAGGTCAAAGCTGCAAAGAAGAGTCAAAAGAGTCGTGAGGGTACGAGTGCATGAGAGATTGTACTCGGAGTAAAATCCTAGTTTTAGGGTTTTACTGCAACGCCAGTCGACTGGTGTATGGACCAGTCGACTGATGCACTGTAGCAGAGAGCCGTTAAGATAGCCGTTGGGCTGGCATCAGTCGACTGGTGCAAGGACCAGTCGACTGGTAACGGGCAAATCAAGTTCTGATTTGTTCCAAGCTCTATAAGAAGGAGCTTGATATGGCCGGCCAAGGCGACGAAATTAGACTTGGTTAAGGTCTAATTAGTAGTCTACAAGTGCTCAAGTGTTTTTGGAATCCAAGAGGTCTTGGTGTGTTGTGGTGTGGTTTCTCCACCCACAAGGAGCGACTTGAAATAGCCGGAGTTTCCGGGGGCTAATCCACCGAAGGATCGGGATCGTCCACCTTACGGGCAGCCGTGGAGTAGGAGCATCATCTCCGAACCACGTTACATCGAACGTGTTAGCGGTTTGCATTTCATTTCCATTCTTGTATTTAGTGTTTAGCTTTCTATTTGTGTTTGTTTGTATTCCGCTGCGCTAACATCATAGGAAGCTAACGATTTGGGGGTGCCGTCTATCCAACCCCCCTTCAAGCCGGCCACCGATCCTCCAACAGACCCGACTTGAGTTGACCTGATTCGAGAAAAGTCCAAGTATGGAGACTTGGCACGGAAAAGTCCAAGCAGGGAGCTGGGCATGGGGAAAAGTCCAAGTATGGAAGCTTGGCATGGGAGGTCAGAGAGGGCTCGGTAGCTCGTTCTCTGGACCGGACATGGAAGTCGGAGAGGGCTCGGTAGCTCATTCTCCAGACTAGGTCAGAGAGGGCTCGGTAGCTCATTCTCTGGACTGGACGAAGTTGGAGAGGGCTCGGTAGCTCGTTCTCTGGACTAGGTCAGAGAGGGCTCGGTAGCTCGTTCTCTGGACCGGACGTGGAAGTCGGAGAGGGCTCGGTAGCTCGTTCTCCAGACTAGGTCAGAGAGGGCTCCATAGTTCGTTCTCCGGACTAGGTCAGAGAGGGCTCGGTAGCTCGTTCTCTGGACTGGATGGAGTCAGAGAGGGCTCGGTAGCTCGTTCTCCGGACTAGGTCAGAGAGGGCTATGCACGCGGCTGGCGGCGGCGGCCAGCACGCGCCTTCCACCAGCGGGCATGCACGCACCTGGCGGTGGCCATGCAGCGCATGGTGGCGTCCATGCAGCGCATGGTGGCGGCCAGGCAGCGCCGGCATGCAGCCCCACGACGGCGAGAGAGAGATCCGAGGGATGAGTGCTTACCAAACGATAACCTTCCACCGCCGGAGATCAAGCGATCGTCATCGTCGGTCGGAGATGTGGCTGAAACCTGGAAATCGCACCTGGGAAGGGGGAACGGGGGAGAGAGAGAGGAAAGAAATGAGGGAAGGAAAAAAGAATCGGGCTCAGATCTAGATCTAGGGTTTATTAGGAACAAATATTTTTTGTTCCCAATTTCGTCCCTAAATTTGGGACGAATCCATGGATTCATCCCAAATTTTGGGACAAATCCTGGATTCGTCCCAAACTCTGGGACGAATTCAGAAATTTGTCCCAGAATCTAAATTTTTTTAAATTAAAAAGGAATAAAATCAAAAGAATAAATACGGACCAAGAGACATCATAATTTGATGAAACAAATTTCTATGCGTTCGTATCATTGTCCTGATCATAAATCTATAAATAAAATTATTTTTTACCAAATATATATATTTTTGGAATTTTTTAATCCTAATTTAACCTAATTTGGTGTTAAAAATTTAAATAACTGAAAATATTAATTAAAAATTATGGATGATGATGTATTTACGATCAACTCAATGATACGGACGCATAGAAACTTGTTTCATCAAATTCCGATGTCTCTAGGTCCATATTTAAGCTTTAGGTGTTTGATATGATTTATTTAAAAATATTTGCTATTTTGGGACGAATCTCTGGATTCGTCCAAAAATTTAGGACGAATCCAGAGATTCGTCCCAAAAATTTAATTATTTAAAAAAAAAACATAACAAAATTGGACGCCTTAAATACGGATCTAGAGACATCGGAATTTGATGAAACAAGTTTCTATGCGCTCGTATCATTGTCCTGATCATAAATCTATCAATAAAAATATTTTTTACCAAATATATATTTTTGGAATTTTTTAATCCCAATTTGACCTAATTTGGTGTTAAAAATTCAAATAATTGAAAATATTAATTAAAAATTATGGATGATGATGTATTTACGATCAACCCAATAATACGGACGCATAGAAACTTGTTTCATCAAATTCCGATGTCTCTAGATCCATATTAAAGCCTTAGGTGTTTGATTTGATTTATTTAAAAATATTTGCTGTTTTGGGATGAATCTCTGGATTCGTCCCAAAATTTGGGACGAATCCAGAGATTCGTCCTAAAAATTTAATTATTTAAAAAATATATATAACAAAATTGGACGCCTTAAATAATCACCTAGAGACATCGGAATTTGATGAAACAAGTTTCTATGCGGTCGTATCATTGTCTTGATCGTAAATCTATCAATAAAAATATTTGTTACCAAATATATATATTTTTGGAATTTTTAATCCCAATTTGACCTAATTTAGTGTTAAAAATTTAATTCACTGAAAATATTAATAAAAAATTATGGATGATGATGTATTTACGATCAGCTCAATGATACGGATGCATAGAAACTTGTTTCATTAAATTTCGATGTCTCTAGGTCCATATTTAAGCCTTAGGTGTTCGATATGATTTATTTAAAAATATTTGCTGTTTTGGGACGAATCCTGGATTCGTCCCAAATTTTAATTATTTAAACAAAAAACATAACAAAATTGGACGCCTTAAATATGGACCTACAGACATCAGAATTTGAAGAAACAAGTTTCTATGCGCTCATATCATTGTCCTGATCGTAAATCTATCAATAAAAATATTTTTTTACCAAATATATATATTTTTTGAATTTTTTAATCCCAATTTGACATAATTTGGTGTTAAAAATTCAAATAACTGAAAATATTAATTAAAAATTATGGATGATGATGTATTTACGATCAGCTCATTGATATGGACGCATAGAAACTTGTTTCATCAAATTCCGATGTCTCTAGATCCATATTTAAGCCTTAGGTGTTTGATATGATTTATTTAAAAATATTTGCTATTTTGGGACGAATCTTGGATTCGTCCCAAATTTTGGGACGAATCCATAGATTCGTCCCAAAAATTTAATTATTTAAAAAGAAAACTAAAATTGGATACCTTAAATACGGACCTAGAGACATCAGAATTTAATGAAACAAGTTTCTATGTGCTCGTATCATTGTCCAGATCGTAAATCTATCAATAAAAATATTTTTTACCAAATATATATATTTTTTGGAATTTTTTAATCCCAATTTAACCTAATTTGGTGTTAAAAATTCAAATCACTGAAAATAATAATTAAAAATTATGGATGATGACGTATTTATGATCAGCTCAACGATACAGATGCATAGAAACTTGTTTCATCAAATTCCAAAGTCTTTAGGTCCATATTTAAGCTTTCGGACACTAATTTACAACCGTTCAGTACACAACATCTTTTTAGTTAGTATCAACCTATATATATTCTAAAAAATATCTATCTAGAGACATCAGAATTTAATGAAACAAGTTTCTATACGTTCGTATCGTTGTCCTGATCGTAAATCTATCAATAAAAATATTTTTTACCAAATATATATATTTTTAGAATTTTTTAATCCTAATTTGACCTAATTTGGTGTTAAAAATTTAATTCACTGAAAATATTAATAAAAAATTATGGATGATGATGTATTTACGATCAGCTCAATGATTCAGATGCATAGAAACTTGTTTCATAAAATTTCGATGTGTTTATGTCCATATTTAAGCCTTAGGTGTTTGATATGATTTATTTAAAAATATTTTCTGTTTTGGGACGAATCCTGGATTCGTCCCAAATTTTGAGACGAATCCAGGAATTCTTCCCAAAATTTGGGACGAATCCAGAGATTCGTCTCAAAAATTTAATTATTTCAACAAAAAACATAACAAAATTAGACGCCTTAAATACGGACCTAGAGACATCGGAATTTGATGAAACAAGTTTCTATGCGCTCGTATCATTGTCCTGATCGTAAATTGATCAATAAAAATATTTTTTACCAAATATATATATTTTGGAATTTTTTAATCCCAATTTGACCTAATTTGGTGTTAAAAATTCAAATCACTGAAAATAATAATTAAAAATTATGGATGATGACGTATTTATAATCAGCTCAACGATACAGATGCATAGAAACTTGTTTCATCAAATTTTGAGGTCTCTAGGTCTATATTTAAGCTTTCGGACCCTAATTTACAACCGTTCAGTACACAACACCTTTTTAGTTAGTATCAACCTTTATATGTTTTAATAAATATCTATCTAGAGATATTGGAATTTGATGAAACAAGTTTTTATATGTTCGTATTGTTGTCCTGATCGTAAATCTGTCAATAAAAATATTTTTTGCCAAATATATATATTTTTGGAATTTTTCAATCCCAATTTGACATAATTTGGTGTTTAAAATTTAAATAACTGAAAATATTAATTAAAAATTATGGATGATGATGTATTTACGATCAGCTCAATGATACGGATGCATAGAAACTTGTTGTATCAAATTCCAATGTCTCTAGGTCCATATTTAAGCCTTAGGTGTTTGATATGATTTATTTAAAAAAATTTTCTGTTTTGGGACGAATCCTGGATTCGTCCAAAATTTTGGGACGAATTCCCAAAATCCAAAGATTCGGAGATTCGTCCCAAAAATTTAATTATTTAAACAAAAAACATAACAAAATTAGAAGCCATAAATACAGACCTAGAGACATCGGAATTTGAAGAAACAAGTTTCTATGCGCTCGTATCATTGTCCTGATCGTAAATCTATCAATAAAAATATTTTTTAACAAATATATATATTTTTGGAATTTTTTAATCCCAATTTGACCTAATTTGGTGTTAAAAATTCAAATAACTGAAAATATTAATTAAAAATTATGGATGATGATGTATTTACGATCTGCTCAAGGATACAGACGCATAGAAACTTGTTTCATCAAATTCCGATTTCTCTAAGTCCATATTTAAGCCTTAGGTGTTTGATATGATTTATTTAAAAATATATGCTGTTTTGGGACGAATCCTGGATTCGTCGCAAAAATTTAATTATTTTAAAAAAAAACTAAAATTGGATTCCTTAAATACGGACCTAGAGACATCAGAATTTGATGAAACAAGTTTATATGTGCTCGTATCAATGTCCAGATCGTAAATCTATCAATAAAAATATTTTTTTATCAAATATATATATTTTTGGAATTTTTTAATCCCAATTTGACCTAATTTGGTGTTAAAAATTCAAATCACTGAAAATAATAATTAAAAATTATGGATGATAACGTATTTATGATCAGTTCAACGATACGGATGCATAGAAACTTGTTTCATCAAATTCCGAGGTCTCTAGGTCTATATTTAAGCTTTCGGACACTAATTTACAACCGTTCAGTACACAACACCTTTTTAGTTAGTATCAACCAATATATGTTCTAAAAAATATCTATCTAGAGACATTGGAATTTGATTAAACAAGTTTCTATACGTTCGTATCGTTGTCCTGATCATAAATCTATCAATAAAAATATTTTTTGTAACGACTCAATTTTCCTTATTAGGAGTTTTAAAAGTTCTTAAAAATATTTAGAAATGCTATAGAAATATTCTATAGATTTTTAGAAATTTATAGAGTATTTTTATGTAATTTTTGGAGTTCATTTGGTATTTTTACCAAGAGGAAGAAGTTTAAAAAAAAAGAAATAAAAATGTTGAAGCTGAGTTTTGAACCCATGACCTCGGACTCGAACCAAATCTTAACCGGACACAGCCAACCAACTCTGCCAGCGGTCATTGTTAATCAAATAAGGAAATAAATTGGTATTAAGCAGTATTTAGGAACGGAAATAAAATGAGATTAAAGGTTGCAGAAAAAGGGCCAAGCCGAGGTTTGAACCCACGAGCTGCGTATTAAGCAGAATATGGCCAACCAACTGGCCTGCAAATGTTTTGTTAACCATTTATGGAATGAAATACATTTAAGTAGTAGTTAGGAGCTTTTAATAAAAAGGTTTCGGAAAAAAGGGCCGAGCCGAGGCTCGACCCCGCGATCTCCGGCTCAACCTGGATTTTAAGCGGAGCGGCTGACCAGCTGATCCAGCTGCCAGTTTTGTTTATCAAAGGGTAGCAAATTTATTTAAAGAAGTTAATAGAATATTAAGGTTATAAAGAGAGGAACTTAGGGTGGGATAATTACCCGTAACCTAGCTTTTCTCTTCCTCCTCTCGCGTGCGCGGGGATTTTTGCCCGAGCGAAACCGAAGCCGAGATTAGGGTTTTCTCCGGCGTCGGCTTGAGGTTCTCCGAGGGGTTTCTTCACCTCCTTAAGCTTTTCTCGTCGAGGAGAAACGGAGAGCACGAAGAGGAGCCGGAAATTTCAATCTTCCGAGCCCTAGAAGCACTAGAAGGTTTCTCCTTCGGCTGTGAGTCAAGGGAATGAAGGTAAGTTGCTACTCACCTACAGTAGGATAGTTCCGGATTCGTATTCCTTCTTGTTTTTTTGAATTTTCTATGAAGATTGGGAATTCATGTTTTCTGCCATGTACCTCATTCCAGTTTGGTTAGATTGGGGAAAAAGAATGATGGGTTGAATTTGGATGATACTTGTCATGTTTCTTCTCTTATTTTTGGTAGATAAGGACATTACCAGTGGATTAATCTGTGAGGAACTTTGTTATATCTTCTTTTAGGATTTTCTAGAAATTTACTGGTAGTCATCAGTAGATTAGGATTAAATGACAGATGATTATGTTTCCTCATGTTAGCTTTTAGGTTCACAGATAGCTATCTGGTAGGACAAAATGGGATTAATCTGAGAATTGGTGATGCTGTTAAGGAATCAAAGGCTTCTAACGTTTTAGATGGAAAGGAATGAATTTGGATTGTTTGATTAAGTATTTGATTTGGGTATATTTGACTTCCCTACAGGCTTAAAAATGCTGAAAAAGGTAGCAGAGATTTGATTACAGTTCTATAATTAAAGAGGTATGTTTGAAGTTTTAATAGGCACGAAATTTCAAGAGGTATATGAACAGTTGGCTTCACATAAGGTGTGAAATAAGCTTTAGAGCAATTCCCACGACAAGAACAGCCACAAGGTGCATGAACAAGTTTATAGTGCAGTTTTAGTTTTAGTTTAAGCTTGTACGCAGAACTCCAATCATAGAGCATATTTTGTAAGCTTATAGTGTAGTTTTATTAAGTATTAGTGTGCAGTTTTGATTAAGGATTAGTGCAGATTTCATTGTGTTATTAGCTGGACATAAGCAATTTCCTTTGCAGAATTTAAAGTGCAGATTTCATTGTGATGTTAGCTGGACATAAGCAGTTTCCTTTGCAGAATATTAAGTGCAGATTTAGTTTAGTTCTTTAGCAAATGCAAATTTCATTTATGCTATTAGTAGAGCACGAGCAGTATTTCTCATTGGCTATTAGAATAACATGAGCAACTTTTCTTTTAAAGCATTAAGGTACTAGATTTCTTTTTTGTATACCAGCTTGAGGTGATTAGTTTGTGGCAAAATATAGATTTAGGTTTCTTTGCTACTTTAATATGCATGATTGTGTGTTACCTAGTTAGTTTCACTCATAGATGCATATGGAAAATACCCTATCAGTATTTTGAGTTTAAGAAAAGTATAAGAAAGATAAAGAAAAGAATAAGAAAGATAAAGAAAAGTATAAGAAAGATAAAGAAAAGAAAAAAAAGGCCAAGGCCTTAAGTAGATCCCAAAGTCAAGACTTTAGGGATTTTTGGCACACAAGGTGCCTATTAAAATGCCAAGGCATTTAAAGAAGAAGTAATTAAGATCATAAGTATTTTACTTTTAAGAAGAGGCTAGTACCCGACTTCCGAGGTTGTCGTTAAACAAATCCAGGTGTCCAATTCCAAGGTCTTGGCCTTGGTAGACCGAGGTCTGCTCTTTTAGGATTGGTGGCTCGCTACCCCAACCTATTAGGGAACGCGCATAAGATGGTACTACGCCTGGACCCAAGAAGAAGTTGATTATTATTTTGAAGTATTATAACTATAAGTTTTTGAAAAAGTAAAACGAGTTTTTCATAAACATAAAGTATTAAAGATTAAGTTTAGAACAAATGAAATAAGTTTCATATAGTTCTAAAAATCAGTAAGTTTAGTTCTTTATTCTACCATGTTTATCTAGTGGATGAGTAGTTTTCATGTTTACCTATTAGAGGAGTAGCATGATTAGCCATTAGAATTACATGAGTAGATTCCTTAGTTTTTCTTTGCTATTAGTTTGACATGAGCAGTTATGTTTATGCTTTATTTCTTTTTAGAGCATATAGTTTCCAGTTCTTTTCGTATACATGCACATTCATGATTTTGTGAGTTAGATAGCGCTTACTAAGCAAATTTTGCTTATAGATTGCACTTCCTCTTACTGCAGATACAGGAAAGGAAAAGATATAGAAAGGAGGGCGACAAGGAGGTGTTCGAAGGATGTGTGATGCCAGGACTATGGAAGCCTTGGGACTAGGAAAGAAGTTTTAATTTTAATTTCCGTATTTTAGTTATTGTAAACATTTCAGTTGAATTTTAAGTTCATGTCATTTGAGATTATTCTGTTTAGATTGCATGTAGGATGAGTTCAGTTTAGTAAGTAGACATTTGTGTGTTTGTTACTTATTTAACTGCGTGGTTGATTGATATGTGTTCCAGCCGCTTGTGGCTGAGTATATATTGCATGTATTGTTGAATGTAACGATCCAATTTTCCCTATTTCGAGTTCCAAATGTCCATAAAAATATTTGGAAATGCTTTTAAAATATTCTAGATATTTTTAGAAATTTTTAGAGTATTTTTATGCAATTTTTGGAGGTCGTTTAGTATGTTTACAAAAAGAAAGAAATTTTGACAAATACTGTTGAAGACGAGGTTCGAACCCACGACCTCGGGTCGGACTGACCCAAGCAAAACCGGCCCAACCGGTTGAGCTACACGGTTTTGTTAACTAGGTATGGAGAGAAAATTATTTAAAGTAAAGTTATATGGAAACCCTAGAGATAATAAGAGGGAAAAACTTAAGTGATTTTTCGGAAAAGGATCTTTTTCTCCCGAAATCCTTTCTCTCCTCACCTCTCTCGCGCGACAGCGGCGGCTCGGGCGGAAAACACACCGAGGCGACGGCGCTAGGGTTCCTCTCCGGTGCCGGCGAAAGGACTCTTCCGGCCAATCTCCAAGCTTCATCGTGCGTGGTCATCCCGACGGAAGGAGCTCGGAAGCACAAAGGAGAAGCTTCGGCCGAAACCCTAGAATCTCTTCCTCTCTTCGGTTGTAAGTCCAAGAACCGGCTGTAAGTACTACTCACCTGCGGTAGGAGTTGCTCCGATCTTTCGATTTTCGTTTCCTTGTTTTCCTGAGTTTCTTGAATCCGAAACGTGCTATAAAGATTTTGGCTTTTGGGTGTTCTGCCGTGAGCTTCACAGGGAAATCAAGGTTTCGTTTAGGTTAGTTGAGCATGTAGTATGGTTCTAGTGCCAAGTAGAATTGTATGCATTCTATCCTTAATTATTGCTAGGGATTTTGGCCGTGCACAGTGGAGTTTCGGTTGATTCCTTGCTGCCCTGTTTAGGATCATACCGAACAGATCATTATAGTTATCTCATGTTGCTGCCATGAGTTCACTTAAGGATGCATTGTCTTGGCTTGCTGTTGAATTCTTTGAGTTGTATGTTGTACATGAATTTCCTTGCTTTAAGGTCATGTTGTACACAGTTAAAGTTGATTAGAGATTTGTTTTTACAGCATGTTTAAGAAGTTGAGTAGCATTCTATGTCTGTTTGTTTTTACAGCATGATTAGAATCACTAAAGGTAGCATCCTTTGTCTATTTTACAGCATGTTTAGAAGCACTGAAGTAGCATTCTATGCCCTGTTTTTACAGCATGTTTAGAAGTATTAAAGTAGCATTCTTTGCCTATTTTCACAGCATGTTTAGAAGTATTAAAGTAGCATTCTTTGCCTATTTTCACAGCATGTTTAGAAGTATTAAAGTAGCATTCTTTGCCTAGTTTTACAGCATGTTTAGAAGCACTGAAGTAGCATTCTATGCCCTGTTTTTACAGCATGTTTAGAAGTATTAAAGTAGCATTCTTTGCCTATTTTTACAGCATGTTTAGAAGTATTAAAGTAGCATTCTTTGCCTATTTTTACGGCATGTTTAGAAGCACTAAAGTAGCATTCTATTCCATGTTTTTATAGCATGATTAGTAAGTTCAGATGTGCTTTCTTTTCCTTTATTTTCTAGCATGTTTAGAAAGTCCAGATTTGCTTTCCTTTGCTCTATTTTATAACAGGCTTAGGGAGTTCAGATTTGTTTTCCTTTGTGTTATTTTTATATAGCATGCTTGGTTAGTTGTAATCCTATACTTGTTAGATATATATCTAAAGGATTCTAATAAGCTCTAATAAAGGATTATGAGAAGTATGAGTAAAGAAAAAGACCAAGGTCTAATTAAAAGAGATAACAAGTAAATTAAAATAAGAGGCTAGTACCCGACATCCAAGAGCTTGTCGTTAAACAAATCCAGGTGACCATTTCCGAGGTCTTGGCCCTGGTAGACCGAGGTATGCTCTTTTAGGATTGGTGGCTCGCAACCCCAACCTATTAGGGAACGCGCATGAGTTGGTACTAGGCCTGGGCCCAAGAAAAGAAAACCCAAGAAAAGAAAACCAAAGAAGAAAAGAAGAAAGAAAAGAAAAGAAGAAAGAAAGTGAAAGAGAAATTAAAAGATTAATTTCTAGTATAAAGATATAAGAACATGAAACAAGTTTATGCTTAGAATCAATAAAAGTTTAGTTCCTTAATTCTAAGCTTACAGTAGTTGTTTCATTACTTTCCTGTCAGTTAGTGAGCATGTTTAGTATTCAGTTTTATTTCTGTATACCATGAGTACATGCAGCTTTGCTTTAGCATTTCAGTTTCAGTATTATTGCATTGCTTTTATGCACTTCGAGTTTTGTGAGATAGATTAGTACTTACTAAGCGTTTTCGCTTATAGATCTTTTCTTTTTCCTCCTACCGCAGATAAAGGAAAAGCTAAGATATGAAGGGAGGCGACAGGGTGGTGGTGATGATGGATGTGTGTGGTGACTGAACTATGGAGAGGTCCAGAGGGGACTAGCAAGACTTATTTATTTAGAGTTTATGTCTAGTTCATTTTCCGTATTTCTGTTATGAAATTATGAGTTATGATTGAGTTTGATGTGCATTGTAGCTTATTATGCTTCATTCTGGGAGATTGAGTTTAGTTCATGTTGCTAGATTAGTTTTGATTATGATATGATTTATTACTGCGTGGTTGTGAATAAATTGTGATCCAGCCGCATGTGGCTGTGTATATATCTTGTGTATTATAGATTTGGTCACCGGTACAGGGGAGACTCTGCCGAAATTTTTCGGTAGGAATTTCTCTGAACCGTGATAAATCTAAGTGTCGCTAATAATAGCATAAGTGACACTAGTAAAGTAGAGTAGGAGTTAGGTAACGGTCGCCCTTAGAGAGTAGTAGTAAGAAGGGTGGGTTGTTACAGTTGGTATCAGAGCACTGTTCCATTCTCCAGCATCACACACACATCAGCATCATCCTCGCCGTCTCCAAGTAAGAAAGTATTTAAATTATTTCTTTATTCTGCTTTCCTTATTAGTAACTGCAGTATAGAGTATTTGTTTTTGAATGCTTAAGTAAGATAGAAGATTTTGTTTCCCTTTTCTTTATTCATATATATATATGATTAGAAAGGGTTAGAGAAGCTATTTAGTCTTTTTCCTCTGCATAATTGGATGTCAAGAAGAGGACATCCCCGTACCGTTTATACTGAGAACCAAGATCAGGAGAACGAAGAGCCCAAAACCCCTAGGCCAATTCTCTTTGAAGTTGTTACTCAACTTCAGAGACAAGTAGCTAGCAGCAGCAAGTGATTGCCAATCTAATGGCCAATCAGAAGCCAGCTCCTCCCACTCCCCCCAACCATTAATGTGGAAACCCCAGTGGTGACTGAAGTCCTATCGGTTGCCCTAGAAGTCACCACAACACCTAGAAGACAAGAAGCATACCTCATCCAGGGGCTGAAGCTGAAACCAGAAAGCTTCTCAGGCACGACTGAGCCCTGGGATGCCCAGGCTTGGTTCAAGACACTTGAGAGCACAATGGAGCTTCTTGACTGACCAGGAGTCGAGAAGAGTAAGTGTGTCTCTTTCTGCCTATCTGAAGGTGCTTGTAGGTGGTGGGAGCGAGTTAAGAGTAAGAAAGCAGTCAACCAGATGAGCTAGGTTGACTTCGAGATAGAGTTTTACGAAGAAGTCTTCCGTCAACGGATCACCAATAAACAGTATGAGGAGCTTATGGAATTCAGACAAGGTGACCTACTAGTAGAAGAAGCGGTTAAAAGATTTAACAGGCTAGCTCACCTTTGCCTATAGTTAGTAAGTACAGTGAAAGAACGAGTCAGACTGATGCTCCTAATGCTGAGACCAGAAATAACACCTAATGTGAGTAGTGAAACTCACCGACCATAGATTGGTGAAGAGCTGGTCAGCAGGGCATTAGTGAGCGCTATCTGAACAACATCAAAGTACAACGAGCGCAGCACAAGCCAGTGAAGATAGAGGACAAGTCAGCAGGAAGTCAGAAATCCCAGGCAAGTGAGCAGGACAGAAGAAAGAACAAGAAAGACCCAAGCAGGAAGACGTTCGGGTAGTCTGTGAATATCCAGAGGTATTTTTAGAAGAGCTACCCGGACTACTTCCCAACAGGGAAGTGGAGTTTGAAATGGAATTGGTTCATGACGCCAGCCCAATTTCAAAGGCTCCGTACCGAATGTCTCCAGCAGAGTTAAAAGAGTTACAAGAACACTTTCAGGAGCTACTTGACAAGGGTTTCATCCGCCCTAGTCATTCACCCCGAGAGCTCCTGTGTTGTTTGTCAAGAAGAAAGATGGATCTATGCGGATGTGCATAGATTATAGAGCTCTGAATCAAGTGACGATCAAGAACAAGTACCCCCTTCCCAGGATCGATGACTTATTTGATCAGTAAAGAGGAGCAATAGTGTTCTCAAAGATAGACCTACGCTCTGGGTACCATCAGCTGAAAGTGAAAGAAGGAGATATACCCAGAACGACATTTAGAACCAGATATGGACACTACAAGTTTGTAGTTATGCCATTTGGAGTGACCAATGCACCTGCGGTTTTCATGGACCTAATGAACAGAGTGTTCAGAGAATATCTTGACAAATTTGTCATTGTATTCATCGATGACATTCTGGTCTATTCAAGGACCCCAGAGGAGCATGACACGCACTTGAGGATAGTACTGCAGACTCTTCGGCAGAAGCAACTTTATGCTAAATTCTCAAAGTGCGAGTTCTGGTTAAATCAGGTGGCGTTTTTAGGTCACATTATCTCTAAAGAAGGTATTCAAGTGGATCCAGCTAAAGTGGAAGCGGTCAACGACTGGAGTAGACCCAAGAACGTCAGAGAGATCAGAAGCTTCCTTGGTCTAGCAGGGTACTACAGGAAGTTCGTGGAGGATTTTTCCAGGATAGCTTCTCCGCTAACAGCCCTCACCAGAAAGAACAAGAGATTCGAATGGTCAGATAAATGTGAGCAGAGCTTCCAAGAGCTAAAGAAGAGATTGATCAGTGCTCCCATTCTGACTGTTCCACAGAGCGACAAGAGTTTCGACATCTACAGCGATGCTTCCAAGATAGGTTTAGGAGCTGTACTCATGCAAGAAGGAAAAGTCATAGCTTATGCTTCCAGACAACTCAAAGATTATGAGAAGAACTACCCTACTCATGATCTTGAGCTGACAGCTGTGGTTTTTGCACTTAAACTCTGGCGACATTATTTGTATGGAGTCCAGTGTAGAATTTTCACAGATCATCAGAGTCTTAAGTACTTCTTCACTCAGAAGGACTTAAACATGAGACAGCGTAGGTGGCTGGAGTTGGTCAAAGATTACGACTGTGAAATTCTCTACCACCCAGGCAAAGCTAACAAAGTGGCAGATGCACTCAGCAGAAAATCTAGTGCATCACTGATGTCTTTATCATCACTAGCCCTGCCACTGCAGAAGGAGTTGTCAGATTTTGGGCTTGAAATTATCGAAGGACAGCTCTCTACATTGACCTTAGAGTCTACACTACTTGTGGAGATACAGAGAAAGCAAAGTGAAGATCCGGACATCCGGAAGATCAAGCAGGGGATACAGAAAGAAGACAACTCAGAGTTTAGAGTGACAGATAGCGGAATTCTTTATCAGGGGAGTCGCATTTGCGTGCCCAATGATGAGGAACTGAGAAAGAAGATCTTAGAGGAAGCTCACAGTCCACCATATTCCATGCATCCTGATTCTTCCAAGATGTACCAAGATGTGAAACAGAGGTTTTGGTGGTCAGGACTCAAAAGAGATGTAGCTAAGTATGTCAGTACCTGCTTGACATGCCAGAGAGTCAAAGCAGAACACCAGAGACCAGGAGGAGTTCTTCAGCCTCTTCCAATACCAGAATGGAAATGGGAAGACATTTCCATGGACTTCATAACAGGTCTTCCAAGAACCACCAATGGATATAATGCGATATGGGTAATAGTAGACCGATTGACCAAGTCTGCTCATTTCCTAGCCATCAAGGTGTCCCACTCCATAGAGCAGTTGGCCCAGCTATATGTTAAAGAGGTAATCAGACTTCATGGAGTTCCTAAATCTATCATTTCTGATAGAGATGGGCGCTTCACCTCACACTTTTGGGAGTGCGTTCAGAATGCCTCTAGGCACCAAACTCAAGTTCAGCACAGCTTTCCATCCGCAGACTGATGGACAGACAGAGCGAGTGAATCAGATTTTAGAAGATATGCTCAGAGCTTGTGCGCTAGATTTCAAAGGAAGTTGGTGCAAGTATTTGTGCTTAGCTGAATTCGCTTACAACAATAGTTATCAGGCCACCATCAAGATGGCACCTTATGAAGCACTATATGGCAGGAAATGCAGATCACCCATATGCTGGCAAGAAGCAGGAGAGAGAAAAGAGATAGAAGCAGAGTTGGGCATTCAGACAGAGGTGATAGATGAGACTGCTCAAGCAATCCAGAAAATCAGACAGAGAATTGAGACTGCCCAGAGCAGACAGAAGAGTTATGCTGACACACGCCGTAGGCCATTGGAATTCCAAGTAGGAGATTCAGTTTCCCTCAAGGTCGCTCCCATGAAGGGAGTGATGAGATTTGGCAAGAAGGGCAAATTAAGTCCTCGCTATGTAGGACCTTACCTGATCATAGAGAGGATTGGGAAAGTAGCTTACAGGCTGGACTTACCACAAGACATGTCAGCAATACACAATGTATTTCATGTCTCCATGTTAAGGAAGTGTCTCCATGACCCGAGCCAAGTGATTCAACCTCAGTCAGTGCATATCCAAGAGGATCTTAGTTATGAGAGTAGACCTACATAAATAGTGGATAGAGCAGTCAAGAGACTAAGGAACAAAGAAGTGCCACTAGTGAAGGTCGTCTGGCAGAACCAGAGGCACGAGGAAGTCACTTGGGAACGAGAGGACAGTATGAGACAGAAATATCCAGAACTATTCTAAGTTCGAGGACGAACTTTTTATAAGGTATGGGGGATTGTAACGACCCAATTTTCCCTATTTCGAGTTCCAAATGTCCATAAAAATATTTGGAAATGCTTTTAAAATATTCTAGAGATTTTTAGAAATTTTTAGAGTATTTTTATGCAATTTTTGGAGGTCGTTTAGTATGTTTACAAAAAGAAAGAAATTTTGACAAATACTGTTGAAGACGAGGTTCGAACCCACGACCTCGGGTCGGACTGACCCAAGCAAAACCGGCCCAACCGGCTGAGCTACACGGTTTTGTTAACTAGGTATAGAGAGAAAATTATTTAAAGTAAAGTTATATGGAAACCCTAGAGATAATAAGAGGGAAAAACTTAAGTGATTTTTCGGAAAAGGATCTTTTTCTCCCGAAATCCTTTCTCTCCTCACCTCTCTCGCGTGACAGCGGCGGCTCGGGCGGAAAACACACCGAGGCGACGGCGCTAGGGTTCCTCTCCGGTGCCGGCGAAAGGACTCTTCCGGCCAATCTCCAAGCTTCATCGTGCGTGGTCATCCCGACGGAAGGAGCTCGGAAGCACAAAGGAGAAGCTTCGGCCGAAACCCTAGAATCTCTTCCTCTCTTCGGTTGTAAGTCCAAGAACCGGCTGTAAGTACTACTCACCTGCGGTAGGAGTTGCTCCGATCTTTCGGTTTTCGTTTCCTTGTTTTCCTGAGTTTCTTGAATCCGAAACGTGCTATAAAGATTTTGGCTTTTGGGTGTTCTGCCGTGAGCTTCACAGGGAAATCAAGGTTTCGTTTAGGTTAGTTGAGCATGTAGTATGGTTCTAGTGCCAAGTAGAATTGTATGCATTCTATCCTTAATTATTGCTAGGGATTTTGGCCGTGCACAGTGGAGTTTCGGTTGATTCCTTGCTGCCCTGTTTAGGATCATACCGAACAGATCATTATAGTTATCTCATGTTGCTGCCATGAGTTCACTTAAGGATGCATTGTCTTGGCTTGCTGTTGAATTCTTTGAGTTGTATGTTGTACATGAATTTCCTTGCTTTAAGGTCATGTTGTACACAGTTAAAGTTGATTAGAGATTTGTTTTTACAGCATGTTTAAGAAGTTGAGTAGCATTCTATGTCTGTTTGTTTTTACAGCATGATTAGAATCACTAAAGGTAGCATCCTTTGTCTATTTTACAGCATGTTTAGAAGCACTGAAGTAGCATTCTATGCCCTGTTTTTACAGCATGTTTAGAAGTATTAAAGTAGCATTCTTTGCCTATTTTCACAGCATGTTTAGAAGTATTAAAGTAGCATTCTTTGCCTATTTTCACAGCATGTTTAGAAGTATTAAAGTAGCATTCTTTGCCTAGTTTTACAGCATGTTTAGAAGCACTGAAGTAGCATTCTATGCCCTGTTTTTACAGCATGTTTAGAAGTATTAAAGTAGCATTCTTTGCCTATTTTTACAGCATGTTTAGAAGTATTAAAGTAGCATTCTTTGCCTATTTTTACGGCATGTTTAGAAGCACTAAAGTAGCATTCTATGCCATGTTTTTATAGCATGATTAGTAAGTTCAGATGTGCTTTCTTTTCCTTTATTTTCTAGCATGTTTAGAAAGTCCAGATTTGCTTTCCTTTGCTCTATTTTATAACAGGCTTAGGGAGTTCAGATTTGTTTTCCTTTGTGTTATTTTTATATAGCATGCTTGGTTAGTTGTAATCCTATACTTGTTAGATATATATCTAAAGGATTCTAATAAGCTCTAATAAAGGATTATGAGAAGTATGAGTAAAGAAAAAGACCAAGGTCTAATTAAAAGAGATAACAAGTAAATTAAAATAAGAGGCTAGTACCCGACATCCAAGAGCTTGTCGTTAAACAAATCCAGGTGACCATTTCCGAGGTCTTGGCCCTGGTAGACCGAGGTCTGCTCTTTTAGGATTGGTGGCTCGCAACCCCAACCTATTAGGGAACGCGCATGAGTTGGTACTAGGCCTGGGCCCAAGGAAAGAAAACCAAAGAAGAAAAGAAGAAAGAAAAGAAAAGAAGAAAGAAAGTGAAAGAGAAATTAAAAGATTAATTTCTAGTATAAAGATATAAGAACATGAAACAAGTTTATGCTTAGAATCAATAAAAGTTTAGTTCCTTAATTCTAAGCTTACAGTAGTTGTTTCATTACTTTCCTGTCAGTTAGTGAGCATGTTTAGTATTCAGTTTTATTTCTGTATACCATGAGTACATGCAGCTTTGCTTTAGCATTTCAGTTTCAGTATTATTGCATTGCTTTTATGCACTTCGAGTTTTGTGAGATAGATTAGTACTTACTAAGCGTTTTCGCTTATAGATCTTTTCTTTTTCCTCCTACCGCAGATAAAGGAAAAGCTAAGATATGAAGGGAGGCGACAGGGTGGTGGTGATGATGGATGTGTGTGGTGACTGAACTATGGAGAGGTCCAGAGGGGACTAGCAAGACTTATTTATTTAGAGTTTATGTCTAGTTCATTTTCCGTATTTCTGTTATGAAATTATGAGTTATGATTGAGTTTGATGTGCATTGTAGCTTATTATGCTTCATTCTGGGAGATTGAGTTTAGTTCATGTTGCTAGATTAGTTTTGATTATGATATGATTTATTACTGCGTGGTTGTGAATAAATTGTGATCCAGCCGCATGTGGCTGTGTATATATCTTGTGTATTATAGATTTGGTCACCGGTACAGGGGAGACTCTGCCGAAATTTTTCGGTAGGAATTTCTCTGAACCGTGATAAATCTAAGTGTCGCTAATAATAGCATAAGTGACACTAGTAAAGTAGAGTAGGAGTTAGGTAACGGTCGCCCTTAGAGAGTAGTAGTAAGAAGGGTGGGTTGTTACATTGAATATGGTCACCGGTATAAGGGAGACTTTGCCGAAATTTTTCGGTGGGGTTTCCATGTGATTTTTTAATCATACCGGTTAAGTAGAGTTAGTAGTCAAGTAACAGACATCGAAATTTGATGAAACAAGTTTCTATGCGCTCGTATCATTGTCCTGATCGTAAATCTATCAATAAAAATATTTTTTACCAAATATATATATTTTTAGAATTTTTTAATCCTAATTTGACCTAATTTGGTGTTAAAAATTCAAATCACTGAAAATAATAATTAAAAATTATGGATGATGATGCATTTACGATCAGCTCAACGATACGGATGCATAGAAACTTGTTTCATCAAATTATGATGGTCTCTAGGTTCATATTTAAGCTTTCGGACACTAATTTACAACCGTTCAGTACACAACACCTTTTTAGTTAGTATCAACCTATATATGTTTTAAAAAATATATATCTAGAGACATCGAAATTTGATGAAACAAATTTCTATACGTTCGTATCATTGTACTGATCGTAAATCTAACAATAAAAATATTTTTTACCAAATATATATATTTTTGAAATTTTTTAATCCCAATTTGACCTAATTTGGTGTTAAAAATTTAATTCACTGAAAATATTAATAAAAAATTATGGATGATGATGTATTTATGATCAGCTCAATGATACGGACGGATAGAAACTTGTTTCATCAAATTTCGATGTCTCTAGGTCCATATTTAAGCCTTAGGTGTTTGATATGATTTATTTAAAAATATTTTCTGTTTTGGGACGAATCCAGAGATTCGTCCCAAAAATTTAATTATTTAAACAAAAAACATAACAAATTTGGACGCCTTAAATACGGACCTAGAGACATCAGAATTTGATGGAACAAGTTTCTATGCACTCGTATCATTGTCTTGATCGTAAATCTATCAATAAAAATATTTTCTACCAAATATATATATTTTTGTAATTTTTTAATCCCAATTTTACCTAATTTGGTGTTAAAAATTCAAATAACTGAAAATATTAATTAAAAATTATGGATGATGATGTATTTACGATCAGCTCAATGATACGGACGCATAGAAACTTGTTTCATCAAATTCCAATGTCTCTAGGTCCATATTTAAGCCTTAGGTGTTTGATATGATTTATTTAAAAATATTTGCTGTTTTGGGATGAATCCTAGATTCATCCCAAATATTTAATTATTTAAAAAAAAAACTAAAATTGGATGCCTTAAATACGGACCTAGAGACATCGGAATTTGATGAAACAAGTTTCTATGCGCTCGTATCATTGACCTAATCGTAGATCTATCAATAAAAATATTTTTTACCAAATATATATATTTTTGGAATTTTTTAATCCCAATTTGACATAATTTGGTGTTAAAAATTCAAATAACTGAAAATAATAATTAAAAATTATGGATGATGACGTATTTACGATCAGCTCAACGATACGGATGCATAGAAACTTGTTTCATCAAATTCCGAGGTCTCTAGGTCCATATTTAAGCTTTCGGACACTAATTTACAACCGTTCAGTACACAACACCTTTTTAGTTAATATCAACCTATATATGTTTTAAAAAATATCTACCTAGAGACATCGGAATTTGGTGAAACAAGTTTCTATACGTTCGTATCGTTGTCCTGATCGTAAATATATCAATAAAAATATTTTTTTACCAAATATATATATTTTTGGAATTTTTTAATCCCAATTTGAGCTAATTTGGTGTTAAAAATTTAATTCACAGAAAATATTAATAAAAAATTATGGATGATGATGTATTTACGATCAGCTTAATGATACGGATGCATAGAAACTTGTTTCATCAAATTCCGATGTCTCTAGGTCCATATTTAAGCCTTAGGTGTTTGATATGATTTATTTAAAAATATTTTCTGTTTTGGGACGAATTCTGGATTCGTCCCAAAATTTGGTACGAATCAAAAGATTCGTCCCAAAAATTTAATTATTTAAATAAAAAACATAACAAAATTGGACGCCTTAAATACGGACCTAGAGACATCGGAATTTGATGAAATAAGTTTCTATGCGCTCGTATCATTGTCTTGATCGTAAATCTATCAATAAAAATATTTTTTACCAAATATATATATTTTTGGAATTTTTTAATCCTTATTTGACCTAATTTGGTGTTAAAAATTCAAATCACTGAAAATAATAATTAAAAATTATGGATGATGATGTATTTACGATCAGCTCAACGATACGGATGCATAGATACTTGTTTCATCAGATTCCGAGGTCTCTAGGTCCATATTTAAGCCTTAGGTGTTTGATTTTATTTATTTAAAAATATTTTTAGTTTTGGGACGAATCCTGGATTCGTTCCAGAATTTGGTCCCAGAATTTGGGACGAATCGTCGATTCGTTCCCAAATCTGGGACGAATCCAGGATTTGTCCCTAAATTTGGGACAAATTCTTAATTCGTTCCAGATTTGGGGACGAATTTAGCAACAAATTTTTTTTATGTTGCAAACTTGAAACGGAATTTTTTTGTTGCAAGTTTTGTTGGTTATTTGGGTCGAAATTTATTTGCGACCCTAAATTTGTCCCAATTTTGGGATGAATTTTTTTCGTTCCAAACTTTTGTCTCTAAAGTTGTGTTTTTTTTGTAGTGTTTGGATAGGATTATTTATCCTTTCGATATTAGTGCAATATATGTCTAATGTAAGTTAATGATTTTTTTTTTTATATTTACTAATTGAATTATTTTTTAATTGATTAAAACTATCAATTCTTGAACAGATAAAGTAGAAAGATGTGAGATCGAGATTCCCGTACCCCGTTGGTATTTGCATAATGGGGTCGATCGCTATCGTTATGATTGGTAGGTAACTATATCTATTCAGTTCAATTTAATTAGATCCCTTGACTTTAGAATATATAGATTAGTCATTAAAATGCGGTAATAAATATGTTTAAATTTTTCGTTTACTAGGTACTCTACCACTGATAATTATATTTTGTCAATTGATCTATGGAAACTTATTTATTGGGCAAGAAGGCAACATTGATTTATTTGTTTCTTTTAGAATAAGAAGTGATTTTAAAATTTAATTTTCCAAGTAAATATTATGAGATGATTCTTCAATTTGTTTTATTATTATATGTATGTCGTACACTTCAGTTTAGAACTTTCTTCCTTTGAGAAGAAGATTTTGCAGACCAGACTTTTCTTTAATCGTTGAGTAATTTTGGTATTGCATTATTAATTCATATAGTTGATTGTTAGTTAGAGCCCTAAAATCAATCATTTGATGATTATTGTATAAACTCATTGTATCATATTCTTATATATATAAAGGCATTTGGTTTTGGTTATTATGCTTACTTGTATTGGTGCCAAATAAACTAAGTATAATTACGTCCTTAAGTAGAAGGTTCTTACTTATATCAATCGATTAGTTGAATCGATAGTGAGATGATTTAGGGAACAATATTCTTAATCATTCCTAGTCGAGTATTAACATTCAGGGACAATGTTAATGTAATAAGACTAGCATGTAGGTCAACTCGATGACTTGATCTCACAAGTAATGGATATGGAGATATCAAGTTGACACATGGGTATGCATTGGAGAATGTATACTGAATGACCCGCCATGAGAAAGTATCATGGATCGTTATATGAGTGTCATATACTTTCTCATGTGGCTATTAGTATCACTACTAGTCCTTGGATCTGAAGTCACCATGGATCCCTACATAAGGAGTTACGTACTTTGGCTTCGTCAAACGTCACCCGTAACTGGGTGGACTATAAAGGTGATTACTGGGTATATAACGAATTATGCAGAGGGATGTGAGTGATGTAGATGGGATCTATACCTCCTATACGACAGGAACGATATCGATATTCTTGATAGAGTGAGACCACAAAGTGCATGGTCATGCCTAAATGAGTCAATATGAGATATTGAGCTCATTTGATTGAGTGAGTCTACTTGAAGTTCAACATTTAGATTGATTAGAGGATGACACGGTCTATGCCTCACATTGATCAATCTAGATGTCTAGGATAGAAGGACAATGTCATATATTGTGAGGAGTCACAATTAGTAGTCACAAGGTAATGTTGGATCTCAACATTCTTGTAACTTGGGTAGTAATGATGTATTGCTAGATACCGCTTATTACTTATGCTTCTAAATGAGTTTAGGAGCATTGCCAACGTTACAAAAACCTATAGGGTCACACACAAAGGACAATTAGATGGAGATTAGGTTCATATGATGAACCAAGAGGATTAGATTCATGTGATGAATCAAATTGGATTAAGAGTAATCCTAATTGAACTAATTGAGTTGGACTCAAGTTGATTCATGTGTTCAATGAGTCTAATTTAGATTATGACTCATTGAATCAATTTAATTAAATGAATTAGATTTATTATATTAAGTTGGTTTGAATCAAATGGTTAGATTAGATCAACCATGAGAGAGATTTGGTCAAGTTTGACTTGACTTGAGAAGGAAGATGAAAAGTCAAGTTTGACTTGACTATATGCCACCTCATTTGTGAGTTGGCATTAAGTGGCTAATAATGGTGTTACACATCATCATGTTTAGCATATGTGTGTGTCACCTCATGGAGGTTAGAAATCTCCTCTTTAATGGCCTCCACATTAAATGAGAAGGGGGTTACAAGCCATTAAGTGGCCAGCCACATTTGAATTGCAAGTGAATGCAATTCAAGGTAATTCAACTCATCTTCTTCCTTGCTCCAATTCTT
Organism: Zingiber officinale; assembly: GCF_018446385.1. Taxonomy (NCBI): domain Eukaryota; kingdom Viridiplantae; phylum Streptophyta; class Magnoliopsida; order Zingiberales; family Zingiberaceae; genus Zingiber; species Zingiber officinale. The sequence continues at coordinate 13,595,983 of NC_055990.1, read as the reverse complement.
CTCTCCCTCTCCTCTCCATTGCATAGACCTTCTTGGAGTGCTAGCACACTCTAAGGTTCTCCCTCCATCGATTTGTTCGTGTGGTTACTTCTAGAGGGTTGTCTACTTTGACAATCTTGAGATCCGACATCTTGGACGAGCGGGATTCGCGAAGGGCGCGCATCAAGGGTAAAACTCATACACTAATGTATATCTAGAGTTTGTAAACTCGTACTCGTAGTTTTTAAGAAATTTTATTCTTCTCACGAATCCGGTGGCGGGGGTTTCGGGGTTTCCGCGACGCGGAAAAGCGGTTTTTGCGGCCCGAAGAACCCAATAGTGGTATCAGAGCCACGTGCGAAGCGAGTATGAGTTTAATTTGATTTTTTTTTGAAAAATATAGGTTCTGTAACTTTCTGTAAATTTTGGTTTTTTATGGGTATTTTTCTTGTAGAAGCGAAGCACAAGTGTTTAGACACTTGTAGGCTTCGACTATCGAGAAGATTTTTCCAAAACGGCAAGGTTTCGGCCCAAATCTTTTTGGGACAACGGACTTAGGCGCTGTAGGATCGCTTAGGAACACTCGTGATGGTTAGATCGTGGGTAGGGGTACTGCCCCTGGCCCCGCAAGGGGATTTGTTCCGCGATTGCGCCCGAAAACCACTAAACGGAACCGCCAGAAATTTTTTATCGTAAAAATTGTAGGAAAAATTATAGAAAATTATAGAAATATATAATTTAGAATTATATATCATTTTGTGATGGTCATGACCCAAAAAGACCCAATCTGATTGGAAATGTGTTGTAATTCATATTACGGCCTGCGCGCCGTCATTTGTGTTATATGTGATGTATACTTGATACGCGACCTACGCGTCGTGCCTTTCTCCATTTATTCTTGTTGTAAATTAGTTTAGACTCGAATGTAACTCGAGTTTCAAAATTGTAATGTACAAAATTGGAGCGGTGGAAGGTCCACTCGAGACGGAGTTACGAGGAGGGGCACGAGCAACACAAGGTGGTCAAAGGAAGGAGCTTGAGAAGCTGTTGACCTTAGGTTGACCATCCAATCTTCTCATTGGCTTGAGAAGATCGTAGTAGGGCTATGACTAATCACAAATAATTTAATTAATTGCTTGTGTGTATGTGATGCATAATTAGTAATTAATTAGTGTCTTAACAATTAGATTAGATCTAATTCGTGTACAAGATGCACCCTATCGATTAGATTAGATCTCAATCGCGTCAACTCTAATAACTACCGTGCCGTGATACCTATCACTACCTCGATCACATGTGTTGTTGAATCTGCCAAAGCAGAGCAACACATATTATCTTAGTAGGGTACGGAGGGACAATCTTGGTCCCGCCTATCAACACATGGGTAAGTACAACTCAATCAGATTGAGTAATTAGTTAACTCAATTGGATCGAGTTTAACTATAGGCATTTATCCAATGGTTGGAAAGGTAGGACAAAATCACGTTTATATTAACTCTTGGGCATATTAGCCAAAGCTAACTCAAGTTTTAATATAACTGCGGATAATGATCCTATAAACAAGAGTTGCATAGAGATGTAATTGGTAAATCGTTACCTACCGATCATTCTAAGTCTTGGGCGATTTAGCCAAAGCTAACTCAAGGGGTAGTATGATGTGGATCTTGTCCCACATGAATTATAGAATTCAGTGGGAGCATCATTTAGTTAAAGGCCTAATTAAATGATTTAAAAGAATACGATATTTATTTCTGTATTTTTCTGTTGTAGATAACCATGACATCGAATACGAACTCTTTCTCCCTGCGTTATGTCCTCGAGAAGGACAAGCTCAACGGAGTAAATTTCCTAGACTGGTACAGGAATCTGAGAATAGTTTTCATTCAGGAACGTAAACTGTACGTTCTGGAGCAGCCTATTCCGGAGGCTCCTCCTGCTAATGCCATGCGAGCTGACCGAGATGCTTACAAGAAGCATCAAGATGACGCATTAGATGTGTCTTGTCTAATGCTCGCGACCATGAACTCTGAGCTTCTGAAGCAACACGAGTTGATGGGCGCTTACGATATGGTTGAACATCTTTGTCAACTGTATCAAGGACAAGCGAGGCATGAGAGATTTGAGATCTCAAGGGCACTATTTCAGTGCAAGATGTTAGATGGGGCTCCCGTAGGCCCATATATACTCAAAATGATTGGGTACATAGAGAACCTACAAAGGTTGGGGTTCCCACTTGGTCAAGAGCTAGCTACTGACCTGATCTTGCAATCCTTGCCGGATAGCTATAGTCAATTCGTTCTAAACTACAACATGAACGAAATTGACAAGCCATTGCCCGAGCTGCTTAGCATGTTAAGAACTGCTGAGCTGAACCTTAAGAAGGTTAAGCCCCAATCTGTTCTGATGGTTCAGAAACACAAGGGCAAGGGCAGTCCCAAAGGCAAAGGAAAGTCCCAAGCCAAGGACAAAGGCAAGGCACTGAAGCCTAAAGGAGGGGTCGCCAAGGATGCTACCTGCTTCCACTGTGGTCAGACTGGGCACTGGAAGAGGAACTGCAAGGTGTACCTGGAAGATCTTAAGAAAAAGCGAAGTGAGACTTCCACTTCAGGTATATATGTTATAGAAGTTAATCTATCTATTTCTTCATCATGGGTATTAGATACCAGATGTGCTTCTCACATTTGTACTAATGTGCAGGCGCTGAGAAATAGCAGGGCATTGGCAAAGGGCGAGGTGGACCTAGGCGTAGGCAATGGAGCACAGGTTGCTGCTGTTGCTGTAGGAACTTATTGTTGGAACCCCAAGGTTGTTTTGGTGTGATCAACAAGTCAAGTTAGGTCCTGCGTTGTATTTAACCTTGTGTCTAAGTGTGCAGGAGCTTAGGAACACAGGTACTCGAGCGGAAGACGCAGCTAGCGAGAAGGACGACACGCTATGCGTCCGAGGGACGAGGTGCTGCGGAAGAGTACACCGGCGGACGAGAAGGAAGTGCGCGCGGTGGTTCCGAGGGACGAAAGCCGGAGCGGAAGATTGCTCGGGGAGCAAGAGACGCAGCTAGCGAGAGACCGAGGGGCGAAGGCTGCGGATGAGTACGCTGGTGGGCGAGAAGGAACACGCGGCAATTGAGGGATGAGAAGCCGGAGGAAAGCACGCGAAGACCGGAAGATGGGTTCGGGTGAGCCTATTCCGGATGTCGAGATCACCCAAGCAAGCGGGCCGGAGCGGAAGACCCGGGAGGCGAGCTGAACCGGAGAAGAGACACGGACCAAAAGTCAACTGGGTTGACTTTTGGCTCGGGCGCCCGGAGCAGCCCGGGGGGCCGCCCGGAACCATCCGAGGCGCCCGGAAGGGACTTTTTCACAGGATCGAGCTTTGACTCGATCCAACCGTTGGGGGATAAATTTTATCCCCCCCAGGGCGCCCGGAACCCATCCAGGCACCCCGACCAAGGCTATAAATATAGCCTTGGTCCAGAAGCTTAGATAGAACTCACTGATTGTAAATCCAGTGCTTGCACACTCTCTTTTAGTCTAAGCTTCTGTTTTCTGCACTTTAACGCTGTACGAGGCTTCTCCGCCTGAAGGAATTTTATTGAGCTTAATCTTCCTTGGATTAACAACCACATCGGTTGTAACCAAGTAAATCTTTTGTGCCTCGCTTTTCTTTATGCTTTTAATTTATCTGCTTAACTTAATTATGCAAGTGTTAGCCTAAAGAGTTCGAGGAGGGTTTGTTTTCCTTTTTGTGTCAGCAGGATATCCAACAACCCCCTCCTAGCCGGCCCAACGGTTCTACAAGTGGTATTAGAGCCGAGTACGCCTCAGAAGGACTAACCGCCGTCTGAAGCAACAAAACGATGGCCGGAGCTAGCGACTACCCACCTGCATTCGAGGGGGAGTTTTCCATCTGGAAACAAAACATGGAGGTATACCTTAACTCAGATTTTGATATTTCTTTAATAATGAAATTTGGTTATGAAGAACCAAAGAACACGAACGGAGAAGGACTCGATCTACGCCTCTGGAACGAAAAGCAACGTAAGGAGTCTATGGCAAATGGGCGAGCAAAATATTATCTTCTGAATGTAATACCAAAGGAAGATTTCAAAAAGGTCGCAGATTATGAAAGCGCAAAAGAACTTTGGGAAAAGTTCTTGCAGCTCTACGAAGAACCTTCAGAAGGTGACACCTCAATAGACAGAAGAGTCCGAAATCGAGGTAAGTACTACAACAGCCGAAGTACATCCCGAGATCGATGAAGGGGGAGAATCTTCGGAAGAAAGCAACTCGATAGGGGGAGAATCAATTACTGACAAGGTAAGTCAGGTATGGACTCGAACCTCTGATCAATTGAATGATTCAATCGAAGAATTGCCTGAAAATTTTTGCGAATCATCGAAAGAGTTTTTTATATTAGAAAATCAATTGTCAAACTTATCTTGCAAATTTGAAATATTATCGAAAGAGTTCTTCGAATTTCAAAATATCTTAACAAAAGAATTTTGCAAGTTGGAAACTTTGCTAAAAATCTTTTGTGAATCACAAAGAAGTTTTTCGAAAGAATTATGCAACTTAGAAATATTATCGAAAACTTTTTCTGGTCCTAAAAATTTGGAATTACAAATTACTTATTGAAAAAGTTTTATGAATTAGAAATTGATTCATCGAAAAATATTTTCGGATTAAGAAATCTATTATTAATAGATTCCTGCAAATTCTTATTGTTAAAAAATTCTGGCAAATTACAAAATATTCTTTCAAACGAATTTTACGCATTGCCGAAAGAATTTTTTATATTGTCGAAAAATGTTATCAAGTTAGAATCTATGCTGTTTGAATATTTTTGTGAAGTTGCAATTCAAAAAATAATAGAAATTAACATGATACAAATTATTGCATGTTTAATATCTATGGCTTTAATTTTGAAAAAGTGTAATTTGAGAAGTTATGAAAAATTGAAATGGAAATTTAAAACTTGTTGATATAAGTATCAGTATAAAATGAATAAATGCATAGAAATTTTTTTTTCATGCTATCAATTTTTTTTAAAATTTTCTTGCATAAATTTTTCGGCTTAGAAAGTGTTTAATTATTGATGACGAATACTTGAAAATTTTTTTCTTGACTTAGAAATTTGTCTTGACTTAGAAATATTTCCCTGAAAATTATTGAAATATATTTTCAAATTTTTTTTAACCCTTAGATTTTAGTTGTTCCCCATTTTTTGTGATCAAAGGGGGAGAAGAGAAAGTATAAGTCTAGGGGGAGGTAGAGAAAATTGAAATTTAATTCTGTTAAAATTTAATTTTATCTATCATGTTGCATGTTATTGCAATAAACTGTTTAATTTCATATCTATTTTTGTCCCTAGCTTAACTTGGGTTGATCACACCAAAAAGGGGGAGATTGTTGGAACCCCAAGGTTGTTTTGGTGTGATCAACAAGTCAAGTTAGGTCCTGTGTTGTATTTAACCTTGTGTCTAAGTGTGTAGGAGCTTAGGAACACGGTAACTCGGAAGAAGAGGCTAGCGAGAAGGATGACCTGTTGTGCGTCAGGGACGAGTCTTTGAAGAGTACACGGACGAGAAAGAAGTGCGGTGGTTCCGAGGGACAGGAGCGGAAGATTGCTCGGGAGCAAGAGACGCAGCTAAGCGAAGGTCGGCAGGTGCGGCGAGGGCGAGGCTGCGGATGAGTCTGTTGGTGGGCGAGAAGGAACACGCCCGAGGGACGAGCCGGAGGAAGCACGCTCGAGAAGACCGGAAGATGGGTTCGGGTGAGCCCTTCCGGATGTCGAGATCACCCAAGCAAGCGGGCCGAGAAAGACCGGACGAGGCGGTGAACCGAGAAGAAGACGGACCAAAAGTCAACTGGTTGACTTTTGGCTCGGCGCCGAAGCTGTCCGGCGCCGGAACCATCCGAGGCTCCGGAAGGACTTTTCACAGGATCGAGCTTTGACTCGATCCAACCGTTGGGGGATAAATTTTATCCCCCCAGGGCGCCCGGAACCCATCCAGGCGCCCCGACCAAGGCTATAAATATAGCCTTGGTCCAGAAGCTTAGATAGAACTCACTGATTGTAAATCCAGTGCTTGCACACTCTCTTTTAGTCTAAGCTTCTGTTTTCTGCACTTCAACGCTGTACGAGGCTTCTCCGCCTGAAGGAGTTTTATTGAGCTTAATCTTCCTTGGATTAACAACCACATCGGTTGTAACCAAGTAAATCTTTTGTGCCTCGCTTTTCTTTATGCTTTTAATTTATCTGCTTAACTTAATTATGCAAGTGTTAGCCTAAAGAGTTCGAGGAGGGTTTGTTTTCCTTTTTGTGTCAGCAGGATATCCAACAACCCCCTCCTAGCCGGCCCAACGGTTCTACACTTATCATCTATCTCTGCCCTCTGGGCTTGTATTAGAATTAGATGAATGTTGTTATGTGCCTGCTTTAACTAAGAACATAATTTCAGTTTCTTGTTTGGACAAGAAAGGTTTCTCTTTTATAATAAAGGACAAATGTTGTTCTATTTATTTAAAAGATATGTTCTATTGTAGTGTACCTCTGATGAACAGACTCTACATTCTAGACCTTGAAAGCCCTATATATAACATAAATACAAAGAGGTTCAAGTCAAATGACATGAACCAAACCTATCTCTAGCACTGTCGCTTAGGTCATATAAATGACAAGTGCTTATCCCAGCTCCATAAGGATGATTTGCTAGACTCATTTGATTTTGAATCTTATGAGACGTGCGAGTCATGCCTACTAGGTAAGATGACCAAGACTCCCTTTAGTGGGCACAGCGAAAGAGCGACTGATTTGTTAGGACTTATACATAGTGATGTATGTGACCCTTTCAATACCGCTGCTAGAGGCGGTTATAGGTACTTCATCACATTTACTGATGACTTCAGTAGATATGGTTATGTGTACTTGATGACACATAAGTCAGAATCCTTTGAAAAGTTCATAGAATTCAAGAATGAAGTACAGAACCAGCTTGGAAGAGTATTAAGATACTTCGATCAGATCAAGGTGGAGAATATCTTAGCCATGAGTTTCGTGACTATCTAGCTGAGTCTGGGATTCTATCCCAACTCACTCTTCTTGGAACACCACAGTGGAATGGTGTATCCGAAAGGAGGAATCGTATCCTATTAGATATGGTACGGTCTATAATGAGTCACATAGATCTTCCGACATTCCTTTGGGGCTATGCTCTAGACACGGCGGCTTTTATACTCAACCGAGTTCCATCCAAGGTCGTGATAAAGACACCTTATAGGATATAGACTGGGATAGATGCCCAGATGTCTTTTATGAGGATTTGGGGTTGTGAGGCTTACGTTAGACGTCAAGTCTTAGACAAATTAGGACCCAAATCTGACAAGTGCTATTTCATTGGATATCCCAAAGAAACTAAGGGATATTACTTCTACATTCCCAGTCAGCACAAGGTAGTTGTGGTAAAGACTAGAGTCTTTTTAGAAAGGGACTTTGTTTCTAGAAAGACTATTGGGAGTACGTTTGTCACGCCCCGGAGGAGTCCCTGTCCGAAGAAATTTCGGCAGCATCTCCCCTGTACAGCGGACAATCTGAAACTTTCTACATCATCATAAACCTAAGCCACATGCGGCTTGAATAATAACAATAATAAATAAACAACAACATAAAAACATCCACGCAGTTTATATCAAATTCAGCCTTTGGCTGACACAACCACGTAGTTTAATAATAATTAAACAAAACAGTAAAACGAAGACTTGAAAACAACCCTACTCCACTACACCCATAAAGCTCAAATCCGACGATACAACCAACTTAACTCTTCTGCCATCTAGGCAGGCATGTAGTAAAAGAAAATCCAAATAAAAGTCATCCACAAGTAAAACAATCCATACAAGATCCAAAGTATCCCAAACACAACAAGTTCAAAATATAGTCTAGTAAAGAAGAAAACCAAAAGATCAATAAGCCCTCGTGGTCTGCAGGGGGCTAGCAACTGGAACTCTCTCCTGACAGCATCAACCTGGAAAAAAATAACAACAATGGAGGTGGGTGTGAGTCCAACACTCAGCAGGTACAACTGATATGCAAAATAAGGAGTATAACAACTAGAGCTAATCATGCATATAGTCTTCTGATACAAGAAAGATAAAATGCAACTGAAGAATACAGGAGAAAACTGTACTAATCAGGACCAAGGTATAATGATAGCAGGTCGTCAGACCGAAAGGGGTCATAATCCTGTAAGCATGTCAATCAAATGCATCCATATAAATACAGCAAGTAAATGCAGCAAACATAAGGAATAAATGCATCATGCATATGATGCCAATGATGCGTCCTGGTCACCCCTGACGCCAGTCAATCATCTCACACACAATGGTGAGACCGAGTGGGTAGGGCTGTGACAACCGTGCACTCTACCATCACTACACCTGATGAGTGACTGAGTGGACGGGATGCTGTCAGAGTACTCCTTTCCTCTGACCCCAAATCATAAATGGGGGAGCTTAATGCTCTCATCTCTCGGTATACGATGACGGGGAGGTATCTCTGCCGGCTACCATGCTGAGTCACCTGACCAACGGAGCCAAACAGAGTCTATCATTTGTCGGCTACCACGCTGCTACACTAAATGCCAGCGGAGCCAAACAGAGCGGAACTGTCTGCCGGCTACCACACTGAGTCACCTGACCAACGGAGCCAAATAGCAGAATCGCCCACACCTGCCTGATACACCACTAATCCATGAGTGGTGGTGTGTGTAGTACATGTAACTGGCGATGTGCTCTACAATAATGGAGCAGACAATCGCACAGCATGCAATCATGCAAGATGATGCATGACACTAAACATGGCAATATCATGAACAACATAACAATAACCATATAAATAAATACAAAGTGTGTACCACAGGATAATGTATCAAATGGAAGGTAGACCAATCAGATAGGGTATCAAATAAACCCTAGGTCCTGAACATAATATATAATATGGTTGTATCACTACCTTTAAAGCATGTATGATCAGGTAAATAATAACATGCAGTGCATAATAAGTAAACAAGCAACATGTAACAGATCATGTAGTGACCAACCGAAACAAATGGAAAACACAATCATTGCTATATGTTAAACACATTATTATGCATATCAAAAGGCATAAGTCAAAGTATCCGCCTCCAATCGAAAAAAGTCCAATCCAATAATCGAGATACTTGTCTCGCATCAAAGTCCTGTAGTAAATATTTAGCTAAGTTAATTATAAACAAATTCTTAATCTACCGACCATCTAGGGTTAGCTTCATTAACCCTTATTAACACATAAACAACTAATCACCTATTAAGCAAGCTATACAGATTAGCAACCTCAATATCCAGAAATGAACCAATCATTTGCTCACAATTAACACTTCAAACTTAAACACTGGAATCTATCTCATATAGCTAACATAACAATGGATATAATTTGGCATAAATTTACTTTTATACAAACCTTACCCTAGTCCAAAATCGTAGCAAGTTGATTGAGGTGGCAACATCAACTGGAGCAACACTATGTCGCTGCCTTCCAAACAACAATCCAGAATCAACACTACAAATGAATCAACTGGCCAACTCTAATACCAGATTTAAATCACTTACCTTAAGCTTGTGACCACAGTATTCTCTTTGCCGAAACAGGGTGATTAGAGTCATGGCTCACCTGTGAACGATGTTGGCCTCACAAAAATGACAGTGGCACCAACCGATCAGGACTGTGGCACCTTCCTAATGAAATCACTGATGCTTGTTCACCTCACTGTTGTTTTGTTCGAATCCTGTTAGTAAGAGGAAAATCTAGGGCACGGTAGCATCAAGGGGTCGACGGTGATCAACAAAGCAACGCACCGGCAGGATACAGCGGTGGCAGCCGGCGTTGGTTGTGATCGGCGTCGCTACTGTGAACCCAAACTAGGGCACAGAAATCGGACGAATGGAGTGGAGCGAGGAAGAAGGAAGAAGGGTTCGGCTGACGGTGAGAACTAGGGCACAAGGGAGGTAGCCGGCACTAGGGCATAGGTGACGGTGACGACGCTATGCAGAGGTGCGGCAGCGGTGATGTCGACAGTGTTGCGCAGAAGCCGATCTAGGGAACGGTGAGGTGTGGCCGGCGATCAGCGCCATCGCTCGGCGAGGAGGAAGAGAAGGGTTAGCGGCTCGGACAGAAGAAATGAAGAGGAGGAGAAACTGTCCCGAGCAGTTAGGGATCGGGTTCGGCACGTGCGGGGAGAAGAAGGAAAACTGCGGAGGAAATAAGAAAAAGAATAAAAGAAAAAGGAAGAAAATAAAACATTTCCTCTATAAAATAGGGTAGCCAAAACAGGCTTTTCCGAGCCCCATTTTTGTCCCCGTTAACTTGTCCATACGAGCTCCGAAAAATTCCCAAAAAATTTTCAAAAATTTCAGAAAATTCCCCGATTAATATTTTCTATTTTCCGGTATTTTACATTCTCCCCCACTAATAAAAATTTGATCCCCAAATTTCGTTATCTACCATCAGCAAATACTAACAACAGATATAGAGTATAAATGCTTAACGGTAAATAAATCACATACCTCAAGTGAAAAGATGGGGATATCGAGCTCGAATAGTATCCTCGAGCTCCCAAGTAGTCTCCTCGTCCGAATGATTCTGCCATCCGACTTTAACCAGTCGGATTGTCTTGTTCTGCAACTGACGCTCTTTCCGGTCCAGAATCCGTACCGGAACCTCCTCATAAGTAGCATCAGGCTGAAGGGGAACTGGGATATCTGTTAGCACATGCGTCGGATCAGGTACGTATCTCTTCAGCATAGATACGTGAAATACATCGTGCACGCCTGCCAGGGACGGTGATAGTGCCAGCCGGTAAGCTACCGCTCCGATCCTCTCCAAGATCTCGAAAGGGCCAATGTACCGCGGAGCTAGCTTACCTCTGAGGCCAAATCTCTTCTCCCCTTTCGTGGGTGAAACTCGCAGAAATACATGATCACCAATAGAGAACTCCAAAGGTCTGCGTCTCCGATCTGCATAACCCTTCTGGCGGTCCTGCGCCTCTGACATCCTCCGTTTGATAGTACAGACCAACTCTGCATCCTACTGAGCTCTATGAGGTCCCAACAGCTGGGCCTCTCCAACCTCATCCCAGAGAGTGGGTGTCCGACAAGGCCTACAATACAACGCTTCAAACGGCCATCTGGATAGTCGAATGAAAGCTATTGTTGTAGGCAAACTCTACCAACGGCAGATGGTCCTCCCAACTGCCTCCAAAATCCATAACACTTTACCTCAACAGGTCCTCTAAAGTCTGAATGGTCCACTTTGAGTGTCCATCTGTCTGCGGATGGAAAGCTATACTAAATCGGAGCTGTGTGCCCAAGGCCTGCTGCAGACTCTGCCAGAAACAATACGTGAACCGTGGATCTCTATCCGAAATGATACTCAACAGAACACCATGTAGTCTGATGATCTCTCGGTAATACAGATCTGCTAATCGATCCAGGGAAGCAGTCCTCCGGTTCGCTAAGAAGTGCGCGGATTTGGTTACTCGATCAACGATAACCCAAATCACGTCATGGCCTCATCGTGTCCTCGACAATCCCACCACAAAGTCCATAGTAATATGTTCCCATTTCCACTCAGGAATAGGAATCCGCTGAAGTAATCCGGCAGGTCTCTGGTGCTCAGCCTTCACCTGCTGACAGATAAGACATCTAGCTACAAAATCCGCGATGTCTTCCTTCATGTCATCCTTCATGTCGTTCCACCAATAAAGACACCTCAAATCTTGGTACATGCGGGTCCCACCTGGATGGATTGTAAATCGAGAGCGATGAGCCTCCTGAAGTAGCTCCTGTAAGACCAGATGAGACTGAGGTACGCATAATCTGCCTCGGAAGTATATAATACCCTCCTCGTCTCGTGTGAACTCGGTCTGCTGCCCAGAATCTATCTGGCTGCAAATAAACTACAAATACTGATCAGCATCCTTGGGCTCTCATATCCTCGTCCTGATCAACGACTGAGGAACCATGGTAACCAGAGTACCCTGCTCTGTCTGTCCTTACCCCTCAAGGCCCAAATCGGAGGAACCTTAAATCAAGTCTGTGACCATAACTCGGTGGCAAGCTAAAGTCCCTCTGGACTTCCTGCTAAGCGCATCGGCAACCACATTAGCTCTCCCCGGGTGATTGCAAATGGTACAATTATAATCCTTCAGGAACTCCATCCATCTCCTCCGTCGGAGATTAAGTTCCTTCTAAGTAAATAGATATTTGAGACTCTTATGGTCAGTGAGAATCTCAAATGTAACGCCATATAAATAATGTCGCCAAATCTTCATGGCAAAAAAAAAATAATGGCGACTTGCTCCAGATCATGTACAGGGTAGTTCTTCTCATGCTCCTTCAACCGACGAGAAGCATAGGAGACTATCATATTGTGTTGCATCAGAACAGCGCTTAAACCCTGAATAGATGCGTCGGTGTAGAGGACATATCCGTCCTCTCCAAAAGGTAAAACCAAAATCGGAGCCGACACTAGTCTCCACTTCAGCTCCTAGAAGCTGGTCTCATAATGCTCGGACCACGTGAACTTCACGCCTTTCCTGGTCAGGCGTGTCAGTGACATTGCTATCCGAGAGAAACCCTCAACGTATCTCCAGAAATATCGAGCCAAACAGAGGAAGTTGCGAGCTTCCTGTATAGACTCTGTCTACTCCCAACGGTAACAACCTCTATCTCCTGTGGAACCACAGTATACCCTACTGGCGACCGTGTGTCTCAAATATCTCACAGAAGACAATCAAAATACGCACTATTGAACTTCACATATAGACATTTCCGTCGAAACATCTCTAGAACTATGCGAAGATGGTGTACGTGACTCACTGCGGATCCGAAATAGATCACGACATCGTCAATAAAGACAATGGAAACCAATCCAAACATCCTGGGAATACCAAAATCATCAAATCTCTGAAAACATCTAAGGCTTCCCAAACCCTAATGGTAAAATCATGACACATAATGTCCGTATCATAGACATTTCTAACCATAAGATCCCTGACAATAAGTCTGAAATATAATCACCAACAATACAAATCACCAAAGAATAGATCCACCAGTGTGAGAGCAACGCTCCATCATAAGAAATACCACATATGTGGGAGCAAAGCTCTACCACAAACAATCCGTAATATGTGGGAGCAACGCTCCACCACAACAATCCAAAATATGTAAGAGCAACGCTCTATCACAAACCAACAATAATATATGGGAGCTCCGCTCCGCCACAAACGATCCATAAGTGTCCAAGGCACCTAACTATCCAACTAGAGGCTGGACCAGATCACTCAACCATATATCACAGTGGGCAGCCAAAGGTATAACAATCCAACAATCAAATCAAACTCATCGTCAAATCTATCAACATCATAGTGAGTCACCCACTGATAAGAATATGGGTTGACAGGGTAATCCAACAAATGACATAATGCAGACACTCCACATCCTGCATTCAACACAAGCAGAATTATCATGATGCTACCAACAATATACCTGGCACACTTGCTCACACAACATATGTATGATCGACATAATCCTCTAATCTGTACACACCACACATACTCACAACATAGGTATAATTCATCGTGATACCTCCAACAATGCATACCGAACCCGTGTGCATATATCAACATAGGTATAATCAACAATACACCTCAACAACACTCACATGACATATATACACCTATGCCAAGAGTATAATCAACGTAATACTTCCAACAAATCATAATCGACACGAGTGTACTCTCAGAACAATCATATAATAAACAAGATACCTCAAATATTACACCGAACACATCTGCACATATCACAACTCAGATTAAATCGATAAGATACATCTAATAAAACACTCAAACATATGTGCACATTCCACAACATAGTTTTTTAATTGACAAATACCTCCAATAAACAATCAGACATGTATGCCTAACCACTCGGGTATAATCTACTAGAAACCCACAATAATCATATGAATAAATGTGTACGACCCAAAAGATAAAGTCAGAATTCAAGAACATCAAGACACTATCATTTTTATCCTTAAAAATATCAGCCCACATAATATCATATGAATAAGTCTCTACTCCCCATGAGAGCAGGTTAGCATTCAAAACATCAAATCATTATTTATCCACATAGTCCAATATCAGAGGAAGCAAATATCAATTTTGTCATCCTGTTAACTAACCACCACTAACCAGATTTAATAAAATCTCATAGGCACACTCAACCGTAAACTCTCTAGCACCCGATTTATAATCTGATCACTAACTATAATCATCAAACTTGTGAATATCATACATGCCACTCACTATGTCACCATCAACAACAACCCAAATAATAGATCATCAAAAATAGTTATCCACTAATAGATCATCAAAACAAATATCTAGTAATAGATCATCAGACAACCACATAACATTTACTCTCATAATCATTAGAAATCAACATATCACAATATCTGATCTCACAATATCCCTCAACCTAAAACCATTCTTAACAATGATCAAACATGATAACTCCCCAATGACCAATTTTTATCGTATCGGGTACCCTAATATCCAAAAGATATGAGTATAAAAACTCTATTGGCTAAGTCCACAGGAATATATAGGTATCATCCATTACCCAACTAAAAATAGCAGAGGCTGGTATGTGCCTCCAACTCCTACTAGTAGTAACAGAAGCTAAAACTACTGATGGTATTATATGAAAAATCTCCAGAGACTATAATCCTTGATCTCTATTAAGGTCGACCATGCTCAATGGCTAACCTATCACATGTAATATGTGTTACAACAACCAGACAGGTACTAAATAAAGAATGCTAATACATGTCATAAACTATAAAATTAAACATCATACCTATATGTCGTCTGGAGAAGTTCCGTCACTATCTAGTCCCCAACTTTTGACCTCAAAATTCCGAACGAGAAACATCACCGGAATCCATATAAATCCGAAACGGAGTCTATAACACATACATAATGGAAAATCCGTGAAATCCAAAATAACTACCCAGTTTGACTCGCAAACTTGGGTTAACCCAAAAATCTAGAATACCAAAAGCAGGTATCATAACCCACTCTGATACCAATAAATTGGTATCAGCCAAATCTTGAAAATCCGTAACATGAAAATAAAACAAGTATTGCCAACCTTGGCGCTCTGATACCAAGTAAATAAATTGGTATCAGGTTATCCCAAACATCCAAACTAAGAAAACAAAGATCGTAAAACTTAAGCTCTGATACCACTAAATTGTCACGCCCCGGAGGAGTCCCTGTCCGTAGAAATTTCGGCAGCATCTCCCCTGTACGGCGGACAATCTGAAACTTTCTACATCATCATATACCTCAGCCACATGCGGCTGGAATAATAACAATAATAAATAAACAACAACATAAAAACATCCACGCAGTTTATATCAAATTCAGCCTCTGGCTGACACAACCACGCAGTTTAATAATAATTAAACAAAACAGTAAAACAAAGACTCGAAAACAACCCTACTCCACTACACCCATAAAGCTCAAATCCGACGATACAACCAACTTACCTCTTCTGTCATCTAGGTAGGCATGTAGTAAAAGAAAATCCAAATAAAAGTCATCCACAAGTAAAACAATCCATACAAGATCCAAAGTATCCAAAACACAACAAGTTCAAAACATAGTCTAGTAAAGAAGAAAACCAAAAGATCAATAAGCCCTCGTGATCTGCAGGGGGCTAGCAACTGGAACTCTCTCCTGACAGCATCAACCTGGAAAAAAATAACAACAATGGAGGCGGGTGTGAGTCCAACACTCAGCAGGTACAACTGATATGCAAAATAAGGAGTATAACAACTAGCACTAATCATGCGTACAGTCTCCTGATATAAGAAAGATAAAATGCAACTGAAGAATACAGGAGAAAACTGTACTAACCAGGACCAAGGTATAATGATAGCAGGTCGTCAGATCGAAAGGGGTCATAATCCTGTATGCATGTCAATCAAATGCATCCATATAAATGCAGCAAGTAAATGCAGCAAACACAAGGAATAAATGCATCATGCATATGATGCCAATGATGCGTCCTGGTCACCCCTGACGCCAGTCAGTCATCTCACACACAATGGTGAGACCGAGTGGGTAGTGCTGTGACAACCGTGCACTCTACCATCACTACACCTGATGAGTGACTGAGTGGACGGGATGCTGTCAGAGTACTCCTGTCCTCTGACCCCAAATCATAAATGGGGGAGCTCAATTCTCTCATCTCCCGGTACACGAAAACGGGGAGGTATCTCTGCCGGCTACCACGTTGAGTCACCTGACCAACAGAGCCAAACAAAGTCCACCGTCTGTCGGCTACCACGCTGCTACACTAAATGCCAGCGGAGACAAATAGAGCGGAACTGTTTGCCGGCTACCACGCTGAGTCACCTGACCAACGGAGCCAAACAGCAGAACCGCCACACACCTGCCTAATATACCACTAATCCATGAGTGGTGGTGTGTGCAGTACATGTAACTGGCGATGTGCTCGACAATAATGCAGCAGACAATCGTACAGCATGCAATCATGCAAGATGATGCATGAAACTAAACATGGCAATATCATGAACAGCATAACAATAACCATATAAATAAATACAAAGTGTGTACCACAGGATAATGTATCAAATGGAAGGTACATCGATCAGATAGGGTATCAAATAAACCCTAGGTCCTGAACATAATGTATAATATGGTTGTGTCACTACCTCTAAAGCATGTGTGATCAGGTAAATAATAACATGCAGTGCATAATAAGTAAACAAGCAACATGTAACAGATCATGTAGTGACTAACCGAAACAAATGGAAAACACAATCATTGCTATATGTTAAACACATTATTATGCATATCAAAAGCCATAAGTCAAAGTACCCGTCTCCAATCGAAAAAAGTCCAATCCAATAATTGTGATACTCGTCTCGCGTCAAAGTCCTGTAGTAAATATTTAGCTAAGTTAATTATAAACAAATAGCTAAACAAATTCTTAATCTACCAACCATCTAAGGTTAGCTTCATTAACCCTTATTAACACATAAACAACTAATCACCCATTAAGCAAGCTATACAGATTAGCAACCTCAATATCCAGAAATGAACCAATCATTTGCTCACAATTAACACTTAAAACTTAAACACTGGAATCTATCTCATATAGCTAACATAACAATGGATATAATTTGGCATAAATTTACTTTTATACAAACCTTACCCTAGTCCAAAATCGTAGCAAGTTGATTGAGGTGGCAACATCAACTGGAGCAACACTATGTCGCTGCCTTCCAAACAACAATCCAGAATCAACACTACAAATAAATCAACTGCCCAACTCTAATACCAGATTTAAATCACTTACCTTAAGCTTGTGACCACAGTCTTCTCTCTGCCGGAACAGGGTGATCAGAGTCGTGGCTCACCTGTGAACGATGCTGGCCTCACGAAAACGACAGTGGCACCAACCGATCAGGACTGTGGCACCTTCCTAATGAAATCATTGATGCTTGTTCACCTCACTGTTGTTTTGTTCGAATCCTGTCAGCAAGAGGAAAATCTAGGGCACAGTAGCATCAAGGGGTCGGCGGTGATCAACAAAGCAACGCACCGGCAGGATACAGCGGCGGCAGCCGACGTTGGCTGTGATCGGCGTCGCTACTGTGAACCCAAACTAGGGCACAGAAATCGGCCGAATGGAGTGGCGCGAGGAAGGAGGAAGAAGGGTTCGGCTGACGGTGAGAACTAGGGCACAGGGGAGGTAGTCGGCACTAGGGCATAGGCGATGGTGGCGACGCTATACAGAGGTGCGGCAGTGGTGATATTGGTAGTGTTGCGCAGAAGCCGATCTAGGGCACGGTGAGGTGTGGCCGGCGATCAGCGTCGTCGCTCGGCGGGGAGGAAGAGAAGGGTTAGCGGCTCGGGCAGAAGAAATGAAGAGGAGGAGAAACTTTCCCGAGCAGTTAGGGCTCGGGTTCGGCACGCGCGGGGAGAAGAAAGAAAACTGCGGAGGAAATAAGAAAAAGAATAAAAGAAAAAGGAAGAAAATAAAACATTTCCTCTGTAAAATAGGGCAGCCAAAACAGGCTTTTCTGGGCCCCATTTTTGTCCCAGTTAATTTGTCCATACAAGCTCCGAAAAATTCTTAAAAAATTTCCAAAAATTTTGGAAAATTCCCCGATTAATATTTTCTATTTTCCGGTATTTTACAAAGTTCGATCTTGAAGAAGTTCAAGATGTGAACAATATCACTAAAGCCTCGATGGAAGTTGAACTGGAACTACAAAGTATTGTGGATGATGTTGTTCCACAAGGAGTTGAGGAACAACAACTAGTTCAAGTAGACATACCTCTTCGCAGGTCTGATAGGGTACGTCGTCAGCCTGAGAGATACTCATTTCTCTTGTCTAACCATGATGACGTTATGTCCATAGAGGATGAGCCTACCACCTATCAGGAAGTTGTGATGAGACCAGATTCTGAGAAATGGCTAGAGGCCATGAGATCCGAGATGGAATTCATGTACACCAACCAAGTATGGACTTTGGTTGATCCACCTGAAGGGGTAAAACCCATTGGATGTAAGTGGGTCTTTAAGAGAAAGACTGACATGGATGGACTTATCTATAAGGGTCGCTCGGTAGCTAAAGGTTTCAAGCAGATTCATGGTATTGACTATGTTGAAACCTTTTCTCCAGTAGCGATGTTTAAGTCTATTCGGATCATGCTTGCTATTGCAGCATACCATGACTATGAGATATGGCAGATGGATGTCAAAACCGTGTTTCTGAATGGAAACCTACTAAGGATGTGTATATGACACAACCTGAGGGTTTTATAGATCCACAGCATACAAGCAGAGTATGCAAGTTGCATAGGTTCATTTATGGACTAAAGCAAGCTTCTCGGAGCTGGAATCTTCGATTCGATGATGCAATCAAATAGTTTGGTTTCATCAAGAATGAAGATGAACCTTGTGTCTACAAGAAGGTTGTAGGGGACATAGTTGCCTTCCTCATATTGTATGTGGATGACATACTACTCATTAGGAAAGACATCCCTTTGCTACAGTCTATCAAGACTTGGCTAGGGACTTGTTTCTCAATGAAGGACTTAGGTGAGGCATCCTGCATTCTAGGGATACAAATCTATAGAGATAGATCAAAGAGATTGCTTGGCCTAAGTCAGAGTACATAGATTGACAAGGTACTCCTTCGGTTTGCCATGCAGAACTCCAAGAAGGGTTTTCTGCCGATGCCATTGTTGGTTGCTACTCGGAAAACCTAGAGGTTCCACTGTACAAAAATTTTGTACAAAGGTCTGAACCTTTTCCTAGCTACCATGTGCTCTTTTAAATTAAATTTTGGATCGCCTGCGGAACTTAACACGTTTGATCCAAAACTTAATCTATTTGTTCTTTTAGGTTTAGACTTGGATCTCCTGCGGAACTTAACACGTTCGATCCAAATCACCTAAGTTATTAATTCCATTAAATATTAGTTTCCATAATTGGTTTCCAGTACTGACGTGGCGAGGCACATGGCCATCTTGGATATGGGAGCAACCACCACCGACTAGACAAAACCTTTTATGGAAAGCTAATATTTAATTTCCTAAAATAACTTTAGGTTAACCGAAAGGAACAATCAAATCACAAGGAAAATAAAAACATAAGAACACTAGATCGAAAACAAAATCAAAATACTAAAACGTATGCCTCTTGTATTTGGTATTATTTTCAAAAATAACTAGTATGATGCGGAAAGGAAAAATACTAATTATACCTTTTAGAAAGACCTCTTGATCTTCTACCGTATTCCTCTTCTAACCTTGGACGTTGTGTGGGCAACGATCTTCCGAGATGAGAACCACCAAGCACCTTCTTCTTCCTTACAAGTTTCGGCCATCAAAACTTCTCCTAGGATGAAGAGGTTCGGCCACCACCACCATGTTCCAAGGGATGCTAGAAACGAGGCTTGCTTTCTCTCCTTCTTCTCCTTCCTTGATCCGGCTACAAACGAGAGCTCCACCAAGATGATAGGTTTTGGCCAACAAGAGGAGAGGAGAGAAATATGGCCGGCCAAAACTAGAACTTTACCAAGGAAGAAGAGAAAACACCAACCAAACTCCAAGGGATGAAAGCTTCCTCTCCTCCTTCTTCTTCTTCTCCAAGTAGTATCCGGCCACCACAAAAAGCTCCAAGGGAGGAAGAGTTTCGGCCACCACAAAGAGGAAGAGAGGGAGAGAGGATGGTCGGCCACAACACCAAGGAAAAAGAGGGAGAGAATAATAGAGGTTGTATCTCATGAAGGCACCCCAACCCCCTCCTTTATATTCCTTAGCCTTGGTAAATTAGGAAATTTAATTACAATAAAATTTCCTTAATTTTCCTTGGCATGAATTAATTGAGAAAAATTAAATAAAATTTCCCAATTAACCTTGTAATGGCCGGCCACATCAATAGAGCAAATAAGGAAAAAAATTTCCACAAGAAAAATTAAAGTTTCCTTATTTGCTTCCGGAAAAATTTAAAATAAATTTTTTTCATAATAATCCCTTCATGGTTGATCAAAAGAAATTTCCATAATTTTAATTTTTCAACATGTGAATAATTTTTAAAGAGAAAATAAAATCTCTCTCCAATCTACAAATAAGGAAAGTGATCTAATCTCTTTCTTTTAATCTTTTGTAGATACTTTTAAGAGAGACATTTTAATTTTAATTCTCTTTAATAAATTATATCTTCCACATAATAAAAATTAAAATTAAAATTTATTTTTAATTAATTATGGACGGCCCCTCTAGCTTGGGTTCAAGCTAGGGTCGGCCACCCACAAGCCAAGCTTAGGCCGGCCCTAGCATGATTCACAAGCTAGCTTGGCCGGCCCCCTTTAGGTGGGTATAGAAGGTGGGTATAGTACTCTATAAATAAGAGGCTACGATAGGGACCGAGAGGAGGAATTGGTTTTGGTCTCCCGATAAAATTAAGTATCCCGTGTTCGCCCCGAACACACAACTTAACTTTATCAATGATAATTCATTCCACTAGTGAACTATCATTGAACTACCGCACCAATCCCAAATTACATTTTTGGGCTCCTTCTTATTATGAGTGTGTTAGTCTCCCTATATTTAAGATAACAAATGTCCACTAATTAAGTAAGTTACTGACAACTCACTTAATTAATATCTAGCTCCAAGAGTAGTACCACTCAACTTCATCGTCATGTCGGACTAAGTCCACCTGTAGGGTTTAACATGACAATCCTTATGAGCTCCTCTTGGGGACATTCTCAACCTAGATCACTAGGACACAGTTTCCTTCTATAATCAACAACACACACTATAAGTGATATCATTTCCCAACTTATCGGGCTTATTGATTTATCGAACTAAATCTCACCCATTGATAAATTAAAGAAATAAATATCAATTATATGTGCTTGTTATTATATTAGGATTAAGAGCACACACTTCCATAATAATTGAGGTCTTTGTTCCTTTATAAAGTCAGTATAAAAAGAACGACCTCAAATGGTCCTACTCAATACACTCTAAGTGTACTAGTGTAATTATATAGTTAAGATAAACTAATACCTAATTACACTACGACCTTCCAATGGTTTGTTCCTTTCCATCTTGGTCGTGAGCAACTGTTTATAATTTATAGGGAGCCGATAACATGATCTTCTGTGTGTGACACCACACACCATGTTATCTACAATATAAATTAATTGAGCAACTACATTTATCATAAATGTAGACATTTGACCAATGTGATTCTTATTTCTAGATAAATGTTTATACCAAAAGCTTGGCTTTTAGTATACATCCTAACAATCTCCCACTTATATTAAAAGACTAAGCTGCCATATTTGCTACCATACATCTGATTCCCAACCCTTCAACATGCCCATCAAAAGCTCTTGCCTTAAGGACCTTAGTGAAAGGATCTATAGGTCATCACCTGATGCAATCTAGGCGGCAACAACTTCTCCTTGTTTATACGATTTCTCGTATTGGGTGGTACTTGCGCTCTATTGTGTTTACTTGCCTTATAGACTTATGGTTTCTTCGAGTTTGCTACTGCACCAATATTATTACAATAAATTGTAATAATCTTTGGACAAACTAGAAATCATATCTAAGTCTATCTTGAGGTTATTGAGTCATTCAACTTTTATGGCTACCTCAGAGGCTTGCCATATACTAAGCTTCTATGGTGGAGTCCAGAAAAACACCTATGCTTATCACTCTTCCATAGTTATGACTTTACCTCCTAAAGTAAACACAAAACCCCGAGGTTGACTTATTATTGTCCTTATCCGATTGGAAGTCAAAATCTATGCAACCCACAGGGACCAAAATAGCTGCCTTGTAAACTATCATATAATCTCTAGTGTCTCTAAGGTACTTCAATATATGCTTTACTGCAGACTAATGTCCTTGTCTAGGGTTACTTTGATATCTGCTAACCATGCCCGCGACAAAACAGATATCCTGTCTCGTACACAACATTGCATACATTAGGCTTCCCAGAGCCGAAGCATAAGGAACTGCCTTCATGTCCTTTATCTCCTTTGATGTCTTGGGAGACATCTCTTTAGATAAAGCTACTCTATGCCTAAAAGGTAAGAAACCTTTCTTAGAGTTGTGCATGCTTAAAATGAGCAAGGATTTTTCCGATATATGAAGCTTGGGATAAGTAAAAAATATTCTTTTCTTGCGATCCCTTATTACTTTGATCTCAAGAATATATACATTCTCCCAAGTCCTTTATATCAAATTGTTTGGACAACCATACCCTTACTTCTGACAATATTTTGATATTGTTTCCAACTACCAAAAATGTTATCTACGTATAGTACAAGAAATACCACCACGTTTCCATCACACCTTTTGTATACACAAGAGTTATCCAGTTACTAAATAAATCCATAGGTCTGGATTACTTTGACAAACCGGATGTTCCAAGACCTTGAAGCTTTGCCTCAGTCCATAGACTGATTGAGCTTGCACACAAGATTCTCTTAGCCCTTTGCAATGAACCTTTCTGGTTGCTTTATATGGATGCTTTCTTCAAGACTTCCATTAAGGAATGTTGTCTTGACATCCACTTACCAAATAGATAAAAGAATCCGGATAGACTTAAGCATGGCTACCAGTGAAAAAGTTTCCTTTTTCATCAAGCCTTGCTTTGAAAGTTTCTACCTTCCTATCTATCCCTCTTTTCCTATTATAGACCTTTTAACACCCAAAGGCTTTTACACCATTTGGTGGTTCTACAAGCTTCCAGATTTTATTAGAATACATATATTCTAATTCTATTATTCATTACTTTTTGCCAAGATGCTGCATCTTTATCTTGGAGTGCTTCGTCATATGTTCGGAGATCAGGTTCATGTCCTCCATGGATCGAGTCCAAAAACTCTCCCAAAACATGAATATTTTTAGGTTGCCTAACAACCCTCCCACTACGACGAGGCAGTTTCTGTAATTGTGTATCATTTGTGATACGTGTTGCAGTTTTCTTGTGGTATCTCATCTTGTACAGTTGGTACTAGATTAGACATGCCCTTTATTATTTCCTTAAGAACAAATTTACTTATGGGCACGTGGTTTATTACATAGTCCTTTTCTAAAAATCGGTCATTGATGTTAACAATGACCTTCTGATTTTTAAGACTATAAACCTACTTTCATTTCTCTAGGATAACCCACAAACAAGTGAATTCCTATCCAACTTATCATTATCTCTCTTCAACATATGTGCTGGACTACCCGAATCCGAATATGCTTCAAAATAGGCGTACGCCTATTCAGTAATTCTATATGAGTAGAGAGTTCTGACTTTGGAAAGTACTATGTTCACTTTCGTTTCCAGAGTATACCCTTAAAATGAATTTGGTAATTTTCTAAATAACTCATCATCAATCTACTTATTTCCATAAGAGTCCTATACCTTCCTTTTTCTACACCATTCTGTTGGGGTGTACCAGGTGTAGTTAGTTGGGATTAAATCCCTACTTCTGATAAGTGACTCCTAAATTCTCCCAAGAGGTACTTGCCACTACAATCTCACCGTAGTGTCTTGATACTTTTACTTTGACATTTCTCCACATCAGCCTCGTACTCTTTAAACTAATCAAAGCACTTAGACTTGCGGCACATCAAGTGAATGTATCCGTATCTCAAATAGTTGTCTATAAAATAGACGAAATATTTGAAGCAATCTCTTGCCTGGATAATTAAAGGTCTTCACAAATCAGAACGAACCTATTCCTATATATCTTTGGCTCCAAACCCCTTAGATTTAAAGGCTTCTTGGTTATTTTTCCTTCCAAGTAAGACTCGTAGGTTGGAAAGATTTCCACTACTAATGAACCCAAAAGTTCATCAGCTACCAATAAATCCTCCTTAAGTTAATATAACCTAGCCTTAGATGCCAAAGCTATAACTGGTTCATTTCCAAAGGTTGCTTTCTCTTAAAGTTAGAAGATGTGTTACTAATTTCCATTTGTTGCATCGTGGGAGTTATTGAATTATAAATTGTCAACCAACATACCAGAATAGATAACTTCCCTATTTTTCTTGATAACAACTTTGTTATCACAATATCTATTCTATAATAGTTTAGAAACTGAAATCAAGTTCTTTCTAAACTTAGTATGTAAAGATAATTTCTAATAATTCAAATTTTATTCTATTAGAGAATAAACCTCTCCCACTACAACAGCTGCTACTTTTGCAGTAGTGCCCATGTGGACGGTGTTTTTAATTTTCATTTAGTTGTCGGGTTTCCTGGAACCCTGCAATGAATTGCAGACATGATTAATGGCATCTGTATCTACACTCCAGGTTCTGGTAGATAACACCACTAGACATGTTTCAACTAATTAAATACACCTAAATTGTTCTTAGTTCTAAGAAGACAGTCTACCTTAATGTCCAAGTCCTATTTCCAATCAAAATTGGGACCACTAAGTCTATTCTATAGTATAACAACTAGGGGATTGACAAACATCCTAAGAATCACAAAAATATTTGGTCAATACCAACTCCTTAAAATCCCCGTGAATTTTGTATGCCACGATAGTGTGGACGTATACAAAATCAAAGAGGAGATTTTATTCATTAATTTTATTATCTCGTCAACTTTACTTTATGACAAATAAAATTAATAGTTGATCTGTCTTTGATCAAATATTTGGTCAAAACCTTTTTGAATTTAAAATAACATTGATTCCTCAAACAATATTATTTAAATTCACCAACACCTCAAACACCGTGAATTTTGCATGCCACGATAGTGTGGACGTATACAAAATTAAACATTTGTAAGAAGAGGGGTTTACCCATTAATTATCTTGTTAATAAATCTTTATGACAAATAAAATTACCTCAAACACCGTGAATTTTGTATGCCACGATAGTGTGGACGTATACAAAATCAAACATTTGTAAGAGGGGTTTTTAATTTTATTATCTTGTCAACCTATTTATTTGACAAATTAATAGTTGGTTTTCTTCGGTCACACAAATAATAGCAGTGACTCCGATGGGGAGGATACTATTAGACATGCCTAAGTGCATACCATTACTTGACACTAATTCCATTAATAAGATTATGCCCCTTTCGATGGTGAAGATCACACGCTCTTAATTAACTTCCTATAGTCATCCAAAATGGAAGTTTAATCTAGTGATCCGCAAACAAGCTCATCCGATATGGAGGAAGGCACTCAGAGCCAACGCGCAAGCTTGTTGCATCACTTATAAACTAGTAATGGAGACCGTGGAATTTATTTAAAATAAATTCCTCTCCCACTTAGTTATTTAAAGTGAGGAATTTTGCCTATGCTAGTCTACCTAACATGCATACTAACAAGCACACACAACACAGCATAAAAAGCAATAAATAGAAAAAATAGTTTTAAACTATTATGGCTTTTATCTATTGCTGTCCTCCGTGTGTCGCCAACCCTAGCTGCTGCCATCTTTGGCCACCGCCATTGGGTCTAATTGTCGCATCCATCTTGCTCCTTGTTCCGCTGCGCCTCTAGTCCTCAAAAGGTTCCACGCCTTTCAAGATTCGATCCGCGACATAAATAAAATTTTACACTTTTCAATCCTATATTCCTCGAAGGAATGTACATGTAAAATAGATCGAACATAAAATAAAATTTACATCCATCGATCCTATATTCCATAAAAGGAATGTACATGTAACTAGATCAAAAATAAAATCCTAATAAAAGTAAATACAGCTCCTGCTGTATTTTATAATACAATCATGCACACACATATAAATGCCCTTGACATGTCCAAGGGTCCAATCACACACATAATAACTAAAAGTCATAATAGTTGGATCCTACATCCACAAAGTTAGCACATCCTACTATTAACCTGCCTAAATTATGTATGACATGTGCATAATTAAACTAAATACCAAATACACAGAGGCAAACCCTAGCTCTGATATCAATTGTTGGTTGCTACTCGGAAAACCTAGAGGTTCCACTGTACAAAAATTTTGTATAAAGGTCTGAACCTTTTCCTAGCTACCATGTGCTCTTTTAAATTAAATTTTGAATCGTCTGCGGAACTTAACACGTTTGATCCAAAACTTAATCTATTTGTTCTTTTAGGTTTAGACTTGGATCTCCTGCGGAACTTAACACGTTCGATCCAAATCACCTAAGTTATTAATTCCATTAAATATTAATTTCCATAATTGGTTTCCAGTACTGACGTGGCGAGGCACATGGCCTTCTTGGATATGGGAGCAACCACCACCGACTAGACAAAACCTTTTATGGAAAGCTAATATTTAATTTCCTAAAATAACTTTAGGTTAACCGAAAGGAACAATCAAATCACAAGGAAAAGAAAAACATAAGAACATTAGATCGAAAACAAATTCGAAATACTAAAACGTATGCCTCTTGTATTTGGTATTATTTCCAAAAATAACTAGTATGATGCGGAAAGGAAAAATACTAATTACACATTTTAGAAAGACCTCTTGATCTTCTACCGTATTCCTCTTCTAACCTCGGACGTTGTGTGGGCAACGATCTTCCGAGATGAGAACCACCAAGCACCTTCTTCTTCCTTACAAGTTTCGACCATCAAAACTTCTCCTAGGATGTGTTGGAGTGTATACTGAAAGCCTAAGCTTTTGTAAACATTTGTTTTAAATAAAGAATCACATTTGGTCAAATTATCTACATTTGTTTGTAGTTGTTCAATTAATTTATATTGTAGATAACATAGTATGTGGTGTCACATACAGAAGATGATGTTATCAGTACCTTATAAATTATAAACAGTAGCTCAAGACCAAAATGGAAAGGAACAAACCATTGGAAGGTCGTAGTGTAATTAGGAATTAGTTTATCTTAACTATTTAATTACACTAGTACACTTAGCGTGTATTGAGTAGGACCATTAGAGGTCGTTTCTTTTATACTGACTTTATAAAGAAACAATGACCTCAGTTATTATGGAAGTGTGTGCTTTTAATCCTAATATAATAACAAGCACATATATTTGATATTTATTTCTTTAATTTATCAATGGGTGAAATTTAGTTCGATGAATCAATAAGCCCGATAAGTTGGGAAATGATATCACTTATAGTGTGTGTTGTTGATTATAGAAGGAAACTGTGTTCTAATTATCTAGGTTGATAATGTCCCCAAGATGAGCTCATAAAGATTATCATGTTAAACCCTGCAGGTGGACTTAGTCCGACATGATGATAAGGTTGAGTGGTACTATTCATGGACTAAGATATTAATTAAATGAGTTGTCAGTAACTCACTTAATTAGTGGACATTCGATATCTTAAACACAGGGAGACTAACACACTCATAATAAGAAGGAGCCCAAAAATGTAATTTGGGATTGGTGCGGTAGTTCAATGATAGTTCTATAGTGGAATGAATTATCATTGATAAAATTAAGTTGTGTGTTCAGGGCGAACACGGGATGCTTAATTTTATCGGGAGACCAAAACCAATTCCTCCTCTCGGTCCCTATCGTAGCCTCTTATTTATAGAGTACTATACCCACCTATACCCACCTTCTATACCCACCTAATGGGGCCGGCCAAGCTAGCTTGGGAATCAAGCTAGGGGCGGCCTAAGCATGAATTGGGGTGGCCGGCTCTAGCTTGAACCCAAGCTAGTGGGGGCCGACCCTAATTAATTAAAAAGAAATTATAATTTAAATTTTTTATTATATGAAAGATATAATTTATTAAAGAGAAATAAAATTAAAATATCTCTCTTAAAAAGGATCTACAAAGGAATTAAAAGAAAGAGATTAGATCACTTTCCTTATTTGTAGATTGGAGAGATATTTTATTTTCTCTTTAAAAATTATTCGCATGATGAGAAATTAAAATTATAGAAATTTATTTTGATCAACCATGAAGAGATTATTTTGGAAAAATTTTATTTTAAAATTTTCCGGAAGCAAATAAGGAAACTTTAATTTCTTGTGGAAAATTTTTTCCTTAATTGCTCTCTTTTGATGTGGCCGGCCATTATAGTTTAATTGGGGAAATTTTATTTTATTTTTCTCAATTAAACCATGTCAAGGAAATTAAGGAAATTTTATTGTAATTAAATTTCCTAATTTGCCAAGGCCAAGGAATATAAAAGAAGGGGTAAGGGTTCCTTCATGAGGTAAACCTCTATTATTTCTCTTCTCTTTTCCTTGGTGATTGTGGCCGGACAACATCCTTTCCCTCTCTTCCTCTTGTGGTGGCCGGATACTACATGGAGAGGAAGAAGAAGAAGGAGAGAAAGCTTGTATCTCTTGGAGCTTGGTTGATGTTTTGATCTTCATCCTTGGTGAAGCTTCTGTAACGACCCGCCTTCTACTGACTAAGCTGTAAGGCCGATCGTTAAGTAATGCTGTGCTAAATTACTATTTGCGAAAATCTGGATTGATTAAAATTTTGCTAAACTGATTACTATAAACTCTGATCTTAATATTCTAGGTGTACCTAGGGGTTGTACACATGCTAGGGAAGATAATCTATGCCTCTCGGATGTCCTACTAGCTATAATCAGGCATTTCAATCGATCCGTGGATCGATTGGGGCTGTCGGATCGATTCAGTGATCGATCCAGCTTGATACTGGCACGGAGGGAAGCTCTGGATCGGTCGGCTGACCGATCTATAGGCTACAACGCTTCTGTATGCGGTTGGATCGGTCTACCGACCGATCCAGGAGCACCCTGATCGGTCGGCTTGACCGATCAGTGGCTCACTGATCGGTCGGCTGACCGATCAGTGAGCTTCTGTGCTCACTGTTCGCATATGGATCGGTCGGCTGACCGATCCATAACAGAGGCCAACTCTCTGTTCGCGACTGGATCGGTCAGCTGACTGATCCAGAGGCACAACCCAACCTCTGATCGGTCTGTAGACCGATCTGGGTTCTGATTTCGAATCAGAACCCTGATTTCAGCACTAGTTTGTGCCAAAATCTCATATAAGGGTTCTAAAATCAATGGAAATAAGTTCCAGCATCTATTAACTAGCATTCGAACATAATTACTAATAACTAAAACAAATCTTCCATGGTTTAAACATTCTAAGGTCTAAAAATGCATGAAAGAAGAAATACTAAGAATTCAACTATTTAAGCTTGCTAAGCACCTGAGGATCTTTTATTCCAGTTCCTGCCACACACACCATCTTTGCATTGAACTCCAGCTTCCTCTGCTAGTCCATTTTCCCTTTACCTTTATCTGCAGTATAAGGAAAGTAGAATTTGTAAGCTTAAAGCTTAGTAAGAAACCATCTACCTCACTAAAACATGCAACGATGCAAACATGCTTTTTAAGAATGCTATTTGAAAACATGTACTAGCATGGCATACTATGGTTGCAATCATCAACTGAAATAACTGAACATGTAAGCTAAAACATGGCATAGCAAGCTAATCACATAGAACAATAATAGATAACTAAGTTAACTGAAGCTAACCTGAAGCTGAAATCACACTCAACTAACATAACTGATTTTATGAGTTTTGAAAACTAATAGCATAGTAGATCAAAATAATAATCATGTGTTGTTGGGACCGGCAACTGTACTCACTGTGCGCGCATCCCTAACTAAACCTGGGTTTGCAAGTCCTGAATTTAGTAGGTTTTACTAGGTTATCTAAACCTAGGGACGATTGTGGGAGTCCAACCCAATGGATATCTAATCCGGTACAGTGCCAACTGAAAAGTAAAATACTGAGTATAGCTAAACTGTTCTAAATTGCTGTTTCTAGGTTATCTGAACCTAGAGTTAGGTTGTCTGAACCCAGAGGCGACTGTGGGAGCCCACCCATTGGAACGTAGTCCCATATAAGCTAGAATAAGGCTAACTTAGCTATTTTAAATGCTTCTATTGCATTTACTGAGCTATTAAAAATGCCTAAGTTGCATTTTTCTAAGCTAGTCATTTAATCGAACACCTAGTGTGCTTTAACTCCCCTCTCTATTAGGGAGACTACCTTTAGGCACCCAACAACATCTAAACCTCCAACTGAAGGGGGAAAGACGTGTCCGGCCCATCTAAAGGTACTCACTAAATTCCTAAACCTGCGAGGAGGGTCAAATACACCCTATGTGTCGAAAAATCTGCATATAACTAAACTAATGCATAGAAAACCAAACGGGAGCTACTTATACTGCAGGTGAGGGGTTTCATACCTCTTGTGCGAAGATTCTTACAAATCTAAGCGCTAGGTTTTACGAAAGAACGCTCTTCTCGAAGAACCGCTCGCGTCCACGTGCTCTTCTCGCAGAGGGGAACGTCCTCGTGTTGGAGTCGTCGCCGGAAAGTGATCCGAGAGCCCTTGGGGGCTTGGGCGCCGAGAGGGAAGAGGGAGGAGAGGGGGCGGTGGTGGTGAGGGTTTGAGGGAGAGCAAGTCACGTAAGAAAATAACCCTTCACTTATTAATTTTCCTCTTTATGTTAAGGAATTAATTCGCCCAACTCCATTATAAATTTAATTGATTCCCTTCTCTTTCAGCACGGCCCTGCTGGGTTTAACTAGTTACTAGTGTTAGGTTCTACGGGCCGCGAAAACCGCTTTTTCGCGTCGCGGAAACCCCGAGTCACCCAAAGCCGTAGATCCGTGCAAAGATTCGTAAACAAAACTTTTTGAAAAACCTTTTCTTGTACGAGTTTGTAAAACCTTTAGATCTACACTAGATAAGGGTTATACCTTCGAAGCGTTCCTTTCGCTTATCCCGCTCGTCCAAGGAGTTGCCGGATCTCTAGACCGTCAAGCGCCGGTCCTCTAGAAGTATCCACACGGACACGTAGGTGGAGAAAAACCTCACACGAAGGTGTGCTAGCACCTTGGTGAGATTCGGCCAAGCAAGGAGGAGAGGGAGAGGGAGAGCTTGAGAGGAAGAAGGAGGAAGAATCACCACACTTGAATGAAAATGAATTCACACCCATTCACCAAGTGGCCGGCCACTTTCTCCACAAGAATAACTCCCCATTAAATGCAATTAATGTGGAGTTAATAAGAAAATGGCTTTGTAACTTCCATGAGGTGGCACACCATGATGATGTGGAACATCATCATTAGTCCACCTAATGCCAACTCACAAATGAGGTGGCAAAAGGTCAAGTCAA
This sequence comes from Zingiber officinale, assembly GCF_018446385.1. Classification (NCBI taxonomy): domain Eukaryota; kingdom Viridiplantae; phylum Streptophyta; class Magnoliopsida; order Zingiberales; family Zingiberaceae; genus Zingiber; species Zingiber officinale. The sequence continues at coordinate 13,564,222 of NC_055990.1, read as the reverse complement.
AATTGACCTTTGGTCTTCCTTCTCTAGTCAAGTCCAACTTGACCCAATCTCTACCATGGTTGATCTAATCCAACCATTTGATTAGAGCCAACTTAATATAATGAATCTAATTCATTAAATTAAATTGATTTAATAAGTCATAATCTAAATTAGACTCATTAAATACATGAATCAACTTGAGTCGAACTCAAGTTAGCCCAATTAGGATTACTCTTAATCCAATTTGATTCATCAAATGAATCTAATCCTCTTGGTTCATCATATGAACCTAATCTCCATCTAATTGTCCTAAGTGTGTGACCCTATAGGTTCTTGTAACATTGGCAATGCCCTAAACCCATTTAGGAGCATAAGTAATGAGCGGTATCTAGCAACACTTCATTACTACCCAAGTTACAAGAATGTCGAGATCCGACATCACCTTGTGACTACTAATTGTGACTCCTCACAATATGTGACATTGTCCTTCTATCCTAGACATCTAGATTGATCAATGTGAGGCATAGACCGTGTCATCCTCTAATCAATCTAAATCTTGAACTCCAAGTAGACTCACTCGATCAAATGCGCTCAACATCTAATGTTGACTCATTTGGGCATGGCCATGCACTTAGTGGTCTCACTCTATCAAGAATAGCGATGTCGCTCCCGTCATATGGGAGGGATAGATCCCATCTACATCACTCACATCCCTCTGCATAATTCGTTACATATCCAGTAATCGCCTTTATAGTCCACCCAGTTACGGGTGACGTTTGACGAAACTAAAGTATATAAATCCTTATGTAGGGATCCATGGTGACTTCAGGTCTAAGGACTAATAGTCATACTAATAGTCACATGAGAAAGTATATGACACTCATATAACGATCCATGATACTTTCTCATGGCGGGTCATTCAGTATACATTCTCCAATGTATACCCATGTGTCAGCTTGATATCTCTATATCCATGACTTGTGAGATCAAGTCATCGAACTGACCTACATGCTAGTCTTATTGCATTAACATTGTCCCTGAATGTTAATACTCGACTAGGAATGATTTAGAGTAGTGTTCCCTATATCATCTCACTATCGATTCAACTAATCGTTTGATATAGGTATGAACCATCTACTCAAGGACGCTATTATACTTAGTCTATTTGGTACTAATACAAATAAGTATAATAACCAAACAAATGCCTTTATTAATATACAAGAATATGATATACATGAGTCCATACAATCATCAAATGATTGGCTCTAGGGCTCTAACTAACAATCTCCCACTTGCACTAGTGCCAATCAGTATAGGCTCTAAGGCCTAATGACCTAGTGTGACCATCATGCTTCCTCTGTGCCAAAGCCTTGGTCAAGGGATCTACGATGTTAGCCTCTGTAGGTACTCTGCAAATCTTCACATCTCCTCTATCGATAATCTCTCGAATGAGATGGAAGCGCCGTAGTATGTGCTTGGTCCGCTGGTGTGAGCGAGGTTCCTTCGCCTGTGCTATAGCTCCATTGTTGTCACAATAGAGCTCAACTGGGTCAGCGATGCTAGGAACCACCCCAAGTTCAGTGATGAACTTGCGGATCCAAACTGCCTCCTTTGCTGCCTCTGATGCAGCAATATACTCGGCTTCTGTTGTAGAATCAGCTACTGTATCCTGCTTCGAACTCTTCCAGCTGACAGCACCACCATTAATGCAAAATACGAATCCTGACTGCGATCGGTAATCATCCTGATCGGTCTGAAAGCTGGCATCACTGTAACCCTTTACAGTTAGCTCATCATTGCCTCCATATATCAAGAAATATTCTTTAGTCCTTCGTAAGTACTTAAGAATATTCTTGACCGCTATCCAGTGACTTTCACCTGGATCTGACTGGTATCTGCTCGTCATGCTCAAAGCATACGAGACATCAGGTCGAGTACACAGCATGGCGTACATGATCGATCCTATGGCTGAGGCATAAGGGATCTGATCCATGCGGTCTCTCTCCTCTCTAGAAGAGGGACCTTGAGTCTTCGAAAGACTCACGCCATGTGACATCGGCAAAAATCTCTGCATGGCAAACCGAAGGAGTACCTTGTCAATATATGTACCGACTTAGGCCAAGCAATCTCTTAGATCTATCTCTATAGATCGTATCCCTAGAATGCGGATGCCTCACCTAAGTCCTTCATTGAGAAGCAACTCCTAGCCGGGTCTTGATGAAGCATAGGGATGTCCTGCCCAACGAGTAGTATGTCATCCACATATAATATGAGGAAGACAACTATGTCCCCTACAACCTTCTTGTATACACAAGGCTCATCTTCGTTCTTGATGAAACCAAACTGTTTGATCGCATCATCAAATCGAAGATTCCAGCTCCGAGAAGCTTGCTTTAGTCCATAAATGGACCTATGCAGCTTGCATACTCTGCTAGTATGCTGTGGATCTACAAAACCCTCAGGTTGTGTCATGTACACATCCTCGAGTAGGTTTCCATTCAGAAACGCGGTTTTGACATCCATCTGCCATATCTCATAGTCATGGTAGGCTGCAATAGCAAGCATGATCCGAATGGACTTAAACATCGCCACTGGAGAAAAGGTTTCATCATAGTCAATACCATGAATCTGCTTGAAACCTATAGCTACCAAGCGACCCTTATAGATAAGTCCATCCATGTCAGTCTTTCTCTTAAAGACCCACTTGCACCCAATGGGTTTTACCCCTTCAGGTGGATCAACCAAAGTCCACACTTGGTTGGTGTACATGGATTCTATCTCGGATCTCATGGCTTCTAGCCATTTCTCAGAATCTGGTCTCATCACAGCTTCTTGATAGGTGGTAGGCTCATCTTCTATGAGCACAATGTCATCATGGTCAGACAAGAGAAATGAGTATCTCTCAGGCTGACGATGTACCCTATCAGACCTGCGAAGAGGTATGTCTACATGAACCGGTTGTTGTTCCTCAACTCCTTGTGGAACAACATCATCCACAACACTTTGTGGTTCCAGTTCAATTTCCATCGTGGCATTAGTGCTATTGTTCGCATCTTGAACTTCTTCAAGATCGAACTCTCACTAGTCTTTCTAGAAACAAAGTCCCTTTCTAGAAAGACCCCAGTCTTTGCCACAACTACCTTGTGCTGACTGGGAATGTAGAAGTAATATCCCTTAGTTTCCTTGGGATATCCGATGAAATAGCACTTGTCGGATTTGGGTCCTAATTTGTCTGAGACTTGACGTCGTACGTAAGCCTCACAACCCCAAATCCTCATGAAAGACACATGGGCATCTCTCCCAGTCCATATCCTATATGGTGTCTTTATCACGGCCTTTGATGGAACTCGGTTGAGTATGAAAGCTACCGTGTCTAGAGCATATCCCCATAGATATGTTGGAAGATCTGTGTGACTCATCATAGATCGTACCATATCTAATAAGGTACGATTCCTCCTTTCGGATACACCATTCCACTGTGGTGTTCCAGGAGGGGTGAGTTGAGATAAAATCCCACACTCAGCTAAGTAGTCACGAAACTCATGGCTTAAGTATTCACCACCTCGATCTGATCGAAGTACCTTAATACTCTTGCCAAGCTGGTTCTGTACTTCATTCTTGAATTCTTTGAACTTTTCAAAGGATTCAGACTTATGTGTCATCAAGTACACATAACCGTATCTACTGAAATCATCAATAAATGTGATGAAGTACCTATAACCGCCTCTAGCAGCAACATTGAAAGGGCCACATACATCACTATGTATGAGTCCTAACAAATCAGTTGCTCTCTCGCTATGCCCACTAAAGGGCGTCTTGGTCATCTTGCCTCGTAGGCATGACTCGCATATCTCATATGATTCAAAATCAAATGAGTCCAGCAAACCATCCTTATGGAGCTGGGATAAGCGCTTATCATTTATATGACCTAAGCGACAGTGTCAGAGGTATGTTTGGTTCATGTCATTTGACTTGAACCTCTTGGTACTAATGTTATAGATAGGGCTCTCAAGGTCTAGAATATAGAGTCTGTTTATTAGCGGTGCACTACAATAGAACATATCTTTCAAATAAACAGAACAACATTTGTCTTTTATTATAAAAGAGTATCCTTTCTTGTCTAAACAAGAAACTGAAACTATGTTCTTAGTAAGAGCAGGCACATAACAACAATCATCTAAATCTAGTACAAACCCAGAGGGCAGAGATAGCTGATAAGTTCCTACAGCAACAGCAGCAACCCGTGCTCTATTGCCTACTCGTAGGTCCACCTCGCCCTTTGCCAATGCTCTGTTATTTCCAGATCAGTACAAATGTGAGAAGCACATCCAGTATCTAATACCCATGATGTAGAAATAGATAGATTGACTTCTATAACATATATACCTAAAGTGGAAGTCTCACTTCGCTTCTTCTTAAGATCCTCCAAGTATACCTTGCAGTTCCTCTTCCAGTGCCCGGTCTGACCGCAGTGGAAGCAGGTAGCATCCTTGGCGACCCCTCCTTTAGGCTTCAGTGCCTTGCCTTTGCCCTTGGTTTGGGACTTTCCCTTACCTTTGGGCTTGCCCTTGCCCTTGTGCTTCTGGACCATCAGAATGGGCTTAACCTTCTTAAGGTTAATCTCAGCAGTTCGTAACATACTAAGTAGCTCGGGCAGTGGCTTGTCAATCTCGTTCATGTTATAGTTGAGAACGAATTGACTATAGCTATCCGGCAAGGACTGCAAGATCAAGTCAGTGGCCAGCTCTTGGCCAAGTGGGAACCCCAGTCTTTGTAGGTTCTCTATGTACCCAATCATCTTGAGTACATAAGGACCTACAGGAGCCCCGTCTGACATCTTGCACTGAAACAGTGCCTTCGAGATCTGAAATCTCTCATGCCTCGCTTGTCCCTGATATAGTTGGCGAAGATGCTCAACCATATCAAAAGCGCCCATCAACTCATGTTGCTTCTGAAGCTCTGAGTTCATGGTCGCGAGCATTAGACAGGACACATCTAATGCGTCGTCTTGATGCTTCTTGTAAGCATCTTTGTCGGCTCGCGGGGCATTGGCAGGAGGAGCCTCCTGAATGGGCTGCTCCAGAACGTACAGCTTACGCTCCTGGGTGAGAACTATTCTCAAGTTCCTGTACCAGTCCAGGAAATTTGCTCCGTTGAGCTTGTCCTTCTCAAGGACAGATCGCAGGGAGAAGGAATTCGTGTTCGACGTCATGGTTATCTATAATAGAAAATTTGCATAAATAAATATCATATTCTTTAAAAATCATTTAATTAGGCCTTTTAATTAAATGATGCTCCCACTGAATTCTATAATTCTTGTGGGACAAGATCCACATCATACTAACCCTTGAGTTAGCTTTGGCTAATACGCCCAAGGCTTAGTATGATCGGTAGGTAACGATTACCAATTACATCTCTATGCAACTCTTGTTTATAGAATCAATATCCGCATTTATATTAAAACTCGAGTTAGCTTTGGCTAATACGCTCGAGAGTTAATATAGATGTGATATTGACCTATCTTTCCAACTATTGGAAGAATGCCTATAGTTGACTCGATCCAACCGAGTAACTATGAATACTCAATCTAATTGAGTTTGTATTCACCCATGCGTTGATAGACGGGACCAAGATTGTCCCTCCGTACCCTACCAAGATAATATGTATTGCTCTGCTTTGGCAGATTCAACAATACAGGTGATCGAGATAGTGATAGGTATCACGGCATGGTTAGGCATTAGAGTTGAGTCGATTGAGATCTAATCTAATCGAAATGGATGCATCTTGTGCACGACTTAGATCTAATCTAATCGCAAGGGTGCATCATGTGCACGACTTAGATCTAATCTAATCGTAAGGCACTAATTAATTAACTACTTATTAAATATGCATCACATACACAAGCAATTAATTAATCTATTTGTGATTTAGTAATGGCCCTACTACGATCTTCTCAAGCCAATGAGAAGATCGATTGGTCAACCTAGGGTCAACAGCTTCTTCAAGCTCCTCCCTTTGACCACCTTGTGTTGCTCGTGCCCGCCTCGGAACTCCGTCTCGTGTGGACCCTCCACCGCTCCAATTTGTACATTACAATTTGAAACTCGAGTTACATTCGAGTCTAAATCTAATTTACAACAAGAAAATAAGAGAAGGCACGATGCGTAGGTCTCGAATATAATACAACACTCGCAAACACATAACGGCACGCAGGCCGTATTATGAATTACAACACAACCAATCATATTGGGTATTTTGGGCCATGACTATCACAAATTAATATATAATTAAAAATTATATATTTTTTCATAATTTTCTATAATTTTAAAATAATTTTTACAATTTTTATGAATAAAATTTCCCGGCGGTCCCGTTTAGCGATTTCGGGCGCAATCGCTTGCGGGGCCCAGGGGCAGCGCCCCTACCCGCGATCTAACCATCGCGAGGGTTCCTATGCGATCCAACAGCGCCTAAACCCACTGTCCCAAAACGATTTGGGTCGAGACATTGCCGTTTCGGAAAAATATTCCCGGCGGGTTCGTTTTTAGCGATTTCGGGTGCAATCGCGAAGCAAATTCCCTTGCGGGGTTAGGGGCTATGCCCCTACCCACGATCTAACCATCGTGAGTTGCTCCTTTGCGATCTAATGGCACCCGACCCCGCTGTCCCAAACGGATTTGGGGCAAAACGAAGCCGTTTAAAAGAAAACTTTCCGGTAGCCGAAGCCTACAAGTGCCGAGACACTTGTGCTTCGCTTCTACGGAAAAATTAATCATAAAAACTATAAAAACTCAATTTTTACAGAAAATCACAGAAGTTTTATGGCTCTGATACCACTGTTGGGTTCTTCGGGCCGCGAAAACCGCTTTTTCGCGTCGCGGAAACCCCGAGTCACCCAAAGCCGTAGATCCGTGCAAAGATTCGTAAACAAAACTTTTCGAAAAACCTTTTCTTGTACGAGTTTGTAAAACCTTTAGATCTACACTAGATAAGGGTTATACCTTCGAAGCGTGCCTTTCGCTTATCCCGCTCGTCCAAGGAGTTGCCGGATCTCTAGACCGTCAAGCGCCGGTCCTCTAGAAGTATCCACACGGACACGTAGGTGGAGAAAAACCTCACATGAAGGTGTGCTAGCACCTTGGTGAGATTCGGCCAAGCAAGGAGGAGAGGGAGAGGGAGAGCTTGAGAGGAAGAAGGAGGAAGAATCACCACACTTGAATGAAAATGAATTCACACCCATTCACCAAGCGGCCGGCCACTTTCTCCACAAGAATAACTCCCCATTAAATGCAATTAATGTGGAGTTAATAAGAAAATGGCTTTGTAACTTCCATGAGGTGGCACACCATGATGATGTGGAACATCATCATTGGTCCACCTAATGCCAACTCACAAATGAGGTGGCAAAAGGTCAAGTCAAAATTGACCTTTGGTCTCCTTCTCTAGTCAAGTCCAACATGACCCAATCTCTACCATGGTTGATCTAATCCAACCATTTGATTCGAGCCAACTTAATATAATGAATCTAATTCATTAAATTAAATTGATTTAATAAGTCATAATCTAAATTAGACTCATTAAATACATGAATCAACTTGAGTCGAACTCAAGTTAGCCCAATTAGGATTACTCTTAATCCAATTTGATTCATCAAATGAATCTAATCCTCTTGGTTCATCATATGAACCTAATCTCCATCTAATTGTCCTAAGTGTGTGACCCTATAGGTTCTTGTAACGTTGGCAATGCCCTAAACCCATTTAGGAGCATAAGTAATGAGCGGTATCTAGCAACACATCATTACTACCCAAGTTACAAGAATGTCGAGATCCGACATCACTTTGTGACTACTAATTGTGACTCCTCACAATATGTGACATTGTCCTTCTATCCTAGACATCTAGATTGATCAATGTGAGGCATAGACCGTGTCATCCTCTAATCAATCTAAATCTTGAACTCCAAGTAGACTCACTCGATCAAATGAGCTCAACATCTAATGTTGACTCATTTGGGCATGACCATGCACTTAGTGGTCTCACTCTATCAAGAATATCGATGTCGCTCCCGTCATATGGGAGGGATAGATCCCATCTACATCACTCACATCCCTCTGCATAATTTGTTACATACCCAATAATCGCCTTTATAGTCCACCCAGTTACGGGTGACGTTTGACGAAACTAAAGCACATAACTCCTTATGTAGGGATCCATGGTGACTTCAGGTCTAAGGACTAATAGTCATACTAATAGTCACATGAGAAAGTATATGACACTCATATAACGATCCATGATACTTTCTCATGGCGGGTCATTCAGTATACATTCTCCAATGTATACCCATGTGTCAGCTTGATATCTCTATATCCATGACTTGTGAGATCAAGTCATCGAACTGACCTACATGCTAGTCTTATTGCATTAACATTGTCCCTGAATGTTAATACTCGACTAGGAATGATTTAGAGTAGTGTTCCCTATATCATCTCACTATCGATTCAACTAATCGTTTGATATAGGTATGAACCCTCTACTCAAGGACGCTATTATACTTAGTCTATTTGGCACTAATACAAATAAGTATAATAACCAAACAAATGCCTTTATTAATATACAAGAATATGATATACATGAGTCCATACAATCATCAAATGATTGGCTCTAGGGCTCTAACTAACAACTAGCATTATCCCTTACACCATAGGTCTCGGGTTCAATTCCCGCCTAGGCCGTTTTCGTTCCCTCTTTATTTTTGCTACTTCCGCTACTCTAAAAATTCCATAAAAATACTCTAAAATTCCAGAAAAATCCTAGAATATTTCTATAATAGTTTTGAGAATTTTCGGGCGTTACAATCCCCCATACCTTATAAAAAGTTCATCCTCGAACCTAGAATAATTCTGGGTACTTCTGTCTCATGCTGGCTTCAGTCTCCCATGTTGCCTCTTCTGCTGTGTGATTTTGTCAAATGACTTTTACTAATGGTACTTCCTTGTTCCACAACTTCTTAACTGCTCGATCTACTATCTGAGTAGGTCGACTATCATAGCTGAGGTCTTCGCGGACTTGTACCAGCTGGGGCTCGATCACCTGGGTGGCATCTGGGATATGCTTCTTCAGCATAGAGACGTGAAATACATTGTGGACAGCTGACATCTCCTGGGGTAGCTCTAGCTCATATGCTACCTTACCCACTCTTTTGCTGATAAGGTATGGTCCCACATATCTGGGGCTTAGCTTGCCCTTCTTCCCAAAATGCATTACTCCCTTCATGGGAGCCACTCTGAGGAACACTGAATCCCCAACTGAAAATTCTAAAGGTCTGCGTCGCGTATCAGCATAGCTTTTCTGGCGGCTCTGAGCTGTCTCTAGATCTGTCTGAAGTTCTAGCTCTTTCTGTTCACCACTCTCATACCAGCAGATTAGAGATCTACACCTCCGCCCATAGAGAGCCTCATAAGGTGCCATGCCGATGGTGGCCTGATAGCTATTGTTGTATGCAAATTCTGCTAAGCTCAGATATTTGCACCAACTTCCTTTGAAATCTAGGGCACATGCTCGGAGCATATCTTCGAGTACCTGATTTACTCGCTCCATCTGACCATCTGTCTGAGGATGGAAGGTTGTGCTAAACTTTAACTTCGTGCCCAAAGCTGACTGTACACACTCCCAGAAGTGTGATGTGAATCTACTGTCCCTGTCTGAAATCATGCAGCCTGATGATCTCCTTGAGATACAACTGAGCTAGCTGCTCCATGGAATAGGATATTCTGATAGCTAGGAAGTGGGCTAATTTAGTCAACCTGTCGACTATTACCCAGATGGTGTCGAAACCATTCGTGGTTCTGGGTAGTCCCACTATAAAATCCATAGAAATGTCTTCCCACTTCCATTCTGGAATCTGAATAGGCTGCAAAACTCCTCCTGGTTTCTAATGTTCTGCCTTGACCCTCTGACAGGTCAGACAGGTGCTGACATATCTAGCAATGTCTCTCTTCATCCCGGGCCACCAAAATCGTTTCTTCAAGTCCTGGTACATTTTGGTGGAACCAGGATGCATCGCATAAGGAGTCCTTTGAGCCTCATCTAGAATTTGCCTCCGTAGTTCCTCCTGATCTGGAACACAGAGTCTGTCGCCAAAGTACACTACCCCGCTATTGGACACTATGAACTCTCCAGCTCCTGATTCTGCTATCCCTTGCTTGATTTTCTGAATTTCAGGATCCTGTTCCTGAGCGGTCTGGATGTCACCAAGCAAGGTAGACTCTAATGTCATAGTAGAGAGCTGTCCAACTATGAGTTCGAGACCAAAATCTGCGATCTCTTTCTGTAGGGGCGGTGCCATGGCTGCTAGTGATAATAAGGTAGCACTGGATTTTCTGCTAAGTGCGCCTGCTACCTTATTGGCTTTCCCTGGGTGGTAGAGGATATCTATATCGTAGTCTTTGACCAGCTCTAGCCACCTGCGCTGTCGCATATTCAGATCCTTCTGAGTGAAGAAGTACTTCAAACTCTGATGATCTGTATACACTCTGCACTGAGCTCCATATAAGTAATGTCTCCAAATTTTGAGAGCGAACACCACTGCTGCAAGCTCAAGATCATGGGTAGGGTAGTTCTTCTCATAATCCTTGAGTTGTCTGGAGGCATAGGCGATTACCTTGTCGTCTTGCATCAGCACTGCTCCTAGTCCCAACTTAGAGGCGTCACTATATATATCAAAGTTGTCTGTATTTTCTGGCAGTGTCAGAATGGGTGTACTGGTCAATCTCCTCTTGAGCACGCTGAAGCTATTCTCGCAGTCATCTGTCCACTGAAATTTCTTGTTTTTCCTGGTAAGAGCTGTCAGTGGGGAGGCTATCCTGGAGAAGTCCTCTACGAATTTCCTGTAATAACCTGCTAATCCCAGAAAGCTTCTGATCTCACTAGCTTTCTTGGGTCTCTTCCAGTTGCTCACAGCTTCTATTTTGCTGGGGTCTACCATGATACCATCCTTGGAGATGACGTGACCTAGGAAGGACACCTGATCTAACCAAAATTCACATTTCGTGAATTTGGCGTATAGCTGGTTCTGCTGAAGAGTCTGTAATACTATTCCCAGGTGCTCTGCGTGTTCTTCCTGAGTTCCTGAATAGATAAGAATGTCATCAATGAATACGATGATAAACATATCTAAGTATTCTCTGAATACCCTATTCATAAGGTCCATGAAAGTAGCTGGAGCATTTGTCACACCGAAGGGCATGACTACGAACTCGTAGTGTCCGTATCTGGTCCTGAAAGTTGTCTTAGATATATCCCCTTCCTTGACCTTCACCTGATGATAGCCTGATCTGAGATCTATTTTAGAGAACACTGCTGCTCCCTTTAATTGATCAAATAGGTCATCTATTCTGGGGAGAGGATACCTATTCTTGATTGTGACCTGGTTTAGCGCCCTGTAATCTATGCACAGACGCATGCTCCCATCCTTCTTCTTCACGAACAATACAGGCGCTCCCCATGGTGAGTGACTAGGGCGTATGATCATGAAGTTCCTTCAGTTCTGCTGGAGCCATGCGGTACGGCGCTTTGGAAATAGGACTGGTACCGGGAATGAGCTCTATCTCAAATGCAATCTCCCTGTCTGGTGCTAAGCCTAGTAATTCCTCAGGGAAGACTGCTGGATAGTCGCATACGACTCGGACCTCTGCTAGCTGTTGGTTCTTGTCCTGACTAGTATTGACTACGTGTGCTTTGAATCCCGTACATCCTGAATCCATCAATTTCTGTGCCTTCATAGCTGAGAGAAACCTCTTGGCCTTTCTCTTGGGTTCCCCGATGAATTCGAACTGTGTTTCTGCTTCAGGTTGGAATACGACTTTCTGTTTACCGCACTCGATGGAGGCACCGTATCTGATCAAGAAGTCCATTCCAAAGATGATATCATAATCAGTCATGTCTAGCACTATCAGATCACAAAAGAGTTCTCTGCCTGCTATAATGACTGGCACTGCTCTGAGCCAGTGCGTGGATGCCATAATTTCTCCTGAGGGTAAGGTCGTCAGAAATTGACCACTAAGTACCTCTGGAGGGGTTGCTAGCTTTTCGGCGAATGCCCTGGATATATAAGAATGGGTTGCCCCAGTATCGAATAAGACAGTTGTACTTTGCTGTAAGATACTGATATGACCTGCAACAACTGTTGAGGCATTCGCGGCGTCATCTCTGGTCAGTGAGTAGATCCTTCATTGGTCATGGCTGAGGGAGCTTCTAATCTGCCCTGGCTGATGTGTGGACCTTCTAAAGCGACCTACATCTGATGTAACTGTGCTGGCTGGCCTCCGTACTGAATTGGTTGCGGCGGAGGAAAACTGGCCTTGTTTGGTCATTGCTTAGCCATATGCCCTTCTTGTCCACCCTCGAAGCATCCTCGTGTGCCCTTGCGACAAATTCCTGAATGAAGTTTCCCACAAGTAGCACACTTTGGATGGCTGGGCTGTTTACTTGCTGGTCCTCCCTTTTGGTAACTCCCTGATTTGCGCTTGTTGCCGGAGTTCCCTTTCCAGTTGGAGCCGTGGGAATTGTGGCCCTGGTGTTTCTGAGTACCTGAGCCTCCTTGGCCCTTAACCTCTGAGAATACTTGCTTCTGCTGCTTAATGCTGTTCTGGTAGTGTTCAGTGGTCAGAGCACTACTTATCAGTTCTTCAGTAGTTTGCGGCTTGTGAATGCCGCCAGCCACGTTCACTGCTATTTCCGGCCTCAGCATCTTGAGCATCAACCGGACTCGTTCTCTTTCTGTGCTGACTAGTTCTGGACATAGACGAGCCAATCTGTTGAATTTCTACACGGCTTCCTCCACTGAAAGGTTGCCCTGGCGAAACTCAGTGAACTCGTCGTAGTGGCGGTTCGTGACCCGCATGTGAAAGAGCTCTTCGAAGAATTCTTTCTCGAAGTCGGCCCATATCATCTGGTTTACTGGGCGCTTCGCTTTGATTCTCTCCCACCACATGTGTGCATCTCCTACTAGGCAGAAGGAGGCGCACTTCACCTTCTCGTGTTCTGTCCAGTCCAGAAGCTCCATCGTGCTCTCCAGTGTTTTGGTGGAACCTCTAAGACCACTGGTGTTGCTATGTTTGGTTCCGGGGTGACTGTGGGAGTATTATGCCGGTTAGCCTTTAAGGTGGCTATTTCCTGTTGCTGTTCAGCTAGCTGCTGCTGTAACTGAGCCACCAATACTGTAAGGTCTGGAGGAGGCACTGAACTGCCTGCCTCATGCTGGGGCTCAGAAGCTGGTGCCCTCTTAGCTGGGCGTCCTCGTGCCATTTCTAAAGACATAGAGGATACATATGCTTAACACAATCATAATAAGGTAACTACTGTTATCATGTTAAAGCTATCATATACAAGCATGCTATAATTATCCATAGACATGAAAGCAAAACATAATTAAAGTAGAGGTATTCTTACTTGGAAGCTGCAGGTTCAATGCTGATGTGTGTGTAGGAAGTATGGAACACTGCTCTGATACCACTCTGTAACGACCCGCCTTCTACTGACTAAGCTGTAAGGCCGATCGTTACGTAATGCTGTGCTAAATTACTATTTGCCGAAATCTGGATTGATTAAAATTTTGCTAAACTGATTACTGTAAACTCTGATCTTAATATTCTAGGTGTACCTAGGGGTTGTACACATGCTAGGGAAGACAATCTATGCCTCTCGGATGTCCTACTAGCTATAATCAGGCATTTCAATCGATCCGTGGATCGATTGAGGCTGTCGGATCGATCCAGTCCGATCCAGGAGCACGCTGATCGGTCGGCTTGACCGATCCAGGAGCACCCTGATCGGTCGGCTTGACCGATCAGTGGCTCACTGATCGGTCGGCTGACCGATCAGTGAGCTTCTGTGCTCGCTGTTCTCATATGGATCGGTCGGCTGACCGATCCATAACAGAGGCCAACTCTCTGTTCGCGACTGGATCGGTTAGCTGACCGATCCAGAGGCACAACCCAACCTCTGATCGGTCTGTAGACCGATTTGGGTTCTGATTTCGAATCAGAACCCTGATTTCAGCACTAGTTCGTGCCAAAATCTCATATAAGGGTCCTAAAATCAATGGAAATAAGTTCCAGCATCTATTAACTAGCATTCCAACATAATTACAAACAACTAAAACAAATCTTCCATGGTTTAAACATTCTAAGGTCTAAAAATGCATGAAAGAAGAAATACTAAGAATTCAACTATTTAAGCTTGCTAAGACCCCCTGCCACACACACCATCTTTGCATTGAACTCCAGCTTCCTCTGCTAGTCCATTTTCCCTTTACCTTTATCTGCAGTATAAGGAAAGTAGAATCTGTAAGCTTAAAGCTTAGTAAGAAACCATCTACCTCACTAAAACATGCAATGATGCAAACATGCTTTTTAAGAATGCTATTTGAAAACATGTACTAGCATGGCATACTATGGTTGCAAGCATCAACTGAAATAACTGAACATGTAAGCTGAAACATGGCATAGCAAGCTAATCACATAGAACAATAATAGAGAACTAAGCTAACTGAAGCTAACCTGAAGCTGAAATCACACTCAACTAACATAACTGATTTTATGAGTTTTGAAAACTAATAGCATAGTAGATCAAAATAATAATCATGTGCTGTTGGGCCCGGCAACTGTACTCACTGTGCGCGCATCCCTAACTAAACCTGGGTTTGCAAGTCCCAAATTTAGTAGATTTTACTAGGTTATTTGAACCTAGGGACAACTGTGGGAGTCCAACCCAATGGATATCTAATCCGGTACAGTGCCAACTGAAAAGTAAAATACTGAGTATAGCTAAACTGTTCTAAATTGCTGTTTCTAGGTTATCTGAACCTAGAGCTAGGTTGTCTGAACCCAGAGGCGACTGTGGGAGCCCACCCATTGGACCGTAGTCCCATATAAGCTAGAATAAGGCTAACTAAGCTATTTTAAATGCTTCTATTGCATTTACTGAGCTATTAAAAATGCCTAAGTTGCATTTTTCTAAGCTAGTCATTTAATCGAACACCTAGTGTGATTTAACTCCCCTCTCTATTAGGGAGACTACCTTTAGGCACCAAACAGCATCTAAACCTCCAACTGAAGGGGGAAAGACGTGTCGGCCCATCTAAAGGTACTTACTAAATCCCTAAACCTGCGAGGAGGGTTAAATACACCATATGTGTCGAAAAATCTGCATATAACTAAACTAATGCATAGAAAACCAAACGGGAGCTACTTATACTGCAGGTGAGGGGTTTCTTACCTCTTGTGCGAAGATTCTTACAAATCTAAGCGCTAGGTTTTTCGAAAGAACGCTCTTCTCGAAGAACCGCTCGCGTCCACGTGCTCTTCTCGCGGAGGGGAACGTCCTCGTGTTGGAGTCGTCGCCGGAAAGTGATCCGAGAGCCCTTGGGGGCTTGGGCGCCGAGAGGGAAGAAGGAGGAGAGGGGGCGGCGGTGGTGAGGGTTTGAGGGAGAGCAAGTCACGTAAGAAAATAACCCTTCACTTATTAATTTTCCTCTTTATGTTAAGGAATTAATTTGCCCAACTCCATTATAAATTTAATTGATTCCCTTCTCTTTCAGCACGACCCTGCTGGGTTCAACTGGTTACTAGAATTATCCCTTACACCATAGGTCTCGGGTTCAATTCCCGCCTAGGCCGTTTTCGTTCCCTATTTATTTTTGCTACTTCCGTTACTCTAAAAATTCCATAAAAATACTCTAAAATTCTAGAAAAACCCTAGAATATTTCTAAAATAGTTTTGAGAATTTTTGGGCATTACAGCTTCCTTGTTGTGGGTGAACCTAGCAAGGAGGAGAAGAAGGTGGTTGGTGGTTTCTCATCTCGGAAGATCGTTGCCCACACAACGTCCGAGGTTAGAAGAGGAATACGGTAGAAGATCAAGAGGTCTTTCTAGAAGGTATATCTAGTAGTTTTTCCTTTTCCGCATCATACTAGTTATTTATGGAAATAATACCAAATACAAGAGGCATACGATTTAATATTTCGAATATGTTTTTCGATGTTGTGTTCTTTTGTTTTATTTTTCCTTGTGATTTGATTGTTCTCTTCGGTTAACCTAAAGTTATTTTAGGAAATTAAATATTAACTTTCTATAAAAGGTTTTGTCTAGTTGGTGGTGGTTGCTCCCATATCCAAGAAGGCCATGTGCCTCGCCACGTCAGTACTGGGAACCAATTATGGAAATTAATATTTAATTGAATTAATAACTTAAGGTGATTTGGGTCGAACGTGTTAAGTTCCGCAGGAGATCCAAGTCTAAACCTAAAAGAACAAATAGATTAAGTTTTGGATCAAACGTGTTAAGTTCCGTAGGCGATCCAAAATTTAATTTAAAAGAACACATGGTAGCTAGGAAAAGGTTCAGACCTATGTACAAAATTTTTGTACACTGGAACCTCTAGGTTTTCCGAGTAGCAACCAACAATTGGTATCAGAGCTAGGGTTTTGCCTCTGTGTATTTGGTATTTAGAATAATTATACACATGTCATACATAATTTAGGCAGGATAATAGTAGGATGTGCTAACTCTTTGGATGCAGGATCTAACTATTATGGCTTTTAGTTATTATGTGTGTGATTGGACCCTTGGACATGTCAAGGGCATTTATTTGTGTGTGCATGATTGTATTATAAAATACAGCAGGAGTTGTATTTAGTTTTATTAGGATTTTATTTTTGATCTAGATACATGTACATTCCTTTTATGGAATATAGGATCAAAAATTATAAAATTCTATTTATGTCGCAAATTGAATCTTGTAAAGCGTGGAACTCTCGAAGGACCAGAAGCGCAGCGGAATAAGGAACAAGATGGATGCGACAGCTAGACCCAGTGGTGGTGGCCAAATATGGCAGCAGCTTGGGATGACAACACACGGAGGACAACCAAAGATAAAAGCCATAATAGTTGAAAATTAGATTTTTCTATTTATTGCTTTTATATTGTGCTGTGTGTGCATGTTAGTATACTTGTTTAGTAGGCTAGCATAGTTAAAATTCCTCATTTATAAATAACTAAGTGGGAGAGGGATTTTTAAGTAAATCCCATGGTCTCCATTACTGGTTTGTAAGTGATGCAAACAAGTTTGCGCGTTGGCTCTGAGTGCCTTCCTCCATAACAGATGAGCTTGTTTGTGGATCACTAGAACAAACTTCCATTTTGGATGACTATAGGAAGTTAATTAAGAGCGTGTGTTCTTCCCCAACGGAAGGGGCATAATCTTATTAATGGACTTAGTGTCAAGTAATGGTATACACTTAGACACATCTAATAGTATCCTCCCCATCGGAGCCACTGCTATTATTTGTGTGACAAAAAGACACCAACTATTAATTTTATTTGTCAAAAAGTTAGGTTGACAAGATAATAAAATTAATGGGTTAAAACCCTCCTTTTACAAATGTTGAATTTGTATACGTCCACACTAACGTGGCATACAAAATTCACAGTGTTTTAAGGTGTTGGTTAATTTAAAATAGTATTGTTTGAGGAATCAATATTATTCTAAATTTAGAGTCCTGACCAAAAGTTATTTGTGATTCTTAGGATGACTTTCAACCCACTGTCCATCATACTACAACAGAATAGACTTACTGGTCCTAACTACATAGATTGGAAAAGAAACTTGGATATTATTCTTACTGCTGAAAGCTATAAATTTGTACTGACTGAGACTTTCCCTGATGCACCCAATGGTGAATCTACCCAAGAGGAGATTGAATATCATAAGAAATGGGTAAAAGCATATGAGATGGCGCGGTGTTACATTTTGGCTTCAATGTCAAATGTATTGCAACATCAACATCAAGATTTACCAATAGCTTATGATATCATGAACAATCTCAAGGAACTCTTTGGTCATCAGGACAGGGCTTCTAGGCAAGAAGCCATAAGAAAGATAATGACAGCCACCATGCAAGAGGGTACTCCTGTGAGGGATCATATCCTAAAGATGATGGCTTATCTGAACGAAATACAAATCCTTGGAGGTGAAATTGATGGGGAAACCCAGATCGATATGATCCTCCAAACACTATCTAGAAGTTTTGAGCAGTTCCGCCTGAACTATAATATGAATAAGAGGATATATTCATTAGCGGAACTACTTACAGAACTTCAGGCAGCAGAAGGATTATTTCGTCATAATTCTCAGATTCACTATGCTGAAAATGGTTCTACTTCTAAACCGAAAGGAAAGAAGAAGAAGAAACAAGTTGGCTCAGCAAAGAAGGTGAATAAATCTCAGAGTACAAGATTTAAAGCTGGAGTGAAGAAGGCGAAGGGCAAGTGCTTCATCTGCAAGCAGTCAGGACATTGGAAGGCGGACTGTCCTCGTAGGAATCAAAACAAAGGTATATCTCATGCTTTAGTTGTTGAAACATGTTTAGCGGTGTTATCTACCAGCACCTGGTGTGTAGATACGGGAGCCACTGATCATGTCTACAATTCCTTGTAGGGGTTCCAGGAAACCCGACGACTAACTGAAGGAGAGATTACCGTCCACATGGGCAATGCTACTAAAGTGGCAGTTGTTGCAGTGGGAGACGTCTACTTATCTTTTAGTAGAAATAGAAATTTGGTTTTAAGAAATTGTCTTTATGTACCTAGTTTTAGAAAGAATTTAATTTCAGTTTCTAAACTGTTTTTAGATGGATATTCAGTTTCTTTTAGTAACAATGTAGTTATTAAGAGAAATAAAGTGATTATCTGTTCTGGTGCATTAGTTGGCAATTTGTATACTTTAAATCCAATTTCTCCCACAAAGTAAAATATGGAAATTTATAACTCATCTTCTAATTCAAATAAGAGAAAAGAACCTTCGGAAATGAACCAAGCATATCTTTGGCATCTAAGGCTAGGTCATATTAACTTAAGCAGGATTCAGAGGCTAATAGCCGATGGACTTTTGGGTTCATTAGAGTTGGAAAATTTTCCAACTTGTGAATCTTGGTTGGAAGGTAAAATAACCAAGAGGTCGTTCAAGGCCAAGGGGTATAGAGCCAAAAAAGTGTTAGAATTGGTTCATTCTGATTTGTGTGGTCCTATGTCTGTCCAGGCGAGAGGTGGTTTTGAATATTTTGTCACTTTTATAGGTCATTATTCAAGATACGGATACATTTACCTAATGCGCCGCAAGTCCGAGTGCTTTGATAAGTTCAAAGAATACAAGGCTGATGTGGAGAAATGACTAGGTAAAAGTATCAAGACACTATGGTCTGATCGTGGTGGCGAATACCTCTTAGGAGAGTTTAGGAATTACTTATCAGAAGTCGGGATTCAATCCCAATTGTCTGCACCTGGAACACCCCAACAGAATGGTGTGGCAGAACGAAGGAATAGGACTCTTATGGAGATGGTTAGATCGATGATGAGTTATTTAGAATTACCAAATTCGTTTTGGAGATATGCTCTGGAAACAGCAGTATACATACTGAACTTAGTACCTTCTAAATCAGTTTCTTCTACTCCCATAGAATTGTGGAATGGGCGAAAACCTAGTGTAAGACATATTCGGATTTGGGGTAGTCCAGCACATGTGCTGAAACCAGATGCTGATAAGTTAGAATCTCGTACAGAAGTTTGCGTATTTGTGGGATATCCCAAAGGAACGAAAGGTGGTTTATTTTATAGTCCTAAAGACCAGAAGGTCGTTGTTAGCATCAATGCCCAGTTTTTAGAAGAAGACTATATAATGGATCACAAGCCCAGTAGCAAAATTATTTTAGAAGAACTTAGGGAGGACACGTCTACCTTAGTACAAACAGTACAAGATGTAGTACCACAAGAGACTGCAACACGTGTCACACATGATACACAACCACAGACAGTGCCTCGTCGCAGTGGGAGGGTTGTGAGGCAGCCTGATAGATTCATGTTTTTGGGAGAGTCTTCGGACTTGGTCCCGGGTAAACATGAACCTGATCCCCGATTATATGACGAAACACTCCAAGATATAGATGCAGCATCTTGGCAAAAGGCAATGAATACTGAAATAGAGTCCATGTACTCTAATAAGGTCTGGGAGCTTGTAGAACCACCTGATGGTGTAAAAGCCGTTGGATGCAAGTGGATTTACAAAAGGAAAAGAGGGACAGACGGGAAGGTAGAAACCTTCAAAGCTAGGCTTGTTGCGAAAGGGTATACTCAGAAAGAGGGAATCGATTATGAGGAAACCTTTTCACCGGTAGCCATGCTTAAGTCTATCCGGATACTCTTATCCATTGCTGCTCATATGGATTATGAGATTTGGCAAATGGATGTCAAGACAACTTTCCTTAATGGAAGTCTTGAAGAGAACATCCATATGAAGCAACCAGAAGGGTTCATTGAAAAAGGCAAAGAGCATCTAGTGTGCAAGCTCAATCGATCCATTTATGGACTAAAGCAAGCTTTAAGATCTTGGAACATCCGGTTTAATGAAGTAATCCAGTCATATGGATTTATTCAAAGTCCGGATGAGTCTTGTGTATACAAGAAGTGTAACGGAAACGTGGTGGTATTTCTTGTACTATACATAGATGATATTTTGTTAATTGGCAACAATGCCAAGGTATTATCAGATGTAAGGGTATGGTTGTCCAAACAATTTGATATGAAGGACTTAGGAGAGTATGCACACACTCTTGGGATCAAAGTAATAAGGGATCGCAAGAAAAGAATGTTGTGTTTGTCCCAAGCTTCGTATATAGATACAATCCTTGCTCGTTTTAGCATGCAAGATTCCAAGAAAGGTTTCTTACCTTTTAGGAATGGAATAGCTCTATCTAAAGATATGTCTCCAAAGACATCAAAGGAGATAGAAGACATGAAAGCAGTTCCTTATTTTTCGGCTGTAGGAAGCCTTATGTATGCAATGCTATGTACGAGACCTGATATTTGTTTTGTCATGGGCATGATCAGCAGATATCAGAGTAACCCTGGACAAGGACATTGGACAGCGGTAAAACATATATTAAAATACCTGAGAATGACTAGAGATTATATGTTAGTTTACCAAGCAGACGATTTGCTCCCTGTGGGTTACACGGATTCAGATTTCCAATCGGATAGGGACAACAGTAAGTCTACATCAAGCTCTGTGTTTACTTTAGGAGGTGGAGCCATTTTATGGAGGAGTGTTTAGCAGAAATGCGTTTCGGACTCAACCATGGAAGCTGAGTATGTAGCAGCCTCTGAGGCAGCTAAAGAAGCAGTATGGCTCAGGAACTTTCTAATGGACTTAGATGTGATTCCTGATTTTCCCAAAATCATCACAATTTATTGTGATAATAGTGGTGCAGTTGCAAACTCGAAGGAACCATGAGCTCATAAGGCAAGTAAACATATAGAGCGCAAGTACCACCTGATACGAGATATTGTGAAGCGAGGAGAAGTTGTCATCGCCAAGATTGCATCAGCTGATAACCTGGCAGATCCTTTCACTAAGGCCCTTCCGGCGAAAGCTTTCGATTGGCATGTGGAGGGAATGGGAATCAGATGTATGGCAGAAGATATGGCAGCTTTGTTGTAACGCCTAAAAATTCTCAAAACTATTTTAGAAATATTCTATGATTTTTCTGGAATTATAGAGTATTTTTATGGAATTTTTAGAGTAGCGGAAGTAGCAAAAATAATAGAATCCGCAAAATGGCCTAGGCGGGAATCGAACCCGAGACCTATGGTTTACGGATAATTCTAGTAACCAGTTGAACCCAGCAGGGCCGTGCTGAAAGGAAAGGGAAACAATTAGATTTATATTCAAGTTGGGCTGAAATTACCACTTAACATAAATAGGAATTTAAGAGAGAAATTGTTATTTTCTTAAACGAGAAACCTTTTCTCTCCTCACCCTAACCTCACCGACGCCGCCCCCTTTCCCTCTCCTTCTCTCTCTCGGCGCCCAAGCCCCCAAGGGCTCTCGAATCACTTTCCGGCGACGACTCCAACACGAGGACGTTCCCCTCCGCGAGAAGAGCACGTGGACGCGAGCGGTTCTTCGAGAAGAGCGTTCTTTCGAAAAACCTAGCATTTAGATTTGTAAGAATCTTCGCACAAGAGGTAAGATACCCCTCACCTGCAGTATAAGTAGCTCTCGTATGAATTCCATGCTTGTAGATTAGTAGTACGTAGTTTTTCGGCATGTAGGGTGTGTTTAACCTCCTTCGCGACTTAGGGATTTAGTTGAGCACCCCTAGATGGGCCAGACACGTCCTTCCCCTACAGTTGGAGGATGTAGACATTGTCGGGTGCCTAGAGGTGGTCTCCCTAGTAGAGGAGAGGGTTGGAGCACACCAAGTGTTCGATAAAATGCTCAACTCAGAAATGAAATGCAACTTGGGCATTTTAACTGCTTAGTTGAATGCATTAGAAGCATTCATTTAGTACATTCAGCTTTATTACAGCCATATGGGACTACGGTCCAATGGGTGGGCTCCCACAGTCACCTCTAGGTTCAAATAACCTAGCTCTAGGTTTATATAACCTAGAAATAACAAGTTAAGTAGAAATTAGCTAAATTCAGTATTTTACTTTCAGTGGCACTGTACTGGATTAGATATCCACTGGGTTGGACTCCCACAGTCGTTCCTAGGTTCAGCTAACCTAGTAACCCTACTAAATTCGGGACTTGCAAACCCGGGTCTAGTTAGGGATGCGCGCACAGCAGCATGATTAGTATTTTAACCTACTATGTATATAGTTTTCAAACCTCCAAAATCAGTTATGTGGATATGGTTTAGAATAATAATTTGCTTAGTTTAGCTCAGTTCATGTTTCAGCCCAGTTCTTTTCTATGAATATGCATGATAGCTCTAAGTTCAGTTGTTATACATGCTTTAGATGATTGTATGTCATGCCATGCTCTTATATGTTCAGCATATGTTTTAAATAGCATGTTTTCAAAGCATTATTAGCATCGTATGCATGTTTTTGTGAGGTAGATGGTTTATTACTAAGCCTTAAGCTTATAGATTCTACTTTCCTTATACTGCAGATAAAGGTAAAGGAAAGATGGACTAGCAAAGGAAGCTAGAGGACAATGCAGAGATGGTGTGTGTGGAAGGAACTTGGAATAAAAGATCTTAGGGATCTAACAAGCTTTATTTATGCATTAGAACTTTCAGCAAAGTTAGTTAACTGTTAGAACCTTATTATTCTACACTTAGTACATTTGCATGCCATGAACTAGTGAACCATGCACGATATCTTGTTTAAAATGTTAGCTAATACATGATAAAATGTTTCCAGCTTTTGTAGAACTCATGTATGTGATTTTGACACGAATCAGTGTTGAAATCAGGCTTCTGCCACGAAATCAGAAACTCGGATCGATCAGCTAATCGATCCGAAGCTTCCCGATCGATCGGTCGATCGATTGAGAAGTTTACACACGAACAGTAAGCCTCTGGATCGATCAGCCGATCGATCCATACGCATTCTGTGGCGAACAGAGAAGTCTGGAATCGATCACTAGATCGATCCGGATGTCTCCTGTCGCAAACAGAAGGGTTCGGGATTGATCACTAGATCAATTAAATGACCTGGATCGATCAGCCGATCGATCCAGAGTATCGCCCGAGCACAGTAGCGTGCTGGATCGATCACTGGATCGATCCAACCCAAGCTCACAGAACAGTGGCAGGCTGGATCGATCACTGGATCGATCCAACCATTCCAATCGATCCGTGGATCGATTGGGAGGTCTGGAATTTCCTGGGAAGCCTTTATTTCAGTTCCTTGACCATGGGGGAGGTGAAATATGTCATGATTAGTTAGATCTCACCCCTTAGCAGGAATAGAATCAAGAAATGCTAACAGATTAGCGAAATTTTAATTAGCACAGCTTCCGCATCTAGATTATTAATGGTCAGGGATCAGTCTAGCACAGCATTACGTAATGATCGGCGTTACAGCCTAGTCAGTGGAAGGCGGGTCGTTACAGAGTGGTATCAGAGCAGTGTTCCATACTTCCTACACACACATCAGCATTGAACCTGCAGCTTCCAAGTAAGAACATCCCTCACTCTTTCTTATGTTCTTTTTTTCATGTTTTACTTATATGTAACTGAGGCATGCTTGTGATGATAGTAGTTAACGTGATAACAGTAGTTACCCTATTATGATTGTATTAGTCATGTATGTCCTTTATGTCTTTAGAAATGACACGAGGACGCCCAGCTAAGAGGGCACCAGCTACTGAGCCCCAGCATGAGGCAGGCAGTTCAGTGCCTCCTCCAGACCTTACAGCATTGGTGGCTCAGTTATAGCAGGAGCTAGCTGAACAGCAACAGGAATTAGCCACCTTAAAGGCTAACCAGCAGAATACTCCCACAGTCACCCCAGAACCAAACTTAGCAACACCAGTAGTCTTAGAGTTCCACCAGTCCAGCCTACAGCACCAGTGGCTCCAGCACCAGAGGCAAGGAGAGAAGCCTATCTAATTCAGTGGCAGAGAGTCAAGCCAGAGAATTTCTCAGACACTAGTGAACCATGGGATGCTCAGTCCTGGTTCAAGACACTGGAGAGCACGATGGAGCTTCTAGACTAGCCAGAACACGAGAAGGTGAAGTGTGCCTCCTTCTGCCTAGTAGGAGATGCATGTATGTGGTGGGAGAGAATTAAAGTGAAGCGCCCAATAAACCAGATGAGATGGGCTGACTTAGAGAAAGAATTCTTTGAGGAGTTCTTTCACATGCGGGTCACGAACCGCCACTACGACGAGTTCACTGAGTTTCGCCAGGGCAACCTTTCAGTGGAGGAAGCCGTGAAGAAATTCAACAGATTGGCTCGTCTATGTCCAGAGCTAGTCAGCACAGAGAAGGAACGAGTCCGGTTGATGCTCAAGATGCTGAGGCCGGAAATAGCAATGAACGTGGCTGGCGGCATTCATAAGCCGCAAACTACTGAGGAACTAGTTAGTAGTGCTCTGACCACAGAACACTACCAGAATAGCATTAAGCAGCAGAAGCAAGTCCTCTCAGAGTTTAAGGGCCAAGGAGGCTCAGGTACTCAAAAACACCAGGGCCACAGCTCCCACGGCTCTAACTAGAAAGGGAACTCCGGCAACAAGCGAAAACCAGGGAGTTACCCAAAAGGAGGACCAGCCAGTAAGCAACCCAGCCATCCCAAGTCTGCTACTTGTGGGAAACTTCATTCAGGAATTTGTCGCAAGGGCACACGAGGATGTTTCGTGTCACGCCCCAGAGGAGTCTCTGTCCGAAGAAATTTCGGCAGCATCTCCCCTGTACGGCGGACAATATGAAACTTTCTACATATCACATATACATCAGCCACAGGCGGCTGGAATGATAACAAAAAAATAAAGACAAACACCACGCAGTTAATAAAGATATCCAGCCTCTGGCTGTCACAACCACGCAGTTAATAACAGTAATCAATAACAATAGGACTCTGACTCAAAATCCACCCTACTCCACTACACTCGTAAAGCTCAAATCCAACGAACTCACCTCTTCTGCCGTCCAGGCAGGCACGTAGTAGAATGAAATCCAATATCATATCAAAAATCCATCAAAAGGTATCACTCCATACAATATCCATAGGAAAAATCCAAAGACAATACTAAGTCAAAGTCTGATAAAGAAAAAGGCCAAAATAAAACAAATAATGATCTAGTAGAGAACTAGCTCTACGTGCAGATGGGGGGCCAGCGACTGGAACTGCTCCGGACAACCTCGAGGCGGGGTGAGTCCAACACTCAGCAGGTACAACTGATATACATAATAAAACAAATAACAGATAACACTAATCATGCGTACAGTCTCCTGAATACGAGAAGGAATAAATGCAACTGAAATGAAATCAGGAGATAACTGTACTAACCGGAATCAAGGTACAAAGGTAACAGGTCGTCTGACCGAAGAAAATCATAATCCTGTATGCATGTCAATCAAATGCATCCATACAAATGCAGCATATAAGTGCAACAATCACAAACAATAAAATGCAATAAATGCATATAGTGACCGTGCACTCGGACATCACTGCTCCTGATAGTGACTGAGTGGACGGAATGCTGTCGGAGTACTCCTATCCTCTGGCCCCAAATCATAAATGGGGGAGCTCAATGCTCTCATCTCCCGGTACACAATGACGGGGAGGATATCTCTGCCGGCTACCACGCTGAGTCATCTGACCAATGGAGCCAAATAAAGTCCACCATCTGCCGGCTACTACGCTGCTACACTAAATGCCAGCGGAGCTGACTGCCGGCTACCACGCTGAGTCCTCAGACCAACGGAGCCAAACAGCAGAACCGCCACACACCTGTCTGATATACCACTAACCCATGGGTGGTGGTGGTGTGTGCAGTACATGTAACTGGCGATGGGCTCAACCATAGCGGAGCCAACAATCGCACTGCATGCAAACATGATGCATGACACTAAGCATGGCAATCTCATGAATAGCATAGCAAGATCCATACATAAATACAAGGTGTACCACAAGTCAATGTATCAAATGGAAGGTACACAAACAGATAGGGTATTATATAAAACCCTAGGTCCAGAACATGATGTATCACATGGTTGGGTCACTACCGGAAGCATGTATGGTCAGATAAATAATAACATGCAGTGCATAATAAATAAACAAACAACATGTAATAGATCATGTAGTGACCAACCGAATCAAATGGAAAACACAATTCTTGCTATATGTTAAACACTTTATTATGCATATCAAAAGACATAAGTCAAAGTACCCGCCTCCAATTAAGTGGTCCAATCCGGTAATCAAGATACTCGTCGAGATACCGTCCCGAATCAAAGTCCTGTGTCGAACATATAGATATATTTTATTTAGCTACAATTCAAATGAATTTAAATAGCTTAATAAAATCCACGAAACTAATATCAGGGAAAGCCCTAATTAACATCACCAATTGCCTACCCAAAATTAATTCTAACCATTGACTAAGGTTAATGGTCTTAACCCTAATCGTTCAATTAGATTCATTTAAAACCCAACTCAATCTACAATAAGGATCCGCCATCAATGTATCATCCTATAACCAAATTATGTATGTATCATTTCATACCTAAACAACATGTATCAAAAGCGTGCCAACTCAATCCATAAACTAAACCCTTACCTTACTGCCGCTGGACCAAGATGCTGCTGGAAAACAAAACTTACTGCTAGCAAAGATAAATTGCTGCGGTAAATCAAAGGGTTACTCAACCACAGTCGCTATGGCTCAATAACAAGGATCGTTGCTGCTGAAGCTTTAAAAGCTTTGCTGCTAAAATCCACTTCACATATTCTGTCCAGAACAGAATCAAGAACGATCAACCATTAGTTGGGAATGATTTACACTATTCGAATCAAGAACAGAAAATGGAAAATTCGACATTCCAAACTTACCTCAACCGGAACCTAGGACACCGAAGAAGGCTCGGCCAAATTTAAACCAGACATGGCACAATAAAGGAAGAAATGGTGCTCTGCCGTGGGGAGGAAGGGAGGCTCGGTCGCCGGCACAGAGAATCGGAGAGGGGCGATGGCGCTAGGTTAAACCTAGTGGCCGGCGAGGTAAAGAGGGCACAGCGGCTTCGGCAGGGCTCAACGGCGGCCGACGGATCGTGTGCGGCGGCGAAACCGTGCGGCGTCGGTTAGGGCTCGAGAGAAGAAGAGAAAACGCACAAGGAGAAGAGGCTCGGACGAAAAGGCTTCGACGAGGAGAAAAGAAAAATATAAAATAAAGAAAATGAAAAGTTAAAAAGGAAATGAAATTATAAACATTTCCTCGCTTAAACGGGTCGCCTAAACAGGCTTTTCCGGGCCCCGTAGTTATCCCCACTAACTCGTCCGTACGAGCTCCGAAAATTTCCCAAAAAATTTCCAAAAATTCCGGAAAATTCCCTTATTAATAATCGTCATTTTTCTGATATTTTACATTCTCCCTCACTAATAAAAATTTGGTCCCCAAATTTCAGTATCTACCATCAACAAGTATTAATAACAAATAATAATAATAAATGCTGAACGGTAAATAAACTCACATACCTCAAGTGAAAAGATGGGGATATCGAGCTCGGATCGTATCCTCGAGCTCCCAAGTAGCCTCCTCGTCCGAATGATACTGCCATCCAACTTTAACCAGCCGGATAGTCTTGTTCCGCAACTGACGCTCTTTCCGGTCCAGAATCCGTACCGGAATCTCCTCATATGTAATGTCGGGCGGAATATCATGCGTCGGGTCACGTATCTCCTCGGCAGATACGTGAAATACATCGTGGCGGGGGCGGTGGTAGTGCCAGTCGGTGGCTCTGCTCGATCCTCTCCAAGATCTCGAAAGGGCCAATGTATCGCGGAGCTAGCTCTGATGCCAAATCTCTTCACCCCTTTCGTGGGTGAAACAGAGAACTCTAGTGGTCTGCGTCTCCGATCAGCATAACTCTTCCGGCGATCCTGCGCCTCGACATCCTCCGTCTGATAGTACGGACCAACTCTGCATCCTGCTGAACTCTCTGAGGTCCCAACATCTGGGCCTCTCTAACCTCATCCCAGAGGACGGGTGTCCGACAAGGCCTACCATACAACGCCTCAAACGGTGCCATGTGGATACCCGAATGAAAGCTGCTGTTGTAAGCAAACTCTACCAATGGCATATGGTCCTCCCAACTGCCTCCAGAATCCATAACACATGACCTCAACAGGTCCTCTAAAGTCTGAATGGTCGGCTCTGACTGTCCATCTGTCTGCGGATGGAAAGCTGTACTAAGTCGGAGCTGTGTGCCCAAGGCCTGCTGCAGACTCTGCCAGAAACGAGACGTAAACCGTGGATCTCTATCCGAAATGATACTCAACGGAACACCATGTGGTCCGATGATCTCCGACAATACAGATCGCCAATCAATCCAGGGATCAGTCCTCCGGATCGCTAAGAATGCAGATTTGGTTAATCGATCAACGATTACCCAAATCGCGTCATAGCCTCGTCGTGTCCTCGGCAATCCTACCACAAAGTCCATGGTAATGTGATCCCACTTCCACTGAGGAATAGGAATCTGCTGAAGTAATCCTGCATTGCTGGCAGACAAGACATCTAGCTACGAAATCATGATGTCTTTCTTCATACCGTTCCACCGGAACGCCTCAAGTCTCGATACATACGGGTCCCTCTGGATGGATCGCAAATAGCGTTCCTCAAGTAGCTCCTGTAAGACCGGATGAGACCGAGGTACGCATATCCGCCTCGGAAGTATATAACACCCTCCTCGTCTCGTAAATTGGTCTCTTGGGAAGTTATCGGCGCCAATGAACCGACAATGCCGATCACCACCTGAGCCTCTGATCTTCGTCACGATCGACGTCGAGCAACCATGGTAACGAATACCACCCTGTAAATCCACTCTCCTCAAGGTCTAACTCGGAAAAACTCGAATCAAGTTTGTAATGAAGTCCGGTGGCAAGCCAAAGTCCCTCTGGACTTCCTGCTGAGTGCATCGGCAATAGCTAATGGTACAATCGTAGTCCTTCAGAGCTCCATCCATCTCCTCTGTTGGAGATTAAGCTCCTTCGAGTGAAAATGTATTTGAGACTCTTATGATCAGTAAGAATCTCAAATGTAATACCATACAAATGATGTCGCCATAGCTTCAGAGCAAAAATAATGGCAGCTAACTCAAGTACTCGGTAGTTCTTCTCATGCTCCTTCAACCGACGAGAAGCATAAGAGACTACTCTGCCATGCTGCATCGAACAGCGCAAACCCTGAAGAGATGCGTCGGTGTAAAGTACAAACCCATCCTCTCGGTAAAACCAAAGCTGAGCCGACACTAATCTCCGCTTGACTCGAAAGTGGTCTCGCAATCCTCGGTCCACGTAAACTTCACGCCTTTCCCGGTAACAGTGGCATAGCAATACACAAAAACCCTCTACAAAGCGTCGGTAATATCCGGCCAATCCTAGGATCTCGGCTGCTCCCAACTGGTGACAGCCTCGATCTTCTGAGGATCAACTGAAATACCTCTACTAGAAACCACGTGTCCCAGAAAACCGACTGAGGATAGCCAGAATGCACACTTGCTGAACTTCGCGTACAGCTGATGTCGTCGAAGAATCTCCAAGACTGTGCGAAGATGCTGTGCATGCTCCTCCTCGGAACGAGGGTAGACCAATATGTCATCAATGAAAACGATAACAAACTGATCCAGATACTCCAGAAATATGCGGTTCATCAAGTCCATAAACACCGCTGGAGCATTGGTAAGCCCAAATGGCATTACCAAAAACTCATAATGACCGTATCGAGTACGGAAAGCTGTCTTCTGAATATCTGATTCTCTGACTCTCAGCTGATGATATCCGGATCGCAGATCAATCTTAGAATACACTGATGTACCTCTGAGCTGATCAAACAAGTCCTCGATCCTTGGTAAGGGATATTTATTTCTAACGGTCACTGCATTCAGCTGTCTGTAGTCAATACATAACCTCATGGTGCCGTCCTTTTTCTTGACAAATAATACCGGAGAACCCCATGGGGAAACACTAGGGCGAATAAATCCCCTGTCTAAAAGCTCCTGGAGTTGAACCTTCAGCTCGTTCAACTCTTTTGGTGCCATACGATATGGAGCTTTAGATGTCGGTGCGGTTCCCGGAATTAACTCAATAGCGAACTCCACTGGCCTTCTGGGAGGCAAACCTGGCAGCTCCTCTGGAAATACATCTGGGTACTCCCGGACTACAGGAACGTCGGAGAGCTGCGAACTGCTGCTGTCCTCAGTACTGATCAAAGATAACAGAAAACCCTGACAGCCATGTGACAGCAACTTCTGAGCCTGTAACGCCGAAATGATCGATAAGCCGTCGTCTCTGATGCCAGTGAAATCCCACGAGGGTTGGTTCGGAGGCCGAAAAGTGACCACCCTCGTCTGGCAATCAACTGTGGCATGATATGCTGACAAACAGTCCATGCCAAGAATAATATCAAAATCGACCATTTCTAATACTAAAAGATCCACTGTAAGTATTAGGTTGCCAAAATCTAACGGGCAACCTCGGACCTCCTGGGTGACATCCAATGAATCACCGGACGGTAGGGAGACGGTCAATCGCTGGGGTCTGAGAGTGGGTAATCTACCAACCTCCCGCATAAAAGTGCGAGATATAAATGAATGCGAACTACCAGTATCTATCAGTATATCTGCAGATAAGGCATAAATAGAAATCATCGCATGAACACGTCCAGTCTCTGGCGGAGGAGGAGGAGGTAACACTGCCAGCGGCTGCTGCGGCTGAGCAGAGGTCTGCCACTGAGGCGGTGCAGGATACTGCACCATAGAAGACTGGGAGGATGGTGACTGATGCTGGGCAGCTGGCTGGGACTGAGGCTGGTACTGGCTTATAGGCTGAGGCTGCATCTGATACTGCCCCTGCGCCGGATAATAAAGTCCCGAAACAGAACTCTGAGGTGCTATGGAAGCACTAGAGTACTCCTGTCCAAGCATACCAAATGCCGCTGCTGCAGATGAAGCACTCTGCTGCTGACCATGTAAAGGTTGGGCTCGTCGCCCTCCTCGATAAGTTCCGGACTGACCGGACTGTCCTCCATGATCAGACCCTCCGGAAGCCATATGCTGAGTCTTCTGCGGACAATCTCGACTACGGTGTCCGGGCGGTTTGCAATGAAACTGACAAGTGACATGATCTGGATCCACATCTGAAGCAGTGAATGTGGCGGGTTATTCGGTTCTGTGAGAAGATCGGAAGCGTCTGAAGAAGATCACGATTTACGAGGTTTATGTGATACCCGGATGTACCGATCGATCGACTACACCTCTGTGGTGTGTCGAAATTCTTGGCTCTGTCGAGATGTCGACTCGCTTTCTTTTCTATCCGGAAAAACTCTGAGTTGACTCAATAATGAGGGCTCTAACATCTCCGCATAAGATGTGATACCAAGACCGACAAGTCTTAGTTGCAGATGCCCATCCAGCCCCTGAATGAGCTGCTGCATCGTGAACTGTCCTCAACAACTAGCTCTGGACAAAACTCAATCATCAAACTCGCATTATACTCGATCCGATTATTACAGCCATGACTCGAAATCACGCGTGAGCCATCTGATAAGCTCGTGGAAAGAAACGGCTCTCAAAAGTCTCTCTGAATCTGGCCCAAGTGATGTTCTGCTCACCGATGATAGAATGCTGGGTAAGCCACCAAGTATCGGCCGTATCCCGTAAGTGAAAAGCAGTCAGCTCTTCTTTCTCCCACTCGGAGCAAGCAATATAAAAGAAAGTCCGCTTCATAGTCTCAATCCAAGACAAGGCCACACTCGGATCTCTGTCTCCTCGGAAAAGTGTGAATCGACTCTTCATCGATTACGCTATCTGGAATCTGGCTCGTCTGGTGGCAATATCGTGAGGTGTGTCGGGCAGGACTCTGGGTGGTGATGTGGTCTTGGTGCATAAACGGAGGAGGTACTCCAGGGTAGCGGGAGTATATCTTGTCGTAGGGTGAACATAGGTAGCCGTTTGGAGATCTGATGAGGTGGGATGTGAAGCGTATCCCTAATCGGGAGCCGCTGGGTACACGATAGTCTTGGGGGCACAGCGCCCGATGCTGTAGGCCCGGTGGCGGTGGTGCCGAGTACGCAATAGATCGAGCTGGAGCTGGTGTCGGATATGCTAATGGTATCCCTGGTGGTACCGGAAACACAGAGTGGATACTGTCGGTGCAGTGAGGTAGGCACCTCTAAGGGAGCCATCGGAGTCGAGGCCCGCCCTTTCGCGATAGTCTGTCCCTGACCGACAGGCTCAGCCTCGGTAGGCATCTCTGGTATATCCAGAGATCCTACAGTCCTCGCACGTGCTCGTCCAGCACCACGTCTCGCAGCAATACGCGTAGATCTCCTCATATCTGTTAAATTATATTACAGATATTACTACAGGTATAAACAATTACCAAAATGACATCATACCTAATTGCTGTCTGGAGATGTTCCGTCGCTGTCCAGCCCCCAATTTGACCTCGGAATTCCGTACGAGAAAAACAAACACCGGAAATCCATATAAATCGAAAACGGAAGTCCATAACATAATCGAAACGGACAAATCTGTGCAACCGAAAATAACTGCCCAGACTAATCTATCTCGCAACTAGGGATAGTATAAAAATGTCCAAAATACCAAACGCAGATATCACACCCTGCTCTGATACCAATGAATTGGTATCAGATAAATCCCGAAAATCCAACACACAGAAATCAAATAAATATCGCCAAACTTTGGCGCGCTGATAGCCAAATAAACTGATATCAGATTATTCAAAGTATCCATAATACGAAAACAAAGATCGTATAAATCTAGAACACACAGCAAGTATCATAAACCTCGCTCTGATACCACTAAATTGTCACGCCCCAGAGGAGTCTCTGTCCGAAGAAATTTTGGCAGCATCTCCCCTGTACGGCGGACAATATGAAACTTTCTACATATCACATATACATCAGCCACAGGCGGCTGGAATGATAACAAAAAAATAAAGACAAACACCACGCAGTTAATAAAGATATCCAGCCTCTGGCTGTCACAACCACGCAGTTAATAACAGTAATCAATAACAATAGGACTCTGACTCGAAATCCACCCTACTCCACTACACTCGTAAAGCTCAAATCCAATGAACTCACCTCTTCTGCCGTCCAGGCAGGCACGTAGTAGAATGAAATCCAATATCATATCAAAAATCCATCAAAAGGTATCACTCCATACAATATCCATAGGAAAAATCCAAAGACAATACTAAGTCAAAGTCTGATAAAGAAAAAGGCCAAAATAAAACAAATAATGATCTAGTAGAGAACTAGCTCTACGTGCAGATGGGGGGCCAGCGACTGGAACTGCTCCGGACAGCCTCAACCTGAAAATATCAACAATGGAGGCGGGGTGAGTCCAACACTCAGCAGGTACAACTAATATACATAATAAAACAAATAACAGATAACACTAATCATGCGTACAGTCTCCTGAATACGAGAAGGAATAAATGCAACTGAAATGAAATCAGGAGATAACTGTACTAACCAGAATCAAGGTACAAAGGTAACAGGTCGTCTGACCGAAGAAAATCATAATCCTGTATGCATGTCAATCAAATGCATCCATACAAATGCAGCATATAAGTGCAACAATCACAAACAATAAAATGCAATAAATGCATATGGTGACCGTGCACTCGGACATCACTGCTCCTGACAATGACTGAGTGGACGAAATACTGTCGGAGTACTCCTGTCCTCTGGCCCCAAATCATAAATGGGGGAGCTCAATGCTCTCATCTCCCGGTACACAATGACGGGGAGGATATCTCTGCCGGCTACCACGCTGAGTCATCTGACCAACGGAGCCAAACAAAGTCCACCATCTGCCGGCTACTACGC
This sequence comes from Zingiber officinale, assembly GCF_018446385.1. Classification (NCBI taxonomy): domain Eukaryota; kingdom Viridiplantae; phylum Streptophyta; class Magnoliopsida; order Zingiberales; family Zingiberaceae; genus Zingiber; species Zingiber officinale. The sequence goes on along the minus strand of NC_055990.1, from coordinate 13,529,812 downwards.
TGCTACACTAAATGCCAGCGGAGCCGGCTACCACGTTGAGTCCTTAGACCAACGGTTCCAAACAGCAGAACCGCCACACACCTGTCTGATATACCACTAACCCATGGGTGGTGGTGGTGTGTGCAGTACATGTAACTGGCGATGGGCTCAACCATAGCGGAGCCAACAATCGCACAGCATGCAAACATGATGCATGACACTAAGCATGGCAATCTCATGAATAGCATAGCAAGATCCATACATAAATACAAGGTGTACCACAAGTCAATGTATCAAATGGAAGGTACACAAACAGATAGGGTATCATATAAAACCCTAGGTCCAGAACATGATGTATCACATGGTTGGGTCACTACCGGAAGCATGTATGGTCAGATAAATAATAACAAGCAGTGCATAATAAATAAACAAACAACATGTAATAGATCATGTAGTGACCAACCGAATCAAATGGAAAACACAATTCTTGCTATATGTTAAACACTTTATTATGCATATCAAAAGACATAAGTCAAAGTACCCGCCTCCAATTAAGTGGTCCAATCCGGTAATCAAGATACTCGTCGAGATACCGTCCCGAATCAAAGTCCTGTTTCGAACATATAGATATATTTTATTTAGCTACAATTCAAATGAATTTAAATAGCTTAATAAAATCCACGAAACTAATATCAGGGAAAGCCCTAATTAACATCACCAATTGCCTACCCAAAATTAATTCTAACCATTGACTAAGGTTAATGGTCTTAACCCTAATCGTTCCATTAGATTCATTTAAAACCCAACACAATCTACAATAAGGATCCGCCATCAATGTATCATCCTATAACCAAATTATGTATGTATCATTTCATACCTAAACAACATGTATCAAAAGCGTGCCAACTCAATCCATAAACTAAACCCTTACCTTACTGCCGCTGGACCAAGATGCTGCTGGAAAACAAAACTTACTGCTAGCAAAGATAAATTGCTGCGGTAAATCAAAGGGTTGCTCAACCATAGTCGCTATGGCTCAATAACAAGGATCGTTGCTGCTGAAGCTTTAAAAGCTTTGCTGCTAAAATCCACTTTACAGATTCTGTCCAGAACAGAATCAAGAACGATCAACCATTAGTTGGGAATGATTTACACTATTCAAATCAAGAACAGAAAATGGAAAATTCGACATTCCAAACTTACCTCAACCGGAACCTAGGACACCGAAGAAGGCTCGGCCAAATTTAAACCAGACACGGCACAAAAAAGGAAGAAATGGTGCTCTGTCGTGGGGAGGAAGGGAGGCTCGGTCGCCGGCACAGAGAATCGGAGAGGGGCGATGGCGCTAGGTTAAACCTAGTGGCCGGCGAGGTCTCAGGAAGAAGAAAAGAGGGAGTCGCGGTGGCCGGCGCTGCTTTGATCCAGAGAGGGCAGCAGCGCAAGAGGGCACAGCGGCTTCGGCAGGGCTCAACGGCGGCCGGCGGATCGTGTGCGGCGGCGAAACCGTGCGGCGTCGGTTAGGGCTCGAGAGAAGAAGAGAAAACGCACAAGGAGAAGAGGCTCGGACGAAAAGGCTTCGACGAGGAGAAAAGAAAAATATAAAATAAAGAAAATGAAAAGTTAAAAAGGAAATGAAATTATAAACATTTCCTCGCTTAAACGGGTCGCCTAAACAGGCTTTTCCGGGCCCCGTAGTTATCCCCACTAACTCGTCCGTACGAGCTCCGAAAAATTCCCGAAAAATTTCCAAAAATTCCGGAAAATTCCCTTATTAATAATCGTCATTTTTCCGATATTTTACATTTCGAGTGTGGACAAGAAGGGCATACGGCTAAGCAATGCCCAAACAAGACCAGTTTTCCTCAGCCACAGCCGATCCAGTACGGAGGCCAGCCAGCACAGTTACATCAGATGCAGGCCGCTTTAGAAGGTCCACACATCAGCCAGGGCAGATTAGAAGCTCCCTCAGCCATGACCAATGCGAGGATCTACTCACTGACCAGAGATGACGTAGCGAATGCCTCGACAGTTGTTACAGGTCAGATCAGTATCTTACAGCAAAGTACAACTGTCTTATTCGATACTGGGGCAACCCATTCTTATATATCTAGAGCATTCGTCGAAAAACTAGCAATCCCTCCAGAAGTACTCAGTGGTCAATTCTTGACGACCTTACCTTCAGGAGAAATTATGGCATCTACGCACTGGCTCAGGGCAGTGCCAGTCATTATAGCAAACAGAGAACTCTTTTGTGATCTGATAGTGCTAAATATGACTGACTATGATGTCATCTTTGGAATGGACTTCCTAATCAGATACGGTGCCTCCATCGAGTGCCGTAAGCAGAAAGTCATATTCCATCCCGAAGTAGAAGCACAGTTCGAATTCATTGGGGAACCCAAGAGAAAGGCCAAGAAGTTCCTCTCAGCTATGAAAGCACAGAGATTAATGGATTCAGGATGTACGGGATTTTTAGCGCATGTAGTCAGTACCAGTCAGGACAAGGACCAACAGCTAGCAGAGGTCCGAGTCGTATGTGACTACCCAGCAGTCTTCCCTGAAGAGTTACCAGGCCTAACACCAGATAGGGAGATCGAATTTGAGATAGAACTCATTCCCGGTACAAATCCTATTTCCAAAGCACCGTACCGCATGGCTCCAGCAGAACTGAAGGAACTTCATGAGCAATTACAGGAGCTGCTCGACAAATGCTTCATACGCCCCAGTCACTCACCATGGGGAGCACCTGTATTGTTCATGAAGAAGAAGGACAGGAGCATGCGTCTGTGCATAGATTACAGGGCGCTAAACCAGGTCACAATCAAGAACAGGTATCCTCTTCCCAGAATAGATGACATGTTCGATCAATTGAAGGGAGCAGCAGTGTTCTCTAAAATAGATCTCAGATCGGGTTATCATCATGTGAAGGTCAAGGAAGGGGATATACCTAAGACAGCTTTCAGGACAAGATACGGACATTATGAGTTCGTAGTCATGCCCTTTGGCGTGACGAATGCTCCAGCTACGTTTATGGATCTTATGAACAGGGTATTCAGAGAATACTTAGATAAGTTCATTATCGTGTTTATCGATGACATTCTTATCTATTCAGGAACTCAGGAAGAACACGCAGAGCACCTGAGAATAGTGTTGCAGACCCTCCAGCAGAACCAGCTGTACGCCAAGTTCACGAAATGTGAATTTTGGTTAGATCACGTGTCCTTCCTGGGTCACATCATCTCAAAGGATGGTATCATGGTAGATCCCAGTAAGATAGAAGCTGTGAGTAATTGGAAAAGACCCAAGAATGCTAGTGAGATCAGAAGCTTTCTGGGATTAGCAGGTTATTACAGGAAATTTGTAGAGGACTTCTCCAGGATAGCCTCCCCACTGACAGCTCTCACCAGAAAGAATAAGAAATTTCAGTGGGCAGAGTACTGCGAGAACAGCTTCAGCGAGCTAAAAAGTAGATTGACCAGTGCACCTATTCTAGCACTGCTAGAAAATACAGACAGCTTTGATATATATAGTGACGCCTCTAAGTTGGGATTAGGAGCAGTGCTGATGCAAGATGGCAAGGTAATCGCCTATGCATCCAGACAACTCAAGGATTATGAGAAGAATTATCCTACTCATGACCTTGAGTATGCAGCAGTGGTGTTTGCCCTCAAAATTTGGAGACATTACTTATATGGAGCTCAGTGCAGGGTGTATACAGACCATCAGAGTTTGAAGTACTTCTTCACTCAGAAGGATCTGAATATGCGACAGTGTAGATGGCTAGAGCTGGTCAAAGACTACGACATAAACATCCTCTACCACCCAAGAAAGGCAAATAGGGTAGCAGACGCACTTAGCAGAAAGTCCAGTGCTACCTTATTATCGTTAGCAGCCATGTCACCGCCCCTACAGAAGGAGATCGCAGACTTCAGTCTCGAACTCATAGTCGGACAGCTCACTGCTATGACATTAGAGTCTACATTTCTTGGTGACATCCAGACAGCTCAGGGACAGGATCCTGAAATTCAGAAAATCAAGCAAGGGATAGCAGAATCAGAAAGTGGAGAGTTTAGAGTGTCCGCCAGCGGGGTTTTGTATTTTGGTGACAGACTCTGTGTTCCAGATCAAGAGGAGCTACAGAGGAAGATTTTAGATGAGGCTCACAAGACTCCCTATGTGATGCATCCTAGCTCTACCAAAATATACCAAGACCTGAAGAAACGTTTTTGGTGGCCTGGAATGAAAAGAGACATCGCTAGATATGTCAGTACCTGCCTGACCTGCCAGAGGGTCAAGGCAGAACATCAGAGACCACGGGGAGTTTTGCAGCCGATACAGATCCTAGAATGGAAGTGGGAGGATATTTCTATGGATTTCATAGTGGGATTACCCAGAACCACGAATGGTTTTGACACCATCTGGGTAATAATCGACAGATTGACAAAATTAGGCCACTTCTTAGCTATCAGGATATCCTACTCCATGGAGCAGCTAGCTCAGTTGTATCTCAAGGAGATCGTTAGAATGCATGGAGTCCCACGAACCATCATTTCAGACAGAGATAGTAGATTTACATCACACTTCTGGGAGTGTGTGCAGTCAGCTTTGGGCACGAAGTTAAAGTTTAGCACAGCATTCCATCCTCTGACAGATGGTCAGACGGAGCGAGTAAATCAGGTACTCGAAGATATGCTCCGAGCATGTGCCCTAGATTTCAAAGGAAGTTAGTGCAAATATCTGAGCTTAGCAGAATTTGCATACAACAACAGCTATCAGGCCACTATCGGCATGGCACCTTACGAGGCTCTCTATGGGCGGAGGTGTAGATCTCCAATCTACTGGTATGAGAGTGGTGAACAGAAGGAACTAGAACTTCAGATAGATCTAGTGGCAGATAGAGACAGCTCAGAGCCGCCAGAAAAGCTATGCTGATACGCGGCGCAGACCTTTAGAATTCTCAGTTGGGGATACAGTATTCCTCAGAGTAGCTCCCATGAAGGGAGTAATGCGTTTTGGGAAGAAAGGCAAGCTAAGTCCCAGATATGTGGGACCATACCTTATCAGCAGAAGAGTGGGCAAGGTAGCATATGAGCTAGAGCTACCCCAGGAGATGTCAGCAGTCCACAATGTATTTCATGTCTCTATGCTGAAGAAGCATATCCCAGATGCCACCTAGGTGATTGAGCCCCAGTTGGTACAAGTCCGCGAAGACCTCAGCTATGACAGTCGACCAACTTAGATAGTAGATCGAGCAGTTAAGAAATTACGGAACAAGGAAGTACCGTTAGTAAAAGTCATTTGGCAAAATCACACAGCAGAAGAGGCAACATAGGAGACAGAAGCTAGTATGAGACAGAAGTACCCAGAGTTATTATAAGTTCGAGGACGAACTTTTTATAAGGTATGGGGGATTGTAATGCCCGAAAATTCTCAAAACTATTTTAGAAATATTCTATGATTTTTCTGGAATTATAGAGTATTTTTATGGAATTTTTAGAGTAACGGAAGTAGCAAAAATAATAGAATCCGCAAAATGGCCTAGGCGGGAATCGAACCCGAGACCTATGGTTTACGGATAATTCTAGTAACCAGTTGAACCCAGTAGGGCCATGCTGAAAGGAAAGGGAAACAATTAGATTTATATTCAAGTTGGGCCGAAATTACCGCTTAACATAAATAGGAATTTAAGAGAGAAATTGTTATTTTCTTAAACTAGAAACCTTTTCTCTCCTCACCCTAACCTCACCGACATCGCCCCCTTTTCCTCTCCATCTCTCTCTCGGCGCCCAAGCCCCCAAGGGCTCTCGGATCACTTTCTGGCAACGACTCCAACACGAGGACGTTCCCCTCCGCGAGAAGAGCACGTGGACGCGAGGGGGTTCTTCGAGAAGAGCGTTCGTTCGGAAAACCTAGCATTTAGATTTGTAAGAATCTTCGCACAAGAGGTAAGATACCCTTCACCTGCAGTATAAGTAGCTCTCGTATGAATTCCATGCTTGTAGATTAGTTGTACGAAGTTTTTCGGCATGTAGGGTGTGTTTAACCTCCTTCGCGACTTAGGGATTTAGTTGAGCACCCCTAGATGGGCCAGACACGTCCTTCCCCTACAGTTGGAGGATGTAGACGTTATCGGGTGCCTAGAGGTGGTCTCCCTAGTAGAGGAGAGGGTTGGAGCACACCAAGTGTTCGATAAAATGCTCAGCTCAGAAATGAAATGCAACTTAGGCATTTTAACAGCTTAGTTGAATGCATTAGAAGCATTCATTTAGTACATTCAGCTTTATTACAGCCATATGGGACTACGGTCCAATGGGTGGGCTCCCACAGTCACCTCTAGGTTCAGATAACCTACCTCTAGGTTCAGATAACCTAGAAATAACAAGTTAAGCAGAAATTAGCTAAATTCAGTATTTTACTTTCAGTGGCACTATACTGGATTAGATATCCACTGGATTGGACTCCCACAGTCGTTCCTAGGTTCAGCTAACCTAGTAACCCTACTAAATTCGGGACTTGCAAACCCGGGTCTAGTTAGGGATGCGCGCACAGCAAGTACAGTTGTCGGGCCCAAACAGCAGCATGATTAGTATTTTAACCTACTATGTATATAGTTTTCAAACCTCCAAAATTAGTTATGTGGATATGGTTTAGAATCAGAATTTGCTTAGTTTAGCTCAGTTCATGTTTCAGCCCAGTTCTTTTCTATGAATATGCATGATAGCTCTAAGTTCAGTTGTTATACATGCTTTAGATGATTGTATGACATGCCATGCTCTTATACATTCAGCATATGTTTTAAATAGCATGTTTTCAAAGCATTATTAGCATCGTATGCATGTTTTTGTGAGGTAGATGATTTCTTACTAAGCCTTAAGCTTACAGATTCTACTTTCCTTATACTGCAGATAAAGGTAAAGGAAAGATGGACTAGCAAAGGAAGCTAGAGGACAATGCAGAGATGGTGTGTGTGGAAGGAACTTGGAATAAAAGATCTTAGGGATCTAACAAGCTTTATTTATGCATTAGAACTTTCAGCAAAGTTAGTTAACTGTTAGAACCTTATTATTCTACACTTAGTACATTTGCATGCCATGAACTAGTGAACCATGCACGATATCATGTTTAAAATGTTAGCTAATACATGATAAAATGTTTCCATCTTTTGTAGAACTCATGTATGTGATTTTGACACGAATCAGTGTTGAAATCAGGCTTCTGACACGAAATCAGAAACTCGGATCGATCAGCTAATCGATCCGAAGCTTCCTGATCGATCGGTCGATCGATTGAGAAGTTTACACACGAACAGTAAGCCTCTGGATCGATCAGCCGATCGATTCAGACGCATTCTGTGGCGAACAGAGAAGTCTGGAATCGATCACTGGATCGATCCGGATGTCTCCTGTCGCAAACAGAAGGGTTCGGGATCGATCACTGGATCGATTAAATGACCTGGATCGATCAGGCGATCGATCTAGAGTATCGCCCGAGCACAGTAGCGTGCTGGATCGATCACTGGATCTATCCAACCCAAGCTCACAGAACAGTGGGAGGCTGGATCGATCACTGGATCGATCCAACCATTCCAATCGATCCGTGGATTGATTGGGAGGTCTGGAATTTCCTGGGAAGCCTTTATTTCAGTTCCTTGACCATGGGGGAGGTGAAATATGTCATGATTTGTTATATCTCACCCCTTAGCAGGTATAGAATCAAGAAATGCTAACAGATTAGCGAAATTTTAATTAGCACAGCTTCCGCATCTAGATTATTAATGGTCAGGGATCAGTCTAGCACAGCATTACGTAACGATCGGCGTTACAGCCTAGTCAGTGGAAGGCGGGTCGTTACATTAGTCATTAGTATAAGTGGGAGATTGTTGGAGTGTACACTGAAAGCCTAAGCTTTTGTAACATTTGTTTTAAATAAAGAATCACATTTGGTCAAATTATCTACATTTGTTTGTAGTTGTTCAATTAATTTATATTGTAGATAACATAGTATGTGGTGTCACATACAGAAGATGATGTTATCAGTACCTTATAAATTATAAACAGTAGCTCACGACCAAAATGGAAAGGAACAAACCATTGGAAGGTCGTAGTGTAATTAGGAATTAGTTTATCTTAACTATTTAATTACACTAGTACACTTAGAGTGTATTGAGTAGGACCATTAGAGGTCGTTTCTTTTATACTGACTTTATAAAGAAACAATGACCTCAGTTATTATGGAAGTGTGTGCTCTTAATCCTAATATAATAACAAGCACATATATTTGATATTTATTTCTTTAATTTATCAATGGGTGAGATTTAGTTCGATGAATCAATAAGCCCGATAAGTTGGGAAATGATATCACTTATAGTGTGTGTTGTTGATTATAGAAGGAAACTGTGTCCTAGTTATCTAGGTTGATAATGTCCCCAAGATGAGCTCATAAAGATTATCATGTTAAACCCTGCAGGTGGACTTAGTCTGACATGATGATAAGGTTGAGTGGTACTATTCTTGGACTAAGATATTAATTAAATGAGTTGTCAGTAACTCACTTAATTAGTGGACATTCGATATCTTAAACACAGGGAGACTAACACACTCATAATAAGAAGAGCCCAAAAATGTAATTTGGAATTGATGCGGTAGTTCAATGATAGTTCTCTAGTGGAATGAATTATCATTGATAAAATTAAGTTGTGTGTTCGGGGCGAACACGGGATGCTTAATTTTATCAGGAGACCAAAACCAATTCCTCCTCTCAGTCCCTATTGTAGCCTCTTATTTATAGAGTACTATACCCACCTATACCCACCTTCTATACCCACCTAATGGGGCCGACCAAGCTAGCTTGGGAATCAAGCTAGGGCCGGCCTAAGCATGAATTGGGGTGGCCGGCTCTAGCTTGAACCCAAGCTAGTGGGGGCGGCCCTAATTAATTAAAAAGAAATTATAATTTAAATTTTTTATTATGTGAAAGATATAATTTATTAAAGAGAAATAAAATTAAAATATCTCTCTTAAAAAGGATCTACAAAAGAATTAAAAGAAAGAGATTATATCACTTTCCTTATTTGTAGATTGGAGAGAGATTTTATTTTCTCTTTAAAAATTATTCACATGATGAGAAATTAAAATTATGGAAATTTCTTTTGATCAACCATGAAGAGATTATTTTGGAAAAATTTTATTTTAAATTTTTCCAGAAGCAAATAAGGAAACTTTAATTTCTTGTGGAAAATTTTTTCCTTAATTGCTCTCTTTTGATGTGGCTGGCCATTATAGTTAAATTGGGGAAATTTTATTTTATTTTTCTCAATTAAACCATGTCAAGGAAATTTTATTGTAATTAAATTCCTAATTTGCCAAGGCCAAGGAATATAAAAGAAGGGGTAAGGGTGCCTTCTTGAGGTAAACCTCTATTATTTCTCTTCTCTTTTCCTTGGTGATTGTGGCCGGCCAACATCCTTTCCCTCTCTTCCTCTTGTGGTGGCCAAATCCTTCATCTCCCTTGGAGCTCTTGTGGTGGCCGGATACTACTTGGAGAGGAAGAAGAAGAAGGAGAGAAAGCTTGCATCTCTTGGAGCTTGGTTGATGTTTTGATCTTCATCCTTGGTGAAGCTTCCTTGTTGTGGCCGAACCTAGCAAGGAGGAGAAGAAGGTGGTTAGTGGTTTCTCATCTCGGAAGATCGTTGCCCACACAACGTCCGAGGTTAGAAGAGGAATACGGTAGAAGATCAAGAGCTCTTTCTAGAAGGTATAACTAGTATTTTTTCCTTTTCCGCATCATACTAGTTATTTATGGAAATAATATCAAATACAAGAGGCATACGATTTAATATTTCGAATATGTTTTTCGATGTTGTGTTCTTTTGTTTTATTTTTCCTTGTGATTTGATTGTTCTCTTCGGTTAACCTAAAGTTATTTTAGGAAATTAAATATTAACTTTCTATAAAAGGTTTTGTCTAGTCGGTGGTGGTTGCTCCCATATCCAAGAAGGCCATGTTCCTCGCCACGTCAGTACTGGAAACCAATTATGGAAATTAATATTTAATGGAATTAATAACTTAAGGTGATTTGGGTCGAACGTGTTAAATTCCGCAAGAGATCCAAGTCTAAACCTAAAAGAACAAATAGATTAAGTTTTGGATCAAACGTGTTAAGTTCCGCAGGCGATCCAAAATTTAATTTAAAAGAACACATGGTAGCTAGGAAAAGGTTCAGACCTATGTACAAAATTTTTGTACAGTGGAACCTCTAGGTTTTCCGAGTAGCAACCAACAGGATGAAGAGGTTCGGCCACCACCACCATGTTCCAAGGGATGCTAGAAACGAGGCTTGCTTTCTCTCCTTCTTCTCCTTCCTTGATCCGGCCACAAACATGAGCTCCACCAAGATGATAGGTTTCGGCCAACAAGAGGAGAGGAGAGATATATGGCCGGCCAAAATAAGAACTTTACCAAGGAAGAAGAGAAAACACCAACCAAACTCCAAGGGATGAAAGCTTCCTCTCCTTCTTCTTCTTCTTCTCCAAGTAGTATCCGGCCACCACAAAAAGCTCCAAGGGAGGAAGAGTTTCGGCCACCACAAAGAGGAAGAGAGGGAGAGAGGATGGCCGGCCACAACACCAAGGAAAAAGAGGGAGAGAATAATAGAGGTTGTATCTCATGAAGGCACCCCAACCCCCTCTTTTATATTCCTTAGCTTTGGTAAATTAGGAAATTTAATTACAATAAAATTTCCTTAATTTCCCTTAACATGAATTAATTGAGAAAAATTAAATAAAATTTCCCAATTAACCTTGTAATGGCCGACCACATCAATAGAGAAAATAAGGAAAAAAATTTCCACAAGAAAAATTAAAGTTTCCTTATTTGCTTCCGGAAAAGTTTAAAATAAAATTTTTTCATAATAATCCTTTCATGGTTGATCAAAAGAAATTTTCATAATTTTAATTTTTCAACATGTGAATAATTTTTAAAGAGAAAATAAAATCTCTCTCCAATCTACAAATAAGGAAAGTGATCTAATCTCTTTCTTTTAATCTTTTGTAGATCCTTTTAAGAGAGACATTTTAATTTTAATTCTCTTTAATAAATTATATCTTCCACATAATAAAAATTAAAATTAAAATTTCTTTTTAATTAATTATGGCCGGCCCCTCTAGCTTGGGTTCAAGCTAGGGTCGGCCACCCACAAGCCAAGCTTAGGCCGACCCTAGCTTGATTCCCAAGCTAGCTTGGCCGGCCCCCTTTAGGTGGGTATAGAAGGTGGGTATAGTACTCTATAAATAAGAGGCTATGATAGGGACCGAGAGGAGGAATTGGTTTTGGTCTCCCGATAAAATTAAGCATCCCGTGTTCGCCCCGAACACACAACTTAACTTTATCAATGATAATTCATTCCACTAGAGAACTATCATTGAACTACCGCACCAATCCCAAATTACTTTTTTGGGCTCCTTCTTATTATGAGTGTGTTAGAATCCCTGTGTTTAAGATAACAAATATCCACTAATTAAGTAAGTTACTAACAACTCACTTAATTAATATCTAGCTCCAAGAGTAGTACCACTCAACTTCATCATCATGTCGGACTAAGTCCACCTGCAGGGTTTAACATGACAATCCTTATGAGCTCCTCTTGGGGACATTCTCAACCTAGATCACTAGGACACAGTTTCCTTCTATAATCAACAACACACACTATAAGTGATATCATTTCCCAACTTATCGGGCTTATTGATTTATCGAACTAAATCTCACCCATTGATAAATTAAAGAAATAAATATCAATTATATGTGCTTGTTATTATATTAGGATTAAGAGCACACACTTCCATAATAACTGAGGTCTTTGTTCCTTTATAAAGTCAGTATAAAAAGAACGACCTCAAATGGTCATACTCAATACACTCTAAGTGTACTAGTGTAATTATATAGTTAAGATAAACTAATACCTAATTACACTACGACCTTCCAATGGTTTGTTCCTTTCCATCTTGGTCGTAAGCTACTGTTTATAATTTATAAGTAACCGATAACATGATCTTCTGTGTGTGACACCACACACCATGTTATCTACAATATAAATTAATTGAGCAACTACATTTATCATGAATGTAGACATTTGACCAATATGATTCTTATTTCTAGATAAATGTTTATACCAAAAGCTTGGCTTTTAGTATACATCCTAACAGTCATATGGCGTGAGTCTTTCGAAGACTCAGGGTCCCTCTTCTAGAGAGGAGATCGACCGCATGGATCAGATCCCTTATGCCTCAGCCATAGGATCTATCATGTACGCCATGCTATGTACTAGACCAGATGTCTCGTATGCTTTGAGCATGACGAGCAGATACCAGTCAGATCCAGGTGAAAGTCACTGGATAGCGGTCAAAAATATTCTTAAGTACTTAAGAAGGACTAAAGAATATTTCTTGATACATGGAGGCGATGATGAGCTAGCTGTAAAGGGTTATAGTGATGCCAGCTTCCAGACCGACCAAGATGATTATCGATCGCAGTCAGGGTTTATGTTTTGCATAAATGGTGGTGCTGTGAGCTGGAAGAGTTTGAAGAAGGACACAGTAGCTGATTCTACGACAGAGGCTGAGTATATTGCTGCATCAAAGGTAGAAAAGGAGACAGTTTGGATTCACAAGTTCATCACTGAACTTGGGGTGGTTCCTAGCATTGCTGACCCTATTGAACTCTATTGTGACAATAATGGAGCTATAGCACAGGCTAAGGAACCTCGCTCACACCAACGGACCAAACACATACTACGGCGTTTCCATCTCATTCGAGAGATCATCGATAGAGGAGATGTGAAGATTTGCAGAGTACCCACAGAGGCTAACATTGTAGATCCCTTGACCAAGGCTTTGGCACAGAGAAAGCATAATGGTCACACTAGGTCATTAGGCCTTAGAGCCTACACTGATTGGCACTAGTGCTAGTGGGAGATTGTTAGTTAGAGCCCTAGAGCCAATCATTTGATGATTATTGTATGGACTCATTGTATCATATTCTTATATATATAAAGACATTTGGTTTTGGTTATTATGCTTACTTGTATTGGTGCCAAATAAACTAAGTATAATAGCGTCCTTGAGTAGAAGGTTCTTACCTATATCAATTGATTGGTTGAGTCGAGAGTGAGATGATATAGAGAACACTACTCTTAATCATTCCTAGTCGAGTATTAACATTCAGGGACAATTTTAATGCAATAAGACTAGCATGTAGGTCAACTTGATAACTTGATCTCACAAGTCATGGATATGGAGATATCAAGTTGACACATAGGTATGCATTGGAGAATGTATACTGAATGACCCGCCATGAGAAAGTATCATGGATCGTTATATGAGTGTCATATACTTTCTCATGTGGCTATTAGTATGACTACTAGTCCTTAGACCTGAAGTCACCATGGATCCCTATATAAGGAGTTACGTACTTTGGCTTCGTCAAACGTCACCCGTAACTGGGTGGACTATAAAGGCGATTACTGGGTATGTAATAAATTATGCAGAGGGATGTGAGTGATGTAGATGGGATCTATCCCTCCTATATGACGGGAGCGACATCGATATTCTTGATAGAGTGAGACCACGAAGTGTATGGTCATGCCCAAATGAGTCAATATGAGATATTGATCTCATTTGATTGAGTGAGTCTACTTGGAGTTCAAGATTTAGATTGATTAGAGGATGACACGGTCTATGCCTCACATTGATCAATCTAGATGTCTAGGATAGAAGGACAATGTCATATATTGTGAGGAGTCACAATTAGTAGTCACAAGGTAATGTTGGATCTCAACATTCTTGTAACTTTGGTAGTAATGATGTATTGCTAGATACCGCTCATTACTTATGCTTTTAAATGAGTTTATGAGCATTGCCAACGTTACAAGAACCTATAGGGTCACACACAAAGGATAATTAGATGGAGATTAGGTTCATATGATGAACCAAGAGGATTATATTCATGTGATGAATCAAATTGGATTAAGAGTAATCCTAATTGAACTAATTGAGTTGGACTCAAGTTGATTTATGTGTTCAATGAGTCTAATTTAGATTATGACTCATTGAATCAATTTAATTAAATGAATTAGATTCATTATATTAAGTTGGTTTGAATCAAATGGTTAGATTAGATCAACCATGAGAGAGATTTGGTCAAGTTTGACTTGACTTGAGAAGGAAGATGAAAAGTCAAGTTTGACTTGACTATATGCCACCTCATTTGTGAGTTGGCATTAAGTGGCCAATAATGGTGTTACACATCATCATGTTTAGTACATGTGTGTGTCACCTCATGGAGGATACAAATATCCTCTTTAATGGGCTCCACATTAAATGAGAAGGGGGTTACAAGCCATTAAGTGGCCGACCACATTTGAATTGCAAGTGAATGCAATTCAAGGTAATTCAACTCATCTTCTTCCTTGCTCCAATTCTTCTCTCCCTCTCCTCTCCATTGCCGAGACCTTCTTGGAGTGCTAGCACACTCTAAGGTTCTCCCTCCATCGATTTGTTCATGTGGATACTTCTAGAGGGTTGTCTACTTTGACAATCTTGAGATCCGACACCTTGGACGAGCGGGATTCGCGAAGGGCGCGCATCAAGGTTAAAACTCGTACTCTAATGTAGATCTAGAATTTGTAAACTCGTACTCGTAGTTTTTCGGAAATTTTATTCTTCGCACGGATCCGGTGGCGAGGGTTTCGGGGTTTCCGCGAGGTGGAAAAACGGTTTTCGCTGCCCGAAGAACCCAACATTGATAATTTATAAGAATAGAGTAGCTTGTGGTGTTAATGATATACAATTTTTAATTATAGGATCATGTATTTTGTTATATTGCCAAGTGTTTCATGCTCATCTTTGATATATTTTGCTAAGTTATGTTACTCATTGTGAGTACCAAATCCTAACATAATTTACTTCAATTAAGCGGCTCAAATGAGTGATGTGCTTACTTGTTGACCATTCAAGGAGATTAAACCAAAGTTCTTCCTATTCTATTTGTATGTGGAATCTTTTTTAACCCTCTTGATCTTTATATCCTTTTTACAGTCAATATCAAATTGATTTTTATTACTTTAATCCATTTATTACTCTACTAGTCATCTCAAGTCACTTATTTTTTTTTCACTAAAAGGGGATTCCATGGAGTCCTTAGATTAGTTCATTAAATTTAGATAGGAAATTTAGGTGTTATTCTTCTTTTCGTCATTTATAGTTTATTTTCCTGATTAAAAATCTTCAAAACTAGCTACTTTCCTCTTGAACACATATTATTGACCTATATATAGTTTCTATCTTCTTATACTTGTCTAAGTAAGATATTATTAATATAACTACTGTGCAAAATTTTATTTAATTATGATTTACCTAATGATGATTTTACAGTATACAATTTGGATCGGGTAGAATAGGAGTTCAGCATCCTTTAGTTGAGTGTCTCATTTAGAAATTTTTTTTACAAATTCGGCATGGCTAAAAATCGAACCGTGAATGTCTGAGTGATAACTTGAATGTCATACTGCTGCACTATAGCTCCGGGGGCTCTTGAAGAGCAATCAAGCAACCTGAAAAAACACCTTTTTTAATTGTAGCTTTTATTCTCAATAATTTTGTTAGAGATGGTTGTTGATTGAATTCTAAATTTTTTTATTCATATTTCTAGTTTTTATCGTCCCTTCGGTTTGAATTTCTTGAGCCATGAGTCAACTAGGCAAACCAAACAAGTTATGCCCATCATACTTTGAATAAAAATTAATCATGTATCATCCAAAATCTTTAAATGCAGTCATTCAACGCAAAAATAAAATAATTTTTGAAAGTATTACATTCTCTGCCAACTAAAAGAATTTCACTCCCAAAATTAAGCCATGTCTAGCACACTTTCAAAGTGTTCTTAGTCAAGACGGTATTATCTCACCTCCTTTGCAAGCGACAATACGATCATCTACCCAACTTGATGGCTAAGACTAACATATAAAAAAAAAATTGACAACTTTATATTGTCAAAATTCTCTTTCTATTAGTCAGTCACCTTGCGAATTGACACTCAATAACCGCTATAGTTTTTGATGGAGTAAACTTTCTCTATTGGAAAAACTGAATGAATAATGAATATTGAGACTTGATTCTATGACAAGGAGGTTTTTAATGTTCGAACAATCTATAATGGAGACAATGAACACAGGAGGAAGGATTAAACAGATGCCAAGGCAATGGTGACTTTCCAAAATGAACTAACTTTGGATCAACTAAATAAAAGTTGTATCATTCAAGAAAGAACTATGGGAAAAGCTCTTCATAAAATTATGAGAGATTCTAGGATAGTTAAAGGTGATATAGTTTTGAATCAATTGGAGAATTGTCAAATAAAAGATGAAGTATTGAGTCAACTTCATGGGTACTTTAAAGAAATTTTAAATGGGCTGCATGTCATTGGAGAGTGCATTGACAATTAGGATTTAATAAGGTACACATTGAAAGTATTTTTTAAGACTATTTTATGAATATTTATGGTGGATGTTGTAGAAATCAAAATAGAAAAAACTAGGACTTGTTTTATTATGAACCTCAATAATAAAAAAAATACTCAAAAAGATATTTATATAATTAGGTTATATACTAAGAATAAGAAAAAGATTATTATATCCTTAATAGCTCATAAATAGAAAAGCCTAATAATAATAGTATAATCTAACCTCCACTCTTAAACTCATGATGTTAAGTTAGAATCATTGTGAGTTTGTTAGACAAGAAACAAAAGCGTGAAGCAAATGTGTCTTGGTAAATATATCAGTAGAAGGAACAAATGACAACATGATAGTGTTAGGATGTATACTAAAAGTCTAGCTTTTGGTATAAACATTTATCTAGAAATAAGAATCACATTGGTCAAATGTCTACATCTATGATAAATGTAGTTGTTCAATTAATTTATATTGTAGATAACATGGTATGTGGTGTCACACACAGAGGATCATGTTATCAGTACCTTATAAATTATAAACAGTAGCTCACGACCAAGATGGAAAGGAACAAACCATTTGAAGGTCGTAGTGTAATTAGGTATTAGTTTATCTTAACTATATAATTACAATAGTATACTTAGAGTGTATTGAGTAGGACAATTAGAGGTTGTTTCTTTTATACTGACTTTATAAAGGGACAAAGACCTCAGTTATTATGAAAGTGTGTGCTCTTAATCCTAATATAATAACAAGCACATATATTTGATATTTATTTCTTTAATTTATCAATGGGTGAGATTTAGTTCGATAAATCAATAAGCCCGATAAGTTAGGAAATGATATCACTTATAGTGTGTGTTGTTAATTATAGAAGGAAACTGTGTCATAGTAATCTAGGTTAAGAATGCCCCCAAAAGGAGCTCATAAGGATTGTCATGTTAAACCCTGCAGGTGGACTTAGTCCGACATGACGATAAGGTTGAGTGGTACTACTCTTGGACTAAGATATTAATTAAATGAGTTGTTAGTAACTCACTTAATTAGTGGACATTCGACATCTTAAATACAGGGAGACTAACACACTCATAATAAGAAGGAGCCCAAAATGTAATTTGGGATTGGTACGGTAGTTCAATAATAGTTCTTTAGTGGAATGAATTATTATTGATGAAATTAAGTTGAGTGTTCGGGGCGAACACGGGATGCTTAATTTCAACGGGAGACCAAAACCAATTCCTCCTCTCGGTCCCTATCGTAGCCTCTTAATTATAGAGTACTATACCCACCTATACCCACTTTCTTACCCATCCTATAGGGGCCGACCAAGCTAGCTTGGAGACCAAGCTAGGGCCGGCCATGGCTTGGTTCATGGGTGAATTCATGTGGCTGGCCCTAGCTTGAATTCAAGCTTAGGTGGCCGACCCTATTAAAATTAAAAGGAATTTTAATTTTAAAATTTTTTCTTATGTGGATAACATTATTTAAAAGAGAGTTTAAAAATTTAAATCTGTTCTTTTATAAGATTCTACAAAAGATTAAGAGAAGAGCTAAATCTCTTTCCTTATTTGTAGATTAAAAGGTTGATTTTAATTTTCGTAAAAACTTTCCTTTTAATCATGTTCATGATTTAAAAGAAAGTTTAAAAATTAAAAATTCTCTTTTATTAGTTTCTACAAAAGATTAAGAAAAGATTTAATATCTTTCCTTATTTGTAGATTGAAAGGAGATTTTAATTTTTAGAGATAACTTTCCTTTTTAGAAATTATCCACATATTTAAAAGAAAGACTTTAATTTCCTTTTAAACAATTATGAAGGGATAAAAATTATTGGAGAAATTTTTATAAATTTCCGGAAACAAATTAGGAAGTTTTAATTCTTGTTTTAATTAAAACTTTCCTTGTTTTGGGGAGAAAGTGGCCGGCTATATGAATTGAGAAAAGAAAATTAATTTTTAATTAATTAAATTTTCCTTTTCATAGAAAAAGAATTAAGGAAGTTTTTATTAAAATTTCCTTATTTGTCAAGACCAAGGATTATAAAAGAGGGGGTAGAGGTGCCTTCATTGTGAACGACTCTATTCTTTTTCTTCCTCTCTTTTCTTCCTAGGTGTGGCCGGCCCCTAGTGGTTCCCCTTCCCCTTCTCTCTTCTCCTTCTTGTGGCCGAGACTTCATCACCTCTTGGAGACATAGAAGTGGCCGGATCTAGCTTGGAGAAAAGGAGAGAAAGGAGGCTTGTTTCTTGCATCCCTTGGAGCTTGGTAGTTCTTCATCCTTTGGAAGTTTTTGCTTGGCCGAAACTTGAAGGAAGGAAGAAGAAGGTGCCTTGGTGGTTCTCATCTCGGAAGATCATTGCCCACACAATGTTCGAGGTTAGAAGTGGAATACGGTAGAAGATCAAGAGGTCATTAAAAGTTCACAAAGAAAGGTATAACTAGTAATTATTTTCCGCATCATACTAGTTTTATTTCTTTGTAAAAATACCAAATACAAGAGGCATGTGATTCTAGGTTTCGAATTAGTTTTCGATGTTGTTTTCTTTTTGAACTTGTGCTTCGATTGTTCCTTTTGGTTAACCTAGAGTTATTTAAGGAAATTAAATATTAACTTTCCTTAAAAGGCTTTGTCTAGGCAGTGGTGGTTGCTCCCATATCCAAGAAAGCCATGTGCCTCGCCATGCAGTCCTGGAAGCCAAATTTGGAAATTAATATTTAATTAACTTTGTGACCTAGGTGATTTGGATCGAACGTGTTAAGTTTCACAGGAGATCCAAATCTAAACCTAAAAGAACATATAAGTTAAACTTGGGATCAAACGTGTTAAGTTCCGCGGGCGATCTAAGTTTAATTTAAAATAACACATGGTAGCTAGGAAAGGTTCAGATCTTGTACAAAATTTTTGTATAGAGGAACCATTAGGTTTTCCGAGTAGCAATCAACAGATAGTGCCAAGATGAAGATGATGATGAGTAATGTGACATTCAATTTCAATATGTTTCATCCGCTCATGAAAAACTAAATTATACGTAATTTGAATAGCACTCTGATTATCACAATATAATAAAGTAGGTTGATGAACAAAGATATTCATATTTGCAAGAAACCAACACAACCAAACTATCTCACAAGTAGTTAAGGTTATGACACAGTACTCAACTTCTGTGGAAGATCTAGAAATAATATCTTGTTTCTTACTCTTCCAAGAAGTGAGGGAATCACTAAGAAAAAATGTAAAAACCAGCAGTAGATTTATGATTCATAGGATTACTAGACCAATCAGCATAAGAGTATGTACATAACTCATATATAAAGTAGAAAGAAATAAAAGACTTTGAAATTAATTGCCTTGAAGATACCTGAGAATACAAATAATAGCAACTCAATGAACTATAGTTAGTGCAGTAACAAACTAACTAATCATATGAACAACATGTACAATATCTGGACTAGTCACGGTGAGATAAACCAAGCTCCCAATAATAGTTTGGTACAAACTAAGATCGGGCAAATGTGAGATACGATAATTAAATAATAAGTATTTGTTAAGAAATAATCATATAGAATGTTATATATATTTTTTTAAAAAAATTGAGATTTAAATGGAGTTCGTATGACATGTTTAAGGGGAATAAATCTGTTAGGCTTAGAGAAAGCCTGTTTAGAATATCTATTAAATGAGTGTTGATTGATTTAATTAACATAAGGTTTAATTCATTAACCTAAGTATTTAACCTAAGTTATTGTGCCCTCATTTCTTCTTCTCCCATGCCCTAACAACAAATCCGTCATCGCCCCTTTCTTTGCCTCTCCTCACCAATGCCATCACTCGGTCCTCGATCGCTTAACATCCTTGTCCGCTATCTCCCTCACCGTCCATCTTGCACTGCCCCTTCACCAGGGCTGTCTCGCAGTCACTGCTGCCAAGCTACAGCCAGTTGCAGACGCAACCAGCGTCACAACTATCACGTCTAGCCAACCACTCTTTTTCTTCCCTTGCTCCATGTGAGAGAGAGAGAACCTCGACCGCTATGTTGTCAGCCGTGCATTGTTCATCTAGCTGGTGTCGTCGACTTTACCTTGGTCGGCCGGTAGCCCAGTCTGCCGAAGCTATTTCCCTGGTTAATGCCATTGGCCATTTCTTCCACTTTAGCTGCAGTCACCGAGGGGCATCGCTGAAGAAGGAGCTACAAGGTAACGAAACAATTCCGATTGGAAGCATACTTGTCTTGATTTAATTCTGTTAGCTTCACTTTAAAGAGTGGATACATTAATAATAGTAAGGTGTAAATTGAATTGAATTTCAACAACTTGCTCATAGTGACGACAATCTTTCTGGTCGTGAGTCACTCTTTGATCGTGAGCCACTATCAGCCACCACTAGATTTGGTGAGTATTAAGGATAATGTTATTGCTAAGATTAATCTAATTAGTGGATTGATTAGATTAGGGTTAATGATGGATAAACTACATATGTATGAATTTTGGATGAGAAATTTGGTGAGGAAGATATGATTAAACCTAATCTAATCAATTGGATGAATTAGTGAGAATTAGTGTTGATGGAGGCTAAACTAATTCAATCAAAGAGTTGGGTTAGTTGAAGTTAATCATTAATCTAGGTTAATTAATGATCATTGTCAAGTAGGGTTTACCCTAATTAGTTTTGGTATGTGATTTAGCTTTTAGTTGCATATGTAATTAGCTAAATTATATATGTTAATGCAGGAATCTAATTTGAGACGAGCATCTTGATGTGGAAGTTATTCCAACATGAGCTACTTTTTGAGGTAGATATTTCTCCTTAACCTCTGTAGTTAATTAACTTTAGTGCATGAAACTTGTTGATGATGTAGATTAATTACCTTGACAATACTCATATTATAACACAGCTTGATACTTTTATGCTTGATCTTAGAGATGATCTATTT
The DNA here is from genome assembly GCF_018446385.1 of Zingiber officinale. Lineage (NCBI taxonomy): Eukaryota > Viridiplantae > Streptophyta > Magnoliopsida > Zingiberales > Zingiberaceae > Zingiber > Zingiber officinale. The sequence continues at coordinate 13,508,405 of NC_055990.1, read as the reverse complement.
ATTTCTCATACAGTCTTATCTTTGGATATTCATACTCTGTAGTGTACACATATATATGATGTGTTCTATAGAAGTTATCATGTTGATCATTCACATGTTGTTGTGTACACATGCATATGGTGTGTACTATAGGTTTTGTCATGTTGATTATGCATATGTTGCAGTGTGCACACGTATATAGTGTGTATTATAGAAGTTATTATATTTGACTGCCTATATTCTATAGTGTATACACTACAACAAAAATCCTCATAGACATCGATTTTCCACCGGTGTCTATTACTTTTCGACCGATGTCTATGAATGCGATGTAAAAGGTCTGTCATTTTAGACATCGGGTTAAAACCGGTGTAGTATCACTTAACAACACCGGTGTTCGAATCGGTTATTAACCGGTGTAGTGTCACTTAAAGACACTGTTTCATCAACGATGTAAAAACCGATGTAATAATATATGTTAATAACACCAGTTTTAGCAGCGGTGGAAAACCGATGTAATATCAATATTGTTTAACGACACCGATTCGATTTTCGAAATAGTGAAAACCCGATATTAAACAATATTTTAATAGTACAAAATTTAGTTAATATTATTATACATCAGTGTATCTAAACACACCAAGTAAATATCCATGTTACCAATACATAATATTATTCTTACAATATAAAAAGATAATAGATATTGTACACATCAAGTCCGTATCCATAAATTACACAAATATTCCTCTTACAACATCAAAAGATAATTAACTATGATGCCTAAATCGCATTGGCTGATGACAAATCATCGACAGGGGCTAAATCACCTTGAAAAATTATATCAAGCTTACAGTTGCAGGGAGCAGTGTTGCCATTTTCAGTCAACTTTTGTAAAATCTTCTACCATTGTTGAATGTATGTTTGTAGCTGATGCCAAACGCATTTCATCAATTTCTATTGTAAGCAAGGTGTCACATACAACCCGTCCAACTTGGAGAATTTTTGGGCAACCTGAGAGGATGTAGCTGTAATGAGCAAAAAGATCAACAACGAAAGTTCAACTGCAATAAATAGGGCACTTACCTACAACTGGGCATCAAGGATGTGGTTTCTTTGTGCTTATGTAGTGGATTACTAGTTCCTTCTCATAAATATGCTTGCAGTCCATCATGCTTGATGAAGAACAACAGATAGAAAGAACACGGGTTATGACTTTAATAATAATAATAACATACCTTTTTCTTGGGAAACAAAAAAAAAATGTGAAACAGACTAGTCATAAGCTTCTTCATCACTTGATAAATAAATATACATTAAGCATTGTTCAAGGAACATGAATAATTGAATCAACAGAATCTGTTAAAAGGTTTTTTTGAGTTGTTAGAATGAAATATAAGTAGAAAGCTATGGAATGTTATCTACGACATTAACATATCTCATATTGCATTCTACAAAGCACACAAATTCATAGTTCGCAACTAATCAAATAAGGACTCATGCCAAATTGAATATGGTTCAAGAAGGAACATGATTTCCAAAGAATCCAAGCTCTGCATTTTAAGAAATAAGTTCACTTAAAATAGTTGTTTTTAGTTAACTTGTGAACTAAAAAAGTCTGATCATCATCTAATTCTTGTTAGCCATCTTTGCTCACTGTTGAATATGGATCTGATAGAGAAATTCAAAAAATATGAACAATTGAATGTTTTCGCTTAATCAACATGAGAAGATGTAAATTACCTCTAGGATTGATGGTGCATATGGTGTTCTTTTCAAGACTTTTAGTCACTCTGCAAACATGTCAAGAGTTTGAAGATGGACAAGAAGATTAATTTACCATGAAACAAAAAATATAAAGCCAAAATAAATAAATGCTTAGGACATATTTGAAGGAAAGCATCAAATAGAAAAAGATGAGATTATACTATGTATAGCCAGCCGTGGTTATATTTCTTCAAATTTATTAACATATAAAGCAGTGGTATTCAAATTGTTCACACATGCTGTTAGTCTGCCAAGAACATCATCAAATTTTAGTAATTCTTTTGCAACTTTAACAGAAGCATCCATTGCTTTAGAACTCAGTTGTATTTTTCCTTCTCATGAATACATCAAGTAAATCAGTTGTGTTTTAGAACTGTGGGAAACAATACCCAAGGTGAGACATGCATAAGACTTACAGAAAACTAGGTGTTATGCAACTTGTATTAGAACAATCTGCCAGCAATGTGAAATGTGTCCTATTCTTCTATAAAACAAAATTGTTATTGTCTTCTCAGAAAATGGGATAATATGAAAGAGTATCAAAGAATTAACAAGAGATTAATAGAAGTGAACTGATAAGAGTTAAGACTACTGATTTACGAAGGAAAATATACTCATACAGAGGATCCAAATGTAGAAAAATAGGAATAAGCATTACAATGGAATTCTTACAAACATAGGAAAATAGGAACAATAATTAAAATTGAATTGTTAATCACATCAAAAGGTCCAAACCAATTCAAGTTTATCCAGTACTACATATAATACAAATAATCATTTAAGTAATCTTCATCATGAAATCTTTGTAAACATGAATTTCTTATAAGTAACATCATAATAGAAAAAGTTTTTCTGATAGGTAATCTATACAAATCTACCTCTCCATGGGTTTCAAATCTCCATTGTTGCAGTTGTCATACTTGAGGTAATCTATTCCCTGACCGAAAGATATTATTTAGTGAAAATTGCTTTTCCATTATGCAATGTTATATATATATATAAAGAAATATCAAGTCCAAGATACACATATTACTAAAATATCTTACCCATGCAACAAAAGTTTCAGCATTTTTCTTCTCATACCCTAGTGAACCAGGCATCTCTGAGTTACACGTTCGGTATCTATAGAAACCACAAAGCTGAGTAAATGTGTTGGATTTTTACAGAAACGAATAATACTCCATCATACTCACCCTGCATCTGAGTAAATGGCAAGCTTAAGCCCCTTGCTGTGCACATAATATGCAAGAGCTTTGATTCCTGATGGAAATGTTCTTCCGTTGGCCACTAGGTATCCCTGAACACATTACAGAGTTACAGTTCATGCTTATTGTGGTTTCTGTAGACAAAAACTAAAGAAAGACATCAGTATAATGAACCTGGGAGTCGCGATCGTGCTCAGCCCAGCAATCATCTGCAAATCATCCATGGATTAAAAATTACAAACAATCAAAAGGAAGTTAAACAACTGGTGAGAGACTAACCGATGTTGACGTATTGATATCCAAGCTTCGCGAGTCCAGTTGACACCATTGCATCGGCTGTTGCATAATTATAGAAAAGATTGAGGAGAATAGAAAGTAGTAAACAAAGGGTCAGCATCCGTCCATCTACCTGTTTCTTTGATTAGTGTCTCATTGATTTGGCAAGAGAAGTGATTCCAACTATTCCAACTGAACAAGAAGAATGTATAGAGCAGTATGAATCCAGGCAGAAAGGCAAAAAATGAAACACTCCTCCATGATTAAGTTGTTTTTTTGGATTTTTGGTTAAAAATTAGGGAGGAAGATGAGAACTGAGAACATACCCCATGGGAGGAGTTGACCCATGCTGCTCCCATGCTGTAGGAAAGAAAAGCCATCATAACCGCAAGCTCTAACAAGACACCGGCTTCTAGACATAGTCGAGCTTCCTTACGTACCAATTTGATGGGGGAAAGCAAGAAGGGGCTCTTTCCGTAGAAGACCCCGATGGACCAGGAGCCCTCGCTGTCCGGACGACACCCGACGAGGGCCGGATCAGGGGTGTGTCGAGATGCAGAGACGACGAACCAGTAGAAGATGACGGCGACGAGCCCGGATGCGGTTGTAGAGCCGAGGAGGAAGGCCACGGGGAAGGGGGATCGGCCGAGGAAGCTCCAGCCTCGCGTCAACCCGATCCGCGGTGACATGGAGCCCCAAAAGCCCCTAGAGTGCATCCCTAAAAGGAGGATGCGGAGGATTAGGGTTTCGCGAGGAGAAGCCCAAAAGAAAGCGCGCTAAGAAAGTCCACCAGAATTTTGGTTCATAGACACAGGATTTTAAAAACCGCGGTTAAAATCGATGTCTATTAATGAAAAAAAGGCGCTCATAGACATCGGCTAAAAAAACCGATGTCTATGAGCGAAAATCTGCGCTCATAGACATCGGTTTTTGGAAAAACCGGTGTAAAATACTTAAAGACATCGGTTTTTGCTTAAAACCGTTGTTGTTCCACCGATGTCTATGAGGATTTTTCTTGTAGTGATACATGAGTGTGGTGTGTACTATAGGTGTTACTATTTACTACATGTTGTTTAGTAGGCACCTGTATGATCTTTATATGTGATTGATGGATCATGATTTTGAATATACTTATGTTTATCATGTCATTGCATTGATGATGACTGTGTTTGAGTCATGGATATTAGCATCATATACATCATTGCATTGAGTGCATGATGATGAACTATATCTCCCTTATAGTGTGAGAGAGCCGCTAGTCATATTCGATATCCACTAGGCCGCTCAAGAGTAGTCGTAGCTAGAGTTGGGTGTAGCTTGTCCTATATTGGTCACTTGGCCACTCGGGGTAGTGGTAACAGAGTGCGTGCAAATAGTGACCTCCTTATTATGAGCTAGATAACTACTCTGCATCCTTCCTGATTGGCCACTCAGATATAGTGGTAGTTGGAGTCATGAATAGTTGTCACAGTCCTACCCACTCTATCACACAAATGTCATGGTAGCTAGAGTGGTATGTAGTAGTGGCACATACATGATCATATACATATGATGCGTGATGCATATGTTAGAGATACTATTGTGCATATGCCTGTGATATGTCGCATATGATTGAGATATGATTATTGTATATGCTTGACATTAACATACATGTTCATTTATCGTACATACATACGCTATCTTATGTTGCTCATGTGGTACGAGCAGATCTGATACAGATTCCTAGTGATGTACTAATCATTATACCTTATGTGTTAGTTTGGTTCTGGTATGCACTTCCATTACATCATTATAAGTGCATACATGTTTCATAACCGTGAGACTATATACTTTGATCTTCTTATATATTTGTCCATGCACTATCATTTATCTATTACCCAAGGAGTCACCTATACTCACTACCCTGTTGTATCCTTTTCTTTCCACATAAAAGATAGATTTTTATATAGAATCACTTGGAGAACCTTGACTTTGTCCCTCATCACACTCAAGATTTATATTTTCCATGTTATTTCATTTTTCTTTTGCTTACATTTTTTACTTTTGGACTCAGTGGTGTAGTAATTGTCTTGGAAGAGGATTTTCGTTTTGTGATGTTTCTTCATTTGGGTTATGACACTTGTGTTGTGTTAAGCCACACCGGCACACAATCTATTCCATTATGTTTGCGTGGTTTATACTTGTATCATCCATGTGGGTTGTGTATTATTACTTTGCATGGTTTGGGTTTATACTAGCTGTGTGGACTGTGTGTTTATTATCTTGTGTGGTTTGTGTGTATATGTCAATCGTGTGGGCTATATCATGTTGTATCATAATATTGTCACAAAGGGGTACCGTTTATTTTGTTAGGCAAGTATACCTTTAGGGCATGACATCCAACAAAGGTGAGTCATCAGATGGAGAATATAGAGTCAGTTAATGGGCCTAGAGAACTTGGAATGAAATAAAACTAGTTCTTATATATTTGTCTAGTTCTTCTAATTATATAAATGTCCTCAAACATAAATTTGACCTAATATTTTTTTATTAGCAATTTTTCAAACACTAATGTGCTCGAGAAATATGATTCATATTTAAAAAAATCACATATCCAAATATATTAGGTTAAATTAATTTTTAAAGATATGAACATAATCAAAAGAACTATATGAACACATAGAAATGAATTCCGTATCGTTATGAGCACTCTAACAGTAATTTGTAACTCTAACAATTTCAATTAATTAAATTTACTTTTAACTCTAACATGTTCAACTTACATTTGAAATTCATCTAATTGACTTAGCTATGAAAAAAACATATTGAATAAAAATAATATTTGAGGACATTTATATAATCAAGAACTTGTTTCATCTCATTTTGAACTCTCTAAGTCCAATAATCGGCTTTAGACAATTTTTTTTAAAAAAATACCCAATTTACGAAAAATTTAGTAATCATTGTAAAATTTCCAACAAATCTATGATTTCCTCGCAAAATTTGTGATGAATCCATGGATTCATTGAAAATTTTACATTTCTTAGTGATAGTTCATGGTTGCAAAATCTATGATGAATTTTGAATTTATTTCAAAATCTACAACGAAGAATGTTTCATTGCAAAAATTACAACGAATGAACTATTTGTTGATGATTTTGCAACAAATATTTATTTTCATCAATAAATTGCAACAAACTTAGCAATGAAATAGTTTTGGTTGTTGATTTGCGATGAAATTTTTTCGTTGCAAAATTAGTTGCTAAGTAGCAACATTTTATATTTTTATTGCCAAGCTCATCGCAAATTTGGGATGAAAAAAATTCATCATAAATTTTTGTCCCTAAATGACTGGTTTTTTATTTTGTGTATTAATTGATGTGTGTAGTCATGGCAATAATGTGAGAGAGTAAAGACGCCCTAAAGACTCTGTTTGTTATATTGGGAGATTTTTTGATGTAATCATCCTTAGATCAATGCAAACTAGTTTAACTGACCTCGAGTGGATTTAATCTTGAGTTTCAATGTTTCAACAATATGTGAAAAGAAGTCAAGTAGGTCAAAGGATGATCAGATATGTGACAAAGTGTGAGAGAGAAGTCAAATAGGCCATGGAGGACCGGATACTTGATTGGGAAGTTTTAACTAGAGGATTACATAAGGGAAAAATTCATAACTAGTGGTTAGGTAAGGTAAAGTTCTAACTCAAGAGTTAGGCAAGATGAAAAGTCCTAACTATAGTTAGACAACGGAAAGTCCAAGTAGGTTAAAGAAGATTGCAAAGGAAAGCCCTAACTAAGGTTAGGTAGGGTGGAAGTCTACCGAGTGACTAGTCTTAACCGCGGTTAGGCGAAGGGAAGTCCAAGTGGGTCAAGGAGGATCACACGTTGGTAAGAGGAAATATATAACTATGGTTAGGCAAGGGAAGCCCTAACTAAGGTTAGGCAAGGTGGAAGTCTATCCAGTGAGTAGACCTAACTAAGGTTAGGCAAGAGGAAAATTCAAGTGAGTCAAGGAGGACTGCACTTGGTGATCAGAAGACTAATGGGAAGTTGACACAGGATAAAAAAATCCATGCAGGTTAAAGGTTTGTTGGATACTTGGTGAGGAAGCTGTAATAGGTCACTGTTGATTGAAAGTTGGGCAAGGAGAATCCTGTGTTGGTGCAGGTTGTACTAATAATTTGGCATTGATGTATGAAAAATAGGTTAAAGTTATATGTGATATTTGTCTAACCCTTCTACCAAGTGTACAAAAGTTGATTTGTCTGAAGGACCTGACATCAGGCTGAAATCTAGCTAGGTCCACGGGGCCCGATGTAATACCCACTAAGCTTGTAAGATAAATATATGAATGTGGTATTTGCCTTAGAAAAATAATAGGAAGTGAGTTGAACCAAAAAGGAAATAAAAAGAAATAAAAATAGGGAGAGGTCAAGGATTGAACCTTGAACCTCTTATATTATATTTCATAGAATTAATGGGTAATAACCAGTTGGGATAGGAATAATATGTTGATAGCAAAGGAGGGAAACTCATGATAAAGGTAAGAGTAAAAGCTAGCCAAAAGGAAACAAGTAAAGAGCAAGAGAAAGGCAACTTGCCTTCCTCCCTTCCTCTCCCTCTTCCTCTTTGATTTTGCCGAAAATAAAAGAAGTTAATTAAGGGGATTCATTCCCCCTTATTTCACCATGAATGATGAGGATAAATAAACAAATAAAAATAAAAATAAAATAGAAAAAAAAAGGGCTAAGGGAGAAGGAAAGCAAAAACTAAGTTTGCTACCTCTTTCCCCTTAACATAAAAGGGAGCAAGAAAAGAGAAAACTATTTTTCTCTCATTTTCTCTCATTCATCCTCTCCCTCACCGAGAACACCACAATCCCCTCTCCTCCATCTTCAGCCCCAAAGCCAAATTTTTCCCTAAGAAAGCCTAAGATACAAGGAGGACTTAGCAAAGGAATCAAGGGAAAGGAACTAGAAGAAGAGGCTACTTCTTCTTCACCATACCTTAGATCCACAAGCGAAAAAGGATGTAAGCTTCCCCACACCTGTGGTACAAGGCTTTTATGTGCTTTTCGGATTTTATGAGGATTTTAAAACCTAGAAACAAGTTTGAGAAAATTCGGCCAAGAAGAGCTTTCAAAATCTAATGGTGTTTAAACTAGTCTTCACTACATGATAGATTTTTCTCTGCTATGTAAAGGGGTTCTTCTTCATGCTTTTATACCTATATGATGCTTGATCAGAGGAGTACTGAACCCTAGAATTTCAGCCAAAAAAATATTCTTAAGAGGCAAGGGAAATTTATTATTTTACACAACTAGTACAAGGTTCTCCCTATGAAATATTAAGGATTATGTATTAGTTTTTCTTCCTTAGAAGATATTTGAAACTAAAAGAAAACCACTCATATGTTTCGGCCAAGAAAGGGTTTAGGGTTAGGAAGACCTTTAAATTTAAATAACCATGCTCATGTGATAGAATACAAAGATCTTAAAGGATTTGTATGCTTGAATATTGCTAGAATTTCATGAACTCCTTCTTAAGGTTTTTCGGCCATGATGAGATGGATAGCTTAGAAAAGCTTAAACAAAATTTTAATATGCTCAAGACCTCTGTGCTGTTTAGATATGAAAGTTGTTCAATGCCCTCATGCTTGATTAGGGTGTAGAAAAATTAGTGGCATGACATATAACATGTATGACCACAAGGGGTCCTAGCTTATTCATGAACCAATTTGTATATATGTTTCTTAGTAACTTTTGCCATGAAACTTACTTAGGTTTTTCATGCTTTAGGCCACTTAAAAACCTAGCTAAAGAATGGTAGGTTTCGGCCATGAGAAAAAAAATAAAAGAAAAAGAGAAAAAGAAACCTAGAAAGCCTAAGACACAATTTATATGTATACTCATTATGCTTGTCTTTATACATGCTATGAAACTTGTATAAATTCTCATGCTTTTAGGCTATTTGAAGCAAGTTTATATTCTGTGAGTTTCGTCCAAGTAGGGTTTAAAAGACCTAGAGGCCTTAGAAATGAAACCAAAGGTGTTAAAAGTACTTCTTATGAAAATAGGATAATGTATTGATTATGTCACATGCTTGTATAATCTTTCCATGATCTAAATGGACCATTGTGAGTCTCGGCCATGAAGGTTTAGATGCCCTAGAAACCCTAGGACTTAAATTAAATATGCTCATGTTACTCTACATGAAATATGATAAGTAGAAAGCCAAGGTTCAATTGCTATATGTTGTTTTATGACCTAAAATGATGCTAGGGTATGTTTCGGCCATAACTATTGGATGATGCCTTGTATGAATTTATACATAATGTTAGTCCAAGTTCACATGCTTGTATGCATGTTTGTAGCCCTAATGAGAACTTGTTAAATTTCGGCCATGACATATGTTAAGGGCTTAAAGAACTTAGGAACTAATTCAAATGTGTCAAATGTGTTTACCTTGTTCCTTGGTAAAAATGTTATAAATATGATTTAAAGTTGTCCATGCTTTTATGTCATATGGAACCTTGTTTCACACCTTAAAGTTTCGGCCACATGAAATTAGGGACTTGAAGAACTTAGAAACTAAGTTAATCATGTTTATAATGCTTCCTATGAAAATGTTATGATGATAATTTAGGTGCCACATGCTTGGATGTTGTGTTTAACCTAAATTGAGCTTTAAAGGGTTTCGGCCACAAGGGTTTAGGAATCTTAGAACCAAGATAAATATGATACCATGTTTCCTATGATAGGATAATCACAAGATACACCCTTATGCTTAATATGTATGCTTGTGATTTAAGACTTATGATATGATATGCTTTGTGCTTAAAATATGCATGCTTTTATGATATGCTTTGTGCTTAAATTGTGCATGCTTTTATGATATGCTATGTGGATAAAATATGCATGCTTGATGATATGCTTTGTGCTTAAAATATGCATGCTTTTATGATATGCTTTGTGCTTAAAATGTGCATGCTTTTATGATATGCTATGTGGATAAAATATGCATGCTTGATGATATGCTATGTGCTTAAAATATGAATGCTTTCATGATATGCTATGTGGTTAAATCATGCATGCTTGATGATATGCTTTATGCTAAAGATATGCATGTTTTTATGATCTATGCCTAAGTGATGCATATTGTTATGACATGATGTATGCCTAAGTGATGCATACCTTTATGATATGATGTATGCCTAAGTGATGCATACCTTTATGACATGATGTATGCCTAAGTGATGCATACCTTTATGATATGATGTATGCCTAAGTGATGCATACTTTTGTGACATGATGTATGCCTAAGTGATGCATACTTTTATGATATGATGTGTGCCTAAGTGATGCATGCTTTTATGATACATGATATGTATGACATGTACTTTACTTTATATGTGAGTGGCTTGTACCAAGGGTGAGCTCCATAAGCGCCCCGGGGACTAAGGACCTCGTTAGGGATGGGCTCCTAAGTGCCCCTAGGACTAAGGGCCTAGTATGTTTGCCTCGTAGGGTTCAAGACTTGCTACCTTGGACCTACAAGGTTGTGCAATATGTAAGTGGTACATAGCCGGGATCCCCTTATGTTGAGATTATTTTCAAGTATATATGTAAAAGAAAATGGTTTTAAAGATCATGAGACATACACATGTTTTTCGGATACATGTTTTCCAAAATCATATTGCATACACCTTATGATTATGCTATGTTTCATGTTATGCTCTTGATTATGATATGCCATGATAAGGTATGATTATGTTATGTTCATGCTATACCTTATAGACATGTTTCGGCTATGGATTTGTTGATGCTTGATATATAGATTTCGGCCATGGATATGATGATGCCTTGATGTACATGTTTCGGCCATAGTATGATGCTTTGATATACATGTTTCGACCATGCTTTGATATACCATGATACTTGTTGTTATGCCATGTCTAGCTATGTTTTATGCAATGCACTATGTATGTGTTTCGGCCATGGTGATGCTTGATATGCTATGACTAGTTGTGATTATATTATGATTCATGATATGCTTGAATAGAATGCTATGTTATGCCATGATTAGTTGAGATTATGACTTGTTGATGCATTCTTGATTATGTGCTTATTGTTGGTTTTAGTGAGTAGGAAAGGAACTTACTGAGCCATGAGTGCTCATAGCTTACTTTCCTTGTACCACAGATAAAGGAAAAAGCTGGATGAGTTAGAGGAGCAGCAGGAGGGGCAACGAAGATGTGTGTGGCAGTGGCTAGGCAACCAAATAAATAAGAACCTGCTTAAAGTTTCTTTAAAGAACTATGCATTGGTATTTTATGACTTGTGATACCTAAACATGTGTGGCTTGACATTATGGTTCCACTGGATTTGATGTTATGATTTTGATGTCATGTGATAGTATAGTTCAAAAGAAATTTAAAAGAAAAGTTTTATTAAAACTATGAAAATTATTTTAAGTCTTCCGCTGTTTTAAAAAAAAAGAAAATTTATACGTAGAGTATCATAGCCCCGTCCCTTAGGGTAGCAGGGAGGGCGGGCGTTACAGGTTGGTATCAGAGCCAGGTTATTCCCAGCTCACTACACACACATCAAGCCTCCTACCTGCCGCTCTAAGTAAGAATGTTTATGCTAAATTTACTTGTTATATGCTTATGTTTAATTTTCTTGTTACATGCTTATGTTTAGTTTCATGTTATATAACTTATGCTTTATTTTTCTTTCTTGTTATATTGCCTATGTTTTATTTCTTTACTACATTGCTTATGCTTTATTTCCTTATGTTACATTGTTTGTCATTATATTCCTTATTTTTCCTTATGTTGTTTATGCTTTAGATTCATGTTTTACTTGCTTATATTTGATGCTTTATTCTATGCTTTTAGTTATAAATTAGATTAGGAGTACATATTGGTAGGTTAGGAATAATACCACAACAAATAGATAGAAACAAACCAGTACGTTAGATTGGCTAAAAACGATAACCACTTACACTAGTCTGTTTGTCCTTATTTAGATAAACATGGTTAGGACACGCAATGCCCGAACCGGAGGAACAGTGACTCCACCAGATCTGACACAGGTAGTCGCAGACCTCCAACATCAGATCGCAGAACAACAACAGCTGATCACTACCTTAATGGGTCAGCAAGGCAACCCAGTTACCCCACCAACAAATCAGAATACACCCCGGCAGCCCCTACTCCGATGGTCCGACAAGAGGCCTATCTGATTCAGTGGCAAAGGCTTAAGCCGGAAGCATTCTCGGGAAACTGTGAACCATGGGATGCGCAAGCCTGGCTCAAAACCGTGGAGAACATAATGGAATTATTGGATTGGCCTGAACACGAGAAGGTCAAATGCGCGTCGTTCTGTCTTACCGGAGATGCCCGGATGTGGTGGGATAGAGTAAAGACGAAAAGACAAATCAACCAAATGCAGTGGACAGATTTTGAGACAGAGTTCTTAGAGGAATTCTTCCATATGCGAGTGACCAACAAGCACTATGACGAGTTCACTGAGTTCCGGCAAGTTGATCGTTAAGAGGTTCAACCGCCTAGCGACTGTACCCAGAACTGGTCCGGACTGAAAAAGGAGGGGGCCGGTTAAGGTTAAAGGTGCTCCGACCCGAGATAGCTCTGAACGTGGCGGGCGGAGGGAATAGACCGCAGACTGCAGAGGAGCTAGTCGGCAGTGCCACGATTACCGAGCACTATCAGGAAGCAATGAATAAGGGCAAGAACCAAGCACTGACCGGAGGACAAAAATCGCACAGTACCAGAACTGACTGGAAAGGAAACTCAAGTGGAAAGAGGAAATAGTGGAATAAAACAAAAGGTGGTCCAGCCAATAAGCAGACCAAGTACCCTCAGTGTGCCACATGTGGGAAGATGCATTCTAGAGTATGTCGCCTGAGCACCAGAAAGTGCTACAATTGTGGAAAGGAAGGTCATTTGATAAGAGATTGCCCTACTCGGCTTCAAGCACCACCTCCGCAGAACTTCCAGAACATGAGTGCCCCTGCACAGCTTCACCAGATGCAAGCTGCCATAGAAGGGACTTCGATCAGCCAAGGAAGATTAGAGGCCCCTCCCACTATGACCAATGCCAGAGTCTACTCTCTTACCAAGGAAGACGTGGCGAATGCCTCTACTGTTGTCACAGGTCAGCTACTTATTTACAATCAGTATGCTGTAGTATTATTTGATACCGGGGCAACACACTCGTTCGACTCAACACCTTTTATGAAGAAGCTAGATATACAACTCCGAACTCTAGAGGACACATTCTTAACAACCTTACCATTCGGAGAGATTATGCCATCAGACTATATACTGCAAGCAGTACTCGTTCGGATCTCAAACAGAGAACTCTACTGCAATCTGATAGTACTTGATATGCAGGACTATGATATAATTTTGGGCATGGATTTCCTTAGCAAGTACGGTGCTTCAATCGAGTGCTGCAAAAGAAAAGTGATTTTCCGACCCGAAGATGAACCAGAGTTTGAATTTTTCGGGGAATCAAAAGGAACGGAGAGGTTATTGTCATCTATTAAAGCACAAAAGATGTTAGACAAAGGATGTATGGGGTTTCTAGCGCACGTGGTTGATACTAATCAAGTCAAAGACCCGAAGCTAGAAGATGTCAGGGTAGTATGCAACTATCCAAAAGTATTTCCTGAAGAACTACCAGGATTGGCCCCTGACAGGGAGATAGAATTCGGGATCGAATTAATTCCTGGTACTCAGCCGATCTCGAAAGCACCTTATCGTATGGCTCCGGCTGAATTAAAGGAGCTTCAGGAACAGTTATCCGAATTACTCGACAAGGGACTTATTCGTCCTAGTCACTCTCCATGGGGAGCTCCAGTGCTATTCGTAAAGAAGAAGGATGGGTCTATGCGAATGTGTATAGACTACCGAGCGCTGAATAATGTGACGATCAAGAATCGGTACCCACTCCCACGGATCGATGACCTATTCGATCAACTGAAGGGTGCGACTGTTTTCTTAAAGATAGATCTACGATCCGGTTATCATCAAGTGAAGGTGAAACCAGATGATATACCAAAAACAGCATTTCGAACCCGATATGGACACTATGAGTTCATAGTTATGCCTTTCGGAGTAACCAACGCTCCTGCAGTATTTATGGACCTAATGAATCGGGTATTTACGGCATATCTTGATAAATTTGTAATCGTCTTTATTGACGATATACTTATCTACTCGAGAACCCCAGAAGAACATGCTGAACACCTGAATACTGTACTACAGATCCTTCAAGAGAAACAACTATATGCAAAATTCTCCAAATGCGAGTTTTGGCTTGACCGGGTAATATTTCTAGGTCATGTCATCTCCAAAGATGGAGTTATGGTGGATCCAAGTAAAATCGAAGCTGTAAATAACTGGAACCGACCAAAGAATGCCAGCGAAGTCAGGAGTTTTCTCGGACTAGCAGGTTATTACAGGAAATTTGTAGAGAATTTTTCTAAAATCGCAGCCCCTATGACAGCCCTCACCAAGAAAAATATAAAGTATGAATGGACAGAAGCTTGCGAGAAGAGTTTCGTGGAATTAAAAAGGAGACTGACCAGTGCTCCGATTCTTACTCTTCCGAAAACCTACAAAGGCTTCGATATGTACAGCGATGCTTCCATCACAGGACTTGGAGCTGTACTCATGCAAGATGGCAAAGTCATTGCCTACGCTTCTAGACAACTTAAAGAACATGAGAAGAATTATCCCATTCACGACTTAGAACTAGCAGCCGTGGTCTTCGCTCTCAAAATATGGAGACATTATTTATATGGAGCTCAGTGTAAGATTTATACCGACCATCAGAGTCTGAAATATTTCTTCACACAAAAAGACCTGAATATGAGGCAACGCCGATGGCTCGAATTAGTTAAAGATTATGACTGCGAGATTCTTTATCACCCAAGAAAGGCGAACAAAGTGGCCGATGCACTCAGCCGAAAGTTTAGTGCCACCTGATGCAACTATTTTAAAGTTCGAGGAGGAACTTTTTATGAGGTACAGGGTACTGTAATACCCACTAAGCTGGTAAGATAAATATATGAATGTGGGATTTTCCTTAGAAAAATAATAGGAAGTGAGTTGAACCAAAAAGGAAATAAAAAGAAATAAAAATAGGGAGAAGTCAAGGATTGAACCTTGAACCTCTTATATTATATTTCATAGAATTAATGGGTAATAACCAGTTGGGATAGGAATAATATGTTGATAGCAAAGGAGGGAAACTCATGATAAAGGTAAGAGTAAAAGCTAGCCAAAAGGAAACAAGTAAAGAGCAAGAGAAAGGCAACTTGCCTTCCTCCCTTCCTCTCCCTCTTCCTCTTTGATTTTGCCGAAAATAAAAGAAGTTAATTAAGGGGATTCATTCCCCCTTATTTCACCATGAATGATGAGGATAAATAAACAAATAAAAATAAAAATAAAATAGAAAAAAAAAGGGCTAAGGGAGAAGGAAAGCAAAAACTAAGTTTGCTACCTCTTTCCCCTTAACATAAAAGGGAGCAAGAAAAGAGAAAACTATTTTTCTCTCATTTTCTCTCATTCATCTTCTCCCTCACCGAGAACACCACAGTCCCCTATCCTCCATCTTCAGCCCCAAAGCCAAATTTTTCCCTAAGAAAGCCTAAGATACAAGGAGGACTTAGCAAAGGAATCAAGGGAAAGGAACTAGAAGAAGAGGCTACTTCTTCTTCACCATACCTTAGATCCACAAGCGAAAAAGGATGTAAGCTTCCCCACACCTGTGGTACAAGGCTTTTATGTGCTTTTCGAATTTTATGAGGATTTTAAAACCTAGAAACAAGTTTGAGAAAATTCGGCCAAGAAGAGCTTTTAAAATCTAATGGTGTTTTAACTAGTCTTCACTACATGATAGATTTTTCTATGCTATGTAAAGGGGTTCTTCTTCATGCTTTTATACCTATATGATGCTTGATCAGAGGAGTACTGAACCCTAGAATTTCAGCCAAAAAAATATTCTTAAGAGGCTAGGGAAATTTATTGTTTTACCCAACTAGTACAAGGTTCTCCCTATGAAATATTAAGGATTATGTATTAGTTTTTCTTCCTTAGAAGATATTTGAAACTAAAAGAAAACCACTCATATGTTTCGGCCAAGAAAGGGTTTAGGGTTAGGAAGACCTTTAAATTTAAATAACCATGCTCATTGTTAGTGAGAGCCCTAGAGCCAATCATGTGATGGTTACTTTTTGGACTCTTTGTATCATATTCTTGTACATATATTTCTGATATATAAATAAAGGCATTGTGATTATTATACTTGTGTGTATTTGTGCTATATAAATAAGTATAATAATGTCCTAGGGTAGTAGGTTCATATCTATATCAATCGATTAGTTGAATCGATAGTGAGATGATATAGAGAACACTACACTTAATTATTCCTAGTCAAGTATTAACATAGAAGGACAATGTTAATGCATTGAGACTAGCATGTAGGTCAACATGATGACTTGATCTCACAAGTCATGGATATGAGATATCAAGTTGACACATGGGTATACATTGGAGAATGTATACTGAATGACTCGCCATGAGAAAGTATCATGGATCGTTATATGAGTGTCATATACTTTCTCAAGTGACTATTAGTATGACTTTAGTCCTTAGACCTGAAGTCACCATGGTTCCCTACATAAGGAGTTATGTACTTTGGTTTCGTCAAACGTCACCTGGGTGGACTATAAAGGCGATTCTCGGGTATGTAACAAATTATGCGGAGGGATGTGAGTGATGTAGATGGGATCTATCCCTCCTATATTACAGGAGTGATATCATAGTCTTGATAGAGTGAGATCACTAAGTGCATGGCCATGCCCAAATAAGGCAATATGTGATATTGCGCTTATTTGATTATAGTGAGTCTACTTGGAGTTCAAGACACTTAGATTGATTGGAGGATGACACGGTCTATGCCTCATATAAGATCAATCTAGATATCAAGGATAGAAGGACAATGTCACATATTGTGAGAGTCACAATTATTAGTCATATTGGTGATGTTGGATCTCAACATTCTTGTAACTTGGGTAGCAATGATGTGTTGCTAGATACCTCTCATTGCTTATGTCCCTAATTGGATTTAGGGACATTGCCAACGTTGACAAGAACCTATAGGGTCACACACATAGAGCAATAGATGGAGACTAGTTCATATGATGAACCAAGAGGAAAGATGAAGTCAAGTTTGACTTGGCTAAATATGGAAAGTCTATAAAAGGCAAGTTTGACTTGACCTAAATCCACAAGTTTGACTTGACTATGAGTTAGACTCAAGTATGATCCAAATGTTGGATAAATCAATTAAGGGAGTTAATTTGGTCATGTTTGACTTTGGCCAAATTAGGAAGGTTGAAAGTCAATATTGACTTGACTTGGATGCCACCACATTTGATGAGGTGGCATGGGAGAACCAATGGGGATGCTACACATCACCATGCCACCTCATGCTTGCCACCTCATGGGAGGTTACCCATGAGTGGCCGGCCACATTAAGGGGGCAATTAAGAGCATTAATTGCCCACTTAATGACATTTATGTGGCCGGCCACATGATATGGTGGATTGATTGAATTTTTTTGAATTCAATTTTTGATTCTTCTTCTTCCTTGGTGCTCTCGGCAACTTCTCCCTCTCTTCCTCCTCTTCTTGGCCGAAAACCACATAGGTGCTAGCACACCTTGTTTCGGTCATCTTCTCCACCTAATTGCTTGTGTGGACACATATAGAGGGGCTCTACTTTGTGCCCTCTAGATCCAACTTCAACCTTGGTTGAGCGGGATAAGCGAAGGGCACGCATCAAAGGTAGTTTTTCTTTAAACTATAGATCTAGGAGTAGATCTAACATATTCGGGTATTAAGCATGATATAAATACGTGGAATTTTCGAATCGGATTTTTTTCTTTGCACGAGATCCTTGGCTAGGGTGTTTCGGGGTTTCCGCGACGCGAAAAGCGGTTTTCGTGGCCCGAAAAATTCTAACAGTGGTATCAGAGCCATCGTGCGAAGCACGTATTTATTTTTTTTCTGTATTAGATACAAAATTTAGATGCTTTTAAGTTTCTGTGATTTTTCTAAATTTTAGGAATTTTTGGGTATTTTTCTCGTAGAGGCGAAAGAACGAGTGCGAAGCACTTGTACACTTTTGTCACCGAGAAAAATTTCTCCGAAACGGCAAGTTTCACCCAAATAGATTTTGGGACAGCGGGTAAGGGCGCTGTATAATCGCAAGAGGACACTCGCGAAGGTTATTTCGCGAATAGGGGCGCTGCCCCTAACCCCGCAAGGGGCCTTGTCCCGCGATTACGCCCGAAACCCGCTTAGCGGGACCGCCGTGGAGAAGGGACTCAAAAAAATTCAGAAAAATCAGTAGAAAAATTTTAAATAAAAAAAAAAATACACAATTCTGAATTATGTACAGTATGTGTTGGTCATGGCCCAAGTCCCAAAATTTTTATGAAAAATTATGCGTGTAATTCATAATACGGCCTGCGTGCCGTCATGTGTTGTGTGTGCTGTATTGTGGATGCGACCTGCGTGTTGCCTTTTTCCATTATTTTATTTCTGTAAAAATTAGTTTTAAGACTCGAATGTAACTCGAGTATAAATTTTGTAATGTACAAAATTTGAAGATGACGAAATTCCGGAGAAGACGGACTCGCGGGAGCATGCCGGCAACACATGGGGATCGGAAGGAGGAGCTTGGAGAAGTTGCCACCTAGACCCTAGGATGACCATTGAATCTTCTCTTTGGCTAGAGAGGATCCTAGTAGGGCCATGACCAATCACATAATTTAAATGTATATATTTTATTTTTGCTTATGTGTATGTGATGCATGTTTGTGTAGAATAGAATATGCATGAGTGTATGTGATGCACATGTGATGTGGGAACCACATCTTGATGTGCACAATACACATTTAGGATTTAAATTAGATTTAATTTACGCCTAAATATGATGCACATCGTCGATTAGATTAGATCTAAATCGAAATCAACTCGTAAACGCCTACCGGGCCATGATACCCATCACTACCTCGATCATATGCGATTGTCGTATCTGCCAAAGCAGAGCAACGCATTTAATCTTGGTAGGATGCGGAGGGACAACCTTGGTCCCGCCTATCACGCTCGGGTTAGATTGAGCTCAATTAGATTGAGTAGCTAGCAAAGCTCAATTGGATCGAGTGAAGCTATAGGCGTATTCCAATAGTTGGAAAGGTAGGACAAGATCACGTTTATAAATAATCTTGGGCGATTTAGCCAAAGCTAACTCAAGATTATTTGTAAAAGTTAAATCTTGATCCTATAAACAAGAGTTGCATGGAGATGTAATTGGTAATTAGCTACCTACCGATCATACTAGGTCTTGGGCGATTCAGCCAAAGCTGACTCAAGATGTAGTATGATGTGGATCTTGTCCCACAAAATTCAGTGGGAGCATCATTTAATTAAAGGCCTAATTAGATGATAGAATATGATATTGATTCTCTGCATGTTTAATATGTTGTAGATTGCCATGTCACCAAACGCGAACACTCTCTCCCTACGACCTGTCCTTGAGAAGGACAAGCTCACAGGAGCTAACTTCCTGGACTGGTACAGGAACCTGAGGATAGTCCTCATGCAGGAACGTAAGCTGTACGTTCTGGAGCAAGCAGTTCCTGAAGCACCACCAGCCTCTGCCGCCCGTAGCATTAAGGATGCTCATCAGAAGCATCAAGACGATGCGTTAGACGTGTCGTGCCTAATGCTATGCTGCATGTCCTCTGAGCTTCAGAAGCAACACGAGAACATGAATGCCTTTGATATGATTGGCCATCTTAAGCAATTATATCAAGGGCAAGCCAGGCATGAGAGGTTTGAAGTGACTCAGGCCCTCTTTTCATGTAAGATGAAAGAGGGAACCCCTGTAGGAACTCACGTACTCAAGATGATTGGGTACGTCGAGAACCTAGAGAGGTTGGGGTTCCCATTGGGCCAAGAGCTGGCCACTGACTTGATCCTGTTACCGTCAATTCGTCATGAACTATAACATGAACGAATTAGACAAACCACTGCCCGAGATGCTCAACATGTTGAGAACTGCTGAGCCCAATCTCACCACTACCAAGACCAGTACCGTCCTGATGGTACAAAAGGGCAAGGGTAAGGGCAAGTGGAAGCCCAAGGGTAAGGGTAAGACCCAGACCAAGGGCAAAGCCAGCTCTTCAGCACTCAAACCCAAGGGCGGGGTGCAAAAGGATGCTACCTGCTTCCACTGTGGTCAGACAGGGCACTGGAAGAGGAACTGCAAGATCTACCTGGAGGATCTTAAGAAGAAAAGAAGCGAGGCTTCTACTTCAGGTATAAATGTTATAGAAGTCAACCTTTCTATTTCTACATCATGGGTACTGGATGTGCATCTCACATTTGTACTAATGTGCAGGCGCTGAGAAGTAGGGCATTGGCAAAGGGCGAGGTGGACCTACGAGTAGGCAATGGAGCAAGGGTTGCTGCTGTTGCTGTAGGAACATATTTTCTATCTCTGCCCGCTGGGCTTGTATTGGAACTAGATAATTGTTGTTATGTCCCTGCACTAACAAAGAATATTATTTCAGTTTCCTGTTTAGATAATAAAGGTTTTTCATTCATAATAAAGGACAAATGTTGTTCTGTTTATTTGAAAGATATGTTCTATTGTAGTGCACATCTGATGAATGGCCTCTATATTCTAGATTTAGAGAGCCCTATCTATAACGTGAGTACCAAGAGGTTGAGATCAAATGAGTTGAACCCAACCTATCTCTGGCATTGCCGCCTAGGCCACATAAACGAGAGTCGCTTGTCCCAGCTCCATAAGGATGGTTTGCTGGACTCATTTGATTTTGAATCATATGAGACATGTGAGTCATGCCTTCTAGGCAAGATGACTAAGACTCCCTTTAGTGGACATAGCGAGAGAGCGACAGACTTGCTAGGACTCATACATAGTGATGTATGTGGCCCTTTCAATATCGCTGCTCGGGGTGGTTATAGGTACTTTATCACATTTACTGATAGTAGATATGGTTATGTGTACTTGATGACACATAAGTCCGAATCCTTTGAAAAGTTCAAGGAATTCAGAAATGAAGTACAAAACCAGCTCGGCAAAAGTATTAAGATACTTCGATCAGATCGAGGTGGAGAATACTTAAGCCATGAGTTTAGTGACTATCTAGCAGAGTGTGGGATTCTATCCCAACTCACTCCTCCTGGAACACCACAGTGGAATGGTGTATCTGAAAGGAGGAATCGTACCTTATTAGATATGGTACGATCTATGATGAGTCACGCAGATCTTCCTATATCCTTTTGGGGATATGCTCTGGACACGGCAGCGTTCACACTTAACCGTGTTCCATCAAAGGTGGTCATGAAGACACCATATACGATATGGACTGGGAGGAGTCCCAAGATGTCTTTCATGAGGGTTTAGGGTTGTGAGGCTTACGTTAGACGTCAAGTCTCAGACAAACTGGGACCCAAATCTGATAAGTGTTATTTTATAGGATATCCCAAGGAAACTAAGGGATATTACTTCTACATTCCTAGTCAGCACAAAGTGTTTGTTGCTAAGACTGGGGTCTTTCTAGAAAGGGACTTTGTTTCTAGAAAGGCTAGTGGAAGTTCGTTTGATCTTGAAGAAGTTCAAGACAACGACCAAAACACTGAGCCATTGATGGATACTGAACAGGAACCACAAAGAGTTGTGGATGATGAGATTGTTGCACAAGAAGTTGTGGAACAACAACCTGTTCATGTAGACCTACCTCTTCGCAGGTCTGATAGGGTACGTCGTCAGCCTGAGAGATACTCATTTCTCTTGCCTGACCAGGATGACGTTATGCTCATTGAGAATGAGCCTACCACCTATCAGGAAGCTGTGATGAGCCCAGATTCTGAGTCATGGCTAGAAGCCATGAGATCTGAAATGGATTCCATGTACACCAACCAAGTTTGGACCTTGGTTGATCCACCTGAAGGGGTCAAACCCATTGGGTGTAAGTGGGTCTTTAAGAGAAAGACTAACATGGACGGACTTACTCATACCTATAAAGGTAGACTGGTAGCTAAAGGTTTCAAGCAGATTCATGGTATTGACTATGATGAAACCTTCTCTCCAGTAGCGATGTTTAAGTCCATTCGGATTATGCTTGCTATTGCAGCCTACCACGATTATGAGATCTGGCAGATGGATGTCAAGACAGCGTTTCTGAATGGAAACCTCCTCGAGGATGTGTACATGACACAGCCTGAGGGTTTTGTAGATCCACAGCATACTAGCAGAGTATGCAAGCTGTATAAGTCCATTTATGGACTAAAGCAAGCTTCTCGGAGCTGGAATCTTCGATTCGATGATGCGATCAAACAGTTTGGTTTCATCAAAATGAAAATGAACCCTGTATCTACAAGAAGGTTGTTGGGAACACAGTTGTCTTCGTTGTATTGTATGTGGATGACATACTACTCATTGGAAATGATATCCTTTTGCTGCAGTCTGTAAAGACTTGGCTAGGGAATTGTTTCTCAATGAAGGACTTAGGTGAAGTAGCCTGTATTCTTGGCATAAAGATCTATAGAGATAGGTCTAAGAGATTGCTTGGCCTAAGTCAAAGTACATATATTGACAAGGTATTACTATGGTTTGCCATGCAGAATTCCAAGAAAGGATTTCTGCCGATGTCACATGGTGTGAGTCTATCGAAGACTCAAAGTCCCTCTTCTAGAGAGGAGAGAGACCGCATGGATAAGATCCCTTATGCTTCAGCCATAGGATCTATCATGTACGCCATGCTATGCACTCGTTCTGATGTTTCGTATGCTTTGAGCATGACGAGCAGATACCAGTCAGATCTAGGTGAGCATCACTGGATAGCAGTTAAGAAAATTCTTAAGTACGTAAGAAGGACTAAAGAATATTTTTTGATATTTTTTGATATTTGGAGGCAATGATGATCTAGCTATAAAGGGTTACAGTGATGCCAGCTTCCAAACTGACCAGGATGATTATAGAACGCAGTCTGGGTTCATGATTTGCTTGAATGGTGGTGCTGTGAGCTGGAAGAGTTCGAAGTAGGACACAGTTGCTGATTCTACAATAGAGGTCGAGTATATTGCTGCATTAGAAGCAGCAAAGGAGGCAGTTTGGATCTTGGGGTGGTTCCTATAATATCGATCCAGAGCTCTCTGCGACAACAATGGAGCTATTGCGAGCTAAGGAACCTCGCTCACACCAGCGGACAAAGCATATACTACGCGCTTCCATCTCATTCGAGATCATCGATCGAGGAGATGTGAAGATTTGCAGTACCCACAGAGGCTAACGTCGCAGATCCCTTGACCAAGGCTTTGGCATGACTAAGCATGATGGTCACACTAGGTCATTGGGTATTAGATACTACAGCGATTGGCACTAGTGCTAGTGGGAGATTGTTAGTGAGAGCCCTAGAGCCAATCATGTGATGGTTACTTTTTGGACTCTTTGTATCATATTCTTGTACATATATTTCTGATATATAAATAAAGGCATTGTGATTATTATACTTGTGTGTATTTGTGCTATATAAATAAGTATAATAATGTCCTAGGGTAGTAGGTTCATATCTATATCAATCGATTAGTTGAATCGATAGTGAGATGATATAGAGAACACTACACTTAATTATTCCTAGTCAAGTATTAACATAGAAGGACAATGTTAATGCATTGAGACTAGCATGTAGGTCAACATGATGACTTGATCTCACAAGTCATGGATATGAGATATCAAGTTGACACATGGGTATACATTGGAGAATGTATATGAATGACCCGCCCGGAGATAGTATCATGGAGCGTTATATGAGTGTCATATACTTTCTCAAGTGACTATTAGTATGACTTTAGTCCTTAGACCTTAATTCACCATTGTTCCCTACATAAGGAGTTATGTACTTTTGTTTCGTTAAACGTAACTGGGTGGACTATAAAGGCGATTACTGGGTATGTAATAAATTATGCGGAGGGATGTGAGTGATGTAGATGGGATCTATCCCTCCTATATTACAGGAGTGATATCATAGTCTTGATAGAGTGAGATCACTAAGTGCATGGCCATGCCCAAATAAGGCAATATGTGATATTGCGCTTATTTGATTATAGTGAGTCTACTTGGAGTTCAAGACACTTAGATTGATTGGAGGATGACACGGTCTATGCCTCATATAAGATCAATCTAGATATCAAGGATAGAAGGACAATGTCACATATTGTGAGAGTCACAATTATTAGTCATATTGGTGATGTTGGATCTCAACATTCTTGTAACTTGGGTAGCAATGATGTGTTGCTAGATACCTCTCATTGCTTATGTCCCTAATTATATTTAGGGACATTGCCAACGTTGACAAGAACCTATAGGGTCACACACATAGAGCAATAGATGGAGACTAGTTCATATGATGAACCAAGAGGAAAGATGAAGTCAAGTTTGACTTGGCTAAATATGGAAAGTCTATAAAAGGCAAGTTTGACTTGACCTAAATCCACAAGTTTGACTTGACTATGAGTTAGACTCAAGTATGATCCAAATGTTGGATAAATCAATTAAGGGAGTTAATTTGGTCATGTTTGACTTTGGCCAAATTAGGAAGGTTGAAAGTCAATATTGACTTGACTTGGATGCCACCACATTTGATGAGGTGGCATGGGAGAACCAATGGGGATGCTACACATCACCATGCCACCTCATGCTTGCCACCTCATGGGAGGTTACCCATGAGTGGCCGGCCACATTAAGGGGGCAATTAAGAGCATTAATTGCCCACTTAATGACATTTATGTGGCCGGCCACATGATATGGTGGATTGATTGAATTTTTGAATTCAATTTTTTGATTCTTCTTCCTCCTTGGTGCTCTCGGCAACTTCTCCCTCTCTTCCTCCTCTTCTTGGCCGAAAACCACATAGGTGCTAGCACACCTTGTTTCGGTCATCTTCTCCACCTAATTGCTTGTGTGGACACATATAGAGGGGCTCTACTTTGTGCCCTCTAGATCCAACTTCAACCTTGGTTGAGCGGGATAAGCGAAGGGCACGCATCAAAGGTAGTTTTTCTTTAAACTATAGATCTAGGAGTAGATCTAACATATTCGGGTATTAAGCATGATATAAATACGTGGAATTTTTCGAATCGGATTTTTCTTTGCACGAGATCCTTGGCTAGGGTGTTTCGGGGTTTCCGCGACGCGAAAAGCGGTTTTCGTGGCCCGAAAAATTCTAACACTCATGTGATAGAATACAAAGATCTTAAAGGATTTGTATGCTTGAATATTGCTAGAATTTCATGAACTCCTTCTTAAGGTTTTTCGGCCATGATGAGATGGATAGCTTAGAAAAGCTTAAACAAAATTTTAATATGCTCAAGACCTCTGTGCTGTTTAGATATGAAAGTTGTTCAATGCCCTCATGCTTAATTAGGGTGTAGAAAAATTAGTTGCATGACATATAACATGTATGATCACAAGGGGTCCTAGCTTATTCATGAACCAATTTGTATATATGTTTCTTAGTAACTTTTGCCATGAAACTTACTTAGGTTTTTCATGCTTTAGGCCATTTAAAAACCTATCTAAAGAATGGTAGGTTTCGGCCATGAGAAAAAAAAATAAAAGAAAAAGAGAAAAAGAAACCTAGAAAGCCTAAGACACAATTCATATGTATACTCATTATGCTTGTCTTTATACATGCTATGAAACTTGTATAAATTCTCATGCTTTTAGGCTATTTGAAGCAAGTTTATATTCTGTGAGTTTCGGCCAAGTAGGGTTTAAAAGACCTAGAGGCCTTAGAAATGAAACCAAAGGTGTTAAAAGTACTTCTTATGAAAATAGGATAATGTATTGATTATGTCACATGCTTGTATAATCTTTCCATGATCTAAATGGACCATTGTGAGTCTCGGCCATGAAGGTTTAGATGCCCTAGAAACCCTAGGACTTAAATTAAATATGCTCATGTCACTCTACATGAAATATGATAAGTAGAAAGCCAAGGTTCAATTGCTATATGTTGTTTTATGACCTAAAATGATGCTAGGGTATGTTTCGGCCATAACTATTGGATGATGCCTTGTATGAATTTATACATAATGTTAGTCCAAGTTCACATGCTTGTATGCATGTTTGTAGCCCTAATGAGAACTTGTTAAATTTCGGCCATGACATATGTTAAGGGCTTAAAGAACTTAGGAACTAATTCAAATGTGTCAAATGTGTTTACCTTGTTCCTTGGTAAAAATGTTATAAATATGATTTAAAGTTGTCCATGCTTTTATGTCATATGGAACCTTGTTTCACACCTTAAGGTTTCGGCCACATGAAATTAGGGACTTGAAGAACTTAGAAACTAAGTTAATCATGTTTATAATGCTTCCTATGAAAATGTTATGATGATAATTTAGGTGCCACATGCTTGGATGTTGTGTTTAACCTAAATTGAGCTTTAAAGGGTTTCGGCCACAAGGGTTTAGGAAGCTTAGAACCAAGATAAATATGATACCATGTTTCCTATGATAGGATAATCACAAGATACACCCTTATGCTTAATATGCATGCTTGTGATTTAAGACTTATGATATGATATGCTTTGTGCTTAAAATATGTATGCTTTTATGATATGCTTTGTGCTTAAAATGTGCATGCTTTTATGATATGTTATGTGGATAAAATATGCATGCTTGATGATATGCTTTGTGCTTAAAATATGCATGCTTTTATGATATGCTTTGTGCTTAAAATGTGCATGCTTTTATGATATGCTATGTGCATAAAATATGCATGCTTGATGATATGCTATGTGCTTAAAATATGAATGCTTTCATGATATGCTATGTGGTTAAATCTTGCATGCTTGATGATATGCTTTATGCTTAAGATATGCATGTTTTTATGATCTATGCCTAAGTGATGCATACCTTTATGATATGATGTATGCCTAAGTGATGCATACCTTTATGACATGATGTATGCCTAAGTGATGCATACCTTTATGACATGATGTATGCCTAAGTGATGCATACTTTTATGATATGATGTGTGCCTAAGTGATGCATGCTTTTATGATACATGATATGTATGACATGTACTTTACTTTTTATGTGAGTGGCTTGTACCAAGGGTGGGCTCCATAAGCGCCCGGGGACTAAGGACCTCGTTAGGGATGGGCTCCTAAGTGCCCCTAGGACTAAGGGCCTAGTATGTTTGCCTCGTAGGGTTCAAGACTTGCTACCTTGGACCTACAAGGTTGCGCGCAATATGTAAGTGGTACATAGCCGGGATCCCCCTTATGTTGAGATTATTTTCAAGTATATATGTAAAAGAAAATGGTTTTAAAGATCATGAGACATACACATGTTTTTCGGATACATGTTTTCCAAAATCATATTGCATACACCTTATGATTATGCTATGTTTCATGTTATGCTCTTGATTATGATATGCCATGATAAGGTATGATTATGTTATGTTCATGCTATACCTTATAGACATGTTTCGGCTATGGATTTGTTGATGCTTGATATATAGATTTCGTCCATGGATATGATGATGCCTTGATGTACATGTTTCGGCCATAGTATGATGCTTTGATATACATGTTTCGGCTATGCTTTGATATACCATGATACTTGTTGTTATGCCATGTCTAGCTATGTTTTATGCAATGCACTATGTATATGTTTCGGCCATGGTGATGCTTGATATGCTATGACTAGTTGTGATTATATTATGATGCATGATATGCTTGAATAGAATGCTATGTTATGCCATGATTAGTTGAGATTATGACTTGTTGATGCATTCTTGGTTATGTGCTTATTGTTGGTTTTAGTGAGTAGGAAAGGAACTTACTGAGCCATGAGTGCTCATAGCTTACTTTCCTTGTACCACAGATAAAGGAAAAAGCTGGATGAGTTAGAGGAGCAGCAGGAGGGGCAACGAAGATGTGTGTGGCAGTGGCTAGGCAACCAAATAAATAAGAACCTGCGTAAAGTATCTTTAAAGAACTATGCATTGGTATTTTATGACTTGTGATACCTAAACATGTGTGGCTTGACATTATGGTTCCACTGGATTTGATGTTATGATTTTGATGCCATGTGATAGTATAGTTCAAAAGAAATTTAAAAGAAAAGTTTTATTAAAACTATGAAAATTATTTTAAGTCTTCCGCTGTTTTAAAAAATAAAGAAAATTTATACGTAGAGTATCGTAGCCCCGTCCCTTAGGGTAGCAGGGAGGGCGGGCGTTACACCCGATAGTTGGTGGGAAATTTAGATATGTCCGTAGGGCCTGATATCTGGCGGGAAGTCCAGTTGGTTCCATGAGACCTAACAATCAGTCGAAGTCCAGTTGGGTATGTGGACCTAACAACTAGCGGGAAGATCCGGTGGGTCAAAAGTTAGTCAAGCGACTGTAAATGATAAGTAAGGTAAGTCACTGGAGGAGAGAGATCCTGTTAGAGCGCGTTCCATGTTGAGGGAACTGTAGGTGTCGGTCCAACTTAGGTCCATTTGAGAAACCTAAGTTGAGACCCTGACTAGATCTTGGTCTCGAGGAGATAGGATCTAATTACTACTCATATTTTATTTTATTGTACTAACTTTATTTTGTAAGGTAAATATGCTTTATTGTTGCCCCGGACTAACCATTTCTACAGGGGGAAGCTATTGAAGAAAAGGAGTCCGGGTATCTGGAAGGAGTCCAGGCGTCTGGAAGGAATCTGGATGCCCAGACCAGGTTCGTCCAAGCGGGGTGAAGGTGCCCAGGCAGTTCGGGAATCCGGAGTCGGTCTAGGCGCTCGGACCGAAAATTTCATCCACAAGATGATGTGGAGCACGTCGATTGGTCGAACCACATGGTCCAGGCGCCAGGAGTGGTTCCAGGTGCCCGAAATGGACCTATATAAATGCCTTTGACTAGGATCTTAAAAATAACAACAACTATAAGTTTTCTTCTTGCTTCGTACTTTGAAAATGCTCCTGCGGCGTCGTAACGCTTCACCGACAACCGGACTTCAACTTTACTCAGTTTTTTTGTTGTCGGTAATTTTCATATATAGTTCTTATACTTAATTTGTAACATTTTTAAACTATTAGTGAATTATCCAACGAAAGTACACAATGAGTGTGGGCCTTGGAGTAGGAGTCGTTGAAAGCTCCGAACCAAGTAAAACCAACTTATGTTAACATTGTTTTCTTTTATTCTGCTGTGTACTCATTTTCTATTATCAATTTTTTGATGATCTCTATTCACCCCCCTCTAGCGTTTTTCCAATCCTACAAGTGGTATCAGAGCAGGTACCGCTTTAAATTGGTGCAACCACCAGTCAGGCAAGGGGGGTCAGGGTGATTTTTTTTTTTTTTTTTTGGTTTTGAGGATTTTTTCGATACAGTCCAAATTGGTAGAATTAACTCTTTTGAACAAATTTTTTGTTGCAAACCACTCTAAATTAGTGCAACACCAATCAAGCTTTATAATTTTTATTTTTCTCCCACACTGCTAATCCAAGACCTAGTATTGGGATTCCTTTTTTTACTATTCGTGTGCAAGGTTCTTTTAATGGCCGAATCCGAAGGATACCGAACCATTCATCCTCCCCTCTTCAACAGGGATGATTTTCCTTACTAAAAAAAGTGGATGCAGATGTATCTGAAGACTGACATCGATCAGTGGTTCATCATCCGACGAGGGTATCGGGAGCCGATGGATGAAGCTTCGAAGGTACCGATTGACCCAGAAAGATGGACTTCGTACGATAAAAAAAAGTCCCAGATTGACTCGAAGGCAACAAATACAATCCAATGCGATCTGACTAAGGAAGAACTAAACTGTATCGGCCCATTCGAGAATACAAAGGAGCTATGGGACAAACTCATTGAACTATACGAAGGAACTCCCGATTCGAAGGTAACAAAACGCGACCTACTCCTTAATTCTTTATTTAATATAAAAATGTAGGACAGAGAAACCGTGAGCCAACTACACGAGAGGATCAAGGATATCCTCAATGGCTGATAAGCAAACCTGTCACACCCGCTAATCAAATTAACAAATGTATAATATTCACTGAACCCCTTAATTTTGCAATAATGTTGTAGTAACGAGCCCAGGATCGCCCGAGGAACCAACGGTAGAATGTAATTTAGGATCGTGTTTTATTCCTATTTTTGGGGTTTTCGATATAAAAATGGAATTGGGGGATTTAAGCCTGAATCTAAATCTACAAAAGTAAAGCACAGTAAATAAAAACTAATATAATGCAAGAGTGAAACCTAACTATGTGCCAATGAACACTTGTGTGCCAACAATCAAACCCAAACGCATTGTCACTCTACGTTTTGATTAAATTATTAACACATACTTAAACTAGAAATGAAATACAAAAACACAAGTAAATATGATCTACAGCAAAATGTAAACCCTAACTTAACACTTAAACACTAAACAATTAACCAAACATCAAATAAACACAAATTAAGCTTCAACTATGAAATGAAATGCTAGATTACTTGCTAAAACGTAACAAACATTTAAAGAAATCTGTCTAAGCTATAAAACAGTAAGAAAAAAGAACTAAAATAAAATAAAAAGATAAACCAATCCATTCTCACAACCAATCTCATCAAACTTCACACTCAAGCTGTCACACAAGAGGCCGAAATCGAAACCACCCAATTTCAGACCTCAGTGGAGCATCTCAGCTGCGTCTCAGTTCCAGGTATACTCAGCAACGCCGACGGACCACCCCCGACGAGCTAAGAACATCCCAAAACCCAAAAATGCCGAAAATGATGGAAATCTACATCCCGGAGCTCTCTGGATTTGATGTGAAAATGTGGACTCCGGATGAGCGTCGGATGAAGCTCAATAATGCCGGCGGACCACCTCCAAGCGTCACTGAATGGAATCGGAGCACAGATTTGGAAGACCACCTCCAAATCTGGCAAAAACAGAGAAGTCACCGTGAGCAGATTTCCGCCGGAGAGAACACTCTCCGATGGCTCTAGATGATCGGGATGACACCGCCGAGAAGTTCTCCACCGAGATTGAAGCTCGGGAAATTGATCGGAGAAGGAATGGGGCCGAAATCCGGAAGATGCCGCACCGCGGGATGAAGAACAGCGCAGGGGATCGACGAAGCTTGAGCACTGTAGCTTCTGTGTTTTAAATCAGATTCAGATCTGAAATGGACGGTTGAGATGATTCTGGGCTAAATCAACGGTGAAAAGTCATCCAAAATCTGATCCGAAGGTACTGATGTTGATCTAGGGTCTGGATCTACCCTCGCGTAGGTCGGATCGACCAGGTCGGATCGACCAGATCATCACTGGATGGCCCATATCTGCACAGTCTTCAATGAACGGCCCAAATTAATTTGGGCTGGATCAATGGCTGGATGAACTCAGATCTGGATCAAAACTTCTAGATCTTCATAAATGGCTTAGATCTGCTCCCCATTAAGTTGGATTGGCCAGATCTTCAACGGATGGTCCAGATCTATCCTATTCTTGATGAACAGCCCAAATCGACCCAAAGCTTGATCTTCTTGTTTCAACTCTGATTCGAGCCCAATTTCGGTCCAAATAGATCCAAATCTAAGATCCTTTGATGCCTGCAAAATAAGAATCAAATATTAGCATCAAATAACACCAAAAATAATATCATTTGCAATTAAGTCCAAAAATACATACTATGCACAAAATGTGATGTAACCATGATTTACCTATAAAATCAACCTCAAAACCATGCATAAATGAATCAAAATAATGCAGTAAAATCATGGTTATCAAATCCCCCACACTTAGTCTTGAGCGTCCCGTGAAAGTAAAGAAAACTCAAAATCATCTCCATAGAAAATTCCCTAGCAATATCTAAAAGATAGTAAGAAGAATTTAATTAAGTCCATCTAAAGATCACAAACAATCATGAATACAATCCAAACAATAATCAGTAGGTATGGTAGTTTCTATCAATTGAAAAATTAAGCAAGTTGCATCTCACAAGGAATTTACCTATTCTAACTCTCACACTCAAAATTGCATATATGTGGAGCTCACTCAATACAACTCACAACATTTCACTACCATAAGCTTGCTTATTTTCTAATTCTCCACCACTATAAACATAGCATACATGAATCAAAAGAAATTTATCATGAAGAATTGAAATGGAATAAAAAGGAACAATAGAAGTGAATGAAATGGCAAAAGAAAAGAATTCAATGAAAAATTGAGGAGATGAGAGTATTGGAGGAATATACTTGATAAGTTGACCAATTCGATGTGTACAGAGATGAATACCATTTGTTTTTATCAATTCAAAGTATCAAGCTAACCTCCCCTTCAATTTAATGGCTATCCAAGATTCTTGATACTCTATCTCCACACTTGATACTTTTGATTTTGCCAAAAAAAAAAAAATTCTTCACTGTTTTTCCAATTTAATTCCACCACTTGAAGACTAAAAATAATCTCAAATCATGAAGAATAATTCCCTTCCCCACACTTAAACTTTGGTCGTCTCGGACATATCATGCCATCCAATTGCAATAACACTCTGCTCACTGTTCTCTTTCTGTAGGTTTTCCTTTATTTCTTCCTTCTGTTTTTCTGTTTCTGTAAATGGCAGATACAATAAAAATGTGCATCTCTAATGCATTGGAGAAATTCAGCATCAATCAATCACAACCCCATAACCAGCAATAAAATCTATTTCTGCAACTCACAAATTTAGAATTTTCTTCACTGGATCAGCTTCAATAAAATTACAGAATCCTAGCATCTGTAGAGCAAAATGCACATCAAAATCTAAACTGAAATTCAAGATCTTCACTTAAGTCCCTCTATGATTCAAAAACTACTGATAAACTGTCAGAATCTCAAACTGCATTTTATTTTTTTGCTTACTGCTTCCTCTGCATTAGCTATTTCTTATGATCTTCAATTCTGTTTTCGTGGTGTTCTTCAGTTAAAAGTTTCTCACATTCCAACTCATTGATTTAAAAACTAAAATGTCAGAATCTGCATACAAAATTGGCACTAAGCAGGACTGATCTCTTGTCAAATTTTCTCACTGCTGCAACTTACAACATTCTTCATTTCTGCATCTTTTGAAAATAAGTAACAAGAATTCCATCTTAATAACTCTGAAATCCTGGAAATGCAATTTAATTCCTGCATTTCTAATTGCCTCATATTTTGATACAGATTTTCAACATTAACTCCTTGAACTTCATCTTCAAAATCATTCCTGCAACTTTTTCCTTTTCTGTAGATTTCTGCAAGTTTCTAAATTCTGTGTGTCAAACAGATTATAAATGCATTCATATTACGTATGCCTAGCTTTGCTTGATCCTTCCATTGATTAGATAATTGCAGAAAGAGCTTAGCGCACACTTGCTGAAATTTTCTGTATTGTTACTGAACACTTACTGCTCCGAGTAAAACCCAGCAACTGCATTTGTTACTGAACAATAATTCAGTGACTTCTATAGAACTTGCAGCTTCTATAATCTATTTCTATGGATTCTGTATCCATTCTAGATCAAAATGTCAACTTCAAACTGCAATCTGCATTCTTTTTCTACTTTTGTTCATTCTGCATTTTCAATTTCCAATCAGTTAGGCCAAATGTCCCTTAATATCTCAGTCTGGAGTTGGCATACAATTAAGTTCAGCTTCAAGATCAAACATTTCCAGTTGAATCTGACTTCAAGAAATCAGTTATGCATGCACAGATTTACAGAATTCAAATTCTGTATTTCTAACAACTCACAACTCCTCCTTCTAATTTAGCTCTAGCAAAAACCAACAGGATTCCAACTTCAGATTTCCATAAATCCAGTATATAAGAAATTTTGAATTTTATACATGACAGATAGTTAATCCACAGTTCAACTTTTCAACAGCTCAACAAATTCAACTTGCTTGATTAGTTTCAGCTTAAATCCTCAAGAATTTGGCTCATCAAAGGATAGTATTTGATACTAGGCTAATAGGATTCAAACTTAATTCATAGTTGTCTCTGCTGAGACATTTAAAAAAGAGTTGGCACATGGATTTGGAATTTTAGAATTCAGAATTCAAGTCAACAGAAATAGAATTCAATTCTGTTGAAATTATGTATCAAAAATCTGAAATCTGTTGAAACTTAATCTGTTTCCAAATTAATATATTGAACATGTACAACTAAATTGAGCAGAATTCACAGAATTGCAGCATAAAAATCAGATTCTGCAACTTTTCCAATCAGCAACTACTTCCTCTTTTTCAATCAAACAGATCTAACCTTTTCACATACTCAGCTCCAGAATATGGCTCTAGGGTCTATTTTCACAGATTCTGCAAGTTCTGTAAAAATCTGTTCTTTAGTGTCCATAATCCTATACAATGAAATTTAAACACCATGTGAAGCATTGAAAGATAGTCAATTGATAACGAATCGAGATGGCTTTAATATCAGTCATTACACATCAGAAATAGCCAGAAAACTTGTCACATAGCAATCAAGGATTGATGCATCAATCATAGCTTCCTCCAGCAGATTTCTGAATTTGGACTTCTAGAAATTTTTAGCTAAAAGTTGCTGTTCAGAAATGTGGAATTGACACCAAGATTCAAACCCTTGTTCCTTCTTGGCAGTCAGGAATTTAGTTACAGATTCAGCTGTTCAGAATTTTCACTGAATATAATTCAGTTTCTGCATTCACTAAACTTGAAACTGAATTCTGCAAACAGATTGTCAGAAATTCATTTTCATTAACATAGAAGTAGAATTTGATTCACTTCAGCACTCTTCAATTCCTGTTTTCAATTTATTTCTTTTATTTGAGCTTGAGCAAATTTAATATCCAAACTAGAACTCAGCTTAACTGTTAAATACAGAAATTTTACTCTTCAAGACAGATTTTGAAACAAATCAGGAATTGGAACCCAAGTTACTGATTAAAATATTTGTATTGCTTCAGTTTCTTTGTTCATGGCTGTCACCATTTGAATACTCTTCAAGACTTAATGATAGCAGAAAATAAAATTCAGCTTGAAATTGAATTCCTGCTAACTGCAATTCCAGTAATCAGAAACAGCTTCAAAACAGATCTGCAGTTCCCAGTTTCATCCATTCCTAATTCATCTCCACATGGTGCTGATATCACTGATCTCCATAGCACTCATATGCCCTCCTTAATTTTCAGCAATCCCTGAAACTTCCCTGCTTCTTTGAAATCTTTTCCAGCAACAACATATCTAGATTCTGAAGTTGATTTCTGAACTCCAGTTCCAGAATTTGAAAGGCTAAAGTTGTTAATTTGATAATTTCTGAATTTCAGAATCACAATTTCAGCAGGGTTTCCAAAATTCAGATTCCAGGTTTAGTATCAGAACTCTGATCCCTTGAAAACTCAAAGTTTTGCACTTAAGAAACTTGAAAAAGGTAGAGCATCAAATAACAATCCAAGACCAACAACTTAACATAGCTCCTCAACAATTCAAAATTTGCAAATAAAACTTGGCACAAACATATACAGTGCTGTAATTTTCAGCAAGAACTTGCAACAAGATATTGACACAACAACTGAACAAGAACAAATTCCATTTGAAATCTGGAATTTTTCTAACTCAGCAATTTCAGCACTTGATAATGTTCCAAAAGTTACAGAAACTTGAAAAGTCTGAACATTACAGCTTCTATTAGGCAGCTTCAAAAGATCTCAAGAAGGTTGTTTCAGATTTAAGATTTAAACTCAAAAATTTCCTGCATTACAAAACTCAAACTTCAGTTCCCTTTCATATTCAACAACATATTTCAGAACTTGCAGCTAGAGATTTCTGAAACTGACAGAAGTGAAACTGATTTTCTAAAACTAATCAGGAACTTGCAGCATCATGATCTCTGATCTGTAACTCTTTAGACAACTAGTGTAGTTGCTGTGAAGAATTAGTCTCTCCAGCAGATTCTAATTGCAGCATTTTCAGGTTTCAGCAACACTAGCTCTTCTCTGGAAATGCATACTCATGATATTCCACTAAGTTACTGATTATTTCAGATATGCAGTATCAAAAGCAGTTCAGTAGAGTATTGAACTTTTCACAAATGAAATATCAGTAACCAAATCTCAGACTGCAGAATCATTTCAGTTTTCAGTTCTCATCTTTATATTTCAGTTTGGTATCAAATGTCTTGATCTTAAATCTTGTAAACACAGAATTCGCAGGTTTCCAGAACATCTATTCAGCTTCCTACCTTTGTGCCAACTAGTCATCATATCCACCAAAAGTTTCAATTCCTTTTCACTTAGCCTCTTAAGATCCTTACCAATTCATTCTCCAAACATTTCCAAGTTTAAGAAACTCTAGCTTGTTACAATTTGTTTTTCAATTGGCACAATTCTGCACACAATTCTTCACAATTCTGCAACTCTAAAATTCTGCACTTTCAGATTCATACTTTTCAGTAATGGAAATGAATCTTGGTAGAAGCTATTAATGCCAACTTCCCATTTGTTTCTTCACTTTACAACACTTCTTATAAACTTCTTCCTTCCTTGATATTATTTCTAAAATTTTGATACTCCATTCATCAACACTGCACAGCTGAAACTCCATTCTGTAGAATTCTGCATTTTAGATTTGCAACATCAATATCACACTGATGTTACTACAAATTTAGAATTCCAGAAAACTTGACACTTCTAAATCCTGTCCAGCAGAATTAGAAAATTGCTCACTGGTGAAAGTGCCAACTGCTGCCCTTTTGTTTAAAACATCAAACTTCTGAACCAACAGCACTAAAGAACATAATCTTCAATTCCCGACCTTAATTACTGCACATTGTACACATCAAGCGCCAATAGCAAGGGCATGAAATCATCCAAAATCATCAAGATCTCCAAACTCATACAAGCCCCTCACTTAATCCCTTGTCCATCTTGGTGATTTAACTCATCAAGAATATTATCCACAACTCTCAATAAAAGAAGAGTGGCAAGCAAAAATGATCAAAGATTAAAATGCTAGCTAAGGATGTTTCAAGAAAATTGTGGAGAAAGAAATTAGAATTTATGATGAAACAAGAATGACATATATCCTTCATCTCCATGCACACCTATGCTATTGTGACTTTGAAAAGAAACTAAGCAAGTTCTAGAGTTTAATTTGCTATGAGTGCATGCCACACAAGAGAAAATAATAGTGTATAGGCTTAAAGTGGTCATCTCTAGGTATTTTTATGCAATCAAGCTTAATTAATCAAAATGGAATCCACCACCATTTTAACCAATATCATGTAAGAAAGGCATCCAATCATGTCACATGACCTAAAATTGATGATCAAATTTAAGAGACTTTTACCATCTTAAAAATATTACTTAAAAATTTTCATGAAGTCTTTTATTCCAATTGAAATGCTATGTATTAACAAAATGCAAAGTATGAAAGTAAAATGCAATGCAAAGTATGAAACTAAAGAAATGTATAAAGAATTTATTAGACACAAAACATGAATTAAAATGCAAAAGCAAGATTGGAACCAACTCCCCTTTCATTTCCCGGTGGTTGAAGAAGGTTTAAAAGTAGAATCCACCCCGGAAGTGGAGTAATCATGGTTCCACTCAAATTCTTCTTATTACTCATTTTTCCATTGAAATTTTTTTCCGGAGGTCGTAGACGATTCAGTTTAAGCATCCACTCCGGAAGCTTAATTTCTCCTACAACATCAATAAAAGAAAACACCTCCCACACGCCTGTGGGATAAAAAGAAAATAGGAGAATATTAGTGTGGGTATAAAATATATCAAAAGATGAATCACAACTAATAAAGTCAACAATTGGTACCTCCATTACATTTTCTGAAAAATCACAAAAAATACTCACCATGTCAACTTGAGAGGTACCTGGAGTGGTTATTGTTACCTCCTTTCCATCAACTAAATGCTCAGACTCTAGTTCTAGTGAGTGTACATCCTCATGTGGTGATCCTTGGGTGCTTGGCTCCATAGCACAAGTCCCTACACTTTCATCCTCTCTTCTTGGTGATCCTTGAGGTAATGCTTCCAATAAGCATTCCCCTACACTGAAATTCTCTTCAACATCAATACCTGCATCTTCAACAACATCTAAAGCAACATCATTAGTAGAATCATAAATTTGAACAACTACATCATCATCACAAATAATTCTAGAAAAATCTTACGAAGAAATGGAAGTAGGGTCAGGCCTGACAAGCGCTCCACAATCCATCTCCTCACTGGAGTTTTGCATTTATAACTGATTGATGGATGATGCAATCTGATCCAATTGACTCTGAATATTCTGTATCCTTGAAAATTGTTGCTCTTGATGCTCTCTCATTTGTTGCATAACTTCATTACATTTCCACAATGATTCTTCAATTTTTTCTTGTACCACCTCATACCTATTCCGCTGCTCCATAGGTAGGTAGTACTGAGTCTGAGGTTGATTGTAATGTCTCTCCATCTCCTCTCCAAAATATGGATAAAATGGATCCATGGTTACTGAATTTCCTGTTCTTACACTGAAACTAGCAAATTAAATCAGAAGACACAAGAACAAATAAAATCAAACACATGGATATATAATCATGAAAGCATTTAAAGCAATCCTAAAATTACCAAACAATGCATATTAATCCCCGGCAACGACGCCAAAATTTGATAAGCGAACCTATCACACCCGCTAATCAAATTAACAAATGTATAATATTCACTGAACCCCTTAATTTTGCAATAATGTTGTAGTAACGAGCCTAGGATCGATCCCGAGGAACCAACGGTAGAATATAATTTAGGATCGTGTTTTATTCCTATTTTTGGGGTTTTCGATATAAAAATGGAATTGGAGGGATTTAAGGTTGAATCTAAATCTACAAAAGTAAAGCACAGTAAATAAAAACTAATCTAATGCAAGAGTGAAACCTAACTATGTTCCAATGAACACTTGTGTGCCAACAATCAAACCCAAACGCATTGTCACTCTACGTTTTGATTAAATTATTAACACACACTTAAACTAGAAATGAAATACAAAAACACAAGTAAATATGATCTACAGCAAAATGTAAACACTAACTTAACACTTAAACACTAAACAATTAACCAAACATCAAATAAACACAAATTAAGCTTCAACTATGAAATGAAATGCTAGATTACTTGCTAAAACGTAACAAACATTAAAAGAAATCTGTCTAAGCTATAAAACAGTGAGAAAAAGGACTAAAATGAAATAAAAAGGTAAACCAATCCATTCTCACAACCAATCTCATCAAACTTCACACTCAAGCTGTCACACAAGAGGCCGAAATCGAAACCACCCAATTTCGGACCTCAGTAGAGCATCTCAGCTGCGTCTCAATTCCAGGTATACTCAGCAACGCCGACGGACCACCCCCGACGAGCTAAGAATATCCCAAAACCCAAA
The DNA here is from genome assembly GCF_018446385.1 of Zingiber officinale. Taxonomy (NCBI): domain Eukaryota; kingdom Viridiplantae; phylum Streptophyta; class Magnoliopsida; order Zingiberales; family Zingiberaceae; genus Zingiber; species Zingiber officinale. Next base: position 13,468,631 of record NC_055990.1, on the reverse strand, counting down.
AATGCCGAAAATGATGGAAATCTACATCCCGGAGCTCTCTGGATCTGAAGTGAAAATGTGGACTGCGGATGAGCGTCGGATGAAGCTCAATAACGCCGGCGGACCACCTCCAAGCGTCACTGAATGGAATCGGAGCGCAGATTTGGAAGACCACCTCCAAATCTGGAGAAAATAGAGAAGTCGCCGTGAGCAGATTTCTGCCGGAGAGAACACTCTCCGATGGCTCCAGATGATCGGGATGACACCGCCGAGAAGTTCTCCACCGAGATTGAAGCTCGGGAAATTGATCGGAGAAGGAATGAGGCCGAAATCCGGAAGATGCCGCACCGAGGGATGAAGAACAGCGTAGGGGATCGACGAAGCTTGAGCACTGTAGCTTCTGTGTTTTAAATCAGATTCAGATCTGAAATGGACGGTTGAGATGATTCCGGGCTAAATCAACGGTGAAAAGTCATCAAAAATCTGATCCGAATGTACTGATCTTGATCTAGGGTCTGGATCTACCCTCCCCTAGGTCGGATCGACCAGATCATCACTGGATGGCCCAGATCTGCACAGTCTTCAATGAACGGCCCAAATTAATTTAGGCTGGATCAATGGCTGGATGAACTCAGATCTGGATCAAAACTTCTAGATCTTCATAAATGGCTTAGATCTGCTCCCTATTAAGTTGGATCGGCCAGATCTTCAACGGATGGTCCAGATCTGTCCTATTCTTGATGAACGACCCAAATCGACCCAAAGCTTGATCTTCTTGTTTCAACTCTGATTCGAGCCCAATTTCGGTCCAAATAGATCCAAATCTAAGATCCTTTGATGCCTACAAAATAAGAATAAAATATTAGCATCAAATAACACCAAAAATAATATCATTTGCAATTAAGTCCAAAAATACATACTATGCACAAAATGTGATGTAACCATGATTTACCTATAAAATCAACCACAAAACCATGCATAAATGAATTAAAATAATGCAGTAAAATCATGGTTATCAATGGCTTACACATGATCGGACACCAAATCGAGAATTGTGACGTTATTAGGTATGTTCTGAATTCGTTCCCTCAAAACTCCTTATGGGCATCAATTGTAGATGCCTATAAAGTTTCAAGGAACCTCTCTAAGTTAAAATTAGATGAATTATTTTGTGAGCTTGAATTACAAGAACAGACTAACTCAAAACACGTCGAGAAAGGTATTTTGCATTTTTTGCAGGTCCCTCAAAAGAAGGCAAACACAAGAACAAACAAGAGCCAGAATCTGAATCTGACTCAGAAGATGAAGAAGAACAACTCGTGAACATGGTCAGAAAAATGTTCATGAGAAGAAAGAACAAATTGTTGAAGAAGGACCTACAAAAGGTAATCAAATCTAATGATGTGAAGGTAAAGATTAATTGCTACGGATGTAACAAGAAAGGACACTACAAGCACGAGTGTCCAAAAATAAAAGATGACAAACCCAAAAAGAAGGAACTCAAGGCGACATGGGACGAGTTATCTTCATAAGAATTAGACGTAGAAGATCAAAAACATCACAATTACCTCACACTGATAGCAACCAGACCAGAATCAGAAAGAGAGACGGAACATGACAACGAGTCTAAAGACGAATCAAGCCACGAGTCCATACTCGGTTCTGAAGGTTCGAACGAGGTATCTTCTATCCTAACCTCTAAATTTTTTAGAATAATTGCATGTTTAAATGAAAAGTTAGTTAAATATGAAAAATAAAATTAATCACTTCTTGAGGGAAATCAACACCTCAAGGAACAATCTAAAAATCCAAATCAAGATACAAGACTTGAGGAGGACAATACAAATTTTAAAAATGGAATTAATAAACTTAAAAGAATATTATTAGAATCTTTCACCACTAGATTAAAAAAACTTAGACTTAATTCTTAAAACACAAAGAATCGTGTACAATAAGTCCAGACTCGGATACAAGTCCAGCTTGTCTAACAAAACTTTTATATTACTTGTAAGCCAAAATAAGAAACAAACTAAAGCTTGGGTTTCGAAAGCGTGCCTAACTACACAAGTAGAACTCAATCAGTTTTATGTACCTAAAAATGAGATTCATTGTCTAAAACCAAATTCAACTAAACCTTTTAATTCAAAACTAAATGAAAATAAACCTTCAAAGATAAAATTCAAACTGAAGAATGGATTAAAATCAAACAAATCAAATCTAAACCCAACATGTAAAATAAAATCAACCAATTCAAATTCAAATCGAAAAATAAAATTAAATCAAATAACTACAAAACCGACTTAAACTCAAATTACCATCAAGTCTATTATTACTACAAAAGTAATCGACATAAACCTAAAATCTAAACCCAAAATTCAATAATTTAAGGGAGGCTCCAAATTAGTTGGCACCTCTAAAATAATAGTTTATCTGGCAGGGTAATTAGGTCTAGATGAAAAAGGGATAAACATTTAACTTGAAAAATAGCACTAGAGAAGTTTTGGATGATATTAGGTTAGAGAAACTCTGTCTATGCATGTCTAGGAAGATATGACTTCGATCTGGTGTATTTGGCTTTGTGGAACTAACTGAAGCTGCCCCTTACTAATCCTAGCTAGTTAAATCAAAATTTTGTTATTAAGTTTAGTGGATAGGACTATTTGAAAAATATTGAATACATGATTTCTCTAATGATGTTTATGTGACTCACCATAACTTAGAAGTTTATCTAAAGAATGTCTATTTGTTGAACCTAAAGGTAAACTTGAATCTAACACAAGTTAAATCAAATCCTGAAAATGAAATTAACTTATCTCACAAAATCATAGGACCCCCTTATTTGAAAACTTAGATTAGTGAGATGAATAAGGTTAACATAAAATTAAACCAAACTAAATCTAATCAATTCATTAAAATTATCTGCAAATAAACTTTAAGATATTGCTTATGCCTGAAAAATCTTAAATTAAGGGGGAGGATATTTAGTCGGATAATTTTTAAATTCTAGGAAAATTATTTACTTATGTTTTTTAAAAATGTCCTATTTCTTTAGTGTTATAAATCTTATTTTGGCCTTAGCTTAGATCAAATGAGTAGAAAGCATGATCCCATAGATCTAGAAATTGAGCATCTCACAAACACGCTAGGGTTACCTTGATTGTGTATTTATGAACATAAAATGGTGTGAGATGCATAAGTATTTTGCCCGGACCTCCGATGCTTATATCAGTACATTAACATAAGTCTGGGTATAAAATACAACAATATATTGATCAAATCAGGTAGTCCTTTCTCAGCAAATAGCTAACTGGATATAAACACTTGACTTAACTAACTAGGTAAATACTGCTATCTTTTGATAGTTAGCTAGTAACCAAGGGTCAGAAAGTTAAGGACTAATAGTAGATGAGTATGTTTAACTAAGCTTTTACTAGTACTATTTTATTGTAAATTCTTAACTTAATTAGTCTCCTAACCTAAGTTAACTTAATTTTTGATTCAATCAAATTACTCTACACTTAATTAATTAATGAAATAAACTCAAAATAACTTATAAACTTTGAATTAATTTCTTAATCAATCCACAATTTAAATCAATTTAGTTAACCATTAATTCTTAATTTATAAATTTTCTTAAATTAAATTAATCCTTAATTAACTCTTAAATTAACTTCTTAAGTTAATCTTTAAAAAATTAATTAATTAACTTCTAACTTACACTATTTTGTTCTTAAAATAACTTATTTTCTAAATTTAATCAATTTTCAAACTTACTTAATTCCTAACCTAAATTAAGAATTGACCTAACTTAATTACCTCTTAACTTAAATTTTTAACAAATTAATTAATCTATTAAAATTGTTAATTAAAATCTTCTCTAATTAACTCGACCTTAATTTAATTTTAAAATAACTAAATTAACCATTTAACTTAATCCCCAATTCAACTTCATACCTAACTTAAGTTAACTACTTAACACAATCATTTTCTTTACTTAAATAAAATTTCACCTAATAAAATTAATTAAACAATTTGACTCAATAATTTCTTTTAACTTAATCAAATTCCTAACTTAACCTTAAAATAAACTTAAATTAATAAATTCCAAAAAAAATAGAGGCCCAAAACCAGGGCCGGGCGCCCCTGGTATAAGGACTCTGGATGCTCGGACCAAGTCCGGGCACCCCTCTCCACCACCCATCTCCAAGCGTCCGGACTGCCCTATAAAAGGGGCAGTAGGGGCACCCCCTCTTCCTCACTTCCTTTTGCATTTCCGCTCCTCACCGAACTCAAGATTTGCAAAAGAAAATTTTAAAATTTTCCCATAATCTCTTAAACTTTCCTCCTCCGATTATTGTGCCATTGCGACTCAACCGAGGTCGTCAGTTCTTTCATCTCTATTAACGATGCCTCGGTAATTTTTTATAAAATTTTATTTGTTTTAGTATTTTATCTTTAGGACGTTTTTGTTAATTAGGAAACGATCTCATCCTGGTGCTGGGCCCTTTACTGTTACTACAGACCCTAGGTTTCCCATTGAAGAACTTAGGATTAGATTTACCTTTACTATCTATATGCCTATATGGACAAGGTATCTAGATAGACAGTTTTTCATATGATCATGCATTTCATCTGTAAAAGTTATTGACTATTATAGTTTGCAATGTTTAGTCTATTATTCTAGTTTAGTTAAGATAGGTCAGTGTGCTGAACTATATAACAACTTAGTTAGAGTTGATGATCTTACCTACACCACTAGGGTTGCTAGTACGAATATTAAGCTTTCCCTACTATCATCTGGACCGTTTTGGGATTACGATCATCTACATGCCCCTTTTAGTGTTACCCTCCTCGGGATCCACCATTTCGTGATCCCTACTTGCATATTACGCTTGATATGATTTATTCATATTTTTTTGGGGGAGATCGAGTGCCTACTGTGACTTTATTTAGGTTTATCACCCTTAGAGTCCAGGACTATGTCCTTTATAGGGTCTTAGTCACATACATTTTACATCTAACCACTCATGACGTAGCAATGATGCGTCCTTTTCATTCATTCCTCCTCTATACATTATGTCATAGATTAGATATAGATATTAATTAACACATATTTCATATCATCTTTTAGTCAACCGGACTCACCACTAGTCGACGGGTCCACATGACCTATTGTCACATTTTGACCGCCTAAAAGCCTTATTAGGTATTGATATCACCACGGATGATGTTAGAGCCCTAAATGAGTTTGATATGGTAGGTGCTAGGAACTTCTCCTTAGGTGGTGTCCATATCGATGATGAAGGTGTCATGTCTTGGTAGAGGTAGGCCCAGCACCAGCCTGAGCTAGCTGCCCAAGGAGAGGAGGTAGGGATAGATGCTTTCATGGTTGAGCTTTTTGGCGAGCCTCCTGTTCCAGCACCGTCTCCAGCTCTAGTACCACCTCCTGCCCCTCTCACTTTAGATGACCGAGTTATCGGACTTGAGGCGGCATGACGAGTCTTCGGCAGGAGGTCTTTGATCTGTTGGAGCAATCCCAATGGTCTATGCGACCATGTGTTTTAGTGTTTGGGCAAAGGGTTTAAGTTAGGTTCACCATTGTTATTTGATATGTGTATATGAGTGTGCAAGTTTGTAGGATACACATATGACTCAGCTTAATGGCTTCAGGTTCAGTGAAGGATGGAGCATCCGAGTGACCGTGGGCAAGGCAGCAAGGAGAAAGGCTGAGGGAAGTGACTTCAAGGCATAGGTGAAGGATGACATTTGGGGATGAGCCATGAGCTTGGATTCATATGAGGGACGAGAGCCGAAGGAAGTAGGCTTGAAGGAAAGAGGTCAAAGCTACAAAAAATCGTCAAGTGAGTCGTGAGGGTGAGGCTCTGAGTGATGAGGGATTGTACTCGGGTTACCAGTCGACTGGTTCAGTCGACTAGACAGTCGACTGGGGAGCGAACAGAATGTCTCTGTTCGCTTAGCCAGTGTGGAGCAGTCGACTGGTACTTTCACTAATCAACTGGTATCGATCGGTTGGGATGTAATGGCCAAATCTCCACAGAGGGCTGTCGACTAGCACTTCCACCAGTTGACTAGTATGCGAGGTTTTCCAACCCGTGGACTATATAACTGATCCTGTCTGAGAAGCTTGACAAACTGAAAAGCTAGGGAGAAAACCTACTGCTGATGAAGAGTAATGCCTGACTGAATACTGATCCGAGAAACCCAAAGTGGATCGGGGAGAATAAAGTCACAGAATGACCTCCTCGTGTGAAGATTCAATGACGAGAGAGAAATCTGACTGAAGAGAACCAAGATCTGGAGTTCCCAAGGCTTCCTGCGCACAAGAGACCAACCAACACTATCGTCAGTGACCTAAGACCGGGGTGGGAATCCCTGGCTAGGCCCTCCAACGCTCAAGTCAGTGATTTCTCTTGGTGTGTAAGAAGGAAGAAGAAGATGAACATTAGTTGAAAACTAGAGTCGTGAGTGTGAGCATCAATGTGAACTTACCTAGCCAACGGAGAGGATTCTCCCTTTTATACCACTTCATATAACCTCCGTAGTCATGAAGTGGACCTCGGTTTGTTAGAGTTTATTATGAGATGACGTTAGCCGCGTACTTGTGGCAAAATGGTTTTTTAAGGGATCTTTTTTGTACCCCAGATGTACCTTCTTTGTTGTCTAGCACCTACAGAAGAGTTTAGAAGTATTTTTCACGCCAAACCTGTTATACAATCATATAAGTTGTTTATGAACATTCTTGGAACATTTGTTCTCGCTTATACTGGGTTATATTTATCGCTCATACCTATTTCATAGACAACTTGATTTTAGATTATGAATCCTACAAGTTCTTGTGTTTTTTCATACCTAGGCGATCATATATACTCGACTAATACCAGTCCATGCCTAATCGTACTATTCCTGATCATCTTGCCTTATCTATCTTGCACTCTTAATCTTGGCTGATATTGACCTGTCTCCCCTAAGGTATATCTCGGTCGATATTGACTTGTCTACCCTAAGATATATCTCGATCGATATTAGCCTACCTCTCTTGAGGATGTATCAGTCGATATTGACCTGTCTCCTCTAAGGTATATCTCGATCGATATTGACCTGTCTCCCCTAAGGTATATCTCGGTCGATATTGACCTGTCTCCCCTAAGGTATATCTCGATCGATATTGACTTATGTACCCTAAGATATATCTCGGTCGATATTGACCTGCCTCCCTTAAGGTATATTTCTGTCGATATTGGCCTACCTCCCTTGAGGTATGTATCGATCGATATTGGTCTTCCTTCATCAAGGTATTATCTGACCGGGATTGGCCTACCTCTCTTAAGGTATATCCCGACCGATATTGATCTATCTTCTTAATTCTGCTATCTCCTTTCCCTTTTTTTACCAGAGACCCACTAAACCTAATCCATATCACTAGTCTTCCCCTTAAGTCTAGTCGAAGGAGGTGTAGCCGACTGACTAGACATAAGTCTATTTTTGTTTCTTTACCTATCTTTACCCGTGACTCTGCCATGTGTACTGTAGTGGCCTCGTGATCCTCTAACATAGCCATCCCGTGAGCACAAGTACAGTAATCCCGTGAGTCTTCTGATCCTTTTAAGTATTGCTACTACCCTCTCTTCGTTCTTCATTCGTCTCAATTCTTTTCCTCCTTGTTCACTTTTTCTTACCGAGAGTATGGCCTTAGATCCCCTTTTCTGGGGGCAATTCTTGTTGGAAAAGGCGAAATCTACATATGAATTTGCCCAAGTTTTGGATTCAATCAACTCTCTGGTCCGAGAGTTGGAGGCATTTCTATTGATCGCCCAGTTTCGAGTACTATCAAAAACTGCCCTGAGGAACAAAATTCCTCAAGATCTAGAATCTCAAGCCAAAGGCCCGACTGTTCTGCAAACTCGACGGGTTTCAGAGGGGTTAACGCTAGTCATGGAGGTTCTAGTGCCTAGTCCCTGGGAGTCACGACGAAGGCATAGCCCATGTTTCCTGCAGGCTAGGGTGGTAACTCTAGAAGCAAAGCTCAAAGGGTCCAACAGGAAAGGGGTTCTTCAGTCACCTTTCCACCGGGACATAAATAAATTTTGTCCTTCTTTGTTCATGGGACCATTCTGCTTCATAGTTTCCTTCATCCCGGGCAAAATATTGCCACTTCTGCTGCCCGAGCCAGCTTCCTTGATGCCAGGCCAAATATTTCCACTTATGCGCCTTGGCAAGCTTGGCTCTGGTGGGATTGAAATCTTCTAAGTACTATGATAATTTAGATTAATAATCTGCATTAGCATCTCCGGATTTAGTATTTTGAGAGGAAAATGTAATGTTATGTACTTGATCATATCTCAAATGTAAAATTGAATGGTTTTTTGTACCAAACTGGGTGACTCTCTTGAATCCTTCTAGTTCATAAGAATAAACATGATGCCTTGGCCAATATTGACTTGTATGTCATACGCGTTGTCCTTCCGATTGATATGGCTTGTCTATTGCAAACAAGGTTATCACGACTGATATTAGCTTGTTTATTGTAGACAAGGTTATTCCGGCCGATGTTAACCCGTGCCTCATAATAATATCAATTCAACCTATGCTTCGCACTTGACTGACTTTTATTCTCTGTCCTTGGTCCGGACTCTGTCAAACCCATCCCCTCTTCCTTTATTGCACACAATAAACCGTGCCACTTTTCTCTAGAATTTCCTTGATCATGATTAGCCTTTCAATGGTAAGAGAATGTTGGAGGCGCGTGACAAGGCCTCACCAACCCCTGCGTGATACGATTTGTCGCGTCCAACATAAATGACCACTTATGATTATATGACACGTGTCTTTTCTTTTTCCTATGTAACACTAGCATTTGCCCCTTTTTCTATAATCTACGATGTCTATTGAAACATAGGTGTTTTGATATAACGACGGTTGTGTGTCTTCCAAACCCTAAACCCTTCATTTTTTTGTCAACTTTGTCCCTCTCTTCCTTACCTTAACGTTCTTCTTTTGTTGCAGTCTTTGATCAATCCTTGCGCTCACCATTTTCCGGCGATCTCCTTTCTTGACTCAATAAGTAACTTGCTGTTCTACTAACCTTTACTTCTGTCTATGGATGATGAAACGATTGCCCCTTAGTATGTCCAAATTTCATCTTCTTTTGACAAAAGTGCTAGGCTTGCTATTCGCAATCAATATGAAATCCCCAGGAGCTATAGTATCTTGATCCCTAAGCCGGATGATCATCCTCATCGTCCTCCTGATAATTGCATGACTTTTTTCAGAGATCAATTGATAGGGTGTTTAAGGTTCCATATTCCTCCTTTTTTAATTGATGTGAGTTAGTACTTCGACATTCCCTTGCAACAATTCGCACCTAATGCCTTTCGTTATTTGTGTGGTACTTACATGTTATTTCGCTTGTTAGATATTCCTCCTACTCCCCAAATATTTTTTCATGTTTTCTTACCCAAAATGTTCGGAGCCCGGCATTTTCCTTTTCCAATTTCGAACTAAAATGGTCCTTTTTAAGGATATGCCTTCGTCTCTCAAAGCTTGGAAATCTCACTTCTTCTTTCTAAGGTTTCCTGGACCTATCCCTTGGTCTCATGTATGGAAATTTTCTTTACCTCCCTTGCCCGACATCAAGGAGTTTCACCTTCATCCCTCTTTTCCTCTCTATTGCGAAAAACTACTATATCGCCGCCTTTCTATCTCTAGATGGTTGCGAGTTGATCTTCTGTATCTGTTTGGTCTAAGCCCCGTCAAGCCTGATACACAAGGCTCTTTAGGTAAAGTTTTGCTCTTTTCCTTATTGATTTTTACTAGCTAAAATATTTTCTTCCCTCTATGTAGTGGCCAATTTTTATTCTGCTTTAATCGATGAAGAACTGCGTCTGGAAGAGGAAGCACTTCGCGCAATAGAGCAAGAGCTTCTTGCTGCCATTACTCCACCACCTCTAGTCATAGATCCGATTCCCCTGGTTGAAGTATCCAGTTTTCAGGTGGTTCCTGAGGTTCCCGAAGGCTCTCCTGCAGAAACTCCGACTGTCTCTCTGCATACTATTTCTTCATCAGTGGCCGTTGCTCCATCAGCAGCCACTCCCCTTTCTATCATTGAGCTTACATCTCCTGTGAGCTCCGGTAAATCAATTGCCGAAGTTGCTCCCGGCAAACGCCTGGGGCGCAAACTTACTAGGGCTCCTCCTCCCAAAAGGAGACTCATCCTTTCCGTCGACGAACTTGTTTCAGAGGATTTTGCTTCTACTGCCCTCTCTTCTGATAATCTCACTTTAGCTGACCTTTATCCTTCTCTTGTTTTCTCTTCTTCACCTTCCTCTAGTACCACTACCCCTGGTGGCACTTCTTTCACTTTTCCTCTTTCTATTCCAGAATCTGGATCTTTACCTTCCTCACCTTCTTCTTATCTGGTTTTCGCTCCTCATTCCATTCCAACTTCTTCTTTTTCCAAGGGCTCCTCTACCATTCCCGTCCTCCCTATTTTGCTAGGGGGGGGGGGGGTTCTTTTTCTAATGCTTGGGAGAAAATTCATCCTCTCTTTGGGGAGCTTACCACTCCTGAGACAATCGATCGATTCTCTCACAAGGAAACCCGGGTATGTTCATCAATGTTTATTTATTATTTATCCTTGACTATTTTATGACCCTTCATTATATTTCCAGCGGTTGTTAGCGAACATGGGTATATCTAGGTTGATGCATAACTTATATAATGAGAATAAGAAATTGAAGCAGCAAGTTGCTGAGATGTCTTCTGCTAAAGTTCTAGAAGAATCTAAGAGATAATATGAATCTCAAATTGAGAGTCTTCAATCGCAATTCAAATCAGCTACGGGTCTCAACAAGGAATTAACTTCTAAATTAGAGAAACAGACAGCTGAACTTAACAAGTTAAAATCAGATTATGAGTCTGCATTGGCTAATAAACTCAAGGCTCTGCATCTAAAAGATGATGAAATAGCCTCTTTGAATACCTCTTTGGACACAGCTAAAGCGGAGGCATCCACCAAAGACGCTGAGCTGAAAACTTCCCAAACGTCTTTAGTGGTTTACAAAGCTGGTGAAGACGGTCGTTTCAAGGATCAAGCTACCGTCTTGATCGAATCTCCCGAGTTCAACAGGCCAATCGTGAAATCCATCTTGGCAGCCTACACTGCCGGAACTGAAGGAGCGGTGAAACAACTATGAGAAGAAGACTTCTTATCTCATGATCCCCCTCCTAACTTCTTGAACTGACATAAACTTCTTGATAACAGGCCCGCTGATCTATTTCCTCAGTTAATTATAGAGTAATTTCTTTACTTGAATCTAGATCTTTGTAAAGTTAACTAGAATTCGTGATGACAATCTGGTTTGTTTATGTAAAGTTAAACTTCTCTCCTTATTACTAAATCTACACTTTTCTATTCGTGGTGGTAACTCATTTTCTCTAAGCATGTCGAATATCGTCTGGCTGGCTACTATAGTAATCTCTTTACTATAGTATCCTCCATTTTGGTTGATCCATTGTACAGGTTGATTCACATTTGTGCTTACAAATATCGTCCAGTACGTTGTAGTTAACTAAATCCTGTTCGATTTAGTGCGGCTTGTCGTAATACTATGAATAACATTCGGTTTATTATAACCGGTCAATTTATACTTGTGTCTATGAATACTATCTGGTGCATTATACTTAACTAAATTTCATCCGATTCATTATGGCGAATGCCGTCTGGCTTGCCATTATAAATCCTTAATCGTAATATCATCCATATCGGCCGGTCTATCGTAACCGACAGATTCATACTTATGCTTACAAATATCATCTGGTACATTGTTCTTAATCGAGTCTCGTTCGATATAACCTGGTACTGTATAATATAATATTTTCAATATCATTTGGTTTATTAGACCTGGTCGATATACCATTAGGCTTGAACACATCGACCAATACCTTATACTTAACTAAATCTCGTCCGGACCAGTATGACTGTCCGAGTTTGTTGTTTTAATCAAATAGATAATCTAAAATTATCTTATCAACCTTGTACTCGATCGATTTTCTCCATATTTCTTTGATTCTCTGAGAATCAAGCATATATCGAGAAAAACTTGGTCGCGTTTCCCAAGGAAGATTACCAAACTTATCACCTTTTTCTTGGGATTCATCCTTCTTTTTGAATTCGATTCTATCCTTTGATGACATTACCTCTTTATGACGGTTCTGATTCGGGGTATTCTTCCTCATTGGATTCATACTCCTTCTCTTTGTACCCACTTTATACTTAAGTTCTACACGAACTGCCATTGATATTATTATTTTATATACCCCTATGCTTTCGGATTTTTTCCTTTTTCCAGTTCTTCTTCCTCTCCTGTTTAAGGGTTTTTGGGTATAAGGCCTTGAGGGAGAGGGAAGGAGGTTTGAGACGCTATCTTCTTTTTTTTTTAATATCCTTGCCTTCTCCTTTGTTTGCTTCCCTTCTGTTATTTCGCCATGGCCGCTTCTTCCCCTGCATAGTTCCTTTCGTGCGCTTCTGGCCTTATAGAGCCAGAGGAGGTGGATTTACAAGTGAGCTATGGTTTTCCTTCCTATATAGTTTGCCCTACCCCACAGGATAGCCCACATCTTCCTCCTCTAGGGTGTATATCTATCTTTCGGGACCAAGTTTTACAAGGTTTTCGATTCCCTTTTAATCCCTTTTTTCCTGATGTTAGTATCTACTTTAATATTCCTCTTAATCAGTTTATCTCTCAGTCTTTTTCTATCCTCATGGGTTTCCTTGGGGTGTCTAAACTGCTAGATTTTCCTCTATCCCCTCGCCTTTTTCACAACTTCTTCATTCCACGTCAAGTAGATATCGGTGTCTTCAAATTTTAGTCTCGCCCTAAGGTCATTTTGTTCAACCGAATTCCTCCTCAAGGGGAATGGCGTCACAAATTTTTCTTTATGTGTTTCCCTTCTTCTCATCCTTTTCCTATCCAATGGATATATGATCTTCCTCCAGTTCCTAGTACTGAAAATCTACTCAATGATCCCTCTATCTCTTTTGCTTTATCCAAACTAAAGGGGGTGGAATTCAGCTTACCATCCCTGATTGTGGAGGGCTTGATATTTCCCTTTGGAATAAGTAACATCGACATTCCCCTAGATGTCACTTTTGGTATGTCTAAACATTTTGAACTATATTCATCAATTGGTTGTTAATCATCCTCTATAATGATTCCCAATTTTTATGTTTCAGCTGATGCTCTTCTACCAGCTTTCATGTATAAGAACACTACTATGACTAAGTCTTTTCTGAATAATCTCGGATAAAAATGGCTACAGGCTCGTCGGGCTAATCCTACTTCCTTTACCTTGGGGTTACTGTCTAAAGAAGAGCAAGAAATGGAAGCTATTGTAGCTATGGAAGAGGAAGAGGAGCAACCTTTTATTACGTTAATCAAGAAACCCAGGCTTACTGAGGATGTTTCTTTTAGCGACCTCTTTGGTACCTTTGTACAAACTCCTCTCGTTCCGACACCTATTTCTTTTGAGAGAGGTAAGGCACCAATGTCCCCTACCCACATTATCTCCAATCTTTCTCTTAGGATGATGAGACCGGCTCTACTCATCCCCTCATCTTCTGCTATTGTTTCAGCTTCTTTTGCTTCCCAGATGACTGTTACCCCCTTTACATCCTCCCAGTCTCTTGCATTGACCTTGCCTCCTCTGGCTTCTGGGCCACGAGCTAAACGAACACCTTGCCGGAGATCTTCTCCAAGTCCAGGACGATCAGCAATCCGTGCTTCAATAACTGAATCAACTCTTCTTGCATTACCACCTTCCATCCCCTCTAGTTCTTCCTTTGCTGCCCTCGTTTCTACTACTTCTTTCCCTTCTATTGCGTCTTCTTCTTCCCTGCAGCCTTCGCCTTCAATCCCCCCGCCTTTATTCAGACAAGCTATGGGTCTACCTTCCCAGATGGGACAAACCTCTGATCCCCCTAGTTATGGTTCCCTACAGCTACAAGGCCTGTTGGCTGAATCTTGGTTACATAGCCAAGAGCAATCAAGGGGTATCAATCTTTCGGATCAGGTTGACAATCACAGTCACCAAGCTATCGCTGTAAGTATTCTTAATTATATGTTACTAACTTCTTATCACTTTTTCTAACCGCATTATTATTCAGTTTAGTTCCTTGCCTCAAGTCTCCACCTAGACCAACTACTTATGGCTTGAGATCGGGAAAATGGCCAGTTAAAAGCTCAAATAGAAACATTGAAAGCTGCTCTTCCTCCTTATTACACTGTTATGACTCAATTGCACAAGAAAGTAGCCTCACAGGATCAACAACTAGAGGCTATGAAGAAAGAATTACAGGAGTTACAGCAGTCATTGAAAAATAAAGAGCTTGAAAGGAGAACCTTAGAGCTACAAGTGAATCGATTGCATTCTGGTCTCCAGATGAAAATTGCTTTGAAGGACAAATCCCTCTCAAATGTTTCTCATAAAAGTATTGTTTTAGAGAAAGTAGAGAGTCTTCATAATGTCTTTCTTTCTGAGCAGGCTCAAGATTCAGCCTCACACGATTTTGCTATTCTATTGGAACAAGAACAAAGGAAGGCTTAGGATGTCAAGCTATCATCACTCCAAAAGGAACTGGAACAGCTTAAATTGAAGAGAGACACTCTCAAAGATCAAAATACCAAATTACAAACTGAATTCCAGAGTTACAAGGAGCATGAGGAAAGCCGATGGGAAGAGAGACACCTAATTTATCTAAAGTCTCCGGCGTTTGTTAACGAATACGTCCGCTGAATCATAGGGGTTTTAAATCATTCTGTGGTAGAGATTCTTCAACAATTTAGGGAGGGAGGTTATTTACCTAGGGAACCCCCTTCTCTATTCATAAACTGTCGCAAACTCAACCAAGAATTACCCGAAAATTTGATGAGCCATTTTGAGTAAGCATGGTTTAAAAAAGACTTGTAATTATAAGACTTGTAATGAAAAGATTTGTAATTAGAAGACTTGTAATGAAAAGACTTGTAATTAAGTAGCTGGCATATTAAACAAAAATTTGGTACTTACTTGTTTTTTCAGGTTTGTATTAGCTTAACATTGCTTCCTTTGAAATGCTCTTGAGAACTAAGAATAAGTACTATCTTGTTCAAGAATTCCTTCTTTATTCCTCAGAATTAGATCTTATTTTGATAAACTCCTCCATTGGTAATATCTTCATTGACCATATAATTTTGAGCAGTAAAATTTCCCATAACCTCCTTGAGCTTCAATCAGGCAGGCGTGTATAGGATTCCATTCATACGTCAGAAGGACATGTAATTCTAAGCGATTTTATATGAAGAACTTCACGTAATTTCTGTGTTTTAGTTGAGCATAACATTCCGAGTAATTTTTAGATAAAGAGCTTCATATGATTGGGACCTCAAATAGAGAATGTAATTTTGAAAGATTATATGTATGTATATACAAAATTCCCCTCGAACTTTGAATCTTGGTATGGAGTGTAATACCGAGTGATTTTCATAAAGAAATCCGCACAACTTTAAATTCCCACCAATAATATAATCCCAATCGACTGTGCTTTTATAATAGTTTAAAGTCTCCGGTTCCTCCTATGAATACCCGTCCGAGTTACTTCATGAGATTTCCTGATCGACTATGCTTTTAAGATAATTTAAAGTCTTCGGTTCCTCCCATGAATACCCGCCCGGGTTACTTCATAAGATTTCCCGATCGACTATGCTTTTATGAGAGTTTAAAGTCTCCGGTTCCTCCCATGAATACCCATCTGAGTTACTTTATGAGATTTCCCGATCAACTATGCTTTTATGATTGTTTAAAGTCTCCGGTTCCTCCCATGAATACCCGTCCGAGTTACTTCATGAGATTTCCTGATCGACTGTGCTTTTATGATAGTTTAAAGTCTTTGGTTCCTCCCATGAATACCCACCTGGGTTACTTCATAAGATTTCCCGACCGACTATGATTTTATGATAGTTTAAAGTCTCTGGTTCCTCCCATGAATACCCGCCCGGGTTACTTCATAAGATTTCTCGATTGACTATGCTTTTATGATAGTTTAAAGTCTCCGGTTCCTCCCATGAATACCCGTCTGGGTTACTTCATGAGATTTCCCGATCGACTATGCTTTTATGATAGTTTAAAGTCTCCAGTTTCTCCCATGAATACCCGTCCGGGTTACTTCATAAGATTTCCTGATCGACTATGTTTTTATGATAGTTTAAAGTCTCCGGTTCCTCCCATGAATACCCGTCCGAGTTACTTCATGAGATTACCCAATCGACTATGCTTTTATGATAGTTTAAAGTCTCCGGTTCCTCCCATGAATACCCGTCCGAGTTACTTCATGAGATTTCCCGATCGACTGTGCTTTTATGATAGTTTAAAGTCTCCGGTTCCTCCCATGAATACCCGCCCGGGTTACTACATTAGATTTCCCGATCGACTATGGTTTTATGATAGTTTAAAGTCTCTAGTTCCTTCCATGAATACCCGCCCGGGTTACTTCATAAGATTTCCCGATCGACTATGCTTTTATGATAGTTTAAAGTCTCCGGTTCCTCCCATGAATACCCATCCGAGTTACTTCATGAGATTTCCCGATCGACTGTGCTTTTATGATAGTTTAAAGTCTCCGGTTCCTCCCATGAAGACCCGTCCGAGTTACTTCAGAAGATTTCCCGATCGACTATGCTTTTATGATAGTCTAAAGTCTCCGGGTCCTCCCATGAATACCCGTCCAGGTTACTTCATGAGATTTCCTGATCGACTATGCTTTTATGTAAAACTAAAATGCTTTCACTGACCTTGTGATAGCTTAATGTCTTTGAGATTTTCTTAAGGAAACTTGGTAGGTTCTTCCTTAAAGCACCCAGTTGACTGTCACTTGAATAGATTAAAAATGTTTGCCTAATAATCATCATGCTGTTTGAACCACATTTTTTCTTGGGCGATATTTGGCTTGCATTGTATTTATCGAGTTGAATAAAGTACATAAACTATGAGCATACTTGTCATTTGTTCGTAGGGAAATTACTTCAAGTTGATTTGTTCTTTCATACATATTCTTGAATGATATGAGCTTGTTAAGTTTGGTAGGGCTGTAAATGATTCGCACTCCAGGGACGCTTGAGAGTTCTCCCTTCAGTGTCCTGGAGATAATATGAGTCTGATGCCAGTTTTTCTACCACCTTGTAAGGTCCTCCCCATTGTGGTGCTAACTTGCCAACATCCCCAACAGGCTTAACATGTTTCCATACTAGATCTCCCACTTGGAAAAATCTTGGGATGACTCTTCTGTTATAATTTTGCCTCATTCGTTGTCGATATAATGTGAGACGAGTTACAGCTTTGTCTCTGATTTTCTCTATCAGATCTAGCTCCATAAGTTGCCGACTTGCATTATCATCATCATATAATTACCTTCTGTCATATTCTACTCCTACCTTATTAGGAATCACAGCTTCTCCTCCATAAACTAGTTGGAAGGGAGTAATCCCTGTAACTTCTCGGGGTGTAGTACGATATGCCCAAAGAACACTGGGCAGTTCATCTACCCAGCAGCTGCAAACATTATCCAGTTTGGTTTTCAGGCCTCTTATGATTTCTCTGTTAGTTACTTCTGCTTGCCCATTGCTTTGTGGATATGCCACAGAGGTGAATGCTTTTGTGATACCATAACTTTTACAGCAATCTAAGATTTTGTCTCCTTGAAATTACCTTCCATTATCAGAAACTAACTTATGAGGAATACTGAATCTGCATATGATATTTTTCTATAGGAATTTAATAACTGCATCTTCAGTAATCCGAGCAAGGGGTTCTACCTCTACCCATTTAGAGAAATAATTCACTGCTACTAATAAAAATCTTCTTTGTGCAGTTGCCATAGGAAACGAGCCAACTATATCCATGCCACATCTATCAAAGGGGCAGGAAACTATAGAGGTTCTTAATAATTGTGTAGGATGATGCGGAATATTCTGATGTTTTTGACAAAAAATGCAAGTTCTTACCAATTTGCTAGCATCTTCATGTAGAGTAGGCCTGAAATATCCTGCTAGTAAAATTCTGCGAGCTAAGGATCTCCCTCCTATATGACTGCCACATGAGCCTTGATGAACCTCTTGCAGGATAAATTGTATATCTTCTGTGCCAACACACTTAAGCAAAGGTATGGAGAATACTCTTTTATATAACAGCTCCCTTATCATAGTATACTGAGCATCCCTCTTCTTAAATATCCTTGATTGCTCTGCATCATTCGGCAGAATGCCCTGTTGTAAATATAATATGATTGGTGCCTTCCAGTCACCTTGTATTTCTACATCAGCTTGTCTTTCAATACAAGATACTAACAGGCTCTACTCCACTGACCGATCCAGATTCCATGGTGTTATAGCAGAGGCCAATTTAGCTAATTCATCAGCTACTTGATTTTCGGATCGAGGAACTTTTTGTATATTTACTTCTAGAAACTGAGACTTTAATTTATCAAATGCCTCAGCATATATTTGAACCTATCATTATTAATTTCAAAGTTACCTGATAATTGTTGGGTTGCTAACTGAGAATCAGAATAGATGAGAACCCGAGCTGCTCCTATATGCCGAGCGGCTTGTAATCCAACTATCAATTCTTCATATTCTGCCTCATTGTTGGTGACTCTGCAATTCAGCCTGACAGAAAGTTGAAGTCTATCTTCCCTCGGAGATATAAGGAGAATACCAATTCCACTACCTTGTCTGGTTGAGGATCCATCCACATAAACTTTTCAAGTATTTTCTTCTTCGGGGCCTTGAACTTCTATAAGGAAATCTGCTAGAGCTTGTGCCTTGATGGCCGAGCGAGGTTGATATTGTATGTCATACTCACTAAGTTCGATCGTCCATTTGACCAATCGACCCAATACTTCCGGGTTAAGCAACACCCGCCCAAGAGTATTGTTGGTCAACATAATAATTGTGTGTGCTAAAAAATATTGGCACAACCTCCGAGCAGTCAACACTAATGTATAAGCCAACTTTTCAAGTGTAGTATATCTACACCTGACTACTTTTAATAAATGGCTAGAAAAATACACGGGGTGTTGCTCTTTCCCTTCTTGTCTAACTAACATAGAGCCTACAACATTTTCATTGGCTGAGAGATATACTCATAAGGTCTCTCCTACTACAGGCTTAGCCAATACAGGAATGGTGGACAGATAGTCTTTCAACTCTTGAAAAGCTTTATCACATTCTTTGTCCCATTGAAATTTGTTAGCCTTCCGAAGTATCTTGAAGAAATGGAAACTTCGATCGGCCGACCTTAAAATAAATCTAGACAAGGCTGTAATCCGGCCGGTGAGTCTTTGAGCTTTCCTCATGTTGCGTGGTGGCTCCATGTTTTGCATAGCTTTGACTTTGCTCGGGTTGGCCTCTATTTCTCGTTCAGACACCATATATCCCAAGAACTTTCCACCCTTTACTCCAAATAAACATTTGCCCGGGTTTAGCTTGAGCCAATATTGCCTCAATGTCTTGCAGGTTTCCACTACATCCTTGCACAGATCAATAGCTTGAAGAGACTTAATTAAGATATCATTGACATATACTTTCATATTTCTTCCAATCTATTTCTGGAAGACCTTATTCATAAGCCTCTAATAAGTTGCTCCTGCATTTTTTAGTCCAAAGGGCATAACATTATAACAATAAGTACCTTCTGATGTTATGAAACTGACATTCTCTTGGTCCTCCTTATCCAGGGGGACCTGATGATAGCCCTGATATCCATCCAACATAGAAATGTATTCACACCCATATGTAGAATATACTTATTGATCGATCCGGGGCAGCGAATAATAATCTTTCGGGCAAACCTTGTTGAGATCATGGAAATCAATACATACTCGCCATTTGTTTCCTGGCTTAGAGACCAAAACCACATTAGCTAACCAGCTAGGGAACTGTACCTCCCTAATGTAGCCAGCTTCCATGAGTTTAGTCACTTCTTCCTTGATGATTTGATTTTGTTCTGCGCTGAAATTTCTTTTTCTTTGCATGACCGACCGGGCATCTGGGAAAACATACAAAGAATGCTCCATTATTGAAGGGGAAACACCTATGACTTCTTTGGGCGTCCAGGCAAAGACATCATTATTTTTCTTCAAGCACTGAACTAGCTCGGCTTTTAATGTAGGATCAAGATCGACCGCAACATAAGTTGTAGCTTCAGGTCGATCGATCTGTATCTGGACTTCTTCCTTTTCTTCATAAACCAGAACAGGCGACTTTTCTTGAATGGTATTAACCTCCATTCTTTGGATTTTTCGAGCGGCACTGGCTTCAGTTCGGATGATCTCTACATAACATTTTCAGGCTGTCTTCTGATCACCCCGCACTTCCCCGACCTGGTCATCAATGGGAAATTTAATTTTCTGACAGAAAGTAGAAACGACCGCCCTAAACTCATTTAGGGTCGGCCGACCCAATATTACATTATAGGCAGATGGAGCATCCACCACCATGAAGTAAGGTCTTCTGGTCCTCATTAGGGGCTCCTCCCCCAGAGATATAGCCAATTTTATTTGACCGAGCGATTGTACCTCATTACCAGTGAATCCATATAAAGGAGTCACCATCTGTTGAAGTTCGCTCGGGTCAATCTGCAGCTGGTCAAAAGCTTTCTTGAAGATAATATTCACAGAACTACCAATATCTATGAAGGTACGAGAAATAGTATAATTGGCTATCACAACCTTAATTATTAATGCATGATCATGAGGTATTTCTACCCCCTCGAGGTCTCTGGGTCCAAGACTGATTTTTGGACCGGCTGCTCTTTCCATGCTGCATCCTACAGCATGGATCTCGAGTCTTCGTGCATGTGCTTTTCTAGCCCTGTTGGAATCTCCATCAGTAGCCCCACCTGCAATCATGTTAATGTTGCCTCGAGCGGCATTACCCCTGTTTTCTTCTTGCCGGGATGTCATGGCTTCAAGCTGAGTCTTCTCAGGCACCTGAGTTGTACCGGTCGGACTTGGTAATGCACCTTATTGAGGCTCGACCGGGCGATATTCCAGTTTGAGCGGACTTTGCTGTCTGGGATATTGTTGTCGATAATAGTTCTACCTTTGATAACGATCCCTGTTCGTTCTCTTCAAAACA
Organism: Zingiber officinale; assembly: GCF_018446385.1. Classification (NCBI taxonomy): domain Eukaryota; kingdom Viridiplantae; phylum Streptophyta; class Magnoliopsida; order Zingiberales; family Zingiberaceae; genus Zingiber; species Zingiber officinale. The sequence goes on along the minus strand of NC_055990.1, from coordinate 13,447,464 downwards.
AAACAATCCTCTGTATGATGACTGCTGGTCTTATGGTATATGCACCACCTTCTTGGTGCTTCTTGTTGCATCTCCACGTGTTGTACTGCTTGCGGACGATATTCTGGGTGACGATGAGGTGGATGAACTACTCGAGGTCCTCTTGGTGGAGGGACAGGAGCATGAGCCTTCTCCTTAACAGGGGTAGGAGAAGAAGTAGTACCTTCTTTTCTGCGGGTAGCTTGAGCTTCTTCAACGTTAATGAATTAAGTGGCACGCTCGATTAAGGAGTCAAAATTGATTGGAGGATTTCTTACTAGATCTTTAAAGAAATAATTATCATTCAGACCTTGAGAAAAAACACTTACTAATATTTCAGTAGTAGCGTTGGGTACATCGATAGCTACTTGATTGAACCTTTTGATATAGGCTCTAATGGACTCCTTAGATGCTTGTTTAATTGAAAATAAACTCCAGGGAGTTTTATGGTACCTCTTGTTGCTAGAGAAATGGTGTAGGAAAACCTTCTTGAAGTCCTTGAACTTTCGAATAGATTTTTCCGACAATCTCTTGAACCAACGCTGCGCGGCTTCTCCGAGTGTCGTGAGGAACATCCGACACTTCACTCCATCAGAAAATTGTTGCAGTAGTGCTACATTCTCAAATTTTAACAAGTGATCTTTCGGATCTGTAGTCCCAGTGTACTCGCCGATCTGAAGATTTTGATACCGCTTGGGAAGCGGATCATACAGTACACTTTGAGAGAACGGAGAAATGATTCTTTCCTACCATCTTAACTTTGCGCTTCTCTCTATCTGGTGCTTCTCTAGAAGATTCCTGAAACATGGACTTTCGTCCTCCCTGTTCCAAAGGAGTACGAAGGAAGGCTCGAGGATGCCTAGTCGGGGAAGCTGTAGCCGGAGGGAAATATACATGTTCTTCTTCTTCTGGCTCCTTTCCCTTCCGATGCTCAATAGTCAAAATCGTCGGATTATGAGCTACCGGTAAAGTAGCCCCAGTATGAACTTCTTGTTGTTGTTGTTGTTGTTGCAAAGCTTTCTGTACATGAGTATTAATGAGAAAATCTAGATCCTTGCAGCTAATAGTGAGTAGATTTATTTTTCCAGCCTCTTCCATCTTGTAATCTCAGATTCAGGTGAAATTCCCACAGACGGTGCCAAATTTGATCCTGTATGAGAATCTTGACAAAATGAAAAGCTGGGGAGAAAACCTACTACTGATGAAGAGTAATACCTGACTGAATACTGATCCGAGAAACCCAAAGTGGATCGGGGAGAACAAAGTCACAGAATGCCCTCCTCGTTCGAAGATTCAATGACGAGAGAGAAATCTGACTGAAGAGAACCAAGATCCGGAGCTCCCAAGGCTTCCTGCGCACAAGAGACCAACCAACACTATCGTTAGTGACCTAAGACCGGGGTGGGAATCCCTGGCTAGACCCTCCAATGCTCAAGTAAGTGATTTCTCTTGGTGTGTAAGAAGGAAAAAGAAGATGAACAGTAGTTGAAAACTAGAGTCGTGAGTGTGAGTATCAATGTGAACTTACCTGGCCAACGGAGAGGATTCTCCCTTTTATACCACTTCATATAACCTCCGTAGACATGAAGTGGACTCCGGTTTGTTTGAGTTTGTTATGAGATGACATTAGCCGCGCACTTGTGGCAAAATGGTTTTTTAAGGGATCTTTTTTGTACCCCAGATGTACCTTCTTTGTCGTCTAGCACCTGCAGAAGAGTTTAGAAGTATTTTTCTCGCCAAACCTGTTATACAATCATATAAGTTGTTTATGAACATTCTTGGAACATTTGTTCTCGCTTATACAGGGTTATATTTATCGCTCAGACCTGTTTCATAGACAACTTGATATTAGATTATGAATCCTACAAGTTCTTGTGTTTTTTCATACCTAGGCGATCATATATACTCGACTAATACCAGTCGATGCCTAATCGTACTATTCCTGATCATCTTGCCTTATCTATCTTGCACGCTTAATCTTGGCCGATATTGATCTGTCTCCCCTAAGGTATATCTCGGTCGATATTAACTTGTCTACCCTAAAGTATATCTCGATCGATATTGGCCTACCTCTCTTGAGGATGTATCAGTCGATATTGACCTGTCTCCCCTAAGGTATATCTCGGTCGATATTGACCCGTCTCCCCTAAGGTATATCTCGATCGATATTGACCTGTCTCCCCGAAGGTATATCTCGATCGATATTGACTTGTCTACCCTAAGGTATATCTCGGTCGATATTAACCTGCCTCCCTTAAGGTATATTTCTATCGATATTGGCCTAACTCCCTTGAGTTATGTATCGATCGATATTGGTCTTCCTTCATCAAGGTATTATCTAACCGGGATTGGCCTACCTCTCTTAATGTATATCCCGATCGATATTGATCTATCTTCTTAATTCTGCTAACTCCTTTCCCTTTTTTACCAGAGACCCACTAAACCTAACCCATATCAATAACCAAGGCTTTGGAGCTTGGGTAAGGTTGACAAAATTAGTGGTGATTAACCCTAATTAGTAGTTAACAAGTGGTCAAGAGTTCTTTGTGTTCCAAGAAGTCTTGGTTGGAGTTGTGGTGAGGTTTCTCCACCCACAAGGAGACTTGAGATAGCTAGAGTTTGCAAGGGACTAATCCACCGACGGATTGAGGGATTGTCCACCTTACGGACAGTCGTGGAGTAGGAGCAAGTTATCTTGGAACCACATAAATAATCATTTTAGCAGTTTGCTTGTTATTTCCTTATTGTCTTTAGCTTTTGTATTCATATTTGTTTTTATATTATTCCGCTATGCAACTAACGAATATGTAGGAAGGAAAACGATTTAGGGTACATGACTATTCAACCCCCCTTCTAGCCGTCCATACAAGATCCCCATCAAGTGGTATCAGAGCAAGGACGCTCTTCATTGGACTAATCGCCAATGAAGCAAAAGATGACCGATTTGATAGCACCTCCAAAGTTTGAAGGAGGAAGCTTATGGGACATCACATATTGGATGATGAAGATGGAGGTCTTCTTCGATACAGATTGGAACACCATTGTAACGACCCGACCCCTCTGCCCCTTGGCGGCCACACTAGCGGCCCAATTGGCGGCCCAACCTTGGTCCCTTGGGCGGCCACAATGGTGGCCCAACTGGAGATCCCTTATGTCGTCATCCGACGACCCTCGGTCGTACCGTTACTCACAAGAACTTCCCACCCCTGGCCAGTGGATATTTGCCTTCCCCAGGATTTGAACTCTAGACCTCTAGGATAAGTAATAGAGTTTATGAATCCTGGTAAACAGCAGTATACGTACTGAACTTAGTACCTTCTAAATCAGTTTCTTCTACTCCCATAGAATTGTGGAATGGGCGAAAACCCAGTCCGTAGTGTCTTGATACTTTTACCTAGTCGTTTCCCCACATCAGCCTTGTATTCTTTGAACTTATCAAAGCACTCAGACTTGTGGCGCATTAGGTAAATGTATCCGTATCTTGAATAATCATCTATAAAAGAGACAAAATATTCAAAACCACCTCTCGCCTGGACAGACATAGGACCACACAAATCAGAATGAACCAATTCCAACACTTCTTTGGCTCTATACCCCTTGGCCTTGAATGGCCTCTTGGTCATTTTACCTTCCAAGCAAGATTCACAAATTGAAAAATTTTCCAACTCTAATGAACCCAAAAAGTCCATCGGCTATTAGCCTCTGAATCCTGCTTAAGTTAATATGACCTAGCCTTAGATGCCAAAGATATGTTTTGTTCATTTCCGAAGGTTCTTTTCTCTTATTTGAATTAGAAGATGAGTTATAAATTTTCATATTTTGCTTTGTGGAAGAAATTGGATTTAAAGTATACAAATTACCAACTAATGCACCAGAACAGATAATCACTTTATTTCTCTTAATAACTACATTGTTACTAAAACAAACTGAATATCCATCTAAAAATAGTTTAGAAACTGAAATTAAATTCTTTCTAAAACTGGGTACATAAAGATAATTTCTTAAAACCAAATTTCTATTTCTACTAAAAGATAAGTAGACGTCTCCCACTGCAACAGCTGCCACTTTAGTAGCATTGCCCATGTGGACGGTAATCTCTCCTTCAGTTTGTCGTCGGGTTTCCTGGAACCCCAGCAAGGAATTGCAGACATGATCAGTGGCTCCCGTATCTATACACCAGGTGCGGGTAGATAACACCGCTAAACATGTTTCAACAACTAAAGCATGAGATATACCTTTGTTTTGATTCCTACGAGGACAGTCCGCCTTCCAATGTCCTGACTGCTTGCAGATGAAGCACTTGCCCTTCGGCTTCTTCACTCCAGCTTTAAATCCTGTATTCTGAGATTTATTCACCTTCTTTGCTGAGCCAACTTGTTTCTTCTTCTTCTTTCCTTTCGGTTTAGAAGTAGAACCATTTTCAGCATAGTGAATCTGAGAATTATGACGAAATAATCCTTCTGCTGCCTGAAGTTCTGTCAGTAGTTCCACTAATGAATATATCCTCTTATTCATATTATAGTTCAGGCGGAACTGCTCAAAACTTCTAGGTAGTGTTTGGAGGATCATATTGATCTGGGTTTCCCCATCAATTTCACCTCTAAGAATTTGTATTTCGTTCAGATAAGCCATCATCTTTAGGATATGATCCCTCACAGGAGTACCCTCTTGCATGGTGGCTGTCATTATCTTTCTCATGGCTTCTTGCCTAGAAGCCCTGTCCTGATGACCAAAGAGTTCCTTGAGATTGTTCATGATATCATAAGCTGTTGGTAAATCTTGATGCTGATGTTGCAATACATTTGACATTGAAGCCAAAATGTAACACCGCGCCATCTCATCTGCTTTTACACATTTCTTATGATATTCAATCTCCTCTTGGATAGATTCACCATTGGGTGCATCAGGGCAAGTCTCAATCAGTACAAATTTATAGCTTTCAGCAGTAAGAACAATATCCAGGTTTCTTTTCCAATCTATGTAGTTAGGACCAGTAAGTCTATTCTGTTGTAGTATGATGGATAGTGGGTTGAAAGTCATCCTAAGAATCACAAATAACTTTTGGTCAGGACTCTAAATTTAGAATAATATTGATTCCTCAAACAATACTATTTTAAATTAACCAACACCTCAAAACACCGTGAATTTTGTATGCCACGTTAGTGTGGACGTATACAAATTCAACATTTGTAAAAGGAGGGTTTTAACCCATTAATTTTATTATCTTGTCAACCTAACTTTTTGACAAATAAAATTAATAGTTGGTGTCATTTGGTCACACAAATAATAGCAGTGACTCCGATGGGGAGGATACTATTAGATGTGTCTAAGTGTATACCATTACTTGACACTAAGTCCATTAATAAGATTATGCCCCTTCCGTTGGGGAAGATCACACGCTCTTAATTAACTTCCTATAGTCATCCAAAATGGAAGTCTGTTCTAGTGATCCACAAACAAGCTCATCCGTTATGGAGGAAGGCACTCAGAGCCAACGCGCAAGCTTGTTTGCATCACTTACAAACCAGTAACGGAGACCATGGGATTTACTTAAAAATCCCTCTCCCACTTAGTTATTTATAAATGAGGAATTTTAACTATGCTAGCGTACTAAAAAAGTATACTAATATGCACACACAGCACAATATAAAAGTAATAAATAGAAAAATCTAATTTTCGACTATTATGGCTTTTATCTTTGGTTGTCCTCCATGTGTTGTCATCCCAAGCTGCTGCCATATTTGGCCATCGCCACTGGGTCTAGCTGTCGCATCCATCTTGTTCCTTATTCCACTGCGCTTCTGGTCCTTCGAGAGTTCCACGCTTTACAAGATTCGATTTGCGACATGAATAGAATTTTACAATTTTTGATCCTATATTCCATAAAAGGAATGTACATGTATCTAGATCAAAAATAAAATCCTAATAAAACTAAATACAGCTCCTACTGTATTTTATAATACAATCATGCACACACAAATAAATGCCCTTGACATGTCTAAGGGTTCAACCACACACATAATAATTAAAATCCATAATAGTTGGATCCTGCATCCAAAGAGTTAGCATATCCTACTATTATCCTGCCTAAATTATGTATGACATGTGCATAATTATTCTAAATACCAAATACACAGAGGCAAAACCCTAGCTCTGATACCAATTGTTGGTTGCTACTCGGAAAACTAAGAGGTTCCACTGTACAAAAATTTTGTATATAGGTCTGAACCTTTTCCTAGCTACCATGTGTTCTTTTAAATTAAATTTTGGATCGCCTGCGGAACTTAACACGTTTGATCCAAAACTTAATCTATTTGTTCTTTTAGGTTTAGACTTGGATCTCCTGCGGAACTTAACACGTTCGACCCAAATCACCTTAAGTTATTAATTCCATTAAATATTAATTTCCATAATTGGTTCCCAGTACTGACGTGGCGAGGCACATGGCCTTCTTGGATATGGGAGCAACCACCTCCGACTAGACAAAACCTTTTATAGAAAGTTAATATTTAATTTCCTAAAATAACTTTAGGTTAACCGAAGAGAACAATAAAATCACAAGGAAAAATAAAACAAAAGAACACAACATCGAAAAACATATTCAAAATATTAAATCGTATGCCTCTTGTATTTGGTATTATTTCCATAAATAACTAGTATGATGCGAAAAAGGAAAAACTACTAGTTATAGCTTCTAGAAAGACCTCTTGATCTTCTACCGTATTCCTCTTCTAACCTCGGACGTTGTGTGGGCAACGATCTTCGGAGATGAGAAACCACCAACCACCTTCTTCTCCTCCTTGCTAGGTTCGGCCACAACAAGGAAGCTTCACCAAGGATGAAGATCAAAACATCAACCAAGCTCCAAGAGATGCAAGCTTTCTCTCCTTCTTCTTCTTCCTCTCCAAGTAGTATCCGGCCACCACAAGAGCTCCAAGGGAGATGAAGGATTCGGCCACCACAAGAGGAAGAGAGGGAAAGGATGTTGGCCGGCCACAATCACCAAGGAAAAGAGAAGAGAAATAATAGAGGTTCTCCTCATGAAGGCACCCTTACCCCTTCTTTTATATTCCTTGGCCTTGGCAAATTAGGAAATTTAATTACAATAAAATTTCCTTGACATGGTTTAATTGAGAAAAATAAAATAAAATTTCCCCAATTAAACTATAATGGCCGGCCACATCAAAAGAGAGCAATTAAGGAAAAAATTTTCCACAAGAAATTAAAGTTTCCTTATTTGCTTCCGGAAAAATTTAAAATAAAATTTTTCCAAAATAATCTCTTCATGGTTAATCAAAAGAAATTTCCATAATTTTAATTTCTCATCATGTAAATAATTTTTAAAGAAAAAATAAAATCTCTCTCCAATCTACAAATAAGGAAAGTGATCTAATCTCTTTCTTTTAATTCTTTTGTAGATCCTTTTTAAGAGAGATATTTTAATTTAATTTCTCTTTAATAAATTATATCTTTCACATAATAAAAATTAAAATTAAATTTTTTTTTAATTAATTAGGGTCGGCCCCCACTAGCTTGAGTTCAAGCTAGGGTCGGCCACCCCAATTCATGCTTAGGCCGGCCCTAGCTTGATTCCCAAGCTAGCTTGGCCGGCCCCATTAGGTGGGTATAGAAGGTGGATATAGGTGGATATAGTACTCTATAAATAAGAGGCTACGATAGGGACCGAGAGGAGGAATTGGTTTTGGTCTCCCGATAAAATTAAGCATCCCGTGTTCGCCCCGAACACACAACTTAATTTTATCAATGATAATTCATTCCACTAGAGAACTATCATTGAACTACCGCCCCAATCCCAAATTACATTTCTGGCTCCTTCTTATTATGAGTGTGTTAGTCTCCCTGTGTTTAAGATATCGAATGTCCACTAATTAAGTGAGTTACTGACAACTCATTTAATTAATATCTTAGTCCAAGAATAGTACCACTCAACCTTATCATCATGTCGGATTAAGTCCACCTGCAGGGTTTAACATGATAATCTTTATGAGCTCATCTTGGGGACATTATCAACCTAGATAACTAGGACACAGTTTCCTTCTATAATCAACAACACACACTATAAGTGATATCATTTCCCAACTTATCGGGCTTATTGATTCATCGAACTAAATCTCACCCATTGATAAATTAAAAAAATAAATATCAAATATATGTGCTTGTTATTATATTAGGATTAAGAGCACACACTTCCATAATAACTGAGGTCATTGTTTCTTTACAAAGTCAGTATAAAAGAAATGACCTCTAATGGTCCTACTCAATACACTCTAAGTGTACTAGTGTAATTAAATAGTTAAGATAAACTAATTCCTAATTACACTACGACCTTCCAATGGTTTGTTCCTTTCCATTTTGATCGTGAGCTACTGTTTATAATTTATAAGGTACTTATAACATCATCTTCTGTATGTGACACCACATACTATGTTATATACAATATAAATTAATTGAACAACTACAAATAAATGTAGATAATTTGACCAAATGTGATTCTTTATTTAAAACAAATGTTTATAAAAGCTTAGGCTTTCAATATACACTCCAACAGAATCATCCTGAAATTCTGGTGAACTCTAATTTACTTGGGAAGTATACTCAACATTTTGTATGTAGTTGTAGTCGAAATTTTGTTGATTCATTCAAAAGTGATTATAATGTTGAGGAGGGTCAGAGATCTGCTGCTGGAATAATGACTGCTCACTCTGCTATGAAATTAGTGTAACACCCACTAAGCTTTTAAGAATAAATATGGGAATGATGAATTTACCTTAGAAAAATAATAAGAAGTGAGTTGAAGTAAAAAGAAATAAAATGAAATAAAAAGAAGTGATGGTCAAGGATTGAACCTTGAACCTCTTATATTATAATTCATAGAATTAATTAGTAGAAACCAATTGGGATAGAGAGAAGATATTGATAGCAAAGGAGGGAAACTCATGATAAAGGTGAGAATAAAAGATAGCCAAAAGAAAACAAGAAAAGAGCAAGAGAAAGGCAACTTGCCTTCCTCCCTTTCTCTCCCTCTTCCTCTTTGATCTTGCCGAAATTTTAAAGAGGAGTTAAGGGGATTCATTCCCCCTTATTTTATCATGAATGGTGAGAATAAATGGAAAATAAGATAAATAAAATAAAAATAGAGAAAAAGGCTAAGGGAGAAGGAAAGAAAAAATCAAGTTTGCTACCTCTTCCCCCTTAACATAAAAGGGAGCAAGAAAAGAGAAAATTATTTTTCTCTCATTTTCTTTCACTCATCCTCTCCCTCACCGAGAACACCACAGTCCCCTCTCCCCTATCTTCGGCCCCAAAGTCAAGTTTTTCCCTAAGAAAGCCTAAGATACAAGGAGGACTTAGCAAAGGAATCAAGGGAAAGGAACTAGAAGAAGAGGCTACTTCTTCTTCACCATACCTTAGATCCACAAGCGAAAAGGATGTAAGCTTCCCCTCACCTGTGGTACATGGATTTTATGTGATTTTTTGGATTTTATATGGATTAGAAAATCTAGGAAAGAACTTAAGAAAATTCGGTTAAAGAAAGGGTTTTCAAATCTAGGATGGTTTATACAAGACCTTATGTCATGATATTTTCTCTATGCCATGTAGGAAGTATTTTCTTCATGTTTTTATACTTAAATGATGCTTGATCAGAGGAGTACCTAACCCTAGAATTTCGGCCAAAATTATGTTAAGGAGGTTAGGGAAAAATATTGTTTAACTAAACTAGTACAAAATTTCTCCCATGAATTACTAAGGGTTTTTATTGGTTTTCTTGCTTGAAAGTTACTTGGAATCAAAAGAAATCCATTTACATGTTTTGGCTAAGAAAAGGGCTTAGGGATAGGAAGACCTTTAAATTTAAATAACCATGGTTGTATGATAGAATATAGAGTTCTCCTAAAGAATTTGCATGTTGAACATTGCTAGAAATTCATGAACTTTTCTTGTAGATTTTCGGCCATGATTAGATGGATAGTTTAGAAGAGCTTAAACAAAATTCTAATATGCTCAAGACCTCTGTGATATTATGATATGGAAGTTGTTTAATGCTCTCATGTTTATTTGGAGTATAGAAAATTAGTTACATGATATATGAAATGTAAGATTACAAGGGTTCTAGCTTGTTTATGAACCAACTTTATATATGATGTTCTTAGTAATTTTTGCCATGAAACTTACTTAGGTTTTTCTATGCATTAGGTCACTTTAAACCTAGTTTAAATATTGGTAGGTTTCGGCCATGAGGAAAAATAAAAGAAAAAGGGAAAGAAACCTAGGAAGCCTAGGATACAATTCCCATGTATGATTATTGTGCTTGTCTTTATACATGTTATGAAATTTGTATAATTTCTCATGCTTTTAGGCTATTTGAAGCAAGTTTATATTCTATGAGTTTCGGCCAAATAGGGTTTAAAAGACCTAGAGGCCTTAGAAATGAAACCAAATGTGTTAAAAGTACTTCTTATGAAAATATGATAATGTGTTGATGGTGTCACATGTTTGTATAATTTTTCCATGACCTAAATGGATCATTGTGTGTTTCGGCCATGAAGGGATAAATGCCCTAGAAACCCTAGAACAAAAATTAAATATGCTTATGTCACTCTACATGAAGTATGATAAGTAGAAAACCAAAGTTCTCATACTATATGTTGTTTAGTGACCTAAATGAGACTAGGGTAAGTTTCGGCCATACATGTTGAATAATGTCTTGTTATGAATTCATACATGGTGTTAGTTCAAGTTCACATGCTTGTATGTTTATTTGTAGCCCTAATGAACACTTGTTAAAAGTTTGACCATGACATATGTTAAGAGCTTGAAGGACTTAGGAACTAGCTCCATATGCTTACTATGTTACTTGGAAAAAAATGCTATAAATGTGGTTTAAGGTTTCCATGCTTTCATGACATTTGAGACCTTGTTTATGTACTGATAGGGTTAGGCCACTTGAGTTTAAGGACTTGGAGAACTTAGAAACCAAGTAAATCATGCTTATAATACTTTCTATGAAATTGATGTAATGATAATTTAGGTTCCACATGCTTGGGGGTTGTTTTTACCTAAATTGAGATCTAAGGGGGTTCGGCCATGATAAGAATCCAAAGGATTAGGAAGCTTAGAACCCAAGTTAACTATGTTACCATGTTCTTAGGATAGTATAATCACATGATACACCCTTATGCTTAAACATGTATGCTTGTGATTTATACTTTCTATGATATGAGATGTGTTTAGAATATGCATGTTTTTATGATATGATATGTGTTTAGAATATACATGCTTTGATGGTATGTTATGTGTTTAGAATATGCATGTTTTTATGATACGATATGTGTTTAGAATATGCATGTTTTAATGATATGTTATGTGCTTAGAAATATGCATGATTTAATGATATACTATGTGCTTAGAATATGCATGCTTTTATGATATGCTATGTGGATAGAAATATGTATGCTTTTATGATATGCATGTTAATATGAGATATGCCTAAGGGATGCATACTTTTATATGATGTATGCCTAAGTGATGCATGCTTTTATGACATGATGTATGCCTAAGTGATGCATATTTTTATATGATGTATGCCTAAGTGATGCATACTTTTATGACATGATGTATGCCTAAGTGATGCGTACTTTTATGATATGATGTGTGCCTAAGTGATGCATGCTTTTATGATGTATGATATGTATAAGTATGACATGTACTTTACTTTAAGTGGCTTGTACCAAGGGTGAGCTCCATAAGCGCCTCGGGGTCGATGGAATAAGACTCGGGCCTCGTTAGGGATGGGCTCCTAAGTGCCCCTAGGTCAATGGAGTAAGACTCGGGCCTAGTATGTTTACCTTGTAGGGTTCAAGACTTGCTACCTTAGACCTACATAGGTTGCGCGCAATATGTAAGTGGTACATAGCCGGGATCCCCTTTAAGTTGAGATTATGTTCAAGTATATATGTAAGAAGAAATGGTTTTAAAGATCATGAGACATACACATGTTTTTTCGGATACATGTTTTCAAAATCATATTGCATATACTTTATGATTAAGTGGTGATGATGCTATGCTTTAAGAGATGATAGGCCATGATATGATTATGTTATGTTTCATGTTATGTTTTAAGAGATGATATGCCATGATATGATTATGTTATGTTTCATGCTATGCTTTAAGAGATGATATGCCATGACTAGTTATGATGTTTGTTATGTTGCATGATATGCTTAAAGAATATGTTGTGTTATGCCATGACTAGTTGAAATCATGTTAAGTTGAGACATTATTTGATTATGTGTTGATTGTTGGTTTTAGTGAGTAGGAAAGGAACTTACTGAGCCATGAGTGCTCATAGCTTACTTTCCTTGTACCACAGATAAAGGAAAAAGCTGGATGAGCTAAAGGAGCAGCAGGAGGGGCAAAGATGATGTGTGTGGCGGTGGCTAGGCAACTAATTAAGAACCTACTTTAAAACCTTTAAGAACTATGCTTTGGTTTTGTGAAATGTAATACAATATGAGTGACTTGATGCTAAGTTTTTATTTATTTTTGTTATCATGTTATGAAACCATGTTAGTGTAGTTCGGTTTTAATTAAGTTAAGAAAAATAAATTTTAAGTCTTCCGCTGTAATATGTACGTAGAGTATCGTAGCCCCGTCCCTTAGGGTAAGCAGGGAGGGCGGGCGTTACAGGTTGCTATCAGAGCCAAAGTTTATTGCCAGCTCACTACACACACATCAAGCCTCCGACCTGCCGCTCCAAGTAAGAATGTTTGTGCTTAATTTACTTGTTATATGCTATGTTTAATTTTCTTATGCTTATGCTAAATTTCTTGTTATATGTTTATGTTTGATTTCTTGTCATATACTTATGCTTTACTTTCTTTCTTGTTATATTGCCTATGCTTTACTTTCTTTACTACGTTTCTTATGCTTTATTTCCTTATGTTACATTGTTTGTCATTTATTTCCTTATTTTTTTCCTTATGTTGTTTATGCTTTAGTTTCATGTTTTACTTGCTTATGTTTGATGCTTTATTCTATGCTTTTAGTTATAAATTTAGATTAGGAATACATATTGGTAGGTTAGGAATAATACCAGAACAAATAGATAGAAACAAAACGGTACGTTAGATTGGCTAAAAATGATAACTACTTACACTAGTCTGATTGTTATTATTTAGATAAAAATGGTTAGGACACGCAATGCCCGAACCGGAGGAACAGTGACTCCACCAGATCTGACGCAGGTAGTCGCAGACCTCCAGCATCAGATCGCAGAGCAACAGTAGCTGATCACTACCTTAATGGGTCAGCAAGGCAACCCAGTTACCCCACCGTTAAATCCACTACCTGTCATACCTACAGCCGCACCAGTGCCCCCGGCAGCCCCTACTCCGATGGTCCGACAAGAGGCCTACCTGATGCAATGGCAAAGGCTTAAGCCGGAAGCATTCTTGGGAAACTGCGAACCATGGGACGCATAAGCCTGGCTCAAAACCGTGGAGAACATAATGGAACTATTGGATTGGCCTGAACACGAGAAGGTCAAGTGCGCGTCGTTCTGTCTTACCGGAGATGCCCGGATGTGGTGGGACAGAGTAAAGGTGAAAAGGCAAATAAACCAAATGCAGTGGGCAGATTTTGAGACAGAGTTCTTAGAGGAATTTTTCCATATGCAAGTGACCAACAAGCACTATGACGAGTTCACTAAGTTCCGGCAAGGTGATCTGTCAGTCAATGAAGCCGTCAAGAGGTTCAACCGCCTAGCTTGATTGTGCCCAGAACTGGTCCGAACTGAAAAAGAAAGGGTCCGGTTGATGTTAAAGATGCTCCGACCCGAGATAGCTCTGAACGTAGCCTGCGGAGTTAATAGACCGCAGACTGCAGAGGAGTTGGTCAGCAGCGCCCTGATTACCTAGCACTATCAGGAAGCAATGAATAAGGGCAAGAACCAAGCATTGACCGGAGGACAAAAATCGCACAGTACCAGAACTGACTGGAAAGGAAACTCAAGTGGAAAGAGGAAACAGTGGAATAAAACAAAAGGTGGTCCAGCCAATAAGCAGACCAAGTACCCTCAGTGTGCCACATGTGGAAAGATGCATTCTGGTATATGTCTTCTGAGCACCAAAAAGTACTACAACTGCGGAAGGGAAGGTCATTTGGCAAGAAATTGCCCTACTCAGTCTCAGGCACTACCTCCGCAGAACAACCAGAATATGAGTACCCCCGCACAGCTCCACCAGATGTATACTACTATAGAAGGGACTTCAATCAGCCAAGGAAGATTGGAGGCCCCTCCCACTATGACGGACGCCAGAGTCTACTCCCTTACCAAGGAGGACGTGGCGAATGCCTCTACCGTTGTCACAGGTCAGCTATTTATTTACAATCAGTATGCTGCAGTATTATTTGATACCGGGGCAACGCACTCGTTTGTCTCAATCCCTTTCATGAAGAAGCTAGATATACCACTCCGAACTCTAGAGGACACATTCTTAACAACCTTACCATCCGGAGAGATTATGCCATCAGACTATATGCTGCAAGCAGTACTCATTCGGATCGCAAACAGAGAACTCTACTGCAATCTAATAGTACTTGATATGCAGGACTATGATATAATTTTGGGCATGGATTTCCTTAGCAAGTACGGTGCTTCAATCGAGTGCCGCAAAAGAAAAGTGATTTTCCGACCCGAAGATGATTCAGAGTTTGAATTTTACGGGGAATCAAAAGGAACGGAGAAGCTATTGTCATCTATTAAAGCACAAAAGATGTTAGACAAAGGATGTATGGGGTTTCTAGCGCACGTGGTTGATATTAATCCAGTCAAAGACCCGAAGCTAGAAGATGTCAGGGTAGTATGCAACTATCCAAAAGTATTTCCTGAAGAACTACCAGGATTGGCCCCTGACAGGGAGATAGAATTCGGGATCGAATTAATTCCTGGTACTCAGCCGATCTCGAAAGCACCTTATCGTATGGCTCCGGCTGAATTAAAGGAACTTCAGGAACAGTTATCCGAATTACTCGGCAAGGGACTTATTCGTCCTAGTCACTCTCCATGGGGAGCTCCAGTGCTATTCGTAAAGAAGAAGGATGGGTCTATGCTAATGTGTATAGACTACCGAGCGCTGAATAATGTGACGATCAAGAATCGGTACCCACTCCCGCGGATCGATGATCTGTTCGATCAACTGAAGGGTGCGACTATTTTCTCAAAGATAGATCTACGATCCGGTTATCATCAAGTGAAAGTGAAACCAGATGATATACCAAAAACAACATTTCGAACTTGATATGGACACTATGAATTCATAGTTATGCCTTTTGGAGTAACCAATGCTCCTGCAGTATTTATGGACCTGATGAATCGAGTGTTTACGGCATATCTTGATAAATTTGTAATCGTCTTCATTGATGATATACTTATTTACTCGAGAACCCCAGAAGAACATGCTGAACACCTGAATACTGTACTACAGATCCTTCAAGAAAAACAATTATATGCAAAATTCTCCAAATGCGAGTTTTGGCTTGACCGGGTAATATTCCTAGGTCATGTCATCTCCAAAGATGGAGTTATGGTGGATCCAAGTAAAATCGAAGCTGTAAATAACTGGAATCGACCAAAGAATGCCAGCGAAGTCAGGAGTTTTCTCGGACTAGCAGGTTATTACAGGAAATTCGTAGAGAATTTCTCCAAAATCGCAGCTCCTATGACAACCCTCACCAAGAAAAATACAAAGTATGAATGGACAGAAGCTTGCGAGAAGAGTTTCGCGGAATTAAAAAGGAGACTGACCAGTGCTCCGATTCTTACTCTTCCGGAAACCAACAGAGGCTTCGATATGTACAGCGATGCTTCCATCACAGGACTTGGAGCTGTACTCATGCAAGATGGCAAAGTCATTGCCTACGCTTCTAGACAACTTAAAGAACATGAGAAGAATTATCCTATTCACGACTTAGAACTAGCAGCCGTGGTCTTCGCTCTAAAAATATGGAGACATTATCTATATGGAGCTCAGTGTAAGATTTATACCGACCATCAGAGTCTGAAATATTTCTTCACGCAGAAAGACCTGAATATGAGGCAACGCCGATGGCTCGAATTAGTTAAAGATTATGACTGCGAGATCCTTTATCACCCAGGAAAGGCGAACAAAGTGGCTGATGCACTCAGCCGAAAGTTCAGTGTCACCTGATGCAACTATTTTAAAGTTCGAGGATGAACTTTTTATGAGGTACAGGGTACTGAAACACCCACTAAGCTTTTAAGAATAAATATGGGAATGATGAATTTTCCTTAGAAAAATAATAAGAAGTGAGTTGAAGTAAAAAGAAATAAAATGAAATAAAAAGAAGTGATGGTCAAGGATTGAACCTTGAACCTCTTATATTATAATTCATAGAATTAATTAGTAGAAACCAATTGGGATAGAGAGAAGATATTGATAGCAAAGGAGGGAAACTCATGATAAAGGTGAGAATAAAAGATAGGCAAAAGAAAACAAGAAAAGAGCAAGAGAAAGGCAACTTGCCTTCCTCCCTTTCTCTCCCTCTTCCTCTTTGATCTTGCCGAAATTTTAAAGAGGAGTTAAGGGGATTCATTCCCCCTTATTTTATCATGAATGGTGAGAATAAATGGAAAATAAGATAAATAAAATAAAAATAGAGAAAAAGGCTAAGGGAGAAGGAAAGCAAAAATCAAGTTTGCTACCTTTTCCCCCTTAACATAAAAGGGAGCAAGAAAAGAGAAAATTATTTTTCTCTCATTTTCTTTCACTCATCCTCTCCCTCACCGAGAACACCACAGTCCCCTCTCCCCTATCTTCAGCCCCAAAGTCAAGTTTTTCCCTAAGAAAGCCTAAGATACAAGGAGGACTTAGCAAAGGAATCAAGGGAAAGGAACTAGAAGAAGAGGCTACTTCTTCTTCACCATACCTTAGATCCACAAGCGAAAAGGATGTAAGCTTCCCCTCACCTGTGGTACAAGGATTTTATGTGATTCTTCAGATTTTATATGGATTAGAAAATCTAGGAAAGAACTTAAGAAAATTCGGTTAAAGAAAGGGTTTTCAAATCTAGGATGGTTTATACAAGACCTTATGTCATGATATTTTCTCTATGCCATGTAGGAAGTATTTTCTTCATGTTTTTATACTTAAATGATGCTTGATCAGAGGAGTACCTAACCCTAGAATTTCGGCCAAAATTATGTTAAGGAGGTTAGGGAAAAATATTGTTTAACTAAACTAGTACAAAATTTCTCCCATGAACTACTAAGGGTTTTTATTGGTTTTCTTGCTTGAAAGTTACTTGGAATCAAAAGAAATCCATTTACATGTTTCGGCTAAGAAAAGGGCTTAGGGATAGGAAGACCTTTAAATTTAAATAACCATGGTTGTATGATAGAATATAGAGTTCTCCTAAAGAATTTGCATGTTGAACATTGCTAGAAATTCATAAACTTTTCTTGTAGATTTTCGGCCATGATTAGATGGATAGTTTAGAAGAGCTTAAACAAAATTCTAATATGCTCAAGACCTCTGTGATATTATGATATGGAAGTTGTTTAATGCTCTCATGTTTATTTGGAGTATAGAAAATTAGTTATATGATATATGACATGTAAGATTACAAGGGTTCTAGCTTGTTTATGAACCAACTTTATATATGATGTTCTTAGTAATTTTTGCCTTGAAACTTACTTAGGTTTTTCTGTGCATTAGGTCACTTAAAACCTAGTTTAAAGATTGGTAGGTTTCGGCCATGAGGAAAAATAAAAGAAAAAGGGAAAGAAACCTAGGAAGCCTAGGATACAATTCCCATGTATGATTATTGTGCTTGTCTTTATACATGCTATGAAATTTGTATAATTTCTCATGCTTTTAGGCTATTTGAAGCAAGTTTATATTCTGTGAGTTTCGGCCAAATAGGGTTTAAAAGACCTAGAGGCCTTAGAAATGAAACCAAATGTGTTAAAAGTACTTCTTATGAAAATATGATAATGTGTTGATGGTGTCACAGGTTTGTATAATTTTTCCATGACCTAAATGGATCATTGTGTGTTTCGGCCATGAAGGGATAAATGCCCTAGAAACCCTAGAACAAAAATTAAATATGCTTATGTCACTCTACATGAAGTATGATAAGTAGAAAACCAAAGTTCTCATACTATATGTTGTTTAGTGACCTAAATGAGACTAGGGTAAGTTTCGGCCATACATGTTGTATAATGTCTTGTTATGAATTCATACATGATGTTAGTTCAAGTTCACATGCTTGTATGTTTATTTGTAGCCCTAATGAACACTTGTTAAAAGTTTGACCATGACATATGTTAAGAGCTTGAAGGACTTTGGAACTAGCTCCATATGCTTACTATGTTACTTGGAAAAAAATGCTATAAATGTGGTTTAAGGTTTCCATGCTTTCATGACATTTGAGACCTTGTTTATGTACTGATAGGGTTAGGCCACTTGAGTTTAAGGACTTGGAGAACTTAGAAACCAAGTAAATTATGCTTATAGTGCTTTATATGAAATTGATGTAATGATAATTTAGGTTCCACATGCTTGGGGGTTGCTTTTACCTAAATTGAGATCTAAGAGGGTTCGGCCATGATAAGAATCCAAAGGATTAGGAAGCTTAGAACCCAAGTTAACTATGTTACCATGTTCTTAGGATAGTATAATCACATGATACACCCTTATGCTTAAACATGTATGCTTGTGATTTATACTTTCTATGATATGAGATGTGTTTAAAATATGCATGTTTTTATGATTTGATATGTGTTTAGAATATGCATGCTTTGATGGTATGTTATGTGTTTAGAATATGCATGTTTTTATGATACGATATGTGTTTAGAATATGCATGTTTTAATGATATGTTATGTGCTTAGAAATATGCATGCTTTAATGATATACTATGTGCTTAGAATATGCATGCTTTTATGATATGCTATGTGGATAGAAATATGTATGCTTTTATGATATGCATGTTAATATGAGATATGCCTAAGGGATGCATACTTTTATATGATGTATGCCTAAGTGATGCATGCTTTTATGACATGATGTATGCCTAAGTGATGCATACTTTTATATGATGTATGCCTAAGTGATGCATACTTTTATGATATGATGTGTGCCTAAGTGATGCATGCTTTTATGATGTATGATATGTATAAGTATGACATGTACTTTACTTTAAGTGGCTTGCACCAAGGGTGGGCTCCATAAGCGCCCCGGGGTCGATGGAATAAGACTCGGGCCTCGTTAGGGATAGGCTCCTAAGTGCCCCTAGGTCGATGGAGTAAGACTCGGGCCTAGTATGTTTACCTTGTAGGGTTCAAGACTTGCTACCTTGGACCTACATAGGTTGCGCGCAATATGTAAGTGGTACATAGCCGGGATCCCCTTTAAGTTGAGATTATGTTCAAATATATATGTAAGAAGAAATGGTTTTAAAGATCATGAGACATACACATGTTTTTTCGGATACATGTTTTCAAAATCATATTGCATATACTTTATGATCAAGTGGTGATGATGCTATGCTTTAAGAGATGATAGGCCATGATATGATTATGTTATGTTTCATGTTATGTTTTAAGAGATGATATGCCATGATATGATTATGTTATGTTTCATGCTATGCTTTAAGAGATGATATGCCATGACTAGTTATGATGTTTGTTATGTTGCATGATATGCTTAAAGAATATGTTGTGTTATGTCATGACTAGTTGAAATCATGTTAAGTTGCGACATTATTTGATTATGTGTTGATTGTTGGTTTTAGTGAGTAGGAAAGGAACTTACTGAGCCATGAGTGCTCTTAGCTTACTTTCCTTGTACCACAGATAAAGGAAAAAGCTGGATGAGCTAAAGGAGCAGCAGGAGGGGCAAAGATGATGTGTGTGGCGGTGGCTAGGCAACTAATTAAGAACCTGCTTTAAAACCTTTAAGAACTATGCTTTGGTTTTGTGAAATGTAATACAATATGAGTGACTTGATGCTAAGTTTTTATTTATTTTTGTTATCATGTTATGAAACCATGTTAGTGTAGTTCGGTTTTAATTAAGTAAAGAAAAATAATTTTTAAGTCTTCCGCTGTAATATGTACGTAGAGTATCGTAGCCCCGTCCCTTAGGGTTAGCAGGGAGGGCGGGCGTTACAATTAGCTGGGGTTGAAGGTACTGAATTTGATAATCTTCCCAGTCATGGTCATAAGTATCAGGAACTTGCTCATATATATCTTAATGTTGAGGTTGAACCAAACATTGAAGTTCTGGAGTTATAGCAGTCTTTTGGAAAAAATGGCAAATAGCAGCTGGATGAGATATGCTACCACACACTCCACAAAGAAACTCAAATTGATCATCTTATGAATCATGATATTCATCAATGGAAGATCTTGCACTCATGGGTGTGAAAAATTCTCTTGAAGCCCTTCTTGACATGTTAGTACTCAAGATATCTAAAAAAATTACAAGAAAACCTAAAAATACAGAATTAAAGACAAGAAATAAAATGCATAATGAAAAGCAAGAAAGAGAATGTAAAAAGAAAAAAAATGTCTAGAGTAACTCATATGCTAATCAACTAATGTTAATCGAAAACAGTCACCGGCAACGGCGCCAAAAACTTGTTACGAACCGCAAGTGTACAGTTACGTCGTCAGTAATAAAAAAAGATATTGTATCCACAGGGACTGTTGATTAAGTACTAGTAACTTCGCATGGCGAATTATCTAGACAAACCTAAGATTGGTAAGAAAAGAAAGTAGAGAAAGAGAAGAGAAAAGAGAGAGAATGGATCTTAAGAGCGGTTGAACTAGAGGATGGAAGGTGATAGATTTTAGGATTTTGGTTTCTTTGTAATTTGTAATGCTAGGTGATGTTACATAGATTGCTTAGTGCCTATCCTCTATGTTCATGATCTTGTAGGAAGTTAGATTCATTACCGACTTTCCCTTGCAATGGATAAGCCGGCAATGATCTCCTACTCCATGTCCTATGCTACTAAATGGGAATGATTCCTATGTTGTCCTTACACGGGCTTGTCTGTCACGTGCGTCCCTTGGATAATCAACATATAAACACACTAACACATAATAACATAGAAATAGAAATAGTGAGTATGCCTGATCCCCTACTTCCTTGTGGAGATTCGCTTCTCCTTTCAAGGTGATACCCTAAATCATCCTTACACGGGCATGTTCCTGTCACGAAGGTCCCTCGGATAATCGATCTAGGGTATCCCCCCTATGGGATTAACAATTCTACACAACCATTTGATAAAACATGCAAATGATATAAACAAGATTCATACACACATTACATCAAATATCAACAAGGCATCAACAAATCATTGAATAGAAGACATGGCAAATCTACATAGTTTTACATCACCATCACATCATAAATACTTCCTATATCCTAGATCTAGAGATCTACTCCATTGCTAAGTAAGAATAGCACCAAAACATATAGAAAATCATACTTACAACCCTAGATTTGAGAAGAAGGGGAAGAAGAGACGCTTGTCGATGATTCCGATGTCTTGGGGATGCCTCCTCGCTCCGGAGATGGATAGATTGCCAAGGGATGGAGGAGAATGGAGCTCTAGGGTTTCCCCCTAAGGGGAGAACCCTTCCCCCAAGGAGAGGGATGAAGTCCCAGATCCAAGATCCAAGATCTCCCAAGATGAGTCAAAGAATGAAGATCTTGACCCTTTTATACCTCCTCCAAGCTGCCCAGGAAAACCAGGAAAACAGGGGTCCAGTAAACCAGGTCTTTCACCCACTAAACCAGGTTTTATCATGATTCACCCTTAACCAAAGTTGTACCTCTTGAAATTATCTTAAATCTGATACTTGGATCGAGCCCTGTCTCCAACAAAGACGAAAGTTATAGTGGTTCAAAGTTTGGTCTGCAGTCTAGGCAGAGGTCCAATTGAACCAGGCACTGTCGTGCCATTTAGCACGGGCAGACAAGTCTCCCTTGTTAGTCAGAGCCCTAGAGCCAATCATTTGATGATTGTATTATAGACTTATTGTATCATATTCTTATATAAATAAAGGCATTTGTTTTTGGTTATTATGCTTACTTGTATTGGTGCCAAATAAACTAAGTATAATAACGTCCTTGAGTAGAAGGTTCTTACCTATATCAATCGATTGGTTGAATCGATAGTGAGATGATATAGGTAACACTACTATTAATCATTCCTAGTCGAGTATTAACATTCAGGGATAATGTTAATGCAATAAGACTAGCATGTAGGTCAACTCAATGACTTGATCTCACAAGTCATGGATATAGAGATATCAAGTTGACACATGGGTATGCATTAGAGAATGTATACTGAATGACCTGCCATGAGAAAGTATCATGGATCATTATATGAGTGTCATATACTTTCTCATGTGGCTATTAGTATGACTGCTAGTCCTTAGACCTGAATCCACCATGGTTCCCTACATAAGGAGTTATGTACTTTGGTTTCGTCAAACGTCGCCCTTAACTGGGTGGACTATAAAGGTGATTACTGGGTATTTAACAAATTATGCAGTGGAATGTGAGTGATCTAGATGGGATCTATCCCTCTTATATGACGGGAGCGACATCGATATTCTTGATAGAGTGAGACCACTAAGTGCATGGTCATGCCCAAATGAGTGAATATAAGATATTAAGCTCATTTGATTTAGTGAGTCTACTTGGAGTTCAAGATTTAGATTGATTAGAGGATGACACGGTCTATGCCTCACATTGATCAATCTAGATGTCTAGGATAGAAGGACACTTGTCATATTTTGTGAGGAGTCACAATTAGTAGTCACAAGGTGATGTTGGATCTCAACATTCTTGTAACTTGGGTAGTAATGATGTGTTGCTAGATACCACTCATTATTTATGCTCCTAAATGGGTTTAGGGGCATTGCCAACATTACAAGAACCGATAGGGTCACACACTAAGGACAATTAGATGGAGATTAGGTTCATATGATGAACCAAGAGGATTAGATTCATTTGATGAATCAAATTAGATTAAGAGTAATCCTAATTGAACTAATTGAGTTGGACTCAAGTTGATTCATGTGTTCAATGAGTCTAATTTAGATTATGACTCATTGAATCAATTTAATTAAATGAATTAGATTCATTATATTAAGTTGGCTTGAATCAAATGGTTGGATTAGATCAACCATGGGAGAGATTTGGTCAAGTTTGACTTGACATGAGAGGAAGATGAAAGGTCAAGTTTGACTTGACCATTTGCCGCCTCATTGGTGAGTTGGCATTAAGTGGACCAATGATGATGCTCCACATCATCATGATTGCTTAAATGTGATGCCACCTCATGGGAGTTACCAAGAGTTATGACTATTGATTACCATGGGAGTTACAAGCATTTATGTGGCCGGCCACTTATGGTGGAGGAATGAGGTTAATTTTCATTCAAGGGAAAATTCATTCTATCATTTTCTTCCTTTCTCCAATTTTTCTCTCCCTCTCCTCCTTCTTGCCGAGACCTTCTTGGAGTGCTAGCACACTCAAAGGTTCTCCCTCCATCGATTTGTTCGTGTGGATACTTCTAGAGGGTTGTCTACTTTGACAATCTAGAGATCCGGGATCACTTGGACGAGCGGGATTGCGAAGGACATGCATCAAGGGTAAAACGCTCATCTCCCTTGTAGATCTAGTTTAGAACTAGTGTAAGAAACTCGTACTCGTAATGTTTTCGAAATTTATTCTTCGCACGGATCCGGTGGCGGGAGTTTCGGGGTTTCCGCGACATGAAAAAGTGATTTTCGCGGCCCGAAAAACCCAACAGTGGTATCAGAGCCACGTACGAAGACTTTTACGAGTTTTAATTTGATTTTTATGAAAAATATAGGTTCTATAATATTCTGTATATTTTTGTTTTTTATAGTTTTTATGGGTATTTTTCTCGTAGAAGCGAAGCACAAGTGTTTCGACACTTGTAGGCTTCGACTACCGAGAAGATTTTTTAAAAATGGCAAGGTTTCGCCCCAAATCTTTTTGGGACAGTGGACTAAGGCACTGTAGGATCGCTTAGGGACACTCGCGATGGTTAGATCGCAGTAAGGGTACTTCCCCTAGCCCCGCAAGGGGATTCATTCCGCGATTGCACCCGAAAACCGCTAAATGGAACTGACAGGAATTTTTACTCGTAAAAATTGTAAAAATTGTAGAAAAAATTACAGAAAATTATAGAAATATATAATTTAGAATTATATATCATTTTGTTATGGTCATGGCTTAAAAGGACCCAATTTGATTGGAAATGTGTTGTAATTCATATTATGGCCTGCGCGCCGTCATTTGTGATGTGCTTGTTGTATATTTGATTCGCGACCAACGCGTCGTGCCTTTCTCTATTTTATATTCTTGTTGTAAATTAGTTTAGACTCGAATGTAACTTGAGTTACAAAATTTTAATGTACAAAATTGGAGCAGTGAAGGTCCACTCGAGACGGAGTTACGAGGAGGGCGCGAGCAACACAAGGTGGTCAAAGGGAGGAGCTTCAGAAGTTGTTGACCCTAGGTTGACCATCCGATCTTCTCATTGGCTTGAGAAGATCGTAGTAGGGCCATGACTAATCACAAAAAATTTAATTAATTTCTTGTATGTATGTGATGCATAATTAGTAATTAATTAGTACCTAACGATTAGATTAGATCTAAATCGTGTACAAGATACACCCTCTCGATTAGATTAGATCTCAATCGCGTCAACTCTAATGCCTACCGTGCCGTGATACCTATCACTATCTCGATCACATGTGTTGTTGAATCTGCCAAAGCAGAGCAACACATATTATCTTGGTAGGGTACGTAGGGACAATCTTGGTCCCGCCTATCAACGCATGGGTGAGTTCAATTTAATTAGATTGAGTAACTAGTTAACTCAATTGGATCGAGATTAACTATATGCATTTTTCCAACGGTTGGAATATAGGACATAATCACATTTATATTAATTCTTGGGCGTATTAGCCAAAGCTAACTCAAGTCTTAATATACATGCGGATCTTGTCCTATAAACAAGAGTTGCATAGAGATGTAATCGGTAATTAGTTACCTACCGATCATACTAAATCTTGGGCGATTTAGCCAAAGGTAACTCAAGGCGTAGTATGATGTGGATCTTGTACCACATGAATTATAGAATTCAGAGGGAGCATCATTTAGTTAAATCCCTAATTAAATGATTTAATAGAATATGATATTTATTTCTGCATTTTTCTGCTGTAAATAACCATGACATTGAATACGAACTCTTTCTCCCTGCGTTCTGTCCTCGAGAAGGACAAGCTAAATGGAGCAAATTTCCTAGACTGGTACAGGAACCTGAGAATACTTCTCACTCAAGAACGTAAACTGTACGTTCTGGAGCAGCCCATTCCGGAGGCACCTCCTGCCAATGCCACGCAAGCTGATCGAGATGCTTATAAGAAACATCAAGATGACGCATTAGATGTGTCTTGTCTAATGCTCGCGACCATGAACTCTGAGCTTCAGAAGCAACACGAGTTGATGGGTGCTTATGATATGGTTGAACATCTTCGTCAACTGTATCAAGGACAAGCGAGGCATGAGAGATTTGAGATCTCAAGGGCACTATTTCAGTGCAAGATGTCAGATGGGGCTCCCGTAGGCCCATATGTACTCAAAATGATTGGGTACATAGAAAACCTAGAGAGGTTGGGATTCCCGCTTGGCCAAGAGATGGCCACTAACCTAATCTTGCAATCCTTGCCGGATAGCTATAGTCAATTCGTTCTAAACTATAACATGAACGAAATTGACAAGCCACTGCCCGAGCTGCTTAGCATGTTAAGAACTGCTGAGCTGAACCTTAAGAAGGTTAAGCCCAACTCTGTTATGATGGTTCAGAAACACAAGGGCAAGGGAAAGCCCAAAGGCAAAGGAAAGTCCCAAGCCAAGGGCAAAGGCAAGGCACTGAAGCCTAAAGGAGGGGTCGCCAAGGATGCTACCTACTTCCACTGCGGTCAGACCGGGCATTGGAAGAGGAACTACAAAGTATACTTGGAGGATCTTAAGAAGAAGCGAGGTGAGACTTCCACTTCAGGTATATATGTTATAGAAGTCAATCTATCTATTTCTTCATCATGGGTATTAGATACCGGATGTGCTTCTCACATTTGTACTAATGTGCGGCGCTGAGAAATAGCAGGGCATTGGCAAAGGGCGAGGTGGACCTACACGTAGGCAATGGAGCACCGGTTGCTGCTGTTGCTGTAGGAACTTATCATCTATCTGTAAGATATCGTAAAATTAAATAATAAATGTTATTGGATGGAAAAATTTATTGGATTTTTCTAAAATTTTTAGAATTTTTTTTGGGATTTAAACGGAGTCTGTATGACTTGTTTCAAGGGGATGAATTGGTGGGGCTAGATGAAGGCCTGTTTGGGATACCCGTTTAGGTGAGGAAATGTTTATAATTATAAATTATTTACTTTTCCTTTAATTCCCTTCCCAAGCGCCGTTTTTCCCCCAACCCGACGCCGATCCTTCTTCCTCCTCCTCTCCTTCCTTCCCGATCTTCCGATTTCCTCTGCTCCCGACCCTCTTCTTCTCCGCTTCTTCTCGTGCGATCGGAGCAGACGACACCAACCATAGCCCTAAGCTGTTGTTGCCGAGAGGGGAGGAGAGGCTTGCGTTCATTCCCATCGAGCCGATCGTCGGCCATTAGACATCGACATCGAAGGAGAGGCTTCTTCCACCGCGATCTCATCATCACGCATCGTCAGAAAGAAGGCCTCGCCAGATCTCTACGGTACCGACCATCTCTAACGGAGCGATTGCATCTCCGGATGTTTCTTGCTCGTGATTAGTTGTTGCTCGGTTTCTAGGTCACGGCGGGGCTAGGGCACTGGTGGATGTGAGCAGAATTGTGATGTTTCCACCAGGGAGGTTCGTCGCCGCCTCTTTATCAGGATTGTAGTGCCCTTTTCATCTCCGGATAGATCCGAATACCTTCGGTTGTAGCTATTTTGTCTTCTTGGAGGTAAGAAATTAGATTTGGTTGTGAATTTTGGGAGTTTGATTTATGTAGAGTTGATCAAGGCAGTGGTATTCCTTGTGCACAACAGGTATTTGAGGAAATGCCTTGAGTTCTTGTCTTCTCTGTTTGTGCCGGATCAGTTGGGAATTGGTGGGGAAGCTCCATTTTTCTCCACAGCAACTTCAGTTTTCTTCATCAAAGAGTGTTGATATGTTTTGGGTTAAGGTAAGACATATAATATTAGTTTTACCGATGTTGGATTTCATTTCTGGATTTTGGGAGATTTTGAGTACCTACTTGACAGGTTCATGTAGTTTTGAACATCCTTTCCAACAGCAGGATCCTGTTTTTGGTAGTGAATCCCTCCGGCCATGTTTCACTAGCTACTACCTTAGATTTCGCACATTTGTTTGCGGGCAGTAGCTTTACCTAGCTTCAGCCACTATTTTTGACAACAAGAACTTTAGCCGTGAGTTAGCACCGGAGCAACCGGATCAAGGTAAGCTAAGTGTGGAGTTTTGGTTGCATTTATGTGATAGATGGGTGAATGAGGATTTATATCACATTATGTTGAGGATAATGAGATGTTATGAGTGATTGGATTTGATTAGTATATATTGATTATAGAAGATAACCAAGATTAAATTGATTAACTCATGAGTAGGATTGAAGTGAAAGATTGTGGATTTAGATAAACCTAATTAGATTAAGGAATTAGGTTAATCATGTCTATTAGGGTTTCCCTAATTAAATTTGGGAGTTTATTTAGCTATTTGCTACTGATGTGATTAGCTAAGTATATATCATGTGATCACAGGACTTTGATTTGGACGAGCAGCGTGACGTGGGGTGGTTCTGTTAGATATGAGACTTTTAAAGGCGGGTATTTCTTCCTTGGCCTCTATGTAGATTTTCTTGTACTTAGTGCATGGTTATTATTGGATGAATGAGGCTGCTTTATCTTATATCATGATCGGTTGCTGTTTTTCCTGCATGATACTTATGCTTGACCCTTGTGATAATCTATTTAATTCATATACAGTCTTCACTCTTGATATCTACTCTATTGTGATTACACGTGTAGAGTATGTCTTGTAGGGATTGTCGGGTGGCTGGTATTATCATGCTGATTGGGTATATGATGTGGACTGTACATAGGTGGGTATGCGTAGAGGAGTCATCTGGTTGACCGTGCATTTACATGTGGTGTGTATATCCGTATTTGTTATGTACTTTTGGAGGAGTGTGTTGATTGCACGTCTGTGGTTTATACACGTGTCCGATGTGTTTTTATTGGAGGATACATGTTGATTGTATATGTGGGGTTGTCTATGTATGTCTGATATGTTCATTGGGGATTATTGGTTGATTATACATGTGTAGTTGTATACATATGTTTGGTGGGATATGTGGAGGTATCATGACGATTATACTCATGATGGAGGTATTTATGAGGTTTGGGGTTGTTGCATGGATGATGATTATATATATATATCATGTTCATCATTCATTGCATCTGATGACCATTGTCTCCCTTGTGGTGAGAGAGTCATCAGTTGGTTTGGTTTAGCACCGCCCACTCGACCACTCATGGGTAGTGGTAGTTGGAGCAGTTGCTGCTAGTCCTGTCGTGCCACCCGGTCACGAGGTTTAGTGAGATCCGGCGTTGTGACAGGACCCCGATGCTATGTAGTTAGATAGCTACTAGCGGATTCGCCTCGACCACTATATAGTGGGTTGGAGGGTAGTATAGTCGTCACAGTACAGGGGTCGTGGTGTCCAGAGAGGTGGCGGGGGTGACCATGGAGCATGCATACGCAGTTATTATTCTTGCATTTGATGCGCGGTGCATCTGCATTTGCATACATGCCTAGTAGATACTAGTTGCATGTGATTGTCGTTGTTGCACTTGATTGAGATATGATTGTTGCATTTGGTTGTCATGCTGCATACATGTCATTTATTTTACATGTATATGCAGTCGTACTTATATTGCACAGGTGTCACGGGTATATCTGTTGCAGATCCAGTGAGTTTACCGATCTTTGTACCTTGCGTCGATTTCAGATTGGGTATGTATTTACCATTATGTCAGCAGCGGTTTGTGCAGTTTGTAGGTTAGTTATGATTATGTCTGGTTATTACGTCAGGTAGGTTCAGATGCATTGATTATGATAGTATAATCATGTTCTTTATTCCCTACTGAGACTGTATACTTGTGATCTCCATGTTTTATGTATAGACCATGCACTATCTTTTCTATTACCCGCTGAGTTACCTATACTCACCACCGCATGTATATATTTATGTTTTCAGGTAGATGGTTGGAGTGTCGCTCGGAGTATCCTGTCTGCCGGGTCTTACGTCACATCCGAAGATCGTGATTGTTTTCTTTTGTATATTCTTTTCTTATTTTTGGCATTGTATTTGTGTATAGCCGTGTGGCTATCTTATGGTTTTGGTGTTGTATTTGTTGTATAAGCCTAGCCGGCTAGCAGTGTGTTGATTGTGTTGTATTGGGCTTTCCGTTTTCGTTTTTCCGCTGTGTTGGTTTTTAGTACAGCCGTGTGGGCTGTTTTATATATAACTGCGTGGTTGTGATTGTTTCATTCCAGCCGTGTGGGCTGTTATTATAACTACGTGGTTGTGTATATAAATATTCCAGCCGCATGTGCCTGATGTATTTTGCTTGTAGTGATGCTTCAGATTGTCACCGGTACAGAGGAGGTTCTGCCGGATTTTTGTCTGACAGGAACTCCTTTGGGGGCGTGACACTATCTCTGCCCTCTGGGCTTGTATTAGAATTAGATGATTGTTGTTATGTGTCTGCTTTAACTAAGAACATAATTTCAGTTTCTTGTTTGGACAAGAAAGGTTTCTCTTTTATAATAAAGGATAAATATTGTTCAGTTTATTTAAAGATATGTTCTATTGTAGTGCAACTCTGATGAACAGACTCTATATTCAAGACTTTAAGAGCCCTATCTATAACATAAATACTAAGAGGTTTAGGTCAAATGACATGAACCAAACCTATCTCTGGCACTGTCGCTTAGGTTATATAAATGACAAGCGCTTATCCCAGCTCCATAACGATGGTTTGCTGGACTCATTTGATTTTGAATCTTATGAGACATGCGAGTCATGCCTACTAGGCAAGATGACCAAGACTCCCTTTAGTGGACATAGTGAGAGATCGACTGACTTGTTAGGTCTTATACATAGTGATGTATGTGGCCCTTTCAATGTCGTTGCTAGAGGTGGTTATAGGTACTTCATTACATTTACTGATGACTTTAGTAGATATGGTGTAACGACCCGACCCTCTTGGCCCATTTGGCGACCCTCGGATCGTCGACCATCGGCCCTTATGTCGTCGGCCCATTTGGCGACCGTGCGGTTACTCACTAGGACTTTCCACCTGGCTTTTGCCTCCCCAGATTTGAACTCTAAACCTCCGGGCTTAAGTATTAGAGTTTATGAATCACGCAACCAAGTGAGATGATCTCACTTGGTTGCCGGATTCATAAATTCTAATACTTAAGCCTAAGTTCGAATCCTCGGGGAGGCAAAAATCCACTGCACGGGTGGAAAGTCCTAGTGAGCGACATGAGAGGTCGCCAAATGGGCCGATAACATAAGGTCGACGATCCGAGGGTCGCCAAATGGGCCAAGAGGGCCGGGTCGTTACAATAAAAAGGAGCCTTTTTATTATAACGACCCGACCCTCTTGGCCCATTTGGCGGCCATGATCTCACTTGGTTACCAGGATTCATAAACTCTAATACTTAAGCCTGGAGGTTTAGAGTTCGAATCCTGGGGGAGGCAAAAATCCACTGCCAGGGGTGGAAAGTCCTAGTGAGTAACGGCATGGCCAAGGGTCGTCGGTCGACGACATGAGAGGTCGCCAAATGGGCCGACGACATAAGGGCCGACGGTCGACGATCCGAGGGTCGCCAAATGGGCCGCCAAATTGGCCAAGAGGGCCGGGTCGTTACAATAAAAAGGCGCCTTTTTATTGTAACGACCCGACCCTCTTGGCCCATTTGGCGACCCTCGGGTCATCGACCGTCGGCCCTTATGTCGTCGGCTCATCTCACTTGGTTACCAGGATTCATAAACTCTAATACTTAAGCCTGGAGGTTTAGAGTTCGAATCCTGGGGGAGGCAAAAATCCACTGCCAGGGGTGGAAAGTCCTAGTGAGTAACGGCACGGCCAAGGGTCGTCGGTCGACGACATGAGAGGTCGCCAAATGGGCCGACGACATAAGGGCCGACGGTCGATGACCCTAGGGTCGCCAAATGGGCCGCCAAATGGGCCAAGAGGGTCGGGTCGTTACATATGGTTATGTGTACTTGATGACACATAAGTCAGAATCCTTTGAAAAGTTCAAAGAATTCAAGAATGAAGTACAGAACCAGCTTGGCAAGAGTATTAAGATACTTCGATCAAATCGAGGCGGAAAATACCTTAGCCATGAGTTTCGTGACTATCTAGCTGAGTGTGGGATTCTATCCCAACTCACTCCTCCTGGAACACCACAGTGGAATGGTGTATCCGAAAGGAGGAATCGTACCCTATTAGATATGATATGATCTATGATGAGTCACACAGATCTTTCGACATTCCTTTGGGGCTATGCTCTAGATACGACAGCTTTTGTACTCAACCGAGTTCCATCCAAGGTCGTGATAAAGACACCATATAGGATATGGACTGGGAGAGATGCCCAGGTGTCTTTTATGAGGATTTGGGGTTGTGAGGCTTACGTTAGACATCAAGTCTCAGAAAAATTAGGACCCAAATCCAACAAGTGCTATTTCATTGGATATCCCAAGGAAACTAAGGGATATTACTCTATATTCCCAGTCAGCACAAGGTAGTTGTGGCAAAGACTGGAGTCTTTCTAGAAAGGGACTTTGTTTCTAGAAAGACTAGTGGGAGTACGTTCGATCTTGAAGATGTTCAAGATACAAACAATAGCACTGAAGCCTCGATGAAAGTTGAACTGGAACCACAAAGTGTTGTGGATGATGTTGTTCCACAAGGAGTTGAGGAACAACAACCAGTTCAAGTAGACATACCTCTTTGCAGGTCTGATAGGGTACATCGTTAGCCTGAGAGATACTCATTTCTCTTGTCTGACCATGATGACGTTGTGCTCATAGATGATGAGCCTACCACCTATCAGGAAGTTGTGATGAGACCAGATTCCGAGAAATGGCTAGAGGCCATAAGATCCGAAATGGAATCCATGTACACCAACCAAGTATGGACTTTGGTTGATCCACCTGAAGAGGTAAAACCCATTGGGTGTAAGTGGGTCTTTAAGAGAAAGATTGACATGGATGGACTTATCTATAAGGGCCGCTTGGTAGCTAAAGGTTTCAAGCAGATTCATGGTATTGACTATGATGAAACTTTTTCTCCAGTAGCGATGCTTAAGTCCATTCGGATCATGCTTGCTATTGCAACATACCATGACTATAAGATATGGTAGATGGATGTCAAAACCGCATTTCTGAATGGAAACATGCTCGAGGATGTGTACATAACACAACCTGAGGGTTTTGTAGATCCACAGCATACTAGCAGAGTATGCAAGCTGCATAGGTCCATTTATGGACTAAAGCAAGCTTCTCAGAGCTGGAATCTTCGATTCGATGATGCAATAAAATAGTTTGGTTTCATCAAGAATGAAGATGAACCTTGTGTCTACAAGAAGGTTGGAGGGGACATAGTTGTCTTCCTCATATTGTATGTGGATGACATATTGCTCATTGGGAAAGACATCCTTTTGCTATAGTCTGTCAAGACTTGGCTAGGGACATGTTTCTCAATGAAGGAATAAGGTGAAGCATCCCGCATTCTAGGGATACAGATCTATAGAGATAGATCTAAGAGATTGCTTGGCCTAAGTCAGAGTACATATATTGACAAGGTACTCCTTCGGTTTACCATGCAGAACTCCAAGAAGGGATTTCTGTCGATGTCACATGGCGTGAGTCTTTCGAAGACTCAGGGTCCCTCTTCTAGAGAGGAGAGAGACCGCATGGATCAGATCCCATATGCCTCAGCCATAGGATCTATCATGTACGTCATGTTATGTACTCGACCTTATGTCTCGTATGCTTTGAGCATGACGAGCAGATACCAGTCAGATCCAGGTGAAAGTCATTGGATAGCGGTCAAGAATATTCTTAAGTACTTAAGAAGGACTAAAAAATATTTCTTGATATATGGAGGTAATGATGAGTAAGCTGTAAAGGGTTACAGTGATGCCAGCTTCCAGACCGACCAGGATGATTATCGATCGTAGTCGGGGTTCGTGTTTTGCATAAGTGGTAGTGCTGTGAGCTGGAAGAGTTCGAAGCAAGACACAGTAGCTGATTCTACGACAGAGACCAAGTATATTACTGCATCAGAGGCAACAAAGGATGCAGTTTGGATTCACAAGTTCATCACTGGACTTGGGGAGGTTCCTAGTATTTCTGACCCTATTGAGCTCTATTGTGACAACAATGGAGCTATAGCACAGGTGAAGGAACCTCCCTCACACCAGCGGACTAAACATATACTACGGCGTTTCCATCTCATTCGAGAGATTATCGAGAGAGGAGATGTGAAGATTTGCAGAGTACCCACAGAAGCTAATCGCAGATCCCTTTACCAAGGCTTTGGCAAAGATAAAGCATGATGGTCACACTAGGTCATTGTGGCTTAGAGCCTACACTGATTGGCACTAGTGATAGTGGGAGATTGTTAGTCAGAGCCCTAGAGACAATCATTTGATGATTGTATTATGGACTTATTGTATCATATTCTTATATAAATAAAGTCATTTGGTATTTGGTTATTATGCTTACTTGTATTGGTGTCAAATAAACTAAGTATAATAACGTCCTTGAGTAGAAGATTCTTTCCTATATCAATCGATTGGTTGAAACAATAGTGAGATGATATAGGGAACACTACTCTTAATCATTCCTAGTTGAGTATTAACATTCAGCGACAATGTTAATGCAATAAGACTAGCATGTAGGTCAACTCGATGACTTGATCTCACAAGTCATGGATATAGAGATATCAAGTTGACACATGGGTATGCATTAAAGAATGTAAACTGAATGACCTGCTATGAGAAATTATCATGGATCATTATATGAGTGTCATATACTTTCTCATGCGGCTATTATTATGACTGCTAGTCCTTAGACCAGAAGTCACCATGGTTCCCTACATAAGGAGTTATGTACTTTGGTTTCGTCAAACGTCACCCTTAACTGGGTGGACTATAAAGGTGATTACTGGGTATATAATAAATTATGCAGAGGAATGTGAGTGATCTAGATGGGATCTATCCCTCCTATATGACAGGAGCGACATCAATATTCTTGATAGAGTGAGACCACGAAGTGCATGACCATGCCCAAATGAGTCAATATAAGATATTGAGCTCATTTGATTGAGTGAGTCTACTTGGAGTTCAAGATTTAGATTGATTAGAGGATGACATGGTCTATGTCTCACATTGTTCAATCTAGATGTCTAGGATAGAAGGACATTTGTCATATTTTGTGAGGAGTCACAATTAGTAGTCACAAGGTGATGTCGGATCTCAACATTCTTGTAACATGGGTTGTAATGATGTGTTGCTAGATACCGCTCATTACTTATGCTTCTAAATGGGTTAAGGGACATTGCCAATGTTACATAACCTATATGATCACACACTAAGGACAATTAGATGGAGATTAGGTTCATATGATGAACCAAGAGGATTAGATTCATTTGATGAATCAAATTGGATTAAGATTAATCCTAATTGAACTAATTGAGTTGGACTCAAGTTGATTCATGTGTTCAATGAGTCTAATTTAGATTATGACTCATTGAATCAATTTAATTAAATGAATTAGATTCATTATATTAAGTTGGCTTGAATCAAATGGTTGGATTAGATCAACCATGGGAGAGATTTGGTCAAGTTTGACTTGACTTGAGAGGAAGATGAAAGGTTAAGTTTGACTTGACCATTTGCCACCTCATTGGTGAGTTGGTAATAAGTGGACCAATGATGATGCTCCACATCATCATGATTTCTTAAATGTGATGCCACCTCATGGGAGTTACAAAGAGTTATGACTCATGATTACCATGGGAGTTACAAGCATTTATGTGGCCGGCCACATATGGTGGAGGAATGAGGTTAATTTTCATTCAAGGGAAAATTTATTCTATCATCTTCTTCCTTTCTCCAATTTTTCTCTCCATCTCCTCCTTCTTGCCGAGACCTTCTTGGAGTGCTAGCACACTCAAAGGTTTTCCCTCCATCGATTTGTTCGTGTGGATACTTCTAAAGGGTTGTCTACTTTGACAATCTAGAGATCCGAGATCACTTGGACGAGTGGGATTGCAAAGGACACACTTCAAGGGTAAAAGGCTCATCTTCCTTATAGATCTAGTTTAGAACTAGTGTAAGAAACTCGTACTCGTAATGTTTTCAAAATTTGATTCTTCGCACGGATCCGGCGGCGGGGGTTTCGGGGTTTTTGTGACATGAAAAAGAGGTTTTCGTGGCCTGAAGAACCCAACATCCATCTCTGTTGGACCTGAAGAAAAGTTGTAGATCTTGAAGTCAGCTACGTTTTGGTATAAAGATCATCCAAAAACTC
This sequence comes from Zingiber officinale, assembly GCF_018446385.1. Taxonomy (NCBI): domain Eukaryota; kingdom Viridiplantae; phylum Streptophyta; class Magnoliopsida; order Zingiberales; family Zingiberaceae; genus Zingiber; species Zingiber officinale. Next base: position 13,411,672 of record NC_055990.1, on the reverse strand, counting down.
TAACCGAGCGCAAATTTATGGCCGTTTTACAAACGGTCTGCTGTCTGCCCAGAATTCAGCACAGCTCTGTTATGGCGTGGCACGACCCGTCTTCTTCGTCACACGGTCGTGTGGGATCCACACGGCTTCTTCTCTGGTTGAGTCACATGGCTGTGTGGCTCACACGGCTGTGACCCTTTTCTTCTCTGTCGAGGCCACACGACCGTGTGGATTCACACGGCCGTGGCCATTTTCTCCTCTAGAAACTTGGCATGACCATGCCATTTGGCACGGTCGTGTGTTGCTTGGCCATGGGAAGCTTAGCACGGTCGTGTGGGACACACGGCCGTGGCCTTCTTTACATCTGGTGCTGGAGCACGGCCGTGCCATTTAGCACGGCCAAGGCATGATATGGCCACACGACCGTGTGGCATACACGGCCCAAGCATGAATTCTTCTGAAATTGCTCCCGTGTGCGTTTTTCTCAATTTTTGCTCCAAATAGAGTCCTATCAATCAAAACAAGCAAAGAGTAGATTTCCGAACAAAATATAATGGAAGTATGATATTACAATGAAATAGGGTGCAATAAACATAGATTATGCTAATGAAATACATGTAGATATGCATCAAGACATGCATAAAAGTGTATATAACCTACGCACATCATCAAACGCCACCCGTAACCGGGTGGCATATAAAGGAGATTACTGGGTATGTAATGAATTATGCGGAGGGATGTGAGTGGTGTAGATGAGATCCATCTGTAAAATACCAGAAAATAGAGAATATTAATAAGGGAATTTTCTGGAATTTTTGGACATTTTTCGGGAATTTTTCGGAGCTTGTATGGATGAGTTAACGGGGATAAAAACGGGGTCCGGGAAAGCCTGTTTTGGTTATCCCATTTAAATAAGGAAAAGTTGAATTTTTCTTAATTCTTTTTCTTTATTTAATTTTCCTTTTTTCCTTCATTTTTCACCATTTCCTCTGTTTCTTCTCCCCGAAACTGCCCGCGCCTGCCCGCTCCGAGCCCCCCTGTTCCTTCCCTAACCGCCGGCTCGGCGGTTTCTTCCTCGCCGAAGCCTTAAACCCCTCGGCCACTTCCTCTTCTCCTTTTCTTCCTCCCGAGCGGCACCCCTCGGTGCCCTAGCCGAGCTCGCTGACGCCACTGCCTCCCTCTCCCCTCCTCTGGTCCGACGAGACACCGCCGCCCGCAACTCACAGAGCCGACCTGTTCTTCATGCTCCACCCGACGGCGCCGCCCGTTTCCCCCTCTCATACATAGCCCTAGCACCGGCCACCACGTACCCTAGCCGAGCCCTGCCGACGCCACTGCCCTCTCTGGACCGGAGCAGCCTGTGTTCTAGTGCTGGTTGCCTTCTGATCTGCCCTAGTTCTTTACTATCGACCAACAAGGTGAGTTGGTTGTACTTGTAACACTTGATTGTACACTTGATTTTTTCCCTTTTGATCTAGTCAGTAGGTTGTAGGGTTTCGGTGGACTAGTGATCACGGCTGTGAGGGAGAGGAAGGCTTTGCTGTGAAATATTCCAGCAGCAAACCTTGAATTCCAGCACAAAGACGGCTATGAGTTTAAGGTAAGGAATAACAATTTGGTATATGCTGTTGATTATGTTTGGGTTAAATTGGGTAGAAGTTGGAATCGTCAACAGAGTTAACAAGAACAGTTAATTTGGTAGGTTGATGATTATGACTTAGGGTTTTTCCCTAAATTGTGTTAGGGATTTTATTTAGCAATTCATTTGAATTTTAGCTAAATAAAATATCTGTATATTGGTATTACAGGACTTTGACGCGAGACGAGTATCTCGATGTCAGATTTGGACATTCCTATTGGAGGCGGGTACTTTTGACTTATGTCATTTGATATACACAGTAGTGAATTTAACAAGTTGCATTAATTATGTTCTTATTTGTTCCGGTTAATTACTACCCAATACTTGTTATATGATTGACTGATTGTTTATTTTACATCTCATGTATACCTTACCTGTAGAAACATGCTTATAGGGGTAGTGATATACCATGCTTTACCATGTTCAGGACCTAGGTTTTTATACCTTCTGTGCATCCTTGATTTGATTTGATTAGTTGACCTATGATGCACTTTTATATATATATGGATTAGGCCAGGATATTTTATGGTTAGTGCCATGCACCATTTGCATGATTGCATGCTGTGCGATAGTCCGCTCCATTATTGTTGAGCACATCGCCAGTTACATGGATCTGCACACACCACCACTCATGGGTTAGTGGTCGATTCAGGCAGAGTGTGTTGCAGCAGGGACTCTGTTAGGAACCGTTGGTTCGCTCATGGGTAGTGTGACACAACGTGTTACCCGACAGGGATTCCTCCCCGTCATTGTGTACCGGGAGATGAGAGCATTGTGCTCCCCCTTTTATGATTTGGGGTAGGAGGATAGGTGTACTCCGATAGCATCCCATCCACTTGGTCACTCATCAAGAGTAGTGACGACAGAGTGCGCGGTTATCACAGCCCTACCCACTCGGCCTCACTTTTGTGTGAGATGGTTGACTGGCGTCATGGTTGACCAGGACACATCATTGGCATCATATGCATGATGCATTTATTGCTTGTGTTTGTGCTTGATGCATTTATATGCTGCATATTGTTTGGATGCCTATGTTTGACATGCATACAGGATTTCTATACCACTCTACTGTTTGTCCTTATACCTAGGTCCTGGTTAGTACAGTTTCTCTCCTGTTTACTTCAGTTGCATTTTTATCTTTCTTATATCAAGAGACTGTATGCATGATTAATGCTAGGTGTTATTTCCCTACTTTGTATATCTGTAGTACCTGCTGAGTGTTGGTCTCACCCCGCCTCCATTGTTGATATTTTCAGGTTGATGCTGTCAGGAGAGAGTTCCAGTTGCTGGTCCCCTGCAGACCACGAGGACTTATCGATCTTTTAGTTTTTCTTTTTATTAGACTATCTTTTGAACTTGTATTGTTTAAATACTTGGAACTTGTATAGATTATATTTGTGGTTGAATTTTGGATTTGATTTGGTTTTATTCTACTACATGCCTGCCTGGACGGCAGAAGAGGTAAGTTTGTCGGATTTGTGTTTTATGAGTGTAGTGGAGTAGGAAAAATCGGATTTGAGCTTTATGGGTGTAGTGGAGTAGGGTTATTTTCGAGTCATTATTACTGCGTGGTTGTGTCAGCCAGAGGCTGAGATTTATATAAACTGCGTGGGTGATTGTTTTATTTACTGTTATTATTCCAGCCGCATGTGGCTGAGGTATATGAGATGTAGAAAAGTTTCAGATTGTCCGCAGTACAGGGGAGATGCTGCCGAAATTTTCTCGGACAGGGACTCCTCTGGGGCGTGACAATTTAGTGGTATCAGAGCCAAGTTTTACGATCTTTGTTTTCATAGTTTGGATGTTTGGGATAACCTGATACCAATTTATTTACTTGGTATCAGAGCGCCAAGGTTTGGCGATACTTGTTGGATTTTTATATTTTGGATTTTTGAGATTTATTTGATATCAAGTTATTGGTATCAGAACAGGTTATGGATACCTGCTTTTGGTATTCTGGATTTTTTGGATTAGCCTGGTTTTGCGAGACAAGCCGGGTATTTGTTTCGGATTTATATGGATTTCCGGTGATTTTCTTATACGGAATTCCGAGGTCAATTTGGGGACTAGACAGCGACGGAACATCTCCAGACAGCAAATAGGTATGATGTTTATTTTATAGTTGTTTATACTTGTAGTAATATCTGTGATTTAATTTAACAGATATGAGGAGATCTACTCGTATTGCTGTGAGACGTGGTGCTGGACGACCACGTACGAGGACTTTGGGATCTCTGGGTTCCCCAGAGATGCCTACTGGGGCTGAGCCTATCAGTCAGGGACAGACTTAGCATATCGCGAGTGCGTCGGGCCCTCAGACCCCGATGGCTCCTGTAGAGGTACCTACCTCAGCTGCACCGGCTGTACCTACCCCTACCGTATTACCCATACTACCAGGGGTACTACCGGCACACCCGATACCGGCTCCAATCCTACCTACGGTGTCTTCGGCACCACCTCCACCTGGATCTACAGTATACTCGACACCAGCGGCACATGTGTTCCCAGTACCTACTGTATACCCAGCAGCGCCTGCACCAGTGGTATCAGTTACTCCGCATCCGGTACCATCATCTGCCATACCTTCAGCTGCAGCCACCTATGTTGATCCTATAGTGGCACCAGCGGCATCTGTCCCAGTTTATGCAGCAGCACCCGGGATACCTCCCCCGGCCTTTCCAGCGGTACTACCTGTAGCACCAGCTCTAGTGGTTTCGCCAGTTCCTGCGGCCATCCCGACACAGTTCACTGATATTGTTGCAGCACGGGCTAGGATTCCAGCATTTGTAGAGTCGATGAAGACTCGATTCACACTCTTCCGAGGAGACCTTGATCCGAGTGTGGCTCTATCATGGATCGAGACTATGGAGCAGACCATCTTCTATATGTCTTGCTCCGAGTGGGAGAAAGCAGAGCTGGCTGCTTCCCATTTACGAGATAAGGCTAACGCCTGGTGGATTACTCAGCATTCCATCATCGGCGAGCGGAACGTTACTTGGGCTAGGTTCAGAGAGGCTTTTGAGAGTCGTTTCTTTCCACTAGCGTATCAGATGGCTCGCCGGCAGGATTTCATGAGTCTGCGTCAGAACAATCGCACGGTGACAGAGTATAATACTGAATTCAACCGGTTGGCTAAGTTTTGTCCAGAGTTAGTTGCGGTGGGCAGATCTCGCTTGATGTAGTTTATTCAGGGACTGGATGGTTATCTGCAAGTAAGGCTTGCAGGTTTAGGGATCGCATCGTACTCAGATGCGTTGGATCGAGCCTTGATGATAGAGTTAGCTCAGAGCATTTACGGGCGGAAGAGGAAGCATACGGGCATCCGGCAGATCCGTGAATCGGACACGGCAGAGTAGTCGCGGTCGGTCGGTGGTACTACAGGGTATCTCGTAGGCCTCGAAGTCGGGGCTTCTTGAGGCGTTTTTCTGAATCGGAACCACCTTCGGTGATACTCACTGTTTCCGATGTGGGTCCGGAGATCACCTCACCTTTGCTTGCTCTTGGGACCTTTTATTGCAAACTGCCTGGGCACCAGAGCCGAGATAGTCGGCTGACAGGCTTCCTGAGGGTTAGGTCGAGGATCTATTCAATCGGGCATATTGAGGAGGCGAAGCCCAATCTTCACATCGTAGGGACAACGTCAGCAGCAAGATTTGGCATGTTTGGAGAGTACTCGGTGCTTCCATAGCACCCGAGTTCGGATCTTATTATCGGCGGCGTGATCGATGCCTCGGCATCTAGGCGATGCAGACTCCCACTAATCAGCACGATCCTTCCTCCCTCTTCTTTGGCACATTATCCAACACAGCCTCAGTGGCAGGCTTTTGCCCAGCCGCTGGCAGTGTTACCACCTCCTCCTCCGCCAGAGACTGGACGTATTCATGCGATTACCAGAGAGGATGCTCAGCCAGCCGACGGATCCATTTTCCGCGGTACTATTTTTGTTTATGCATTTTCCGCTAATATATTGATTGATACTGGTAGCTCGCACTCTTTTATATCCTGTACTTTTATGCGGGAGATTGGTAGATTTCCTACTTGTAGACTGCAGCGTTTTACCGTCTCTCTACCGTCCGGTGATACTTTAGACGTCACCTAGGAGGTAAGAGGTTGCCCGTTAGACTTTGGCAACATGATACTTACGGTGGATCTTTTAATGATGGAGATGGTCGAGTTTGATATCATACTTGGCATGGATTGGCTGTCAGTATATCATGTTACCGTTGATTGCTAGACGAGGGTGGTCACCTTCCGGCCTCCGAACCAACCCTCGTGGAATTTCACTGGCATCAGAGACGACGACATCTCTATTATTTCTGTGATTTAGGCGCAGAAGCTGCTGTCACATGGCTGTCAGGGTTTTCTACTGTCTTTGATCAATACTGAGGACAGCAGTAGTTCACAGCTCTTCGACGTTCCTGTAGTCCGAGAGTACCTAGTTGTATTTCCAGAGGAGTTACCAGGGTTGCCTCCCAGAAGGTAAGTGGAGTTCGCTATTGAGCTGATTCCGAGGACCACACCGGCATCGAAAGCTCCTTATCGTATGGCACCAAAAGAGTTGAACGAGCTGAAGGTTCAACTCCAGGAGCTTCTGGATAGGGGATTTATTCGCCCTAGTGTTTCTCCATGGGGTTCTCCAGTTTTATTTGTAAAGAAGAAGGACGGCACCATGAGGTTATGTATTGACTACAGACAGTTGAATGCAGTGACCGTCAGAAATAAATATCCTTTACAACGGATCGAGGATTTGTTTGATCAGCTCAGAGGTACATCAGTGTATTCTTGTTAGCTAGAGCCCTAGAGCCAATCATTTGATGATTGTATTTTGGACTTATTGTATCATATTCTATATATAAATAAAGGTATTTGGATTTTGGTTATTATACTTACTTGTATTGGTGCCAAATAAACTAAGTATAATAATGTCCTTGAGTAGACGGCTCTCACCTATATCAATCGGTTAGTTGAACCGATAGTGAGATGATATAGGGAACACTACTCTTAATCATTCCTAGTCGAGTATTAACATTCAGGGAAAATGCTAATGCAATAAGACTAGCATGTAGGTCAACTCGATGACTTGATCTCGCAAGTCATGGATATAGAGATATCAAGTTGACACATGGGTATACATTAGAGAATGTATACTGAATGACCCGCTATGAGAAAGTATCATGGATCGTTATATGAGTTTCATATACTTTCTCATGTGGCTATTAGTATGACTACTAGTCCTTAGACCTGAAGTCACCATGGTTCCCTACATAAGGAGTTATGTACTTTGGTTTCGTCAAACGTCACCCGTAACTGGGTGGACTATAAAGGAGATTACTGGGTATATAACAAATTATGCAGAGGGATGTGAGTGATGTAGATGGGATCTATCCCTCATATATAACGGGAGAGACATCGGTATTCTTGATAGAGTAAGACCACGAAGTGCATGGCCATGCCCAAATGAGTCAATATAGGATATTGAGCTCATTTGATTGAGTGAGTCTACTTGGAGTTCAAGATTTAGATTGGTCAGATAATGACACGGTCTATGCCTCACATTGACCAATCTAGATGTCTAAGATAGAAGGACACTTATCATATATTGTGAGAAGTCACAATTAGTAGTCACAAGGTGATGTTGGATCTCAACATTCTTGTAACTTGGGTAGTAATGATGTGTTGCTAGATACCGCTCATTACTTATGCTCCTAAATGAGTTTAGGGCATTGCCAACGTTACAAGAACATATTGTTGGTTGCTACTCAGAAAACCTATAGGTTCCACTGTACAAAAATTTTGTACAAAGATCTGAACCTTTTCCTAGCTACCATGTGTTCTTTTAAATTAAATTTTGGATCGCCTGCGGAACTTAACACGTTTGATCCAAAACTTAATCTATTTGTTCTATTAGGTTTTGACTTGGATCTCCTGCGGAACTTAACACGTTCGACCAAAGTCTCCTTAAGTTATTAATTCCATTAAATATTAATTTCCATAAAAGGTTCCCAGTACTGACGTGGCGAGGCACATAGCCTTCTTGGATATGGGAGCAATCACCATCGACTAGACAAAACCTTTAATAGAAAGCTAATATTTAATTTTCTAAAATAACTTTAGGTTAACCAAAGAGAACAATCAAATCACAAGGAAAAGAAAGAAACAAAAGAACACAACATCGAAAAACATATTCGAAATACTAGAACGTAAGCCTCTTGTATTTGGTATTATTTCCATAAATAACTAGCATGATGCAGAAAAGGAAAAACTACTAGTTATACCTTCTAGAAAGACCTCTTGATCTTCTACCGTATTCCTCTTCTAACCTCGGACGTTGTGTGGGCAACGATCTACCAAGATGAGAAAACACCAACCACCTTCTTCTCCTCCAAGCAAGGTTCGGCCACAAAGGAAAAACTTCACCAAGGAGGAAAACCAAAATACTAACCAAGCTCCAAGAGATGCTAGCTTTCTCTCCTTCTTCTTCTTCTTCTCCAAGTAGTATCCGGCCTCCAAAAAAAGAGGGAGATTCGGCCACCACAAGAGAAAGAGAGGGAGAGGTTGGCCGGCCACACCAAGGAACAAAAGAGGGAGAGAAATAATAGATGTTGTATCTCTTGAAGGCACCCTCACCCCTTCTTTTATATTCCTTGGCCTAAGCAAATTAGGAAATTTAATTACAATAAAATTTCCTCAATTTCCTTGACATGATTTAATTTAGAAAAATAAAATAAATTTCCAAATCAAACTTCAATGGCCGGCCACATCATTGGAGAACAAATTGGACAAGTTTTAATCAATAATTAAAACTTCCTAATTTGTTTCCGGAAATTTTAAAAAAAATAAAATTTCTCTTTAAAATCTCTTCATGGTTGATAAAAGAAAATTTCTATAATTTTAATTTTATCAACATGTGAATAATTTTTAAAGAGAAAATAAAACATCTCTCCAATCTACAAATAAGGAAAGAGATCTAATCTCTTTCTTTAATCTTTTATAGATCTTTTACAAGAGAGATATTTTAATTTTAATTCTCTTTAAATTATATCTTCCACATAATAATAAAAATTAAAATTAAATTTATTTTTAATTTATTTTGGCCGGCCCTAATAGCTTGGGTTCAAGCTAGGGCCGGCCACCCAATCTCATACCTAGGCCGGCCCTAGCTTGTCCCCAAGCTAGCTTGGCCGGCCCCTATTGGGTGGGTATAGGTGGGTATAGAACTCTACAAATAAGAGGCTACGATAGGGACCGAGAGGAGGAATTGGTTTTGGTCTCCCGATAAAATTAAGCATCCCGTGTTCGCCCCGAACACACAACTTAATTTTATCAATGATAATTCATTCCACTAGAGAACTATCATTGAACTACCGCACCAATCCCAAATTACATTTTTTGGGCTCTTTCTTATTATGAGTGTGTTAGTCTCCCTGTGTTTAAGATATCGAATGTCCACTAATTAAGTGAGTTACTGACAACTCATTTAATTAATATCTAAGTCCAAGAGTAGTACCACTCAACCTTATTATCATGTCGGACTAAGTCCACCTGCAGGGTTTAACATGACAATCTTTATGAGCTTCTCTTGAGGACATTATCAACCTAGTATCTCTAGGACACAGTTTCCTTCTATAATCAGCAACACACACTATAAGTGATACCATTTCCCAACTTATCGAGTTTATTGATTCATCAAACTAAATCTCACCCATTGATAAATTAAAGAAATAAATATCAAACATATGTGCTTGTTATTATATTAGGATTAAGAGCACACACTTCCATAATAACTGAGGTCTTTGTTCCTTTATAAAGTCAGTATAAAAGAAACGACCTCTAATGGTCCTACTCAATACACTCTGAGTGTACTAGTGTAATTATATAGTCAAGATAAACTAATACCTAATTACACTACGACCTTCTAATGGTTTGTTCCTTTCCATTTTAGTCGTGAGCTCTTGTTTATAATTTATAAGTGATAACATCATCTTCTGTATGTGACACCACATACTATGTTATCTACAATATAAATTAAATGAACAACTACAAACAAATGTAGACAATTAGACCAAATGTGATTCTTTATTCATAATGAATGTTTACAAAGCTTAGGCTTTCAATATACACTCAACAATCTCCCACTTATACTAATGACTAAGTGCCATATCTACCATACATCCGATTCCCATTCCTCCACATGCCGATCGAAAGCTTTCGTAGGAAGGGCCTTAGTGAAAGGATCCGGGTTATCCGCTGATGCAATCTTGGCGATGACAACTTCTCCTCGCTTCACGATATCTCGTATCCGGTGGTACTTGCGCTCTATATGTTTACTTGCCTTATGAGCTCGTGGTTCCTTGAGTTTGCAATCCGCTATTATCACAATAAATTGTGATGATTTTGGGCAAACCAGAATCACATCTAAGTCCATTAGAAAGTTCCTGAGCCATACTGCTTCTTTAGCTGCCTCCTCTGCTTCCATGGTTGAGTCCAAAACGCATTTCGCAACACTCCTCCATGAAATGGCTCCACCTCCTAAAGTAAACACATAGCTTGATGTAGACTTACTATTATCCCTATCTGATTGGAAATCAAAATCCATGTAACCCACAGGGAATCATCTGGCTTGTAAACTAGCATATAATCTCTAGTCCTTCTTAGGTACTTTAATATATGCTTTACCGCAGTCCAATGTCCTTGTCCAGTTACTCGATATCTGCGACCATGCCCACGGCAAAACAGATATCGGGTCTCGTACATTCCTACAGTCGAAGCATAAGGAACTGCTTTCATGTCCTCTATCTCTTTCAATGTCTTTGGAGACATCTCTTTAGATAGAGCTACTCCATGTCTAAAAGGTAAGAAACCTTTCTTGGAATCCTGCATGCTAAAACGAGCAAGGATTGTATCTATATATGAAGCTTGGGACAGACACAACATTCTTTTCTTACGATCCCTTATAACTTTGATCCCAAGAATGTGTGCACAATCTCCTAAGTCCTTCATATCAAATTGTTTGGATAACCATACCCTTACGTCTGATAATACCTTGACATTGTTGCCAATTAACAAAATATCATCTACGTATAGTACAAGAAATATCACCACGTTTCCGTTACACTTCTTATATACACAAGACTCATTCAGACTTTGAATAAATCCATATGACTGGATTACTTCATTAAACCAGATGTTCCAAGATCTTGAAGCTTGCTTTAGTCCATAAATGGACCGATTGAGCTTGCACACTAGATGCTCTTTGCCTTTTTCAATGAACCCTTCTGGTTGCTTCATATGGATGTTCTCTTCAAGACTTCCATTAAGGAAAGCTGTCTTGACATCCATTTGCCAAATCTCATAATCCATATGAGCAGCAATGGATAAGAGTATCCGGATAGACTTAAGCATGACTACCGGTGAAAAGGTCTCCTCATAATCGATTCCCTCTTTTGAGTGTACCCTTTTGCAACAAGCCTAGCTTTGAAGGTTTCTACCTTCCCGTCATCCCTCTTTTCCTTTTGTAGATCCACTTGCATCCAACGGCTTTTATACCATCGGTGATTTTACAAGCTCCAGACCTTATTAGAGTACATAGACTCTATTTGAATTCATTGCCTTTTGCCAAGATTCTGCATCTATATCTTGCTTCGTCATATGTTCGTGGATCGGGTTCATGTTTACCGGGATCAAGTTCAAGACTCTCCCAAAAACATGAATCTTCTACTTACAACCCTCCCACTCTGACGAGGCACTCTCGTGGTTGTGTATCATGTGTGACACGTGTTGCGTCTCTTGTGGTACTTCATCTTGTGTCTGAAGTAGTCATGTCCTCTCAAGTTCTTCTAAAACAACTTTACTCTGGGCTTGTGATCTATTATATAGTCTTCTTAAAAAGCGGGCATTGGTGCTAACAATAACCTTACGGTCTTTAGGACTATAAAATAAATCACCTTTCGTTCCTTTGGGATATCCTACAAACACGCGAACTGTGCGAGATTCTAACTTATCAACATCTGGTTTCAGCACATGTGCTGGACTACTCGAATATGTCTTAGGCGGGTTTTCGCCCATTCCACAATTCTATGGGAGTAGAAGAAATTGATTTAGAAGGTACTAAGTTCGGAACATAATCTGCTGTTTCCGAGCATATCCCCAAACAATTTAGTAATTCAGAATAACTCATCATCGATCTAACCATCTCCATAAGAGTCTTCTTCGTTCGCTACACCATTCTTGGGGTGTTCCAGTGCAGACAATTTGGGATTGAATCCCGGCCTCGATAAGTAATTCCTAAACTCTCCTAAGAGGTATTCGCCACCACGATCGATCGTAGTGTCTTAATACTTTTACCTAGTCGCTTCTCCACATCGCCTTGTATTCTTTGAACTTATCAAAGCACTGGACTACGGCGCATAAGGTAAATGTATCCATATCTTGAATAATCGTATGAAAGAGACAAAATATTCAAAACCTCCTCTTGCACGGACGGACATAGGACCACACAAATCGAGTGAACCAATTCTAACACTTCTTTGGCTCTATACCCTTGGCCTTGAACGGCCTTTTGGTCATTTTACCTTCTAAAGGTTCACAAGTTGGAAAATTTTCCAACTCTAATGAACTCAGAAGTCCATCTATAAGCCTCCGAATCCTACTTAAGTTAATATGACCAAGCCTTAGATGCCAAAGATATGCTTGGTTCATTTCAAGGTTCTTTTCTCTTATTAGAATTAGAAGATGAGTTATAAATTTCCATGTTTTGCTTTGTGGAAGAAATTGGATTTAAAGTATACAAATTGCCAACTAATGCACGAGCAGATAATCACTTTATTTCTTTTAATAACTACATTGTTACTGAAAGAAACGAATATCCATCTAAAAGCAGTTTAGAAACTGAAATTAAATTCTTTCTAAAACGGGTACATAAAGATAATTTCTTAAAACCAAATTTTTATTTCTACTAAAAGATAAGTAGACGTCTCCCACTACAACAACCGCCACCTTAGTAGCATTGCCCATGTAGACGGTAATCTCCCCTTCGGATAGTCGTCGGGTTTCTGGAACCCCTGCAAGGAATTGCAGACATGATCAGTGGCTCCGTATCTACACACCAGGTGTTGGTAGATAACACCGCTAAACATGTTTCAACAACTAGAGCATGAGATATACCTTTGTTTTGGTTCTTACGAGGACGGTCCGCCTTCCAATGTCCTGCCTGCTTGCAGATGAAGCACTTGCCCTTCGGCTTCCAGCTTTAAATCCCGTACTCGAGATTTATTCACTTTCTTTGTTGAACCGACTTGTTTCTTCTTCTTCTTTCCTCTCGGTTTAGAAGTAGAACCATTTTCAGCATAGTGAATTTGAGAATTGTGACGAAATAATCCTTCTGCGCTTGAAGTTCTGTCAGTGGTTCCCTAATGAATAAATCCTCTTATTCATATTATAGTTCGGGAACCGCTCAAAACTTCTAGGTAGCGTTTGGAGGATCATATCGATCTGGGTTTCCCCATCAATTTCTCCTCCAAGGATGCGTATCTCGTTCGGATAAGCCATCATCTTTAGGATATGATCCCTTACGGGTATCTTGCATGGTGGTATCATTATCTTTCTCATAGCTTCTTGTCTAGAAGCCCTATCACGATGACGAAGAGTTCCTTGAGATTGTTCATAATATCATAATCTGTTGAATCTTTATCTTGATGTTGCAATACATTTGACATTGAAGCCAAAATGTAACACCGCACCATCTCATCTGCCTTTACCCATCTCTTATGATATTCAATCTCCTCTTGGTTAGATTCACGATAGGTGCATCGGGACAAGGTTAGTACAAATTTATAGCTTTCAGCAGTAAAACAATGTCCGGTTTCTTTTCCAATCTATGTAATTAGGTCCAGTAAGTCTATTTTGTTGAAGTATGATGGACAGTGGGTTGAAAGTCATCCTAAGAATCACAAATAATTTTTGGTCGAACTCTAAATTTAGAATATTATTGATTCCTCAAACAATACTATTTTAAATTAACCAACACCTCATAACACCGTGAATTTTGTATGCCACGTTAGTGTGGACGATACAATTTCAACATTTGTAAAGGAGGTTTTAACCCATTAATTTTATTATCTTGTCAACCTAACTTTTGACAAATAAAATTAATAGTTGGTATTATTTGGTCACACAAATAATAGCAGTGACTCCGGGAGGATACTATTAGATGTGTCTAAGTGTATACCATTACTTGACACTAAGTCCATTAATAAGATTATGCCCTTCCGTTGGGGAAGATCACGCTCTTAATTAACTTCCTATAGTCATCCAAAATGGAAGTTCTGTTCTAGTGATCCGCAAACAAGCTCATCCGTTATGGAGGAAGGCACTCGAGCCAGCATGCTTGTTTGCATCACTTACAAACCGATAATGAAGACCATGGGATTTACTTAAAATCCTCTCCCACTTAGTTATTTATAAATGAGGAATTTTAACTATGCTAGCCTACTAAACTTGTAAACTAACATGCACACATAGCACAATATAAAAGCAATAAATGAAAATCTAATTTTAAACTATTATGGCTTTTATCTCTAATCCTCCGTGTGTTGTCATCCAAAGCTTGTTGCCATATTTGGCCACCGCCACCTCTAGTGTCGCATCCATCTTGCTCCTAGTTCCGCCTCTGGTTCTTAGAAGGTTCCACACTTTGCAAGATTCGATCCGCGACATAAATAGAATTTTACATTTTTGATCCTATATTCCATAAAAGGAATGTACATGTATCTAGATCAAAAATAAAATCCTAATAAAACTAAATACAGCTCCTGCTGTATTTTAATACAATCATGCACACACATATAAATGCCCTTGACATGTCCAAGGGTCCAATCACACACATAATAACTAAAAGTCATAATAGTTGGATCCTGCATCCACAAAGTTAGCACATCCTACTATTAACCTGCCTAAATTATGTATGACATGTGCATAATTAAACTAAATACCAAATACACAGAGGCAAAACCCTAGCTCTGATACCAATTGTTGGTTGCTACTCGGAAAACCTATAGGTTCCACTGTACAAAAATTTTGTACAAAGATCTGAACCTTTTCCTAGCTACCATGTGTTCTTTTAAATTAAATTTTGGATCGCCTACGGAACTTAACACGTTTGATCCAAAACTTAATCTATTTGTTCTATTAGGTTTTGACATGGATCTCCTGCGGAACTTAACACGTTCGACCCAAGTCTCCTTAAGTTATTAATTCCATTAAATATTAATTTCCATAAAAGGTTCCCAGTACTGACGTGGCGAGGCACATGGCCTTCTTGGATATGGGAGCAACCACCACCGACTAGACAAAACCTTTAATAGAAAGCTAATATTTAATTTCCTAAAATAACTTTAGGTTAACCAAAGAGAACAATCAAATCACAAGGAAAAGAAAGAAACAAAAGAACACAACATCGAAAAACATATTCGAAATACTAGAACGTAAGCCTCTTGTATTTGGTATTATTTCCATAAATAACTAGCATGATGCGGAAAAGGAAAAACTACTAGTTATACCTTCTAGAAAGACCTCTTGATCTTCTACCGTATTCCTCTTCTAACCTCGGACGTTGTGTGGGCAACGATCTACCAAGATGAGAAACCACCAACCACCTTCTTCTCCTCCAAGCAAGGTTCGGCCACAAAGGAAAAACTTCACCAAGGAGGAAAACCAAAATACTAACCAAGCTCCAAGAGATGCTAGCTTTCTCTCCTTCTTCTTCTTCTTCTCCAAGTAGTATCCGGCCACCACAAGAGCTCCAATGGAAGAGGGGTCCACCACAAGAGAAAGAGAGGGAGAGGTTGGCCGGCCACACCAAGGAACAAAAGAGGGAGAGAAATAATAGATGTTGTATCTCTTGAAGGCACCCTCACCCCTTCTTTTATATTCCTTGGCCTAGGCAAATTAGGAAATTTAATTACAATAAAATTTCCTCAATTTCCTTGACATGATTTAATTTAGAAAAATAAAATAAATTTCCAAATCAAACTTCAATGGCCGGCCACATCATTGGAGAACAAATTGGACAAGTTTTAATCAACAATTAAAACTTCCTAATTTGTTTCCAGAAATTTTAAAAAAATAAAATTTCTCTTTAAAATCTCTTCATGGTTGATAAAAGAAAATTTCTATAATTTTAATTTTATCAACATGTGAATAATTTTTAAAGAGAAAATAAAACATCTCTCCAATCTACAAATAAGGAAAGAGATCTAATCTCTTTCTTTAATCGTTTGTAGATCTTTTACAAGAGAGATATTTTAATTTTAATTCTCTTTAAATTATATCTTCCATATAATAATAAAAATTAAAATTAAATTTCTTTTTAATTTATTTTGGCCGGCCCTACTAGCTTGGGTTCAAGCTAGGGCCGGCCACCCAATCTCATACCTAGGCCGGCCCTAGCTTGTCCCCAAGCTAGCTTGGCCGGCCCCTATTGGGTGGGTATAGAAGGTGGGTATAGGTGGGTATAGAACTCTACAAATAAGAGGCTACGATAGGGACCGAGAGGAGGAATTGGTTTTGGTCTCCCGATAAAATTAAGCATCCCGTGTTCGCCCCGAACACACAACTTAATTTTATCAATGATAATTCATTCCACTAGAGAACTATAATTGAACTACCGCACCAATCCCAAATTATATTTTTTGGGCTCTTTCTTATTATGAGTGTGTTAGTCTTCCTGTGTTTAAGATATCGAATGTCCACTAATTAAGTGAGTTACTGACAACTCATTTAATTAATATCTAAGTCCAAGAGTAGTACCACTCAACCTTATTATCATGTCGGACTAAGTCCACCTGTAGGGTTTAACATGACAATCTTTATGAGCTTCTCTTGAGGACATTATCAACCTAGTATCTCTAGGACACAGTTTCCTTCTATAATCAGCAACACACACTATAAGTGATACCATTTCCCAACTTATCGAGTTTATTGATTCATCGAACTAAATCTCACCCATTGATAAATTAAAGAAATAAATATCAAACATATGTGCTTGTTATTATATTAGGATTAAGAGCACACACTTCCATAATAACTGAGGTCTTTGTTCCTTTATAAAGTCAGTATAAAAGAAACGACCTCTAATGGTCCTACTCAATACACTCTGAGTGTACTAGTGTAATTATATAGTCAAGATAAACTAATACCTAATTACACTACGACCTTCTAATGGTTTGTTCCTTTCCATTTTAGTCGTGAGCTACTGTTTATAATTTATAAGGTACTGATAACATCATCTTCTGTATGTGACACCACATACTATGTTATCTACAATATAAATTAAATGAACAACTACAAACAAATGTAGACAATTAGACCAAATGTGATTCTTTATTCATAATGAATGTTTACAAAGCTTAGGCTTTCAGTATACACTCCAACACCTATAGGGTCAGACACTAAGGACAATTAGATGGAGATTAGGTTCATATGATGAACCAAGAGGATTAGATTCATTTGATGAATAAAATTGGATTAAGAGTAATCCTATTTTGGCTAACTTGAGTTGGACTCAAGTTAATTCATGTATTCAATGAGTCTAATTTAGATTATGACTTATTAAATCAACTTAATTTAATGAATTAGATTCATTATATTAAGTTGGCTTGAATCAAATGGTTATATTAGATCAACCATGGAAGAGATTTGGTCAAGTTTGACATGACTTGAGAGGAAGATAAAAAGTCAAGTTTGACTTGACTTTATGCCACCTCATTGGTGAGTTGGCATTTATGTGGACAAATGGTGTTACTCCACATCATCATGGGTGCCACCTCATGGAAGTTACAAAGCCATTTCTTTAATAGCTTCACATTAATTGCACTTAATGCAATTTTTGGGAGTTACACTTTGAAATGGCCGGCCACTTTTGAATGGGAAGGGAATTGATTTTCCTCATTCAAGTGCATTATTCCTTCTTCTTCCTCTTGGAGCTCTCTCCCTGTAATACCCACTAAGCTTGTAAGATAAACATATGAATGTGGGATTTTGCCTTAGAAAAATAATAGGAAGTGAGTTGAACCAAAAAGGAAATAAAAAGAAATAAAAATATGGAGAGGTCAAGGATTGAACCTTGAACCTCTTATATTATATTTTATAGAATTAATGGATAATAACCAGTTGGGATAGGAATAATATGTTGATAGCAAAGGAGGGAAACTTATGATAAAGATGAGAGTAAAAGCTAGCCAAAAGGAAACAAGTAAAGAGCAAGAGAAAGGCAACTTGCCTTCCTCCCTTCCTCTCCCTCTTCCTCTTTGATTTTACCGAAAATAAAAGAGGTTAATTAAGGGGATTCATTCCCCCTTATTTCACCATGAATGATGAGGATAAATAAACAAATAAAAATAAAAATAAAATAGAAAAAAAAGGGCTAAGGGAGAAGGAAAGCAAAAAACTAAGTTTGCTACCTCTTCCCCCTTAACATAAAAGGGAGCAAGAAAAGAGAAAACTATTTTTCTCTCATTTTCTCTCATTCATCCTCTCCCTCACCGAGAACACCACAGTCCCCTCTCCTCCATCTTCAGCCCAAAGCCAAATTTTTCCCTAAGAAAGCCTAAGATACAAGGAGGACTTAACAAAGGAATCAAGGGAAAGGAACTATAAGAAGAGGCTACTTCTTCTTCACCATACCTTAGATCCACAAGAGAAAAAGGATGTAAGCTTCCCCTCACCTGTGGTACAAGGCTTTTATGTGCTTTTCGGATTTTATGAGGATTTTAAAACCTAGAAACAAGTTTAAGAAAATTCGGCCAGGAAGAGCTTTCAAAATCTAATGGTGTTTAAACTAGTCTTCACTACATGATAGATTTTTCTATGCTATGTAAAGGGGTTCTTCTTCATGCTTTTATACCTATATGATGCTTGATCAGAGGAGTACTGAACCCTAGAATTTCAGCCAAAAAAATATTCTTAAGAGACTAGGGAAATTTATTGTTTTACCCAACTAGTACAAGGTTCTCCCTATGAAATATTAAGGATTATGTATTAGTTTTTCTTCCTTAGAAGATATTTGAAACTAAAAGAAAACCACTCATATGTTTCGGCCAAGAAAGGGTTTAGGGTTAGGAAGACCTTTAAATTTAAATAACCATGCTCATGTGATAGAATACAAAGATCTTAAAGGATTTGTAGGCTTGAATATTGCTAGAATTTCATGAACTCCTTCTTTGGGTTTTTCGGCCATGATGAGATGGATAGCTTAGAAAAGCTTAAACAAAATTTTAATATGCTCAAGACCTCTGTGCTGTTTAGATATGAAAGTTGTTCAATGCCCTCATGCTTAATTAGGGTGTAGAAAAATTAGTGGCATGACATATAACATGTATGACCACAAGGGGTCCTAGCTTATTCATGAACCAATTTGTATATATGTTTCTTAGTAACTTTTGCCATGAAACTTACTTAGGTTTTTCATGCTTTAGGCCACTTAAAAACCTAGCTAAAGAATGGTAGGTTTCGGCCATGAGAAAAAAATAAAAGAAAAAGAGAAAAAAAGAAACCTAGAAAGCCTAAGACACAATTCATATGTATATTCATTATGCTTATCTTTATACATGCTATGAAACTTGTATAAATTCTCATGCTTTTAGGCTATTTGAAGCAAGTTTATATTCTGTGAGTTTCGGCCAAGTAGGGTTTAAAAGACCTAGAGGCCTTAGAAATGAAACCAAATGTGTTAAAAGTACTTCTTATGGAAATAGGATAATGTATTGATTTTGTCACATACTTGTATAATTTTTCCATGATCTAAATGGACCATTGTGAGTCTCGGCCATGAAGGTTTAGATGCCCTAGAAACCCTAGGACTTAAATTAAATATGCTCATGTCACTCTACATGAAATATGATAAGTAGAAAGCCAAGGTTCAATTGCTATATGTTGTTTTATGACCTAAAAATGATGCTAGGGTATGTTTCGGCCATAACTATTGGATGATGCCTTGTATGAATTTATACATAATGTTAGTCCTGTTAGTGAGAGCCCTAGAGCCAATCATGTGATGGTTACTTTTTGGACTCTTTGTATCATATTCTTGTACATATATTTCTGATATATAAATAAAGGCATTGTGATTATTATACTTGTGTGTATTTGTGCTATATAAATAAGTATAATAATGTCCTAGGGTAGTAGGTTCATATCTATATCAATCGATTAGTTGAATCGATAGTGAGATGATATAGAGAACACTACACTTAATTATTCCTAGTCAAGTATTAACATAGAAGGACAATGTTAATGCATTGAGACTAGCATGTAGGTCAACATGATGACTTGATCTCACAAGTCATGGATATGAGATATCAAGTTGACACATGGGTATACATTGGAGAATGTATACTGAATGACCCGCCATGAGAAAGTATCATGGATCGTTATATGAGTGTCATATACTTTCTCAAGTGACTATTAGTATGACTTTAGTCCTTAGACCTGAAGTCACCATGGTTCCTACATAAGGAGTTATGGTTTTGTCAAACGTCACCCGTGGCTGGGTGGACTATAAAGGCGATTACTGGGTATGTAACAAATTATGCGGAGGGATGTGAGTGATGTAGATGGGATCTATCCTCCTATATTACAGGAGTGATATCATAGTCTTGATAGAGTGAGATCACTAAGTGCATGGCCATGCCCAAATAAGGCAATATGTGATATTGCTTATTTGATTATAGTGAGTCTACTTGGAGTTCAAGACACTTAGATTGATTGGAGGATGACACGGTCTATGCCTCATATAAGATCAATCTAGATATCAAGGATAGAAGGACAATGTCACATATTGTGAGAGTCACAATTATTAGTCATATTGGTGATGTTGGATCTCAACATTCTTGTAACTTGGGTAGCAATGATGTGTTGCTAGATACCTCTCATTGCTTATGTCCCTAATTAGATTTAGGGACATTGCCAACGTTGACAAGAACCTATAGGGTCACACACATAGAGCAATAGATGGAGACTAGTTCATATGATGAACCAAGAGGAAAGATGAAGTCAAGTTTGACTTGGCTAAATATGGAAAGTCTATAAAAGGCAAGTTTGACTTGACCTAAATCCACAAGTTTGACTTGACTATGAGTTAGACTCAAGTATGATCCAAATGTTGGATAAATCAATTAAGGGAGTTAATTTGGTCATGTTTGACTTTGGCCAAATTAGGAAGGTTGAAAGTCAATATTGACTTGACTTGGATGCCACCACATTTGATGAGGTGGCATGGGAGAACCAATGGGGATGCTACACATCACCATGCCACCTCATGCTTGCCACCTCATGGGAGGTTACCCATGAGTGGCCGGCCACATTAAGGGGGCAATTAAGAGCATTAATTGTCCACTTAATGACATTTATGTGGCCGGCCACATGATATGGTGGATTGATTGAATTTTTGAATTCAATTTTTTGATTCTTCTTCTTCCTTGGTGCTCTCGGCAACTTCTCCCTCTCTTCCTCCTCTTCTTGGCCGAAAACCACATAGGTGCTAGCACACCTTGTTTCGGTCATCTTCTCCACCTAATTGCTTGTGTGGACACATATAGAGGGGCTCTACTTTGTGCCCTCTAGATCCAACTTCAACCTTGGTTGAGCGGGATAAGCGAAGGGCACGCATCAAAGGTAGTTTTTCTTTAAACTATAGATCTAGGAGTAGATCTAACATATTCGGGTATTAAGCATGATATAAATACGTGGAATTTTTCGAATCGGATTTTTCTTTGCACGAGATCCTTGGCTAGGGTGTTTCGGGGTTTCCGCGACGCGAAAAGCGGTTTTCGTGGCCCGAAAAATTCTAACAAGTCCAAGTTCACATGCTTGTATGCTTGTTTGTAGCCCTAATGAGAACTTGTTAAATTTCGGCCATATGAAATTAGGGACTTGAGGAACTTAGAGACTAAGTTAATCATGTTTATAATGCTTCCTATGAAAATGTTATGATGATAATTTAGGTGCCACATGCTTGGATGTTGTGTTTAACCTAAATTGAGCTCTAAAGGGTTTCGGCCACAAGGGTTTAGGAAGCTTAAAACCAAGATAAATATGATACCATGTTTCCTATGATAGGATAATCACAAGATACACCCTTATGCTTAATATGTATGCTTGTGATTTATGACTTATGATATGATATGCATGCTTTTATGATATGATATGCTTTGTGCTTAAAATATGCATGCTTATGTTATGATATGTGGTTAAATTATGCATGCTTTGATGCTATGTTTAGTGCTTAAAATATGCATGCTTTCATGATATGCTATGTGGTTAAATCATGCATGCTTGATGATATGCTTTATGCTTAAGATATGCATGTTTTTATGATCTATGCCTAAGTGATGCATATTGTTATGACATGATGTATGCCTAAGTGATGCATACCTTTATGATTTGATGTATGCCTAAGTGATGCATACCTTTATGACATGATGTATGCCTAAGTGATGCATACCTTTATGATATGATGTATGCCTAAGTGATGCATATTTTTATGACATGATGTATGCCTAAGTGATGCATACTTTTATGATATGATGTGTGCCTAAGTGATGCATGCTTTTATGATACATGATATGTATGACATGTACTTTACTTTATATGTGAGTGGCTTGTACCAAGGGTGAGCTCCATAAGCGCCCCGGGGACTAAGGACCTCGTTAGGGATGGACTCCTAAGTGCCCCTAGGACTAAGGGCCTAGTATGTTTGCCTCGTAGGGTTCAAGACTTGCTACCTTGGACCTACAAGGTTGCGCGCAATATGTAAGTGGTACATAGCCGGGATCCCCCTTATGTTGAGATTATTTTCAAGTATATATGTAAAAGAAAATGGTTTTAAAGATCATGAGACATACACATGTTTTTCGGATACATGTTTTCCAAAATCATATTGCATACACCTTATGATTATGCTATGTTTCATGTTATGCTCTTGATTATGATATGCCATGATAAGGTATGATTATGTTATGTTCATGCTATACCTTATAGACATGTTTTGGCCATGGATTTGTTGATGCTTGATATATAGATTTCGGCTATGGATATGATGATGCCTTGATGTACATGTTTCGGCCATAGTATGATGCTTTGATATACATGTTTCGGCCATGCTTTGATATACCATGATACTTGTTTGTTATGCCATGTCTAGCTATGTTTTATGCAATGCACTATGTATATGTTTCGGCCATGGTGATGCTTGTTATGCTATGACTAGTTGTGATTATATTATGATGCATGATATGCTTGAATAGAATGCTATGTTATGCCATGATTAGTTGAGATTATGACTTGTTGATGCATTCTTGATTATGTGCTGATTGTTGGTTTTAGTGAGTAGGAAAGGAACTTACTGAGCCATGAGTGCTCATAGCTTACTTTCCTTGTACCACAGATAAAGGAAAAAGCTGGATGAGTTAGAGGAGCAGCAGGAGGGGCAACGAAGATGTGTGTGGCAGTGGCTAGGCAACCAAATAAATAAGAACCTGCTTAAAGTTTCTTTAAAGAACTATGCATTGGTATTTTATGACTTGTGATACCTAAACATGTGTGGCTTGACATTATGGTTCCACTGGATTTGATGTTATGATTTTGATGCCATGTGATAGTATAGTTCAAAAGAAATTTAAAAGAAAAGTTTTATTAAAACTATGGAAATTATTTTAAGTCTTCCGCTGTTTTAAAAAGAAAAATTTATACGTAGAGTATCGTAGCCCCGTCCCTTAGGGCAGCAGGGAGGGCGGGCGTTACACTCCCTCTCCCTCTCCTCCTCAACATGGCCGAACCACACATAGGTGCTAGCACACCTCTTTGTGTGTTTTTCTCCACCTACGAGTCCGTGTGGATACTTCTAGAGGAATATCTATCTTGATACTCTTGAGATCTGGCGTTTTGGACGAGCGGGATACGCGAAGGGCATGCACCGAAGGTATAACTCCTTTATATGGATCAAGGAGTAGATCTAAGGAGAAACTCGTACTCGTAATTTTTGTTTTTAAAATATTTTCTTCGCACGAGATCCAGTGGCATGGGTGATTCGGGGTATCCGCGACGCGAAAACGCGGTTTTTCGCGGCCCGAAAAATCCAACAGTGGTATCAGAGCCACGTGTGAAACTTGTACGAGTTTAGTTTTTGTTTTTATGAAAAAATAAACATTCTGTTAATTTCTGTAAATTTATGATTTTATGGTTCTTTATGGGTATTTTTCTCGTAGAAGCGAAGCACAAGTGTCTCGCCACTTGTAGGCTTCGGCTACCGGGAAGAATTTTCCAAAACGGCTTTGTTCCGACCCAAAACTTTTTGGGATAGCGGGCTAAGGCGCTCTTGGATCGTTTAGGAGCAACTTGCGATGGTTAGATCGCGGGTAGGGGTACTACCCCTAACCCCGCAAGGGGATTTGCTCCGCGATTGCGCCCGAAATCGCTAATCGGGACGGCCGGGAAAAATTTACTCATAAAATATGTAAAATTATGAAAAAATATAGAAAATTATAGAAATATATAATTTTGAATTATATATTAATTTTGTGATAGTCATGGCCCAAAGACCCAATTTGATTGGATAAAAAGTGTTGTAATTCATAATACGGCCTGCGTGTCGTTATGTGATGTGCGTGCTGTATTTATTTTTATTTTTATTTTCACAACCTGCGCGTCGTGTCTTTCTCTTATATTCTGGTTGTAAATTAGATTTAGACTCGAATGTAACTCGAATTTAAAAATGTAATGTAAATTTTGAAGCGGTGGAAGGTCCACTCGAGACGGAGTTACGAGGAAGGCGCGAGCAACACAAGGTGGTCAAAAGGAAGGCACTTGAGAAGTTGACCTTAGGTTGACCATCTGATCTTCTCATTGGCTTGAGAAGATCGTAGTAGGGCCATGACATAATCACAAAATAATTTAATTAATTGTTTATATGTATGTGATGCATGTTTAATTAAGTAGTTAATTAGTGCTTAGCGATTAGATTAGATCTAAGTCGTGCACATGATGCACCCTTCGATTAGATTAGATCTATCGAGTATATGATACGCATCATCATTTAGATTAGATCTAAATCACGTCAACTCATAATGTCTACCATGCCGTGATACCTACCACTACCTCGATCGCATGTTGTTGTTGAATCTGCCAAAGCAGAGCAACACATACTATCTTGGTAGGGTACGGAGGGACAATCTTGGTCCCGCCTATCAACGCATGGGCGAATACAAACTCAATTAGATTGAGTATTCCTAGTTTACTCGGTTGGATCGAGTACAACTATAGGCATTATTCCAACGGTTGGAAAGATAGGTCAAAATCACATATATATTAACTCTCGGACGTATTAGCCAAAGCTAACTCGAGTTTTAATATCAATGCGGATTTTGATCCTATAAACAAGAGTTGCATAGAGATGTAATTGGTAATCGTTACCTACCGATCATACTAAGTCTTGGGCGTAATGGCCAAAGCTAACTCAAGGGTTAGTATGATGTGGATCTTGTCCCACATGAATTATAGAATTCAGTGGGAGCATCATTTAGTTAAAGGTCTAATTAAATGATTAAGAATATGATATTTATTTCTGCTTTTATTTCTGTTGTAGATTACCATAACGTCGAACACGAACACCTTCTCCCTGTGATTTGTCCTCAACAAGGACAAGCTCAACGGAGCAAACTTTCTGGATTGGTACAGGAACCTAAGAATAGTTCTCACTCAGGAACGTAAACTGTACGTTCTGGAGCAGCCCATTCCGGAGGCTCCTCCTTCCACTGCCCCGCGTGGTGACCGAGATGCTTTCAAGAAGCATCAAGATGACGCATTAGATGTGTCTTTTCTAATGCTCGCGACCATGAACTCTGAGCTTCAGAAGCAACGTGAGTTAATGGGCGCTTACGATATGGTTGAACATCTTCGTCAACTATATCAAGGTCAAGCGAGGCATGAGAGATTTGAGATCTCAAGGGCTCCTGTAGGCCCATATGTACTCAAAATGATTGGGTACATAGAGAACCTACAAAGGTTGGGGTTCCCACTTGGCCAAGAGCTGGCCACTGATCTGATCTTGCAATCCTTGCCGGATAGCTATAGTCAGTTCGTTCTAAACTACAATATGAACGAAATTGACAAGCCACTGCCCGAGCTGCTTAGCATGTTAAGAACTGCCGAGCTGAACCTTAAGAAGGCAAAGCCCCACTCTGTTCTGATGGTTCAGAAACACAAGGGCAAGGGCAAACCCAAAGGCAAGGGAAAGTCCCAAGCCAAGGGTAAAGGCAAGGCACTGAAGCCTAAAGGAGGGGTCGCCAAGGATGCTACCTGCTTCCACTGCAGTCAGACCGGGCACTGGAAGAGGAGCTGCAAGGTATACTTGGAGGATCTTAAGAAGAAGCGAAGTGAGACTTCCACTTCAGGTATATATGTTATAGAAGTCAATCTATCTATTTCTACATCATGGGTATTAGATACTGGATGTGTTTCTCACATTTGTACTGATGTGCAGGCGCTGAGAAATAGCAGAGCATTGGGAAAGGGCGAGGTGGACCTACGAGTAGGAAATGGAGCACGGGTTGCTGCTGTTGTTGTAGGAACTTACTTTCTATCTCTGCCCTCTGGGCTTGTACTAGAGTTAGTCGATTGTTGTTATGTGTCTACATTCACTAAGAACATTATATCAGTTTCTTGTTTGGACAAGAAAGGGTTTAATTTATTATAAAGAACAAATGTTGTTCAGTCTATTTAAATGAAATGTTCTATTGTAGTGCACCTCTGATAAACGGACTATATATTCTAGACCTTGAGAGCCCTATCTATAACATTAGTACCAAGAGTTTCAAGTCAAATGATATGAACCAAACCTACCTCTGGCACTGTCGCTTAGGTCATATAAATGACAAGTGCTTATCCCAGCTCCATAAGGATGGTTTGCTGGACTCAATTCATTTTGAATCATATGAGATATGCGAGTCATGCCTACGAGGCAAGATGACCAAGACTCCCTTTAGTGGGCGCAGCGAAAGAGCGACTGATTTGTTAGGACTCATACATAGTGATGTATGTGGCCCTTTCAATGTCGCTGCTAGAGGCGGTTATAGGTACTTCATCACATTTACTGATGACTTCAGTAGATATGGTTATGTGTACTTGATGACACATAAATCTGAATCCTTTGAAAAGTTCAAAGAATTCAAGAATAAAGTACAGAACCATCTTGGCAAGAGTATCAAGATACTTCGATCTGATCGAGGTGGAGAATACCTTAGCCATGAGTTTCGTGACTACCAAGCTGAGTGTGGGATTCTATCCGAACTCACTCCTCCTGGAACACCACAGTGGAATGGTGTATCCGAAAGGAGAAATCGTACTCTATTAGATATGGTACGATCTATGATGAGTCACACAGATCTTCCGACATACCTTTGGGGCTATGCTCTAGACACGGCAGCTTTTATACTCAACCGAGTTCCATCAAAAGCCATGATAAAGACACCATATAGGATATGGATTGGGAGAGATGCCTAGGTGTCTTTTATGAGGATTTGGGGTTGTGAGGCTTACGTTCGACGTCAAGTCTCAGACAAGTTAGGACCCAAATCTGATAAGTGCTACTTCATTGGATTTCCCAAGGAAACTAAGGGATATTACTTCTACATTCCCAGTCAGCACAAGGTAGTTGTGGCAAAGACTGAGGTCTTTCTAGAAAGACTAGTGGAAGCACGTTCGATCTTGAAGAAGTTCAAGATGCGAACAATAGCGCTGTTGCCTCGATAGAAGTTGAACTGGAACCACAAAGTGTTGTGGATGATGTTGTTCCACAAAGAGTTGAGGAACAACAACCAGTTCAAGTAGGCATACCTCTTCGCAGGTCTGATAGGGTACGTCGTCAGCCTGATAGATACTCATTTCTCTTGTCTGACCATGATGACGTTGTGCTCATAGAGGATGAGCCTACCACCTATCAGGAAGCTGTGATGAGATCAGATTCGGAGAAATGGCTAGAGGCCATGAGATCCGAGATGGAATCCATGTACACCAACCAAGTATGGACTTTGGTTGATCCACCTGAAGGGGTAAAGCCCATTGGGTGTAAGTGGGTCTTTAAGAGAAAGACTGACATGGATGGACTTCTCTATAAGGGTCGCTTGGTAGCTAAAGGTTTCAAGCAGATTCATGGTATTGACTATGATGAGACCTTTTCTCCAGTAGCGATGTTTAAGTCCATTCGGATCATGCTTACTATTGCAGCTTACCACGATTACGAGATCTGGCAGATGGACGTCAAAACCACGTTTCTGAATGGAAACCTACTCGAGGATGTGTACATGACACAATCTGAGGGTTTTGTCGATCCACAGCATACTAGCAGAATATGCAAGCTGCATAGGTCCATTTATGGACTAAAGCAAGTTTCTCGGAGCTGGAATCTTCGATTTGATGATGCAATCAAACAGTTTAGTTTCATCAAGAACAAAGATGAGCCTTGTGTCTACAAGAAGGTTGTAGGGGATATAGTTGTCTTCCTCATATTGTATGTAGATGACATACTACTCATTGGGAAGGACATCCCTATGCTTCAGTCTGTCAGGACTTGGCAAGGGAGTTGCTTCTCAATGAAGGACTTAGGTGAGGCATCCCGCATTCTAGGGATACAGATCTATAGAGATAGACTTATGAGATTGCTTGGCCTAAGTCAGAGTACATACATTGACAAGGTACTCCTTCGGTTTGTCATGCAGAACTCCAAGAAGGGATTTCTGCCGATGTCACATGGCGTGAGTCTTTCGAAGACTCAAGGTCCCTCTTCTAGAGAGGAGAGAGACCGCATGGATCCGATCCCTAATGCCTCAGCCATAGGATCGATCATATACGCCATGCTATGTACTCGACCTGATGTCTCGTATGCTTTGAGCATGATGAGCAGATACCAGTCAGATCCAGGTGAAAGTCACTGGATAGCGGTCAAGAATATTCTTAAGTACTTAAGAAGGACTAAAGAATATTTCTTGATATATGGAGGCAATGACGAGCTAGCTGTAAAGGGTTATAGTGATGCTAGCTTCCAGACCGACCAGGATGATTATCAATCGTAGTCGGGGTTCGTGTTTTGCATTAATGGTGGTGCTGTGAGCTAGAAGAGTTCGAAGCAGGACACAGTAGTTGATTCTACGACAGAGGCCGAGTATATTGCTGCATCAAAGGCAGCAAAGGAGGCAGTTTGGATCTGCAAGTTCATCACTGAACTTGGGGTGGTTCCTAGCATCGCCGACCCCATTGAGCTCTATTGTGACAACAATGGAGCTATAGCACAGGCAAAGGAACCTCGCTCACACCAGCGGACCAAACACATACTACGGCGCTTCCATCTCATTCGAGAGAGGAGATGTGAAGATTTGCAGAGTACCTACAGAGGCTAACATCGCAGATCCCTTGACCAAAGCTTTGGCACAAAAGAAGCATGATGGTCACACTAGGTCATTTGGGCTTAGAGCCTACACTGATTGGCACTAGTGCTAGTGGGAGATTGTTAGCTAGAGCCCTAGAGCCAATCATTTGATGATTGTATTTTGGAGTTATTGTATCATATTCTATATATAAATAAAGGCATTTGGATTTTGGTTATTATACTTACTTGTATTGGTGCCAAATAAACTAAGTATAATATTGTCCTTGAGTAGACGGTTTTCACCTATATCAATCGGTTAGTTGAACCGATAGTGAGATGATATAGGGAACACTACTCTTAATCATTCCTAGTCGAGTATTAACATTCAGGGACAATGTTAATGCAATAAGACTAGCATGTAGGTCAACTCGATGACTTGATCTCACAAGTCATGGATATAGAAATATCAAGTTGACACATGGGTATACATTAGAGAATGTATAATGAATGACCCGCTATGAGAAAGTATCATGGATCGTTATATGAGTGTCATATATTTTCTCATGTGGCTATTAGTATGACTACTAGTCCTTAGACCTGAAGTCACCATGGTTCCTTACATAAGGAGTTATGTAATTTGGTTTCATCAAACGTCACCTATAACTGGTTGGACTATAAAGGCGATTACTAGGTATATAACAAATTATACAGAGGGATGTGAGTGATGTAGATGGGATCTATCCCTCCTATATAACGGGAGAGACATCGGTATTCTTGATAGAGTAAGACCACGAAGTGCATGGCCATGCCCAAATGAGTCAATATAGGATATTGAGCTCATTTGATTTAGTGAGTCTACTTGGAGTTCAGGATTTAGATTGGTCAGAGGATGACACGGTATATGCCTCACATTGACCAATCTAGATGTCTAGGATAGAAGGACACTTGTCATATATTGTGAGAAGTCACAATTAGTAGTCACAAGGTGATGTTGGATCTCGACATTCTTGTAACTTGGGTAGTAATGATGTGTTGCTATATACCGCTCATTACTTATGCTCCTAAATGAGTTTAGGGTATTGCCAACGTTACAAGAACCTATAGGGTCACACACTAAGGAAAATTAGATGGAGATTAGGTTCATATGATGAACCTAGAGGATTATATTCATTTGATGAATCAAATTGGATTAAGAGTAATCCTATTTGGGCTAACTTGAGTTAGACTCAAGTGGATTCATGTATTCAATGAGTCTAATTTAGATTATGACTCATTAAATCAACTTAATTTAATGAATTAGATTCATTATATTAAGTTGGCTTGAATCAAATGGTTAGATTAGATCAACCATGGAAGAGATTTGGTCAAGTTTGACTTGACTTGAGAGGAAGATAAAAAGTCAAGTTTGACTTGACTTTATGCCACCTCATTGGTGAGTTGGCATTGATGTGGACCAATGGTGTTACTCCACATCATCTTGGGTGCCACCTCATGGAAGTTACAAAGCCATTTCTTTAATAGCTTCACATTAATTGCACTTAATGCAATTTTTGGGAGTTACACTTTGAAATGGCCGGCCACTTTTGAATGGGAAGGGAATTGATTTTCCTCATTCAAGTGCATTATTCCTTCTTCTTCCTCTTGGAGCTCTCTCCCTCTCCCTCTCCCTCTCCTCCTCAACTTGGCCGAACCACACATAGGTGCTAGCACACCTCTTTGTGTGTTTTTCTCCACCTACGAGTCCGTGTGGATACTTCTAGAGGAGTATCTATATTGATACTCTTGAGATCCGGCGTTTTGGACGAGCAGGATACGCGAAGGGCACGCACCGAAGCTATAACTCTTTTATGTAGATCTAGGAGTAGATCTAAGGACAAACTCGTACTCGTAATTTTTGTTTTTGAAATCTTTTCTTCGCACGAGATCCAGTGGCATGGGTGATTCGGGGTTTCCACGACGTGAAAACACTATTTTTTGCGGCCCGAAAAACCCAACAGTGGTATCAGAGCCACGTGCAAAACTTGTACATGTTTAGTTTTTGTTTTTATGAAAAAATAAACATTCTGTGAATTTTTGTAAATTTATGATTTTATGGTTCTTTATGGGTATTTTTCTCGTAAAAAGCATAGCACAAGTGTCTCGGCACTTGTAGGCTTCGGCTACCGAGAAGAATTTTCCAAAACGGCTTTGTTCCGACCCAAAACCTTTTGGGACAGCGGGCTAAGGCCCTCTTGCATCGTTTAGGAGCAACTCGCGATAGTTAGATCGCGGGTAGGGGTACTACCCCTAACCCCGCAAGGGGATTTGCTCCGCGATTGCGCCCGAAATCGCTAATCGGGACGGTCGGGAAAAATTTACTCATAAAATCTGTAAAATTATGAAAAAATTACAGAAAATTATAGAAATATATAATTTTGAATTATATATTAATTTTGTGATAGTCATGGCCCAAAGACCCAATTTGATTGGATAAAAAGTGTTGTAATTCATAATACGACATGCGTGCCGTTATGTGATGTTCGTGCTGTATTTATTTTTATTTTTATTTTCATGACCTGTGCGTCATGCCTTTCTCTTATATTCTGGTTGTAAATTAGATTTAGACTCGAATGTAACTCGAATTTCAAAATGTAATGTAAAATTTGAAGCGGTGGAAGGTCCACTCGAGACGGAGTTACGAGGAAGGCGCGAGCAACACAAGGTGGTCAAAAGGAAGGCGCTTGAGAAGTTGACCTTAGGTTGACCATCCGATCTTCTCATTGGCTTGAGAAGATCGTAGTAGGGTCATGACATAATCACAAAATAATTTAATTAATTGCTTATATGTATGTGATGCATGTTTAATTAAGTAGTTAATTAGTGCCTAGCGATTATATTAGATCTAAGTCGTGCACATGATGCACCTTCGATTAGATTAGATCTATCGAGTATATGATACGCATCATCATTTAGATTAGATCTAAATCACATCAACTCATAATGCCTACCATGCCGTGATACCTACCACTACCTCGATCGCATGTTGTTGTTGAATCTGCCAAAGCAGAGCAACACATACTATCTTAGTAGGGTACGGAGGGACAATCTTGGTCCCGCCTATCAACGCATGGGCGAATACAAACTCAATTAGATTGAGTATTCCTAGTTTACTCGGTTGGATCGAGAACAACTATAGGCACTCTTCCAACGGTTGGAAAGATAGGTCAAAATCACATATATATTAACTCTCGGGCGTATTAGCCAAAGCTAACTCGAGTTTTAATATCAATGCGGATTTTGATCCTATAAACAAGAATTGCATAGAGATGTAATTGGTAATCGTTACCTACAGATCATACTAAGTCTTGGGCGTATTAGCCAAAGCTAACTCAAGGGTTAGTATGATGTGGATCTTGTCCCACATGAATTATAGAATTCAGTGGGAGCATTATTTAGTTAAAGGCCTAATTAAATGATTAAGAATATGATATTTATTTGTTCTTTTATTTCTATTGTAGATTACCATGACGTCGAACACGAACACCTTCTCCCTGCGATCTATCCTCAAGAAGGACAATCTCAACGGAGCAAACTTCCTGGACTGGTACAGGAACCTAAGAATAGTTCTCACTCAGGAACGTAAACTGTACGTTCTGGAGCAGCCCATTCCGGAGGCTCCTCCTGCCACTGCCCCGCGTGCTGACCGAGATGCTTTCAAGAAGCATCAAGATGACGCATTAGATGTGTCTTGTCTAATGCTCGCGACCATGAACTCTGATCTTCAGAAGCAACATGAGTTAATGGGCTCTTACGATATGGTTGAACATCTTCGTCAACTGTATCTAGGTCAAGCGAGGCATGAGAGATTTGAGATCTCAAGGGCACTATTTCAGTGCAAGATGTCAGACGGGACTCCTCTTGGCCCATATGTACTCAAAATGATTGGGTACATAGAGAACCTACAAAGGTTGGTGTTCCCACTTGGCCAAGAGCTGGCCACTGATCTGATCTTGCAATCCTTGCCGGATAGCTATAGTCAGTTCGTTCTAAACTACAATATAAACGAAATTGACAAGCCACTGCCCGAGCTGCTTAGCATGTTAAGAACTGCCGAGCTGAACCTTAAGAAGGCAAAGCCCCACTCTGTTCTGATGGTTCAGAAACACTAGGGAAAGGGCAAACCCAAAGGCAAGGGAAAGTCCCAAGCCAAGGGTAAAGGCAAGGCACTGAAGCCTAAAGGAGGGGTCGCCAAGGATGCTACATGCTTCCACTGCGGTCAGACCGGGCACTGGAAGAGGAACTGCAAGGTATACTTGGAGGATCTTAAGAAGAAGCGAAGTGAGACTTCCACTTCAGGTATATATGTTATAGAAGTTAATCTATCTATTTCTACATCATGGGTATTAGATACTGGATGTGTTTCTCACATTTGTACTGATGTGCAGGCGCTGAGAAATAGCAGAGCATTGAGAAAGGGCGAGGTGGACCTACGAGTAGGCAATGGAGTACAGGTTGTTGCTGTTGCTGTAGGGACTTACTTTCTATCTCTGCCCTCTGGGCTTGTACTAGAGTTAGTCGATTGTTGTTATGTGCCTGCATTAACTAAGAACATTATATCAGTTTCTTGTTTGAACAAGAAAGGGTTTTCATTTATTATAAAGAACAAATGTTATTCAGTCTATTTAAATGAAATGTTCTATTGTAGTGCACCTCTGATAAATGGACTCTATATTCTAGACCTTGAGAGCCCTATCTATAACATTAGTACCAAGATGTTTAAGTCAAATGACATTAACCAAACCTACCTATGACACTGTCGCTTAGGTCATATAAATGACAAGCGCTTATCCCAGCTCCATAAGGATGGTTTGCTGGACTCATTTGATTTTGAATCATATGAGATATGCGAGTCATGCCTACGAGGCAAGATGACCAAGACTCCCTTTAGTGGGCGCAGCGAAAGAGCAACTGATTTGTTAGGACTCAAACATAGTGATGTATGTGGCCCTTTCAATGTCGCTGCTAGAGGCGGTTATAGGTACTTCATCACATTTACTGATGACTTCAGTAGATATGGTTATGTGTACTTGATGACAGATAAATCTGAATCCTTTGAAAAGTTCAAAGAATTCAAGAATGAAGTACAGAACCAGCTTGATTTCAAGAATGAAGTATCAAGATATTTCAATCTGATCGAGGTGGAGAATACCTTAGCCATGAGTTTCGTGACTACCTAGCTGAGTGTGGGATTCTATCCCAACTCACTCCTCCTGGAACACCATAGTGGAATGGTGTATCTGAAAGGAGGAATCATACTCTATTAGATATGGTACGATCTATGATGAGTTACACAGATCTTCCGACATACCTTTGGGGCTATGCTCTAGACACGGCAGCTTTTATACTCAACCGAGTTCCTTCAAAAGCCGTGATAAAGATACCATATAGGATATGGATTGAGAGAGATGCCTAGGTGTCTTTCATGAGGATTTGGGGTTGTGAGGCTTACGTTCGACATCAAGTCTCTGACAAGTTAGGACCCAAATCTGATAAGTGCTACTTCATTGGATATCCCAAGGAAACTAAGGGTTATTACTTCTACATTCCCATTCAGCACAAGGTAGTTGTGGCAAAGACTGAGGTCTTTCTAGAAAGGGACTTTGTTTCTAGAAAGACTAGTGGGAGCACTTTCGATCTTGAAGAAGTTCAAGATGCGAACAATAGCACTGTTGCCTCGATGGAAGTTGAACTGGAACCACAAAGTGTTGTGGATGATGTTGTTCCACAAAGAGTTGAGGAACAACAACCAGTTCAAGTAGGCATACCTCTTCGCAGGTCTGATAGGGTACGGCGTCAGCCTGTGAGATACTCATTTCTCTTATCTGACCATGATGGCGTTGTACTCATAGAGGATGAGCCTACCACCTATCAGGTGTTGGTGCGGTTAGCACTAACGATTTAACCCAGGTTTTGATGAATGATAAAAAGGTTATGTTAGGTTTATTGTTGATCTAACACGCTGATCAAGTGTGCAGGATAAGTCCAGCTAGGTCGACGGGCTCACCGAATATCTGGCACGAAGTCCAAGCGGGTCGACGGACTGACCGAACGCTTAGGCACGAAGTCCAGCTAGGTCGACGGGCTGACCGGATAGCTGGCACGAAGTCCAGACGGGTCGACGGGCTGACCGGACATCTGGCAGGTAAGTGAGGTAAGTCACTGGAGGGGAGTGACTACGAGGACGCGTTCCTGGGAAGGGAACATTAGGCGTCGATCCGGCTTAGATCCATTTCGGATATCTAGGTCGAGATCGTGACTAGATTCCGGTCTCGGAAAGACGGAATCTAAGTCATACTTTTACTGTTAAATCATACTTTATAAATTGTGCTAACAATCTGTGTTGCAGGGTATATTTTGCCTCGGACTAACTTTATTTTGCAGGAGAATGAATCTCTGGAAAAAGGTGGTCCGGGCGCCTGGAGGCAATTTTTATCCTCTGCATCGCCTCACCACGTGGAGCATCCTGACTGGACTTGCCACGTCGCACCAGGGCGCCCGGAAGGGATCCAGGCGCCCAGAGGGGCATATAAAAGAAGCCCCAGGGGTGGAGCTTCAGAACAACCTCAGAATTCCCAGATTGCTTTACTGCTCTATGCTCCAGCGACGCTAACAAAGCTCCGACAAACGCGCTCTTGCTCTTCAAGTTTTCTTTTTCATCGGTATTGCTTTGTGTTTTTGTTTCATTAGCATTTCCTGTACTCTTTTTTGTAATCACATTCGAATTGCTAGTGATTGCCCAACGAAAGTTGTCCAGGACCACGGACCTTCGAGTAGGAGTCGTCATAGGCTCCGAACGAAGTAAAATCAATTTTGTTCATTTACTTTTCCGCTGCGTACTGTTACACTCGAGTTTTCGAATCGATATTCATCCCCCCTCTATCGAACGTTCACGATCCAACAAGTGGTATCAGAGCAGGTACCGCTCTGATTTGGTGCAACCACCAATCAGACAGGGGGTGAAAAATTAATCTTTATTTCTTTTCGGTTTTCAGTTTTACGTTTAATTTCAAACTGGTATTATTGCCTATTTTAAATTTTTTTTCGTTGTAATTAAATCTAAATTGGTGCAACACCAATTTAGATACTTCTATTATTTTTCTTCCGCAGTACTAATCCAAGACCAAGTCTTGGGATTTCTGTTTTCCTTTGTTTCGCTGTGCGCAGGACTAAAATGTCTTAGACAGAAGGATTCAGCACAGTACGACCTCCACTCTTTAACGGGGATGATTTTCCGTACTGGAAGAGGCCCATGGAGGTTTACCTCAAAATATACTTCGACCAGTGGATGAGCGTTACAAGACCCTACAAAATTCCAGTGGACAGCTCCGGGAATATACTGGATCCTGAAGACTGGACACCATATTTGAAGAAAAAGGCGTTAACAGAAAATAAAGCCATCAACACTCTACAGTGCGGATTAACAAGAGAAGAACTGAACAGAGTCGGTCCACACAAAAACGCTAAAGAGCTGTGGGACAAATTGATCGAGCTGCACGAGGGAATAAGCGACGCCAAGGTAACAAAACGAGATCTACTTTTAAATAAAATTCTTAATATAAAAATGCAGGAAGGTGAAACGACGAATCAGCTCCACGCGAGGATCAAGGACATCCTCAACGGGCTTCATGCGATAGGCCACCAGATGGAAAATAGAGATTTAATAAGGTACGCATTAAATGCTTTTCCACGTAATAGTTTGTGGGCATCGATCGTAGATGCCTACAAGATTTCTAAAAATCTTTCTAAGTTAAAATTAGACGAGCTTTTCTATGAATTAGAATTACATGAACAAACTAATGCTGGAGTCGAGAAGGGTATAGCTTTATTTGCAGGTTCCTCCAAAGAGAAGAAGAGCAAGCCTGAATATGAAGAAGATTCCGACCAAGACTCCGAAGACGAAGAACACCTGGTGAACTTGGTAAGAAAAATGTTCACCAAGAGAAAAAGGAGCTTCAAAAGATCAGTTCTCCCTCAGAACAAAAGAACGTGACTTGCTTCGGCTGCAATTAAAAGGGACACTACAAGAACGAATGCCCAAAACTGAAGTTCGACAAACCGAAGCCAACCAAAAAGAAGGCCCTCAAAGCAACGTGGGACGACTCCTCGGACGATTCGGAGGCAGAAGAGCAGAAACATCAGAGCCACCTTGCACTGTTGGCCCACAAAGCTGAAACAGAAGACGAGTCGGAAGAAAAAGACGGGTCTGAACCCGAAACAAGCCACGAGTCCGTACTCGTTTCCGAAGGCCCGGATGAGGTATATTTTAATTTAAACAAAAAATTTTTTAGAATTATTTCCTGCTTAAATAGTAAATTAATTAAAATAGAAAATGAAAACAAATCACTCCTTGAGGAAAATCAAAACCTCAAGGAACAAATCAAAAATTCAAATCCGACTCAAGATCTAACACTTGAGGAGGAGAATTCATCATTAAAATCAGAAATTAATAAGCTAAAAGAAACGCTAGAAAAATTTACAACAAGATCAAAAAATCTTGACTTAATTCTGAACAATCAAAAAGCATGTTATAATAAAACCGGACTCGGATACAAGTCGAACTCAAATAAAACTTTTAAATCATTAATAACTCAATACAAATCAACTAATCAAGCTTGGGTTCCAAAAGCGTGTTTAACCACGCAAGTAGGACTTAATCAATATTATATACCTAAAGAAAAAGTATATTATATAAACTCGATTACCAAAACAAAAACCAAAATACAAACCAAAAGAAAAAAAAATTCAAAATTCAAACCTTTTAAAACTCAACAAAATATAAATTATCACCAAGTTAATTATAACTATAAAAAGAATAGACACAAACCTAAAACGAAAACTTAAAGGTCAATAATTCAGGGGGAGGCTCCAGAATAGCTGGCACCTCCAGGGTAACCTAAACAAACTAGCCCGGCAGGGTAACTAGGATTAGTTAAAAAGAGACCAAGTTTAACTTGAATCATGGTACTGGTGAAGTTTTTGGATGATAGTACCTTAGGGAAGCTTGGGCAT
Source organism: Zingiber officinale (assembly GCF_018446385.1). Taxonomy (NCBI): domain Eukaryota; kingdom Viridiplantae; phylum Streptophyta; class Magnoliopsida; order Zingiberales; family Zingiberaceae; genus Zingiber; species Zingiber officinale. The sequence goes on along the minus strand of NC_055990.1, from coordinate 13,373,594 downwards.
CGCATGTCTAGAAAGATATGGCTTCGATCTGGTGCATTTGGCCAAGTGGAACTGACTGAAGCTACCCTTAAATGAATCCTAACCAGTTAGACCAAGATTTAGTACTATGCTCCGTGGATAGGACTATTCGAAAAACCTTGAAAGGTTGGCTACTTCTAATGACGTCCATGTGACTCACCAAGCTTAGAGGTTTATCCGAAGAATACCTATTTGTTGAGACCAAAACTAAATCTGAATCTAACACAAGTTAAACCAAACTCTACAATCTAATCTACCTCATCTCACAAAATTGTAGGATTCCCTGATTGATAATCTAGATCAGGTGAGATGACTAAGGAACAAAATTTAATTAAATTAATTAAATTAAATAATTAAATTAAATTTCGAATGTTGAATAAATCAATGTCGAATCAAAAATTAATTTTTCAAAATTTTAATTTCAAATTTAAAAATTAATTTAAAAAATTTTAATTTTAAAAATTTTAATTTTAACTTAAAAATTATTTTCAAAAATTTTAATTTTAACTTAAAAATTATTTATAAAAATTTTAATTTTAACTTAAAAATTATTTTCAAAAATTTTAATTTTATCTTAATAATTATTTTCAAAATTTTAATTTCAAACTTAAAAATTATTTTAAAAAATTTAAATTTTAACTTAAAAATTATTTTCAAAATTTTAATTTCAAACTTAAAAATTATTTTCAAAATTTTAATTTCAAACTTAAAAATTAATTTCAAAAATTTTAATTTCAAAATTTTAATTTTAAAACTTAAAAATTATTTTCAAAATTTTAATTTTAAACTTAAATTTTAATTTCAAAAATTTTAATTTTAAACTTAAATTTTAATTTCAAAATTTTTAATTTTAACTTAAAAATTAATTTTTCAAAATTTTAATTTCAAACTTAAAAATTAATTTCAAAAATTTTAATTTTAACTTAAAAATTATTTACAAAAATTTTAATTTTAACTTAAAAATTATTTTAAAAATTTTAATTTTAACTTAAAATTTATTTTCAAAAATTTTAATTTTAACTTTAAAATTATTTTCAAAAATTTTAATTTTAACTTAAAAATTATTTTCAAAATTTTAATTTCAAACTTAAAAATTATTTTCAAAAATTTTAATTTTAACTTAAAAATTATTTTCAAAATTTTAATTTCAAACTTAAAAATTAATTTCAAAAAATTTTAATTTCAAAATTTTAATTTTAAACTTAAATTTTAATTTCAAAAATTTTAATTTTAAACTTAAATTATTTTCAAAATTTTAATTTTAACTTAAAAATTATTTTCAAAAATTTTAATTTTAACTTAAAAATTATTTTCAAAATTTTAATTTCAAACTTAAAAATTACTTTCAAAATTTTAATTTGAAACTTAAAAATTAATTTCAAAAATTTTAATTTCAAAAATTTTAATTTTAAACTTAAAAATTAATTTAAAAATTTAAATTTCAAAAATTTTAATTTTAACTTAAAAATTTTAATTTCAAAAATTTTAATTTTAACTTAAAAATTATTTTGAAAAGTTTTAATTTCTAAACTTAAAAATTAATTTCAAAATTTTAATTTTAAACTCAAAATTAACTTAAATAATGTCTGCTCAAAAATAAAAAGACTAACTTTAAATTCTACTTACTGTAGGAAACCAAATGGATTTTGGACAGTGGTTGCTCCAAACATATGACTGGAGATCACACCAAGTTCACTCAACTCACTTACAAAAGCTTAGGAACAGTTGCCTTTGGAAACAACGGCAAACTCAAGGTAATTGGTATAGGTAATATTGAATTAAAAATAGAACTTTATTAGAAGCCTCTAGAACTATGTTAAATGAATATAACTTACCTAAATATTTCTGGGCAGAAGCTGTTAGCACAGCCTGCTATGTACAAAATAGAACAACATTAAATAAAAGACATAATAAAACCTTCTTTGAAATATTTTATAACAAACAACCTAACATAAAATATTTTAAAGTATTTGGGTGTCCAGCCTTCATCCTCAACACTAGAGAACATTTAGGAAAATTCACCTCTAAAATAGAAAATGGAAATTTTGTAGGATATTCTCTAAACAGTAGAGGTTACAAAATATATAATAAAGTTACGCTAAAAATCGAGGAAAATACAAATGTAAAATTTGATGAAACCCAAGGAAAAACTCAACTTCAACCTGTTGAATTTAATAATTCTGAATAAACCAATCAATCCCTAGACTATGATGAAGATGAACACACTCAAGAAAATCAACCCCCTAAAACTATAAGAATAAATCCCAACCATTCATCTGATCAAATAATTGGTGACCCAGACCTAAGGGTTTAAACCAGATCATCCTTTAGGAACCTAAGTCAAATTTCCCTGATTTCAAAAATTGAACCCAAAACTGTAGCTGAATCCCTACTTGATCCAGATTGGATCATCGCCATGCAAGAAGAACTAGCTCAATTTGAGCGTAATGAAGTTTGGGATCTAGTACCACCACCTAAAGATAAGAAAGTAATAGAAACAAAATGGGTATTTAGAAATAAATTAAGTGAAACTGGGGAAATTACTAGGAATAAGGCTAGGCTAGTTGCCAAAGGGTTCAGTCAAGTTGAAGGACTTGACTATGATGAGACCTATGCCCCAGTAGCCAGACTAGAATCCATTAGAATGTTACTAAGTTATGCAACCCATAAGGGATTCAAACTATATCAAATGGATGTTAAGTCAGCCTTTCTCAATGGACTAATAAAAGAAGAAGTGTATGTAAGTCAGCCTCCTGGGTTTGAAAATATAGAACACCCTGATTATGTCTTTAAGTTGAAGAAAGCATTATACGAACTTAAACAAGCACCCAGGGCATGGTATGAAAGGTTAACATCTTACTTAACATCCAAAGGATTCAACCAAGGTCAAATTGATCCAACCCTGTTTGTTAAATTATTAAATAACGACATATTTATAGCACAAATATACGTAGATGATATAATATTTGGATCAACCAACTCAGACTTTCTAGAAGAATTTATTAATCTAATGGAACAAGAGTTTGAAATGAGCTTAGTAGGAAAATTGACCTATTTCCTAGGACTACAAATCAAACAAACAAATGAAGGAAATTACATTTATCAACATAAATACACTAACGAATTACTTAAAAAATTCGGAATGGAAAATACAAAAGAAATAAAAACACCCATGGCAGTAAATACAATCTTAGACAATGACCCAAATGGAAAACCAGTAGATCTAAAGTACTATAGAAGTGCAATAGGCAGTCTACTCTACCTAACTGCAAGCCGTCCTGATATCCTATTTGCAGTTAGTATGTGTGCAAGATACCAAACATGTGCTAAAGAATCCCATTTGACTCAAGTCAAAAGGATTTTTAGATATCTTAAGGGAACAACCAACGTAGGAATCTGGTATCCTAGGACCAGTGAGTTTGAATTAATAGGATATTCTGACTCGGATTATACTGGATGCAAATTAGACCGCAAAAGCACAAGTGGTGGATGTCAACTACTAGGCCCATCACTTGTTAGCTGGTTTAGTAGAAAGTAATATTGTGTTGCACTATCTACAACTGAGTCAGAATACATAGCCATAGGAGAATGTGTAGCCCAATTATTATGGATGATGCACACCTTAAAAGATTTTAACTTAAAAATCACAAATGTAAAAGTTTTAATTTACAATATTAGCTCAATAAATTTAACAAAAAATCGAGTGCATCATTCAAGAACCAAACACATTGAAATCAGGCACAACTTTATCAGGGATCATGTTACTAAGGGTGACATTGAGCTCAAATACGTTGAGTCCAAGTCAAACTTAGCTGACATATTCACTAAACCACTCCCTGAAAATGAGTTTAGCCATTTACGTAGAAAACTAGGAATGTGCCTAATAGACTAGGAATTTTAAATTTCAAAAATATTCTCGAAAATGATTATTTTTAACTCATAGGTTCAAACATGTGTCAGTTTTCAAAACCTTCCTATTTTTAGATTTTTTTTTTTAAAAAAAAATTAACCTTAGACTAGTTCAAAATCCTTAGAGAACATGCACCCATAGGATTAGTTTTGAGCATCTCACCAAACCCGAGGCTTACCATGCTTGTGTTTGACGAACATAGAAAGGGGTGAGATGCATAGGCCACTTGCCTAAGACTTAAGATGCTTATTTCCGTGCATCGACATAAGTCTGGGCGTTAAAAACAAAATATATATTAATCAAGTTAAGGTTGACCTTAACTTGACTAACCAAGTGATAGCTGCTATGTTTTGATAAGTCAGTCAGTAACTAACTGGTTAGACATTTGATTTGATGTCAGGTTCAGGGGGAGGAATTAATTAAAGATTATCCCGTTATTCAAAACATTTTCTTAAAAAATCTCCAAAACCTATTCTTAAAAACTAGCTCTTATTTTCAAAAACTAAGTTACTTTTAACGTAGTTTTGAAAATTGAATTAAAAAAAAAACAGATTTGTTAAAACTTAGTTTTTGAAATTTTGATTATGTTTGAAAAGAGTTATGAAAACAAGACTTATGAACTTATGAACCTATATTTGATAAAGTTGAAACCTGTTTTATGAATAAGACTGCCTTAAAATTAAATCCTTTTTAGAATATCACTTTTACTTAGTGTTGAAAAATAGATCATTCAAATCTGCCTTAAAAATTAGTTTTAAACTCATTTTAAATTCAAAACCTTGATCTTGAAACTTTGTTCTTTTTTTTACAAATTATTAAGTTGTTAAAATTTAACTCCCCCAAATTAACTTGACATGATTCCTTTGTCTGAAGTTTTTTTTCACTTACTTTAAACATACTGATTTTTTTTTTTTGATGAATGCCAAAGGGGGAGGGTTAGGTGGTTAAGTTAGCCAAACCAAGTGAAAACACAAACTTAAACCTCCACATAATAATATTTTTTTTCTCATCTTCCAAATGTTTTAACTAACTTAACCAGGTTGTCATTCCATCAAAAAGGGGGAGATTGTTGGTGCGGTTAGCACTAACGATTTAACCCAGGTTTTGATGAATGATAAATAGGTTAAGTTAGGTTTATTGTTGATCTAACACGCTGATCAAGTGTGCAAGATAAGTCCAGCTAGGTCGACGGGCTGACCGGATAGCTGGCACGAAGTCTAAGCGGGTCAATGGATAGACCGGACGCTTAGGCACGAAGTCCAGCTAGGTCGACGGGCTGACCGGATAGCTAGCACGAAGTCCAAACGGGTCGACGGGCTGACCGGACGTCTGGCAGGTAAGTGAGGTAAATCACTGGAGGGGAGTGACTGCGAGGATGCGTTCCTGGGAAGGGAACATTAGGCGTCGATCCGGCTTAGATCCATTTCGGATATCTAAGTCGAGATCGTGACTAGATTCCAATCTCGGAAAGACATAATCTAAGTCATACTTTTACTGTTAAATCATACTTTATAAATTGTGCTAACAATCTGTGTTGCAGGGTATATTTTACCTCGGACTAACCTTGTTTTGCAGGAGAAGGAATCTCTGGAAAAAGGTGGTCCGGGCGGCCGGAGGGGATCCGGGTGCCCGGAGGCAATTTTTATCCTCTGCGTCGCCTCACCACGTGGAGCATCCTGACTGGACTTGCCACGTCGCACCAGGGCGCCCGGAAGGGATCCAGGCGCCCAGAGCAGCATATAAAAGAAGCCCCAGGGGTGGAGCTTCAGAACAACCTCAGAATTCCCAGATTGCTTTGTTGCTCTGTGCTCCAGCGACGCTAACAAAGCTCCGACAAACGCGCTCTTGCTCTTCAAGTTTTCTTTTTCGTCGGTATAGCTTTGTGTTTTTGTTTCATTAGCATTTCCTGCACTCTTTTTTGTAATCACATTCGAATTGCTAGTGATTGCCCAATGAAAGTGGTCAAGGACCACGGGCCTTCAAGTAGGAGTCGTTACAGGCTCCGAACGAAGTAAAATCAATTGTGTTCATTTACTTTTCCGCTGCGTACTGTTACACTCGAGTTTTCGAATCGATATTCACCCCCCTCTATCGAACATTCACAATCCAACATCAGGAAGCTGTGATGAGATCAGATTCCGAGAAATGGCTAGAGGCCATGAGATCCGAGATGGAATCCATGTACACCAACCAAGTATGGACTTTGGTTGATCCACCTGAAGGGGTAAAACTCATTGGGTGTAAGTGGGTCTTTAAGAGAAAGACTGACATGGATGGACTTATCTATAAGGGTCGCTTGGTAGATAAACGTTTCAAGCAGATTCATGGTATTGACTATGATGAGACCTTTTCTCCAGTAGCGATGTTTAAGTCCATTCGGATCTTGCTTGCTATTGCATCTTACCACGATTACGAGATCTGGCAGATGGACGTCAAAACCGCGTTTCTGAATGGAAACCTACTCGAGGATGTGTACATGACACAACCTGAGGGTTTTGTCGATCCACAGCATACTAGCAGAGTATGCAAGCTGCATAGGTCCATTTATGGACTAAAGCAAGCTTCTCGGAGCTGGAATCTTCGATTCGATGATGCAATCAAATAGTTTGGTTTCATCAAGAATGAAGATGAGCCTTGTGTCTACAATAAAGGTTGTAGGGGATATAGTTGTCTTCCTCATATTGTATGTGGATGACATACTACTCATTAGGAAGGACATCCCTATGCTTCAGTCTGTCAAGACCTGGCTAGGGAGTTGCTTCTTAATGAAGGACTTAGGTGAGGCATCCCGCATTCTAGGGATACAGATCTATAGAGATAGATCTAAGAGATTGCTTGGCCTAAGTCAGAGTACATACATTGACAAGGTATTACTTCGGTTTGCCATGTAGAACTCCAAGAAGGGATTTCTGCCGATGTCACATGGCGTGAGTCTTTCGAAGACTCAAGTTCCCTCTTCTAGAGAGGAGAGAGACCGCATGGATCAGATCCCTTATACGTCAGCCATAGGATCGATCATGTACGCCATGCTATGTACTCGACCTGATGTCTCGTATGCTTTGAGCATGACGAGCAGATACCAGTCAGATCCAGGTGAAAGTCACTGGATAGCGGTCAAGAATATTCTTAAGTACTTAAGAAGGACTAAAGAATATTTCTTGATATATGGAGGCAATGACGAGCTAGCTGTAAAGGGTTACAATGATGCTAGCTTCCAGACCGACCAGGATGATTATCAATCACAGTCGGGGTTCGTGTTTTGCATTAATGGTGGTGCTGTGAGCTGGAAGAGTTCGAAGCAGGACACAGTAGCTGATTCTACGACAGAGGCCGAGTATATTGCTGCATCAGAGGTAGCAAAGGAGGCAGTTTGGATCCGCAAGTTCATCACTGAACTTGGGGTGGCTCCTAGCATCGCCGACCCCATTGAGCTCTATTGTGACAACAATGGAGCTATAGCACAGGCAAAGGAACCTCGCTCACACCAGCGGACCAAACACATACTACGGCGCTTCCATCTCATTCGAGAGATCATCGAGAGAGGAGATGTGAAGATTTGCAGAGTACCTATAGAGGCTAACATCGCAGATCCCTTGACCAAGGCTTTGGCACAAAAGAAGCATGATGGTTACACTAGGTCATTTGGGCTTAGAGCCTACACTGATTGGCACTAGTGCTAGTGGGAGATTGTTAGCTAGAGCCCTAGAGCCAATCATTTGATGATTGTATTTTGGACTTATTGTATCATATCTATATATAAATAAAAGCATTTGGATTTTGGTTATTATACTTACTTGTATTGGTGCCAAATAAACTAAGTATAATAATGTCCTTGAGTAGACGGTTCTCTCCTATATCAATCGGTTAGTTGAACCGATAGTGAGATGATATAGGGAACACTACTCTTAATCATTCCTAGTCGAGTATTAACATTCAGGGACAATGTTAATGCAATAAGACTAGCATGTAGGTCAACTCGATGACTTGATCTCACAAATCATAGATATAGAGATATCAAGTTGGCACATGGGTATTCATTAGAGAATGTATACTGAATGACCCGCTATGAGAAAGTATCATGGATCGTTATATGAGTGTCATATACTTTCTCATGTGGCTATTAGTATGACTACTAGTCCTTAGACCTGAAGTCATCATGGTTCCCTACATAAGGAGTTATGTACTTTGGTTTCGTCAAACGTCACCCGTAACTGGGTGGACTATAAAGGCGATTACTGGGTATATAAAAAATTATGCAGAGGGATGTGAGTGATATAGATGGGATCTATCCCTCCTATATAACGGGAGAGACATCGGTATTCTTGATAGAGTAAGACCACGAAGTGCATGGCCATGCCCAAATGAGTCAATATAGGATATTGAGCTCATTTGATTTAGTGAGTCTACTTGGAGTTCAAGATTTAGATTGGTGAGAGGATGACACGGTCTATGCCTCGCATTGACCAATCTAGATGTCTAGGATAGAAGGACACTTGTCATATATTGTGAGGAGTCACAATTAGTAGTCACAAGGTGATGTTGGATCTCAACATTCTTGTAACTTGGGTAGTAATGATGTGTTGCTAGATACCGCTCATTACTTATGCTCCTAAAAGAGTTTAGGGCATTGCCAACGTTACAAGAACCTATAGAGTCACACATTAAGGACAATTAGATGGAGATTAGGTTCATATGATGAACCAAGAGGATTAGATTCATTTGATGAATCAAATTGGATTAAGAGTAATCCTATTTGGGCTAACTTGAGTTGGACTCAAGTGGATTCATGTATTCAATGAGTCTAATTTAGATTATGACTTATTAAATCAACTTAATTTAATAAATTAGATTCATTATATTAAGTTGGCTTGAATCAAATGGTTAGATTAGATCAACCATGGAAGAGATTTGGTCAAGTTTGACTTGACTTGAGAGGAAGATAAAAAGTCAAGTTTGACTTGACTTTATGCCACCTCATTGGTGAGTTGGCATTGATGTGGACCAATGGTGTTACTCCACATCATCATGGGTGCCACCTCATGGAAGTTACAAAGCCATTTCTTTAATAGATTCACATTAATTGCACTTAATGCAATTTTTGGGAGTTACACTTTGAAATGGCCGGCCACTTTTGAATGGGAAGGGAATTGATTTTCCTCATTCAAGTGCATTATTCCTTCTTCTTCCTCTTGGAGCTCTCTCCCTCTCCCTCTCCTCCTCAACTTGGCCGAACCACACATAGGTGCTAGCACACCTCTTTGTGTGTTTTTCTCCACCTACGAGTCCGTGTGGATACTTCTAGAGGAGTATCTATCTTGATACTCTTAAGATCCGGCGTTTTGGATAAGCGGGATACGCGAAGGGCACGCACCGAAGGTATAACTCTTTTATGTAGATCTAGGAGTAGATCTAAGGAGAAACTCGTACTCGTAATTTTTGTTTTTGAAATCTTTTCTTCGCACGAGATCCAGTGGCATGGGTGATTCGGGGTTTCCGCAACGCGAAAACGCGATTTTTCGCGGCCCGAAAAACCCAACAATTCTAAGATTGATCTACGATCCAGATATCATCAGTTGAGAGTCAGAGACTCAGATATTCAGAAGACAGCTTTCCGTACCAAATACGGTCATTATGAGTTTTTGGTGATGCCATTTGGGCTTACCAATGCTCCAGCGGTGTTTATGGACTTGATGAATCGTATTTTTCTGGAGTATCTTGACCAGTTTGTTATCGTCTTCATTGATGACATATTGGTCTACTCACGTTCTGAGGAGGAGCATGCACAACATCTTCGTACAGTTTTGGAGATTCTTAGACGACATCAACTGTACGCGAAGTTCAGCAAGTGTGAATTCTGGTTTTCCTCAGTCGGTTTTCTGGGACACGTGGTTTCTAGCAGAGGTATTTCAGTTGATCCTCAGAAGATCGAGGCTGTCACCAGCTGGGAGCAACCGAAGTCAGTGAAGGAGATCCACAGTTTTCTGGGACTAGCAGGATATTACCGATGATTTGTCGAGGGTTTCTCGCACATTGCTATGCCACTGACACGTCTTACCAGGAAAGGCGTGAAGTTTACGTGGTCCGAGGATTGCGAGACCAGCTTTCAGGAGCTGAAGTGGAGATTAGTGTCAACTCCAGTTTTGGTGTTACCTTCTCGAGAGGATGAATTTGTACTCTACACCGACGCATCTCTTCAGGGTTTGGGCGCTGTACTGATGCAGCACGATAGAGTAGTCTCTTATGCTTCTCGTTAGCAGAAGGACCATGAGAAGAACTACCCAGTACATGATCTGGAGTTAGCCGCCATCATCTTTGCTCTGTAGCTATGGCGACATCATTTGTACGGCATCACATTTGAGATTCTCACTGATCTTAAGAGTCTCAAATACATTTTTACCCAGAAGGAGCTTAACCTCCGACAGAGGAGATGGATGGAGTTCCTGAAAGACTACGATTGTACCATTAGCTACCACCCAGGGAAAGCTAATGTGGTTGCAGATGCACTCAGCAGGAAGTCCAGAGGGACTTTGGCTTGCCACCGAGTTTCAGTTACAAACTTGGTTCAGGGTTTCTCCGAGTTAGACCTTGAGGAGCAGGGATCTACAGAGCAGGGTATTCTTGTTACCATAGTTGCTCAGTCGTCGATCATGACAAAGATCAAAGAGGCCTAGGCTAGTGATCAGCATTTGCAGTTCATTGGCAGTCAGATAGCTTCTAGGTAGCAGACCAAGTTCACACGAGACGAGGAGGGTATTATATACTTCCGAGGTAGATTATGCGTACCTCAGTCTCATCCGGTCTTACAGGAGCTACTTCAGGAGACTCATCACTCTCGATTTACGATCCATCCAGGCGGGACCCGTATGTATCGAGACTTGAGACGTTCCTACTGGTGGAACGGCATGAAGAAAGACATCACGGATTTCGTAGCTAGATGTCTTGTCTGTCAGTAGGTGAAGGCTGAGCACTAGAGACCTGCAGGGTTACTTCAGCGGATTCCTATTCCTGAGTTGAAGTGGGATCACATTACCATGGACTTTGTGGTGGGTTTGCCGAGGACACGACGAGGCCATGACGCGATTTGGGTAATCGTTGATCGATTAACCAAATCTGCGCATTTCTTAGCGATCCGGAGGATTGATCCCCTGGATCGATTGGCAGATCTTTATAGCCGAGAGATCATCAAACTACATGGTGTTCCGTTGAGTATCATTTCAGATAGAGATCCACGGTTCACGTCATGTTTCTGGCAGAGTCTGCAGCAGGCCTTGGGCACTCAGCTCCGTTTCAGTACAGCTTTCCATCCACAGACAGATGGACAGTCAGAGCGGACTATTCAGACTTTAGAGGATCTGCTGAGGTCATGTGTTATGGATTTCGGAGGCAGTTGGGAGGACCATCTGTCGTTGGTAGAGTTTGCCTACAACAATAGCTTTCATTCGGCTATCTAGATGGCACCGTTTAAGGCGTTGTATGGTAGGCCTTGTCCGACACCCACTCTCTGGGATGAGGTTGGAGAGGCCCAGCTGTTGGGACCTCATAGAGCTCAGCAAGATGCAGAGTTAGTCCGTACTATCAGACGGAGGATGTCAGAGGCTCAGGACCGCCAGAAGAGTTATGCAGATCGGAGACGCAGACCCTTGGAGTTCTCTGTTGGCGACCATGTATTTCTTCGAGTTTCACCCACGAAAGGGGTGAAGAGATTTGGCCTCAGAGGTAAGCTAGCTCTGCGATACATTGGCCCTTTCAAGATCTTGGAGAGGATCGGAGCAGTAGCTTACTGGCTGGCACTACCACCGTCCCTAGCAGGCGTCCACGATGTATTCCACGTATCTATGCTGAGGAGATACGTACCTGATCCGACGGATGTGCTGACAGATATTCTAGTTCCCCTTCAGCCTGATGCTACTTATGAGGTGGTTCCGGTACGGATTCTGGACCGGAAGGAGCGTCAGTTGCGGAACAAGTCTATCCGGCTGGTTAAAGTCGGATGGCAGCATCATTCAGATGAGGAGGCTACTTGCGATCTCAAGGATACGATCCGAGCTCGATATCCCCATCTTTTCACTTGAGGTATGTGATTTATTTACCGTTCAGCATTTATTATTGTTACCTGTTATTAGTACTTGCTGATGGTAGATACTGAAATTTGGGGATAAAATTTTTATTAGTGGAGGAGAATGTAAAATACCAAAAAATAGAAAATATTAATAAGGGAATTTTCTGGAATTTTTGGACATTTTTCGGGAATTTTTCGGAGCTCGTATGGACGAATTAATGGGGATAAAAATGGGGCCCAGGAAAGCCTGTTTTGGTTATCCCATTTAAATAAGGAAAAGTTGAATTTTTCTTAATTCTTTTTCTTTATTTAATTTTCCTTTTTTCCTTCATTTTTCGCCGTTTCCTCTGCTTCTTCTCCCCGAAACCTCCCGCGCCTGCCCTCTCCGTGCCCCCCTGTTCCTTCCCTCGCGCACCCGAGCCGCCGGCGTGCCCTAACCGCCAGCCCGGCGGTTTCTTCCTCGCCGAAGCCTTAAACCCCTCGGCCACTTCCTCTTCTCCTTTTCTTCCTACCGAGTCGCACCCCTTAGTGCCTTAGCCGAGCTTGCCGATGTCGCTACCTCCCTCTCCCCTCCTCTGGTCCGACGAGACACCGCCGGCCGCAACTCACAGAGCTGACCTGTTCTTCGTGCTCCACCCGACGGCGCCGCCCGTTTCCCCCTCTCATCCACAGCCCTAGCACCGGCCACCGCGTACCCTAGCCGAGCCCTACCGATGCCACTGCCCTCTCTGGACCGGAGCAGACTGTGTTCTAGTGCTGGTTGCCTTCTGATCTGCCCTAGTTCTTTACTACCGAACCAACAAGGTGAGTTGGTTGTGCTTGGAACACTTGATTGTACACTTGATTTTTTCCCTTTTGATCTGGTTAGTAGGTTGTAGGGTTTCGGTGGACTAGTGATCACGGCTGTGAGGGAGAGGAAGGCTTTGCTGTGAAATATTCCAGCAGCAAACCTTGAATTCCAGCACAAAGATGGTTGTGAGTTTAAGGTAAGGAATAACGATTTGGTATATGCTGTTGATTATGTTTGGGTTAAATTGGGTAGAAGTTGGAATCGTCAACAGAGTTAACAAGAACAGTTAATTTGGTAGGTTGATGATTATGACTTAGGGTTTTGCCTTAAATTGTGTTAGGGATTTTATTTAGCAATTCATTTGAATTTTAGCTAAATAAAATATCTGTATATTGGTATTACAGGACTTTGACGCGAGACCAGTATCTCGATGTCAGATTTGGACATTCCTATTGGAGGCGGGTACTTTTGACTTATGTCATTTGATATACACAGTAGTGAATTTAACAAGTTGCATTAATTATGTTCTTATTTGTTCCGGTTAATCACTACCCGATACTTGTTATATAATTGACTGATTGTTTGTTTTACATCTCATGTATACCTTACCTGTAGACACATGCTTATAGGGGTAGTGATATACCATGCTTTACCATGTTCAGGACCTAGGTTTTTATACCTTATGTGCATCCTTGATTTGATTTGATTCGTTGACCTATGATGCACTTTTATATATATATGGATTAGGCCAGGATATTTTGTGGTTAGTGCCATGCACCATTTGCATGATTGCATGCTGTGCGATAGTCCGCTCCATTATTGTTGAGCACATCGCCAGTTACATGGATCTGTACACACCACCACTCATGGGTTAGTGGTCGATTCAGGCAGAGTGTGTTGCAGCAGGGACTCTGATAGGCACCGTTGGTTCGCTCATGGGTAGTGTGACACAACGTGTTATCCGGGAGGGATTCCTCCCCGTCATTGTGTACCGGGAGATGAGAGCATTGTGCTCCCCCATTTATGATTTGGGGTAGGAGGATAGGTGACTCCGACAGCATCCCGTCCACTCGGTCACTCATCAGGAGTAGTGACGACAGAGTGTGCGGTTGTCATAGCCCTACCCACTCGGCCTCACTTTTGTATGAGATGGTTGACTGGCGTCAGGGGTGACCCGGACGCATCATTGGCATCATATGCATGATGCATTTATTGCTTGTGTTTGTGCTTGATGCATTTATATGCTGCATATTGTTTGGATGCCTATGTTTGACATGCATACAGGATTTTTATACCACTCGGACTATTTGTCCTTATACCCAGGTCCTGGTTAGTACAGTTTCTCTCTTGTTTACTTCAGTTGCATTTTTATCTTTCTTATATCAGGAGATTGTACGCATGATTAATGCTAGGTGTTATTTGCCTACTTTGTATATCTGTTGTACCTGCTGAGTGTTGGACTCACCCCGCCTCCATTGTTGATATTTTCAGGTTGATGCTGTCAGGAGAGAGTTCCAGTTGCTGGTCCCCTGCAGACCACGAGGACTTATCGATCTTTTAGTTTTTCTTTTTATTAGACTATGTTTTGATCTTGTATTGTTTAAATACTTAGAACTTGTATGGATTATATTTGTGGTTGAATTTTGGATTTGATTTGGTTTTATTCTACTACATGCCTGCCTGGACGGCAGAAGAGGTAAGTTTGTCGGATTTGTGTTTTATGAGTGTAGTGGCGTAGGAAAAATCGAATTTGAGCTTTATGGGTGTAGTGGAGTAGGGTTGTTTTCGAGTCATATTATTACTGCGTGGTTGTGTCAGCCAGAGGCCGAGATTTATATAAACTGCATGGGTGATTGTTTTATTTACTGTTATTATTCCAGCCGCATGTGGCTGAGGTATATGAGATGTAGAAAAGTTTCAGATTGTCCGTAGTACAGGGGAGATGCTGCCGAAATTTTCTCGGATAGGGACTCCTCTGGGGGGTGACACTATCCCTCCTATATGACGGGAGTGACATCATTATTCTTGATAGAGTGAGACCACTAAGTGCATGACCATGCCTAAATGAGTCAATATAAGATGTTGAGCTCATTTGATTGAGTGAGTCTACTTGGGATTCAAGATTTAGATCGATTAGAGGATGACACGGTCTATGCCTCATATTGATCAATCTAGATGTCAAGGATAGAAGGACACTTGTCATATATTATGAGGGGTCACAATTAGTAGTCACAAGGTGATGTTGGATCTCAACATTCTTGTAACTTAGGTAGTAATGATGTGTTGCTAGATACCGCTCATTACTTATGCTTCTAAATGGGTTTAGTAGCATTGCCGACGTTACAAGAACCTATAGGGTCACACACAAAGGGCAATTAGATGGAGATTATGTTCATATGATGAACCAAGAGGATTAGGTTCATGTGATGAATCAAATTGGATTAAGATTAATCCAAAGTAAACTAATTGAGTTGGACTCAATTTGGTTCATGTATTAAATGAGTATAATTTGGACTTAGACTCATTGAGCCAATTTAATTCAATGAATAGAGATTCAATAAATTAAAATTGACTTGAACCAATGGTAAGATTTGATCAACCATGGGAGAAAAAAAGATCATGTTTGACTTGATTTAAGTAGGAAGATAAAGAGTCAAGTTTTGACTTGACTTTGACTTGACCAATGCCACATCATCAAGGCTTCTTCATTTGGTCAAGTTTGGCTTGACCAAATGCCACCTCATGGAGGAGATCAAGAGACTTGACTTTTGATATTCCATAGGGGTTTAGACGCATAAAGTGGCCGGCCACTTTGGTAGGAGTTACTAGAGTGAATTGATTTTTCATTCAAGAGTTCTTCTTCCTCTCTACCTTTCTTCTCTCCCTCTCCTCCACCATTGCTGATCCTCTAAGGTTGCTAGCACATCTTTAGAGGTTCTCTCCATCGATTTGTTCGTGTCGATACACATAGAGGGTTGTACACTTGACAACCTTGAGATCCGGCGAACCTTGGACGAGCGGGATTTGCGAAGGGCTTCACATCAAGGGTAATCTCTTTTTCTTTGATCTAGTGTAGATCTAGGTTAGAGAAACTCGTACACATAGAAAATTTTTATTTTATAACTTCTCACGGATCCGGTGGCATGGGATTCGGGGTTTTCACAACGCAAAAAATGGTTTTTACGGCCCGAAAAACCCAACAGTGGTATCAGAGCCACGTGCGAAGAGTGTACGAGTTTGATTTTTATTTTTATGAAAAATATCAGTTCTATAAATTTCTTTAAATTTATGATTTTTATGTATTTTATGGGTATTTTTCTCGTAGAAGCGAAGCAACAAGTGTTAGAACACTTGTAGGCTTCGACTACCGAGAAACACCTTCCGAAACGGTACGGTCTCGCCCAAATGAATTTATTTTTATTTGGGACAGTGACTTAAGGCACTGTAGAATCGCTTAGGAATACTCGCGATGGTTATATCGCAAGTAGGGGTGCTGCCCCTAACCCCGCAAGGGGCTTTATTCCGTGATCGCGCCCGAAAATTTCAAATTAGGACCGCTGGGAGGTTACGACTAATAAAATCAAAAAAAAATATTAGAAAAATTACAGAAATTTATGGAAATTACATAATTTAGAATTATGTATCATTTTGTGATGGTCATGGCCCAAAGAACCCAATTTGATTAGAATATGTGTTGTAATTCATAATATGGCTTGCGTGCCATTTTGTATGATGTGCGTGTTGTACTTGATTCGCGACCTGCGTGTCGTGCCTCTCTATTTTATATTCCTGTTGTAAAATAGTTTTTAGACTCGAATGTAACTCGAGTTTCACTTTTTGTAATTTACAAAATTAGAGCGGTGGAAGGTCCACTCGAGACGGAGTTACGAGGAGGGTGCGAGCAACACATGACGGTTAAAGGGAGGAGCTTGAGGAAGCTGTTGACCCTAGGTTGACCATCCGATCTTTTCATTGGCTTGAGAAGATCGTAGTAGGGTCATGACGAATCACAAATTAATTAATTTCTTGTGTGTGTATATGTGATGCATGCTAGAATAGTAATTAATTAGTGCCTTAACGATTAGATTAGATCTAAATCGCGTACATGATGCACCTCCATGATTAGATTAGATCTAAATGGCGTATATGATACACATCGTCGATTAGATTAGATCTCAATCGCGTCAACTCGAAATGCCTACCATGCGGTGATACCCATCACTACCTCGATCACATGTTGTTGTTGAATCTACCAAAGTAGAGCAACGCATATTATCTTGGTAGGGTGTGGAGGGACAATCTTGGTCCCGTCTATCAACGCATGGGTGAATACAACTCAATTAGATTGAGTAACTAGTTAACTCAATTGGATCGAGTTTAACTATAGGCATTTTTCCAATGGTTGGTAGATAGGTCAAAATCACATTTATATTAACTCTTGAGCGATTTAGCCAAAGCTAACTCAAGTTTTAATATACATGCATATTTTGATCCTATTAACAAGAGTTGCATAGAGATGTAATTGGTATATAGTTACCTACCGATCATACTAAAGTCTTGGGCAATTTAGCCAAAGCTAACTCAAGGTGTAGTATGATGTGGATCTTGTCCCGCACGAATTATATCTAGTTAGAATCTAGTAAGTGTGGTTTGACCACGTCCATGACTTGATTCTACAAAAGTTCTATAATTCAGTGGGAGCATCATTTAATTAAAGGCCTAATTAGATGATTAATAGGAATATGATTATTTATTTTCTGCATTTTCTGTTGTAGATTGCCATGTCGTCAAACATGAACACCTTCTCCCTGCGTTCTGTCCTTGATAAGGACAAGCTCAATGGAGCTAACTTCCTGGACTGGTACAGGAACTTGAGAATTGTTCTCACACAGGAACGAAAATTGTACATCCTGGAGCAGCCCATTCCCGCAACACCTCCTACCACTGCCACGCGAGCTGACCATGATGCTTTCAAGAAGCATCAATGACGCATTAGATGTGTCCTGTCTTATGCTCACGACCATGAACTCTGAGCTTCAGAAGCAACACGAGTTAATGGGAGCTTATGATATGGTTGAACATCTTCGTCAACTATATCAAGGACAAGCTAGGCACGAGAGATTCGAGATCTCTAAGGCACTGTTTCAGTGCAAGATGCAAGACGGGACTCCCGTAGGTCCATATGTACTCAAGATGATTGGGTACATAAAAAACCTACAGAGGTTGGAATTTCCTCTAGGCCAAGAGCTAGCCACTGATTTGGTCTTGCAATCCTTGCCAGAGAGCTACAGTCAATTCGTCATGAACTACAACATGAAAGAAATTGACAAGCCACTGCCTGAGCTTCTGAGTATGTTGAGAACTGCTGAGATCAACCTTAAGAAGGTTAAGCCCAACTCCATTTTGATGGTGCAAAAGGGCAAAGGCAAGGGCAAGCCTAAAGGTAATGGAAAGTCCCAAGCCAAGGGCAATGGAAAGGCACTGAAACCCAAAGGAGGGGTCGCCAAGGATGCTACCTGCTTCCACTGCGGTTAGACCGAGCACTGGAAGAGTAACTGCAAAGTCTACCTGGAAGATCTTAAGAAAAAGAGAAGTGAGACTTCCACTTCAGGTATATATGTTATAGAAGTCAATCTATCTATTTCTTCATCATGGGTATTAGATACCGGATGTGCTTCTCACATTTGTACTAATGTGCAGGTGCTGAGAAATAGCAAGGCATTGACGAAGGGCGAGGTGGACCTACGAGTAGGAAATGGAGCACGAGTTGCTGCTGTTGCTGTAGGAACTTATTCTCTATATCTGCCCTCTGGGCTTGTACTAGAATTGGATGATTGTTGTTATGTGCCAGCTTTGACTAAGAACATTATATCAGTTTCTTGTTTAGGCAAGAAAGGTTTTTCATTTATAATAAAGAACAAATATTGTTCAGTTTACTTAAATGATATGTTCTATTGTAGTGCACCTCTGATAAACGGACTCTATATTCTAGACTTTGAGAACCCTATCTATAACATAAGTACCAAGAGGTTCAAGTCAAATGACATGAACCAAACCTATATCTGGCACTGTCGCTTAGGTCATATAAATGACAAACGCTTATCCCAGCTCCATAAAGATGGTTTGCTGGACTCATTTGATTTTGAATCATATGAGACATGCGAGTCATGCCTACTGGGCAAGATGACCAAGACTCCCTTTAGTGGACACAGCGAGAGAGCGACTGACTTGTTAGGACTTATACATGGTGATGTATGTGGACCTTTCAATGTCGCTGCTAGGGGTGGTTATAGGTACTTCATTACATTTACTGATGATTTCAGTAGAAATGGTTATGTGTATATGATGACACATAAGTCAGAATCCCTTGAAAAGTTCAAAGAATTCAAGAATGAAGTACAAAACCATCTTGGCAAGAGTATTAAGATACTTCGATCAAAGTAAGGTGGTGAATACCTTAGTCATGAGTTTCGTGACTATCTAGCTGAGTGTGGGATTCTATCTCAACTCACTCCTCCTGGAATACCACAGTGGAATGGTGTATCCGAAAGGAGGAATCGTACCTTATTAGATATGGTACGGTCTATGATGAGTCACACGGATCTTCCTATGTATCTTTGGGGCTATGCTCTAGACACAGCTTCCTTCATTCTCAATCGAGTTCCATCTAAGGCTGTAATAAAGACACCATATAGGATATGGAGTGGGAGAGATGCCCAGGTGTCTTTTATGAGGATTTGAGGTTGTGAGGCTTACGTTCGACGTCAAGTCTCGGACAAATTGGGATCCAAATCCGATAAGTGCTATTTTATTTGATATCCCAAGGAAACGAAGGGATATTACTTCTACATTTCCAGTCAACACAAGATAGTTGTGGCTAAGACTGGGGTATTTCTAGAAAGGGATTTTGTTTCTAGAAAGAGTAGTGGGAGTACGTTTGATCTTGAAGAAGTTCAAGATATGGACCATAGCACTAAACCCACGATGGAAGTTGAACTGGAACCACAAAGTGTTGTGAATGATGTTGTTCCACAAGGAGTTGAAGAACCTCAACCAGTTCAAGTAGACCTACCTCTTCGCATATCTGATAGGGTACGTCGTCAGCCTGAGAGATACTCATTTCTATTGTCTGACCATGATGACGTTGTGCTCATTGAGGATGATCCTACCTCCTATCAGGAAGCTGTGATGAGACCAGATTCCGAGAAATGGCTAGAGGCCATGAGATTCGAGATGGAATCCATGTACACTAACCAAGTATGGACTTTGGTTGATCTACTTGAAGGGGTCAAACTCATTGGGTGTATGTGGGTCTTTAAGAGAAAGACTGACATGGATGGACTTATTTATAAGGGTCACTTGGTAGCTAAAGGTTTCAAGCAAATTCATAGTATTGACTGTGATGAAACTTTTTCTCCTGTAGCGATGTTTAAGTCCATTCAGATCATGCTTTCTATTGCAGCGTACCACGATTATGAGATCTGACAAATGGATCTCAAAACCATAT
The DNA here is from genome assembly GCF_018446385.1 of Zingiber officinale. Classification (NCBI taxonomy): domain Eukaryota; kingdom Viridiplantae; phylum Streptophyta; class Magnoliopsida; order Zingiberales; family Zingiberaceae; genus Zingiber; species Zingiber officinale. The sequence goes on along the minus strand of NC_055990.1, from coordinate 13,353,310 downwards.
TTCTGAATGGAAACCTACTCGAGGATGTGTACATGACACAACCTGAGGGTTTTGTAGATCCATAACATACTGGCATAGTATGCAAGCTGCATAGGCCCATTTATGGACTAAAGCAAGCTTCTCGGAGCTGGAATCTTTGATTCGATGATGCGATCAAACAGTTTGGTTCCATCAAGAATGAAGATGAACCCTGTGTCTACAAGAAGGTTAGAGGGAACATAGTTGTCTTCCTTATATTGTATGTGGATGACATACTACTCATTGGGAAAGACATCCCTTTGCTGCAGTCTGTCAAGACTTGGCTAGGGACTTGTTTCTAAATGAAGGACGTAGGTGAAGCATCCCGCATTCTAGGCATACAGATCTATAGAGATAGATCTAAGAGATTGCTTGGCCTATGTCAGAGTACATACATTGACAAGGTATTACTTCGGTTTGCCATGCAGAACTCCAAGAAGGGATTTCTATCGATGTCACATGGTGTGAGTTTTTCGAAGACTCAAAGTCCTTCTTCTAGAGAGGAGAGAGACTGCATGGATACAATCCCTTATGCCTCAGCCATAGGATCTATTATGTACGTCATGCTATGTACTCTTCCTAATGTCTCATATGCTTTGAGCATGATGAGCAGATACCAGTCAGATCCAGGTGAAAGTCACTGGATAGCAGTCAAGAATATTCTTATGTACTTGAGAAGGAATAAAAAATATTTCTTGATATATGGAGGTAATGACGAGCTAGCTGTAAAGGGTTATAGTGATGCTAGCTTCGAAATTGACCAGGATGATTATCGATCGCAGTCTGGGTTTGTGTTTTGCATAAATGGTGGTGCTGTGAGCTGGAAGAGTTCGAAGTAGGACACAGTCGCTGATTCTACAACAGAGACCAAGTATATTGTTGCATCAGAAGCAGCAAAGGAGGCAGTTTGGATTCGCAAGTTCATTACTGAACTTGGGGTGGTTCCTAGCATAGCTGATCCCATAGATCTCTATTGTGACAACAATGGAGCAATGGCACAGGCTAAGGAACCTTGCTCACACCAGGGGACCAAACACATACTACGACGCTTCCATCTCATTCGAGAGATCATCGATAGAGGAGATGTGAAGATTTGCAGAGTACCCACTGAGGCTAACACCGTAGATCCCTTGACCAAGGCTTTGGTACAGAGAAAGCATGATGCTCATACTAGGTCATTGGGCCTTGGAGCTTATACTGATTGGCACTAGTGTTAGTGGGAGATTGTTAGTTAGAGCCCTAGAGCCAATCATTTGATGATTGTTGTATGGACTCATTGTATCATATTCTTATATATATAAAGGCATTTGTTTATGGTTATTACGTTTATTTGTATTGGTGCCAAATTACTAAGTATAATAGCGTCCTTGAGTAAAAGGTTCTAACATATATCAATCGATTGGTTGAATCGATGGTGACATGATATCACTACTACAAAATGAGTCTAAGGTATCACTTTGGGAGCAACACTTTAGTAAATTGTTGTCATATATCAAATTTTGGAAAAAACACGCAACACTTTCAAATAAGTGTTGCATTATAACTAAAATGCAACACATTTTTTAGAAGTGTTGCAGTTGATATTAGAAAAGGTAACACTTTTGTAAAAGTGTTGTAATAGTGTAGGAATATGTGACACTTTTTAAATGTGTTGCGGTAGTAGTAATATTTGTTGCAATCGGAAGAAATGACATGTTTATTTTTCGTAAATTGCCCACAACACTTTTGCCAACACTATATAATAATTAAATAATAAGTGTTATTAAATAAATAAACTTATAGAATTTTTTAAAATTTTTTAGAAATTTTTAGAGATTTAAATAAAGTTCATAAGATATGTTTCAATTACAAGGAGAGAAATCTTGTTTTGATAATAATTATGTAAGATACAATGCTCAAATAATAATTAAATAATAAAGTTATTTAAGAAATAATGAATTTTTAAGAATTTTTAGAAATTTTCTAAGATTTAAACAAAGCTCATATATGATGTAGATTAAGTAATTATTGGGATATGGAAAAGTCTATTTAAACTTTCATATTTAAACGTGGAAATGATTAATTTCCCTTGCCCTAACCCGACGCCGCTCGTATGTTTTATTTCCTTTCTTTTTTTCTTTTCCTTCGTTTCTCACTTGCCCTAACCCGACGCCGCTCCTCCCCTCTCCTCTTCGTGCGGCCGCCGACCTCTATCTCCCCACCCGATTGTCGCCGTTGAAGTCCTCAGCCGGCAATGTTCTTGTGACCTCGGAGTTGTAGCACCGTCTCCTCCCATGCGATGCCAACTGACGAGCTCTCCCAATCTCTTCATCGCCGACCCTCTTCCTCTGTGGTCTCCGCCGTCGCCGAGTACAGTCGTCGCCGGAAGGAAGGAGCAACACCAGCCTCCGCGTGCCTCTACCCTAGTGCGATCGCCACCTTCTCATCGCCGCCCCGATCTCCTCTTCCCTCCCAAGCTGCGCACCACCGCCTGACGCCGCCACCCTCTCCGACCACCGTCCAGTGTCGAGCCCTTCCTCTCCCCTTGCTGCCGTCATGAAGCTCCCGGCCAAGATCCCCCAACTGCCCTATAATGGCCGAACAGCATGGTTCCGACCACAAGAAGGTAGGTGGTAACGTTTAAGGGTGTTTCTTTACTTGTCCGATCACTGGCATATTGTAACCAGAGCTATGTGTTCTGGATAGCAGATCAATAATCCCGATGAATTCCCATTCTGTATTGGGTCCTGTCCACTCTTTGCTGGCCAACGATTCCCTATGATGGTGAGGGCAGCTGGGCAGAACGAAGCTTTGTGCCTTGGCGTGGATGTAACGAACAGAGGTTGTTTCTCATCTCTATATGAGATTGATTATTTGATTATGAATGTGGTTAGGTTGTGCTTAGTATTTGATTCAGGGAATTCTTATTTCTCGGATGTATGGATATGGATACATATTACTGATTTGAGGTGATTGTTTGGATAGCAGTGGCTATGTTGATGAATTTGGTATGTTTTCATCATGAAAGAATGCTATGATTTAGTTGCTTGAAGGTAGCTTTAACTAATGTTCTCTTGGAATTGTCATCACCTGCTACTTTTCAATCCATCTATGAACTAAATTTTATCCTTCAACAATATGAGTAGCTCTAAAATTTTGAACTATCCCTTTCTTTTATCCACCTGTTATGTATAAGACTTATTTTTATTTTTTTTCACTGGTTGAACTCTTAATGGTTGGAAGTGGTTGAATGTTTGCCATGTAAGTTTAAATTAACTTATTTTTATTTATGTATGAATTACATGAGCAATAAAATTATTTGAAAAGACACTTTGAACTTTGCATGTTCACTTGGAAGTGGTTGTGAATGTTTGCCATGTAAGTTTAAATTAACTAAATCCCCGGTCCTTATTTCCATTAATCATAGAAAAGCATTTCATTTTGACTATGGAACTTACCCACTTGCTACAATTTGATGCTTGAGGTTTAGTTCTTCCTGATGTGGTTTTGTTGATAGCTATTTATTATTGCTATTGACTTTGCAAGTTTGATGCTCAATTATATAATTGACTTTGCAAGTTTGATGTTCAATTATATAATTTTTTGCTCTGAATTATGCTAAGTTTATCATCCAATTGCAAATTTGTAGCATGAGAGATTACTTGGATTAGTAACATGTGAGTTTTTCATTGTGTTTGTATATGTTTTACCTCTTGCTCTTCGCTAACACCCATTTCACTACTATTTCCTTTTTTTTCCAGAATTTCTAAGACCAATGTGCTTTTGCATGCATTTTTCTCATTTAATAGTACTTAGTTTATCATTCTTTATATGGTTGGTTCCTAGTTGTGCTATGAGGTTTGGTACTTCTTTGCAGTTGCTTATTTTGATATGCTATCATTTTAACTCTCATTGCAGTGTGTATCGCCAAATTTGAGTATTCTCATACTAAATTTAGTAGATGTTATTTTCCAGCTGAAGGATGGTGGTTGGATAAAGTGTATTTAGATATATTGTCAGTTGAGTACAAAGGTTATTACTTTTGCTACATGATCAAATCTTTATTCTTACTTTTATTGTCCATATTGTGATGCTTTTCTTGTAGGCAGCAAGCATTTTGGATAGCTAAGCAGCTGTTATAGTTGGGAATGAGAATGAGTGTTACATTTTGGATACCTATGTGATTTTTTTAAGGCAAGCAAAGAGTTTGTATAGTTGACTTTTTGTAAATGTATGGTTGTATTTTTGGGGAGATTCATGAAGGTATTAATTGGTAAATGTATGGTTGTCTTTTTGTAAATGTGTGAAAATTTTAATAAAAAGTGATGCATTTAATGGAAAAAGTTTTGCATTATTGGGTTAAAAAAATTATAAAAAAGTGTTGCTATTAATAGTTAAAAGTGTTGCAATTTTTTAAGAGTAACAAAAGAATAAGTGTTGCTGGTGAAAGAAAAAAGTGTTGCATATAAAGAAGCGTTGTCTTTGCTATATATCGTGACAGTTCAAAAAAGTATTGCATAAAATGGCAAAAGCGTTGTGTTATATCTAACATGACAGGACCTGATAAGATAGAATGAAAAGCGTTACCTTAGGTATAATGCAACATTTATATGGCTAAAAATAACACTTTAGGGGTGATTTCTTAGCCTCAATTTGTAGTAGTGTATAGGGAGCACTACTCTTAATCATTCCTAGTCAAGTATTAACATTCAGGGATAATGTTAATGCGACGAGACTAGTATGTAGGTCAACTCGATAACCTGATCTCACAAGTTATGGATATGGAGATATCAAGTTGACACATGAGTATGCATTGAAGTATGTATATTGAATGGCCCGCCATGAGAAAATATCATGGATCGTTATATGAGTATCATATACTTTCTCATGTGGCTATTAGTATGACTATTAGTCCTTGGACCTGAAGTCACCATGGTTCTCTACATAAGGAGTTACATACTTTGGCTTCGTCAAACGTCACCCGTAACTGGGTGGACTATAAAGGTGATTACTAGGTATGTAACGAATTATGCGGAGGGATGTGAGTGGTGTAGATGGGATCTATCCGACCTATATGACGGGAGTGACATCATTATTCTTGATAGAGTGAGACCACTAAGTGCATGGTCATGCCCAAATGAGTCAATATGAGATGTTGAGCTCATTTGATTGAGTGAGTCTACTTGGGATTCAAGATTTAGATTGATTAGAGGATGACACGGTCTATGCCTCATATTGATCAATCTAGATGTCAAGGATAGAAGGACACTTGTCATATATTGTGAGGGGTCACAATTAGTAGTCACAAGGTGATGTTGGATCTCAACATTCTTGTAACTTGGGTAGTAATGATGTGTTGCTAGATACCGCTCATTATTTATGCTTCTAAATGGGTTTAGGAGCATTGCCAACGTTACAAGAACCTATAGGGTCACACACAAAGGGCAATTAGATGGAGATTAGGTTCATATGATGAACCAAGAGGATTATGTTCATGTGATGAACCAAATTAGATTAAGAGTAATTCAAAGTAAACTAATTGAGTTGGACTCAATTTGGTTCATGTATTAAATGAGTCTAATTTGGACTTAGACTCATTCAGCAAATTTAATTCATTGAATAGAGATTCATTAAATTAAAATTAACTTGAACCAATGGTTAGATTTGATCAACCATGGGAGAGAAAAAGATCAAGTTTGACTTGATTTAAGTAGGAAGATATAGAGTCAAGTTTTGACTTGACTTTGACTTGACCAATGCCACATCATCAAGGCTTCTTCATTTGGTCAAGTTTGACTTGACCAAATGCCACCTCATGGAGGAGATCAAGAGACTTGACTCTTGATATTCGATGTGGGTTTAGAAGCATAAAGTGGCCGGCCACTTTGGTAGGAGTTACTAGAGTGAATTGATTTTTCATTCAAGAGTTCTTCTTCCTCTCAACCTTTCTTCTCTCCCTCTCCTCCACCATTGCTGATCCTCTAAGGTTGCTAGCACATCTTTAGAGGTTCTCTCCATCTATTTGTTCGTGTGGATACACATAGAGGGTTGTACACTTGACAACCTTGAGATCCGGCGAACCTTGGACGAGCGGGATTTGCGAAGGGCTTCGCATCAAGGGTAATCTCTTTTTCTTTGTAGATCTAGGTTATAGAAACTCGTACACATAGAAAATTTTTGTTTTATAACTTCGCACGGATCTGGTGGCATGGGATTCGGGGTTTCTGCAACGTAAAAACTGGTTTTTACGACCCGAAAAACCCAACAAATACAATGGATAACAAATACAAACTAAAAATGAAGAGTGCTTGCTAGCTAGACTTACACCACACAACAAAACAACACTCCAGAAATAAAATCGGAGCACAAAGCTAAATACACAAATCTCATATACCAAAATAGAAATAAACAAAAGCGGAGACAGGTCTTCTGATGTGACATAGGGACCAGCAGGCAGGATACTCCACGGGACTCCATAAACAACCTGGTACCTGAAAAAGATAGTGTCCACGGTGGTGAGTTCAACAACTCAGCAGATACCTAGTTGACATGTATAGTTAACTATAACAAATAGTAATAACTATGGAGTACAGTCTCCTAGACAAAAGCTGGAAATGCACAATAGAAAAGGCTGAAGAGAACTGTACTCACCAGGGCCTTCTATCAGAATAGTCATGTCGTTAGACCGAGAGTATCATAAATCCTATATGCATGTCAAACATATACATCCATCCAAATGCAGCAAAAAAATACAGCAAACACGAACAATAAATGCATCAATGCGTATGATGCCAATGACATGTCTTGGTCACCCCTACTGCCAGTCAGTCATCTCACACACGATGGTGAGACCGAGTGGGTAGGGTTGTGACAACTGTGCACTCTGCCATCACTGCTCCTGATGAGTGATCGAGTGGATGGGATGTTGTCGGAGTACACCTATCCTCCTACCCTAAATCATAAGTGGGGGAGCACAATGCTCTCATCTCCCAATACACGATGACGGGGAGGGATCCTTGACGTGCTACCACACTGCGTCACACTACCCATGAGCGGACCAACGGAGCACCGACAGAGCAAAATTGATGTGCTACCACGCTGTGTCACGCTACCCATGAGCGGACCAACGGAGCACCGACAGAGATGAAACTGGCGATGTGCTCAACAATAATGGAGCAGACTATCGCGCAACATGCAATCATGCGAATGGTGCATGACACTAAGCATGGCAATATCTTGAACCAATCCATATATATATATAAATGTGTACCATAGGACAATGAACCAAATCAAAGGTACATAGATAAGATAAAGTATAAAAACCTAGATCCTAAACATAATAAACACATGGTTGTGTCACTACCTCTATAAGCATGTATAATCAGGTAGGAACTAACATAAATTGCATAATAAATAAACAAAACAAGCATGTAACAGGTATCGGGTAGTGACCAGCCGAAGCAAAGACGAACATAATCATTACTAAAGGTTATAACCTACTAAACATATCAACATGATATTATCAAAGATAAGTCAAGATACTCACCTCAAATAGCAGGTCCAATCCAGTCAAATCCAACGTCGAGATGCTCGTCTTGAATCAAAATCCTGTAATATATGGTATCCAGATTTAGCTAATTACACATAAATAAATTAGCTAAATCAAATCCTCGAGAAGCTAACATAAATCCAGATCTAATTATAAACCCTAATTGGATCATCTAACTCCTCAATCGACTCTAACTAATCCAGTAGAATTAGGACTTACAATAAGCATAATCAATCATAGAGTCTTACCCAATTTAGCCCTAATTCAACATATATATCAAATCCTTATGCCATACCTCAAATCACAGCCTTGTTCTAGTTGCTGGAACAATGGAAGCTGCTGGTTGGAGTTTCTTCCGGAATAAGGGCTGCCGGCTGCTGCAACGAGTGGCTATCGGAATAGGGTAGCCGCTGGAACCCAAGTAGTACCTTGTGTTTCAGTGTCCAGATCAAAGAGATCAAGAAACCAACCAAGAAATCTTTCCACCACTACAATCCAGCAACAAAAATATAATTTCCCTTACCTCTTCTGTTGGTCCACAACATGTAGTTGCTGCCGGAAGAAGTAGCTGATAGAAACCCGATACACTACCAGCGTAATGAATCTACAATTAGAGACCACTATCCTTAGTTAGAATGATCTTCCACCCAACACAAGTGCTGCTCACAACAAGACAAGAATCAGAGCACAAAATCGAAAACTAAACCCTCACCTTAAATCCCACTACCGGATAACTGCTGCCCTCTGTCGCCTTCTTGAGCTCTCGACTCTCGGCGGCACACAGGGTAGAAGCAAGGCAGCAGTCACTCCAGATCAGCGGCACGGGAGAGGGAAACTTGGTCGACGGTGGCGGCAGTGGAACTATTGGTCGGCTCAGACCTCACAGCGACGACTAGGGCACATGAAATTAGTCGGCGGGTGGCGCTCGAGCATTGATCGATGCCGAGAAGAACCAGGAGAAAGAGGAATCAGGGTGTCGGTGCCGAGAGAGGAAGATCTAGGGCTCGAGTGTGTGTGGTCGGCGACAGAGCTTTTACTTGGCTTGTCGTTGCGTGAGAGAGATGATAGAGAGGGCTTCGACGTTCGCAGAAGAAAAAGGGGAAGAGGAGAGGGAACGGTCGCATGGCGGTTTTGGCAAGGGGTTGGCGACTCGGCACGAGGAGGGAGGTTAAGGCACGCGGGGGAGAGAAAATAAAGAAAAATAAAAATAGGAAAAGAAAAATAAATTAATAAAAATTTTCCTCATTCAGTGGGGTAGCCTAAACAGGCTTTCACGGGGCCCAGTTTTTATCCTCATAACCTACACCATACGATCTCCAAAAAATTCTCAGAAAATTTCTAAAAATTTCAGAAAATTCCCTTATGGTGATTCACCCATTTTCGGTATTTTACAGATAATCATCGGTTCTCTCCAATCAATAATCTCGTCCCTGTTATTCTGTAGATTTATCTAGGTTATAAGAAAGGTTTGTGCTATTGACCTATCCAGTACCCAGGTGGTCAGAGAGCTGGCCATTTTGGCTAACTCGTCAGCTCGGCCATTTTCTGCTCTGGGAATCTTGCTCACCGTGACCTCCTTGAATTCTTATTTCATCTTCTCATAAGCCTCCCGATATACTTGCATTTTATCGCTGTTGATCTCAAAGTTGCCAGTTACTTGCTGAGTTACTAAATGGGAGTCAGAATAAATGATAACTCGGGCAGCTCCCACATGTCGGGCTGCCTGCAGCCCTACTAATAAAGCCTCATACTCTGGCTCGTTGTTGGTAGCTCTGAAATTTAATCGTACAGCTAGCTGCAAGATGTCTTCTTGAGGGGATATCAGAAGAACTCCGACGCCACTCCCCTGACGTGTGACTGATCCATCCACATATACTTTCCAAGTTTCTTCTGAATCCATTTGATGAATCTTGGTCAAGAAATTAGCCAAGGCCTGTGCCTTAATAGCTGTGCGAGGTTGATAAGCGATATTGTACTTTCCCAATTCGGTTGCCCACTTGATAAGCCGACTCGCAACTTCAACGTTGATAAGAGCTTTACCCATAATGCTGTTGGTTAGGGCCGTGATGGGATGCACCAGAAAATAGGGTCTTAGACGGCAAGCCATAAGCACCAGTTCGTATACCAACTTTTCAAGAGCTATGTGTCGAGACTCAGCTTCTTTTAATAGATGACTGAAAAAATACATCGGCCGCTGTACATTGTCCTGTTCTTTTACTAAGACTACCCCCACGGCCTTAGGGGTAGCTGATAGGTAGACCCAGAGTGGTTCTCCCGTGATAGGCTTGAACAGGGATGACAAGGTCTCTAGATACTTCTTTAGATCTTCAAAAGCCCGCGTGCACTCCTCGTCCCACTGGAATTTATAGGCTTTCCAGAGTACTTTAAAGAAGAGTGCCACCTTGTCTACTGATCGGGAGATAAATCTAGACAGGGCTGTTATCCTGCCTACCAACTTCTGGCCTCTTTCAGGTTTTGCGGAGCCTTCATGTCTCGGAGCGCTTGGACCTTCACGGGGTTGGCTTCAATCCCTCGCTCAGTGACAAGATATCCCAAGAACTTCCCTCCTTTGGCCCTAAATAAACATTTCAAGGGATTTAATTTTACCCCATACTGCCGGAGGGTGTCGTAGGTCTCCTCCACATCATCTATCAGATTCACGGTTAAGGGAGACTTGATGAGTATGTCATCTACATAGACTTCCACATTTCGCCCGGCCTTCTCCTGAAAGATTTTATCCATCATCCTTTGATAAGTAGCTCCGGCATTCCTGAGCCCGAAAGGCATGACAGTATAGCAGAAAGTACTGTTTACCATGATAAAACTAACCTTCTCTTGATCTTCCACGGCTAAGGGGATTTGATGGTACCCCTGATAAGCATCTAGCATGCAGATTCTTTCACAGCCGGCGGTTGAGTCTACCAGCTGATCAATCCTGGGCAAAGGATAACAATCTTTAGGGCTGGCACGATTGAGATCCCGGAAGTCTATGCAGACTCTCCACTTATTGTTGGGCTTCGCCATAAGAACCACGTTTGAAAGCTAGGACGGGAATTGTACTTCCCTAACGTGGCCTTCTTTCCTGAGCTGGTCCACTTCAGCTCGGATGATTTTATTTTGCTCAGCCGAGAAGTTTCTCTTCTTTTGCTTGACGGGTATGGTGTCAGGCAAGAGATGTAGCCTATGCTCTGCTACTTCAGGTTTGACTCCTGGTAGTTCTTCAGTGGACCAAGCGAAGACATCCCTATTGCGGATCAAGCATTGGATCAGCTCTTCTTTCAGCTCAGGCGGCAAGTCCCCAGCTATGCGAGTGAGAGTCTCTGGGCGCTCAGAATATAATTGGACCTCTTTGCAGGGGATGGGCCCTTCCGCTATCATCATAGGCTCCTCCTGAATGGCATGAACGGCCCCGTCCGGAGTCCTCTACACCTTGCGAGCCTCAACCTTGACCATGTCAATATAGCATCGCCGAGAAACCCACTGTTCACCTCTAACTTCGCCGACTTGCTCTCCCATAGGGAACTTGATCTTCTGGTGGATGGTGGAGACGGTAGCCCTGAACTCATATAGGGCTGGTCGTCCTAGAATAACATTATAAGAGGAGGGCGAATCCACCATGATAAAGGTGCTCCTCTTGGTCCTTACTAGTGACTTACTCCCCAAGGATATAGCCAACTTGATCTAGCCCATGGGTTTCACCTCGTTACCAGTAAAACTATATAGAGAGGTAGCCATTGGCTGGAGCTCGCTGGCGTTGATTTGCATTTCTTCAAAAGTAGACCTGAATAATACATTGACAGAGCTCCCAGTGTCAACGAAGACTCGAGCCACACGACTATTGGCTATGACAGCCTTGATAATGAGGGCATCGTCATGGGGCAACTCCAGTCCCTCCAAGTCCTGTGGCCCAAAGCTGATGATAGGACCAGCAGCCTGCTCTTGGCTGCATCCCACCATGTGGATCTCCAACCGGCATTCATGGGATTTGCACGCCCTACTTGAATCTTCGTCGGTGGGTCCTCCAGAGATTATACCAATGTCTCGGATGGCTGCATTGCCTATATTTTCGACCTCACGAGCTTCTCCTGGCTCCCCAGGGTGCCCTTGCTACGGTATGCTAGGTCCTCCCTGATCTACATAGGGTCTCCCTGCTTGTCCCGCCAAGTTGTGTCTCTCCTCCATCATTCTTTGGACCTGAGGAGTAAGCTCGGGAGGCGGTAGGCCCAACTCAGCAACACGACGGAAGTCTCAAGCGAATTGCACACAATTGCTGGTAGCATGCATGTGCGACCGATGATAAGTACAATTGTAACACCCATAGGGTTCTTAGCAAAAATTTTAGAATAATTTTTATCATGAATAAAAAAAATATGCCTTAGTTAAATTTTTGCTCCTAGCCGAACACTTGAACAAACAAAATAGAAATAAAAAATATATATAAGGTCTAGGATTTGAACTCTAGACCTCCCACTAGATGCATGAATAAGATAACCATTAGACCAAGAGTAATTGTGGTTAGAAAAGAGAGGGAAACCATAGTTAAAGGTAAAGAGGTAAAGGCTCTTCTCTTGGGAAGAGAAGTTAGAATTGTCTTCTTCCTCTCTAATGAAAAGATGCTCTAGAATATTCTTTTCTTGCTCTCTAAGAAGGGATGCATCTAGACAATGTTTTCATTAAGAAGAGAGTAAAGGAAAGGAGGAAGAAAAATATAGTTTTTCCTCCTCCTCTCATGATGAATAAAAGGGAGAAATGAAAAAAATGAGTTGGCATTTTGCTCTCATTCTCTCCTACTCTCTCTTTCACCGTGACTCTCCCTCCCTCTCCTCTTCTTGCCGAGACCAAGGAGCAAGGAAGCTCTCCTCTAGGAAGGATTCACAAGCAAGGTTTCCTCCTTAGAGAATTTAGCGAAGGAGGTGAGTATCCCCTCACTGCAGTACAAGTAGCTTCGATCGGTTTCAATCGTAAACGTTTTCTTTTGAAATTTTAAAGATGTCTCTCTTGTAAATTTCAGTCAAGGCAAATATGGGTAGTCACTTAGGGCTAAAAAAAAAAAAGGATATAAGGTATGCTTCATGATAGGAAAAAAAAAAAAAGAAGAAAACTAAGGCCCTACTTACCATGTTTCGGCCTAGGACACAAGAAGGGTGAGATTAAATTTCCTTGTGAGAACATACTTGATTTTAGGCTTCCATGAGGTGTGGATTTTATATGTTGATGGCTTAGTTTCATACTTCATGTTGTGAAAAAAAAAACATACTTACCATATGATTCGGCCAAAATGATTTTTAGGCCTTAAGTTAAGAATTTTGGATAGAAATCATGGTAGTTGTACTCCTTCATGATGTATAAAATTTTTACATGTTGATAACCTAAGTTTTTATGTTTTATATGAAATGAAAACCATGAAGACCCTACTGATATGTTTCGGCCTAAACAAAATAAATGGTTTAGGGTTAGAGTTTTGAACTCAATCATGTTTATTCATGAAGTATAATGCCTTGTATATGCTTAGATCAAGTTTGCATGTTATATGGTTAAGTTTTATGCTTCATATGGAATAAAATGATATGAAACCCTACTGATATATTTCGGCCAAATTGAGATAAATAAGTTAGGGTTAGAATTTTGAATTCAAATAGTCTTATTCATGAAGTATGGTGACTTGTATGTGCTTGTACAATGCCTTGTATATACTTAGATTAAATTTGCATGTTATATGTTTAAGTTTTATGCTTCATATGGAATAAAATGATATGAAACCCTACTGATATGTTTCGGCCAAATTGAGAAAAATAGGTTAGGGTTAGAGTTTTGAACCCAAATAGGCTTATTCATGAAGTATAATGCCTTATATATGCATAGATCAAGTTTGCATGTTATGTGGTTAAGTTTTATGATTCATATGGAACAAAATGATATGAGAACCCTACTGATAGGTTTCGGTCAAATTAAGATAAATGGGTTAGTGTTAGAGTTTTGAACTCAAACATGCGTATTCATGAAAAATAATATCTTGTATGTGCTTGGAACAAATTTGCATGTTATGTGTTTGAGTTTTTATGCTTCATATGGAATAAAATAATGTGGAAACCTACTGATGTGGTTCGGCCAAGATGGATTAATTGGGTTAGGAAAGAGTTTAAACCTAACTAAACATGCTTATGTATTCTCATGATATGTAGCCTTTGATATATGAGTAGATTAAGCTTTCATGCTTCATGATATGATGAAAATATGCCTTATGATATGTTGCATTGCTATGTCTTATGATATGATAGACTTATGACATGATGTGCCATGTTAATGATATGATATGCTAGACTCATGATATGATATGACATGTTCATGAGATGATATGCCATGTTTGATGATTTGAAAATAACATGTTATACTTTATGTTATGATAGGACCATGTTATGTTTCATAATGCATGTATGAATGGCTTATATAAGAGGAAAAGCCTAAAGAGTTGCTTCCCTTAAGTTGGGACCAAGAGCACTCTTCATGTTATGAAAAAGAGCTGCTTCCCTTAAGTTGGGATCAAGAGCACTCTACATGCTATGGTAAAGAGATGCTTCCCTTAAGTTGGGATCAAGAGCTCTCTTCATGATATGACAAGAATTATGACAAGTATTATATGTGTTTGAGTTTTTATGTTTCATATGGAATAAAATAATGTGGAAACCTACTGATGTGGTTCGGCCAAGATGGATTAATTGGGTTAGGAAAGAGTTTAAACCTAACTAAACATGCTTAGGTATTCTCATGATATGTAGCCTTTGATATATGAGTAGATTAAGCTTTCATGCTTCATGATATGATGAAAATATGCCTTATGATATGTTGCATTGCTATGTCTTATGATATGATAGAATTATGACATGATGTGCCATGTTAATGATATGATATGCTAGAATCATGATATGATATGCCATGTTCATGATATGTATGCTAAGTTCATGAGATGATATGCCATGTTTGATGATTTGAAAATAACATGTTATACTTTATGTTATGATAGGACCATGTTATGTTTCATAATGCATGTATGAATGGCTTATGTAAGAGGAAAAGCCTAAAGAGTTGCTTCCCTTAAGTTGGGACCAAGAGCACTCTTCATGTTATGAAAAAGAGCTGCTTCCCTTAAGTTGGGATCAAGAGCACTCTACATGCTATGGTAAAGAGATGTTTCCCTTAAGTTGGGATCAAGAGCTCTCTTCATGATATGACAAGAATTATGACAAGTATTATATGTGTTTGAGTTTTTATGTTTCATATGGAATAAAATAATGTGGAAACCTACTGATGTGGTTCGGCCAAGATGGATTAATTGAGTTAGGAAAGAGTTTAAACCTAACTAAACATGCTTAGGTATTCTCATGATATGTAGCCTTTGATATATGAGTAGATTAAGCTTTCATGCTTCATGATATGATGAAAATATGCCTTATGATATGTTGCATTGCTATGTCTTATGATATGATAGAATTATGACATGATGTGCCATGTTAATGATATGATATGCTAGAATCATGATATGATATGCCATGTTCATGATATGTATGCTAAGTTCATGAGATGATATGCCATGTTTGATGATTTGAAAATAACATGTTATACTTTATGTTATGATAGGACCATGTTATGTTTCATAATGCATGTATGAATGGCTTATGTAAGAGGAAAAGCCTAAAGAGTTGCTTCCCTTAAGTTGGGACCAAGAGCACTCTTCATGTTATGAAAAAGAGCTGCTTCCCTTAAGTTGGGATCAAGAGCACTCTACATGCTATGGTAAAGAGATGCTTCCCTTAAGTTGGGATCAAGAGCTCTCTTCATGATATTACAAGAATTAGGACAAGTATGATATGATATGACATGCATGATATTTTACTGTGTAAGGCTTGTACCAAGGGTGGGCTCCATAAGCGCCCCGGGGTCGACGGACTATGAACGGATCTCGTTAAGGGATGGGCTCCTTAGTACGCCCCTAGGTCGACGGACTATGAACGGACCTAGATCCCTAGTAGGTTCGGGGCTAGCTACCCTGTCCTAGGGATTGCGCACATTTATGTTTACATGTGGTACAAGCTGGGGCCCTTCTCATGTTGATGATATTATGTTCAAGTATATGTATACGATATGTTTTAAAAGAAGCATGATGCAAACGTTCATTCCATGAGGCATGTTTTGAAAATCATTCTACATCTTGCATCTACATGTTCACATGATATGAAATCCTTACATGAAAATAAAAAGGAGGTATGATATGCTCACCTGACATGATATATGTGTTGATAGGTGTTTCTATGATACGTTTCATGATATGAATTCACATGACATGATAGATTTTCATGAGACATACTTATATGACATGATATGATATGATGTGTACTTACAAGCTATGACACATTTTATGCCATGCTATGTTATGTTCCTTATATGATAGGAGACGATTATGTTATGTTCTTCCATACCATTTGATGATATGATATGTTTGATTTCATGTGTCACTTTATGTATTATTGTGATTCAGCTTTATGAGTAGGAAAGGAGCTCACTAAGCCCTTTGGCTTATAGCTACACGTTTTCCTTGTACTGCAGATAAAGGCAAGGAATGGATCAGTTAAGGGGAGCAGCAGGAAAGGCGATGAAGATGTGTGTGGAAGTGCTGGTGGATAGATCTATTTATGCTTTTGGGTTATCTAAGTTATGCATGTGAACAATGTTGGACCTATGCTTATGATAATGTTCAGCTAGTATGATATCCTACTCATGTTATGTTGGTACGTTTGATTTCACATGCCATGTTAAGTGAACTAGATGCATATGGTAGATGTCAAAAAAAAAAATATAAGTCTTCCGCTACCATGAATCCATATGCATTAGTAAATGATGTCTATGTTAAGTGACGTCCGTCCCTCTAGGGTAGCCTTAGGGGTACCTGGAAGGGCGGGCGTTACAACAATAACGGGGTCCCCAAGGCCTAGGTCAGGGGACCTAGACTGCAGTGACACGCGGGCCCGGCCGAATGTCCTGACCAGGGGGGAAGGTAGGTCGGGCTTCCCGAACGCGCAGGAGAGGTTGCGTAGCTGGTTTAGGCGCTCTTCTCTCCAATCTGTTAGTAGAGGGAGGCGGCATGTCTTCCTTCCTTCGTGCCGCATGCGCTTCCTCCACGTTGATGTAGCTGGCCACCTTCTCCAGCATCTTATCGAAATTCTTTATGGGATTTCTGATAAGATCCCTAAAGAACTCTCCCTTAGTCAGCCCATGGGAGAAGGCACTCATAAGTATTTCGGATGTGGCCGAAGGTACATCCTGGGCCACCTGGTTGAAGCGTTTGATATAACTTCTCAGCGGCTCGGTGGACCCTTGCTTGAGAGCGAACAAGCAGTTGTCAGTTTTTTGATATTTCCTGCTGCTGGTGAAATGGCGCAGGAACGTAATCTTGAAATATGAGAAACAGGTGATGGACCCGTGTGGCAGTCCGTCGAACCATTTTTGGGCAGAGCTCGATAGAGTGTTCAGGAACACTCGACATTTAACGGCGTCGCTGTATTAATGTAGCAGAGCCACGTTTCGGAACTTGCGGAGATGATCTTCAGGATCTTTGCTACCATCATATTCCTCGATAACTGGGGGCCTATATCCCTTAGGCAGCTTTTCCTCCAAGATCCTGGAAGAGAAGGGCACTTTCTCTTCTGGCTCCATCCAATGCTCTTCGCGGAGGACGGTAGCCTTCCCCTTCTTCGAATCTTTAGGCAACAAACTTTCAGCCACAGAAACTTGGGGTTGCTCCTTGTGGCTGTAGTATACAGGCTCTGGTTGATAAAACCCCTGGTCAGGCTCCCTATGAAAGGCAGGAGGAAATTCCAACGGTTGCTTCCTCTTGGAACCTTGGTCCGAAGCGTGAGCCGGTTCCTTGGAAACCTCAGGTAACTTTCATGGCTGGGAGGCAGTAGTTTGTTGCTTTTCAGAAGTTGGTCGCTTCTTGGCCTCTTTGAAGAGGTCGTATTCTCCCGCGGTCATGGTCATGTTGATTCGCCCAGAATCCTCCATCTTTACGTTCCTGAACAGGTAGGAAAGATTCCCACAGACGACGCCAAATTTGATCCCATCCGGAAGCTGAGTCTGACAGAGGTGGGTTGCGCTGTCATCGGTGTTGACGAAAAGTCGTGGAGACACCTGGTCGATTTAGCACCTGCCGGAAGGGCTTACACGAGCGGATGATAGGGGATGATGATTGGGATGGTGAGGCAATGACTCTGCACACACTCAGACAAGCCGCCCTCACGTTAGAGACCAAGAACCAGGGAAAAAGTTCCCAGGTCAGGCCTTTCGACGCTCAAGTCAGGTACTTTTTCCCCAGAAGCACAGTGAAAGGACGAAAAGTAAAAGACGAGTGCAGAAAGACTAGTGAGCATACATGCGTAAGGGACAAAGCTTCCCTTTTATACTGCAACAGGTGCTTCTGGAATCTAATGGGTGTCAAGGAATGCCGGATGTCAAGCTTTGTCTGATGGTGAATGACACGTGGCGTCCTCCTATATGTCTGAGAAGGAATTAGTGGGCAGTGAGCTCTAGACCGTTAGCATATTCTCTGACAGGCAGTGATTATTCCCTGACAGGTTATTACGATTCTCTGGCTTGCTTGTCGTGTAGTGTATGCTTGCTCCGATCTGTTAACCCTGGACTGGGTCCCTATGCCTGCCAACCTCGATCTATGGGCGTAGACCTGCATTTCCTATCCAGCGCTCACCGCTTCACAAATCTAGCCCTGTGTGCCTCTCCCTGTCATGCGTGTCCTGTCCTGCCTTACCTTGTAAGTCATGACCTGTAAGCCTTAGTTTAATTTTGCTTACCCTGTCCTGTACTCCATGACCCATGTTTCCTGTCCTGCAAGCCTTCCAAAGTCATACTTGACGTGTACACCTTGATCCTCATATCCTGACCTGTACGCCTTGCTTCGTATATCGCCTAGCCTGCTCTACGAGTCTTATCCTGTAGATCCCGACCTATACGTTCAGCAGCTCCTGTCCTATACGTCCTGTAGATCCCAACCTGTACGTTCTGATCCATATTCCCTGACCTAAAATCCTTGGTTTGCATATCTCGACCTGTACACTTTGGTCCATGTGTCCTGTGCCGCAAAGCAATAAATCCTGATATGCAATCCTTGGCTTGCATATCCCGACCTGTACGCTTTGGTCCATGTGTCCTATGCCATAAAGCTATAAATCCTGACCTGTAATCCTTGGTTTGCATATCCCGACCTATATGCTTTGGTCCATGTGTCCTGTGCCACAAAGCTATAAATCCTAACCTGTAATCCTTGGTTTGCATATCCCGATCTGTACGCTTTGGTCTATGTGTCCTGTGCCGCAAAGCTATAAATCCTGATCTACAATTCTTTGTTTGCATATCCCGACCTGTATGCTTTGGTTCGATTCTGTCTGTCCCGACCTGTATGCCTTAGCCTGATCCCACTTATCCTGAATCCCGATCTGTACGCCTCAGTCCGTTTATCCTGTGCCGCCAGTCTATAAGTACTGACCTGTAATCCATGGTTGGCATATCCCGACCTGTACGTCTCAGTCCATTTATCCAGTGCCACCAGTCTATAAGTACTGACCTGTAATTCATGGTTGGCATATCCTGACCTATCCGCTTCGATCCGTTTATCCTACTCCGCGAGTCTTGCCCTATAAATCCCGACCTGTAAACCTTACCTTCTGAATTCCTACTTGACGTGTGAGCCTAACCCTGGAGTACCCCTTAGGCCCGACTGGGACCCTTTCGCAATTCGATCCTTGACCACCATGTAAGCCAGATTTTTGACCATCACGTAAGCTGGACCTCTGACCCTTACGTATGCTTGACTTCTGACCGCCACCCGGTCTTGACCTCCAACCACTTCAGCTCTCCGACCCCACAATCGTGCACTGTATCAACTGCGTACAATGAATCCTTCCCCAGGACCTCATATAACGAGAACTTTGTGCACCGGACTATCATAAATGTATCCCTAATAACTTAGCTACTAGAATATAGCCTTTCTAATGACAATTCCTAATAATTCCAGCCTCCAAACCATAAACAATATAATGTATAATATCCCTAATAATTTTCTACACTGTAGCATCATTCCTTACCACCCACAAAAACCATATAATAAGAAAAGGTATCACCTCTCGGATATGGCCTTGATGAGACCATTCAGCTCCAACCATCCAGTTCTCAAACAAAATATAATTTCTAGCCCAAAAAAGATGCGCAAAGTAGGACCATACCTCAAGAGCATTTGCCCCCATTAAAAAAAAAAAGATGATCCCAAAATTCTCAGGACTCACAACATTGGCATTTAGAAGCCAAACACACACGTCTTTGCATTTCGATCTCATCTACTGGTAGCTGCCATTAAAATGGGACTTATGTATAGCTTTAACACAATTCCATGCAGATTTTAAAGAGAAACGACCATCTTTAGTTGGCCTTCAAATCTGTCTGTCTGGCTCATTCAATAAGAATGGCAATTCACCAATTTCTTTTACAATAATATTCGGGAGAACACCTTGAAGTTTATACAAATTCCAACCTTGTTCATCAAAAAAAATTTAAGACTAAAATATCCGGAATCCCAAAAACAGCATAAGACCGAAATAAAGGTCCACCATCAAGCTAAGAATCATACCAAATTCTATTTTCCCATTACCAATAATCCATCGAATATGTTGTGAAAAAATACTACGAATTTGAGCAAGTCTTCGCCAATATGGAGAAGCATTACATTTTAACTCAACTAAAATAGGAGATTTAACACCACAATACATTTTAGTTAAAAATAAAGCCCATGGGGTCTTTTGTTCTCTAAATCGATACCATAATTTAAATTATATCACTCTGGCCACATCAAAAAGTCTCCTCACACTCAATCCACCCTCTAATTTAGGTATACAAATCATAGACCAAGAAATCCAATGTGTTTTCCTATTTAAACCCAAAGATCCCCTAAAAGAAATTAGCAAAAATCATTTCTATTTGGTGGAGGATAACTAAAGGAGGTAATATGACTTGCAACAAATAAAAAGGTAAGGAACATAAAACACTCTTAATAAGTAGTAAACGGCCCCCATGTGAGAGCCTTGAAATATTCCATCCAAGAAGCTTTTTCCTTACGTTTTCAATAAGAGGCTGGAAATATACCGACTTCTTGTTTCCCTAAAATAGGAACCCCCAAATAGATAATGGGAATCTGACCTTCCACAAACCCAAAAATAGTAGCAATCATATTTCTATGAGCTGGAGAAATTCTTTTAAAGGAAAAAATTAACTTTTAGCCACATTAATTAATTGACCAGAACAAACTTCTTCAAAAAATCCTTTACACTTTTCACACAATTAATAGATCCATTTATTAAGATCATAACATCATCAACATATGCAAGGTGTGATATCTTAACTCCACATCTAGACTCAAAGAATATTTGAGGGAATTGGTTAAAAAGAGAATCCAAACCCCTAGACAGAAATTTAGTTGCTATAATAAATAAAAGTGGGGAAATAGAGTCCCCTTGTCAAAGGCCCCATTTTGGATGAAAGAATCCCAACAAATGGCCATTTATACGTACCAAAAACCAACATGAATAAACACATCTTCTAATAAGATCAACAATCGAATCAGAAAACCCAAAAGTCGCCATTACTTTAAATAAGAAAATTCATTGAACCCTATCATAAGCCTTGGCCATATCAAACTTTAAAATTAAATTTCCACCTCTCACATGATAATAATGTTGGTGCGGAAAGCATCAACCTGTGTTTTGATAATGGCAAAGGGCTAAAAGTTAAGATTACTTGTTATCTAACATGTTTGAATGAGCTTCACTACAACAAAAACCCTCATAGACATCAGTGGAACAACAACGGTTTTAAGCAAAAACCGATGTCTTTGAATATTTTACACCGGTTTTTTCAAAAATCGGTGTCTATGAGCGTAGATTTTAGCTCA
Organism: Zingiber officinale; assembly: GCF_018446385.1. Taxonomy (NCBI): domain Eukaryota; kingdom Viridiplantae; phylum Streptophyta; class Magnoliopsida; order Zingiberales; family Zingiberaceae; genus Zingiber; species Zingiber officinale. The sequence goes on along the minus strand of NC_055990.1, from coordinate 13,331,759 downwards.
TAGACATCGGTTTTTTAGGCGATGTCTATGAGCGCCTTTTTTTTCGTTAATAGACACCGATTTTAACTGCGGTTTTTAAAATCCGGTGTTAATGAACCAAAATAAAATATTTTAATATTCCCACAGCTAAAATTTGCAACACTGTGAAGTTCCCTCCAAACCTAAATCTATATCACGCCCCTTCCTCACGCGACCATCTCTCTCGTCTAAACCTAAACCTAAACCTCCGACCATCTCTCTCAACCTCATCTGCCTCTTCTCCTTCCTAGATCGACGCCCTTGCTTCTCCGTCCGCGTTGTGAAACCTCGGCCACGTTGCTCGCAGTCTCGCTTGTTTTTTTTCTTGGTCCAGTCCGTGGAAGAAAAAAAAAAGCCGCGTCGCATAAAAAAAAAGCACCTCCCGCGAGCGAGCTCCTCTCCGCGAGCCCTAGCCACCTTCCTCTCCGCGAGCAAGCTCCTCTCTGCGAGCCACCGCCCTCTCCACGAGCGAGCTCCTCTTCGCGACCAGCCACCTTCCTCGCCGCGAGCCACCGCACCTTCCTCGCCACGAGCATCCGCGAGCTGGAGCTCTCCGCGAACCCTATTCCTCTCCGCGAGCCACCTTCCTCTCCGCGAGCAGTTTCCTCACCGCAAGCCCAAGCAGCAGCGGCCAAACACCTTCCTCGCAGCGAGCCACGACCCTCTCCGCGAGCCCTAGCAGAAGCGCCGCGGTCCAAATCCTGGTTGGGAAAAAATAGTACCACCATTACCATCCAGCAGCAAGCCATCCTGATCCTGCGTTGAATCTTCATCGTTGCTCTGGTAATTTCCCCTCTTTTCTTTATTGGATTCTTGCCTAATTGTCTTTTGTTTCCTTAGGGAATCACTAATGGTTAGGTTTTGTTTGGATTCATGTGCTGGAACAAAGTTATTTGGTTGATTATTTTATTTTTATTTTTTTGGCAAGAAACAAAATGACCAAATTAATCTGGGTAGATTTCTGGTTTGGCTGGTTCTTCGTGTTTGTGCCTCATATGGAATCAAAAAAATTGTTTCTTTTTAAACCCATGGATTAATTCTCTTTCATCCGTGGATAATTCTAAAAGGCGTGAACTTTCTTGCTGAATTGGTCTTGTAATCCTTCAGTTGAAGCTCGTTTAATCTATTAGCATTATGACTTCCTATACTTAGTCACACTTCCTTTTTTTGTAATTTTTAATCCAAAGATTAGGGGGTTTTTATTGTTGTTTTTAGTACCTTCCTAGAAATGTGTTATGGACGACTATAAAGAAGTAATTAGTTCTAATTCATAAAGAGATAATGCTGATTTCTTGCTTGTAATCGGTATTTTACTTATTTGCCTATGCATTCAATCTAGTTATAGCATCTTTGAAATGAAGAGTATTGAAACCTGTTTGATCCCACTTCTATCCAGTTTTTCTTGAAGGAACTCTCATTAAGTCTTCTTCGTAAGTTGTATAGTAAACCATGAAGAGTGTTTGTTACTCAGTTATGTGATTACACAAACCATGGAAGTGTTCAAGAGATTTGTTATATTAATTTAGTTTGATTTATTTGCATATTGTGCAACTACTAACTCGCCATTGAAAGAAGCTAACTTTATCTAGAGGATTGGAAGTGCAAGTATATCCATGGTTAACAAAAATATATTAGTGTATGCATAGATGTTATGTGACTGATAACTGGATTGAACCTTACTAATATGAGGTTAATCTATGATGTGAACCTTACTGATACATGGTAAAAAGTCAAACTCTTTGACTACCTCCTTAATGTCTCCTATTACTGATCTTTCAAGCCCCATTGTGTCCATTACTATTACTATGAAGAAATTGAAAGGAAAGAACTACGCTTTGCGTGCTGCAATAGTTTGAGTTTGGTTTGTGGTTCATGATGTAATCGGCGATCTCTTCCAATTAAGATAAGACATTGGGATAGTTACTCACATTGATTGACTTTAGATTTTTGAGTTGACTGTAGTATTTTATAAATCACTTCAATTGTCAAGGTCATTTAGAATAGTTCTGACAAGGTCTTCACTATTATGTGCCTTCATATTGTTTGCTCTGAGTTAAAGCTAGTGAATGCTTAGATTTTGGGAGCCCCTTTCATTCTACTCCCGTCAGATGTGTAGATGCGGAGGATGTTGGCATTTACCATAGTGGCACAAGTTGGTGTTATCCTAGATCAAATAATTCAGGGGAACTATTGACTAACACCATCAAACATATTTAAATTGATTATAATTGAATTATAATATGCTTCATTTCTGTGTTACTACTATGTTCCAATTTACCTCTAGAAGTTTGTGAACTTTGTTTGATTATTTATTGTCTACTATCTATATATTGTATTGCCATTTCTTTTTTGAGAAGTGTGCTTCAATTTTTTTCCCCCTGATGAAATCATCATTGTATTTGTACCTCCCTATATGCATTCCTGAACAAATGGTTTAGAATTTAAGCTTGTGCTATCTGTAAATATTCAGTTTTTTGCTGCTAAATTGTGTTCGAAGTTAACACTTTTATCATGTGTATTTCTATACACAGGAAAAACATAATCAGGAATTTCACTGGTAGCTAAGATCTGTTATTTTGGACAATGAGGTTAGTACTAGTAATGCATGATATTTACCTTTTCTTTTGTCTTGGCCTTGGTAGATGTTGTCTGTTTAAACAAAATTTCAAAAATTGTTCAAACAATCTTATATTCTGGTGTTGGGGATAGCCATTAACGGTCTTTTTATTTACTTTTCCTGTCATTGAGAATGCCTCAAGATGCTATTTTGTGCTATCAGCATGCTATACAGGCACGCCCAACTTACGCGATGGCATATGGTTAGTCCAAACTATTCTAGTTACATGAAATAAGATAATTTCTTTCCCTAGCTACTCTTAATTTGCTTATGGAATGTTTATTTGCAGTGGAAAATTTATAGACTATTTCTTAGAGACCAGACAGGATAAGTAGATTGGTTTCTTATGTATTTTTGGCAGGGGCATCATAAACAAATCTCAGTTGCTTGTTATGAAGGACAAAGTAAAAGCCCTCTCCTATGCTGGAGAAATTTTTTACCAATCTGTCATTCTTATTTTCTTTAACTGAATTTTGGTTGAGGGAAAAATGTTTAATCTATTAGATAAGTGAAGGCACTTGCAAGGAGGAAAAGTTATGTTTGTGATTATGCTGAGAACTTAAACCATTTTTTATCTCTAGTTCAGTTCACTTCTAATTTCCCAGATAAAGCTGGCCTTAGTGGTTCATGTTGAGGTCATGGTGGTTATCAAGGTAATAATATTATCCGATAAACATTTATCCCAACACTGCATGAGAATATTCTTGATTGTTGTTTTGAAAGGGGTCGTCACACAGAATACCTTCTGGATATGTTTGCTATTAATGACTTCCCCCTTATTTGATACATTCTGGTTGAGGACCTTTTCCCATCCTCACTCGTCCTCCATTCTATACTACCATTGTCCTTTTTCCTACGACTCTTCATTTCCGTGTTCTTGGATGTTTCTCAATGCTTAGGTGTTCCTGAACAATTAGCAGTTACTACATGTGCTGGCATGGTACTCTAGGAAAAGTGTCGATAGCACTGCAGCACAGAAAAATAAAATGATCTCGACAGTGTCGATTCTTTTACTTATTGGCACTTGGCAATGTTAATCTGCCAGGTGCTAGTTAAATTTATAAACTAGAACATGGCCAAGTGGCAGTTAAATTTATAAGCTAGCATAACTTCATCATTTGTCAATTTGAGCCTGCCTGGACCATACAACAATTTTGCTGTCACAGTTATCTTTTGTGCAAATGAAGCCTTTCTATAAATGCCTTCCCCTGGTGGAATTATAGAGGTTAATTGAAATATGCTACGTGATCCAATAAGTCCTAATTTTTTCACTGGACTGTTAATCTCTTTTTGATTTTGTGGATAATTTTGCTGCAAACTATGCTCTGAAGAGAGCTTATTATGTCAACTATGCATTGGGGATATCTGGATGCAGGAAACCTTGTTGGCATCTATTATGAATAAAGTCAACTTGACATGGCAATTCTGCATTACAAGCAAGCTATCAACTTTGATTCTACCTTTATTGAAGCTTACAATAATCTGGTAAGTTGATAATGGTCTAATATGTCAAAATGTGGTATCCTTCTTGATGGTGAGCCAGGTTAGTTAATGATCGACTTTCTTGCCCATTAAAAGGGGAATGCTCTCAAAGACGCTGGACATTATAGGGTGACTTTTTAATTTGGATATTTTTATTCTCTTAAGTTTCTTTTCCTTGTTGAATAACTTCATTTTAATAATTTTTCCCAAGTCATCCTTTGCTTTACAACCTAACCATCCACAAGCATTGTCAAGCCTTGGCAACATATACATGGATTGGTAAGCTTTAGAAATGTTTGATGACAACTGTGCGGATACTTTATTTTTGTTTCTTAATGAAACTTCTCTTCATGCAGCAACATGATGAGTGTTGCTGCATCATTCTATAAGGCAACTTTAGTAGTTACAAAAGGGATATCTACACCCTTCAACAACTTGGCTATTATATACAAGCAACAGGTAGAGTACTATATCTGCCTTTTTCATTGCTAGTTTGAGAGTTACTTCATATTGCCTCATTTAATGGAAGAAAATCATATAATTTGTCTATCATCTTCTTTGCTGTCTTTGCCCCTAGTTGGAAATTGATAGTTCTCTTGTATTACACTAGGGAAATTATGCAGAAGCGATAGCCTGTTACAATGAAGTTCTTCGCAGACTGCTACTGATGGTCTTGTCAATAGAGGGAACAAGATGGCATCAGAGGTAGTACAATAAATAGTACAATAAATAGTACAATAAATCATAGAAATCACAATGAAGTTCTTCTGGTTGGTAGCAGAAATCACAGAAAATAGGGGCTTAGTGCAGGATATTTAGGATACCAAGATGACATCAGAGGTAGTACAATAAATAGTAGATCTCTTCATTAGAGGTAGCTTTGTTCTTCTTTGCTTCCTTCACTGGATTTGTTGTGTAGTCATATTTCTTTATTCAACCATTATCATGCCTAGTAATTTGTTGTATGATGCTGTCGGTTCTTATCAATCTGTACACTTGAATTAGAAGGAGCAAATTATCTATGTTATATTCTAAGCAACATATACTAAGTGTCATATATGAAAGTTTTAGATTCTATGTTATATTCGTTATCTTCCACAGCAGCCTTTAAAAACTCAGTATTCTATTTTATCTTATACATGTACACATTTGTTTTAGTTATTTGACATATGGTGGATTTATGTGTTTTTACAGTTTACAAATCTCAAGTACTCCAGAGTTGAAATTGACGAAGTGTGGTTCGAGTGGGCTGAATGCATGCTAGATTACATTTGAAGTGTGGTTCTACCTTGATGTGTTAAAAGAATGTTCTACCTTGATTTTGATATCTATTAGCTAGCTTTTGATGTAAAAAGAATGTTTGGGTATTTTATGGATATTGTTGTAAGAAGATTATTTATATAATTTGTGAATATTTGTGTATTTTATAGATATTATTGAAAGAAAAATATTTGTATAATTTGTGAATATTTGTGTATTTTTTTTGTTATTGTCAGTTTTTCATTGTTTCGGAAATCAAATTTGTGCTATAAAAAATATACATATTACATCGGTTTTCCACCGCTGTAAAACCGGTGTTATTAACTAATATTACATCGGTCATTTACCGCTGCCAAAACTGGTGTTATTAACATACAATATTACATCGGTTTTACACCGTTGATGAAACGGTGTCGTTAAGTGATACTACACTGGTTAATAACCGATTCGAAGACCGGTGTCGTTAAGTGATACTACATCGGTTTTAACCCGATGTCTAAAATAGCAGACTTTTAACATCGGCTTCATAGACATCGGTCGAAAATGAAATAGACACCGGTGGAAAATCGATGTCTATGAAGGTTTTTGTTGTAGTGCTTGCAGGAAATGTCCTAAGTGTACTTAGGCAAAAGACCTAGTTGCAGTTAGGCAGGTAGAAAATCATAGGGGGAGGTAATCTTAGGTCCTAGGGGGTGATAACCTTAGGCGGAAAGACTTGGCGGGTTGGGTGCTTCGGGCAAAACCCTAGAGTCGGGGACTCTAGGTGAAAGTCCTGGTGGTCGCGGACCAGATGGAAGTCTGGGCGGGTCGTGGAGTGGGCGTCCAGCAGAAAGTCCTAGAGCCTTGGGCGCTGAGCAAAAGTCCAGTTGATCTAGAGGACTGGTCCGACAACAGGTAACTTCTTATGAGTGGAGTAGGTGAGGATGTGTTCCCCGTTGAGGAAACAGTAGGCATTGGTTCAACCTAGGGTTTTCGGAGAAAATGTAAAGTCAAAATTGGATAGTCTAAAGACTATCAACTTAATTGTTAAATATTATTTGCTCTATTTGCCTAACTTTATTTTGTAGAAAACTAACCGTTCTGCAGGGTCAGGCTTAGCCTTGATTGGTCAATCGAATGACCTGATCGGTCGATTGAACCCTAGTACAAAAGGGGTTGAAGTTCCAGCTCTCGGCAAAAGGTTGACCAGAGGTTCAGTCGACCGAACCTCAGGATCGGTCCACTGAACCGAGGATAGATAGACACTCAGTCGAGCGAGTTGATCGGATCAGATGAGGTAGAGACCATCGACTGATCGGTCGATCGAATGGAGGGATCAGTCAATTGAACGTAGGCGCTATCCAGAGAGGCTGCATCTGGACGAAAGGCTGGGCAAGTTCAGCAGGTTCGATCAACCGAACTAGGGGATCAGTCAACTGATCTGGGTCAAGTCAAGCTTTGATCTTGAAGATCAGGGGATCTGGATCAAGCTTGAAGCTGCTATAAAAAGGGGTCTCAATTAGCTACCTCGTACAACAATTCTACAAGCAATCTTCAAAGCTGTGCTCTACGCTGAAATGACTCAACGATGCTCAGCTGCTGTTCTGACAATCGACGACTACTTCCATAATCTTTTACTATCGGTATAATCTTTTTAAGTTCAGTACTTGTAATTAATCTTGTAAAGATTCTCGAGCTTATAGTAATTACCCACCAAAAGCGATCAATGATCGCGGGCCTTGAAGTAGGAGTCGACACAGGCTCCAAACCATGTAACCAAAAGTGTTAGCGATTACTTTTAGTTTACTTCTATATTCTGCTGTGTATTTATGAAACGAATGAATTAGCCATGAGTAGCGCTATACACCCCCCCCCCCTTCTCTAGTGTTTTTCGATCCTACAAATAAAATATTGAGATGAGAGAGACTAGAACTTTCAAACTCAGGATTTCGATTGGGATGACTCATCAATCAATTAAGGGTTCAAAAAGAGACATTTTATAGGTGTTTGAATGGTCAGAGGAGATCGATTAGGGAAAAGATGAATTGATTGGAAGGCATTGAAGAACCCTAGAAAAGGGGTTTTCGTGGACATTTCCAAGTCGCTGATTCTTGAGCTCTCATAAACAAATATTTCTGCACTTTCCTGTTGGGTTTTTCGGGCCGCGAAAACCACTTTTTCGTGTCGCGGAAACCCCGAATCACCCTAGCCAACGGATCTCGTGCGAAGAAAAGATTTCAAAACAAAAATTACGAGTACGAGTTTCTACTTAGATCTACTCCTAGATCTACATGGTGAAGAAGTATACCTTCGATGCGTGCCCTTCGCGTATCCCGCTCGTCCAAGGTACGCCGGATCTCTAGACAGTCAAGGGTACAGTCCTCTAGAAGTATCCACACGAACACACTAGGTGGAGGTGACCAAAAACCAAGGTGTGCTAACACCTATGTGGTTCGGCCAAGGAAGGAGGAGAGGGAGAGCTTGAGAGGAAGAAGAAGATGGAATGAATGAGAGAATAATTCAAAAAATGAAAGTTATTCCTCTCATTCAAGTGGTCGGCCACCATTCTCATCTGTATCTCCCCTCATTAATGCATTAAGTTGTCATCAAGGAGAGAATGTAACCTCCATGAGGTGGCACTCACTAGTAACTCCCATGAGGTGGCAACCATGATGATGATGTGGAGTAACATCATTAGTCCACATCAATGCCAACTCACCAATGAGGTGTCATAAAGTCAAGTCAAACTTGACTTTTAATCTTCCTCTCAAGTCAAGTCAAACTTGACCAAACATCTTCCATGGTTAATCTAATCTAACCACTTGATTCAAGCCAATTTAATATATAATAAATCTAATTCATTAAATTAAATTGATTCAATGAGTCATAATCTAAATTAGACTCATTGAACACATGAATCAACTTGAGTCCAACTCAAGTTAGCCCAATTAGGATTACTCTTAATCCAATTTGATTCATCAAATGAATCTAATCCTCTTGGTTCATCATACGAACCTAATCTCCATCTAATTGTCCTTAGTGTGTGACCCTATAGGTTCTTGTAACGTTGGCAATGCCCCTAAACCCATTTAGGAGCATAAGTAATGAGCGGTATCTAGCAACACATCATTACTACCCAAGTTACAAGAATGTTGAGATCCAACATCACCTTGTGACTACTAATTGTGACTCCTCACAATATATGACAAGTGTCATTCTATCCTAGACATCTAGATTGATCAATGTGAGGCATAGACCGTGTCATCCTCTGACCAATCTAAATCTTAAACTCCAAGTAGACTCACTAAATCAAATGAGCTCAATATCCCATATTGACTCATTTGGGCATGGCCATGCACTTCGTGGTCTCACTCTATCAAGAATACTGATGTCTCTCCCATCATATAGGAGGGATAGATCTCATCTACATCACTCACATCCCTCCGCATAATTTGTTACATACCCAGTAATCGCCTTTATAGTCCACCCAGTTACGGGTGACGTTTGACGAAACCAAAGTACATAACTCCTTATGAAGGGATCTATGGTGACTTCAGGTCTAAGGACTAGTAGTCATACTAATAGCCACATGAGAAAGTATATGACACTCATATAACGATCCATGATACTTTCTCATGGCGGGTCATTCAGTATACATTTTCTAATGTATACCCATGTGTCAACTTGATATCTCTATACCCATGACTTGTGAGATCAAGTCATCGAGCTGACCTACATGCTAGTCTTATTGCATTAACATTGTCCCTGAATGCTAATACTCGACTAGGAATGATTAAGAGTAGTGTTCCCTATATCATCTCACTATCGGTTCAACTAACCGATTGATATAGGTGAGAACCTTCTACTCAAGGATGTTATTATACTTAGTTTATTTGGCACCAATACAAGTAAGTATAATAACCAAAATCAAATACCTATATTTATATAGAATATGATACAATAAGTCCAAAATACAATCATCAAATTATTGGCTCTAGGGCTCTAACTAACAATCTCCCACTAGCACTAGTGCCAATCAGTATAGGCTCTAAGCCCAAATGACCTAGTGTGATCGTCATGGTTCCTCTGTGCCCAAGCCTTTGTCAAGGGATCTGCGATGTTAGTCTCTGTAGGTACTCTGCAAATCTTCACATCTCCTCTCTCGATGATCTCTCGAATGAGATGGAAGCGCCGTAGTATGTGTTTGGTCCGCTGGTGTGAGCGAGGTTCCTTCGCCTGTGCTATAGCTCCATTGTTGTCACAATAGAGCTCAATGGGGTCAGCAATGCTAGGAACCACCCCAAGTTCAGTGATGAACTTACGGATCCAAACTGCCTCCTTTGCTGCCTCTGATGCAGTAATGTACTCGACTTCTGTTGTAGAATCAGCTACTGTATCCTACTTCGAACTCTTCCAGCTGACAGCACCACCATTAATGCAAAATATGAACCCCAACTGTGATCTATAGTCATCCTGGTCGGTCTGGAAGCTAGCATCACTGTAACCCTTTACAGCTAGCTCATCATCGCCTCCATATATCAAGAAATATTCTTTAGTCCTTCTCAAGTACTTAAGAATATTCTTGACCGCTATCCAGTGACTTTCACCTGGATCTGACTGGTATCTGCTCATCATGCTCAAAGCATACGAGACATCAGGTTGAGTACATAGCATGGCATACATGATCGATCCTATGGCTGAGGCATAAGGGATCTGATCCATGCAGTCTCTCTCCTCTATAGAAGAGGGACCTTGAGTCTTCGAAAGACTCACGCCATGTGACATCGGCAGAAATCCCTTCTTGGAGTTCTACATGGCAAACCGAAGGAGTACCTTGTCAATGTATGTACTCTGACTTAGGCCAAGCAATTTCTTAGATCTATCTCTATAGATCTATATCCCTAGAATGCGGGATGCTTCACCTAAGTCCTTCATTGAGAAGCAACTCCCTAGCCAGGTCTTGACAGACTGAAGCATAGGGATGTCCTTCCCAATAAGTAATATGACATCCACATACAATATGAGGAAGACAACTATATCCCCTAAAACCTTCTTGTAGACACAAGGCTCATCTTCGTTCTTGATGAAACCAAACGGTTTGATTGCATCATCGAATCGAAGATTTCAGCTCCGAGAAGCTTGCTTTAGTCCATAAATGGACCTATGCAGCTTGCGTACTCTGCTAGTATGCTGTGGATCGACAAAACCCTCAAGTTGTGTCATGTAGACATTCTCGAGTAGGTTTCCATTCAGAAATGCGGTTTTGACGTCCATCTGCCAGATCTCGTAATCGTGATAAGCTGCAATAGCAAGCATGATCCGAATGAACTTAAACATCGCTACTGGAGAAAAGGTTTCATCATAGTCAATACCATGAATCTGCTTGAAACCTTTAGCTACCAAGCGACCCTTATAGATAAGTCCATCCATGTCAGTCTTTCTCTTAAAGACCCACTTACACCCAATGGGTTTTACCCCTTCAGGTGGATCAACCAAAGTCCATACTTGGTTGGTGTATATGGATTCCATCTCGGATCTCATGGCCTCTAGCCATTTCTCGGAATCTGGTCTCATCACAGCTTCCTGATAGGTGGTAGGCTCATCCTCTATGAGCACAACGTCATCATGGTCAGATAAGAGAAATGAATATCTCTCAGGCTGACGACGTACCCTATCAGACCTGCGAAGAGGTATGTCTACTTGAACTGGTTGTTGTTCCTCAACACTTTGTGGAACAACATCATCTACAACACTTTGTGGTTCCAGTTCAACTTCCATCGAGGCATCAGTGCTATTGTTCGCATCTTGAACTTCTTCAAGATTGAACGTGCTCCCACTAGTCTTTCTAGAAACAAAGTCCCTTTCTAGAAAGGCCCCAGTCTTTGCCACAACTATCTTGTGCTGACTGGGAATGTAGAAGTAATATCCCTTAGTTTCCTTGGGATATCCAATAAAGTAGCACTTGTCGGATTTGGGTCCTAACTTATCTGAGACTTGACGTCGAACGTAAGCCTCACAACCCCAAATCCTCATGAAAGACACCTGGGCATCTCTCCCAGTCCATATCCTATATGGTGTCTTTATCACGGCCTTGGATGGAACTCGGTTGAGTATAAAAGCTGCCGTGTCTAGAGCATAACCCCAAAGATATGTCGGATGATCTGTGTGACTCATCATAGATCGCACCATATCTAATAGGGTACGATTCCTCATTTCAGATACACCATTCCACTGTGGTGTTCCAGGAGGAGTGAGTTGGGATAGAATCCCACACTCAGCTAGGTTGTCACGAAACTCCTGGCTAAGGTATTCTCCACCTCGATATGATCGAAGTATCTTGATACACTTGCCAAGCTGGTTCTGTACTTCATTCTTGAATTCCTTGAACTTTTCAAAGGATTCAGATTTATGTGTCATCAAGTACACATAACCATATATACTGAAGTCATCAGTAAATATGATGAAGTACCTATAACCGCCTCTAGCAGCGACATTGAAAGGGCCATATACATCACTATGTATGAGTCCTAACAAATCAGTCGCTCTTTCGCTGTGCCCACTGAAGGGAGTCTTGGTCATCTTGCCTCGTAGGCATGACTCGCATATCTCATATGATTCAAAATCAAATGAGTCCTGCAAACCATCCTTATGGAGCTGGGATAAGCTCTTGTCATTTATATGACCTAAGCGATAGTGCCAGAGGTAGGTTTGGCTCATGTCATTTGACTTGAACTTCTTGGTACTAATGTTATAGATAGGGCTCCCAAGGTCTAGAATATAGAGTCCGTTTATTAGAGGTGCACTACAATAGAATATTTTGTTTAAATAGACGGAACAACATTTGTTCTTTATTATAAATGAAAATCCTTTCTTGTCCAAACAAGAAACAGATATAATGTTCTTAGTTAAGGCAGGCACATAACAACAATCATCTAATTCTAGTACAAGCCCAGAGGGCAGAGATAGATGGTAAGTTCCTACAGCAATAGCAGCAACCCGTGCTCCATTGCCTACTCGTAGGTCTATCTCACCCTTCGTCAATGCCCTACTATTTCTCAGCGCTTGTACATTAGTACAAATGTGCGAAGCACATCCGGTATCTAATACCCATGATGAAGAAATAGAGAGGTTGACCTCTATAACATGTATACCTGAAGTAGAAATCTTATTTCTCTTCTTCTTAAGATCTTCCAGGTATTCTTTGGAGTTCCTCTTCCAGTGCCTTGCTTGTCCTTGATATAGGTGACAAAGATGCTCAACCATATCATAAGCACCCATCAACTCATGTTGCTTCTGAAGCTCAGAGTTCATGGTTGCGAGCATAAGACAGGACACATCTAATGCATCATCTTGATGCTTCTTATAAGCATCTTGGTCAGCTCGCGAGGCAGTGGTAGGAGGTGCCTCCGGAATGGGCTACTCCAGAACGTACAGTTTACGTTCTTGAGTGAGATCATTTCTCAAATTCCTGTACCAGTCCAGGAAATTTGCTCCGTTGAGCTCATCCTTCTTAAGGATAGATCGCAGAGAGAAGTTGTTCGTCTTTGACGTCATGGTAATTCTACAACAGAAATAAATGCAGAAATAAATATCATATTCTTAATCATTTAATTAGGCCTTTAACTAAATGATGCTCTCACTGAATTCTATAATTCATGTGGGACAAGATCCACATCATACTAACCCTTGAGTTAGCTTTGGCTAATACGCCCAAGACTTAGTATGATCGGTAGGTAACGATTACCAATTACATCTCTATGCAAATCTTGTTTATAGGATCAAGATCCGCATTGATATTAAAACTCGAGTTAGCTTTGGCTAATACGCCCGAGAGTTAATATACATGTGATTTTGACCTATCTTTCCAACCGTTGGAAGAATGCCTATAGTTGTACTCGATCCAACCGAGTAAACTAGGAATACTCAATCTAATTGAGTTTGTATTCGCCTATGCGTTAATAGGCGGGACCAAGATTGTCCCTCCGTACCCTACCAAGATAGTATGTGTTGCTCTGCTTTGGCAGATTCAACAACAACATGCGATCGAGGTAGTGGTAGGTATCACGGCATGGTAGGCATTACGAGTTGACGTGTTTTAGATCTAATCTAAAAGTTGATGCGTATCATATACTTGGTAGATCTAATCTAATCGAAGGGTGCATCATATGCACGACTTAGATCTAATCTAATCGCCAGACACTAATTAATTACTTGATTAACTAGCATGCATCACATACACACAAAAGAAATTAATTAAATAATTTTTTGTGATTATGTCATGGCCCTACTACGATTTTCTCAAGCCAATGAGAAGATCGGATGGTCAACCTAAGGTCAACTTCTCAAGCGCCTTCCTTTTGACCACCTTGTGTTGCTCGCGCCTTCCTCGTAACTCCGTCTCGAGTGGACCTTCCACCGCTTCAAAATTTACATTACATTTTGAAACTCGAGTTAGATTCGAGTCTAAATCTAATTTACAACCAGAATATATGAGAAAGGCACGACACGCAGGTCGTGAAAATAAAAAAATAAAATAATCACAGCACGCACATCACATAACGGCACGCAGGCCGTATTATGAATTACAACACATTTAATCCAATCAAATTGGGTTTTTGGGCCATGACTATCATAAAATTAATATATGATTCAAAATTATATATTTCTATAATTTTCTGTAATTTTTTCATAATTTTACAGATTTTATGAGTAGATTTTTCCCGGTCGTCCCGATTAGCGATTTCGGGCGCAATCACGGAGCAAATCCCCTTGCGGGGTTAGGGGCAGTACCCCTACCCGCGATCTAACCATCGCGGTTGCTCCTAAGCGATCCTATAGCGCCTAAGTCCACTGTCCCAAAACGAATTGGGTCGAAACATTGCCGTTTCGGAAAATTCTTCTCGGTAGTCGAAGCCTACAAGTGTAAAAACACTTGTGCTTCGCTTCTACGAGAAAAATACCCATAAAATCAAAAAAATTAGGAAATTCACAGAATGTTACAGTATGCATATTTTTCAAAAAAATACTAATTAAACTCGTACAAGTCTTCGCACATGGCTCTGATACCACTGTTGGGTTTTTCGGGCCGTGAAAACTGCTTTTTTGCGTCGCGGAAACCCCGAATCACCCTAGCCAACGGATCTCGTGCGAAGAAAAGATTTCAAAACAAAAATTACGAGTATGAGTTTCTACTTAGATCTACTCCTAGATCTACATGGTGAAGAAGTATACCTTCGATGTGTGCCCTTTGCGTATCCCGCTCGTCCAAGGTACGCCGGATCTCTAGACCGTCAAGGGTACGGTCCTCGAGAAGTATCCACACGAACACACTAGGTGGAGGTGACCAAAAACCAAGGTATGCTAGCACCTATGTGGTTCGGCCAAGGAAGGAGGAGAGGGAGAGCTTGAGAGGAAGAAGAAGATGGAATGAATAAGAGAATAATTCACAAAATGAAAGTTATTCCTCTCATTCAAGTGGCCGGCCACCATTCTCATGTATAACTCCCCTCATTAATGCATTAAGTTGTCATCAAGGAGAGAATGTAACCTCCATGAGGTGGCACTCACTAGTAACTCCCATGAGGTGGCAACCATGATGATGATGTGGAGTAACATCATTAGTCCACATCAATGCCAACTCACCAATGAGGTGGCATAAAGTCAAGTCAAACTTGACTTTTAATCTTCCTCTCAAGTCAAGTCAAACTTGACCAAATCTCTTCCATGGTTAATCTAATCTAACCACTTGATTCAAGCCAATTTAATATATAATAAATCTAATTCATTAAATTAAATTGATTCAATGAGTTATAATCTAAATTAGACTCATTGAACACATGAATCAACTTGAGTCCAACTCAAGTTAGCCCAATTAGGATTACTCTTAATCCAATTTGATTCATCAAATGAATCTAATCCTCTTGGTTCAACATATGAACCTAATCTCCATCTAATTGTCCTTAGTGTGTGACCCTATAGGTTCTTGTAACGTTGGCAATGCCCCTAAACCCATTTAGGAGCATAAGTAATGAGCGGTATCTAGCAACACATCATTACTACCCAAGTTACAAGAATGTTGAGATCCAACATCACCTTGTGACTACTAATTGTGACTCCTCACAATATATGACAAGTGTCCTTCTATCCTAGACATCTAGATTGATCAATGTGAGGCATAGACCATGTCATCCTCTGACCAATCTAAATCTTGAACTCCAAGTAGACTCACTAAATCAAATGAGCTCAATATCCCATATTGACTCATTTGGGCATGGCCATGCACTTCGTGGTCTCACTCTATCAAGAATACCGATGTCTCTTCCGTCATATAGGAGGGATAGATCTCATCTACATCACTCACATCCCCCCGCATAATTTGTTACATACCCAGTAATCGCCTTTATAGTCCACCCAGTTACGGGTGACGTTTGACGAAACCAAAGTACATAACTCCTTATGTAGGGATCTATGGTGACTTCAGGTCTAAGGACTAGTAGTCATACTAATAGCCACATGAGAAAGTATATGACACTCATATAATGATCCATGATACTTTCTCATGGCGGGTCTTTCAGTATACATTCTCTAATGCATACCCATGTGTCAACTTGATATCTCTATATCCATGACTTGTGAGATCAAGTCATCGAGCTGACCTATATGCTAGTCTTATTGCATTAACATTGTCCCTGAATGCTAATACTCGACTAGGAATGATTAAGAGTAGTGTTCCCTATATCATCTCACTATCGGTTCAACTAACCGATTGATATAGGTGAGAACCTTCTACTCAAGGACGTTATTATACTTAGTTTATTTGGCACCAATACAAGTAAGTATAATAACCAAAATCAAATGCCTTTATTTATATAGAATATGATACAATAAGTCCAAAATACAATCATCAAATGATTGGCTCTAGGGCTCTAGCTAACATTTCCAATCATCAAGAGACATTTTTCAAGCAAAAAGAAAGCTAGCTAAGCAAGATTCAAGTATTAAAAAATCATTTTCAATTTTGATTTGTATTTACTTCTTCTCTTCTTCGTGTATTCTCGTATTTGCTTATTGTTATGAACCACAAGTGCATGGTTACGTCGTCAGTAATATAAAAGATTATCGTATCCATAGGTACTGTTGATTAAGCACTAGTTAACTTCACACGGTGAATTATCTAGACAAACATGGAAAAAGAGAGTAAGAGAAAGAGAAGAGGGAAAAGAGAGAATGGATCTCAAGAGGGGTTGAGCTAGGAGGATGGAGGATGATAGATTCTAGGATTTCGATTTCCTTGTAATGCTAGGTGATGTTACATAGATTTCCTAGCTCCTATCCTCTATGTTCATGCTCTTGTAGGAAGTTAGATCCATTACCAACTCTCCCCTATAGTGGATAAGCCGACATGATCTCCTACTCTATGTCTTATGCTACTAAATGGAAGTGATTCCTATGAAGTCTGTTAGCGGGGGCAGCCCTGTCACAATGCCCCTCGGTCATACAATATAGAAACATACTAACACACAATAACACAGAGATAGAAATAGTGATTATGTCTGATCCCCCGCTTCCTTGTGGCGATTTGCTTCTCCTTTCAAGGTGATACCCTAGACATTCGTTAGCGGGGCAGCCCTATCATGACGTCCCTCGGTCATACGATCTAAGGTATCCCCCCTACGGGATTAACAATTCTACACAACTATTTGATAAAGTATGCAAAAGATATATATAAGCATTAACACACAGACACACACATCATCAAACATAAACAAGACATCAACAAGTCATTTAATAGAATCATGGCGAATCTATATAGTTTTACATCATCCATCACATTACAAATACTCCCTACATCCTAGATCTAGAGATCTACTCCATTGCAAAAGAATAACAAACCCAAAACATAAAATAAAGCATACTTACAATCCTAGATTTTAGAAGAAGGGGAAGAAGAGATGTTTGCCGATGATTCTGATGTCTTAGGGATGCCTCCTTGCTCCAGAGATGGACGGATCGTGAAGGGAATGGAGGTGGAGGAAGCTCTAGGGTTTCCTCCTAAGGGGAGAACCCTTCCCCAAGGAGAGGGACGAAGTCCCAAACGCAAGATCCTTTGAAAAAGGGGAGAAACCCCCCTTTTATAGAGCAGGGCGTGGCCTCCACACGGCCCGTGACACAGCCATGTGGCCTTTACACGGCCGTGTGCATCTTCCTCTCAGCCAAGGTGACATGGCTGTGTATATTCACACGGCCGTGTGCTGCTTCAACCCTGGATGGCCTACATGGCCATGTGGCTCACACGGCTGTGTGTTTCTTCTTCTCTGTCAAGGTTGTTAGAGTGTATACTAAAAGCTTAGCTTTTGTAAATATTTGTTTTAAAATAAAGAATCACATTGGTAAAAAATGTCTACATTTATGCTAAGTGTAGTTGTTCAATTAATTTATAGATAACATGGTATGTGGTGTCAAACACAGAAAATCATGTTAGTTCTTTATAAATTTTAAATAGTAGCTCGCAACTAAGATGGAAAGAAACAAACCATTGGAATAGTCGTAGTGTAATTAGGTATTAGTTTATCTTGACTAATAAATTACACTAGTACATTCTAAGGGTATTGAGCAAGATCATTTAAGGTAAGTTCTTTTTATACTGACTTAATAAAAAAACAAGACCTTAGTTATTATGGAAGTGTGTGCTCTTAATCCTAATATAATAACAAGCACATATATTTAGTATTCATTTCTTTAACTTATCAAAGGGTGAGATTTAGCTCGATCAATCAAAAGGCCCGATAAGTTGGGAAATAATATTACTTATAGTGTGTGTTGTTGATTATAGAAGGAAACTGTGTCCTAGTAATCTAGGTTGATAATGTCCCCAAGAGGAGCTCTTAAGGATTGTCATGTTAAACCCTGCAGGTGGACTTAGTCCGACATGATGATAAGGTTGAGTGGTACTACTCTTGGACTAAGATATTAATTAAAGAGAGTTGTCAGTAACTCATTTAATTAGTGGACATTCGACATCTTAAACATAGGGAGACTAATACACTCATAATAAGAAGGAGCTCAAAATGTAATTTGGGATTGGTGCGGTAGTTCAATAATAATTCTTTAGCGGTATGAATTATTATTGATGAAATTAAGTTGGGTGTTCGGGGCGAACACAGGAAGCTTAATTTTATCAGGAGACTAAAACTAATTCCTCCTCTCGGTCCCTATCGTAGCCTCTTGTATATAGAGAATTATACCCACCGCATACCCACCTTTCTACCGACCTTGAGGTGGCCGGCCAAGCTAGCTTGTAGCCCAAGCTAGGGTCGGCCAAAGCTAAAGGTGGAACCAATTTAAGGTGGTCGGCCAAAGCTTGGATCCCAAGCTTAGGTGGCCGACCACTAGAAAAATAAAAAGGTTTTATTTAAAATGTTTTCTTATGTGGATATCATGGTTTTAAAAGAGAGTTTAAAATTTAAATATTTCCTTCTACAAAAGATTAAGTGAAAGATTTGATATCTTTCCTTATTTGTATTTAAAAGGAAGATTTTAATTTTTTGATAAAAATTTCTTTTTTTGTAACCATGCTCATGATTTAAAAGAGTGCTTTAAAATTAAATATTTCCTTTTATAAGTTTCTACAAAAGATTAAGAAAAGATTTGATATCTTTCCTTATTTGTAGATTGAAAGGATGATTTTAATTTTAGAGAAAACTTTCTTTTTAGAAATCATCCACATGTTTTAATAGAGAGATTTTAATTTATAAAATTTCCTTTTATAACCAACCATGAAGAGAAAATTATTAGAGAAATTTTTATTAAAAATTTCGGAAGCAAATTAGGAAGTTTTAATTCTTGTGTTATTAAAACTTTCCTTGCTTAAAGCTATGAGGTGGCCGACCATGATGTTTTATGAAAAGGAAATTGTTTTTAATCAATTAAATTTTCCTTTTCATGGAAAATAAAATAAGGAAGTTTTTATTTAAATTTTCCTTATTTGCTAAGACCAAGGATTATAAAAGAGAGGGAGGGGGGTGCCTTCATGAGACAACTCTATTCTATTTTCCTCTCCCCTCTTCCTTGGTAGTGGCCGGCCATAAGTTCCTTGTTCTTCTCCTTTTCTCTTCCTCCTTGGTGGCCGGTGGCATCAACACAAGAGGAGTCCTTGGTGGCCGATTCTAGCTAGGAGAAGAAGGAGAGAAAGGAGGCTTTGCTCTTGCATCCCTTGGAGCTTGAAAGTTGGTGGTCGAATCTTGCAAGAAGGAAGGTGTTGGTGGTTCTCATCTCGGTAGATCGTTGCTCACACAACGTCCGAGATAAGAAGAGGAATACGGTAGAAGATCAAGAGGTTATTGCTTACAAAGAAAGGCATAACTAGTACTTGTTTTCCGCATCATACTAGTTTTCTTTGTATGAATTGCAAACACAAGAGGCTAGTAATTCTAGATTTTCGGATTAGATATTCGAAGTTGTGTTTCTTTTGTTTTATTTTTTTTTCAAATTTGTGATTCGATTGTTCCTTTTGGTTAAACCTAGAGTTATATAAGGAAATTAAATATTAGATTTCTTTAAAAGGCTTTGTCTAGGCGGTGGTGGATAATCCTATACCCAAGAAGGCCTAGTACCTCGCCATGCAATCTTGGAAGCCAATTTTAGAAATTAATATTTAATTAAATTTATAACATAAGTGGATTTGGATCAATAATGTTAAGCATCATTTGCGATCCAAGTCTAAACCATTAAAAATAGATAAGTTAAATTTAGAATCAATAATGTTAAGTTCCGTTTGTGATTCCGAATTTAATTTCTAAAGAACACAATAGGTTGTTAGGAAAGGTTCAGGACTTGTACAAAATTTTTATACAGTGGAACCGGTACGATCTTCCTAGGACCAACCAACGAAGGTTACACGGTCGTGTGGATTCACACAGTTGTGGCCTTCTTCTCCTCTGCCAAAATCACACGACTGTGTGGATTCACACGGTCATGGCCTTCTCTCCACTGGAATGTTGGCACGGTCGTGCCATTTGGCACGGCCGTGTGCTGCTTGGCCATGGGGGGCTAACATGACCTCTGGAGAAATGGCACGGTCGTGCCATTTGGCACGGATTTGCCTCTAGATTGTTGACACGGCTGTGTGGGTCACACGACCATGGTCCTCCTTGCCTCTGGAACATTGGCACGGTCGTGCCAATTGGAACGACCAAAGCAAGATATGGCCACACGGCGATTTCTTCCGGAGTTGCTCCCATGTGCATTTTTGCTCCATTTTGCTCCAAATAACATCCCATCAATCAAAACAAGCAAAGAGCAGATCTCCAAATAGAATATAATAGAAGTATGACATTATAATGAAATAGGGTGCGATAAACATAGATTATGCAAATGAAATACAAGTAGATGTGCATCCAAACATGCATAAAAGTGTATATAATCAACACACAACACTTGTACGAGCCTTCTCCATCTTCGGAAAGGAGGTATTCATAGTGGAACTGTGAATATGAAGAATGGACACTTGGATTAGTCACCTCAAGGATGTTTGTTAGACCCCGTGGTAGTTTTAATGTGATCAACCAAGTTGGTTAGGTCCTACTGTGTTTGATCCCTATGTCTGAGTGTGCAGGAGCTTAGGAGCATAGGAAGTCAAGCGGAAGACGCAGCTAGCGAGAAGGACAGCACGGGAAGGGAACCGACGGGCTCGGTGTGTCCGAAGGACGAGAGAGCTACGGAAGAGTACTCCGGTGGGCGTGAAGAGCGTGCACGACGTTCAAGGGATATTAAGCCGGGACGGAAGGTTGCTCAAGGAGAAGGCCGAGAATTGGGTTTGGGTGAGCCCTATTCCGGTTGGCTACAATCACCCAAAAGAACGGAACGTCGGAAGCTGAAGAAACCAAGCTGGAAATTAGGCTACCAGCTTGGAGGTGCCCTGGGAGGCACCCTTGAAGGCGCCCTTGAAGCCGCCTTCAAGCCTGTTGAAGGCGCCTTCAACAGGTTAGTTTTGACCATTTGCGTGCGGATAAAGTTTTATCCATTGACCGAGCTGGAGGCGCCTTGAATCTTGTTGGAGGCGCCTTGGACCCTCGGGATAGACTTTCCAGGAGCTATAAAAAGGCCCCTGGATCTAGGAATTCAACAACAACTCATGCAATCAATCTGTAAGCAATTCCTAGTAGTAGTTCTGAGCAATTAGAGTGTAAAAGGCTTCTCCGCCTTCAGAGAAGGAAAATTTTCTTAGTGCGCTTTTCACTACCCTAGATTAACAACCCTCTTTGTTGTAACAAGGTTAAATTTCTATTTCTGCTTCTATTTTCTATCTTTATTTTACTACTGCATTTATTCTGAGTTAAAATCTGAGGAGGTAGTTTTATTTTTTGTTTACAGCAATTCCCCCCCTCCTTTTGCCGGTCTCCGCTGCGCCAACAAGTGGTATCAGAGCCAGATCGCCTCAAAAGGACTAACCGCCAATTGAAGCACTATGATCAAGATGATGGCCGGAGCAAACATTCATCCCCCGAAGTTTGACAGAGACTTCACCACATGGAAGCACAAGATGGAGGTATTCTTTAAAACAGACTTTGATATTTTAATTACTATGAAATATGGTTTTACAGCTCCTAAAGACAAAGAAGAAAACACATGGAGCAAGAAGGAGCAAGCTGATTTCGTTGCCAACGGAAAAGCTGAATTTCACCTACTCAGCGTACTACCGCCGCAGGAAGTAAATTGGATCGGAAGCTACGACTCCGCGAAAGATCTCTGGGAAAAATTCTTGGAGCTTCACGAAGGTACTTCCGAAGCGAAGCTAACGAAGCGCGATATCCTCCGGAACCAGTTAACGAACCTTCGGAAGAACCAAGGTGAGAAGGTAGCGCAACTCCAAGCGAGAATCAAGGAGCTGATAACGCAACTAACGAACCTTGGAGAAGAGGTAACCAACCGGGACTCTATCCGGTACGCGCTCAATGCCTTCCCCTGAACTCTAGAGTGGGCCTCCTTAGTAGATACGTATTATGTAACGCCCCTCCCCTCCTGCTTAAGGGACGGGGGTTACTTTGCTTTTTATTTTCTTACTTACTTACTTGCATACTTACTTGCATATTAATATTCATTTCTACTTAAAACAGCGGAAGTCTTGTTTATAGAATTTTTCTTTTAAAACTTTTCTTTTCTTTTCAAATCACCATGACTAACTACCTAGCATATAAGGTCACATAGCATGCTTAACATGATTTCAAGTCATAATACCAATAAGCATGATTAAATGTCATGGAGTCATGAAACAATAACATAAGTTAAGCATAATTCTTATTAAATAAAAGCAGGTCTTTCTCTTTTAGCCGAGCCACTACCACACTCATCCTTCTTGCCCCTCCTGCTACTCCCTTAGTTCATCCATTCCTTGCCTTTATCTGTGGTACAAGGAAAGTAAGCTATGAGCACACAAGGCTCAGTAAGATCCTTTCCTACTCACAAAAACTGTATAGCATAACTTAATCACAAGGCATAAAGCATGGAGACAAACTCATCATATCATGTATAGAAGCATCATATCATAACTTTCATAAACATAAAATACAGAACATCATGTCATATTCATAAAGAGCATCAAATTGTATCATGTCATAAAGTACATCATGGCATATCGTAACATAATCGTAAGGTATCATGGCATATCATGACATAATCATAAAGTGCATCCTGACATATCATAAGTATCATGGCATATCATGGCATAATCATAAAGTACATCCTGGCATATCATAACATATCATAAGTATCATGGCATATCATGGCATAATCATAAAGTATATGCAAGATGACTTTCAAAACATGTATCATGAAAAATATGTGCAACATGTCTTTTTGAAAACTTATTATATACATACTTAAACATAATCTCAACATAAAGAGGGCCCCGGCTTGTACCACATACATAAATGTGCGCGTCCTCTGTAGGTCCAAGGTAGCAAGTCTTGAACCCTACAAGGCATACATACTAGGCCTGTTTCTTAGTCCATCAACCTAGGGGCACTTAGGAGCCCATCCCTAACGAGGCTCGTTTCTTAGTCCATCGACCCCGGGGCGCTTATGGAGCCCACCCTTGGTACAAGCCACATAAAGTAAAGTAGCATGTCATACATTTCATGGTTCTTATCATATCATGCATATCATATTTCTTAACATATCATAAACATGCATAATTTGGGCACACAGCTCATCATAATAGCATGTATAAATTTGGGCACACAACACATCATAAAAACATGCATAATTTGGGCACACAGCTAATCATAATAGCATGCATAATTTAGGCACACAGCTCATCATAATAGCATGCATAATTTGGGCACGCAGCACATCATAAGGGTTATCAACATGCATAGATCATGAGCATACATAAATAAACATAGAAGCATAGGAAGTTCTTATCATATCATGAAACATTGCATGTGAGACACATGGGAATCATACTTAGGTCTCTAACCCTAATATCATATAGTGGCCGAAACATATGGTTGTGACTTAGGTTAAAAATCAACATACAAGCATGTGAACCCTAAGCCAATATCATATTATATATCATAATGAACATCATGAGCATGTTTAGTTTAGGTTCTAGGTTTCCTAAGCTTATAAACTTGTCATGGCCGAATCTTATCAAGCATTACATTTGGTTAAAATCAACATACAAGCATGTGAACCCTAAACCAATATCATATCATATATCATGAGGAACATCATAAGCATGTTTAGTTTAGGTTCTAGGTTTCCTAAGCTTATAAACTTGTTATGGCCGAATCCTATCAAGCATCACATTTGGTTAAAATCAACATATACAAGCATGTGAACTCTAAACCAATATCATATCATATATCATGAGGAACATCATAAGCATGTTTAGTTTAGGTTCTAGGTTTCCTAAGCTTATAAACTTGTCATGGCCAAATACCATCAAGCATCACATTTGGTTAAAATCAACATACAAGCACATGAACTCTAAACCAATATCATATCATATATCATAAGGAACATCATGAGCATGTTTAGTTTAGGTTCTAGGTTTCCTTGGATTATAAACTTGTCATGGCTGAATACCATCAAGCATCACATTTGGTTAAAATCAACATACAAGCACATGAACTCTAAACCAATATCATATCATATATCATAAGGAACATCATGAGCATGTTTAGTTTAGGTTCAAGGTTTCCTAGGCTCATAAACTTACCATGGCCGAAACTTGTTAATCATGTAACTAGGTTCCATGTGGCATAAAAGCATGGAAACCCTAAACTATTTTCATAGTAGTTATTACCAAGAACATCATGAGCATGTTTAGTTCAAGTTCTAGGTTTCCTAGGCTTATAAACTTGTTGTGGCCGAAGGTTCATGGAGCATGAAATAAAGTTCTAACCAACCTACAAGCATGAGCATGTCATGTTAACTTCACATCTTGTCTTAAGAAAGATCATGGCATGCTTGGTTTAGGTTTAAAGATTTCCTAGGCCCTTAAACCTACCATGGCCGAATGTTTATGAGCATGAAATAAAGTTCAAATCAACATACAAGCATGAGCATATCATGTTAACTTCATATCTTATCTTAAGAAAAATCATGGCATGATTAGATTAGGTTTAAAGTTCTCCTAGGCCCTTAATCTTATCGTGGCCGAAAGTTGAATGGGAGACATCCTAATTCCAAGCAACATACAAGTATGAGAAATGTTAACAACTCTCTTATCATAAGGTACATATCATAAAACAAAGGGAGCATGTTTGGTTTGAGTCTTAAGCTTACCTAGTTCTTTTATTCATGCTTGGCCGAGAGTCTAGGATCATGAATCTAAGTTCTAACCAAACATTCCAGCATAGAAACATTAGATTAATCCCCTACCATGAAATACATGTTACAAGAAACATATTGAGTATATCTAGTTGGGTCTTAAAATTTCCTAGGTCCTTCTTTTTGTCTTGGCCGAAAGTCCCATGAAGAAATCCTAGGTTTTTAAGCAACCTAATCTCATGGAAAAACACATGAACTATTGTACCACAGGTGAGGGGAAACTTACATAATTTTCGCTTGTTGTTCCTTAAGAAAATGATACCCTTGTGAGGAGGAAGAAGAAACTTCTCTTCCTAGTTTTCCCTTTTTGTTTTCTTCTTCTTGTAAGAGGTAAACCTTGAGACTCCTTCTTGGAAATTGGTTTTCTTAGAGAGAAAACCTTAACTTGACTTTTGAGAATGAGGGAGAAAGGCTCTAAGTTTCAGTGGAGAAGGAAAAAGGAGGAGGAAGAAGGAGGAAGAAGAATTAGCAATTTCTCTTTCTCTTTTCCCCTCTAAATCCTATTTATTCATCATGGAAATGAATCTTGTCCCTATTCATTCCCCCCCTTAACTCCTCTATCTATTCCCTCTTTAATTCCCATGAAAATTAAAAAGGGGGTAGGATGGCAACTTTCCTTTTTCTTGCTCCCTCTCTTAACCAAGAGAAAGAGAAGGTAAGCAACTTGGTTTTCTCTTGCTCTTTTACTTAGTTTTCTTCTCATCTTTAACTACAATTTACATTCTTTTCTATTCATCTTTTATTCATTATTCTAGTGGTTACCATACACCAATTTAACTCTATTATTTGTGGGAGGTTCAAGGTTCAAACCTTAACCTCTCTTTCTTTTTATTTCATTTTGGTTTCTATTTCCATTTCTCTATATATATATATATATTTATTTATTTATTTATTTTTGTTCTAAAGGAAAAATACTTATAGGTATAGCTTATCTTTTCATGGGTGTTACATATTACATCTCTAAGGACCTCGAAGTAAGTACTTTAGAACAATTATTTTCCACTTTTGAACTTCACGAATGTCGAGTTTCATAACCCAATGGAGCAGAGAAGACAAGTCAGAACATTGCCTTAAAGGTAAAGATGAACAGTTCTGACTCCGAAGCCTCAGTCGACGAATCCGAAGCGGCACTACTGGTAAGACGCTTCAATAAATTTTTTAGTACTAACAAATTTAAATCGTAGAGGCATCATCGAAAGAAGAGGACGGTTCGTTGCTACAACTGCAACAAAGAGGGCCACATCAAAAATGACTGCCCAAAGCTAAAGAGAAAGGAGAAAGAAAGGGAAAAATCAAAATACAAGAAACCAGAGCCCTCCAAACACAAGAATCTAAAGGCCACGTGGGATGATTCGTCATCCTCCGAATCAGAAGTCGAAGAATTCTTGGGACTAGCACTGATGGTCAACCATCAGCTAGAAGAAACGTCCAACTCAGAGATGAGCATCGATGAAGGGGGAGGAACGTCAGAAGAAGAAAGCAGTAGTGAAGGGGGAGCGTCACCTGATCAGGTAAGTAAGGTACGCAATCTAACCCCGTCTCAGTCATTTCGATTTATTAAATCGCTTTCTAAAGATTTATTCGAATTAGAAAAAGAAAATAAAGAATTAAAAATGAAATTAGCAAAAGCATGTCCACTTGAAATGTACGATAGTATGAAATCAGAAAATGAAAATTTAAAATTAGAAATTGAAAACTTTAAAAATGATGCATGCTTAAAGAAATTTCGAAAGTCAAAAATTAGAATTTATGGTAAATTAAATTGGTATATAAGGAACCATCAAGATCAACTTAGGAAAATACCAAGAAACTATGTACCCCTAGTTTTTTGAATAATCCTGTAGGAAGGAACCTCTATTGGGTTCCAAAATATGTGCTTAATTAATCTTTCAAAAATTAAAAGATTATAGTGAGAAAATTAAACATTGAAATTCTTTATGGAAGCTTTGTCTAAGAAAGTGGTTGTTGCTCCAATAACTAAGAAGGCCTAGTGCCTTGCCACGACCTGGAAGCTAAAATATTGAAAGAAAATGTTTAATTAACTTTCTGAAAAAGAATTAAACAAGAATTAAATAATGCTTTGAAAGTTTATCAAATACTTGTTAAAATAAATAAATAAATAATAAAAAAATCAATTTAACTTCAAATTTTTTTTTTTCAAAAATTCATTTTTACTTAGAAATTTTTTTTCAAAGATCTAATCTTACTTGAAAATATTTTACTTAAGACCCCATTTTTGCTGTGATCAAAGGGGGAGAGAAAAGTATAAGTTTAGGGGAAGTTAGAAAAATTTAAAATTTCTTTTATTATTTTTATAAATGTTTAGGGGGAGTTAGAAAATTTTAAAATTTCTGTTATTGTTTTTATAAAAAGTGTTACAATTTTACTAATTGCAAAACTTATGCTTAACTTGTTAGTTTAGTAATTTTTCTTTAAAATTACTTTTTATGTCTATTTTAACCCTAACTTGAACTTGGGTTGATGCACATCAAAAAGGGGGAGATTGTTTGACCCCGTGGTAGTTTTGATGTGATCAACCAAGTTGGTTAGGTCCTGCTATGTTTGATCCCTGTGTCTGAGTGTGCAGGAGCTTAGGAGCACAGGAAGTCGAGCGGAAGACGCAGCTAGCGAGAAGGACAACACGGGAAGGGAGCCGACGGGCTCGGTGCGTCCGAAGGACGAGAGAGCTGCGGAAGAGTACTCCGGTGGGCGTGAAGAGCGTGCGCGCACTACAAGAAAATTGGGATTCTACAACACTTAAATGACAACGCTTTTTATAAAAAGCGTTGTTTATTTTTTTTTAGCAACACTTTTAGTGAAAAGCGTTGTCTATTTCATTATTTTCTTATTAATAGACATCGCTTTTCTAAAAACCGTTGTCTATGAGTGATTTTTACGGGCCAAAGACAACACTTCGTAAAAAGCGTTGTCTATTAGATTGACTTTTAGTGTCTACAACAACGTTTTATAAAAAGTGTTGTCTATGTTTAAAATCTCATCTAAATCTTGATTAATACGTACCGTTGGATCTAAATCTTGATTAATACAAACCGCTGGATCTAGGTAAGGAGTAGAAAACCCGAACCCTTCTCCCAATTTCTATCTTCCGATCATTTTTGATCCCGAACCCTTCTCCCAACTCCTCATCTCATGCGGCCTTCTCCATCCAACTCCTCTCCGGCCTCCAGATCCGGGGCGTCAACAAGGCTGTGTACTCCTGGAGAAATTGATCGTCAGGGTTTCCGCGGAAGCAATTTGGAGTCAACTAGCGTGAAATACGATTTTTTTTCTTATACCCGCACGAAGCCACTGCCTTGGGTGATCTCGGCAGCGGCCAGGGAGTTAGGTTTGGCAGCTCGAGGAGGGAGGGTAGAGACGGGAGAGGTGGCGGCGAGCGGGCGGCGGAGGATGGTCGGTGAGTTCGGGAGGGACGTACAGTGGCTCAGGGAGGGAAGGTGGTGGGATTGAGAAGCAAGGCGAGCCTCGGGGTGGCACAGGCGAGCTTCAGAGGGCAGTGTGCAGCAGAGGCCTTTTTCCTCCTTCCATTCTTTCCCTATTTTCATCCGAATACACAACTTTCTCCCTCTTTTTTCCTCTCCCTCCCTCTCCCTTCCCTCCTTTCTCTCCTCCCCTCATTTCTCTTCTTCCCCTTCTCTTCCTTTCTCCCTGAATGCACACTGTGTAAGCAACACTAAGTTCATCGCGGTCCTGATATTTTGTTCGTTAAAATTAGAAAATTGAATAGACAAATTATCTCTCTGTTTTCAGCCTTTACAATTGTTTCTTTGATGAATCAATATAATTTGGCTTACTTCTTTTTCCATCTTCTAGATACTGAAAATGGAAAAGGATTCAAGTTTCTCACGAGGAAGTGAAATGTCTCTACTGGAGCAATTTGAAGGTATATTGGAAGGAGATAAACTCATGTGAGCCTACTAAGTTCCATTTTCCTTTATGAAAATATACGCATTTTGTAGTTTCCTTTTTGTTTTTCCCATACCAAATTATGTTCCCAATTATATCAAGATTCATGAAGATTCTTCACACGGGCACATATTAAAGTTCTCTAACTGATGGAGGAGGTAGTTTGATTACATTAGAGCCAATAAGGGCTTCCTAAGACGAGAGAAAAATTCTGGAATAGCTCTCTGAATGTTTTACAGATCCAATTCTACAAGATATGCTTCATTGCCCACTGATTTAGTAAGTTGTTTAAGATACAGCAGCACCCATATGGCCATATGAAAGATTTAAAAAAAAGGCTACTAGAATGAGTAATTCTTTTATTGAAACTAGGTTCTGCAGGAGCAACTTTACCATGATAGAAAAGCTCATCTCAGCATCACCATTGAAATATTTGCTTTTCTTTGATCTTGCAACCATCTTTTCATTTCTTTAAATATTTTTTCTTTTAATTTTAAAACAATATTTTTGTAAGAAAGGCTCATGGGATATTGGTTTGTGTATCATATAATGACTATTCAAGCTCTTTGGTTTCTCATATGCTTCTTAATTTGTGTCATTTAAAGCAATAATAAATAATTATTCTTCTATTCATTTAAGTTATGATCTGACTTTTTAAATGATCTCGCTTTTTGGATTTTCTGTTTATTGCAGTGATGAAATAGGTTTCTTGGGCCCATCTCAGTTTGCTTCACTAGATCAGGATTTAAGTGGTTCTTCTCTTGACCAGTGCACTCCTATTCAGTTGGCTGATGTTAGTCTAGAGACTAATATAGTAGATTTGAATACAGTTCAATATGACAAAAAAATTTTCTGGAACAGAAATAATAAATTGGCAATCTCCACTGATGTGCTAGCTCATTTGTACATTGCTGCTCGCATGCATATATGTATGCATCTAGAAGATATAAACCATCTATCAACTTAACACTGAACAAAGGTGCCTTTTGCAGTGCATCTGCTCAGGAAAACTCTGATCACCTTCTTGAAGATGAAATTCTAAAACACACGAAGGCCTTACTGATTTTAAGCTGCAACTTCAGCAGTGCTTGGAATGACAGGTCAGTTCTAGTTTAAAGCTACCCTTTTGAATCAGGCTCTAACGATCACTATGTCTATAGCATTTTCTTCCATGAGTTTGTATTGATTTAAGTTTGAAAGCACTGGAATCACTCTTTTAATAAATTTTCATCAAATTTCTTGAATAACTGAATGCATTTTAGAATGGAAAAATACTGAGATGTGCTCCCTGAGCTTCTAATTTTGACAATTGTTTGCTTAATTTTTTATATCAGTTGTAGCCATATGATAGTCCACTTGCTCAATTCTTCTGTTATTTCAATAACCTGGAGAGTTTAGATGAATCATATTGTCACGTCAACAATAATAATATGGTATACATGAAGGGATATAATGCATATGTTCTTAGCTATGATATATCTGTCTATTCTCTATCGTGGCAATATTAAAAATGTAAACACTTCATTCTCTTAAATTATGGAGAATCTTTTAAGTGGACTAATTGATGGTTTGATTGTTACAAATGAAATTATTTGTGCACACAATTTGGGAAATAAAAAGTTTTTATTGCAGATAGCTGCATTCATTCAGGTTTTGATTATAAATACTTTTTAATCTGAACATCCTACCTTTCACACGTTAATATATGCACTGCAAAAAATATTAAGTACTGTATAAGTTCAATTTCTTGTATTATATGAAAAGTACTATTTTTTCTGTTTTCCTATAATTGATTATAGTTTTAAGTTGACTGCTTTGCTGTGATATTTGGTAGCTCCACTCTGTTTTGCTTGAATTCTGGATTAATGGATGCTAATGCAAGTATGCATGTGTATTCACTTGCGCTCCAAGAGGTAGTTAGGAGGCACATTTGTTGCACGCCTCAATGTAGATATTGTTAGATTCTTTGCCTGTTGTTAAGTGGCAATTCTTGTTATAACACACCACTCACTGGAATGTTTATTCAGTTTCTGATAAGTTTTGACTGTTCTTAACTGACGTTGGAATCCGGCTGATTCTGAATCCTGAACAATTTTGTTTATTCTGATTATTTCATTGTTAGTCTTCCCTTAATCAAAATTAACTCTTTTTTCCATTCAATTACTGATTACAATCGCATCATAAAGGCTGAAATTACCTTGTTTTCACTGTCTTGATTGTTTGATTCCTAACTAGTTGTTTTGGAAGGAATTGTCTGATTGTTAATGTGTTTTCATGACTCTTCGTCATGTCAATGTATCGTAATTCATTTTTTACTATGTTAACTGGAGTTTCTTTTATCTCGTGTTATCCTTCACCCCTTCAACTCTGATATTTTAACTTGTCTGATCACAAAATGTGTTTGTTATCTATTAGCAATGCTATTCTACTGAACATAGTTTCTCTTATTATATCATTTATTAGTTTATTCTGAATAGTAGCATTTTTATTTTATCTTTTTAACAATCTACATGTTTATTTTAGTACTCTTTCTATGCACTTTACGTGTCTATTGTTTCCTAATGTTGCTTTGCATATTTTCTTCGATGGTTCTATGGGCATTTAGACTAACAGAAACATTAGGAAAAGCCATCAGTAATCTTCATTTTAGCACTAACTGCACAAAACAGCTACAGAAAATCTTCATTAAGATATTGCGTGTGTTTGGTAGGTAGAAAGTCATGATGATTGTTTTGTTTTGTTTCATTAAGATATTGCGTGTGTTTGTTTCTTCATTAAGATATTTCAGTAATGCTCATGTATGGACTTGAAACATATTATTGCTACTTTTGTAGGTGGATACAGGACAGTCGAGATCAGTACACTAAGGAGCGTCTGGATTCAGTAATTGATCAGTACACTAAGCGTCTGGATTCAGTAACTACTGTACTATTTTGAGTAAATAGATTGTTGGCTACTTCAATATTCAGTATTCAGTATTCAGTGAACTGATTGTTGGCTAAACAGATTGTAGCTGTTCAAAATAGATTTTTTGTGCTCTTTTGTTTTATATGTGAATATCACTATATACTTTGAAACAGAATTAGTGTTAATTTTGATATTTACTAGCTTCTCATGTAATTAATTACTAATATTACTTCAACGTCAGATTTTTATTATTTTGATGAGTTTGAAATCATTAACTGAGTTGATTATATGTAAAATTCGAATCTAGACATGGTAAAAGAAAAATAATAGTTTCGTAAATATAAAAATAATGATTTTTAAATAATTTTTTTCTTTAAAACGACAACGCTTTTAAAGCGTTGCAAAAAGTGTTGTCTTTGTAAAAAAACAACGCTTTAAAAGCGTTGCAAAACGTTGCCTTTGCATAAAACGACAACGCTTTTAAAGCGTTGCAAAAGCGTTGTCTTTGGTACAAACGACAACGCTTTAAAAGCGTTGTCTTTGGTACAAACGACAACGCTTTAAAAGCGTTGTCGTTGAGCAGACTTTTAACAACAGTGCCTTTAACAACGCTTTTTCAGGCACAAAGACAACGCTTTAAAAGCGTTGTCTATTAGCTTTTTTGTTGCAGTGGCGGCGTTCGAGGGACGTTAAGCCGGGACGGAAGGCTGTTCGAGGAGAAGGCTGGGAATTGGGTTCGGGTGAGCCCTATTCCGGTTGGCCGCAATCACCCAAAAGAATGGAGCGTCGGAAGCTGAAGAAACTAAGCTGGAAATTAGGCTACCAGCTTGGAGGCGCCCTTGAAGGCGCCTTCAAGCCTGTTGAAGGCGCCTTCAACAGGTCAGTTTTGACCGTTTGCGTGCGGATAAAGTTTTATCCGTTGACCGAGCTGGAGGCGCCTTGAACCTTGTTGGAGGCGCCTTGGACCCTTGAGATAGACTTTCCAGGAGCTATAAAAAGTCCCCTGGAGCTAGGAATTCAACAACAACTCAAGCAATCAATCTGTAAGCAATTCCTAGCAGTAGTTCTGAGCAATTAGAGTGTAAAAGGATTCTCTGCCTTCAGAGAAGGAGAATTTTCTTAGTGCGCTTTTCACTGCCCTGGATTAACAACCCTCTTGGTTGTAACCAGGTTAAATTTCTATTTATGCTTCTATTTTCTGTCTTTATTTTACTACTGCATTTATTCTGAGTTGAAATCCGAGGAGGGTAGTTTTATTTTTTGTTTACAGCAATTCACCCCCCTCTTGCCGGTCTCCACTGCGCCAACAATGTTGACACAAAGTAAATTCAATGAGTTAACATTGCTTCGAGTTATCCGCTATAACATAAACAAGACAAAGTGAAAGGAGCTAATCATTCCCCTCCCTCCTCTAACTCCTGAATTGTCCTAACAAATGGTATCAGAGAGAGACCATTCTTTTTTGGACTAATCATATGATAAAGCAATTAGCTAGAGGAAGAAGAAGAAGTTGAAGCTTGAAGCCTTAATTTCAATAAGTTAAGGACTTATCATTGAAGGAGCTCAAGTTCAAAATGGAGTTTAGAGATAGATTCAGATATTATATCTAAGTACCTCCACCATTCGAAATTAGAAGTTTTGACCTTTGGAAATCAATGGTTGAAAATTTCTTTGTGATGGATATAGAGCAAACCATTGCTCTAATGGAGGCATTTCATGCTCTAATGGATGGCAACAAGAAGCTTCTCAAGAAGAAAAAGTGGCAAGAGGAGAAAATTAGGAGATGTTAGGCTAATGAAAAAGTAACTAAATGGTTGGTTAACTTATTGCCAAGCACCATTTTGTGTCAAATTGGACAATACCAAGATGCCAAGGAGCTATAGAGCAAGTTGGAGAAACTTCATGAAGATCTAACCTTAGAGCAAAGTGAAGCTAAATCCAAAGAAGGAAACTCATTGGGTCAAGAATAAGAGGTTTCGGAGATTAAGAGATGCTCAACATCCAAGGATGAAGTTGAAGAAGCATCCACCTCAAGGATTGAGGGGGAGCAGAGTTCATTAACACCAAAACAAGAAGAAGCATCAATATCCGAATCAAATGAAGTATCATGTGCCTCTCCTACAAACAAAGGTATAAAAATTTCAATTGGTAAAAATAAAGATCATATCATTTTCTTTGAGTGTACGAAGAATGGACAGTATAAGAGCAAGTATCCAAAATTAGCCAAGGAGAAGGCTCAAATGGCACCCAAGGTAACGGAGAAACCAAAGGAGGCCCTACTCATGATATACAAAGGTAAGGAGCACATTGTGTGCTTCACATGCAACCAAAAAGGGCATTACCGTCCAAAGGGAAGGCTTAACCAAGGAGGAAGTTCAAATCAAGGGGGAGCTTCCAAGGGAAAACCTAAGATACCATTAGTTAATGATACTTATTTAAATAATGATAAAAAGACATGCTAGAAATAATTTATATCATTTTAATGATATTTATCATAAAAATAGGAAGCTTGAAAAACCTACGGAAAAATATAAATCATTTCATGCTAGAACTACCTTATCTAAGGATAGGAAGGTAGAAAATGATGTAGGCAAGAAATCTAAAGACATTAGATATGTGCCTAAGAGGAATAATATACAAGGAAATAAGGAAAAAATAATCCAAATTTAAGGATTTAAGGATAGAAAATTAAGTCATGAGGTCAAGATTTAATTAACAGGAAAATACCCTTAAAGGAATGGAAAATGTCTTTAAGGGGTTAAATGAACATAGTTTAGGGATAGATATGCAAGAGTCATTCAATGGCAAGAGAGGTTTGGAATATAAACCGAAGACCAAAGAAAATGTATCATCTTACCATAGAGTTTCATATAGTTATGGAACCATACCAAGTTTAAGGAGTCAAGCCAAGGTTACAAGGGAAGTGATCCCTAGAGTTGACCATGAGGATGCTAGTGTGACTAAGGATTCTAAAAAATCTAAGAAAATCATTAACAAGGTTACAAGGGAGGTTATTCTTTGAGTTGATCTTGAGGAGAATAAAACTTCTAAGAAGTCTAGGAAAGTTATTAGGAAGGTATCAATGAAGTTATCCCTAGTGAATACCTAAGACATTCAAGGAGCATCAGTAGGTTTTGGGTTCCTAAGAGTGTGTTCTCTACACCCTAGATGTGTTTAGAGTGTGTCAATTCTAATTGGAAGAGTGGTTAATCCAATTATGATGAGTTGACACTTTAGAAAATTTTTAATCTATTCCCATACCTTGAAAATAATAAGATTAATTTTTACTCTTGTAGAGTAAAAAGTGTGTCAATAGAATTTGAAGAATTGAGTTTGATTAAATTGACACAAATAGGATAGAAGTAAAAGAAATACCAAGTTCATATTTTGACATTTTCTAGGAAAATGAGTGCAAACTTAGGCTTATTTTTAAAGTTAGCAATTAGTTAGTGATACTTAGATAGAAAATCTAGGTATTTTCCTTAGGATAAAATTACCATGATTGTGTGCCCTATCACATGCCATGACATCATTATTTTTTGCATTCATTTTGTTATGAAAAACTTTATATGCCATGTCATACATTCATCATTATTTATAATAATTTTTATTTCAGAAAAAACTCATTTGATGTATGCCATGATCATTTTCATGCATTGATTTTAACTCCTTGTAATTAAGGACAATGACATCAATTGACATCCTAAGTTGTATAATCACAGTTTTGCAGGAGAAGCTCTTACAGGTCAGAAGACCAGATGCAAGGAAAGAGAAGTCCAAGGAGGTTGAAGACTAAATTTTTGGCAAGATAAGCCCTTGTAGGTCAGAAGACTGGATGTAACACAAGAGAAGTCCAAGGAGGCCAAGGACCGGATTCTTGGTAAGAGAAGCCCTTACAGGTCAGAAGACTTGATGCAAGGCAAGAGAAGTCTTCTTGGCATAAAGAACCAGAGATGAGAAAGCTCCAGGCATAAAGTCTAGGAACAGGCGTTCATCTTGCATGAGCAATTGATTCGTTAATCGATTAAGAAGCACTGTTATTAAAATAGAGCAGTCCTGGATCGATCAGTCATTCGATTGGAGGTAACCAATTGATTGACCGATCGATTAACAAACATTTGCGTGAAAGCATAGCGCGCTCCTGAATCGATCAGCCGATCGATTGGAGGTAACCAATCAATCAGCTGATCGATTGACCAAGATTTTTGCACAAAAGTACAGCGTGCACCTGAATTGATCAACTGATCGATTGGAGGTAACCAATCGATCAGCCTATCGATTGACCAAACATTTACAAGAAAGCACAGCGCACTCCTAGATCGATCAACTGATCGATTGATGAGTTTAATCGATTGAGATTCAAACGAAACAATCTGCACCGTTGATCTAGAATTGGTGGCACTCAACAAATACTTTGGAATCGTTTAGAAATGTACCCCAATCGATTCACAATGACGTCTATGTGAGAAACGACTATATTTCAACGACATTTAAAAGGGCTACATGGAAAAACAAAAGCACTTCTTGTAAACACTATTTCATTTCTCTCAAGTGCTCAAGATAAACTCAAGCTCTTCTCCTTGCTAGATTTTCAACCTAATCAAAGAAGAAGATGTTGGATTGAGAAGCACTAGAGGGGGGTGAATAGCGCTCATGACTTTCACTTTTCGTAATCGGAAACTTGACGAGTAACACGGTAGAATAAAAGAAAATACACACACACAAAAATGTTGGTGCAATCATGCCGTGGAAGTTTCAATGGGTTGATAATTATTTAAGTTTAGGTTAATACGTTGGAACTAACATGCATTGTGAGTTTGCAGGAGGAGTTTCTTGTAGGTCGGAAGACCAGATGCAAGAGAAGTCCAAGAAGGTTAAGGACTGGATTCTTGGTAAAAAGGTTTCTTACAGGTCAGAAGACCAGATGCAAGAGAAGTCCGAGAAGGTCGGGGACCGGATTCTTGGCAAAAGAAGCTCCTGCAGGTCACCAGATTATATGTGTGTTAGGCTCACTATCAGAGATCGATTGGTGAATCGATTCAGACATGGATGTGAGGCAGAATGCCTTTGAGTTGATCAGCCGATCGATTGAAGGTAAGTCAATCGATCGGAAAGGATTTGCACGAAGTACAGAACCCTTCTGAATCGATCAGCCGATCGATTCAAGGTATTGAATCGATCGGCCGATCGATCCGTGAACTCTCTGTGCGAAGCACAAAATAATCCTGAATCGATCAACTGATCGATTCAAGGTATTGAATCAATCGGCCGATCGATTCACAAAGCTGCGATTTCATGAGCAAGCGGCTGAATCGATTCAAACTCTGCCCCAATCGATCCAAGTCAAATAAAAAAATCTGCACCGTTGATCTTGACGCGATGGCTTCCAACGGATACTTGTGAATCGATTGTGACATAATCTCAATCGATTCACGGCGACGGCAGCGTGAGAAATGGCTAGTTTTCTTGATGTTTAAAAAGCTGGAAGAAAGAGGAATAAGCACCAATTAACGAAAAATACTGTTCTATTGCTCTGGTGTGAAGAATCCTTGAAGTGCTCAAGATCTCTCAAGCGTTGGAAGTTAAAGCTCTCAATCTCTCCAAGCTTTCAAATCTCTCGCCACAAGAAGAAGCTATTTCAAGTTTGTAAATCTCTTCTCTTCCTCATTGTAGTGAGTGTGAGCTATTTCCTTTTGGAGAGGAAGTATTGTAAGTGTTGTAAGGTTTCTCTACCTTCGGTGTGATTCTGAGAAGGAGGCTTTTTGGATAGTGGAAGTGTCGTGAGTGGCGTGGATCCTTGGACTAGTCACCTCCTTGAGGAGGTGGATACCAAGTATAATACCGGAGTTAGCATTGGCTTCAAGTTTCCGCTGTGCAAAATCAAAGATCAAGAAAACAAAGTGAGTTATTCACCCCCCCCCCCCCTCTAGCTTAATCGATCCTAACAAGTGGTATCAGAGCGTTGGTTTGCTTTTGAGGATTCATTGTCGAGAAAGCACAAGTTAAAGAGCTACAAGATGTCAATGAAGGAGGGACATAGTACTTCACGACCACCATTCTATGAAGGCAACAATTTTGCTTATTGGAAGAGCCGCATGGAACACTATCTCATGACCGAAATGGATATGTGGTTCTCAATCACGGAGGGATTCATGGCGCCAACTGAAAATGGAAAAATGCTTGAGTCATCAAGGTGGACTGTTGAACAAAAAATGAAGGCTCAAGCAAATGCAAAGGCGATTGTGACTCTTCAATGTGGATTAAGCTCGGAACAACTCAACAATGTTGGACCTTTTAAGAGTGCCAAGGATTTGTGGGATAAGCTTATTGAACTAAATGAAGGCACCAAGGATTCAAGAATTGCAAAGAGAGATTTGTTGATAAATCAACTTCAAAACTTCACCATGAAGGATGGAGAAACGGTAAGCTCACTACATGGGAGATTCAAGGAACTCCTAAATGGTCTTCATTCAGTTGGAGAGAGTGTGGAGAATCGAGATCTCATAAGGTATGCTTTAAAATCTTTCCCAAGAAACCCTTTATGGTCATCCATGGTGGATGCTTATAAGGTTTCAAGGGATTTGTCAGTAGTGAAATTGGATGAATTATTTTGTGAACTTGAATTGCATGAGCAAGCTAACACAAGCCATAAGGAGAAAGGTATAGCCTTGGTTGCAGGTGAAAAGAGCAAAAAGAAGCACAAGGAAAAGAAAAAGGAGAAGAAGGAGTCATCTTCAGAATCTGAACAAGATAGTGATAGTGATAGTGATGAAGAGCTATCCTCAAGTGAAATGGCAAACTTCGTTCGAAGAATGAGGAGA
Organism: Zingiber officinale; assembly: GCF_018446385.1. NCBI lineage: Eukaryota > Viridiplantae > Streptophyta > Magnoliopsida > Zingiberales > Zingiberaceae > Zingiber > Zingiber officinale. The sequence continues at coordinate 13,292,918 of NC_055990.1, read as the reverse complement.
CACTCAAGGAAGTTTGACAAGAAGGATGTTAAGAAAATCTTCAAAGATGAGAAAAGAAAAGGTAAATCTCTTATTGATTCTAAGAATAAGACTGATGTAATTTGCTATGAATGCAAGAAAAAGGGGCACTACAAAACGGAGTGTCCAAAGTTGAAGAAGCAAGAGGAAAAGATCAAGAAAAAGAAGAAGGCGTTGAAAGCCACATGGGATGACTCATCATCAAGCTCATCGGAAGAAGATGAAAGGAAGAGCTCAAAGCACATGGCTCTCATGACCTTAAGTCATGTAGAAGATAGTGAAGATGAAGATAGTCATGGAGAAGATGTGGAGTCTTCAAGTGAGTCATCATCTAGTGATGATGAGGTAATTTCTCCCAATCTTGATAAGATGTATGCCACCATTGCATTCTTAACCAATGCACTAGCTAAATCAAAAGGGAAGGTTAAAAGATTGCAAAATGAATTGAAATCACTCAAAAATGAAATTGTGCTATGTGAAAGTTGCATGCTTCATGAAAATGACAAAAATGATGTTGATGATCTTGAAAAAGAAAATGTATCATTGAAATCACAAGTTGATGATCTTAGATGTGCTCTAGAAAAATTTACTTCAAGCTCAAAATACTTAGACATGATTCTAGGAGCTCAAAGAGGCGTGTACAACAAAGCGGGACTAGGTTTTAAATCACAAGATAAGGAAGTTAAATTCATGTCTCTAATTAGTAGAAACCATGCTTCAAGGGTTAAGGTTGTTCAAGCTTGGGTACCTAAGCAATTTGTTATTGATGCTACCGGACCCAAAGTGTGGGTACCAAAACATTTGGTTCATCGTGTTTAAACAGGCATGCGCGAAGGGGGAGCATCCAACAACATGGTTCGTAGATAGTGGATGCTCTTAGCATATGATGGGGGACTCATCAAAATTTTCATCATTTAGACATAAAAGTAAAGGTACCGTTTCTTTTGGTAATAGTGGCGAGTTAAAAGTTATAGGAATAGGAGATATTAGAATTTCCGAAAAATTTGTAATAAAAAATGTGTTACTAGTAAAAGGCATGGCTTTTAATCTTTTGAGTGTTAGTCAACTATGTGACTCGGGGTATAGAGTTAAATTCAACTCATCTCAATGCCTAGTCAAGCATAGTGAACTAAACACCAATGTTCTCATAGGCCATAGAAAAGAAAGTATTTATCAAGTTGAACTATTTGGTGCTACTAATGTGTTTGCTAAGTGTCTCATGTATAAAGAGGAGGAGACTTGGCTTTGGCACCGGAGACTTGCTCACACCAATATGAGGAATATCAAAAATCTTTCAAAGAAAGAGTTGGTGCAAGGATTGCCAAAGTTGAAGTTTCAAAAGGACAAAATATGTGATGCGTGTCAAATGGGTAAGCAAACCAATGCTACTCATAAAGGTAAAAATATGGTAAGTACCTCAAATGCTTTGGAGCTTATTCACATGGATTTGTTTGATAGTAGTAGGTATACCTCCTTGAATGGTAGTAGATATTGCATTGTGATTGTGGATGATTACACTAGATATACATGGGTGTTCTTCTTGAAACATAAGGATCAAACTCAAGATACTTTGATTGCCTTTTGTAATAGAGTAGAAAATGAAAAGGCTCATAAAATAAATAAGGTAAGAAGGGATCATGGAGGTGAGTTTGAAAATGATAGATTCACAAGTTTTTGTATGGAAAAAGGCTACAAACATGAGTTTTCAACCCCTAGAACACCTCAACAAAATGGAGTTGTTGAGAGTAAAAATAGGGTTTTGCAAGAGGCCGCTAGGAGCATGTTAAATGAATATTCACTACATAGTTTCCTATGGGCCGAAGCAATTAATACGGCTTGTTATGTCCAAAATCGAACTTTAATACATAGGTTTCTAGGAAAAACACCTCATGAATTGTGGTTTGGTAAACAACCTACAATTAAGCATCTTAGAGTATTTGGGTGTAAGGTCTATATTCTAAACACCAAGGATCACTTGGGAAAGTTTTCCGCTAAGGCGGATGAGGGGATTCTTGTAGGTTACTCAAGTCATAGCAAGGCATACCGAATTTACAACAAAAGATCAAAACTAGTTGAAGAATCTCTAAATGTTGTATTTGAAGAAAATCCTTCTTTAAACTCTATAAGAACAAACGATGAAGAATTACAATTTGAGTTAGAGAAACTAACACTAAATGAGGTAAATCATCAAGGAGAAGAAAATCAAGAAAGTGATGGTGAGAAAAATGATCCTTTGCCACTTGAACCCGAAATTATAACAAATCAAAACTCAAGACCTACTAGGATTCATGTAAATCATCCCTTAGATCAAGTAGTAGGAGACATTACTCAAGGAGTGAGAACTCGATCTTACTTTAGAAATGAAGGAAGTCAAGTTGCCTTAATATCTCAAATAGAACCAAAAATCATTAATGATGCCTTGTTTGATCCGGATTGAATTTTAGCAATGCAAGATGAATTATCTCAATTTGAGAGAAGTCAAGTTTGGGATTTAGTTCCTAGGCCTAACAACAAATCAATTATTGATACAAAATGGGTCTTTAGGAACAAACTTGATGATAAAGGGATAGTGGTGAGAAACAAAGCTAGATTGGTCACTAGGGGTTTCAATCAAGTAGAAGGGTTGGGCTATGATGAAACTTATACACCCGTAGCAAGATTGGAGTCAATTAGAATGATGTTGGCCTTTGCCACCCACAAGAGTTTCAAATTGTATCAAATGGATGTAAAATCAGTATTTTTAAATGGTGTTATAAAAGAAGAAGTATATGTTGAGCAACCACCGGGATTTGAGAATTTGGAGTGTCCAACCCATGTATATAAACTTAAAAAGGCCTTATATGGACTAAAACAAGCTCCTCGGCCTTGGTATGAACGATTGTCAACATTTCTAGTATCAAAAGGGTTTCATAGAGGAAAAATTGATCCTACTTTATTCTTAAAAAATAGTGGTAATGATATGTTTGTGGCCCAAGTATATGTAGATGACATTATTTGTGGTTCCACAAATAAAGATTTTTTAAATAAATTCATTAATCACATGGAGAGTGAAATTGAAATGAGTTTGGTTGGTGAGTTGACATTTTTCCTGGGATTACAAATTAAGTAAACAAAAGAAGGCATTTATATTCATCAATCCAAATATGTCAAAGAGCTATTTAAGAAATTTGGGATGGAAAATGTAAAGGAAATATCTACTCCCATGGCCACAAATACTAAATTGGATAAAGACATTGAGGCGAAAGAAGTTGACTCCAAGGTGTATCATAGTGTTATAGGAAGTCTTCTCTATCTCACGGCTAGTAGACCCAATATACTTTTCGCCGTAGATATATGTGCCAGGTATCAATCTTGTGCCAAGGAGTCACATTTGAGTGCCGTTAAGCGAATTCTTCGTTATCTCAAGGGGACTCAAAATGTTGGTCTTTGGTATCCTAGATCGAAACTTTTGACCTAGTGGGCTATACTGATTCCGATTATGCCGGATGCAAATTGGATCGTAAAAGCACTAGTGGTAGTTGTCAATTTCTAGGGTCCTCTTTGGTAAGTTGGTCAAGTAGAAAGCAACATTGTGTAGCTCTCTCCACAACCGAAGCGGAATATATTACCATGGGAGAGTGTGTATCACAATTATTGTGGATGACTCATACTATAGAAGACTATAAACTTACCTATAACAATGTTCAAATTCTTTGTGATAATGTGAGTACAATCAACTTAACCAAAAATCCCGTTCATCATTCAAGAACGAAACACATAGAGGTTAAACATCATTTTATTCGTGATCATGTAACTCGAGGTGATATCATTTTAAATTATGTTGGATCAAAATCAAACTTAGCCGATATATTCACTAAACCTCTTCCCGAAGTTGAATTTAGCTTTCTTAGAAGGGAATTGGGAATGTGTTGTATTGATTAAATCACATCCTCCATGATCACTTCAGAGGTAGAGTTCTTTAAGTTTTATTCATCTTAACATTGCCTCTCACAAGAACATAGGATTGTTCTCTTAATATGATTTAGATGGGGTGAGAGGTTAGGGACATTTATCTTGGTTATGATGCATTATTTTGACCAAGAAAAGTGGTTTTCATATGAAACATTCATTTGTCCAATCATAGGGAAAGCACGTGTACAAATCATGTGCACATTGCCCTACGATTATGATTGGAAATTTTTACACTCACCATATGCACCATACTTATGTTTGAAACCTTGATAAAACTCACTCGAATCATTGATGTTTTCAACAATTTTTACTTTTGTGTAAATCTTATCTAGAGAGTGTCGCTTTTTGTCAACCTTTATTTTTCCTTGATAATATGTGGCATAAATAGCGTTTACACCAAATTTCTTGATTTTTAGAGGAATATACAATTAGTTGTGCATTTCCAAAACTTGGATTTGAAAGGTTTTCAGAAATGCAGAAAATCAGACTTCCCAATCGATCGGTTGATCGATTGGGAGGTTCACCTTTCACTCCAGAACGCATCTGAATCGATCAATGGATTGATTCAGATCATTTGGATCGATCAATGGATCGATTGCGAAGCACTTTCGTTTAACCACAGAAGCGTACTCAAGTTTTTCCAGAAGGCATCTGAATCGATCAATGGATCGATTCAGACCATTCCAATCGATCAATGGATCGATTGGGTCATTCTTTCGATTTTCACAGAAGGCTTTTTAATCGATCAATGGATCGATTCATCCCGGTTGAATCGATCGTTGGATCGATTGAGACGCCTGTATGAATTCTCACAGAAGCATCGTGAATCGATCGACCGATCGATTCACTTGTTCTCAATCGATCGGTCGATCGATCGAGAACTTAAAACCCATCTTAAACCCCTAAAACCGAATCGATCCACTTATTCTCATCACTTCCTCTTCTCTCTCTCGACGCTGTCTTGCCCTAGGTGACTTTCCAGGCGATTCTTCCGTTTGCCTTGCTTGTTCACTCCGACGGGTTTCTCCGACAAAGGGGAGCTCTTCCATCTCTCTTCCGGTTCTACTCCTTCTCTCTCGACGCACTGGGAAACTCTTTTCCTCGTCTCTGCGTCCTCACACATCATGCGGACTCGAAACCCTAACCCTAAGTAAAGTTCTTTGCTCTTCTCTTATTTTTTTTTTATTTGACCTAATCTATATGTGTCTTGTGTGTCTTTGTGCATTGCATTATACCTCATGCATTGCATTATCTGCATTTCCCTTGCATTTTTGCATATCCTTCCCTGTTGCACTGCCAAACCGTGTGCCATTTTCTTTATCCCACGGAAAGAAACAAAAGGTTCGTGAATCGGGCGAAGGATCGTCTGTACCCTCCTCACGTCCTCAACCTCCTACTGATCCGAGATTTCCAAATGCTGCAATGAAACAAGCTTTTAGCAAAAACACCTTCAAACTTATAACCCCTAGATCAGTTGATTTGCAATACTATAGGACATCTTGTTTTGATACCTATAATCGGTTCAAGCATTATAAACATGACTCTTTGTTGACCTGTGAGAGGGATATCAATGTAGGTCTTGTCTCTGAATTTTATAATAATTTACACACTTCAGATGGTGTAAATTATCGCACTCGTGTTGTGAAACGAAGCTTGGACTTCTCCTATGAGATTCTTCGATCTTATCTCAAATGTCTACCTTCAAACAATGATTTTGTCTTTTATCCCAATCTTCCCGATGAGCTGCCTCCTCCTTTTGAGCATATTAGCATTGCATCCATGCATCAGTTCCTCTTTGGTCGTCCTCGTCCGGATGGGCCAAATGCTCAAATCACAAAATTTTCTTCGCTTGAGTTGTCGGCTGAAAACAATGCCTTGTTTAAAGTGATCATCAACTGCCCTTTCCCCATTGTCTCTCGTGCCTTAGCCGCTCTACGACCTCCTCACATGTTTGCTCTCTATGCCATTCGTCATTCCCTTGACATCAACATTGCTCTGAACATCTTTCATTGCATCATTCATTTTACCCAACCCGTGCAACAGACGATCCATATGCCTTTCGGGCATCTTATCACAGGTTGGCTGGAGTCCTAGAAGATAGATGTCTCCCGGGGACGACTAGAGCACATGATTGTGGCTTATTCTAGGATTTCTTCCCACTCCTTCACGAAAACTGGCTTAGTTGGTGGTCCAGCGGGAGTTCGGTGGCGCGATGGACGTGCTTTTGGTGAGGGACCTAGGCTCGGCCACGGGGGATACACAGGCATTGGTTCCTACGGCGGATGATGCTGAGGAGGATATTCCTTGGCCAGCTTTTCCGACATTCGAGGAGACTATCGACACTCGTCTGGAGGAGCTGACCATGGAGGTAGCCGACTTGAGTATCTCGATGGATACCATGGTCCAGCAGCAGACTTCGATGCAGACGACTCTGGAGACACTGGTGGACTTGGTGGGCTCGTGGGTGACGATTCACCCATCTCAGTCTGGTCCATCCACCACCCCTGTTCCCCCTGCTGAGGATGCACCTGTTCCTGAGTCTGTGGTTGCTCTAGCTCCGGCCACTACGTATGCTCCTTCTGCTGAGCCTGATCCCACTCCTCTGGGGGATGATCATATTGAGTTCTATGTCCCGCTATGACATGTTATTGTATGCTATATGGATGGTTATTGTTATGGAGTACCTGTGTGAACTTCGTCTCTTTTTGAATGTATGATATACTCCTTATGATGTATTTCATTTTTTTATATATATATGTCTATATTTCAGTGTTGTTCTATTCTGTGGATATATGTGTGTTTTAGGGGGAGCACCCCTCGGATTTATCGTATTTGCCTCGTGCACTTATTGAGGGGGAGTTCTATTTTTTTGAATTTTGACAAAGGGGGAGATATATGTTGAAGTTTACGCTTAAGATAATTAAAATCAAGCTTACTACTTAAATATGTTCATGTTTATTGCTTATGTTTAATTTAGATGATTTTCAACGTTGTTGCAATCATTATCTATCATTGTATCATTATGATATTTTGGAAGTTAGCCTAAACTTAAATAGATTGTCAAACATAGAAAAAGGGGGAGATTGTTGGTGCAATCATGCCCTGGAATTTTCAATGTGTTGATAATTATTTAAGTTTAGGTTAATACGTTGGAACTAACATGCATTGTGAGTTTGCAGGAGGAGTTTCTTGCAGGTCGGAAGACCAGATGCAATAGAAGTCCAAGAAGGTCGAGGACTGGATTCTTAGTAAAAAGTTTCTTGCAGGTCAGAAGACCAGATGCAAGAGAAGCCCAAGAAGGTCGGAGACTGGATTCTTGGTAAAAGAAGCTCCTGCAGGTCACAAGATTATATGTGTGTTAGGCTCACTATCAGAGATCGATTGGTGAATCGATTTAGACATGGCTGTGAGGCAGAATGTCTTTGAGTCGATTAGCCGATAGATTGAAGGTAAGTCAATCGATCGGCCGATCGATCGGAAAGGATCTGCGCGAAGCACAGAACCCTTCTGAATCGATCAGCCGATCGATTCAAGGTATTGAATCGATCGGCCGATCGATCCGTGAATACTCTGTGCGAAGCATAGAATCATCCTGAATCGATCAACCGATCGATTCAAGGTATTGAATCGATCGGCTGATCGATTCACAAAGCTGCGATTTCATGAGCAAGCGGCTGAATCGATTCAAACTCTACCTCAATCGATCCAAGTCAAATAAAAGAATCTGCACCGTTGATCTTGACGCGATGGCTTCCAACGGATACTTGTGAATCAATTGGGACATAATCTCAATCGATTCACGGCGATGGCAACGTGAGAAACGGCTTGTTTTCTTGATGTTTAAAACGCTGGAAGAAAGAGGAATAAGCACCAATTAACGAAAAATACTGTTCTATTGCTCTGGTGTGAAGAATCCTTGAAGTTCTCAAGATCTCTCAAGCGTTGGAAGTTAAAGCTCTCAATCTCTCCAAGCTTTCAAATCTCACGCCACAAGGAAGAAGCTATTTCAAGTTTGTAAATCTCTTCTCTTCCTCATTGTAGTGAGTGTGAGCTATTTCCTTTTGGAGAGGAAGTATTGTAAGTGTTGTAAGGTTTCTCCACCTTCGGTGTGATTCCGAGAAGGAGGGTTTTTGGATAGTGGAAGTGTGGTGAGTGGCGTGAATCCTTGGACTAGTCACCTCCTTGAGGAGGTGGATACCAAGTAAATACCGGAGTTAGCATTGGCTTCAAGTTTCGGTTGTGCAAAATCAAAGATCAAGAAAACAAAGTGAGCTATTCACCCCCCCTCTAGCTCAACCGATCCTAACAAAAAAGACCCAAGTGCTTTACTTGGTTCGGAGCCTTGGTGACTCCTACTCCAAAGGCCATGCTCGTTGAGTGTTTACTTTGGGAAATCACTATAATATCGCGAAAGAGTATAATTATGAAATAAGTACAGCTGAAAATTGAACAATACTGAAAATCGAATTAAGAAATTAAAGCTCCGGGTCGTCGGGGACTTGTAACAGCACATCTGGGTTGCCTTGTTAGCAGCACACAGGAGTAAGAACACTTGAGAATAGATAATTTTGAGCTGCTGGTCAAAACCTTCATATAAAGGCTGTTGGAGGCACCTTAAAGCCCCTTGAGGGCGCCTCCATTCGCCGAGTCAGCCGCGCATGGATAAGCTGAGAAGAAGTCTTTGCCTATCCTCTTGAAGGAGCCTCTAATGCTTTCCGAGGCACCTCAAGCCACCATGAGGGCCCCTCCAGCCTACCGTCTGAGGCACCTCAAGCCTCCATGAGGGCTCCTCTAATGTGGCTTCCAGCGCAGCTTCTGCCTTGCACCCGAGGCGCCTCCAAGCTCCATGGAGGGCGCTCAGGTACTGCTCATCCGAGGCATAATGTGCTCTTTTATCCCTACAAGATAGGTTGGTCCACAAAACAATAATATATCCTTCAAAACAAAGTTAGTGTAGGACCGTTGGGTCGGCAGGAAGGGGGGGTTGAATAGCCCTGTAAAAATCAAACAAAGACCCTTCCCGACTTTTCAAACTAACACTTGTAAAATAATCAAAGCAGTAAATTAAAAGCAGAAAAGAAAGAGGCACAATTGTTTACTTGGTTACAACCGAGAAGGTTGTTAATCCAAGGAAAGGATGAAGTGCACTATCAATCTCCTTCAGACGGAGAAGCCTCTAACAGTGTTGAAGCACAGAAAGAAGGAAGCTAATCTAAACAGTGGAAAGCGCACAAGTGTTTTCATAATTTCTGAACTGATTGAAAGCTTCTGGACCAAGGCTATATTTATAGCCTTGGTCGGGGGTGCCCCGAAGGGGTTCCGGGCGCCCTGGAGGGATAAAACTTTATCCCCAACGTTCAGATCACGTTTAACGCGATCTGATCAAAAACTCTGGTCTAGGCGCTCGGAAGGGTTCCGGGCGCCCCGGGCTGCTCCGGGCGCCCTGGAGCCAAAAGTTAACAGTAGTTGACTTTTTCGTCCGGGACCTATTCTCTTGTTCAGTCTCACCTCGGTCCGGTTCTTCTCCTACAGATCCGCTCACTTGGGTGATCTCTGCCATCCGGAAAAGGGCTCACCCGAACCCAACTTCCGGTCTTCTCGAGCGGGCTTCCCTCCGGCTTCTCGTCCCTCGGAATCGCCGTGTGTTTCCTTCTTGTCCGCCGGTGTACTCATTCATAGTCTTCATCCCTCGGACGCACCGCGTGTCGTCCTTCTCACTAGATGTGTCTCTTGCTCCCCGAGCAATCATCCGCTCCGGCTTTCGTCCCTCGGAACCACCGCACGCTTCCTTCTCATCCGCCGGTGTACTCTTCTGCAGCATCTCGTCCCTCAGACTGTCATCCTTCTCGCTAGCTGCGTCTTCCGCTCGACTACCTGTGCTCCTAAGCTCCTGCACACTTAGACACAAGATTAAAAACACACAGGACCAAACTTAACTTGTTGATCATACCAAAACAACCTTGGGGTTCCAACAATCTCCTCCTTTTTGGTGTGATCAACCCAAGTTAAGCTAGGGTTAAAAAAGATATAAAATAAATTTAACTAAATTTGCAATTAAGTGTAAAAAATAAAATAAGTTAAATTTTGGTCTACCTCCCCCTAGACTTATATTAATCCTTGTCCCCCTTTGATCACAAAAAAAATGGGGTTTCAAGAAAAAATCTAAGGGTTAAAGACTTAGAAAATTTTGAGATCCTTAAAAATTTGCAATAATTTTCACATAAATAGTCTCAAAAAAAATTTAAGTAAAACTTTTATAAAATTTTCTAAGAGAAATTACATTAAAAATTCTAACTTTAGACAGTTTTGACAAAAGATTTTCTTAAATCTTTGAAAATTTTTCTAAGTAATTAAATTTCTAAGTCAATTTAAAAAAATATATATTTCTAAGTATAAAAATATTTTTAGAGAAAGAAAAAAATGTTTGAAAAAACTTTGAAAGCATTAATTAATTCTCATTTTAATGCTTTGACAGAAAGTTAATTAAACATTTATTTCAATATTTTGGCTTCCAGGTAGTGGCGAGGCACTAGACCTTCTTGGTTATTGGATCAACAACCACTTCCTTAGACAACCTTATAGAGAAATTCATTGTTTAATTTTCTCACTGGAAAGTGCTAATTTTAATTTTAAAAATTTAGACTAAGCAAGGAACCCAATAAAGGTTCCAGCCTACTGGATTAACTAAAAAGTTTTTAGGGACATATTTTCTTGAAATGTTCCTAATTTATCCCGGGTGATATTTAAAGTACCAATTTAAATGATTAAATCTTCTAAAATTGGTTTTAGACGAACATGCATAGTTTTTTAAGTTATCGATTTGAATTTTCAAATTTTGATTTTCTAATTTCAATTTTTCATTTTCCAATTTTGATTTATCTAATTCTTCTAAAGGGCAGGATTTAGATAAAAAAAATTCTAATTTTTTTTTCTTTATCTAATTTACAGTAGTCTTTAGTTAATAACTTAACAAATTTAAAAAGTTTATTGGGAGGAAGAGAACATACCTGACTTACCTTGTCGAGTTCGTTGTCCGTGTCTCCCCATGAACTGCTGCTTTCTTCTGACGAAGCTCCCCCTTCATCGATGCTCTCGATGCTCATCTCGGAAGAGCTTGAATCGCAGTCGTTGTCTTGATGACTCGCCATCAGTGTGAGTCCAAAGAATGCTTCGACTTCCGATTCAGATGACGTATCGTCCCACGTCGCCTTTAGGGCCTTTCGCTTTTGGATAGGCTTCTTACCCTTCTCCTTGTCCTTGTTCTTCAGCTTGGGGCAGTTATCCTTGACGTGCCCTTCTTCGTCGCAGTGGTAGCAGCGGATCGTTCTTCTCCTCTTTCCCTGCGGATGGTTAGTAGATCTGGATTTACAAAGTTTCTTGAATCTTCTTACCATCATTACCATTTCCTCGTCGTCGAGAGAGGATTCCGATTCTGGTTTGTCTCTCGAGGCTTTGAGGGTGACGTTGTTTTTAGGCTCCTTCATTCCTACACATCTTGACTCATGCACTTCAAATGTTGAAAAGAATTCTTCTAATGAAATATTTTCTAAATCTTTAGAAATGTAAAATGCATCTACTAATGATGCCCATTTGGTATTTCTTGGAAAGGAATTTAAAGCGCACCTGAGCGAATCTCGATTACTTACCTTTTCTCCGATATTCGAAAGTCCGGTGATAATTTCTTTTATTCTCGAGTGCAGATGCGCGACTGACTGGTCTTCCCCAAGTCGCAGGCTGGTGAGCTGATTGCGAAGCAGATCTCTTCTGGCGAGCTTGGCTTCGGACGTCCCTTCGTGCAGCTCAAGGAACTTCTCCCAAAGTTCCTTTGCGGAGTTGTATTTACCGATCCCGTTGACTTCTTGAGGCAGAAGAACGCTTAGCAGATGGTACTCTGCTTTGTCGTTCGCCATGAAGTCGGCCTGCTCCTTTTTTGTCCATTTATCTATTTCCTTGTCCTCTGAAGCTTCAAAGACAAGTTTCATTGTTAAAAATAATTCAATATCTGTTGTAAGAAATACCTGCATCAGTTTTTTCCAGGTAGCGAAGCCCCTTCGTATTTCAGCGGGTGGATGCTTGGTCCGCCCATCGCGTTGCTTCGTTCGACGGTTAGTCCTCCTGAAGCGCCTCAGCTCTGATACCACTTGTAGGACCGTTCGGCCGGCTAAAAGGGGGGGTTGAATAGCCCTATAAAAATCAAACAAAGACCCTTTCCGACTTTTCAAACTAACACTTGTAAAATAATCAAAGTAGTAAATTAAAAGCAGAAAAGAAAGAGGAACAATTGTTTACTTGGTTACAACAGGGGAGGTTGTTAATCCAAGGAAAGGATGAAGCGCACTATCAATCTCCTTCAGGCGGAGAAGCCTCTTAAAGCGTTGAAGCACAAGAAGAAAGAAGCTAATCTAAACAGTGGAAAGTACACAAGTGTTTTCACAATTTCTGAACTGATTGAAAGCTTCTGGACCAATGCTATATTTATAGCCTTGGTCGGGGCACCCCGAAGGGGTTCTGGGCACCCTGGGGGGATAAAACTTTATCCCCAACGTTCAGATCGCATTTGACGCGATCTGGTCAAAAAATCTGGTCCGGGCGCTCGGAAGGGTTCTGGGCACCCTGGGCTGCTCCGGGCGCGCCGGAGCCAAAAGTCAACAATAGTTGACTTTTTCATCCGGGACCTCATCTCTAGTTCAGTCCCGCCTTGGTCCGATTCTTCTCCTCTGGATCCACTCACTTGGGTGATCTCTGCCATCCAGAAAAGGGCTCACCCAAACCCAACTTCCGGTCTTCTCGAGCGGGCTTCACTCCGGCTTCTCATCCCTCGGAATCGCCGCATGTTTCCTTCTCGTCCGCCAGCGTACTCATCCGCAGTCTTCGTCCCTCGGACGCACAGCGTGCCGTCCTTCTCGCTAGCTTCATCTCTTGCTACCCGAGCAATCTTCCGCTCCGGCTTTCGTCCATCGGAACCACCGAACGCTTCCTTCTCGTCCGCCGGTGTACTCTTCCGCAGCACCTCGTCCCTCGGACTGCCATCCTTCTTGCTAGCTGCGTCTTCCACTCGACTACCTGTGCTCCTAAGCTCCTGTACACTTAGACACAAGGTTAGAAACACACAAGACCTAACTTAACTTGTTGATCACACCAAAACAACCTTGGGGTTCCAACAGTTAGCACATAAATAACATGAACAAGAACGTCTGACAGTCTCCAGACTATCCGGTTCTGACTTCGAATTTTTGACCTGAAATCCTAGGTCGAACCGACGCCTACTGTTCCCTCTTCCGGGGAACGTGTCCTCACCTACTCCACTCAGGAGAGCATACCTAATGCCAATCTGGTCCTCTAGACCGACTGGACTTTTTGCCTAGGGTTACCACCCCCCCAGGACCTAGGATTACTACCCCCTAGGACCTAGGGTTACCACCCCCTAGGGTTTTTCGCCACCTAGGGTTACCACCCCCTAGGGTTTTTCGCCACCTAGGGTTACAACCCCCTAGGACCTAAGGTTACCCCCCCTTAGGATTTTCACCACCTAGGATTACAACCCCCTAGGACCTAAGGTTGCCACCACTTAGGGTTTTCCTCCATCTAGGGTTACCACCCCCTAGGACCTAAGGTTCCCACCCTTTAGGGTTTTTCACCACCTAGGGTTACCACTCCCTAGGACCTAGGGTTACCGCCCCCTAGGACCTAGGGTTACCGCCCCCTAGGACCTAGGGTTACCGCCCCCTAGGAGTTTCAACCTTCCTAACCGAGGATTAGGACTTTCCTACAAAGCTCATTCAAGCACATTAGATAACAAAACAACTTAACTTGAAACCTTTGACATAATCAAAACATAGGTTCAATCGTCGGATGCTTCCTGCACCAATAATCTCCCCCTTTTTTATTATGGCAACACAGTTCAAAGTTAAGTAAAAAATATGACAATAAATAAGAAATTTAAACATGAGCATGAATGAAAAAATTTGTAAAACTTATGCTCCTCCTTATGTTTAAATTCTTAATTCTTAATTTCCTTTAACTTTGACTTTTCTCTCCCCCTTTGACATAAATCAAAAAGAATAAGTAGAGAGAAAAATATAAAAATATTCTATGTAATTCTAATCTCCCCCTGAAGAATAACACTTTATCTAATAATTTTTTTTTAACAGTTGAAAATGACATAACGTTTCAAAAAGAATTGTTTTCAAAAACACTTAGTTAAATTTAAAAAAACGCTTCAAAAAATACTTAGCTAAATGCTTTTGAAAGATATTTAGCAAAATTTGAAAATACTTAGCTAAATTTGAAAGTCTTTTGAAAAATTCTTAGTTCAAAAACAATTAGCTAAACTTAAGCTTTTGAAAATAATTGCTGTTTGAAAAACTGAGCTTTTAAATGATTTTGATAAACACTTAAAAATATTGATAAATACTTAACTTTTAAAAAGAAAATTCTTGATAGAAGTGTAGTTTAAGTACTTAACTTTAAAAGGATTTGCATAAAAGCTTAGCTTAAGTACTTAGCTTTGAAAACATTTAGCTTAAAACATTTTCAAAAGTATTTTAACTTGATTTCAAAAAAAAAAAAACAAGCCAAAATTTTTGTTTAGAAAAGTTTTTTATTATTTTCAACAGAGACTTAGCTAAATTTTGAAAATAAATGTTTTGTCAAGTACTTAGCTTTCAAAACTTAACTTAAAAACACTTTGATAAATTTAGTACTTAGCTTTAAAATATGTGAAAACAAATTTTGATAAACTTAATTTTGAAACTTTCTTTCTCACCACTTAGCTTTTTTTTTTTTTTTTTGAAAATACTTAGATTTTAACAAGAATTTAGTTAAGCTTTGAAAATTGTTTTCAAAAAGGAGTTAAAAAAAACTTAGTTAAGTACTTCATCTTAAAAAAATGATAAAAAACTTAGGTTTTTTTTTTTTAAAAAAATGATCAACACTTAGTTTAGTCTTTCTTTTGGCTCCCCCCCTTAAAAAATTTTGAGAATCTTAGAGTCCAAGCAAGTAAATTAAAAAATATTTTATATTTTCCTAATTTTTTCATCTCACCTATTCTAGGTTATCAAGCACGTTCAGCTTATGAGTGACTGTGAGACAGAGTTAACTTTGTTTTAAGTGTAATTGATATTTAAAATGTTTGAGTTTGAATTTCAAATGAGTAAACATTTAAAATTTTAAAGATTAAAAATTAATTGAGTTTGCAATCATAATTTGAAAATATGATTTGAGAATTAGTTAAGATTTTAAAAATTGATTATCATTAAGACTTTGAAAATATAGTTTTTAATTATGATATGATTTGAAAATTAATTAGGATTTAAAAATTAATTATCATTAAGACTTTGAAAATATAATTTTTAATTATGATATGATTTGAAAATTGATTAGGATTTTAAAAATTTAAAATAATTTTAAAAAGAGTTTTTAAATGAGTTTTTTTATTAGTTTTTAAAATAATTTCTTTTGATTATAGGATGTTTAATTATAGAATTAAATAGGATTTTGAAATTAATTAAAATTAATTTAATTGAATTGATTAACTATTTTAATCCTAGTTCCGTCTCACCCTTTTCTATATTATCAATCAGGGACCCTAGTATGTTGTTGTGAGATGATTATCTTGATTTAGATTATTTCTAAGGATTAATTTACATTTGAGTTAACCTTAGGTTTTATAATTGGTTAATTAAATATACATTTCGAAGATTGGCTCCCAGGCTGTGGCGAGGCACTAGGTCTTCTTGGGTATGAGATCATCCACCACTTCTAGACAAAGCCTTTCAAAGAAAATATATATTTAATTTCCCTTTTGAAACCCGTAGGTTTAACTAACCAAGTGTAAATTATACCTAGGTCCTTGATTTAACCTAATCTAAACATGCATATTACAAAGAAAAAGAAAATAAACATGCATCAAGCAATTTTATCTATTTATTAAGATAGTTTTCCTATTGGCTCCCCCTAGATCATAGCCTCGATATGATCTATCAAGGTAATGTACTTGATCCTTGGGGATCCAATATTGACCAAGTCCAACTTGATTGACCAAGTTGGACTTAGGTACCTATGTTTGGACTATCTTTCTATTCGGTCTATTAACAAGCGATAAATAAGATCGATATTTCCTTTTAGTTCTAAATCCTAGTCTGAATAGATTGTATACGGCTTTCTGTTTTCCAAGAATCAAGTCAAGATTCTTGGAACCCAGTGTAAACCGTTCCAATGCAAACTTCAAATCTTTGACTTGACTTTTCAGGCTGGAATTCTCTTCCTCAAGCTTTTGGACTTGAGTTGAGGTTCCAGTCTGAACTAGGTCAGTCAAGGATTCAGAGTTAGTCACTTCTTTAAGGTTTGTTATGTCATGCCCCAGAGGAGTCCCTGCCAAACAAAAATCCGGCAGTATCTCCCCTGTACGGGGGACAATCTGAAGCATTACTACATACAAAAATACATCAACCATATACGGCTGGAATATATATACAATGGAAACAACATAACCACGCAGTTAATATATGTTGCCTACCCGGCTGGACATAAATGAATAAACCAACCACGCAGTTAATATCATCAGCCCACTCGGCTGAACGAAATAAACACAACCACGTAATTTCATAAGCCTACACGGCTGAAAGTAAACACACAACAGCATAAGCGCAGCGGAAAACATAAAATAATATGAACATAAGACTAACAACACACTAAAAAATTTCCTGCAACCACCAGACTAGACTCCAAAAATGCACAGTGGCTTGTTCAAAAGCAAAATACGCAAAAATTAACATACCACCTAAACAGTAAGAAAACCCAAAAAGAAAACTATCCTCGAGTGTGACGTGGGACGTGCAGCCAAGACTCTCCAAGCATCCATGACTCATCTACCTATTACCTGGTGAAAGAAAACCAATTTGCGAGGTGGTGAGTATTGGAACTCAACGGGTATAGGAAAGATAGTGCATGAACATAAAATACAACTAGAAAGTGAGCCAAGAGTATACAGTCTCATAAAAGAAATAGCAGATACTAAAATAGAACCATAATAAATGCTCATACCTGAAACCATATTCTAGGCTAGGTATAGAAGGTCAGAAATGGTACTAATCTGCTATAGTACTGCTCATAACTACAAAGGTAATAAGCAAGGTATATACAAATTTCTAATGAATAAACCAATGTCTAAACATCTACAATGAAAGTATATCTCAACATAAGTAAGCATATCAACATATGTGAACAACAACAGTAAGTAAGCAATAGCAGCATATATAAACAGCAGCAGCCAAAGCAAGTGTAATAACAGCGTATGCACGGATGGTCACTCCCGCCCACCTCTCTGCACCATGACCCTGTATGGTCGAGAGGCCGGGTCAGTGACAGACTGTACACCACTCCAGCTACCACTCTCACGAGTGGCCGAGGGGATAGTTGCATAGTAGCTAACTAGCTACATCTGCGACGGGGGTCTCTGCTGCTCGTAACTCTAGCTACCACTACCCATGAGTGGTCAAGTACGGCACGACAGGAAAAGCAGCATCAACTTCAGCTACCACTCTCTCGAGTGGCCAAGGGTGCGACCCTGGTCAACGACTATCTCGACCGCAAGGGAGAATTGGTCGTTGACATGCATGTCATGACATGATACGCCAAATGCAATAGTCATCATACAAATATAAGCAGAAATTAGGTATGCTACATGAAGCCATCATGCTCAATATAGTACATAAATAAACAACATTCAAAGCATACAAACATGGTATCTAGTATCTGCTACTTATTATGGACAACAACAAGAGACTGTATAGATATGGAAACGAATATCTCAAGGATCACGTGGAAGTATCAAGCGCAAAAAAAAAGAGTGGAGTCAAGGTAAAACTGTCTTTATCCGAAAATAGCTCATGCACCAAGTTCAAAGAATAAAGAGATAAAGTAAGAAGTACCCACCTTATGTGTAGATCGTGTCAAGTAGTCTCGCGTCGAGACGCTCATCTCGAATCAATGTCCTGCAAATAATATGATATATGGTTAAGCTAATCACATATACAACAACTAGCTAAACCCCAAAACTCAATCCTAATTCGATTAGGTAATTGCTTAATTTCACCTAATAATTCAAATCCAACTAGATGATAAGTTCATCCTTAATCCACCAATCAATTCAAGATCTACTCAAATTCACATATCACAATAGAATAATCCAACGCATCAACTACTAAGTATTATGAACCCAACCCCCAATACACAATTCTGATCAGGAACACAAACTCAAAGAGCTCACCTTCATCCTAATAACTCATGAACAACCCACAGGAAGGAAGGCAAGCTACCCCACCACATCACTACTTAACCTCACTTTTACAAAATTGAAATCACCAACCTACCTAGCTTAAGCTATCACACATTGGGACACATCAGCAACAAGACGTAGTATTAAATACGAATTCTACTAACCATCAAAAACCCTAACTAAAGCAAAAAAGAATCAAACGAATAGCATACTACAATCTCCATCAAATCTACTAACAAATACAAGTATGTTAAGAAATCTAAAGTCATTACAAAGAGAAGGAACCTCAAATCTCCACCAACCGAACTCAAATCATGAACTCCCAAAGAACAACGATGTGGAAAATCGAGTGAAGCCTCGAGCAGAAACTGGATCTGCATCCGGACCCCCTTTGCTATCCTACCAAATAACACATACATACAAGGAACTACTTACTGGACCAGTTAGGGCCCGACTCGGAGAGGGATTGATCACCGGTTGTGTTGCTCGCGTGAGGAGGATAACCGACAACATCTTGGTGCTCGTGTGAGGAGAGGCCGGCGGCATCCGAGAGTGCTCATGCGAGGAGAGGATTGGCGGGGAAGGAGAAGCTCGATGCCGTGCGGGGAGCTAGGGCAGGCAGCTGTGGCTGGAGAGAAGAAGAAGGTTGGCGGCGTCCGGGGTGCCCTCGCGAGGGAGAGCCGGCATCGCGAGATGTCCGCGTGAGGAAGGGCAGCCGTCGAGGGTGAGGGGACTCACGAGAAGAGGGAGAAGAGAAGGATGAAGTCATGCGAGGTGGCTCGGGGAGAAGAAGCTCCGCGCGGTCAAGGGAGATAGGGCACGGGCTAGAATGGGTTTCGGCGGTGAAGAGGGGGAGGTGGTTAAGGTTTTATTTATAACTTAGGTTTTGATTAATTCAACTATACGTTAATTAAGTTGATCAACTCCCACATTAGGGTATTCCAAACAAGCTTTTTCTCGGGCCCATGAACGCCTCCCCTCTAAGTACGTCATACAGGCTCCGATTAAATCCCAGAAAATTTCTAAAAATTTCGTTAAGGTTTTTCGTCCATTAAACCTTATTATTTAATTATAATTTGTTGCCATATTTTACATGTTATCTCCTTTAGAAGTGGCTTGATCCGAACATTAGACTTAGCTAGTTTATGCATTAAGTAATTTATTAAATTATACAAACAAAATGTACTTACAGAAGGGTTCGACCCTTCAGAAACGGATACGGATCCGTGGCTTCTCTCAGACTCAGCTTCTGATTCATCCTCACTTCCAGATTCATTGATTTGGTCCTAGGCCATCATTGTGAGCAAACACATCTGTTCGAGTTCTTCACCATCAGACTCTCTCGAAGAAGACTCGTCCCAAGTCGCTTTTAGGGCCTACTTCTTTCTTGGTTTCTTCTCATCTTTCTGGTTGAAGTCCTTCTTCTTTCTGTAGAGCTTCTACACCAGGTTGACAAGTTTGGTCATGAGCTCATCATCATCATCGTCCGAATATGGTTCTTCTTCTGACTCTAGTTCGGTTCTGCACCTTCTTCTTGTACCTGCAACTAAAGCTATACCCATCTCAGCTGGGTGTGCATTAGTCTGCTTATGTAATTCAAATTTAGAAATCTAACTTTATTGACAAGAGATCCTTGGATACCTTGTAAGCATCTACCATGAATGTTCACAAGGTATACCTAGGAAAGACGTTGAGTGCATACCTTATAACGTCCCTGTGCTCCACCCTTTGGTCGATTGCGTGGAGTCCGTTCAATAGGTCTTGTATGCGGGTGTGCAATTGACTTGCCCTTTCATTTTCCTGCAATTTAATGTTATATAATTTATTTAAAATAAGGTCTCTCTTGCTTACCTTTGTGACTGATGTACCCTCGTGTAGTTCGATCAGCTTTGCCACAGCTCCTTTGCACTTGAGAAAGGTCCTACTCTGTTGAGTTCCTCCATTGTCAGGCCACACTAGAGGGTGCAGGTCGCTTTGATATTTGCTTCTACCTTCTTGATTAGAGCTGCATCCCAGTTCTTGCAAGGTATTGGTTTGCCGACGTCGTCAGTTGGAAGTTCGAGTCCGGTTTTGATGATCATCCACATCTCGAACTGGGTGTGAAGGTATGACTCCATTCGTCCCTTCTAGTAACCGAAGTATTTTCTGATGAAGAGCGGTGGGCGGACAGTGCTGTAGCCTTCTTGTTGGGCCATTGAAAACTTGCACACAAAAAATAGGAAAAATCTGTTCCAAGACTTGGTCTTGGATTAGTAGTGCGAGATGTATATAAAAAATGAACTCGAGTGGTGTTGCACCAACTTCGAGAAAAATTCGATTCAATAAAGATAGATCGAAATATATCAATTATACTAATTCCGATCGACTCCAAAAAATTGAAAATACCACGAAAAACTTGCTTGAAAGGTGGTTTCACCTGTTCGAAGTGACCCCACTCTGATATCAATTGTTGGATCGAGAAGCCCTAGAGGGGGGTGGGGGGTGAATAGTGCTCCAGGCTTTCACTTTTCGTAATCAAAAACTCGACGAGTAATGCAGCAGAATAAAACAAAATACAGACACATAGAAAGACCCAAGTGTTTTACTTGGTTCGGAGCCTTGGGCGACTCCTACTCCAAGGCCCACGCTCGTTGAGTATTTACTTTGGGCAATCACTATAATATCATGAAAGAGTACAATTATGAAATAAGTATAACTGAAAATTGAACAATACCGACAATCGAATTAAGAAACTGAAGCTCCGGGTCGTCGGAGACTTGTAATAGCACTTCTGGGTCGCCTTGTTAGCAGCACACAGGGGTAAGCACACTTGAGAATATATGATTTTGAGCTGCTGGTCAAAACCTTCATATAAAGGTTGTTGGAGGCATCTCAAAGCCCCTTGAGGGCACCTCTATTGGCTGAGTCAACCGCGCATGGATAAGCTGAGAAGAAGTCTTCGCCTATCCTCTTGAAGGCGCCTCCATAAGCCTTGAAGGCGCCTCCAATGCTGTCCAAGGTGCCTCAAGCCACCATGAGGGCACCTCCAGCCTGTCGTCCAAGGCACCTCAAGTCTCCATGAGGGTGCCTCCAATGTGGCTTCCAGCGCAGCTTCTCCCTTACACTCGAGGTGCCTCCAAGCTACATGGAGGGTGCTTGTTCATCCTAGGCATAATGTGCTCTTTTGTCTCTACAAGATAGGTTAGTCCACAAAATAATAATATATCTTGAAAAATAAAGTTAGCATATAAATAACATGAACAAGAACGTCTAACAGTCACCGGACTGTCTGGTTCTGACTTCGGATTTTCGATCAAAAATCCTAGGTTGAACCGACGCCTACTGTTCCTTCTTCCAGAGAATGCATCCTCACCTACTCCACTCAAGAGAGCATACCTGATGCTAGTCTGGTCCTCCAGACTGACTGGACTTTTCGCCTAGGGTTACCACCCTCTAGGACCTAGGGTTACCACCCCCTAGGACCTAGGGTTACCACCCCTAGGGTTTTTCGCCACCTAGGGTTACTGTTGGTTGCTACTTGGAATACCGTTCTAGTTCCCTTGTACAAAAATTTGTACAAGCATAGAACTATCCTAGCTACCCAAGTTCTCTACTGAAGTTAAATTTGGATTGCAAATGATGCTTAACATTATTAATCTAAATTGTCCTTCAGAAGTTAAACTTGGATTGGAAATGATACTTAACATTTTTACTCCAAGTTTAACCAATATGTTCTTCATAAGTTAAACCATATTACAAAAGTTAATTAAATATCTATTTCAAAGATTGGCTTCCAGGTTAAACATGGTGAGGCACTAGGCCTTCTTGGGATCATCCACCACTTCCTAGACAAAGCTTTTCAAAGAAATCAGATATTTAACTTCTTACAGTAAACTAGGTTTAACTACAGAGACCTCAATTGAAACACAATATCAAAACATGAAATCGTAAAATAAAATCAATAACAAAATGATAAACTAAAACCGATAGCCTCTTGTGTTTGGTTTTTCAAGATTTATACAAAGAAGATGAACTAGTTATGATGCAGAAACAAATAACTAGTTATACATTTCTTTGTAGCTTATAGACCTTTTGATCTTCTGATGTATTCTCCTCCTTCTCTTGGACATCGTGTGGGCGATGATCTTCCAAGATGAAATCCACCCTAGCTTCTTCCTTTCCTTCCAAGTTTCAGCCACCAACTAACCTCCAAGGGATGCTAAACAAGAGAGCTTCCTTCTCTTCTTCTTCTCCTTCAAGCAAACGACCCACCAAGAGAAAACCAAGCTTGATGCCACTGGCCTCCAAGAGAGAAAACAAAAGGAGAAGAGAGACAGAAGAGGACCGGTCACCAAGCAAAGAGAGGAATTTTGTCCACAATAGAGAGGATGCAAGGCTTAGGTTGTTCTCTATGAGGCACCCTCTTCCTCTCTTTTATATTCCTTGGTGAATCCAAAAAAGGAAAGTTTTAAAACAAAAAATTAAAACTTCCTTTTATTCCTTTACATGGTCGGCCACCACTTGTGCATCAAAAAAGGAAAGATTTAAAATAAAAATTAAAATATCTCTTTTAAAATCCCTTTTGTGGTTAGCTATAAAAGGCATGTTTTATAAAATTAAAATATTCTCTTTTAAATCCATTTATGGATGTCTATAAAAGAACAAATTTAAAATAAAACCCCTTTTATATCATGGTTACAAAAAGGAAAGTTGAAAAATAAAATATTTCTTTTAAACATTATAGATAACTATAAATAAGGAAAGATTTCAAATCTCTCTTTTAATCCTTTGTAGAAAGCTATAAAAGGAAAGATTATAAAATTTAAAACTCTCTTTTAAAACCATGTGGAAAACATCATAAAAGGAAAGTTTTTAACAAAATAAAAACTTCCTTTTATTTCCTTTTGTGACCGATTTAAAAAAGGAAAGTTTTATAATTAAAATCATCCTTTTAAATCCTTTTTATGGATCTCTATAAAAGGAAATATTTTACAAAAAATAAAACTCCTTTTCTATGTGTGGTCGGCCCCTTACTTGGGCACAAAGCAAGGCTTGGCCGACCCTAGCTTGGGCTCAAGCTTAGCTTTGCCGACCCCTTGCTTGGGTTCCAAGTAAGGATGTGGCCGACCCCTAAGCTTGGGTAAGAAGATGGGCTTTGGGTAGATATAAAGCTTTATAAATAAGAGGCTATAACAGGGACCGAGAGGAGGAATTTGTTTTGGTGTCCCGATGAGCTTGAGCTTCCCGTGTTCGCCCCGAACACCCAAGTCAAGTTCATCAATAATAACTCATACCACTAAAGAGTTATTATTGCACTACCGCACCAATCCCACATTACAATATGGGCTCCTTTTATCATGAGTGTGTTAATCTCCCTGTATTTAAGAAATAGAATGTCCATTAAAAATGAGTTACTGACAACTCACTTAATTAATATCTAGCTCCAAGAGTAGTACCACTAAATTTTATTATCATGTTGGATAAAATCCACCTGCAGGGTTTATATGCCAATCTTTATGAGTTCCTATTGGGGACATCATCAACCTAGATCACTAGGACACAATTTCATTCTATAATCAACAACACACTATATAAATAATATCATTTCCAAACTTATCGGCCCTATTGATTTAACGAACTAAATCTCACCCTTTGATAAATTAAAGAAATAAATATTAAGTATATGTGCTTGTTATTATATCATGATTAAGTGTACACACTTCCACAATAATAGAGGTCCTGTTCCTTTTTTTTACAGTCAGTATAAAAAGAATAACCTCAAATGGTCCTGCTCAATACACTCAGAGTGTACTAGTGTAAATTTACATTTAAGATAAACTAATACCAAATTACACTACAACCATTCCAATGGTTTGTCCTATTCCATCTTGGTTGTGAGCAACTATTTATAATTTATAAGGAACTGATAACATGATCTTTTGTGTGACACCACAGACCATGTTATCTTCAATATAAATTAAATGATCAACTACATTTAGCATATAAATGTAGACATTTGACCAATGTGATTCTTATTTCAAAATAAATGTTTATACAAAAAGCTAGACTTTTAGTATATATTCTAACAATCTCCCACTTATACTAAAAGACTATGCTGCCATAAATGCTGTCATACATCTGATTCTCATCCCCTCAACATGTCGATCAAAAGCTTTGACCAGAAGGGCCTTAGTGAAAGGATCTGCCAAGTTATTTGTTGATGCAATCTTGGCGACAACAACTTTTCCTTGCTTTACGATGTCTCGTATCAGGTGGTACTCGCGCTCAATGTGTTTACTCGCCTTATGGGCTCATGGTTCCTTCAAGTTTGCTATTGCACCACTGTTATCACAATAAATTGTGATGATTTTGGGCAAACTAGGAATCACATCTAAGTCCATCAAAAATTTCCTAAGCCATACAACTTTTTTGGCTGCCTCAGAGGCTGCCACGTACTCAGCTTCCATGGTGGAGTCTGAAACACATTTCTGCTTAACACTCCTCCATGCTATGGCTCCACCTCTTAAAGTAAACACATAACCTGAGGTAGACTTACTATTATCCCTATTTGATTGGAAATTCGAATCAATGTAACCCACAGGGAGCAAATCATCTGCCTGGTAAACTAGCATATAATCTCTAGTCCTTCTCAAGTACTTTAATATATGCTTTACGACAGTTCAATGTCCCTGTCCAGGATTACTTTGATATCTGCTAACCATGTCCACGACAAAATAGATATCTGGTCTCGTGCATAACATTGCATACATTAGGCTTCATACAACTGAAGCATAAGGAACTACCTTCATTTCCTCTATCTCTTTTGATGTCTTAGGAGACATCTCTTTAGATAAAGATACTCCATGCTGAAAAGGTAGAAAACCTTTCTTGGAGTTTTGCATGCTAAAACGAGCTAGGATAATATCGATATATGAAGCTTGGTATAAGCACAATATTCTTTTCTTACGATCCCTTATTACTTTGATCCCAAGAATATGTCCACATTCTCCCAAGTCCTTCATGTCGAATTGTTTGGACAACCATACCTTTACTTCTAATAGCACTTTGATATTGTTGCCAATTAAGAAAATGCCATCTACATATAGTACAAGAAATACCACTATGTTCCGTCACATATCTTATATACACAAGACTCATCCGGACACTGAATAAATCTATAAGACTGGATTACTTCATTAAACTGGATGTTCCAAGATCTTGAAGCTTGCTTTAGTCCATAAATAGACCAATTGAGCTTACATACAAGATGCTCTTTGCCCTTTGCAATGAACCCTCTGATTGCTTCATATGGATGTTTTCTTCAAGACTTCTATTAAGGAAAGCTATCTTGACATCCATTTGCCAAATCTCATAATCCATATGAGTAGTAATAAATAAAAGTATCCGGATAGACTTAATCATAACTACTGGCGAAAAGGTTTCCTCATAATCGATTCCCTCTTTCTAAGTATACCCTTTTGCAACAAGCCTTGCTTTGAAGGTTTCCACCTTCCCATATGTTCCTCTTTTTCTTTTATAGACCCATTTACATCCAATGGCTTTTACACCATTTGGTGGTTCTATAAACTTCCAGACCTGATTAGAATACATAGATTCTATTTCAGAATTCATTGCTCTTTGCCAAGATGCTGCGCCTTTATCTTGGAGTGCTTCGTCATATATTCGAAGATCAGGTTCATGTTTACCTGGGATCAAATTTGAAGACTCTCCCAAAAACATGAATCTTTTAGGTTACCTAACAACCCTCCCACTACGACGAGACACTGCCTATAGTTGTGCATCATTTGTGATACATGTTGCAGTTTCTTGTGATATTTCATCTTACACTGTTGGTACTAAAGTAGACGTGTCCTCTTTCATTTCCTCTAGTATAATTTCACTCATAGGCTTGTGGTTCATTACATAGTCCTCTTCTAAAAATCGGACATTAGTGCTAACAATGACCTTCTAATTTTTAGAACTATAAAACAAACCACCTTTCGTTCTTTAGGATAACCTACAAACAAGCGAACTTCTGTACGAGATTTCTGTTATAGTCTATACTAAAAGCCTAGCTTTTTCTAAACATTTATTTTGAAAAAGAATCACATTGGTCATATGTCTATATTTATATGTTAAGTGTAGTTGTTCAATTAATTTATATTGTAGATAACATGGTGTGTGGTTTCACACACAGAAGATTATGTTATCAGTTCTTTATAAATTATAAACAGTTGCTCGCGACTAAGATGGATAGGAACAAACCATTGGAATAGTCGTAGTATAATTTGATATTAGTTTAATTATCTTGACTATAAAATTACACTAGTACACTCTGAGTGTATTAAAAAGAACCATTTAAGGTACGTTGTTTTTATACCGACTTAATAAAAGAACAAGATCTTTGTTATTATGGAAGTGTGTGCTCTTAATCTTGATATAGTAACAAGCATGTGTATTAGTATTTATTTCTTTGACTTATCAAAGGGTGAGATTTAGCTCGATAAATCAAGAGGCCCGATAATTTGGGAAATGATATTATTTATAGTGTGTGTTGTTGATTATAGAAGGAAACTGTGTCCTAGTAATATAGGTTGATAATGTCCCCAAGAGAAGCTCATAAGGATTGTCATGTAAACCCTGCAGGTGGAATTAGTTCGACATGATGATAAGGTTGAGTGGTACTACTCTTGGAGCTAGATATTAATTAAGTGTGTTGTCAGTAACTTATTTAATTAGTGGACATTCGATATCTTAAACACAGGGAGATTAACACACTCATGATAAGAAGGAGCCCATATATTAATATGGGATTAGTGTGGTAGTTCAATAATAATTCTTTAGTGGTATGAGTTATTATTGATGAACTCGAGTTGGGTGTTCGGGGCGAACACGGGAAGCTCAAGTTCATCGAGAGACCAAAACCAATTCCTCCTCTCGGTCCCTGCCGTAGCCTCTTATTTATAAAGTCTTATACCCACTCATACCCACCTTCTTACCTATCCTAAGGTGGTCGGCCAAGCCAAGCTTGGAGCTCAAGCAAGGGCTGGCCAAGATCAAGCCTTGATGGAGCTAGTAGGTGGTCGGCACTAACTTGGAGCCCAAGTTGGTGGTCGACCACAATAAAATAAAAAGGATTTTATTTTTTTTAAATCTTTCCTTATGTGGAAACCATGATTTAAAAGAGAGTTAAAAATTAAATATTTACTTTTATAGCTTTCTAAAAAGGATAAAGAGAAAGATTTGATATCTTTCTTTTTTTTATAGTTTAAAGGAAGATTTTAATTTCTGATAAAACTTTCCTTTTTGTAATCATCCACATATTTTATAAGAGAGATTTTAATTTATAAAAATTTCCTTTTATAACCAACCATGAAGGCAATTTTTTAAAGAGAATTTTTTATTTTAAAAAATTTCCAGAAACAAATTAGGAAGTTTTAATTTTTGTTTAAAACTTTCCTTGTTTGGATGACAATGAGGTGGCCGACCATTAAGGGATTTAAAAGGAAAATTTTAATAAAATTTTCGTTCTTAAACATTGGCAAGGAATATAAGGAAATTTTATTTATAAAACTTTCCTTATTTGCCAAAACCAAGGAATATAAAAGAGAGGGTAGAGGTGCCTCACCTCACAACATATCATCTAGTATTCCTCTCTTCTATTCCTTGGTGGTGGTCGGCCCTCTCTTCCTCCTCTTCTCTTATTCTTCTTCCTTGTGTGGCCGGCGACATCTTCATCTCATGGAGCTAGGTGGTGGTCGGATCTTGCTAGAGGAAGAAGGAGAGATAGAAGGCTTTGTTTCTTAGCATCCCTTGGGGCTTGGTTGGTGGCCAAAATTCTTCTTCTCAAGGAGTTTGTTGATTGGTCGAAACTTGAAAGGAGAAGAAGGAAGCTTGGGTGGATTCTCGTCTCGGTAGATCGTCGCTCACACAACGTCCGAGATAAGAAGAGGAATACGATAGAAGATCGTGAGGTCTATAAGCAACAAAAGGTATAACTAGTTATTAGTTTCCGCATCATAACTAGTTCATCCTTTTTGTTTAGATCTTGAAATACAAAACACAAGAAGCTAGTGATTCTAGGTTTTCGAATTTGTGATTCGATTTTTGTTTCTTTTGTTTTTTGATCTTGTGATTCGATTGTTTTTAATGGTTAGACCTAAGATTACTATAAGGAGATTAAATATTGAATTTCATTTAAAGGCTTTGTTGAGGTAGTGGTGGATGATCTCATACCCAAGAAGGTCAAGTGCCTCGCCATGTTTGACCTGGGAGCCGATCTATGAAATAAATATTTAATTGAATTTGTAACATGGGTGGATTTGGATCAATAATGTTAAGTATCGTTTGCGATCCAAGTCTAAACATCTAAGAATAGATAAGTTAAATTGGAATTAATAATGTTAAATTCTGTTTGCGATTCCATATTTAATTTCTGAAGAACACATTAGGTTGTTAGGAAAGGTTCAGGACTTGTACAAAATTTTTGTACAGGGGAACCGATACGATATTCCGACTAGCAACCAACAATTGGTATCAGAGCTAGGGTTTGTCTCTGTGTGTTTGTTTTTCAGTTAATTATGCACATGTCATAAAATTTTAGGCAGGATAATAGTAGGATATGCTAACTCTGTGGTTGCAGGCTCCAACTATTATGGCTTAATGTGATTGTGTGTGATTGGACCCTTGGACATGTCAAGGGCATTTTATGTGTGTGCATGATTGTATTTATTAAATACAGCAGGAGCTATATTAGCCCTAGGATTTTATTTTTTTGTTTGATCTAGACTTTATGTGCATTCCCTTGTGGAATATAGAATCGATATATGTAAAATTCTATTTTTGTCACGGATCGTATCCTTGTGAGGCATGGTACTATTGGAGGACCAGAGACGCAGCAGAAAAGGAAGCTCGATAGACCCAACGACATGAACCCTAGGGTTGGCAGCACACGAAAGATAGTGATGGAAGAAGCCATAATAGTTGAAAAATTAATTTCCATATTTATTACTTTTATTTACTATGATGTGTGTGTGCATGTGATGTGTGCTTGCATAGTTAAAATTCCTCACCTTAAAAAACTAAGTGGGAGAGGGATTAGTAAATAAATTCCACGGTTTCCATTACTGGTTTGTAAGTGATGCAACAAACTTGTGTGTTGGTTTTGAGTGCCTCCTTCCACAACGGATGAGTTTGTTTGTGGATCACTAGGTCAAACTTCCTTTATGGATGATTATATGAAATTATTTAGGATCATGTGATCTTCTCCAATTGAAGGGGCACAATCCTATTTAATGGACTAAGTATCAAGTAATGGTATACACTTAGACACATTTAATAATATCCTCCCCAACGGAGTCACTGCTATTGTTTTGCATGGATAAAGGAAAACCAACTATTAATTTTATTTGTCATAAAGTTAGGATGACAAGATAAAAAAATTAATGGGTAAAACCTCCTCTTACAAATGTTGATTTTGTATACATCCACACTAATGTGGCATGCAAAATTCACGGTGTTTTGAGGTGTTGGTAAATTTAAATAGTATTGTTTGAGGAATCAATATTATTCTAAATTTAGAGTCTTGACTAAAGTTTATTTTATGATTCTTAGGATGACTTTCAACCCACTGGCCATTATACTGAAAGAGAACAAACTTACTGGTCCCAATTATATAGATTGGAAAAGAAACCTGGACATTGTTCTTACTGCTAAAGGTTATAAGTTTGTACTATTGGAGGTCTGCCCTAATGTGCCTAATAGTGATTCTAGTAAAGAGGAGATTGAGTGTCATAGGAAATGAGTCAAGGCGGATGAGATGGCGCGGTGTTATATTTTGGCTTCGATGTCAAATGTGCTGCAATATCAGCATCAGGACTTGCCAACTGCCTATGATATGATGAACAATCTCAAGGAACTCTTCGGACACCAGAATCGGGTTGCTAGGCAAGAGGCAATGAGAAAATTGATGACAGCCACCATGACAGAGGGTACACCCAATAGGGATCATATCCTAAAGATGATGGCTTACTTGAACGAGATACAAATCCTTGAAGCTGAAATCGATGGGGATACCCAGGTCTATATTATTCTCCAAACGCTACCAAAAAAGTTTTGAGCAGTTTTTCCTGAACTATAATATAAATAAAAGGATGTATTCATTGGCAGAACTACTGACAGAACTTCAAGCAACAGAAGGGTTATTTCATCATAATTCTCAAATTCACTTTGCTGGAAATGTTTCTACTTCTAAGTCGAAAGGAGAGAAGAAGAAGAAATAAGCTAGCTCAACAAAGAAGGTGAATAAACCTCTAGGTACTGGACTTAAAGCAAGAGTGAAGAAGCCGAAGGGAAAGTGCTTCATTTGCAAGCAGTCAGGACATTGGAAAGTGGACTGTCCTCATAGGAGAGAGAACAATAAAGGTATATCTTATTCCCTAGTAGTTGAAACATGTTTAGCGGTGTTATCTACTAGCACCTGGTGTGTAGATACAGGAGCCACTGATCATGTCTGCAATACATTGCAAGGGTGCCAGGAAATCCGTCGACTATATGAAGGAGAGATAATCGTCTACATGAGCAATGCTACAAAAGTGGCGACTATTGCAGTGGGAGACGTCTACTTATCATTTGATAGGAATAGAAATTTGGTTTTGAGAAATTATCTTTATGTACCAACTTTTAGAAAGAATTTAATTTCAGTTTCTAAATTGTTTGTGGATTGATATTCTGTTTCTTTTGATGACAAAGTAGTTATCAAGAAAAATAGGGTTATTATCTGTTCTGGTACTTTAGTAGGTAACTTGTATACTCTAAATCCAATTTCTCCCACAAATCAACAAATGGAAATTAATAACACATCTTCTAATTCTAATAAGAGAAAGGAACCCTCAAAAATGAATCAAACATATCTTTGACATCTAAGGCTTGGTCATATTAACTTAAGTAAGATTCAAAGGCTAATAGCCGATGGCCTCTTGGGTTCATTAGTGTTGGAAAACTTTCCAACCTGTGAATCCTGCTTGGAAGGTAAAATGACCAAGAGACCTTTTAAGGCCAAGGGGTACAGAGCCAAGGATGTGTTAGAACTGGTTCATTCTAATTTGTGTGGTCCTATGTCTCTCCAGGAAAGAGGTGGTTTAGAATATTTTATCTCTTTTATAGACAATTATTCGAGATACGGATACATTTACTTGATGTGCCATAAGTTTGAGTGCTTTGATAAGTTCAAAGAGTACAGGGCTGATGTGGAGAAACGTCAAGGTAAAAGTATCAAGACACTACGGTCTGATCATGGTGGCGAATACCTCTTTGGAGAGTTTAGGAATTACTTATTAGAGGTCGGGATCCAATCCCAATTGTCTGCACCTGGTACACCCCAATAGAATGGTGTTGCAGAACGAAGGAATAAGACTCTTATGGAAATGGTTAGATCGATGATGAGTTATTCAGAATTACCAAATTCATTTTAGGGATATACTTTGGAAACAACAGTGTACATTCTGAATATGGTATCTTCTAAATTAGTACCCTCTACTCCCATGGAATTATGGAATGAGCGTAAGCCTAGTCTGAGTCATATCCGGATATGGGGTAGTCCAGCACATGTGCTAAAGGGAGATACTGACAAGTTGGAATCAAGTACAGAAGTTTGTCTATTTGTGGGATTTCCTATGGGAACGAAAGGTGGTTTGTTTTATAATCCAAAAAATTAGAAGATCACTGTTAGCACTAATGCGATTTTTAGAGGAAGATTATGTAATGAACCATAAGCCCATGAGTGAAATTGTTCTAGAAGAAGTTAAAGAGGACATGTCTAGTCTAGTACCAATAGTACAAGATGAAATATCACAATAAACTGCAACACGTATCACAAATGATACACAACCACAAACAGTGCCTCATCGTAGTGGGAGGGTTGTGAGGCAACCTGAGAGATTCATGTTTTTGGGAGAGTTTTCAGACTTGTGTTGGTGCAAGGTGAACCAGAATCAAACCTGAGTTTTGATGTTGTCAAAGGTTCAAGTTAAGTCTTGTTATGATCTGATGATTTGGCTAAGTGTGCCAGGAAATCCCTAGTCATGGCCAGACAATAAAAGTCCAAACAGGTCTGGAGGACCTAACGTTTAGCAGGTAGGTTGAGGTAAATAACTGGAGGAGCGACAGTGAGGTCGGGTTCCTGAAGGGAACAACCTAAGGTTGCTGATCCAACTGAAGAAACTGGGAAGGTTTCCAAGTTGAGATCAAGACAATTCTACTGTCTATATTGCTCATGCATAATATTACTGTGCTAACATTTGTTTTGCAGGAATATTGTTTAAAATCTATTTTGCAGATTCAACCTGATCGGTCGACCGAACAGGAGGATCGGTCGATCGAACCAGCTTAACTCATACCAGAGATCAGTTCAGACCAAACTGAGTCCAAGTCAGATCAAAGCCTGATCGGTCGACCGAACCGTAAGATCGGTCGACCGAACCATGATGACTCAGCTTAGCCAGTTCATCAGCACCGATCAGCAGCAAAGGAAAGAAGGGTTGATCGGTCGACTGAACCCAGGGATCATCGACCGATCCAATCAACATTAAAGCTGCATTAAATCAAGATCACGGCAGATTCTGGCGAACAAGGAAAAAGCTTGTTCGGTCGACCGAAAAAAGGGATCGGTCGACTGAACCATTAAAGATCAGTAAATACAAAAGATCATGTAACGACCACCCTTCTTACTACTACTCTCTAAGGGCGACCGTTACCTAACTACTACTATACTCACTAGGGTTACTGATACTGTTATTAGCATCAGTTAGGTTTATCACGGCCGAGAGGAATTCCTACCAAAAAATTTTGGCAGAGTCTCCCCTATATCGGTGACCAAATCTATAATACAAACAAAGTATACGCAGCCATAGTCGGCTGGAACATATTTTCCACAACCATGCAATAATAAATCAACAGTAAAAGAAAGAAACTACTCTAGCAAAGTAACCAACTACATCACTCCACCAATAACACAAGTGAACTACTTACAAGTGCGGAATAAACTTAAATACAGTCTCAACTCAAAATAACACTTAAGGAAATCTAAAAGAATTAAGCAGAAAGTCTTAACAGTTTTGTCAGCTAATTCTTGATCTCTCCACAGTCCAGACATCACACACCTTCATCACCACCACCATCCTGTTGCCTCCCTTTCATATCTTAGCTTTTCCTTTATCTCCAGTAGGAGGAAAAATAAGATCTATAAGCGAAACGCTTAGTAAGTACTAATCTATCTCACAAAAACTCGAAGTGCATAAAAAGAATGCAACAATACTAAAACTGAAATGCTAAAAGCAAAGCTGCATGTACTCATGGTATACAGAAATAAAACTGAATACTAAACATGCTCACTAACTGATAGGAAAATAATGAAACTACTGCTGTAGGCTCAGAATTAAAGAAACTAACTTCTATTGATTCTAAGCATAAACTGGTTTCATTTTCTTATATCCTTATACTAGAAATTAATCTTTTAATTTCTCTTTCACTTTCTTCTTCTTGTTCTTCTTGTTCTTCTTATTCTTTTCTTTTCTTCTTTGGGCCTAGGCTTAGTACCATCATTGTTTTGCGCGCTCTCTAATAGTGACTGAGGTAGCGAGCCTCTAGTCCTATGAGGTAAAGACCTTGGTCTTACCAGGGCCAAGACCTTGGAATTGGACACCTGGATTTGTTTAACGACAACCTTGGAAGTCGGGTACTAGCCTCTTACTTTATTTTACTTGTTATTTCCTTTTAACTAGACCTTGGTCTTTTTCTTTACTCACACTTCTCATAATCCTTTATTAGAGCTTATTAGGATCCTTTAGATGTATATATAACAAGTATGGGATTACAATTAACCAAACATGCTATATAAAAATCACACAAGGGAAGTAGATCCGAACTCTGTAAGATCATGTTATAAAATAGAGCAAAAGAAAGCAAATCTGAACTGTAACACCCCTAGAAAGCCTAGATAAAGTAAGGGCAATGAGAGTACGAATGTAATGAAAAGAAGATGTAAATATTCTATGTTAAATATTAAGATGGATTTAGATGATTAAAACTTTATGAAAGAAAAATAAAGTTGAGAATATAATCATCTATGCATGATTTAAAATGTATGGAATTAATGTAGACAAAAGGAAGAAATATGAGATAATATGTACATGTATGAAATATTTATGCATAATGCATAATATGGAAATATACGAATTATTATGTACAAAAGAAAATAAAATGTTAGAAGAGAGATTGAACCTTGGACCTCTTGTAAGGAACATGTATAGGATACCAAAGGGGATAGGAGAATTATTGATAAGGAGAGAAAGGATTAAGTAGTTAAGAATAAGAAAGGATTCTTTTTACTTAAAAGAAAAAGGAAGTAAAAAGAAATAAAAAATATACAAAACCAAGTTTTGAACCTTGGTTCTCTTGTGGATGCATGCATGTATTAACCAAGTGGGATAGGAGAGAATATTGTAAGAGGAGAGATAGGAATTTTAATTAAAGGAGAAAAAAGAGAGAGATTAAGGGAAAGAAAAGAGAGAACTCAAGAGGCATATCTCTAGAATATTCTTGTCATTTAAGGGGAGAAATGAATAGGGAGGATGAATCAAGTCAAGTTCCCTCCCCTCCTTTTAGTATAAATAGGCATGGAGGGGGGCTTCAACTTCATCCTCAACCCACTCTTCCTCCTCTCCTCCCTTTGTGCCGAGACCTCCCTCTCCCTCTCTTTTCTTCTTGTTGCCGAGCAACACAAGAGGAAGGAAGCTCCTCTTCCTCCTCACTCCCTCCCTCTTCTTTCTTTCTTGTTGTTGCCGAGCAACACAAAGAGGAAGAAGCCTCTTCTTCCTCCCCTCTCCACCAAAAGACCTAGCCACTCTTCTCCTCCATTGGTGCCGAGCAAGCAAGCAAGGAAGAAAGGTCCAAGCAAGTTCTCAACTCTAGGAAACTTAAGCGAAGAAGGTAAGCTTCCCCTCACCTGTGGTACAAGGCTTTTATGTGATTTTCGGATTTATAAGGATTAGAAAACCTAGGAAAGAATTTAAGAAAATTCGGCTAAAGAAAAGGTTTTCAAATCTAGGATGATTTAAACAAGACCTCATTTCATGATAAGATTTTCTATGCTATGTAGAAGGATTCCTTTCCATGATTTTATATTGATATGATGTATGATCAGAGGAGTATCTAACCCTAGGATTTCAACCAAAAATATTTTAAAGAGGTGAGTAAGATTATTGTCTAACCGAACTAGTGCAAGGTTCCTTCTATGAAATGCTAAGAAAATGAAATTATGTTATGTAATATGCCATGATATGTGATAGCATAGGAAATGCTAAACATAATGAGGAGAAAATGAAATTATGTTATATGCCATGATATGTGATAGCATAGGAAATGCTATACATAATGTTATGTAATATGTCATGATATGTGATAGCATAAGGAAATGCTATACAAAATGAAGAAATGAAATTATGTTATGTAATATGCCATGATATGTGATAGCATAGGAAATGCTAAACATAATGAGGAGAAAATGAAATTATGTTATATGCCATGATATGTGATAGCATAGGAAATGCTATACATAATGTTATGTAATATGCCATGATATGTGATAGCATAGGAAATGCTATACATAATGTTATGTAATATGCCATGATATGTGATAGCATAGGAAATGCTAAACATAATGAGGAGAAAATGAAATTATGTTATATGCCATGATATGTGATAGCATAGAAAATGCTATACATAATGAAGAGAAATGAAGTTATGTTATGATATGTGATAGCATAGAAAATGCTATACATAATGAAAAGAAATGAAGTTATGTTATGATATGTGATAGCATAGAAAATGCTATACATAATGAAAAGAAATGAAGTTATGTTATGATATGTGATAGCATAGGAAATGCTATACATAATGAAAAGAAATGAAAAGAATAAATGCATGAAAGATTGTTAAGGACATGATATGATAGTTATGCATGATAAGTTATTTTATGGTTTGTACCAAGGGTGGGCTCCGTAAACGCCCCGGGGTCGATGGAGTAAGACTCGGGCCTCGTCAGTAATGGGCTTTTGAGTGCCCTAGGTCGATGGAGTAAGACTCGGGCCTAGTATGTATGAATGGTAGGGCTCAAGACTTGCTACCTTGAACCTACGCATTATGTATGTGGTACAAACCGGGATCCCAAATGATGATGATATTAATTTCAAGTACTATTAAGTATAAGTTTTCAAATTCACGATGCATTGCCTACATTCATATGTGCTTGAATTATATGATGATATGATATAATGTCATGTGATATTATATGAATATGATGCCCTTGTATGTCGTATGCTTATGATACCTCGCATGATATTGATATGCAACGATGATTTTCGGTTTTAGTGAGTAGGAAAGGAACTTACTGAGCCATGAGTGCTCACAGCTTACTTTCCTTGTACCGCAGATAAAAGAGAAAGCTAGATGAACAACGGAGCAGCAGGAGGAGCAGATAGTGATGTGTGTGGTGGTGGCTCGGCAAAGAACGATTCGGACAAATTAATATGATTAGTTATAGAATCAATATATGCACAATTAATCTGTGATATCATGCTTATTTAAATAAAATGAATGGTTTAAAAGTTTTTCTTCCGCTGCTATAGTATAACCAAAGCATGTACGTAAGTAGTATAAAGAACGTAGCGCCGCCTTTGGTTGGGTAAGAAGGGCGGGCGTTACATGAACTTTCTAAACATGCTATAAAATAAGGCAAAAGAGAGCTTATTTGGACTTTCTAACATGCTATAAAATAGGAAAAAGAATGCAACTTTGAGCTTTCTAAACATGCTGTAAAATAGGCAAAAGAATGCAACTTTGAGCTTTCTAAACATGCTGTAAAATAGACAAAAGAAAGCAACTTTGGACTTTCTAAACATGCTGTGATAAGAGCAAAAGAAAGGTAATTTTAAGCTTACTAATCATGCTATAAAATAGAGCAAAGAAAGCAACTTTAAGCTTACTAATCATACTTTAAGCTTACTAATCATGCTGTAAAATAGAGCAAAAGAATGCAACTTTGAGTTTTCTAAACATGCTGTAAAATAGGGAAAAAGAATGCAACTTTGAGCTTTCTAAACATGCTGTGATAAGAGCAAAAGAAAGCTAATTTGATCTTTCTAAACATGATGTGATAAGAGCAAAAGAAAGCTAATCTAATCTTACTAATCATGCTACAAAATAGAGCAAAAAGAAAACTAATTTGATCTTGCTAATCATGTTACAAAATGGAGCAAAAGAAACTGGTTTGATCTTGCTAAATGGCACGAACGTAACGAAAATGCTAATGTTTGCATGCTGGAACTTACAGCTGTTCATGCTCTTGAAATGCCAAGAATAGAAAATTCGTGGAGGACTTTTCCAGGATAGCTTCTCCACTAACGGCCTTAACCTGGAAGAATAAGAAGTTTGAATGGTCAGACAAATGTGAGCAGAGTTTCCAAGAGCTAAAGAAGAGACTGACCAGTGCTCCCATCCTGACTGTTCCAGAGAGTGACAAGAGTTTTGACATCTATAGTGATGCTTCCAAGATGGGTCTAGGAGCTGTACTCATGCAAGAAGGGAATGTCATAGCTTATGCTTCCAGACAACTCAAAGATTATGAGAAGAACTACCCCACTCACGATCTTGAGCTGACAACTGTGGTCTTTGCACTAAAACTCTAGCCACATTACTTGTATGGCGTTCAATGTAGAATCTTCACAGACCATCAGAGTCTTAAGTACTTCTTCACTCACATGAGACACCGTAGGTGGCTAGAGTTGGTCAAAGATTATGACTGTGAAATTCTTTACCACCCAGGTAAAGTTAACAAAGTGGCAGATGCACTAAGCAGAAAGTGCAGTGCATCTCTGATGTCTCTGTCATCATTAGCCCTGCCACTGCATAAGGAGTTGTCAGATTTCAGACTTGAAAATATTTACGGGCAACTTTCTGCATTTACCTTAGAGTCAACCCTGCTTGAGGATACACAGAGAAAGCAAAGTGAAGACCCAGATATCCAAAAGATCAAGCAAGGGATACGAGAAGAAGGAAATTCAGAGTTTCGAGTATCAAACAGTGGAATTCTTTATCAGGGGAACCGCCTTTGTGTCCCCAATGATGAAGAACTGAGGAAGAAGATTCTAGAAGAAGCTCATAGCACACCATACTCCATGCATCCTGGTTCTACCAAGATGTACCAAGACGTGAAACAGAGGTTCTGGTGGTCTGGACTCAAAAGAGATGTAGCTAAATATGTCAGTACCTGCCTGACATGTCAGAGGGTCAAAGCAGAACATCAGAGACCACGAGGAGTTCTACAGCCTCTCCCAATACCAGAGTGGAAGTGGGAAGACATATCCATGGACTTCATAACAGGTCTTCCAAGAACTACAAATGGATATGATGCAATATGGGTAATAGTGGACAGATTGACTAAGTCTGCCCACTTCCTAGCCATCAAGGTGTCCCACTCCATAGAGCAGTTGAGACAACTATACGTTAAGGAGGTGATCAGACTTCATGGAGTTCCAAAATCTATCGTTTCTGATAGAGATGGGTGCTTCACCTCGCACTTTTGGGAGTGTGTTCAGACTGCACTAGGCACCAA
The DNA here is from genome assembly GCF_018446385.1 of Zingiber officinale. Taxonomy (NCBI): domain Eukaryota; kingdom Viridiplantae; phylum Streptophyta; class Magnoliopsida; order Zingiberales; family Zingiberaceae; genus Zingiber; species Zingiber officinale. The sequence goes on along the minus strand of NC_055990.1, from coordinate 13,254,024 downwards.
ACTCAAGTTCAGCACAGCCTTCCATCCTCACTGATGGACAGACAGAGTGAGTAAATTAGATTTTAGAAGATATGCTCAGAGCTTGTGCACTAGATTTCAAGGGAAGTTGGTGTAAGTATCTATGCTTAGCTGAGTTTGCCTACAATAACAGTTATCAGGCGACCATCAAGATGGCACCTTATGAGGCGTTGTATGGCAGGAAGTGCAGATCACCTATTTGCTGGCAAGAAGCAGGTGAGAGAAAAGAAATAGAGATAGAGCTGGGCATCCAGGCAGAGCTGATAGATGAGACCACTCAGGCTTTCCAGAAGATCAGACAAAGAATTGAGACTGCCTAGAGTAGACAGAAGAGTTATGCTGACACACGTCGTAGGCCACTTGAATTCCAAGTAGGGGATTCAGTTTTTCTCAAGGTTGCTCCTATGAAGGGAGTGTTGAGATTTGGCAAGAAGGGCAAGCTAAGTCCCTGCTATGTAGGATCTTACCCGATCATAGAGAGGATTGGGAAAGTAGCTTACAAGCTGGACTTACCACAGGACATGTTAGCAATACATAATGTATTTCATGTCTCTATGCTAAAGAAGTGTCTCCATGACCCTAGCCAAGTGATTGAGCCTCAGTCAGTGCAGATCCAAGAGGATCTTAGTTATGAGAGCAGACCTACACAGATAGTGGACATAGCAGTCAAGAGACTAAGAAATAAAGAAATGCCACTAGTGAAGGTCATCTGGCAGAGCCAGAAGCACGAGGAAGTCATTTGGGAGCATGAGGACAGTATGAGACAGAAGTATCCAGAACTATTCTAAGTTCAAGTAAGAACTTTTTATAAGGTATGGGGGATTGTAATGACCCTATTTTTCCTATTTCGAGTTCTAAATGTCCTCAAAAATATCTGGAAATGCCTTTAAAATATTCTAGAGATTTTTAGAGTATTTTTACATAATTTTTGGAGGTTGTTTGGTATGTTTACAAAAAGAAAGAAATTTTGACAAAAAATCATCTAAGGTGAGACTCGAACCCCTGACCTCGGGTCGAACCCGACCTAACCGGGCGCAGCCAACCAGCTGTGCTACGCGGGTTTTGTTAACCAAATAAGTAGAGATATATATTTAAGGTATAGTTAGTAATAGGAAACCCTAGTTTTAAAAAGACCTAATTCCTTTTCTCCCGAGCCGAAACCCTCTTCTCCCCACACGCACGCGCGGCGCGGCGGGTTCTAGTCTCGGGTGAAGAAGCGACGAAGCTAGGGTTCTCGATCTCCGGCGCCGGCGAAGGCTTTTCCCAGCCAATCAACCACCCATGCGTGGTTACCTCGACGAAGGAAGCCGAAAACACCAAAGAGCTGCCGAGATCTTCACCTAGAACCTCCTTCCTCCTTCGGTTGGGGGCTCATCCGAACCCTAAAATTTCTTCTCCTTCGGCAGTAAGTCCAAGAAAGCATGTAAGTACTACTCACCTGTGGTAGGAGTTGTTTCGGGTTTCCTTTTTGGATTCTTCCTTTGCTTCCGAGGCCTAGCATGAACCCTAGACTCTTAGTATGTGGTTGCACAACAAGTTCGGCCTCTCTTTTATACGAGCACAGCATGTTAAGATTGAGAAATCGGGTTCTTTGTTCATTTTGAATTCAAAGCATGTTGTAGAGATTGTGAACTTCAGTTTTGAACCTGTGTGTAGCATTTAGAATTATGATATTGCTGTGAGAGAAATCTTTACTTAAAAGCCTTCGGATTAGATTCAAGACAACACTAGGCATTCATTTGGCTTGCTATTTTAGTACTTTAAGTTGTGTTTTGTGCTTGAATCCCCTGGCCATTGAAGAGCCTGATCAATTACATCTTCAAGCGAACTCGTAGTGTCCGTATCTGGTCCTGAACGCTGTCTTGGGTATGTCACCCTCTTTTATCTTCACTTGGTGATATCCCGATCTGACGTCTATCTTAGAGAACACCGCTGCTCCCTTTAGCTGGTTGAACAGGTCATCTATTCTGGGAAGGGGATACCTGTTCTGGATTGTGACTTGGTTCAGTGCCCGGTAGTGACTTTGTTCAGTGCCCGGTAGTCTATACACAGGCGCATGCTCCCGTCCTTCTTCTTCACGAACAACACAGGCGCTCCCCATGGTGAGTGACTAGGGTGTATGAAGCCTTTGTCAAGCAGCTCCTGTAATTGCTCATGAAGTTCCTTTAGTTCTGCTGGGGCCATGCGGTACAGCGCTTTGGAAATAGGATTTGTACCGGGAATGAGTTCTATCTCGAATTCAATCTCCCTGTCTGGTGCTAAGCCTGGTAATTCCTCAGGGAAGACTGCTGGATAGTCGCACATGACTCGGACCTCTGCTAGCTGTTGGTCCTTGTCCTGACTGGTATTGACTACGTGTGCTAGGAATCCCGTACATCCTGAATCCATCAATTTCTGTGCTTTCATAGCTGAGAGAAACTTCTTGGCCTTTCTCTTGGGTTCCCCGATAAATTCGAACTGTGCTTCTGCTTCGGGTTGGAATACGACTTTATGTTTACGGCACTCGATGGAGGCACCGTATCTGATTAAGAAGTCCATTCCAAAGATGACATCATAGTCAGTCATTTCTAGCACTATCAGATCACAAAAGAGTTCTCTGTCTGCTATAATGACCGGCACTGCTCTAAGCCAGTGCGTGGATGCCATAATTTCTCCTGAAGGTAAGGTCGTTAAGAATTGACCACTGAGTACTTCTGGAGAGATTGCTAGCTTTTCGACTAATGCCGTGGATATATATGAATGGGTTGCCCCCGTATCGAATAAGACAGTTGTACTTTGCTGTAAGATACTAATCTGACCTGTAACAACTGTCGAGGTATTCGTTGCGTCATCTCTGGTCAGTGAGTAGATCCTCGCGTTCGTCATAGCTGAGGGAGCTTCTAATCTGCCCTGACTGATGTGTGGTCCCTCCAAGGCAGCCTGCATCTGATGTAACTGAGTTGGCTGGCCTCCGTACTGAATTGGCTGTGGCGGAGGAAAACTGGTCTTGTTCGGACATTGCTTAGCCATATGTCCTTCTTATCCACATTCAAAGCATCCTCGCGTGCCCTTACGATAAACTCCAGGATGGAATTTCCCACAAGTAGCACACTTTGGATGACTTGGTTGCTTACTAGCTGGTCCTCCTTTCGGGTAACTCCCTGGTTTGCGCTTGTTGCTGGAATTCCCTTTCCAGTTAGAGCCATGGGAGCTGTGGCCCTGGTGTTTCTGAGTACCTGAGCCTCCTTGGCCCTTAAGCTCTGAGAAGACTTGCTTCTGCTGCTTGATGCTGTTTTGGTAGTGTTCCGTGGTTAGAGTACTACTAACTAGTTCTTCAGTGGTTTGCGGCCTGTGAATACCGCCAACCACGTTCATCGCTATTTCCGGTCTCAGCATCTTGAGCATCAACTGGACTCGTTCCTTTTCTGTGCTGACTAGTTCTGGACATAGACGAGCCAATCTGTTGAATTTCTTCATGGCTTCCTCCACTGAAAGGTTGCCCTGGCGAAACTCAGTGAACTCGTCGTAGTGGCGGTTCGTGACCCGCATGTGAAAGAACTCCTCAAAGAATTCTTTCTCGAAGTCAGCCCATGTCATCTGGTTTACTGGGCGCTTCGCCTTCATTCTTTCCCACCACATGCATGCATCTCCTACTAAGCAGAAGGAGGCGCACTTCACCTTCTCGTGTTCTGGCCAGTCCAGAAGCTCCATCGTACTCTCCAGTGTCTTGAACCAAGACTGAGCATCCCATGGTTCGCTGGTGCCTGAGAAATTCTCTGGCTTGACTCTCTACCACTGGATCAGATAGGCTTCTCTCCTTGCCTCTGTTACTGGGGCTACTGGTGCTGTAGGCTGGACTGAGGGAACCTCTAAGACTACTGGTGTTGCTAAGTTTGGTTCCGGGGTGACTGTGGGGGTATTCTGCTGATTAGCCTTTAAGGTGGCTATCTCCTGTTGCTGTTCAGCTAGCTGCTGCTGTAACTGAGCCACTAATGCTGTTAGGTCTGGAGGTGGCACTCAATTTCCTGCCTCATGTTGGGGCTCAGTAGCTGGTGCCCTCTTAGCTGGGCGTCCTTGTGCCATTTCTAAAGACATAGAGGATACATATGACTAATACAACCATAATAGGGTAGCTATTGTTATCATGTAAACTGTTATTGTAACAAGCATGCTTTAGTTATATCTAACATGAAAACAAGAACATAAGAAAAGTGAGGGATGTTCTTACTTGGAAGCTACAGGTTTAATGCTGATGTGTGTGTAGGAAGTATGGAACACTGCTCTGATACCACTCTGTAACGACCCGCCTCCTACTGATCTAGGCAGCGAGGCAGATCGTTACATGATGCTGTGCTAACTATTCCCTGACCATCACTAAAGACATGATGCGGAAGCTGTACTAATTAAAATTTTGCTGCTAAACTATTACCTTTTCTCCATTCTGTATGTACTAAGGGGTGTGATCTAAGCTATTCATGTTATTATTACCTCTCCTTATGGTCAAGGAAATGAACTAAGGGTGTCTGGCTGATATCAGACCTCCCAATCGATCCCTGGATCGATTGGAATGGTTGAATCGATCCAGTGATCGATCCAGCACGCTACTGTGCTCGGAGCAATATTCTGGATCGATCGGCTGATCGATCCAGGCTGTTCGATCGATCCACGGATCGATCCCCAACCCTTCTGTTCGCGACCGAAGACATCCGGATCAATCCATTGATCGATTCCAGACTTCTCTGTTCACGACAGAATGCGTCTGGATTGATCTGCTGATCGATCCAGAAGCTTACTGTTCGCGTACGAACCTCTCAATCGATCGGCTGATCGATTGAGAAGCCTCCAATCGATCGGCCGATCGATTGGGGTTTCTGATTTCGTACTGGAACTCTGATTTCAGCACTGATTCGTGCCAAATTCACATACATAAGTTCTCACATGGCTATAAAACATTCTAACATCACATACTTAATGTTCTAAGCATGGTAGAGTGTTTAATTTACTAGTTCATGGCATTTAAACATACTAAAGTACGGAACAAACAAAATGCTAAAGTGTTATGATGTTTAAACAAAACATGCTAGATCCCTAAGATCTTTATTCTGAACTCCTGCCCACACACATCTTCATCGCATTGCCCTCCAGCCTCCGCTAGTCCATCTTTCCTTTACCTTTATCTGCAGTATAAGGAAAATAGTATCTGTAAGCTTTCGCTTAGTAAGAAACCATCTACCTCACAAAAACATGCATACGATGCAATATGGTTTTAAAACATGCTATTGTAATCTATGTTGAACATGTTAAAGCATGGTATGACATATATCATACAAACATGGCAATCATGACTGAACATGGCAATAAGAGCTAATCGTACACTATCATGTTATGTCAACAAAAGCTAAACTGATGTAAAAGCTGAGTTAAGCTAATACTGATCTGATGCTAAAGTTGTACTGAATTCGTATAACTGTTTTATGAACTTTTGAAAACTATTTACATAATATGTGAAAATAAATAATCATGCTGCTGTTTAGGTCCGGCAACTGTACTTGCTGTGCGCGCATCCCTAACTAGACCCAGTTTGCAAATCCCGAATTTAGTAGGGTTACTAGGTTATCTGAACCTAGGGACGACTGTGGGAGTCTAACCCAATGGATATCTAATCCAGTACAGTGCCACTGAGAAAGTAAAATACTGAATTTAGCTAATTCCTGCTTATCTTGCTATTTCTAGGTTATCTGAACCTAGAGCTAGGTTGTCTGAACCTAGAGGAGACTGTGGGAGCCCACCCATTGGACCGTAGTCCCATATAAGCTGTAACAAACTAATTGTGCTAAATAAATGCTTCTATTGCATTTAGCTGGGCTGTTAAAATGTCTAAGTTGCATTTTACTGTTCTAAGCACTTTATCGAACACTTGGTGTGCTCTAACCCTCCCCTCTATTAGGGAGACCACCTCTAGGCACCCGACAGCGTCTACATCCTCCAACTGTAGGGGAAGGACGTGTCCAGCCCATCTAGAGGTGCTCACTAAGTCCCTAAAACTGCGAAGTGGGTTAAATACACCCTAGGTGCCGAAAAGGCTGCATATAGATAATCTGTAGACATGCAATCGAATAAAAAGCTACTTATACTATAGGTGAGGGGTTTCTTACCTCCTGTCCGTAGTTTCTTACGATTCTAATCGCTGGTTTTCCGGTGGAGACGATCCTTTCGACGATCTTCTTGGGCCTATGCGCTCTTCTCGCGGAGATGAACGTCCTCGTGTCGGAGTCGTCGCCGGAAGGAACCCTTGGGACCCTAGGGATGAAACCCTAGGTGTGCTTGTGGTTGGCGCCGAGAGAAGGAAGGGGAAGGGGAAAGGGGTGGCGTGACTAGGGTGAGGAGGAGAAAGTTCCCGATTAAAACCCAAAAATAACTCCTCACTTAATTCTTTTCCCCATTTATATTAAGTGGGTATTTTGGCCCAACTTAAACTTAAATATAATTGATCCCTTTTCCTCTCAGCATGGCCCTGCTGGGTTCAACTGGTTACTAGAATTATCCGCAAGCCATAGGTCTCGGGTTCGATTCCCGCCTAGGCTATTTTACGGTTCTATTTGTTTTTGCTACTTCGGCTGTCCGAAAAATTCTATAAAAAATATCCTAAAATTCCAGAAAAATACTAGGATATTTCTAATAATTATTTTGAGAAATTTCGGGCGTTACATTACTTGCCTAAGGTTTTTGACTCCCTGTTGTCTTGTCCTCTATCTTGATTGGCTGAAATTGCATTTGTTGTGCCTTGATGTTGTTCAGATAGTGCTCAGCAACTAATGCCCTGTTGACCAGCTCTTCACCAGTCTGTGGTCGGTGAGTTCCACTACTCACGTTAAGTACTATTTCTGACCTCAGCATTCGGAGCATCAGTTTGACTCGTTCTTTCTCTGTACTTACTAGCTCTGGGCAGAGGCGACCTAGCCTGTTGAATCTTTTGACTGCTTCTTCTACTGACATGCCACCTTGTCTGAATTCTATAAAATCCTCATAATGTTTATTGGTGATCCGTTGGCGGAAGAATTCTTCGTAAAACTCTGTGTCGAAGTCAGTCCACCTTATCTGATTGACTTCTCTCTTGCTCTTAACTCTCTCCCGCCACATACGAGCATCTCCAGATAGGCAGAAAGAGGCACACTTGACCTTCTCGACTTCTGGCCAGTCAAGAAGCTCCATTATGCTCTCTAGTGTCTTGAACCAAGCCTGGGCAGTCGTGCCTGAGAAGCTTTCTAGCTTTAGCTTCAGCCACTGTATCAGATATGCTTCTTGTCTTCTAGGTGCTGTGGGGACTTCCAGGGCGGCTGGTGGAACCTCAATCACCACTGGAGTCTCCACATTGATAGTTGGAGGAGTGGGAGGGACTGTCTGCCGATTAGCCATCGGATTGACGATCACTTGTTGCTGCTCTGCCACTTGTCTCTAGAGTTGAGCAACAACTTCAGAAAGATCAGGTTCAGTTGTTCTGGGCTCTTCGTTCTCCTAAGCTCGGTCCTCAGTACAAGCAGTACAGGAACGCCCTCTTCTTGACATCTAGTCATGTAGAGAGAGAAAACCTGAAATTATCTCTATACTCTCTGGACATATATATAAAAACATAGAAAGACAAATAAAAACTTTTATCTAGCTTAAGCACATATAAACAAATACTTCTAAAGAATTCTCTTTACTGCAAATAATACTGAAGGCACACTAAAAGGAATTTAGGTACTTTCTTACTTGAAGACGACAAGGCTGATGCTGATGTGTGTGTGATGCTGGAGAATGGGAACTGCTCTGATACCAACTTGTAACGACCCACCCTCCTTACTACTACTCTCTAAGGGTGGACGCTACTTAACTATAAACTTTACTTACTAGTGATACTTATGCTAATATTAGCAATACTTAAAATTTACGGAGAATATGAGAATATGCGATTAAGTGTGATCACCAAGGAAGGAGTCATCTATCATCTGCAACTCTAATAACAAGAAATAACTCATCTCCAGTTTTTTTTTTAAGTAACTGAAACTTAACCAACTACAAGTCTAATGACAATGAATAGAAAATACAATTCCTAAATTTGCTTAACAACTAAATAAAGAATTAATTTAAATAAATTCTTTAGCAAAGTCCCAAGGCTCCCATAGTTCAGACATCACACATCCATCTCACGTCTCCTTGTCACCTTCCTTCACTATAGCTTTCCTTTCCCTTTATCTACAGTAAGAGGAAAATACAACTATAAGCGAATGCTTAGTAAGCGCTATCTAACTCACAAAACTCGGATAAGCATGTGAACAAAAAGAAATCTAAAAACTGAATACTTTAAAAGAAATACTACTCATGCTCATCTAATAACAAAGGAATCAAACTTTCTGAAATGCTAAACATGTAAAGCTGCTCAACTAATAGCAAATAACAGTAAGAAAGATCTTAACAACATGCTAGCATAAAAGAAAACTAAACTTGCTGATATTTAAACTTATGTGAAGCTTATTTTCACTTGTTCAAAACTTATACTTTTATACTTCAAAATAATAATCTCTTGGGCCCAGGCTTAGTACCATTGCGCGCTCCCTAATAGAAACTAAGGTAGCGAGCCACTAGTCCTACGAGGGTAAATACCTTGGTCTTACCAGGGCCGAGACCTCGGAAACGGTCACCTGGATTTGTTTAACGACTACCTCGGAAGTCAGGTACTAGCCTCTTCAAATAAAATACTTGTTACTTATAAATACTTCTAATAAAAGGATACCTCATACATAATTGAACAGAAATCTGCATACAAGCTTAACAAAAATCTGCACTATAAGCTCTAAAGAAAAATCTGCAGAATATTAAATTACATACTTTAAGAACTAAAACTAAAACTATTTGTTCATGGTACGTGCACCCAAAACCAAGGTAAAAACCCACGGCATGCTCACCAACAATGTGGCAGTGTATACACATTGCAACTAGTAAAGGATTTGCTACTAGAAACCTAAAAAAAACATAGCTGTTCTTCATGCTCAGTGCCACGGCAAGGAAAACAAAGGAAACCGAATTTCTGCACATAGCCGTGCATTGTAGTGACGACAAGCCAAACACATGCTTAAACCCAAAATCTATACTATCTCATGTTCATTTACTAGTAGCAAAAATCCAAAATCTGGGAAAAACTCCATATGAACTGACCATGCCCATTAAGATCATAAATAGAAAGATCTACATAAAAAATCAATCCGAATTTCCAATACAAAGCCTGAAGAAAACAACCCACATGCTTAACCTATACCAATCATCCTCTTCTTTTCTTTGAGGTTCACGGAAGCAAGCACAAGAGCACCATTTCTTATAATGTGCTTCGAACAGAAACAAGAAGGAAAAGAAAACTCCAATAACTACTCCTACTATAGGTGAGAAGCACTAACCTTGGTTCTTCGACTCACAACCAAGAAGAAACTTATAGGGCTTCGGAGAAACTCAAGCTCTCGGCAACTTCTTCACATCCACTTGTTCTCCTCGACAAGGTGATCACGATGGTGGAGAAACCTCTTGGAGATCACCCTAGGCCGGTCGCCGGAGAGAAGCCCTAGTTTCTCTTTGGTTTTCGCCCAACAGAGAACAGCGCGCCGTCGGGAGAAGAGAGGAAGAGTTTAGGTCACGGAAATAACCCTAAGTTCTTCTCTTAACTTATCCCTTTTAATACTTAAACATTTCTGTTATCAACTACTACTTAAATTACTTACGCTCATTCTTTAATCAGCACGACCCTGCTGGGTTCCTGGTCATTTGAAACAACTTAAGGCTTTGCTTAACCAAGGGTCTCGGGTTCGAACCTCGGCCCGATCTCTTTTTGCCTCTAACTTGTTTCTTTTAGTAAAAATACCAAACAACTCCGAAAATTGCTTAAAAATTCTCTAAAAATTCCTAAAAATCTCTAGAATATTTCTAAAGCATTTTCTAAATATTTATAAGCACTATTAGAACTTGTAATGAGGAAATTTGGGTTGTTACAGCTTTGGCTAAATCGCCCAAGACTTAGTATGATCGGTAGGTAACTAATTACCAATTACATCTCTATGCAACTCTTGTTTATAGGATCAAGATCCGCATATATATTAAAACTTCAGTTAGCTTTGGCTAAATCGCCCAACAATTAATATAAATGTGATTTTGACCTATCTACCAACCATTGGAAAATGTCTATAGCTAAACTCGATCCAATTGAGTTAACTAGTTACACAATCTAATTGAGTTGTACTCACCCATGCATTGATAGGTGGGACCAAGGATGTCCCTCCGCACCCTACCAAGATAATATGCGTTGCTCTGCTTTGGCAGATTCAACAACAACATGTGATCGAGGTAGTGATGGGTATCATGGCATGGTAGGCATTTCGAGTTGACGTGATTGAGATCTAATCTAATCGACGATGTGTATTAAGTACGCGATTTAGATCGAATCTAATCGTTAAGGCACTAATTAATTACTAATCTAGCATGCATCACATATACACAAGCAATTAATTAAATTTTGTGATTAGTCATGACCCTACTACGATCTTCTCAAGCCAATGAGAAGATCGGTTGGTCAACCTAGGGTCAATAGCTTCTCCAAGCTCCTCCCTTTGACCGCCATGTGTTGCTCCCACCCTCCTCGTAACTCCTCCTCGAGTGGACATTCCACCGCCTCATTTTGTACATTACAAAAGGTGAAACTCGAGTTACATTCGAGTCTAAAACTATTTTACAATAGGAATATAAATAGAAGGGCACGACGCGCAGGTCGCGAATCAAGTACAACATGCACAAACACACAAAATGGCACGCAGGTCATATTATGAATTACAACACATATTTCCATTCAAATTTGGTTCTTTGGGCCATGACTATTACAAAATGATACATAATTCTAAATTATGTAATTTCCATAAATTTCTATAATTTTTCTAATATTTTTACGATTTTATGAATGGCAACTTCCCGGCGGTCCCGATTAGCGATTTTCGGACGCAATCGAGGAACAAAGCCCCTTGCGAGGTTAGGGGCAGCACCCCTACTTGCGATATAACCATCGCGAGTGTTCCTAAGCGATCCTACAGTGCCTTAAGTTGTTGTCCCAAACAAAAATAAATTTGTTTGGGCGAGACCTTGCCGTTTCGGAAGGTTTTTCTCTGTCGTCGAAGCCTACAAGTGTCCAAACACTTGTTGCTTCGCTTCTACGAGAAAAATACTCATAAAATACATAAAAATCACAAACTTATAGAAAGTTACAGATCTGTAATTTTTCATAAAAATACAAACGAAACTCATATAGGCTTCGCATGTGGCTCTGATACCACTGTTTGGTTTTTCGAGCTGCAAAAATAACTTTTTGAATTGCGGAAACCTCAAAATCCCATGCCACCGGATCCGTATGAAGAAAATAATTTCAAAAACTTTACGTGCACAAGTTCCTAAACCTAGATCTACTCTAGATCTACATGATAGAGAGATTACCCTTGGTGCGAAGCCCTTCGCTTATCCCGCTCGTCCAAGTTTGCCGGATCTCGAGAGTGTTCAAGTGGGCACTCCTCTATACGTATCCACACGAACGATTAGGTGGAGAAAAACCAAACAAAAGGTGTGCTAACACCTTTGAAGGTTCGGCCAAGGTAGAGGAGAGGGAGAAGAAGATGAGAGGAGGAAGAAGAAGGAGGTTAACAAAACCAAATGAAACTCACCATTGGGTTAAAGTCGTCGGCCACATTGAAAAGAGGTTATATACCTCCATGGGATATCAAGAGTCACAACTCTTGATCTCCCTCATGAGGTGGCACACACATGTGCTAACCTTGATGATGTGGAACATCATCATTGGCCCACTTAATGCCAACTCACAAATGAGGTGGAAATGGTCAAGTCAAACTTGACCTTTCATCTTTATCTCAAGTCAAGTCAAACTTGACCACTTCTCTCCCATGGTTGATCAAATCTAACTATTGGTTCAAGTCAATTTTAATTTAATGAATCTCTATTCATTCAATTAAATTGGCTTAATGAGTCTAAGTCCAAATTAGACTCATTTAACACATGAACCAAATTGAGTCCAACTCAATTAGTTTACTTTGGATTACTCTTAATCCAATTTGGTTCATCACATGAACCTAATCCTCTTGGTTCATCAAATGAATCTAATCTCCATCTAATTGCCCTTTGTGTGTGACCCTATAGGTTCTTGTAATGTTGGCAATGCTCCTAACCCATTTAGAAGCATAAGTAATGAGCGGTATCTAGCAACACATCATTACTACCCAAGTTACAAGAATGTTGAGATCCAACATCACCTTGTGACTACTAATTGTGACTCTTCACAATATGTGACAATGTCCTTCTATCCTAAACATCTAGATTGATCAAATCTGAGGCCTAGATGGTGTCATCCTCTGATCAATCTAAATCTTGAACTCCAAGTAGACTCACTATAATCAAATGAGCTCAATATCTCATATTGACTCACTTGGGCATGGTCATACACTTAGTGGTCTCACTCTATCAAGAATAACGATGTCACTCCCATTATATAGGAGGGATAGATCTCATCTACATCACTCGCATCCCTCCGCATAATTTTTTACATATCCAGTGATTGCCTTTATAGTCCACCTAGTTACGGGTGACGTTTGACGAAGCCAAATATGTAACTCCTTATGTAGGGAACCATGGTGACTTCAGGTCTAAGAACTAATAGTCATACTAATAGCCACATGAGAAAGTATATGACACTCACATAATGATCCATGATACTTTCTCATGGTGGATCATTCAGTATACATTCTCCAATGCATACGCATGTGTCAACTTGATATCTCTATATCCATGACTTGTGAGATCAAGTCATCGAGTTGACCTACATGCTAGTCTCATCGCATTAACATTGTCCCTGAATGTTAATACTTGACTAGGAATGATTAAGAGTAGTATTCCCTATATCATCTCACTATCGATTTAACCAATCGATTGATATAGGTAAGAACGTTCTACTCAAGGACGCTATTATACTTAGTAATTTGACACCAATACAAGTAAGTATAATAACCATAAACAAATGCCTTTTATATACATAAGAATATGATACAATGAGTCCATACAAAAATCATCAAATGATTGGCTCTAGGGCTCTGACTAACAGGATCTTGGATGCTTGCAATCACAGAGTTAATTTATTTTCACATCCTACTATTATCATGCCTAAATTATGTATGACATGTGCATAATTAAACTAAAAACCAAACACACAGAGGCTAAAACCTATCTCTGATACCAATTGTTGGTTTCTACTCGGAATACCATTCTAATTCCCTTGTACAAAAATTTGTACAAGCATAGAACTATCCTAGCTACCCATGAGCTCTACTGAAGTTAAATTTGGATTGCAAATGATGCTTAACATTATTAATCCAAATTGTCCTTTAGAAGTTAAACTTGGATTGGAAACGATATTTAACATTTTTACTCCAAGTTTAACCGATGTGTTCTTCATAAGTTAAACCATGTTACAGAAGTTAATTAAATATCTATTTCAAATATCGGCTTCCAGGTTAAACATGGCGAGGCACTAGGTCTTCTTGGGTATGAGATCATCCACCACTTCCTAGACAAAGTCTTTCAAAGAAATCGGATATTTAACTTCTTATAGTAAACTAGGTTTAACTACAGAGATCTCAATAGAAACACAATATCGAAACATGAAATCAAAAAATAAAATCGATAACAAAATGATAAACTAAAATTGATAGCCTCTTGTGTTTGGTTTTTCAAGATCTATACAAAGAAGATGAACTAGTTATGATGCGGAAACAAATAACTAGTTATACCTTTCTTTGTAGCTTATAGACCTCTTGATCTTCTGATGTATTCCCCTCCTTCTCTTGGACGTCATGTGGATGATGATCTTCTAAGATGAAATCCACCCTAGCTTCTTCCTTTGCTTCGAAGTTTCAACCACCAACTAACCTCCAAGGGATGCTAGAGAAGAGAGCTTCCTTCTCTTCTTCTTCTCCTTCAAGTAACCGACCCACCAAGAGAAAACCATGCTTGATGTCGTTGGCCTCCAAGAGAGAAAGAAGTGGACCAGTCACCGAGGAAAGAGAGGAATTTCGACCACAATAGAGAGGATGCAAGGCTTAGGTTGTTCTCTATGAGGCACGCTCTTCCTCTCTTTTATATTTCTTGGTGAATCCAAAAAAGGAAAGTTTTAAAACAAAAAATTAAAACTTCCTTTTATTCCTTTACATGGTCGGCCACCACTTGTGCATCAAACAAGGAAAGATTTAAAAAATAAATAAAATCTCTTTTTTAAAATCTCTTTTGTGGTTAGCTATAAAAGGCATGTTTTATAAAATTAAAATCTTCTCTTTTAAATCCTTTTGTGGATGTCTATAAAAGAAAAAATTTAAAATAAAACTTCTTTTATATCATGGTTAAGAAAAAGGAAAGTTTAAAAATAAAATATTTCTTTTAAACATTATAGATAACTACAAATAAAGAAAGATTTCAAATCTCTCTTTTAATCCTTTGTAGAAAGATATAAAAGGAAAGGTTTTAAAATTTAAAACTCTCTTTTAAAACCATGTGGAAAACATCATAAAAGGAAAGTTTTTAACAAAATAAAAACTCCTTTTTATTTCCTTTTGTGACCGATCTAAAAACGGAAAGTTTTATAATTAAAATCATCCTTTTAAATCCTTTTTATGGATCTCTATAAAAGGAAAGATTTTACAAAAAAAAAACCCCATTTCTATGTATGGTCGGCCCCTTGCATGGGCACCAAGCAAGGCTTGGCCGACCCTAGCTTGGGCTCCAAGCAAGGATGTGGCCAACCCCTAAGCTTGGGCAAGAAGCTGGGTTTTGGGTAGATATAAGACTTTATAAATAAGAGGCTACAACATGGACCGAGAGGAGGAATTGGTTTTGATCTCCTGATGAGCTTGAGATTCCCGTGTTCGCCCCGAACACCCAACTCAAGTTAATCAACAATAACTCATACCACTAAAGAGTTATTATTGCACTACCGCACCAATTCCACATTACAATATGCCTCCTTCTTATCATGAGTGCGTTAATCTCCCTGTGTTTAAGATATCGAATATCCATTAATTAAATGAGTTATTGACAACTCACTTAATTAATATCTAGCTCCAAGAGTAGTACCACTAAACTTTATTGTCATGTTGGATAAAATCCACCTTCAGGGTTTACATGCCAATCTTTATGAGTTCCTCTTGGGGCATCATCAACCTGTTGGTGCGGTTAGCACTAACGATTTAACCCAGGTTTTGATGAATGACAAATAGGTAAAGTTAGGTTTATTATTGATCTAACATGCTGATCAAGTGTGCAGGATAAGTCCAGCTAGGTCGACGGCGTGACTGGATAGCTGGCACGAAGTCCAAGCGGGTCGACGGCCTAACCAGACGTTTAGGCACGAAGTCCAGCTAGGTCGACGTGCTGACCGGATAGCTGGCACGAAGTCTAGACGGGTCGACGGGCTGACCGGACGTCTGGCAGGTAAGTGAGGTAAGTCACTGGAGGGGAGTGACTGCGAGGACACGTTCCTGGGAAGGGAACATTAGGCGTCGATTCGGCTTAGATCCATTTCGGATATCTAAGTCGAGATCGTGACTAGATTCCGGTCTCGGAAAGACGGAATCTAAGTCATACTTTCACTGTTAAATCATACTTTATAAATTGTGCAAACAATCTATGTTGCAGGGTATATTTTACCTCGGACTAACCTTGTTTTGCAGGAGAAGGAATCTCTGTAAAAAAGGTGGTTCGGGCGCCCGGAGGCAAGTTTTATCCTCTGCGTCGCCTCACCACGTAGAGCATCCTGACTGGACTTGCCACGTCGCACCAGGGCGCCTGGAAGGGATCCAGGTGCCCAGAGCAGCATATAAAAGAAGCCCCAGGGGTGGAGCTTCAGAACAACCTCAGAATTCCCAGATTGTTTTGCTGCTCTATGCTCCAGCGACGCTAACAAAGCTCCTACAAAAGCTTTTGCTCTTCAAGTTTTCTTTTTCGGTATAGCTTTGTGATTCTATTTCATTAGCATTTCCTGTACTCCTTTTTGTAATCTATATTTCAAATTGCTAGAGATTGCCCAACGAAAGTGGTCAAGGACCACGGGCCTTCGAGAAGGAGTCGTCACAGGCTCCGAACGAAGTAAAATCAATTGTGTTCATTTACTTTTCCGCTGCGTACTGTTACACTCGAGTTTTCGAATCGATATTCACCCCCCCCCTCTATCGAACGTTCACGATCCAACAAGTGGTATCAGAGCAGGTACCGCTCTGATTTGATGCAACCACCAATCAGACAAGGGGTGAAAAATTAATCTTTATTTCTCTTCGGTTTTCAGTTTTACGGTATTATTGCCTGTTTTGAATTTTTCTTTCTCTCGTTGCAATTAAATCTAAATTGGTGCAACACCAATTTAGATACTTCTATTATTTTTTCTTCCGCACTACTAATCCAAGACCAAGTCTTGGGATTTCTGTTTTCCTTTGTTTAGCTGTGCGCAGGACTAAAATGTCTCAGACAGAAGGATTTAGCACAGTACGACCTCCACTCTTCAACGGGGATGATTTTCCGTACTGGAAGAAGCGCATGGAGGTTTACATCAAAACAGACTTCGACCAGTGGATGAGCGTTACGAGACCCTACAAAATTCCAGCGGACAACTCCGGGAATATACTGGATCCTGAAGACTGGACAACAGATTTGAAGAAAAAGGCGTCAACAGAAAATAAAGCGATCAACACTCTATAGTGCGGATTAACAAGAGAAGAACTGAACAGAGTCGGTCCACACAAAAACGCTAGAGAGTTGTGGGACAAATTGATCGAGCTACACGGGGAACAAGCGACGCTAAGGTAACAAAACGAGATCTGCTTTTAAATAAAATTCTTAATATAAAAATGCAGGAAGGTGAAACGGTGAATCAGCTCCACGCGAGGATCAAGGACATCCTCAACAGGCTTCATGTGATAGGCCACCAGATGGAAAATAGAGATTTAATAAGGTACACATTAAATGCTTTTCCACGTAATAGTTTGTGGGCATCGATCGTAGATGCCTACAAGATTTCTAAAAATCTTTCTAAGTTAAAATTAGACGAGCTTTTCTGTGAATTAGAATTACATGAACAAACTAATGCTGGAGCCAAGAAGGGTATAGCTTTATTTGCAGGTTCCTCCAAAGAGAAGAAGAGCAAGCCTGAATATGAAGAAGATTCCGACCAAGACTCCGAAGACGAAGAACACCTGGTGAACTTGGTAAGAAAAATGTTCACCAAGAGAAAAAGGAGCTTCAGCAAAAAGGACCTTCAAAAGATCAGTTCTCCCTCAGAACAAAAGAACGTGACTTGTTTCGGCTGCAATAAAAAGGGACACTACAAGAACGAATGCCCAAAACTGAAGTTCGACAAACCAAAGCCAACCAAAAAGAAGGCTCTCAAAGCAAAGTGGGACGACTCCTCGGACGATTCGGAGGCAGAAGAGCAGAAACATCAGAGCCACCTCGCACTGATGGCCCGTGAAGCTGAAACAAAAGACGAGTCGGAAGATGAAGACGGGTCTGAACCCGAAGCAAGCCACGAGTCCGTACTCGTTTCCGAATGCTCGGATGAGGTATATTTTAATTTAAACAAATTTTTTTTAGAATTATTTCCTGATTAAATAGTAAATTAATTAAAATAGAAAATGAAAACAAATCACTCCTTGAGGAAAATCAAAACCTCAAGGAACAAATCAAAAATTCAAATCCGACTCAAGATCTAACACTTGAGGAGGAGAATTCATCATTAAAATCAGAAATTAATAAGCTAAAAGAAACGCTAGAAAAATTTACAACAAGATCAAAAAATCTTGACTTAATTCTAAACAATCAAAAAACATGTTATAATAAAACCAGACTCGGATATATGTCGAACTCAAATAAAACTTTCAAATCATTAATAACTCAATACAAATCAACTAATCAAGCTTGGGTTCCAAAAGCGTGTTTGACCACGCAAGTAGGACTTAATCAATATTATATACCTAAAGAAAAAGTATATTATATAAACTCGATTAAACCAAAACAAAAACAAAAATACAAACCTAAATCAAAAAATTCAAAACTCAAACCTTTTAAAACTCAACAAAATATAAATTATCACCAAGTTAATTATAACTATAAAAAGAATAGACACAAACCTAAAATGAAAACTTAAATTAAAGGTCAATAATTCAGGGGGAGGTTCCTGTAACGCCCGAAAATTCTCAAACTTTCATTAGAATTATTCTACGATTTTTCTGGAATTTTTAGATATTTTTTCGGAATTTTCCGAGTAGCGGAAGCAGCAAAAATAATTAGAAAATGAAAAAGGGCCTAGGCGGGAATCGAACCCGGGACCTCTCGGGTCCGCTAAACCTTTAGTTAGCCTTAGTAACCGGTGAACCCAGCAGGGCCGTGCTGAAAGGAAAGGGGATCAATTATATTTATAATTGGTTTGGCTGAATTAATTACTTAGTATAAATAGAAATTAATAAGTGGGTTGGTTTAATTTTGGTTCGGCAATCTCCTCTCAAACCTCACCCTAGCCACGCCGACTCTCTCCTTCTCCTTCTTCCTCTCGGTGCCAACCTTAGGGTTCTCTCCCTAAGGCCCTAAGAGCACCTTCCGGCAGCGAATCCAGCACAAGAACGTTTCCCCTCCGCGAGAAGAACGCGTTGGAGCGAGGAGATTGTCGAAAGGACCGTCTCCACCGGAATTCTAGCGAATAGAATTGTAAGGAAACTAGCATACGAGGTAAGAAACCCCTCACCTGCAGTATAAGTAGCTCTCGCATGTTTTCTTTTATGCATTAGATTAGTTTTATTGAATTTTGTCAGCATACAGTGGGTATTTTAATTCTTCTCACAGATTTTGGGATTAGTGAGCATCTCTAGATGGGCCGAGCACGTGTATCCTCTGTAGATAGGGGTTTAGACGTTGCTGGGTGCCTAGAGGTGGTCTCCCTGATCGAGAGGAGAGTTAGAGAACGCCAAATGCTCGACAAAATGCCTAGCACAGCCGTATGATATAGTGGGCATTTAGTTAAATGCCATAGAACATGTTAATTAGCATGATCAGTTTTATTTCAGCTTTATGAGACTAGATGTCCAATGGGTGGGCTCCCACAGTCGCCTCTAGGTTCAAACAACCTAGCTCTAGGTTCAGATAACCTAGAAACGACAAGTTAAAATAGTTAGATATATTCAGTATTTTATTTTCAGTGGCACTGTACTGGATTAGATATCCATTGGGTTGGACTCCCACAGTCGTCCCTAGGTTTAGATAACCTAGTTAACCCTACTAAATTCGGGACTTGCAAACCCGGGTCTAGTTAGGGATGCGCGCGCAGCAAGTACAGTTGCCGGGCCCAAACAGCATGATTATGTATTTTCACTTATTATGAATTAGTTTTCAAAGCTCAAAATTTATCTTGATAGTTGAGTTTGAATTCAGTATCAGTTTAGCTACAATTTAGCTTATTATATGCTTAGTTCAGTTATCTTCATTGATATCATGTTCAGCTTTAGATATGCCATGATTGTATGCTTATATGCCATGCCATGTTTAGTTTATTCAGTATACTTAGCATATCCTTTCAAACAGCATGATTTAAAATCATATTTGCATCGTATGCATGTTTTAGCGGGGTAGATGGTTCCTTACTAAGCTTTTTAGCTTACAGATACTATTTTCCTTATACTGCAGATACAGGTAAAAGGAAAATAGACTAGCAGTGGAGGCTGGAGGTCAATGCAGATCAAGATGTGTGTGGCAGGAACTGGAATAAAAGATCCTTAGGGGATCTAGTTTTACTTTATTATGCATTAGAACGTGTTTGGTATGCATTAGTACTTATAGCAAGCGTTACCTTATGTTTCTGTGAGTTAGCAAGAGAACAGTTTAAAAACTTTGTTAGTTTTGGTTTCCATGTGTTTACATGCCATGAATTAGTATTCTATGTCTTAATTATGTTTAGTATGTTAGTCATTACCTAGTAGAAGGTTTCTCTTAGCTTTTATAGCGTTGTGTAAAGATTTTGGCACGATCAAGTGCTAAAATCGGGGTTCTGATTCGAAATCAGAAACCCCGATCTGTCCACGGACCGATCAGGAGTGGCCTGTGCTGCTGGATCGGTCAGCCGACTGATCCATTTGCGAACAGAGAGTTGGCCTCTGTTATGGATCGGTCAGCCGTCCGATCCATAAGCGAACAGCGAGCACAGAAGGCTCACTGATCGGTCAGCCGACCGATCAGTGAGCCACTGATCGGTCGTGCCGACCGATCAGGGCACTCCTGGATCGGTTGGTAGACCGATCCAGCTGAGAGCAGAAGCGATGCAACTTCTAGATCGGTCAGCCGACCGATCCAGAGCCTTCTCCCATGCCAGTATCAAGCTGGATCGATCACGGGATCGATCCGACAGCTCCATTCGATCCACGGATCGATTGAAAGGCCTGATTATAGTTATCAGGACATTCGAGAGGCATAGATGGTCTCCCCTAGCATGTGTACAACTCCTAGGTACACCTAGAATATTAAGATCAGAGTTTACAGTAATCAATTAGTTAGCAAAATTTAAATTAGATCAGTTTTCCGCACAGCTTAGCACAGCATAACCGTAGCGATCCGCCTCGCAGCCTAGCTAGTAGGAGGCGGGTCGTTATAGAGTGGTATCAGAGCGGTGTTCTATACTTCCTACACATACATCTGCATTGAACCTGCAGCTTCCAAGTAAGATTACCTCTACTTTATTTATGTTTCTTGCTTTCTTGTTATAGCTCATGTTTATAGATATATGATGCATATTAGTATGTGCTAGTATATAACATGATAGCAATAGTTATACAATTATGATTGTATTAGTTATGCATGTCCTGTCCTCTATGTCTTTAGAAATGGCACGAGGACACCCAGCTAAGAGGGCACCAGCTACTGAGCCCCAGCAAGAGGCAGGCAGTTCAGTGCCTCCTCCAGACCTTGCAGCATTAGTGGCTCAGTTACAGCAGCAGCTAGCTGAGCAGCAACGGGAGATAGCCACTCTTAGGGCTAATCAACAAAATACTCCCACAGTCACCCCTGAACCTGACCTAGCAACCCCAGCATTTATAGAGGTTCCACCAGTCCAGCCTGCAGCACCAGCTGTCCCAGTAGCAGAGGCAAAGAGGGAAGCTTACCTAATCCAGTGGAAGAGAGTTAAGCCCGAGAATTTCTCAGGCACTGGCGTACCATGGGATGCTCAAGCATGGTTCAAAACACTGGAGAGGACAATGGAGCTTTTGGACTGGCTAGAACAGGAGAAGGTGAAGTGTGCCTCCTTCTGCCTGACAGGAGACGCTAGTATGTGGTGGGAGAGAATCAGAGTGAAGCACCCAGTGAACCAGATGTCATGGGTTAACTTCGAGAAAGAATTCTTCGAGGAATTCTTTCACATACGGGTCACAGACCGCCGCTACAACGAGTTCACTGAATTTCGCCAGGGCAACCTTTCAGTGGAGGAAGTCGTGAAGAAATTCAACAGGTTGGCTCATTTATGCCCAGAGCTAGTCAGCACAGAGAAGGAACGAATCCGGTTGATGCTCAAGATGTTGAGGCCAGATGTAGCAATGAATGTCGCTGGTGGCATACATAGGCCACAAACCACAGAGGAGTTAGTGAGCAGTGCCCTGACCACAGAGCATTACCAGAACAACATAAAGCAGCAGAAGCAAGACTCCTCAGAGTCCAAAGGCCAAGGAAACTCTCACACTCAAAAACAGCAAGGCCACAGCTCTAACTGGAAAGGGAACTCCAACAGCAAGCACAAATCAGGGAGTGACCCAAAAGGAGGACCACCTAGCAAGCGACCCAGTCATCCAAAGTGTGCTACTTGTGGGAAATTCCACCCAGGGGTTTGTCGCAAGGGCACACGAGAATGCTTTGAATGTGGACAAGAAGGGCACATGGCCAAGCAGTGCCCGAACAAGACCGGTCTTCCTCAGCCACAGCAGATTCAGTATGCAGGTCAGCCAGCTCAGTTACATCAGATGCAGGCCGCACTAGAAGGTCCACACATCAGCCAGGGCATATTAGAAGCCCCTCCAGCTATGGCGAATGCGAGGATCTACTCACTCACCAGAGAGGACGTAGCCAATGCCTCGACCGTTGTCACATGTCAGATTAGCATTTTACAGTATAGTGCTACTGTTCTATTTGATACTGGGGCAACCCATTCATATATCGCCCGGATGTTCTCCGAAAAGTTAGAAATACCCTTAGAGGTACTCAGTGGTCAGTTTTTAACGGCACTACCTTCAGGAGAGATCATGGCATCCACGCACTGGCTCAGAGTAGTGCCGGTCATTATAGCAGACAGAGAGCTCTTTTGTGATCTGATAGTGCTAGAGATGACCGACTATGACATCATCTTTGGAATGGACTTTCTGATCAGATACGGTGCTACCATAGAGTGCCGTAAACAGAAAGTCATCTTCCAACCTGAAGCGGCAGTGCAATGGGGAACCAAAGAGAAAGGCCAAGAAGTTTCTCTCAGCTATGAAAGCACGAAGCTACTGGATTCGGGATGTACAGGATTCTTAGCACACGCACCGGGACAAGGACCAGCGACTAGGGTCCGAGTCGATGTGACTACCAGCCTTCCTCGAAGAATTACGCTTAGCACCGCAGGAGATTGACTTTGAGATAGAGCTCATTCCGGTACAAATCCTATCTCCAAAGCGCCTTATCGCATGGCTCCAGCAGAATGAAGGAACTTCAGGAGCAACTACAGGAGCTTGACAAGGGTTTCAGACGCCCGAGTCACTCACCATGGGAGTCCTGTATTGTTCGTGAAGAAGAAGGAAGCATGTGCATAGACTACAGATCACTAAACCAAGTCACGATCAAGAACAGGTATCCCCTTCCCAGAATCGATGACCTGTTCGACCAGCTGAAGGGAGCAGCAGTGTTCTCTAAGATAGATCTCAGATCAGGTTATCATCAGGTGAAGGTTAAAGAAGGGGATATACCTAAGACAGCATTCAGAACCAGATATGGACACTACGAGTTCGTAGTCATGCCCTTTGGCGTGACCAATGCTCCAGCTACATTCATGGATCTCATGAACAGAGTAATCAGAGAATACTTAGATAAATTTGTCATCGTATTCATTGATGACATTCTTATCTATTCAGGAACTCAGGAAGAACACGCAGAGCACCTGAGAATAGTATTGCAGACCCTTCAGCAGAACCAGCTATACGCCAAATTCACAAAATGTGAATTTTGGTTAGATCAGGTGTCCTTCCTAGGTCACGTCATCTCCAAGGATGGTATCATGGTAGACCCCAGTAAAATAGAAGCTGTGAGCAACTGGAAGAGACCCAAGAACGCTAGTGAGATCAGAAGCTTTCTGGGATTAGCGGGTTATTACAGGAAATTCGTAGAGGACTTCTCCAGGATAGCCTCCCCACTGACAGCTCTTACCAGAAAGAACAGAAAGTTTCAGTGGACTGAGGACTGCAAGAACAGTTTCAGCGAGTTAAAACGAAGATTAACCAGTGCACCTGTTCTGACTCTACCAGAGAACGCAGATAGCTTTGATATATATAGTGATGCCTCGAAGTTGGGACTAGGACCAGTGCTGATGCAAGATGGCAAGGTAATCGCCTACGCCTCCAGACAACTCAAGGATTATGAGAAGAATTACCCTACTCATGACCTTGAGCTTGCAGCAGTAGTGTTCGCTCTAAAAATTTGGAGACATTACTTATATGGAGCTCAGTGCAGAGTGTATACAGATCATCAGAATCTGAAGTATTTCTTCACTCAGAAGGATCTGAACATGCGACAGCGCAGATGGCTTGAGCTGGTCAAGGACTACGATATAGAAATCCTCTACCACCCAGGGAAAGCCAATAAGGTAGCCGACGCACTTAGCAGAAAATCCAGTGCTACCTTATTATCTCTTACAGCCATGTCACCGCCCCTACAGAAGGAGATCGTAGATTTCGATCTCGAACTCATCGTTGGACAGCTCTCTACTATGACCTTAGAGTCTACCTTGCTTGGTGATATTCAGTCAGCTCAGGAGCAGGACCCTGAAATTCAAAAAATCAAGCAAGGGCTAGCAGAATCAGAAAGTAGAGAATTCAGAGTGTCCGATAGCGGGGTGTTGTATTTTGGTGACAGACTCTGTGTTCCAGATCAGGAGGAGCTACGGAGACAGATTTTAAATAAGGCTCACAAGACTCCCTATGCGATGCATCCAGGTTCCACCAAAATGTATAAAGACCTGAAGAAACATTTTTGGTGGCCCGGGATGAAGTGAGACATTGCCAGATATGTTAGCATCTGCCTCACCTGTCAGAGGGTCAAGGCAGAACATCAGTGACCAGGAGGAGTTCTGCAGCCAATACAGATTCCAGAATGGAAGTGGGAGGGTATCTCTATGGATTTTATAGTGGGACTACCCAGAACCACGAATGGTTTTGACGCCATCTGGGTAATAGTCGACAGGTTGACTAAATCCGCTCACTTCTTAGCTATCAAGATATCCTACTCCATGGAGAAGCTAGCCCAGTTGTATCTCCAGGAGATCGTCCGACTACATGGAGTCCCACGAACCATCATTTCAGACAGAGACAACAGATTCACATCACACTTTTGGGAGTGTGTACAGTCAGCGTTGGGCACTAAGTTAAAGTTCAGCACAGCATTCCATCCTTCAGATGGAGCAAGTAAATCAGGTACTCAAGATATGCTCGGAATGTGCCCTAGACTTCAAGGAAGTTGGTGCAAATATCCGAGCTTAGCATAATTTGTATACAACAACAGCTATCAAGCCACTATCGGCATGGCACCTTACGAGGCTCTCTATGGGCG